>NC_084489.1:50129897-51400897 GCF_030035675.1 Rhineura floridana
CTGTATGATGACCTTTGTCGGGAGAGGGACAGGGGGAGTGTGACTCTGTTGATTCTCCTTGATCTCTCAGCGGCGTTTGATACCATCGACCATGGTATCCTTCTGGGGAGGCTCGCGGAGTTGGGAGTTGGGGGCACTGCTTGGCAGTGGCTCTGCTCCTACTTGGCGGATCGTCGCCAGAAGGTAGTGCTTGGGGAACATTGCTCGACACCCTGGACTCTCCATTGTGGAGTCCCTCAGGGGTCAGTTCTGTCCCCCATGCTTTTCAACATCTACATGCAGCCTCTGGGTGCGGTCATCAGGAGTTTTGGAGTGCGTTGTCATCAGTATGCTGATGACATGCAGCTCTACTTCTCCTTTTCACCTTCTTCAGGTGAGACTGTTGATGTGCTGAACCGTTGCTTGACCGCGATAATGGACTGGATGAGAGCTAATAAACTGAAACTCAATCCAGACAAGACCGAAACACTGTTGGTGAGCCCTTTACCTGCCCAGATGGTGGATGTTCATCCTGTTCTAGATGGGGTTACACTCCCCTTGAAGGAACAGGTTCGTAGTTTGGGGGTCCTTTTTGACCCTTCCTTGTCGCTTGAGGCTCAAGTGGCCTCGGTGGCACTGAATGCGTTTTACCATCTTCGCCTAGTAGCCCAACTACGCCCCTATCTGGACAGTGACAATCTCGCCTCAGTTGTTCACGCTCTGGTAACTTCTAGATTGGACTACTGTAATGCGCTCTACGTAGGGCTGCCCTTGAAGACTGTTCAGAAACTCCAGCTAGTGCAAAATGCGGCAGCCAGGTTGTTGACGAGGACCTATCGGTCTGTGCATATAACACCTGTCCTGGCCCGCTTGCACTGGCTACCCATCTGTTTCCGAGCTAGATTCAAGGTGCTGGTTTTGACCTATAAAGCCTTATACGGTGTGGGACCGCAATACCTTGTGGAACGCCTCTCCCGCTATGAACCTACCCGTTCACTTCATTCAGTATCTAAGGCCCTCCTCCGGGTACCAACTCATCAGGAAGCCCGGAGGAATGTTGTTAGATCTAGGGCCTTTTCTGTGGTGGCCCCCGAACTCTGGAACAGCTTACCTGAGGAGATATGCCTGGCGCCTACGGTACTTTCTTTTAGGCGCCAGGTTAAGACCTGGCTATACTCCCAGGCATTTTAATGTTTTTCCATTTAATTTTTGTTAGTTAATTTGCTGCTATGTGTTATTGATTTTATTATATTATTGTATTTTAATCTAGTTTTGTACACCGCCCAGAGAGCTACTAGCTATGGGAGGTCTAGAAATGAAACGAAAAATAAAAAAATAAAAAAATAATATCAGGTATATATCAGTATATATATCTGTCAATGACAGAAACCCATGTCACAGTGGAGGCCAACATCAGCCATGCAGGTCTTGTGGGTGGAGGCCACATTGGAGGTCAAATCAGTGGTGGAGAAGGCCTGTGTTGGCTGTGCAGGTGGAGGCCCAAGGCAGAGGCCTGCGGTGGATGGAAGGGCTGTGGCTTGGGGCTTGGCCTTGGCCTGGTTTGGTAGTAGGCCAGTGGCAGTGGCCCAACAGCTGATGCAAGCGGGTTGGGGTCGGAAGGAGCCTCAGCAACCCATGTGGGGAAGGGGGAGCTTTGATGAACTGTGCAGAGAAAGGGGGAGCTTTGGCGATGGCAAGTGGAATTGGTGAGTGAAGCGAGCAGGGGCAGAGCCTCTAGTATAAATATATAAATATAGCCTGTTCTTTATAAAGGTTCCCCCCACCTTTTCACTTAGGAGCAGAATAAGCATTACATTTAAGAATAAGAAACTAATGGTACAGACTGAGCCGTTACATCAAAGAATTTGGGGGACTAGGAGGGTGTCATCATTGCAGTTCTGATTTGCCAACCCTTTCGATTATCATAAGAACATAAGAAGAACCTGTTGGATCAGGCCAAAGGTCCATCTATGGATGGGGGAGAAATTCTATTCAGTTCACATTAAAAGTGAACCTACTTAATTCACGCTTTCTGAAACAATATGTGAAATAAAACATAGCCATACTTCAAAACTCATACATCTCTGAATTTTGTAATGCAGCTCTCCAGTCAAGTAATGTGTACAAAACTGCATACACTGGGGTAAACTATGCCTAAAAGTGCATGTATTAGTGAAAATAACATACAAAAATGCATTACATTAAGAAAATTGTTATGCCTGGATGCAAAATTGTCTTGCAATAATGTTTATATTAGGGAGAATTACATACAAAAATGTGTATATTAAGAGAAATTTGCATTGAAATGCTGGTGAATTTTCATGAGGACTTAAAAAAATGTCACAAACTGAGATGGAAATGTGGACAACTGAACTGCAGATTGGAAAAATGTGAAACTGAGAGAAACTGAAATTGACAGATTAACTCATCCATAAAAACAGCACTCAGTTGTCATAGTGCCCAACCAGATGCCTATGGTCAGCCCCCAAGCATGAGCAGAGATACAATAAACCTGAAAGAGCACTGCTAGTTGTCCCCTTTGTTACAGAGACCAGCTGGCCTCAGCTAGAAGTTAGGAATTTAATGCCGCTGGTCCCATAGTATGGAACTCTCTTCCAACAGAGATTCAGCAGGCATCCTCGCTTTTGACTTTCAGGTGTTTCTTGAAGACTTCTTTATGCTGACAGACTTATGTAGCGGTTTAAACCTTTTGATTAGCCTGTCACTTTAATGATTACTTTGTTCTGTTTTTAATGGTTTTTTTTATTTTATTGCATACCTGTTGCTGTACACTGCCCTGATCTTTTATGAGAGGGTGGTATATACTTTTATAACTAATAAATTAAAAACATTGCTCTCCCCACTTGCAATTCCCAGCAAAAGTTATTCAGGTGAATAATTCTGATCATACACAGTCATCTTTACTAATAGCCATTGATAAGAAGATCAGGGCAAAGGCCCATCCAGTTGAGTATTGTGTTTTCACAGTGGCCAACCAGATGCCCATTGGAAGAACGCAAGCAGAACCTGAGCGTAACATACTCTCCCCACGTGCAATTCCCAGCAGCTGGGATTCAGAGGCATATTGCCTCCAACAGTGAAGGTAGCATCTAACTTACTACTAGAATCAACTCCTCTTTCAAAAAAAACCACAGTTTTTTCCAAAGATGCCTTGCCCTGTGGAAATGCCAAGGCATACAAGGAGCACTTTTCCTTTGGTAGCATCAGTCAGTTTATAAACTGGCTACCTCGTTGAGAATTGCTTTAGATCAGATCCATCTTTTCCAAAGGGACGCTACATGGACACTCTCAAAACCTGGAATCCTTTTGTGTTTTTATATATAAATCCAACAACTGTTCCCAACTAAATATCCTTTCCAGCTGCTGGAGAGAGCTGGAAGATGGAGAGAGACAAATATGGGTATGTTTGCCCCTGGGATGATTTAGCCAATTTCCCCTTCTTTTGAATTGCAGGGAAGATAAATACCACCTAGCATTTGATAGCCGGTTTGTATCTGTGTCTGAGATCAGCACAGTGAGCAAGGAGAGAGGCTGTAATGAAATGCACTGATGGTGCACCAGTTAATGAAGCAGCAATGAAGATGTCACAGAGAGAGGGGGAAAGACTTAGAAAATAATTCTTAAGCAGCATATTGGGAGCAAGAGCAAATTAGGAGGAAGGGGGTTTAAAGGGGGGAATGTGCCACTCTAGCATAAATCTGTTGGCAGAATATGAGCCTAGGCAGTTAACTAGTCAATCTTCCCTATCCTATTTCCTGCAAGTGCAGAAAAAACAGGGATTTCTGGTAGCCAGTGCATTCTGCTGCCCCCCCAAACACATATTTGGTCTTTGTCTTCCATCTCATTTCTAAGCCATCTGTTTAAATGTGCTGTGCACCACAGGATTAAGTGACAAATTCTCTTCTGTGCTAGGATGGAGTACAAGGAAGCTAATTTTAACACTGGCTGATTTTAGGCTTTGCACACACAAACTGCCAGTGACCAGATGAAGATTTTTGAAACACTCTGACTGGAACTACACATTCTGGCCATGTGCAGTGGACACTGCTTCAAAAAGCAGCCCTCTCTTTCGTTTGTAATGTTTAGCAATGTAAAATGTGTGATGGAATGGTGTTGCATTTGCATCTCTTTGCACCTGACACACACTGTTTCATTAGCTGCCACTGGGGGGGGGCACAGCTCTCACTCGCCTTGCTTCACAGCCTCCTCAAGGGCTATTGCCAAGCTAGAATGTGTCCTTGAAGTCAGTAGCAAACGGCGCAGTGGGCTGCCACTGGTCACCTGACCAATCAGCATGCAAGGTGAGTTTGTCAGAGTGTGTTAGCTATACAGAAGAGTCTTCTCAGTGGCTGGCTCACCTCCTTTCACTCTGATCGGCTCCAATCAGCAGGAAAGGACAAGTGACCATGTAAGAAGATTCTTCTCATTGGCTAACACCTTTTATGATTGGCTCGTAGGACGCTGGAGACATAGGGACCCTGCTAGGACTCTGGTCCCAAAAAAGTAAGGGTCTAAGACCCGTGAGACCCTGGACCACTACACCCCTGACCAGGAAGTAGAGAGAGAGGAACGAGGTCATCATGGTGCAAAAGCCAGATTGGCTTTTTCATGCATTTGCACCATGCTGACCTCACCACCGCATCACTTCTCTCTCTCTAGGTAAGCAGCAGCAATGCAACCAATTGGAGATCCAGTGAGCGGTGGAGCCCCACCATGTCATCATCTGCTACTGCTTGAACTGTGATAGTGCCTCTCACTTGCCTGGATGGATGATGGAGAGATGGGTTTGTGTGGATGTAGAAACCTCTGACTTTTGCAAAGCTGGAATGTAGCCTACTGTGCAAAAGTAAGAATCACATCCATTGCTCAGCCCACTTTTGCCTCTGGCCCTGCCTACCACTGGCATGGAAGTTTCCCCAGAAGGGAATAAAGTTTCCCAGCCCTGCTTTGTTAGGTATTATGTGGTGTAATGGTTAAAGTATTGGACTATGGCCTGGGAAACCAGGGTTTGAATCTTCACATAACCCTGAAGCCAGGGCCGCTTCTAACGGGCGGCCAGGTGGGGCACTGGCCCAAGGGCCCCTGGAGCTACAAGGTAACAGGGGGCCCTCAGCGGCCCCTCTGCTCCCCTTCCACGATCCACAGTGATCTGCAACCCCCCACGCCCCCTACTTACCTGTCTCCTGCCTTTTAGTATTACCTTTAATGAAGATGGCAGCCGCAGTTTCCCAAAAGTACTGAAACCCCTGCCACCATCTTACTTGACGGCAGAGTTGTGCGCACGTAGCACGCATGCATGCCATCAACAAAGATGGTGGCGGAGGCTTCATCCCCTTAAGGAAACCGCGGCTGCCATCTTGGTTAATGGCAATACTAAAAGACAGGAGACAGGTAGGTGGGCGTGGGGGGGCCTGCACACGCACGAACATGCACACACATTGGGACCCAGGGCAAGCTGATGCCCAAGGGCCCCGGCATGCCTGTAGCCGGCCCTGCCTGAAGCTCACTGGTGACCTAGGTCAAGTCATTGTCTCTCATTCTAATCTACCTCATAGGGTTATCGTGAAGATAAAATGGGAAGGAGAGGATCATGTATGCTACCTTGAGCTCCTTGGAGGAAAGGTGGGATTCAATTGTAAGAAAATAAATAAAAAGAACTCCCTCCTAGCTGAGATCAGAGAGCCTCCCCTCCCCCGTTGAACACTGGGCACTTGACAAAGACCTTTCTATTTCAGCAGGCAGTAAGTTGCACTAAGCCGTTTACTGAACGTACATTTTTACTTGTGGTTTTTGTTTGCTTTAAAACACACTATCACTTTGATTGTTGGATTTTTAATTGATTGTTGTATAACCTGCTTTGTGACCATGTGTGGTGAAAAGCCATGTGTAAATATTGGAAATAAATAAATAAATAAGCAATACTCCTAAACATTTTAATAGTCATAACATATACCGGTGGCACTGTAATTTGCCCATGACAGTCACAGCAGGCTAGGTGTGCCTTCTCACCAGATGCTGCTATTACTCAATCAGTGCACCACCATGAATGTTTCAGGATCAGGGCACCAGCCAGTTTTGAAAGAGTTTCCAAAAATAATGACTGAAACCAAGGTGATCTAGTAACTCTTTCACTTGGTGACCCATGTTTCATCAATAATGAAAAATCGTTAGTATTTTGACCAGCATTTCGACTTGAGCCATAATTTGCCCAAGGGCATATTAAGATGACAGACTGTGTTTTCATGATTAGGGAATTTATCTGTCTGCCTTGTTTCCTTTAGCTTGAAGAGAGCACCCTGTCTTGATGTCACCTGCTTTTAAAGGCTGGGGACATTTCCAGAGTGGCACTTGACTTCATTAGATGTGTTTTTCATGAGCATTAGTTTCTTCCTGGGGACTCCTGAGGGGGAGATTCAGTCATTCATTTACCTCAAAGCCCATCAGGGTTTTACTTAAAGACATCCTTCATGCTTGAACTATTGCCTACTGACACTTCACATGCTGAAGATGAGATTGGTTTGAAGATATTCCAGAATGGTACAGAATGCCTCTTGATTACCTGCAGTCTTTCTACGTTACTATACAGCCATGTTATTATAGCATTGGTATGAACCAAAATTCAAAGAAGAGAGCTGCATCTTGCCAGCACATGCAGAGAAGCTTTTGTCTTCCTACATCAGAACAGAAGCTCCTCTGACTGGATTGTTACATGACAAAAGGTGCATTGAAGGATGACAGAAAACTGGCAGACAAAAGCCAAATGAATTCTTTCCATTGCTCTTAACAGCAGATGATTCCGGAGCAATATCCACATCTGAAACATTGCTTCGAGGAGTGCATTAAGACAGCTTGAAACAAGTGGGAGCTGCAACAAAATGTCACAGTGTGACGTGCAGCTGTTCACTTCATTCCATCCCCTCTCCAGGTTGTTTGTCTGTTTGTTTGGCTGCTTGATTCCCCGTTACCAGTCAGTCAGTCAGCATACTGTGTGCACTGAGCATGATCAGTTCTCACTGGGTTGCTTCTTGAAGTCCCTTCTCCCTGTAGGGTTCACAGCCCCCCCAAAAGATTTGTTGTCCTCCTGCAAACCTTTTAATTTTTAAACAAGATTTTTTAAATTAGCATTCTGTTATAGTCAACAGAAGAGGTACACTGTGTGCTTGGTTGTGGTATGTGTGTAGTGCCCACAAGAGCTTCTCCGGTTTGCAGATGTGTCCACCAGCCCCAAAAGCAGAGCTTGGAAAAGTTACTTTTTTGAACTACAACTCCCATCTGCCCCAGCCAGCATGGCCACTGGATTGGGCTGATGGGAGTTGTAGTTCAAAAAAGTAACTTTTCCAAGCTCTGCCCAAAAGGTTGGTGAATCCTGCATTCTATCCTTATGGAGCTATGGCTCGCTGTCATGAACTAGGCTGCAGTTCTTCTGGATAAGCCCTTTTTTATTATTTATTATTTTTCTATTAGTCTACTCTAGTCTATTATAATACCTTGACAGATAATAGAGATATATCATGTCTGATATGTCCAAACATCTCACTTCCCCTTCAGTTTAGAACACATTATACCAATAGGGTACCAGATAGTATGGGATCCAAATATCAAAGGGAGTTACAAGACACAGAGCAGATTCTCCAAAAATGCTTTCTTGCTTTAGCCTTAGAGATCTGGCAAGTGCTCAGTCAGAGCGTGTTTAAATGGCAGAGATGCAAGTGAGTTTGGAGATCTGGAGGAGGATTGAAATGTTAACTGTATGAAATATCCTATTAACTCTTGCCCTGTTTCACTTTTTTTAGAATGAATTGAAACTAAACTCCTGAAGCCCAGTGCCAATGTCGTCATTATACATCCCCCCACCCCTCACTCTTTGGTAGATAATTATGATTTTTGAAAACTTCACAGCAGTTCCGTTCTGCAGGAGATTAAGGTTTCCTGGAATAAATTAGAGTGGGTTAAAAATGTCCAACAGAGTTTTAAGGCCTCTGCATAATATAGGCATCACAGAGTTCTGTTCATGATGAAATGAAACTCTAGCTAGGTAAATAACTTTTGTCAAGGCGCCGGTGTTCTGATTCTATACTCCTATAAGCCCTCTTTTATTAATATTGCCTTTGCCATTTCCCACATATGTGCAGAAAACAATATTAAATAATTCTAGAATTTGCCTGAAACGCCACTGAGCAACATTTTAATCAAAATCTGCACTGAGCTCCACTTTACATATGCCACTGGTTTAAGATGCCATTTTTCATACAAGTCAAACCAAACACTCAGCAGCAACCTGTGATATAATACAGCCCCAGTTAAAAATAGTCATTCTGCTTAAGAGTGAGGCAACACAATTGCATTTTTAAAATATATGCTAAACAATGAGTACAAGATTATGAGAGATGGATTTTATATTAGGTTGCAACGAGGAAAAAGCACATAAAATCCGATTGCCTGGCTGGGGAACAATGAAACCAGTGGTTTGTTTGCTATGGCACTGGAAATCAGTTTTTATTTGTTTCTTTGAAGATTTACATTCACAAAATGCATAATGCCAAGAGGGAAGCCAACCTGGCCCCATCCATCAGCCTGTAAAGGAGTAGTTGCTCCAATGCTTGCTTTCCTCTTCCCTCCTCATACCTTTTTCCTTTTGTATCATGTCTATTAGATTGTGATCCTGTAGGTAGGAACTATCCTATCTTTATATATATATATATACACATACACACATACATACAGTGTTTAGGTGCTTTATTATTATTATTATTAACAACAACAACAACAATCTGCATTATGCTTTATATTCTATTTTTGTACTGGTTTATTTTTGTACATTTTTATGCTGGTTTATTGTTTAGTTGTACTGTATTTGTATCTTTATATATTATTGTTGGGGGAGTTTGATTTTTAATGGAGATTGCAAGCTGCTTTGTCCTCAAAATGCAGACCATACCTTTTTAAATAAATAAGCAACAACATAAAACAGAGTAAAAACAGTCCATATGAGTAAAATCAATAAAACCAAGCTCAGGATGAAACAATTCAACAGCCATACAAAAAGCGCAATGAGAAAAGGAAAGGAAAAGCTTTAATTGCTTGGCTGAAGCTTTAAAAAGAGAGCGCCAACTGCACCTCTTAAGGGAGGGTTTTGCCCAGGCTAGTTGCTGCAACTGAAAACTCATTGTCCTGTTTCACAACCAATTGTGCTTCTGAAAATGGTAGAAAGCATAACAGGACCTCCAATGCTAAATGTATTGTCTCTTGTCCTTAGTGCTGCCCAGCCCTCTGGACCTCTAATGGATACAGAGTGGGGCAGTGGTCAGGGCCGGCGCCAGGCATGACTGGGCCCTTGGGCACCAGCCTGCCCTGGGCGCACTGCTCCTCCCTGTTCCACATACCTTTCTCCTGTGTTCTGCTGCAGCATGCACTGCACACGCAGGGCTGTCATCAACCAAGATGGCAACAGAGGCTTCTCTAAGGGGCTGATGCCTCTGCCGGCATCTTGGTTGATGGCATGCATGCGCGGTACACTATATGCGCACACATGCCTGCCATCAACCAAGATGTCAGTAGGGGCATCGGCCCCTTAAAGAAGCCTCTGCAGCCATCTTGGTTGATGGCAGCCTTGCGTGTGCAGTGCATGCAGCAGCGAACGCAGGAGAGAGGTAGGTGGAGTGAGCGAATGGGTGGGTGGCCTGGAATCTCTGTCTCTGCAATGCGCAGCAGGGACCCTACTGCGGATCACAGAAGGGGAGTGCTACTCTCCCACCCTAATGAGGGGCCCTTTAGGGACCCTTGGCCAGGGCTCAACCTGGCTGTCCTTTGGTGCCAGCCCTGGCAGTGGTGCTTACCTGACCTCTCAGCAGCAGAGTCACTGTTGCTTATCAGGAGGAAAAGTGGGAGGGGCAAGTCGCCTAGGAGATCAGTGCTGTGTACATGCAGCAGCAGGACCAACATATAGGCTCCCCTGGTGCATTTGCACAGTGCCCGCCTCCTTGACCCTCCCACTCCCCCTCTGGTAAGGAGCAGCAACTCTGCTGCTGGGAGGTCAGGCAAGTGCCACCACCACACCATCCCACCATCTGCTACTGTTGTGGACTACTAGCCACGGTGTGAAATGGGGATCAGCAGCCTCATCAAGAGTTCCCACTCCCCGCTCCACCACATAGTACATCTAACAGAACTTTCGTGTGAATAAATACCATCACATAGTAAGTTTCTCCATTCCCACTTACTGGCTGCTGTTAGTTATACACGAGGGAATTCATTACACGATGGTCCCAGTCAGAGAGAGGAGTTGCTCTTATTTGCCTCTTTGGGCCTAACAGCTAGGGAAGATATAGGATAGTGTTCCAAATTCTAGGAATATCTGCAAGCTCAGAGTGATTTCAGTGCTGTTTAAGGGAACTTTAGGAAGGACGAAGGAGGATGATGAAAAAGGCCCACTTTTTTGCTGCCTATATAAAGCTCATCTGTTCACCCAGGCTTTCCCTGAGGGGTGATCTAGCTACATTGATATATTAGGAACATAGGAAGCTGCCTTATACCAAGTTAAAACATTGGCCCATGTGGCTCAGCATTGTCTACACCAGCCTTTCCCAACTAGTGGGCCACCAGATGTTGTTGGACCACAACTCCCATCAGCCTCAGCCAGCATTGCCAATGGTCAGGAGAGATGGGAATTGTGGTCCAACAACATCTGGTGGCCCACTAGTTGGGAAAGGCTGGTCTATACTGATCTACTGATTTGTGATGTATTTTGTACTTAGTTTATTCATGTATTTTTAATTGTTGATTTTATGCTGTTCACCAACATATTTTTTTCTTGATTTTGTTTTTTTATTTTTACTGTGTAAGCCACTTTGAGGCACTTGAGTACAAAAACACAGTGACAACTAACAACAACAACTCCATTTCCAGAATGAGTGCAAAAGTAAGGGCAGTCTGTGCTCTTATTCCAGGTCTGTAAATTGCCTTGAGACACGTATGTAACAGATAAAGAATAAAATCATCATCATGATCACAAATCAATTTGCATCATGACCTACACTGCTTCAGGAAATAGAACCCCAGAAACATCTGGAACAGACCTAAATATACAGCTCTTGTTGAAGCCAGAATCCTAGGTAACTAAATTGACATTTAGCCTGGTGCAGCAAGCCCATACATAACATGGTACATAACAAAATGTCACAATATACTTTGAAAAATATAATCAAGTAGCTTCAGGGAAAAGAGTATCTTTCTTCTTGTGTTAGGACTTTGATCTTCATGTCCCTGCCTCCCTTTTCCCTTTCCCCTATGATAGCCAGTACTCCTGTAAAGGGGAATGGGGGGAGAAAGAGGTAAAGGAGACAGATTGTTGAAATCACTTGGCATGTCTTGGTGAAATGCCATACCCTTTAAAGTAAATCAACCTTAAATGTTTAGGAAAGCACCTTTAGGCAACGGATTTTCCCAGCCAAACCAAAACCTAAAGGATGGACTTTGGGACTCTTAACTACACCATCCAGTTCCAGACTACAGTATATAAAGTGGAGCTCTGATGAGCAGAAGCTTCTGTGGTCCCTATAATGCTTCCAGATTTTAATATGGAGTCAGTGATGCTCATGCAGACACTTTTTTTGCAGCATCCACATGGCAATGATGTCATCGTTCAAATATCAGCCCACATTTTTTTTAACATTTAATCTTGATTTGCCCTTACCATAAAAATAGTCCATTATATAGCTGCAATTATGGCTAAGGTTGGGGGGAGGGAGGCTGTCACATTTGTGGTGACAGTTTGGTAGATACCCTTTATCACCACACCCGTTTCTATTTGCTCCTCACCTGAGCACAACGTAACTTTTTTGTTTTCGGTGGCCCAAACAATATAGAATCATAGAATACTGTAGTAGAGTTGGAAGGGGCCTATAACGACATTGAGACCAACCCCCTGCTCATGCAAGAATCCAAGGATGTGATTATGATGACTACTTCCACCAATTGCCGCATGCTGAAGGCATGTCTGATTTTCAGCAATGCTGTTTGGAAGAACCATTCGCTCAAGATTTCCACACAATGTTGCTGCTGCTGCTGCTGCTGCTGCTGCTGCTGCTGCTGCTGCTGCTGCTGCTACTACTACTACTACATAGGAACATAGGAAGCTTTCTTATACCCAGTCAGACCATTGGTCCATCTAGCTCAGTATTGTCTACCCTGCCAGGAAGTTACTCTCTATTGTTTTAGGCAGAAGTCTCTCCCAGCACTATCTGGGATTGAACCAGAGTCATTCTTCATGCAAAGTATATATTCTACCATGGAGCTATGGACCTTGCCCAGTTTTGTATTTGTTGTATCCCACCCTTCCTCAGACAGAGCCCAGCGTGGCTGTCCTGCCCATACCAGTCAAAGTGAGATGCGGACAAAAAGGTGTGCTTTTCTTTAATAGGTTTAATGGGAAATTTCAGTTCAAAGCTCTTCATGAATCAGCTTACAGTTTACACAGGATTCACCATCTTTACCAGGTGTAGTGAAGTATGACTAAGACATTGTCACAGCAATTAGTCGTGCCCCCTTACCAGTCTTAAGTAAGGATGGGCAGGCTCCCTACTTGCGTGAGAAGAGTGTCACTGTTAGGAGTGTATGCATGTGCAAATGCTCCTCTTCAGTGGGACAGTGGGAACCCTTTGAGCTTGCTGGTGCCACTGCCTATGGGTCCAAGGCAAGGGCGGCTAAAGCACTTCAGTGAGGTTCTCCTCCTCAGGAGATGGGATGTGCAGTGGCAGTGGCGGGGTGAGCGAGGAAGGGAGGGTGAAGGGAAGCTGAAGAGGCAACTTACTGATCAGGCCATGCCTCATCAGTGGTAATTGGATCTGCGGGGCAGAGCTGTCACTGTCAGTGTCACTGGAGCCTTCAAGCTCAATCATCTGAATACACACCACTAGGGCCTTTCCCCAAGTCCAAGTCTGTCTCCTCATCAATGTCCACATTGCTCCAAGACCTTTCCACAGGGCTCCTGACAGTGGCTCACAACATGTACAGACATAACATTTAAGGACAAGGCTAAAAGCATAATCTAAAAACCAGTGAAATAATCAATAATACAGAAGCATCACACTTCCTTCATGCTTCCCCACTGGGAAGTCACCAAAGAGTCCCTGCCGTTCCTTGTGGCCCGGCTTAACTCTGGTAGTGGCAAGAATCCAAGCTCAACAGCTTCAGTCCACTCGGACTCTCAAGCAATAAGGCACGTGGCCCCCAGAAGGTTGCCTGGAAGGAAACATGCCCCTCAGCCTGAAAGTTTCCCTATCCCAGCTTACCGTGACGTGCAAATGCAGACTTCTAAATCTGTTTCAGAGGGTGCAAGCTGCAAGATGAGAATGAGTGGCCTGAGCACAAGATATTGGCTGACACGATATCAATGGAGCAGGCCAACTTGCTGGTGGAGAGGGACAGCATAGCCCCTGACTGGCTGCAACAACCCCAGGCTTCAGTTCTGAGTATTCAGCAAAGAACTCAGCAAATTCATGTGCTGCAGGAAAGATCCAGCATTCAAGATGGTTCCCAGGCTTATAAAACTTGGGTCCTAAATGCCATCTTTGGGATCCCCTGGGAACCTGCTTTCTCGTGAGACCCTGGGGAGATTTGTGTGTGTTTGGGCCCTGGGTGAGAGCCTGGGTGGATGGGTGGAGTCCTCGATGGGAGCCATGAGGTTGAGAGATGTTGAGTGGGGAAGTGTGAAGGAATTTGTGTCGGTATTTATTTATTAATAACTTGTATTATGTATGTATTATTTGTATTATAGTTTTATTGTGCATTTTTATACTACTTGTTGCAGTTGTTTTACTTTTCTGTACCCCGCTTATAGATCTTTTTATATATTAAGCAGTATAGAAATAGTGTAAATAAAATAAATAAATAAAAAGCATCAGCAATGCAGTTATACCCTATTATCCCAAGGCTTGCACAAATAAAACAAATAAAAAAGTCTTGAGCTGACACCTCAGTGGAAATAATCTGGGAGACTACCAGATATATACATTCTCACCAGCATGGACACACAGCTTCTGCCTTCTGCCAGCCTCTTAACCAGCTTAGATTATGTGGTTGCTTCTGATCACAGTACATCTGGGGGATTACCTTGGTGATTGTAATCACAGTACATACATTGGGCTTTCTTAAGAATTATTATTATTACTATTACTATTACTATTACTATTACTATTACTATTACTATTATTATTACTATTATTATTATTATTATTATTATTATTATTATTATTATTATTATTGAATAGGTCCTATTTCAATAGAATGCACTTTGAAATGCACTTCAAAGTGCTATCTCAGTGCCCATCTGATGGTTGCTTGGGGCAGTGCGTTTCCAAGTGGTTTCTACTGAAATTGTTTGGAAATGCACTTCAAAGTGAAGGCCATGCCTTTGCCTGCCTCCCACCTGATAGCACATAATAACATCAGGGGTGAGGCAGGTGAGTATGGTTTTGGGGGAAAGGCCTCATAAAATTAGGAGCCCTGCTGTATACCGTGCAGGCTTTCCCATTTTCATTATCTGGAATCACAAGTGTTATGAATTTGCTAAGAAACATGGGTGTTGTTAGAGGCTGGGCCATGGTTTCCAAACATGTTTTTTTTTTGTTATGTTTTTTGCACTGAGCCCTAAATCTCTGGCTTCTTTGCCTCCCTTGTTTTAAAGACTTTTAAAAATGACTTTGCTCACAGGACAGCTGGGTACAGTGCAAAGTACAGCACGGGTGAGACCTACAGCCACCCACCATCTTAATCTGCCTAGAGGCATCTATACATATCAGTGAGTATATGCAAATTGTATCCAAATCTAGATCATGTGCCTGGGCCCTGACTCCTTTAAGTGCCTCACAATGTCTGTGTCAAGAAAGAAAGAAAGGTTTCAGGATGCTGAATTCCACATCAAGATAACCATCATGCATCTAAACACCTAGATATTCAGGATGCACCCAATCCTGCTTACATTCAACAGAAGGACGACATGGCAGCTACATGCTGGTTGCTTTTTACGCAGCATGTGATCTTTTTACAGCAGTACCTTACCTAATTAACACTGAGAATTAATAGTCATCAGAATTAATCAAATTCAGTATGAAAGTGCTTAGCTCAGGAGAGCTCTGGTTCAATTGCTAGTGCCATCAGTGAGATCATTAATTTAAACTAGATGAATAGAAGGGCCTTGGGGCATTGACACAGGAGTTGAGGGAGGCTGTTCAAATATTCAGATCCATTTTGGGTTGCATGCAGAGTTGTCAAGTTGTATCTGTGAAAGTCCGTAGATGCTGATTTGCAATTTTAGGACTGGGAATCCCCACCTCCTTTGGAAATATTAAGCAACCCAGAAGCAAACCCAAAAGTCTGCCTGGCACTGTAACACCCAAAGGTGGGAACGTCTTTCTACCTGTTCCCCACCCTTCAACATATGCAATCCAGAAGACACTGTGTGACGAGAGCAGTTCAATGCAGCAGTAGCATTTATATCTAGTTTATATACAGCATGATCCTATATACCTATATACTCAGAAGTAAGCATCACTGAGCTTCCTCCCAGGCAAGTGGGTGAAAGACTGCCGTCTTAGTAAAGCATCTACAGCAGGAGTGGGGAACAGATGCCTCTTCAGATCTTGCTGAACTGCAACTCTCATCTCCCCTGGCAATTGGCCGTACTTGCTAGGCTGATAGGAGTCAGAGTTCAGCAACATCTGGTGGCCCAAAGATGTCCTGCACCTGCCCTACAGAGTAAGCTCATACCCAGTTTAAAGAACACTGAATTTTGGGCAAGGAGTAAATTATTTATAGAAGTTTTAAAATGATTGTTTTTAAAGACTTTGACTGTGATCCAGAGACGTTATTTACCCCCCACACACACACACACACAAAGGAGACTGCTGTGCTTAAAAATGAAGTGTTTTGCATTTGCATTTTTGTAAGCCACCTTGAGCATATTTGTATGGAAAAGTGGCAAATAAATGGAAAAGTGGTATATAAATTCAAATTCAAGTAATAGTAAATAAACAGCTGACTCATAGAGACCAGGAAGAACTAACCAATCAGATGCAACATATGACACTCAGTCTGGCCCTGACCAACAAACTGTGCACAGTACACACAAATGCATGGAAGAAAATCCTAATGATGATTTTTTTAATTTATTTTTTTAATGGAAGTAGTCTTGGGAGGCTGCAAATTTGAGTGGAGATGGAAGCCTCTATGGAGGGGACTAAACCTGCCAAATTTCAGCTGGGTAGCTCCAGGCAGTTTCAGCTGGGTAGCTCCAGGGGTGATAGCCAATTTTTACAATTTGCTTTTTTTCAAAAAAGATTAAAACAACAACTTTGAGTGCTCAGTCATGCCAGTTCTCATGTTTCTGTGTCTGCCTGTTTCTTCCTTCAAGATTTTTTTGGGGGAGGTGGGGAACCTGAGGTTTAAAAAAAAATAGTTTTGTGATACTGGGCCCTGGTTGGCAGCATCAGCAGGCACAGGTGGGCAGCAACATAGAGATAATATATGCATGTAGGGATATGAAATCTGAGGACATGGTAGCCCCTGAAGTGGGGATTAACCCTGCCAAATAACAGGAGTGTAGCACAGGACGTTTCATGCCAAACACCTTTAAAATTTAAAAAGTTTCAAAATTAAAATGGCCACAACCTTTTTGTTCATTCACACAGGACATGAAATATGGGGACATGGAAGCCTCTATGGAGGGAACTAAAGGTAAAGGTAAAGGTGTCCCCACACTTATAGTGCGAGTCATTTCCGACTCGTAGGGTGACGTCTTGCAACGTTTACTAGGCAGACCATATGGGGTGGGATTGCCAGTTCCGTCCCCAGCCTCTCTTTATCCCCCAGCATATGCTGGGTAGTAACCAAGAACTAACCCTGCTAAATTTCAGCTGGGTAGCTCCATGAGGGTTCATGCTTGTCACCTTTAAATTTTGCTTTTTCCAAAAAAGATTTTTTAATCAAGACTGTGTGTGTCTTTGATCATTCAGTCAGGCCAATTCTCAGGCTAAGAAGAAATGGCCTCAATGTTTAGCTGACTGGGTAATAATAAACGTGGTTTGTACTCTCCTAGCTATATCACACATTGAAGTAATAGATAGAAGAAGAAGAAGAAGATCCAGCAGTTAGTATATCTTTTCTTGTCCCCTCCAAGCTATAATTCATTGTAGGATGTGCTTAAATAATATTGATAAACGTATGTATTCAAAATATGAGAAACTACAGAAAAGTACACACAATGGACCTGGGGGCTGCAGTTAGTGCAGAATGCTGTGGCACAATTGCTGGCATGAGTGAGACCCTGTCAGCATGTAATACCACTGCCCTGAAATCTGCTGTGGTTGTCAATTTGCTACCAGGCCAAGTTCAAGGTATGCTTTCTATGTTCCTGGTGTCACATATTACTTGTTCTACTCTTCCAAGAAATGAGTCCTTTAGTGTAGCAGCACCTATGCTTTGGAACTCCTTGCCTATTGACACTAGCTTGGAAAAGTTATTTTTAGAACTACAACCCCCATCAGCCCTAGCCAGCACGGCCACTGGATTGGGCTGAGAGAGTTGTAGTTCAAACAAGGACCTTTTCCAAGCTCTGTACTAGGCAGACACCTCCATTGCACTCTATCTGGCACCTGCTAAAACCATTTTTGTTTAGACAACCCTACCCAGGCATATAGGTTATTATGTTTTTATCTGTTTTTAACTCATTCTTAGTTTTATTATTTTGAATCTTTTTAAATACCTGTCTTTTACTGTTTTTCCCAATAATGTCATTGTTTTAATTCATCCTGTAAACTGCTTTGAGGTTTTTTACAATCAAGTGGTATATAAATGTTGTAAATAAAATACATAAATAAATTTTATTTCACTGTGACCCTTGGGTCTCTTTCCTTTTTCAGGAACAAAAGAACCTGCCTTATATCGACAGGCCATTTGGTACCATCTAGCTCAATACTGATATGAACTAGCACTGGCTCTCTAGAATTCCAGGAAATAGCCTTTCCAGAGATTGGATTTTGGACCTTTGCATGCAAGGTTTGTGCCTACCACTGAGCTATGGCCCTTCTCCTGTTTAAAAAAGTATCTTTTTAAATTGTTCTTTTTAATTCACTAATGAATGCATAGCAAACCTAGAGCAGATTCACACCATTCATTTAAAGCACATTCAACACACATTTGAAGCACATGAATCACGCTGCGGAATCATGGAAACTATTTTGTTAAGGGTGGTGAGAACTATAACTGTGAGGAGGAAACTACACTTCCCAGGATTCTTTGGGGGAAGTCATGCACTTTAAATGCAAGTTGGAAGTGCTTTAAATGTATTCTGTGGATCTACTTCATAAACTTTACCTTCATGTAAATAGCTTTGTTTCAAAATGGAAATCAGCTACAAAGTTTACTGGGTGACCACAGGCTACTCACCATCTCTCAGCCTAATCTGCCCCTCAGATTGAAAATAACAGAGGGGGACCATGATCACCCCAACGAAGAAGGGCACACTTAAAATGTAGAGAAAATAATAATGTACAACCATAGTGTGAAATCAGATACTTATCAGGAGGGACATAGTATGAAGAAATATTTATGTAAGCATGATTGTCAAAGATGTCTGCTATTTACATAACCTATAAAAAGATTTATATTGCAACCCTGTGCATGTTTACTCAGAAGGAAGTCCCAATGTATTCAATGGGGCTTACTCAAACAGTGAAGTGTGCACAGGGCTGCAACCTCAAGTGATAAGGAACTTCACTCACCCAACCCAAAATTCAGAATCATGCCACTTTAAGCTGTTTTGCAACTGTTTTATTCTTGTTTTTATGGTTACTGGATTTTAAATGAATTTATTTCTTCTTGTGAGCTGTCTTGGTTTCCAATCACCAACGCTATCTCACAGGGTTGTTGGAAAGATTCCATACACAAACACACTGGAGATGTAAAAATACATATACCCCATATAATAGTTTATAGTCAAAACAAGTTGGCCACTGCAGAACATTTTTTTCAAAAAAAAAATCAGTATTAGTTTCCTACAAAATAAAAGCATTGACACCTGCCTAATTGCTTTAAAAATAGGATTGGAGAGGGAGAGAAAGATTTACAATACAAACACAATCCTTTGCTATATTCACTCAAAAGTTCCACTAATTTACAGCACAATCCTAATCATGTCTATTCGAAAGTAAGTCCTATTGAATTCAATGGGGTTTACTCCCAGTTGTGGGATTAGCACTGCAGCTTTAATCCCAAAAAAGTAAGTATAAGATTAAAGCTTCATATTGGGAATTAAACAAATAAACTGCCTTCTTCAACAGTCCAGGAAAATTTAAACTTGTTTGACTCCTCATAATTAGAAAATCATAACATATTATAATGGCATTATAAACTGCATGCACACTTTTTAATAAATTCTACTCAAATATTACTTGAAAGATAAAATTTATGCTATGCTATTTTTGCAAGTAATTAAAAAACCCTGCATGCACATTTTTTATTACCATAACTGAAATTGTTTACTGTGTATGCCTACCAAGATTCTGCTGTGATCTTTTCTTCTAGATCTCCTGCATACAGACAGAAAGGGACTTTTGCTATTGCTGAAAACTATAAACTTACCCAGTTTATGAGATTTTCAGACAAGCAGGAAAAGGCAACAGTTTTCAGATGTTGAAATAGGTTATAACTATTGCCTGGAGGTCAACAAATCCCTTGTCAATCATAACCCTGACTTCACTTATTGGCTACAAACTTGAAAGGGCAGGGTTAGAGCAGCCAGCTACAAGGTCATTTAACAGAAGTTGTGGGGTGAACAGCTGACATTTTGGTGTATATCTCTTGAACCAGACCACCTAGGAACTTAAGTTTTTTTAAAATGAAAGTTGAGAGTTCAGAGATTGGAGTGACTTACTGAGATAGGACCTCAAAATCCAGAGTCTTGGGGTGAAAACCGGAGACCTGGCAGCCCTACTGGTAGTCCAAATTCTGAGATAATCAATATTGTTTTAAACAAAAGAAAAGAAGACCACAGGGCTACTAATACTAAATACCATGAAAATAAAATAGTCTGAAAATGGCTAGTAAAAAAACAACAACTCATTTAAGAGACAACTGTGCAATGGTTCAGACATACACAACTGGTATTGTATGGCTGGCTCTTAAAACATGAAAGAATTAGGCTGCAAAATCAAATCAGATTCAGAACAATGAAGGGGGGTGGATAGGAAAGAAAACATAAGCTTAAGAACCTTAAAAAAAGATGCACACTATTAACACACAGAGACAGTGTAACATAATTATAATAGGGCAAAAGATACAGCAGATGAGCTTAAGAGACAATATTAATTGCTACAGTACAGGGGCTCTGCTAAAGCATTGCATTCTGCTCGGAGGGAGAACTAACAGCAGACTGAACATACAGAAAAAGTAAGTATCAGTCACACGAAGCACGACTGAACAGCAAAGTATTCTCCCAACCATTTCTCCGTGCTGACATGCAGGAAGAGCTGTTAATTAAAGGGAGAGACTCAGTATTTTCCTTACATGGTGTGTTCTCCCTCAAGAGCACAATGATTGGAAACACAAGCCCTTCTTTCCACCAAGGTTTCTCTACTGATTTGCAGGAAGAGCTGTCAATTACAGGGAGAGGCTCAGCATTTTCCTTACATGGTATGATCCTACCCAAGAGCACAATGATTAGAAGGCAAGCCCCTCTCCCCTCTAGGGCTTTCTTTGCTGATTTGCAAAATGCACTGTTCCCCCCCTCTCCTGCCATTCATGTCTCCGTGTGGTAAGTGTAATGTAGCCTGACAGCCAGCAAAACAAAATGTTACATAGACAGGTAATTTTAAAAAGCTGGTGCCTTATAGTAGTGATTACAGTGATCTATACTTTACTCACTCCACTCCTACCACCTGCATTTAAGTAACTCAATGATTTCCAAGTGAGCCCATCAACAATGAAAGCAAATTGTAATGCAATCAGAATCAGCAACATTTAACTATGTGCCTCAAACATGGTGTTTTTTTCTGGAATGAGGAAGAAGCATTGCTGTAAAAGGTGAGAACCCCTCAAGGTCATACAGGATTATGGTTTAAGAAAAGGCATATTCCCCTCCTACTCTTAGTACAGCATCTGATAACACTATGAACCATTGAGCATGATCCCAATTCCACCTCCATTTCTCCTTTTTTATTTATTCAGACATAATTTGTTTTTTAGTCTATATGGATATATAAAGTCTGATTTTGATTCAGAGTCTTCACGACAATAGGTAACCCCTCCCTTTTTCAGTATATACTGGTATATGTATCTCACAAATAAGTTTATGTTCTGTGGTCATGCAACAACAATTACAACAAACTTAACCTTAGCCAACAAGCTTAATTTGTTTGGCCTACCACATACTAATACAAAAGATATATATGAGAGGAAGTAATAAAACTGCATTATAATGCAATAGAGAATAGCGCTACACTGTAATGTACTTGCTAATAACATCCAATATGTTCATACATTTAACAATATTAAAATGTAAATGTTAAACAATTTGCGAGAGGAGAGCTGTTTTTCATAGCTTCTCAAAATGCATTCTGCTGGTCCTGTTCTCTTTTCATCAACTCGGGTACATCAATCCATCCATCTATTTATTTATATATCTAAAATATCCTCTTGGTTTTCATCTTGCCTATAGAGAAAGTAAAGAATCTGTGAAAAAATGCAATTAACAATCAAACTTTACTATCCCCTTCATAGTCTTTCTGGGCTTCAATTACACTCAATCTAACCCAATTAATATTTTGTGTTGAAAAGATAATATATAATAGATAATGACTGGATTCAGAGCAAAGTTACACACAGCAAAAGCCCATTGAAATAAACAGGGCTTAAGCTCATGTCTCTGTGTCAGATGAAACAACTTTCCCCCCTAAATCATAGGCCTCTATAAAACCTTCAAAACTGAATAATTACCAACCACGCAGTTTATCCTTTGAATGTGAAAGTATGATAAATCAGCTTGAATTCAGAGAAGAGGGGAAGATGATATCATACACTGTCCCACTATTGTCAGCAGAGTTTGAAAAATCTAAATAAAACTATGCTAGTGTAGAGAGAAAACCATTGCATGCATACATAGAATCTTTGCCATTCAATGGATTTTATGTATAGTTAGCAAATTTTGTTATTTAGGTGGACTGTATATGGTACAAAAATCTGCATACGGCAAGGACTCTCATACAGAGAGACAAGCTATAAACATCCCCATCCATTTATTGGGCAGATTCTGATAGGTGGATTCTATTTTACTGAAATGTCCCCTACGGTATTTTGTAAGCCATTAACTATTATTATTAAGCCACTCACTAATATCATCATCATCATGATTTCATAATCAAGCTTCTCAGAATGGGATAGGCTTTGCCTATAGAATCAGTCCCAGACATCCCTATTGCCCACATATTCCAACACAACAGGACCCTATGT
The DNA here is from genome assembly GCF_030035675.1 of Rhineura floridana. NCBI lineage: Eukaryota > Metazoa > Chordata > Lepidosauria > Squamata > Rhineuridae > Rhineura > Rhineura floridana. The sequence continues at coordinate 50,152,398 of NC_084489.1, forward strand.
TGCCAGCATCTCTCTGGCCTAAGGAAGTTACATTGCAGTCCTTGGATTCCAACCCAGAAACATGTGGAGCAGTAAAGGGCACCCATTCCACACTAGGTGTATACAATGATTAGCCACATTATTTTGGCACCTGATACAGAAAATCCTACTAACAGCTGTTCCTGGAGGTACATGATAATAATACATTGATTAACTAATAATTTGCTCCCTTTTAAAACTAGCTGCTGGACACAGCTGTCCCACTCTGCCTAGTGGTAGGGCACAGGCTGGTGATGAGCTGATTTTGGTACTTGCAAAATGGTGTGGCTCCTCAGCTGCACTAGGGAGTTCTGATTGAGGACAGCCAATCTCAGTAGGGCTTGCTGTCAGTGAGCCCTGCTTGTAAAGAAACAACCAGGAGCTGACTTACAGCTCCTACTGCTGCTTTGGAGTCATGTCCTTACCTGTCTCACACCTGACAACACATATGACATACGTTGTGGGGCAGGTTTTGGGCAGTGGAGACTGGTGGCTCAAACAGCCTTGTGTGCCAAATTGGGCCTAATTAGGCCTGCAGACTGGATGTCTCCCCCCGCCCCCATGGTGTAACAGGTCTGAAGATATATATTGTCAGTATGCTATCTTTCTTTCTTTTTAATCAATCTTTATTAATTTTACATCATTATTAAATATTATCAAACATCATCAAAACATTATATATAAATCATACAACATTAATAAGCTTAAATACTCAAACATAATTTAAGATAAACTCATATTCGTTTGTATTACAGCATATTTATGGAATTCAACTTTAAAAGCCAGGAGATTTTCATTTACAATTTTCAGTGCACTGCATATTTTATTTGTGCTTATCCTTTCCTTTTCCTTTTTGGGTATGGGATAAAACAGAAAAGAGAAGGGGAAAGACCCACTTAAAGAAGCCATAACCATCTATATGCTGGCAAAGGAAATTGATCATGTTCTTCCTGGTTCATATATTGTACAAAATCATACCAAGTCAAAATAAATTTCTCTTTTACTTTGACCTCTGCAGACTCTGAGTTTTCTGAGTTAGTTTATCTAACAGTGCTTCATTCCAGACCAGCTTATATCAATATTCTATGTTAGCTGCGGATATGTCCTTCCAAAAGCGTGCCACTGTGAAATGTACCATGTGTAGTAAATGTGCAACCAATGTTTTATTTTGCAGACCTGAATCATCATCTATGCACAAATTTAGGATAGCCAATTGTGGAGTAGCATTAACCTGTTGATTTGTTATTTTGTTTATTTCCTGGAATATGTTAGACCAAACTATTTGTACTCTGGGGCATTCCCACCACAGATGTAAATGCTATCTTTTGATAAGTCAGTGTCAACATTGGGGATATGGAAAGAGGAAAAGACTTGATTCTTAATGGCTGGGCTCACTGGATGACCAGAAAAGAAGGGGATTAATTTAGCCCATATTCCAGTTGTTTCTCCAGCTGCACTCCTTTTGCTTTCTCCCATACAATGCATAGTTACCATTCAGTCCTGGGGGGGAAATAAAATGCACGAAGACAGTGAAAGCAAAACTTGCCACTGGGTGTTCCCTTACAGGGGCTCTGCACGAGGGAAATGCATTTCTGTATACAGGTGTAAAGTGTGCTGTTAGTTGAAGGGTGGTATACAAAATATTTTAAATATGTATTTTGCAATTGCAAGCCACCTTCAAGACCAATCTTGGTGGAAAGCTGAGGATTTAACAAGGAAGGAAGGAAGATTTGTATCACATCTTTAACATTTTTAAAAGTAGGCAAGTGTTTGTTGTTGGATGGAAACATGGCTATATCATGACTGCCTTTTACCTATGGATTTGTTGCCTGAGATTACATTTCTCCAATGTCACACACAGAACCTTTATGGTATAAATACTGCTCAGATTACAGCACTGGTCACCAGATGGATGGCATTGCTGTTCAGATCATTGCCTCATTAGAAAAGATTTATAAATGCAGTTCCTTGATTTCAGTGGAGTTCCTTTAGCTATAGAGTGGTAAAACAAGAAACAGAAACCCAGCAAATGGGCTCAGAATCTCCCATCCAATACACATTGATACGGAAATATATTGTTATTACCTCCCTATTCCCACTTGCACTAGAATTGTTCATTCTTGGATTCTTAACCTGTTATAAGGAATTTAAAAGCCAATCAAACAATGAAGAAGCTTCTCTTACAGTTGACAGGAAAAGATAAAAATACCTAACAGCCTGACCTTATGAGCTATTAAGCAAAGATAGAGATGTGAAGGATCTGGTAGAAGAGCACTATACCACTACACAAGTTAAAGAAAAGAAATAATGGTCTGCATTGAGACAAAGCAACATTAAGTAACGGTACATCCACGGCTATGGTAGTGATACAAAAACTGACTCATGGACTCATAAATAAAACAATATAGCAGTGGTAGCCAATGTGGTAGTCTCCAGCCAATGTGCTGATTGGTCATGCTTGCTGGGAGTGATGGGAACTGAAGTCCAACAATATCTGGAGGGCACCATGTTGGCTACCCCCGTAATACAGGGCAAGGTGAGAAAAGTTTGCTTCCAAATAAGGTGCTAGTTTCCAAAGTCACAGTACTGGAGGTTCATATATTTGAGAATATTGAGTGATGGGGAGACAGCTTTCCCCAACTTGCCTTGAAAAACATCTCTCTTTTTTGTTTTATTTTTACATTTCCCTGAGAGCACACACACACACACAAATAAGGATTTGTAAGCATTTCAAAAAAAGGTTTTAAAATGTTGAAGCATATATACTGTTACCTCCCAGTTCTCCACATCACCTCCGCAGACAAATAAAGAGCCTTCGGGCTTAGGGCGGTATATAAATTAAATAAAATAAATAAATAAAAATGATTCAGGGGACAACAATGGAGAGAGATTTCTGAATGCCAGTTAGTGGGGCATCTGAGTGCTGTTACACTCATGTCCTACTTGTGGGTTTTCTGCCATCATCTGATTGGCCATTGTGGGAACAGAATGCTGAACTAGATGGGCCTTTGGTTCAATCCAGTAAGGCTGTTCTTATGCTCTAGAGACAGCCTCTCCTTAACTGAATATTATGCTCCTGAGCATGTTCCAAAGCATCACATCCTGCCAAGGAGCATGAAACTTGAAGTTTCCAGTTAAAAAGACTGGCAAGGTCTCTCCTGTCCACTGAGATTTCCCCACTACCAGTTAAATCCTTACTGAGATTGTGTTCTGCCTGGAAAGGGAGTAAGGGAACTGGCATAGAAGGGTTATTGTGGAGACAAACATATTGAGCTAGGCCTCAATTCAAAGGGGACTGAATCTTGTGGGAAATGGAAACAGGACTGGAGGGAGTTCATATTACATACTTTGCCCAATGTGAACTCATACCCCATCACTACCTGAGAACTATTAAGTATATCTCTGAATGCCAGTTGCTAGGAATCACAAGTAGGAACAGTACTGTTGCTGTGGTGCTTAGGTCCTGCTTTCTGGCTTCCAATAAGCATCTGCTTGGCCACTGTGAAAAAATGCTGGATTAGATGGGCTATTGTCCTGATCTAGCAGGCTCCCCTTACGTCCTTACAGTCATTTACGTATATAGTCCCAAATTTCTTAGATTTAGTCCATAAATCCAAAATGCTCCAGGGATTACCTATTTTAACTCATATGGGGGTTGGTCAGTTGACTTGTTTCAAAGTAGATCATGTTTTATTTTCTTGAAGAAGACACTCTTTGAGATGGAAGTGAGTAGTAGGATGGGAGAGGAATTGGCTGAACTCAGATTCTGAAGACAACTCCTCTGATTTGATCTGGGTGAATCATGACCCGAATCAAACCATGGGTCCACTTCAGAATCTGAGGTGGTTCGAGGGTCTTGGTTGATGGCAGGCATGTGCACGCATGCACATAGCATACCACACATGTGTGCCATCAACCAAGATGGCAGTGGGGCTTTCACCCCTTAGAGAAACCTCCGCCACCATCTTAGTTGATGGTAGACCTGTGTGCACAGTGTGCACAGCAGCAGAATGGAGGAGAGAGATAGGTGGAACAGACAAGAACCGCGCGCCTGGGGCAGACTGGTGCCCAAGGGCCCCGGCATGCCTGGCTGCGTGTGTGCATGCATGCGGGTGCTGGGACCTGGGGCAGACTGGTGCCCAAGGGTCCCGGCATGCCTGGCACCAGCTCTGATCACAGTGCCGCCTCTGTTTCTGTAAAAACTATCTATTGCCTTTTTAAAAGCTGAAAAACAGGTCACCCAGATATCTGCTGCCTGGAGAGGCTAGAAAGCAGGGTTCCTTGATACCACATGCTTCAAATACAATGTAGGAAGCCCTCCTAGGAGTGACAGGACTTGATGATGTTCATACAGAGGAGGGCCAGGATCTTTTCTCAATCTTCCTAGAATGCAGGATACAGAATAATGGGCTCAAGTTATAGGAAGCCAGATTTCAGCTGAACATTAGGAAAAACCTCCTAACTGTTAGAGCAGTACAACAAAGGAATCAATTATCTAGGGAGGTGGTGGGCTCTCCAACACTGGAGGCAACTGGACAGCCACCTGACGGGTATGCTTTAAGCTGGGATCCTGCATTGAGCCAGGGGTTGGACTTGATGGCCTTATAGGCCCCTTTCAACTCAACTGATCGATCGATCAGATTTATATCTCCCAGTAGGAGCCCTATTAGCATAGTAGGATACTGTTCTATGATTCTATCGCTCTCAGGGAGAATTGTAGGTAAAAACATGGCTACCCCCCGTCCCCCCACCCCTGCCCTTTGTTTTCCCTAATCACAATGCATTTATTAACTCCTAACTGGCTTTCAGTATTTACTGGCTCAAACAACTGCTGGGCATAAATGTGTGAAATCGTCTCCTACTTTCATTGAAATATGAAGGAATTTACCACAATGGAGGTAATAATAATGAATATACTTAACTGGGTTGTGCAGGCATACTGTTGTCACAAACTCATGGGTACTTACTCTCTTGCAGGGATGGGGAACTGGCGACCCTCCAGATGTTGCTGAACTCCAGCTCCCATCAGCCCTAGCTAGCAGAGCGAATGGTCAGGCTTGATTGGAGTTGAAGCATCTGAAGGGCCACAGCTGGTCTCTCCTGTGCAGCCCAAATATCCCCATGAGTTATGGCAACAGGTTAATAAGAAGATGCCAGGGAAAGAAGTGTCCAAAGAATGAAGCAAATTTCCCAGGTGCCAATTTTTGCATGGAAATCTCTGAAACTCCCACTCATAAGAACACTCACCATTTAGAAACTTCTGTTCAGTTCATCAAGTTCATGATAAACTTAAAATAGTCATAAAAATTCTGCTTTGATCAATTGTGCAGGGAACTGGTCCAGTATTAAAAATAGAAAACATGAGTAACAAAAAGTGGGCATTCCAATGGAGTGAGACTGCTAACGCAAACCCTGCAAAGTCATTCTTGCTCTCTTCCTGCCTCCCCCACCATAAATTAGGTATGTTGAATTCGGTATAATGAAAAATGAGAGACAACAGGAAAGGGCTGCAAAGCTTCTCAGCAATAGTCGAACACTGGCAAAGTCATGTTAAAAAAAGGAAAGGTTTATAGTTTTTATAGACCTGCATAACACCTTCTGGAAAAGGAAGCTTTTTCTTTAATAAAGGAACAGATGTTTTGGCAGATAGCACAGAAAGAATCCTGTCAGAGACTATAAGCTAAGCTTGAAGGGAGTAAAAAAAGAAAGTGGAGAAAAATGTGAAGTATAAAACAAAAGCGCTAAAATGATACAGATAAGATCAAAATGGAGGGAAAGATGAGTGTATTGTCTTTTTGAAGTGCTCAACAAAGAAAGAAAGAAAGTTTTATGTGAAAGGAAAAATATTTTGAGATTTACCTCAGCAAGCTCATTGCCGGGTGGGGTTGGAAGATTCATTTGATAGTCAAAAAAGGGGGAGAGAAAATATCATTTTTAAAGCATCATTTGAGATGAACACTACTAAGTAGCTAATATACTTTGGAGGCAACATTTTGTGCTGAACCGGTGCCTGGCTGCGACAATGGACTGGATGAGGGCTAATAAACTGAGGCTCAATCCAGACAAGATTGAGATGCTGCTAGTGGGTGGTTCTTCTGACCAGATGGTGAATGTCCAACCTGTCCTGGATGGGGTTGCACTCCCCCTGAAGGAGCAGGTTCGTAGCTTGGGGGTTCTCCTAGAATCATCTCTGTCACTTGAGGCTCAGGTAGCCTCACTGGCACGGAGTGCCTTCTACCAACTTCGGTTGGTGGCCCAACTACATCCCTATCTGGACAGGGATAACCTGGCTTCAGTTGTCCATGCTCTGGTAACCTCTAAATTAGATTACTGCAATGCATTCTACATGGGGCTGCCTTTGAAGACGGTTCGGAAATTGCAGCTTGTTCAAAATGCAGCGGCCAGATTGGTAACAGGGACCAGACGGTCCGAACATATAAAACCGATTCTGGCCCACTTGCATTGGCTGCCTTTATGTTTCAGAGCTCGATTCAAGGTGCTGGTTTTGACCTATAAAGCCTTACACGGCTTGGGACCACAATACCTGACGGAACACCTCTCCCAATACGAACCCACCCGTACACTATGTTCAAGGTCAAAGGCCTTCCTCCGGGTGCCTACTCCAAGGGAAGCTCGGAGGGTGGCAACAAGGGAGAGGGCCTTCTCAGTGGTGGCCCCCAAATTATGGAATGATCTGCCTGACGAGGTGTGCCTGGCGCCAACACTGTTATCTTTTCGGCACCAGGTCAAGACTTTCCTCTTCTCCCAGGCATTTTAGCATGTGTTTTAAATTGTTTTTATTTTGTTTTAAATTTTAAAATTGCGTTTTAAATTGTTTTTAAAATATGTGTTTTAAATTGTATATTTGTTTTAATGTTGTTGATTGCTGTAAACCGCCCAGAGAGCTTTGGCTACGGGGCGGTATACAAGTGCAATAAATAAATAAATAAATAAATAAAGAGAAAACCAAAAGATTGTATCCCACTGAGTTCTACTCAGAGTAGACTCATTGAAATTAATGCACCTAATGTCACCATGTTTGTTAATTTCAATGGGTTTACTCTGAGAGTTAGCACTGGATACACCCCAATAACAACAATATAAATTTATAGATACAAAGTAACAAAGAATTCAACCACAATTGCCTCAAGTGGCTTCCAAAAATGGGTATAATAGTGTAAAACAGGTTGCTAGGATATTACTAATGGGTCATTGGCAGTGTGTGTGTGTATACACACACACACACACACCAAATCCCCCAAAAGGGTAAATCCAGATTAAATGGGGGAAAGTGGGGTATACTGACTGGGATTTTGATGACAGCATCATCTGCACACTGCAAAAAAAATGCATACACAAGGAATGCTGATCCCATAATGAACTCCAGTCTTGAAGCACTCTCCATTTTTCCCCCCAGTTACAAAACATTTCTTTGTTCATGACGGGTTTCTGATATTTACTGACTCAAACAATGTTGGGCATAAATAGGAGTAGTCCTGCATTCACTGGTTTATTTAATATGTTTTTAAAGCTGTTTTGTTTTAATTTATTTTAAAGTCTGTTTTTAAGTTGTTTTAGAGTGTTTTTACTGTTTTGTTTGCCACCTTGGGATCTTTCTGGAAGGACAGATGGGACAATCATCATCATCATGATAAATTCTGCCCCAATGTATTGTGTGTTCAAGTCAGATTATTTCTTGTCTCATATTTCAAAGCTTTATTCTGATCTAATCTAAATATATGAAATCAGCACAGACAGGATCCCTCATCCTTGAAAGCAGATGAGATCAGGTTTGTCATACTTCTTTGCAAATCATTTCCTAAATACACAATGTGAATATATATCCACACGAACCTGTTATGTATGCCTCAAAAGCCCTTCTGTGGGTCACCCCAATCATCAGAGGAGAAGTGAATGGTGTCTAGCCCCACCCCCTGTTGTACCACGTTCCCGTGCATGCTACCCTTCGAAGGTTGGAGAGTGAACATCTGCAGTGGAGAACCTCCTGCACTTGTGGATGATCCCCATGTGGTTTAGAAACCTAATTGTTCAGGGTTGCAAGTCACACTCCCAGCTACAGATGTTTGCTTTTCAACTCATGGAAGGCACAGAAAAGGTGATGCAGCAGAAGGGCGAAGCGGGCCCCTACCCCGCTGCTCACATAATGTGAATTCAGATTACAGGAGTAAACTGAATGCCCAATTTGAGCTATTGTTCTTCCTTGCACATTCTGGGATAAAAGAAATGAATATCAAGATCCCTAGATGTGATTTCTCACTGCCTTATATTCATCTCATGCACAACTTGTGGCTCTTACCCCTATATTACTGATCATATGCATTTGAGGACTGATTACTACCTCCCATGACAATGTTGCCTTCTGTTTTTCTTCTTGGTTTATCATTTAAACACCAGTTAAGGCAGCACTGAATGTAATAATATAAGTACTTGTGTATTAGGAAAAAAGTTTTAAAAAACTAATTAAGCAATCACCTAATAATAAGAACAAAGGACACGTACGAGTAGCGCTGTGACTAATGACGCAGCTGGGTCAAAGCCAAAAGGAAGCCCAGAGGCTGATGCACACAGATGCGAAAGGAGAGTCCGGAGTTGTACGACGCACACAATAGCAACATGGAATGTGAGAAGCATAAACCAGGGAAAGTTAGAAATTGTCAAGCAAGAAATGGAACGCATCAGCATTACAATACTTGGCGTGAGCAAACTAAAATGGACAGGAATGGGACATTTTCAATCAGGCAACTACAAAATATTTTATGCAGGAAATGAGAAATCAAGAAGAAACAGGGTTGCTTTAATAGTGAGAAGTGATGTAGCAAAAGCAATTAGGAGCTACAACGCAAGGTCTGAGTGAGTGATCTCAATGAGATTAAACAGGAAACCTATTCAGTTATTTATTGAATTTCTTAGTCGCCCATCTGGCTGGCTATCCAGCCACTCTGGGCGATGTACAAAATAAGCATACAAATATAATAAACATTAAAATCTGGAAACAATGACGATAAAATCTAGCCATTAACATAACCATCATCCAAGTCTATGCTCCAACGTCAAACACAGAAGAAGAGGAATTGAAGAGATTTTATGCAGAAGTACAGGAACAAATTGATCACACACCAAAACAAGATGTGCTAATAATCATTGGGGACTGGAATGGAAAAACTAGGGAACAGAGAAGAACTAGGAATCGTGGGGAAATGGGGCTTAGGAGATAGAAATGAAGCAGGAGAAAGACTTATTGAATTCTGTGAAGCCAATAATTTGTTCCTTGCCAACACATTTTTTGAGCAACCAAAAAGACGACTGTACACGTGGACATCACCAGATGATCAATACAGGAATCAAATTGATTATATAATTGGTAGCAGAAGATGGAGAAGTTCCATACTTTATGTGAAAACAAGACCAGGAGCAGACTGCGGTACAGATCATGAACTGGTCGTATCGAAAATCAGAGTAAAGCTAAAGAACAACAACAAAGCACTCATAATGCCAAAATACAATTTAAATAACATCCCAGAAGAATATAAAAATCAAATAAGGAACAGATTTGAGGCTATAAACTTAGTTGACAGAGAACCAGAAGAACTATGAATTGAAGTCAGAGACATTATCAGGGAAGAATGCAAAAAGACAATACCTCTAGTTACAAAGAGAGAAAGACCTCAATGGATGACTGAAGACACTCTTAAAATGGTTAAAGAGAGAAGGAAAGCAAAAGACGATAGAAACATGGTCAGAACCCTAAATGCAACTATACAACGACTAGTACGTAGGGACAAAGAAAACTATTACAATAGTTATTGTATAGAAACAGAAGATGACAACAAAAAGGGAAGAACAAGAGCCCTATTCCAAAAGATTAGATAAATGAAAGGGAAATTTAAATCACGAGTAGGGATGTTGAATAATCAAGAGGGGAACACACTGACTGACTGAGATGAAATAAAAGGCAGATGGAAGCAATACACTGAAGAACTCTATAAAAGGAACCATATGATGAAGAACCAGAAACTTTAAAATGTGAGGTGAAAGCTGCTCTTAAAATACTTGGAAGAAACAAATCACCAGGAATTGATGGCATACCAATAGAGTTGCTACAAGCTACTGAGACTGAATCTGTCCAAATTTTGACTAAAATCTGTCAAGAAATATAGAAAACTAAACATTGGCCCACAGACTGGAAGCGTTCCATATACATCCCAATTGCAAAGAAAGGGGATCCCAGAGAATGCAGTAATTATCGAACTGTTGCCTTAATATCCCATGCAAGTAAAGTAATGCTCAAGATTCTACAACAAAGGCTCTTACCATACATGGAGTGAGAAATGCCAGACGTCCAAGCTGGATTTAGAAAGGGAAGAGGCACCAGAGATCATATCGCAAACATACGTTGGATAATGGAACGGACCAAGGAATTTCAGAAGAAAATCACCCCGTGCTTTATAGACTACAACAAAGCCTTTGACTGTGTAGATCATGAAAAACTACGGAATGCTTTAAAAGAAATGGGGGTGTCATAGCATCTGAATGTCCTGATGCGCAACCTATACTCTGGACAAGAGGCTACTGTAAGGACAGAATATGGAGAAACTGGTTGGTTCCCCATCAGAAAGGGTGTGAGATGAGTGTATTTTAGCACCCAATTTGTTTAATCTGTATGCAGAACATATCATATGGAAAGCAGGATTGGACCAAGATGAAGGAGGTGTGAAAATTGGAGGGAGAAATATCAATAATTTAAGATATGTAGACAATACCATACTCTTAACAGAAACCAGTAATGATTTGAAACGAATGCTGATGAAAGTTAAAGAGGAAAGCACAAAAGCAGGACTACAGCTGAACATCAAGAAGACTAAAGTAATGACAACAGAAGATTTATGTAATTTTAAAGTTGACAATGAGGACATTGAACTTCTCAAGGATTATCAATACCTCGGCACAGTCCTTAACCAAAATGGAGACAATAATCAAGAAATCAGAAGAAGGCTAGGACTGGGGAGGGCAGCTATGAGAGAACTAGAAAAGGTCCTCAAATGCAAAGATGTATCACTGAACACCAAAGTCAGGATCATTCAGACCATGGTATTCCCGATCGCTATGTATGGATGTGAAAGTTGGACAGTGAAAAAGGCGGATAAGAGAAAAATCAACTCATTTGAAATGTGGTGCTGGAGGAGAGCTTTGCGGATACCATGGACTGTGAAAAAGACAAATCATTGGGTGTTAGAACAAATTAAACCAGAACTGTCACTAGAAGCTAAAATGACGAAACTGAGATTATCATACTTTGGACACATAGTGAGAAGACATGTTTCACTAGAAAAGACAATAATGCTGGGAAAAACAGAAGGGAGTAGAAAAAGAGGAAGGCCAAACAAGAGATGGATTGATTCCATAAAGGAAGCCACTGACCTGAACTTACAAGATCTGAACAGGGTGGTTCATGACAGATGCTCTTGGAGGTCACTGATTCATACGATCGCCATAAGTCGTAATCCACTTGAAGGCACATAACAACAACAAGAAGTATGTTGTTATGAACTGAGGCCCTTAATTAGAGTTTTTTTCCTCATTGGGCACCCAACACACTGTAAATCTATATGAGATTAAGAAATAGAACAGAACGCTGATTCTTGCTATCTATAGATAAATGCTTGAGTTTCTTTGCCAATATCACAACATTGAGAAAGGGTCATTTTTCACTTGGACAGAGTAACAGGAATGCTGAAAAACACATTTAAAAAGGAAGACTAAGAGAAAAATTGCATTTAGAAAAGTATAGATTGGGGGGAACGCCACTTCCAAATAAACAGGAACACCGTAACACTTGACAAGGAAACAAAAAGGATGTTCTAGTTAGCAAATTGTCTGTACAAAGTAGTAAGCATTCTAGCATACCATATTTCTCATCAATTCCTTTATGTCAGCTTGTTTAGTTCACAAATCAAAACAAGGCCTTCCCACCCGCTAGTCGTGCAAATTGAGATCTGCAAATTAAATGGTATTCTTTCTTTTCTGTACATCAGCCAACACCTACAATATTATTTCTGGCATGGAAACATTGCTGGTTATGCAGATGATGGAACAAGAGTCAAAGCAGAATGCAAGTTGTCATGCAACGTTTATTGTTAACTCCCTGATGTTGAATGTTGAATACTTTTTTTAATCAACAAGCTAAGGAGATTTAAGACAAGGATCTACAAGTTCTAGCTCTAGAACAGCCTTCGCCTACCTGGTGCCCTCCAGATGTGTTGGGCTACAACTCTCATCAGCCCCCAGCCAGCATGCTGGCTGCTGCGCTGATAGGAGTTATAGTTCAAAACATCTGGAATGCACAAGGTTGGTGAAGGCTGATCTAGAATGCCAACTGTTGCACTGCTTTTGAGTCCATACCAGTGGCCAAATTACCTTAGTCATCCTTCCAAATGGACAATTTTCCAAATTTTGCAGTGCACTTCTCCAGCCAAGTAATGTGTACAAAAATGCATGTACTGGGGAAATTAAAATGCATATATTAGTAAAAATAATATATGAATATGTATTACAATTATTTGGAAATTGCATTGCCAAAATGTGTAGATCAGGCAAAATTGCATACAAGTATGTGTATATAAGGAGAAATTCACACTACAATGGTGATGAACTTACATGAGGATTTTTTAAAATGTAAATAGATGTAGAATTGTGGAGAACTGAATGTTGAGAAAATGAGAAATTGAGAGATTCACACAGCCCTAATCTTAATGAGCACTACTGTTATTTAGTGACAACTGGTGAGAATTTTCATGTTCATTCTTTCTGGGTATCAATTTTATGCTCCCAGTATATAGTGTTTGCTTTGTAAGAATTGACCTATGCATATTTATAAGGATGCCCTCCTCTGCAATGAAATTTAATATAAGTTTAAAAGTGACACAGACAATGCCTAGTTTCCTAGGTTGGAGGTTTCTTGGATTGTATATAAACCAGATGAATAATGTCCTCTGAGTGGTATTCTGTATTTGTGTTGCCGTCTTTCCAAACAATACTCTCCCTTTATTGCTGTTATGAAGAGAGATGAGGCTTACACAAAGCTCTAGCTTCTCCTCAAGATCCTAATTAGTGTTTTTGAGGCAGTTGGCCACTAAAGCCTTACTCAGATTTTTTTTAAAAAGTTTAATTCACCACTTCTACAGTAGTTGTAAATTAACTGGATAAGCAATTTGCTGGTCTGAATTTCTGAGGTTGTACAAAACACCTGTGAGTTACAATACACTCTTTCTCTCCCTCTCTCAGTCCTCACTGTTTGATTTATTACCATGCATCTGCAGCATAGAACACGTGCTCCTTCTTCTCCCGTTACTAGAGCAAATCCGCACAATACCTCTGCTGATTTTTGCACAATTCCCATAATCAGTTTCCTGGGTGTAGAACCATATGATGACACAGAATGAGCCCCTTGCAAGGATGCCGCTTTTAGAGCAAGGGCACTTTCTCCATTCCCTGCCCTGCAACTGAGCCTGTATTTTGCAATTTCCACATTTGCCCAAATGACAAAACATCAGCCCACATCAATTCCTTTTGTGCTCATAGAAATTCCCTGTGCCTGGGTTTCTAAGGTGGCAGACTGAGGAGGAGAACTAGGAAGCCACATTTCTATGTCAAAAGTGGTTGATTATAATTCACAGAGAATAATGTGTATCTTTAAGACCACTACAGTCCAAGGCACAGGACAACTTATGCACATCCAGCTGATTTATTTTAACTTTCATACTTCTAAAGGCCATGATTTCAAAATGGGTGTGATACATGCTGAAAAAAGAATTTAAAATGTATTAGCATCATTGTCAAAAGTAGTTTACAGTATGTTTGCATAGTGTCCCTTGAGTCCTTTAAGAACACAAGAAGCTGCCTTATACCTGGTACAACTGTTTGTTCATGTAGTGCACTGACTGACAGTGGCTCTTTGGGGTTTAGGCTAGGAGTGGAGAACCTTTGTCAACTCGAGGGGAATTCTTCCAGGAACCAGCTGTCAGTGGTGGGTGGGGCAAGAAGCAAAAGTAGGTGGAGCAATTGATGTGACTCTTCTTTGTACAGTAGGCACAAGTCCAGCCACAGAAAAGTCAGAGATTTCCACACCTACACACTAGGGTTGGCAGGTCCATGGCCTGAGACTGATCCTGTATTTTTAAGAGAAGAGAAAGTCAGCCAAGTGCAGGTGTTCTTGTAACTCTGTAATAGGAAAAACCACCAGGTGGAATTCTCCCTCCCCCCCCCTGCACAACTTTTAAAGATACGAAAGACCTCTTGGAGGCCGGACCTCGCAGCCAAGAGGTCTTTTGTATTTTTAAAAGTTGTGGAGGGGGAAGGGAGAATTCCACCTTGTGGTTTTTCCCATTACAGAGTTGCAAGAACACCTGCACTTGGCTGACTTTCTCTTCTCCTAAAGATACAGGATCAGTCTCAAGCCAAGAACCTGGCAACCCTAATACACACCTCTATCCGGGTAAGCAAGAGGCATAATCACGGTTCAAGGACCCCTTTCTCCTAGGCAAGAGCATCTGAGGAGAGCAAGGATCAGGCCTAGTGAAGGGTTGGCCAGAGGAAAAGGGGGTGTGATGTAGGGAAAGTCCCACGGGCTGGATAAAGAGGCCTGAAGGGTCACATTCAGCCCCAGTTTCCTACCCCTGGTCTAGACAGAGGCAAGCCAAGGAGATGTCAGAGAACTCCCACAAAGTATGTGTCCCAGCAAGTTATGCTATGGTTTATTTTTTATCAAGTTGTGCAATGATTTATTTCTATACCACCTTTTGGCACACACATCCCCAACCACTGAGCTATAGTCTCTAACCCAGGTATTCAAACATACTTTGAATGTTGAAACAGTAATGGAGAGAAATGCTCTTGCATTTGTCCATGCTGTGACACACTGACTGCTTTCACATGTAACACTAAGCCAAGAACATTGGCTTAATAAACCATACTATGCTCAGCCGTGTGCTGGGAGACATAGCCCAACACTTCCTCCTTCGCTTCTCCCTGCATGTGAAAGGGTGAACAAACTAAGAAAGGAAAAGTTTAGCATTTTGTATGAAGCTGAGATTGGGGTTTGTTTCACGTAGCCAGTATTAAACTAAGGTTTGTTGATTTACAATCCTGGCTTATTAAGGGAAAACAAACCATGGTCATGGGTTCAGACTAAGGTTGCCAGGTCTCCTGGTTTTTGCAGGTCCTCTCTGCGTCTCTGCATAAGTCACCTTAATTTCCAGACTCTTAGCTTTCACTTTAAAAAAATTAAGTTTCTAGGTGGTCTGGTTCAAATGATATAACACCCCCCCCCAGCAATTTCTGTTAGTACCGGCAGCTCTAAACCTTGCCCTTTCAGGTTTGTATCCAATAAGTGAAGTTGTGATTGACAATAGCAATACCTAAACCCCACTTCAAGTTCTGTGAACAGTTTCCTTTCCTGCTTGTCTCACATCAGGAATTCAGTAAATATATAGCTTTCAGCAGCATAAAGAGTACTTTCTCTGTACAAGATTGGGACTTGCTTCTGAGTAAACATGCGTAAGATTGCACTACAACAGAAGATCACAGCAGGACCTTTGTAGGCATAAAAGTGTACATGCAGGGTTTTTTTAATTACTTGCAAAAATGGCATATTATACTTTTTATCTTTTAAATAATTTTTGAACAGAAGTTTTTAAAAGTGTACATGCTGCAGTGTTATACTTTTCTAATTAAGGATCCAAACAAGTTTAAATTTTATTGGACTGTTGAAGAAGGCAGTTTATTTGTCTTATTCATAACCTGTTTTGAAAATCTTCCCAATATGAAATTTTTCTGGGAGTAAACCTGCAATCCCAATTCCACATACCTGGGAGTTAACCCCATTGAATTCAGTAGGGCTTACTTTTCAGTAGACATGGTTAGAATTGTGTTGAAAATCAATGGGACTTTTCAGTGAACATAGAAAAGGATTGTGTTGTCAATCTTTCTCTCCTCCTTCAATCCTTTTTTTAAAAGCAGTTAGACAGGGCTTACTCAGGTGTCACTGCTTTAATTTGGCAGGAAACTAATACTTATTTTTTTTTAAAAAAAATGTTCTGCAATGACCAACTGGTTTTGACAATGAACTATTATATAGGATGTATGTATTTTTACATCTCCAATGTGAGTGTATATGGAACATTTCCAACAACTCTGTGAGGTAGGATTGGAAACAAAAGCAGCTCACAAGAAATAAAGCCATTTAAAATCCAATAACTATAAAACAAATATAAAACAGTTGCAAAAATGGCATGATTCTGAATTTTGGAGTGGGTGAGTGAAGTTATCATTGAATTGAAGTTCAGTGCATGTTTCCCTGTCTGAGTAAGCCCCACTGAATACACTGGGACTTGCTTCTGAGTAAACATGCATAGGATTGTACTATAAATATCTTTACAGGTTGTGTAAATAATAAATATCTTTGACATTCATGCTTATATAAATATTTCTTCAAACTATGTCTTGATACGTATCTGATTTCATACTATGGTTGTAAATTATTATTAACAAATTATTGTTTCCTCTACATTTTAAGTGTGCCCTTCTTCCTTGGGTGGTCATGGTCCCCCTCTGTTGTTTTCACCCTGAGGGGAAGATTAGGCTGAGAGATGGTGCATAGCCCATGTCACCCAGTATATTTTGTAGCTTATTTCCATTTTAAAATTTAATTAAAATGATTTATACGTAGAGAAAGTTTATGAAATAATGCAGATCCACATAATACATTTAAAGCACATCCAAGTCACATTTAAATTGCATGACTTCCCCTAAAGAATCCTGGAAAGTGTAGTTTCCCCCTCACACTTATAGTTCCCACCACCCTTAACAAACTACAGTTCCCAGGATTCTCTAGTGGAATTCATGTGCTTCAAATGTATGTTGAATGTGCTTTAAATGCACGGTATGTATCTGCCCTAGTATGCTGTGCATTCAATAGTGAATTGAAATGAACAGTTTTAAAAGGTACATTTTTAAACAGGGCTATAGCTCAGTGGTAGGGCACATGCTTTACATATAAAGGTCCAAAATTCAATCTCTGGAAGAGACTATTGCCTGAAATCCTGGAGAGCCAATGTTAGTCCATATCATCAGTACTGAGCTAGATGGTACCAAATGGCCTGACTCGGTACAAAAGAGGAAAGTGACCAAAGGGCCACAGTGACTCAGAAATTTATTTATATGTTCTATTTAAAACATTTATATACTGCTATATAGTAAAAACTCAAAACGGTGTACAGAAGGACTTAAAACAATGAAATTATTTGCAAAAACAGTTAAAGACAAGTATTTAAAATATTCAGAATAATAAAACCAGCAATGAGTTAAAAACATAAAAAAAATCAATAGCTTCTACATGTCTGGGTAGGCTTGCCTAAACAAAAATGTTTTTAGAAGGTGTCAAAATGAGTACAATGAAGGCACCTGCCTAATGTAAATATGCAGGGAGTTCCTAAGTGTAGGTGCTGCCACACTTAAAGGATCGATTTCTTACAAGAGCAGAGCAAATACTATGTGGCACTCATAACATGGAAAGCACACCTTGACGTTGGCCTGGTAGCAAATCAGCAACCAGTGCAGATTTCAGAGCAGAGGTGTTATGTGCTGATAGGGTTTCACTCATGTTAGCAATTGTGCTACAGCATTCTGCACTAATTGCAGTGCTCGGGTCAGGTTGTGCTGCATGAGGATTTTTGTGACCTTGGCTGACTGGCTGCCAGGAATTTTTTAGTTTTGGTTGGGTATCCTAACTGGTTGCAGGATGCTGAGTTTTCTGCCTTACTCATAGGAATTTTGTTGTGGTTGGTATGTATTGCATTTAGGAAATCATCACAGTCTTTTCTTTTTCTATTTGCATTTCATTTACCTCTGACCTTACTCCCTTGCATACATAGAAGGAACAAAAGTAGCTCCATGTGGTCAGCTCAACCCAGAGCTTGGAAATAACTCGTTACAAATAATGAGTTACTTGTAATTTATTACTTTTTTGAGTAACGAGTGGGTAACTTCATTACATTTTGCTGGTAATAGAACAAATGGTAACTTCATTACTTTTGAGCTGTAACTTTAACATTTCCAGCATTACTTTTGGGCGCTACTTGCGGGGGGGGGGGGAGCAGGGGAAGTCTTCTGCTCCTCTGATTTGTGGATAAAAATCATGTGATTCAAATTGGGCTTCTGTGTAGCATCACTCTTCCCTCGTGCTCTATGGGTGTTTTGGAGGCAATGAGGGAGGAGGTAGAGAGTGAGATGGGATGGAGTGGTGAAAACAATTGTTTAAAAATGGATGGGAGTGGAGGGAAAAAAGAGTTGGAGAGCAAGGAGGCATCAACAAATGAACAACTGGCTGCGGAGGTGAGAGACGATGATGTGTGTGCTCCCTCTCTTTTCAGTGGAGAGACACAAGCAGAGCCAAAAGCACTGCTTCAGGGTGAGCAAGGGGCAGGCAGAAGTTGCAGCAGCAAGCAGCCAGAGTCCTAAAGAGTGCTGCTTCCAGTTTTCTTTCCTGCCCTTCCTTTTGTGCAAATCTTTCTCTCCATGGCAAATACAAAGAGTTCCAAACAGGCACTTGTTAAAAATGATTGTATAGCTGACTTATAGGGTTGCCAGGCTCAGGGCCTGAGAGTGATCCTGTATCTTCATGAGAAGAGAAAGTCAAGCAAGTGCAAGTGTTCTTGCAACACTGTAATGGGAAAAACCACAAGGTGGAATTCTCCCTTCCGCCTGCACGACTTTTAAAGATACAGAAGAGCTCTTGGTTGCCAGGCCCGGCCTCTAAGAGGTCTTCTGTATCTTTAAAAGTTGTGCAGGGGGAACGGAGAATTCCACCTTGTGGTTTCTCCCATTACAGTGTTGCAAGAACACCTGCAATTGGCTGACTTCCTCTTCTCCTAAAGATACAGGATCAGTCTCAGGCCCTGAGCCTGGCAACCCTCCTGACTTACAGTACAATGTATACAAGTCTACTCAGAAGTAAGTCTCTTTATCTTTGATAGAGCTTACTCCCAGGTAAATCAAATTTGGTATAACATTGCACTAATTAGGCAACATAAGGACTGGTTGAAGGTATACCAATTAGCGAGGGTGGGGAGAGAAAAAATATGACCCTTTACAGTACAAAGATGCATCAATCTGGTTAAGGCAAGTAAAATTTGATGCATGTAATACAAGGACTAACCTGCAATCCAGTACTTGTCTACTCAGAAGTAAGTCCCATTGGGTTTAATGGGACTTACTCCCAGGCAAGTGTGTATTAAGGACAGCCACTTCTGAGTAGACATGTATTGGATTGCAGTCTTAGTTTCCTTTCCCCACCACCCAATTTTAATTCTGCCTTCTGTATCTTCACAACAGCCCTGTGAGGTAGGTTAGGCTAAGAGTTAGAGACTCTAACTCTCTTGCCCAAAGCAATAAATAAGCAAAAACAATGATGAGTAAAAATTTAAAATGTGAAAATGCTCATGCTCAGAGTATTTTTGTCACTCTTTGTCAAGGCTTTGTGTGTGGGTTTTTATGTCTACTGTGTCATAACTTCTTTTTGCCTGAGAATGTCGTATTTCATACTGTTACAGATGTTCCTTTTTTAAAAGAAATTGCCCAAATTCTGTGGGGGCTTTTTTTATTTGAGTTCTTTGCATGGTTTAGGGGTGGCACTGCAGGAGATCAGTCTCTTATGGACAGCTGTGGGGCAGGTAGAAATTAAATGGAGTAAGCCTTTTTTGTAAGGAAATACAATTATGGGGAAAGCTTCACCTGTAAGACATCTTATTACTTGAGTGTGCCCCCTTCCCAGATTTAATTTTGATTTGTGAATGCCATGACCATTGCCATTCCCTCCCCCCGTTTTTTTTGTGTGTTTTTTTGCAACAACCCTGTGGGGTAGCTTAGGCTGAGACAATATATGTACATAAGCAGCATTTGGTAGTTGTAGTTGGTACAGCATTAATAAAGTATAGCCCCTGAAATGTATTCTGGTAGAGTCCAGCCCTATATATGTCTGCTCCAAATTAAGCCTCATTGAGTTAAATGGATAAGTACATAGGATTGCAGATTAATTTTTACCTCTGAAAGGAACGCACTGTCAGACATAGAATTTAAGAGACATATTTTTCTGGATGTGTTTGAAACAGATGAGTAGGTAGGAAGAGAATTGGGTCTTCAACATAGTGCCCTCCAGATGTTGTTGGACTACAACTCCCATCAGTCTCAGATAACATAACGATACTGAAGTTGGTTCCTAGTTCCCAGTTCCTCATTTGCTTGAAAACACTAAAAAAAGAAAAAGGTTCACAGCTACAGCAGCTCCAAGCCAAAGTTAACATGTCTCTGAACCCCAAAATACATGTTAGGGTACCTGGAGACTCTCCCCGTCAAGAATAACAACAAATTTATTGCAACAAAATTACCAGGCTTCTGAAATGCTCATAAATGCATAATGATGTCATAAAATCATAAAAGAAGAAGTAACTGCATATGCCCACCGCACAATCTGTTCTGGGCCAGGACAACTCGTACACCCCAGGGAAGGGGTCCTGCCTGGCCCAGAGCTTTTGCTGGGTGCAGGGCAGGGATAAGGGCATCTATGCACAACCCAAAGCGACAAAAATATGCAGAAAGCAATAAGAAACTGGGGGTGCCCACCCAAACATCTGCACAGTGCCAGGCAGTAGTGTAGTGGCAAATTCAGGGTCTCTTCATGATAGTCTCAGCCACAGCCAGACCCCCATCCCTCCTTATTTAGACACACAACCCTTCACCTTTCTGGTTTGTTTACCCACTCATCTGCACTTTCCATTTAAAGCACTCTTATACTACTTTAAAGGTCATGGTTTCCCTCAAACAATCTTGGGAATGATAGTTTGTTAAGGGTGGTGAGAGTTGTTAGGAGACCTCTATTCCCTTCATAGAACTACTATTCCCAGAGTTTCCTGGGAAGAGGGATTGATTATTTAACCTATGTACAAGTTGTTTTCATGCAAATACAATCCACTTAATAGCACACACTTTGGGTTCAAAATGCAGGCTTATTTTGCATGAGAACTTTTTGTATTTGAAAAAAATGACTATATGCCAACATTAAGAAAAAATACTGTGGCAGCAAACATCATAAAATCAACAATAACATTACACCCACAAAACAAATACAAAAATACAAATCACCTTGCCCCGTATTGCTGTTAGAGTCCTAGGCCCATTGTTCTTTAAATACCTAGATAGAATATTCCCTTCACACATTCAGTGAACTAAGAGAGAAGGAGAGGCATACCTGCTGGCCCTCAGAGCAAGATATGGGAAGACCCTTTGTCCTTCAGAAAGGTCATCACCACCATCATTGCAATTTATTCCTTCTAAAAGTGCCTAAGACTCCAATTCTATGTACTCTAACCTAAGCGTAAGCTCTATGGAAGACAGACTCATTTCCCAGTAAACGTGCCATACAAAATGTAAATGAACAGTCCTCTCCCCACTGGTTTACAATATAGAAAAGGAGAGGGAACTTGGAGAAAAAAATGGAGAAAGCTTTGCAGCCACTGGAGGCTCTTCTATTAGGGCAAATGGGGCACTGCCCCACCAACCTCAGTCTTGATTCCTCCAAGCCAGCCTGCCTGCCTTTTTACTTAAAACCAGCCGGGGGGGGCAGGGAGAGGCTAGCTCTCTGCTTCCTTCTTCTTAGTTTCAGTTTTGCCCTTGTAGAACTGAGCAGGGAGGAGGATTGGGACAAAAGCAGAATTAGTTGGCTCCACTTGCCATTGGTTCTAGCTCATTTACTGTCGGCCTCCCCTGCCTTCTGCCCTACCAATCCCAGTGGGTACCAGCTGCCACTGACACTAACTTGGACAAAAAAAAGAAGCAAAATAAATTAAATAATAATAATAATAAATAATAAATTTAATTTTTGTGTCGCCTATCTGGCCGAAACCACTCTAGGCGACGTACAACATTAAATTCAACAATACATAATAATACAATACATAATAAAATACAATGCAGTCAACAATAACCATTTTAAAAAGCGGCAGTACAGGGCCATCAATAGACAATTTTAAAACAATATAAAGAAATTAGCCCACCCCGGGGACCCCAAAGGCCTGTCCAAAGAGCCATGTTTTTAAGGCTCGGCGAAATGTATCTAGGGAAGGGGCATGGCGAAGATCGAACGGGAGGGAGTTCCAGAGAGTGGGGGCCGCCACTGAGAATGCCCTCTCTCTAGTCCCCACCAACCTAGCTGTTTTCGTTGGTGGGACGGAGAGAAGGCCCTGTGTGGCTGATCTGGTCAGGCGGCTTAGTTGGTGGTACTGGAGGTGCTCCTTCAGGTAAACTGGGCCGAGACCGTATAGGGATTTAATTAGGAAAAGAATAGAAGACAAACAGAACATCAATTCTAATAAGAAGAGATAAAATATGAAGTTTTCATCATTTCTTAAAGCAGAGCGGGGGAACCTGTGGCCCTTCAGATGTTGGTGGATGACAACTCCCATCAATCCTGACCATTGGCCATGCTGCTTGAGGCTGGAGTCCAACAATATTGCACACATTTTCCTCCCTCTCTTAGACAAAGAGGAGGACACCTGACTATTTCAAGCAGGGACAGCGCCAGGTATGCCAGGGCCCTTGGGCACCAGCCTGCCCCAGGCCCCGGCACCCGCATGGATGTGCCACCTATCTTTCCCTTGAAGTGAATGCTAGCCATGATGTGCGCACATGCCTGCCATCAACCAAGTTGGTAGCAGGGGCATCAGCCCCTTAGGGAAGCCTCAGTCACCATCTTGGTTGATGGCAGGCATGCACCCACAGTGCAGCCAGCATATAGTTCAAGAGAAAAGTAGGTTCGCCATGCAGGCAGGCATCGCAGTACTATGTGGGGGTGCCCGGGAGCTCCCTCTCTGCAATCTGTGGCATAGTCGGGAGCCAACGCTAATGCAGATCATGGAAGGGAACACTACCCACCCACCTTAAGTAGGGGCCCTTCAGGGGTCTTCAGCCAGGCCCCGACCTGGCCACCCTCTGGCGCCAACCCTGATTCCAAGGGAGAGAGTTCTAGATCATTTGCAAAAGGTACTGGACAATCTTCACATGATAGGAAACAATAAATTGCTTTCTTCAAAAGCCAGTTTGAAACTCTGCTTCTCCTTCTGTTTTTTCTTTTTCTTTCCTCTAATGAATCTGTTGTAAGTTTTGCTTTTTTGAATATATCACTTCCTGTTGCTATATTAGGCTGTGTACATTAGGGATGGGATCCGTCGGCCACTACCAGTTTGAAAACATTCCGTCGACCTTACAAGCTGGCATCGATTCGAGTTCGTTCTTTATCCACTAGCTGTTACTTTTACTGATCCATGGGTTTTCTTTGCTCAAGAATAATATTGATATTAATACTGATAATTTGAAATTTTGATATTTTGAGGGAAATATTCATAAATTATCATTCTTAAAATTGATATTTTAGAGGCAGATATTTGTTTTGAAAAAAGCTTTCAAAAATAGCCACAGAAATTTGCTACATTAAAATCCGATCCTGAACAATTGACAATAAGGGGATTAATGGGAAATTCGGTACGAAATCCAAATTGGTGGCATTCTAGTATCTCCCTAGTGTACATGCATGTAAAGTGGATGGTGTGTATGCAGCATTAGCTTCACTGTATGGGTCTCACTCTGTATTAGTCTCACTCAGTGGGTATGACTCACTGTGTGTTCCTGAAATATCTAATCAGGGTAGGTATTTCTTAAAATCAGATTACAACAACATCCACTTTTTTGTGTCAAGAGATTTACCCTTTAAAGTCTATATTTGCACAGTCTATGTTAATTATGTCTCTGTCTTTCACACAATCGGCTTTTAATTTGCTTTCTTCTGCCGATTATAATATTAAAGAACTCTTCCTTTATGAATCCATGCTGACCTTAATTAAATCATGGCTTTTTGAAAGAGCCTTATTACCACTCACTGTCCCTTACTTACTGCAAAAATGAGGCCTTTTCTCACTCCCTTCAATACTTTATATGGATTTTTAAAATTCCACCCTCCTACCCCATCATTCCTCCACCCCACCCTTGATGGTTCTGCATATCTCTTATCTTTTTTTCTACTTCAAAATTCCGGGATAGTTTCCATCTGGCCCTGGAGCTTTGTTAATCTTCAGACAATCTAATATCCTGATCATCTGTTCTGGCATGTTCCTGATTTCCCTCAGTATTTCTTCTTCTCAAGGGAAATTTCTGTCTGTTTCCAGCATCTGTCCCACATCTTCTTTTGTGAATATTGAGGTAAATCATTAGATTAATGTCTAGAGTGCCTGTCAATAAATTACTGTAGTATCCTCCTTTATAGACTACTCGTCTCTATGGTGCTTAGAGTTTTACTTCAGCCTGATTCAAAATTCAGTGAAGGTGATGTTCTTGGGTTTAAGCCTGCTAGGTCCCTTGGTCATCAAACTGGATTTCAATGCAAGAACGTTGATCTAAATGAGAGTTGTGGATCAGATTGCCTGTCCTCCAAGAAGCTACCACAGTGATTTTCTAATCTAGATCCTATCCTTTCCAGATCTTACATAATAAGAGCTAATGTATTCTCCAAGTGTGGATCCTCATGTAGTCAAAACAGCACCATCCACATTCAAGAGAGAGAATCAGCAGGCTTGCGGAAACCCCAAAGT
Organism: Rhineura floridana; assembly: GCF_030035675.1. Lineage (NCBI taxonomy): Eukaryota > Metazoa > Chordata > Lepidosauria > Squamata > Rhineuridae > Rhineura > Rhineura floridana. The sequence continues at coordinate 50,177,126 of NC_084489.1, forward strand.
GTGTGGAAGTACAAAAAAAAACCTCCAGGAAAAAATCTAAGGGGGGGGGACTCCTCAAAACAGCACAATGAGGACTGAGCATAGTCAGTGACCATGGAATGCTGATAAGTGAAAGAGAAAAAACAGAAAATCTGGGATGGAGCATTCTGGAAGAGGGGAGCATTCTGGAAGAGGGCAAGACTAACTGGCTTTTGTTGCAGGCTCAACTAGGCATTCATCTACTGATGAGCTCCTACTGGGTGGAAAGGTGGGATATAAATTTAATAAATAAATAAATAATAAATAAAATAAATATTGCTATTGTATAGTGTATGATTTCCAAGACTGCAGAACTGGGCAATATTCAGCAAATATTCAGAACGGTAGTACAGCTACACATCATTCAATAGTCCTCACTGCTGTATTTTTTAATCCATCTCCAGAAAGCTTCCCACCAAACACCAGCTTTTCCCCCCAGCACTAACCTTCCCTAGAGGCTGCCACTCACAAAAGCCACCACTACTTCCTCTTTCTTCCCAGCAGCCTCCTCCAGAGCCCTATTCAGTCACTGATGCCCCCATGCAATTCGGGATGGTCCAGAAAGTGCTCGCCAGTCTAACCGCCATAGCCATGATTCCTGATGGCTCTTGTCCTTGCTACCCACATGATGAGGGGAATGCTGAAAGCAGGGAGCCTGATCTATGTCTGTAGCTCCCTGAGCAATTCAGAACACTGCATAATCAGGATCCTAAATTGTGTGGGCTCCTAGCTTCAGACCTTCCCCCAGCATATGGACACCAGGGGCTAGAGCTGACCAGGGACTCCCAGTGATGGTGGGAGTGGGGCATGGCTCTCCCCGTCATAGGATGGAAATCTCATGAGGCAGAAATACCTGTACAGAGCTAAGGTTACAGATGGGGGAGAAATTCAGTTCATGAATCTGCCAAATTTGCACTTTCTGAAACAATACATGAACCAAAACACTGCCATCCTTCAAAATTAGCACTTCTCTGAATTTTGCAAAGCGGTTCTCCAGCCCAGTAATGTGCCCAAAAATGCATGTAGTCTAAAGTATTTTTTGGAAGGGACATTAAGAGGAGGATTGAAAGTGGTGTTTGCGAATGGATCTTGTATGAATTGAGTATGAGCTGCATGCTCTACAGTGAACTGAGTTAAAGAACCTTGTGCTCTTGTGTGAATTGAGTAATCTCCTGAGGAAAGTTTGTTGCAAATGCAGGAGACTTTTACCTTCCCGGTTTCTCCGGTGACACACCTATTCTTGAGCCAGATCTGTGAAAAAATGCATTTCATCCCATTGTCATACAGTCTTGCCTCAGGTGGGCGTTGTTGTGCCATTAGTGGATCCTATGACCAGGCTGGACTTCCCAAATAAGCCTTTCCTTGTGTGAAAGACCTGTGTGAATTGAGTTATAGGTGTGAATGGTTTTTCCCTCTATATATGAGCTGCTGACCAGGTCTGGGACTAGGCTTAAAGGCTGAACCTCGTGACCCAGTGGACCTTTTTCCTGTGTGAATTGAGAAAATGGGGGGTGGAAGATCCAAGAGTGTACCAACCCCCCATGTCTCCTCCAGAGACAAAGGGTGCCTAAAGAGACATATATGAGTGACACCTGTGCCTATTTGGCAAAAGTGCATACAAATGTGTATATTAGAAGAAATTCATGCTAAAATGCTGATGAATTTTCATGCAAACCTTTTTTTTTGTTTTAAAAATATGACAAACTAATATGAAAATGTGGAGAACTGCACTTAAGATTATGGGGGGAAATGAGAAGCTGAAACTCAGTTTTGTCCATCTCTAGCTTATGTTTTTGCTAGGTCAGAGCTCCTGGGTTTGCATTTCCTACAATAAACACAAAAGGTTTGCTATTTCTGACACACACAAACACACACACAATCTAGGGAAATCTTTGAATTGCTGTTCTTTCTGCTACTTGGAACTGTGTAGAAATTACACTTGATTTTTTTTCTTTTTCAGAATCCATAGTTATCAAACGCATAAAGCTGGCAGAATAGTTAGATGGATCATAGGATACTGCTAAAATAGGTCCTTGGCATCACAGTGCTATTCTCCATTGATTGTGCACCCGTGTTAGATCGGCTTGACATAATTCTTTTATATTTTTCTTGGCAAGACCAACATAGTAGACAAGGCCTAGAGACAGCAAGTTGTTTCCTTATTCACATACTCCAGTAGGAGGGAGGCAGTTGGGGGCAGGCATCTTTTTTCTGTACAACATCCATATGAGGGCTAGAATCTTCAGCCCCATTTTCAACCTCTGTGGCAGTTGCTGCAGGTTATAACCACCCCAGATGGATATTACCTGTTGTTCTTTTAAAAGCAGACTTAACCTAAATGATCATCTCACCCCTTATATACCTAGTCAATCACTGCACTCTGCAGGCGAGGGCCTCCTGCAGATGCCATCTTATCAGGAGGTCTGTTCTGCACAATAAAGGAATCAGGCCTTTAGCATTGTGGCACCTGCCCTTTGGAATCCCCTCCCCTTAAATATTAGCCAGGTATCATCTCTGTTGTATTTTTGGTGCCTACTGAAGACTTTCCTTTTCCCACAAGCATTTTAAGTAGAGACCTTTATCCCAGTCTGCATCTGTTTTGGAATTGTTTTTAAGGTATTTAAAAGATGTTTTGTTTTAAAGATGTTTTTGTTGTTTTATCACTTGTTATTTGCCACCCTGGGCTCCATTTGGGAGGAAGGGCAGGATATAAATTTAATAAATAAATAAGTCAAGGGTATTTTTAAAGGTGGATTTTGGATTTTATTCAATGATGTCATGCCGTTAGCACAAGGATTTCCACCTGCTCAATAGGACATCCCCTTCTCCCTGAACCCTCCCCCCAAGATCTGTTCTGGAGGGTTGGAATTTTTTAAAAATCTGCACGTTAATGAGGAAATGGGACAGGCTTTGAATTGCACATGAGGAAAAGCGCCATGGATCAAATTTAAACTGATCCATCCAATTCCGACTAGCATTATTTATTTATGCATTTATTTGTTTTAAGAATTTATAAATCACTTCCTATACAATATCTAAAGCGGTGAACAAGAATATATAAAAATGCACAAGAAAAAAAATCAATTATAAAACAAAACTAACAGCAACATAAAAATACTTTTTTGTTGATCATATCAGCTGCAAACAAAAAAAACAATGCAATTGTTGCAATACTGATCTCTCACAACTTCTGCATCCTTTCTCTTTTTCCTCCATTTCATTTTCCTTCTTCCCACCCACCCCCAATATTCTACCCTCTAGGGGCCAACAACTTGAAAACAAAAATTGGGAAGACTACAGATGTAAAAAAATGGCCATTCAGGTGTTCTCCATGCACAGGACAAATGTGTGAAAGAGAAGGGGGTTGCTGGATCATGCAGCCATTCCTACCCCCAATGGCCTATTTGGTGCATACTGTTACTTCGGGAGCAAACAGCAGTGTGTGTGTATGTTGGGTTTTGTTGTTATGTGCCTTCAAGTCAATTACAACTTATGGTGACCCTATGAATCAGTGACCTCCAATAGCATCTGTTGTGAACCACCCTGTTCAGATCTGGCAAGTTCAAGTCTGTGGCTTCCTTTATGGAGTCAATCCATCTCTTGTTTGGCCTTCCTCTTTTTCTACCCCCTTCTGTTTTTCCCAGCATTATTGTCTTTTCTAGTGAATCATGTCTTCTCATGATGTGTCCAAAGTATGATAACCTCAATTTCATCGTTTTACCTTCTAGTGATAGTACTGGTTTAATTTGTTCTAACACCCAATTATTTATCTTTTTCACAGTCCATGGTATGTGCAAAGCTCTCCTCCAACCCACATTTCAGATGAGTTGATTTTTCCTTATCCGCTTTTTTCACTGTCCAACTTTCACATCCATACCTAGAGATCGGGAATACCATGGTCTGAATGATCCTGATTAGTGTTCAGTGATACATCTTTGCATTTGAGGACCTTTTCTAGTTCTCTCCTAGTTGCCCTTCCCAGTCCTAGCCTTCTTCTAATTTCTTGACTATTGTCTCCGATGACTGAGCCAAGGTATTGATAGTCCTTAACAAGTTCAATGTCCTCGTCAGCTTTAAAGTTACATAACTCTTCTGTTGTCATTACTTTAGTCTTCTTGACGTTCACTGTAGTCCTGCTTTTGTGCTTTCCTCTTTAACTTTCATCAGCATTCACTTCAAATCATTTCAGGCTTCTGCTAAGAGCATGGTATCATTTGAATATCTTAAATTATTGATATTTTTCCCTCCAATTTTCACACCTCCTTCATCTTGGTCCAATCCTGCTTTGTGTATGAGGGTATGTTGTATGTAAGAGGGCTTTTTCAGCAGCAAACCAGGCCCTGATCCAGATCAAGAGTGCAGCATCAGATCAGGTCCCTAGCTACTGCTTTTTCTCCCCCCCCCAAAAAAAAGAAAGAATTGATGGGGTGAAGCATTTTTAAAACAATATGATGACCATAAGATTTATTTCGACCCTTATATAGCCAAATTCAATCCCTTTTTAAAAAAAAATATCATGACTCATCTCCATTTTAAGCCCCCACACCTTCTCTCGTCAAAATTGGAATTCTGGTCTGAGAGTTTGGGGTTGTGAGCACACTAATCGCCTACAGCAAAGTGTTTCCACGTTGGCCACACCTGGAGGGGTTGATCTACCAATCAGTTGCAAAATCTATTTCAAGCTGAATTTTAAAAAAATGCACTCAAGCTGATCCTACCAAGTTTTCCAGTAAAATTGGGTGGGGTTTGACTAGGATCGTGTGTCCCCGTTTTCAGAAAAGAGAGGTGGAGACGCACTGGAACCAGCAGAACAATGAGTATGTTTCTACCCTGGGACACGGTTTCCTTTACGCAGATAGCTCAACAGCTCCTTGCTGTACAGTTTCCTAAGTGAAGTTTTTTATATATATATTTGTAAGAGGTGATATGAATTTTACAGAATATCCTTTTTTAGAGGGGTGTGTGTGTGTGTCTTTGTCCTGATTTTCTCTAATCACTTCTCTCCTATTGGTTTCAATGTGTTTCATATCAGTATCAATGTCAGTCTCTCCCCTGACACACAGAGTTACTCTTTCACCTGTAGCAATGTTCCAAAATGACCTCCTGAGCTGGCATGAAGGATAATTTTAACCACTGGAGAAAACTGAGGGGACAACAGTTGATAAGGTATTATGAGGATGCATTCTAATATGCATTAATTTTGCTTGAGAAGAAGGAGAATAATAAAAAAGAAGCAGATTGGATAAATGAAGTTGAATAGCCAATACACATTTCTGAAGACCCAATTCAAAGGTTATGCTCCATTTACATGGGGCTTTTGAATGATTTGCTCATAAGGTAGGGAGGCGGGGAAGGAAAGTTCAGAATGTGCCGTCCTATAAAGCGCAGCACTTCACGGTTCATTTCAGTCCTGTCTCTGTATGCACAAGTGGCCATATCTCTCTTCTGCAGCCAAGGGTGCACAATCACAAAACAAGGTGGAATGTGACAGAAGGGGACACGACCCTGTTCCAGTATACAAAATACATGCATCAATGGCCTTCATTTTCGGAGAGGGAAACGTAAAAGTGAAGCTGTAAAATGTCAAGCCGCCCGAATATTGCTTTAGCTTCCAATAAAAGCCCATCAGCTGTATGAGTTTTATACAAAGTTTTATCATGACTTTTAAAATGTAAGCAAGAAGGAAATTCAGCCAAGTGCACTACTGGCTATAAGGCATAATACCAGTGTGAACATCCAATAAATAAAGGCAGAATGTGTCTTAAAAGAGATACTGGTCTCACGCCTCCCTACCAATCTACATTTTATATTGAAGTAATCACAGTGTCTTACATGAACACTGGAAACGAGTTATGGGTCCCATTTTTAAAATTAGGTTCTCCTCTGTTACCTATTTTCCTGTGGGTCTGGACATCCTTTTTACTATGGTATCATGTAGCCCTTTGGTATGGTATTTGCTTTGTTGTCTTTGCTGTAGATTTTTTTATTCTGAAAGGGCCCATCATTCCTTACTGATGGAGCCTGATGGTGCAGAGACGCACAGAGTTTTGCAACAGATAGTCCCAGGTTTTGCATACTGCCATTGTGATCCAGTGATTTGTTGCAAGTGTGGGAACTCTGATGTGCATAATGTAAATGAACTTTTCCTCCATAGAAATGAGTTGGGAAATTTGCTTGGACCTCTAGTTGAAAACTAAAGCACACATGGAGCTCTACATTAGAATCATTACTTGTAGCTATTTCTAAAGGGTATGTCCCCATTACCATTGAGCGTTTGGTAATTTCAGCACTTACAATTTTATTTTTATTTATATATTTGTAGAATGCCTTGGGTTCACCATGAAAAAAATCACAAAGAAAATCAGCATAAGCACCCTGCTGAATCAGACCACAGACCAATCCAGTATGGTATCATCTTTCACACAGTAGCCAACCAGATGCCACTGGGAAGCCCACAAGCAGGACATGAGTGCAATAACTTCTCCTGCTATTTTTATTTATTCATTTCTTCATTCATTCATAAGATGCACTTTCACAAAAGTACATGAAGGCAGCTTACAACATACAAAAACATTTTAAAATTAAAAACTAATAAAAACAATTATAAAATAATAAAAACATCAACAAATACTGCATTGGTTGGAAGAAAAAATATTCATGTTAAAAGGCATATTCAAAAAGGTCAGTTTTCAAGAGACACCTGAAAGAAAGAAGGGATGGTTCCTGCCAAGCCTCTGTTGGTAGAGAGTTCTGCAAGGCAGGGCTTGCCACACTGAAGGATCGGTCCCTGGTGAAGGCCAACCAAACCTCAGGGACATGGTGAACCACCAATAGTGCCTCTTGAGAAGATCTCAGTGATTGAGATGGAACATAGGGAGTCAGGTGGCCCTTAAAGTATTTTAGGCCCAAGATGTTTAGGGTTTTGTGAATTAACACAGGTACCTTGTACCTGGTCCGGTAGCAAATTGGCAACCAGCACTGCTCTTTCAGCAGTGGGGTAACATGTTGCATGTAATCTGCTCCTGTAAGCAGTCTGGCCTCTGCATTATTTATTTATTTATTTATTTATTTATTTATTATATTTCTATACCGCCCAATAGCCGTAGCTCTCTGGGCGGTGCACAACATAAAAACATCCAATATACAAGTAAAAACATATATCAACAGCTTAAAAACAATATACCAAAAGTAGTAGAACATAATTAAACATATAAGCAACTACAATACAAGCCTAAAAAATATTAAAAACGTATTAAATCAGTTAAAAGTATTACAATGTTAAGATGTTAAGTAATTAAGATTACTAAAATATTAAGAGCGTAAGTGCAAATGTAGGTGTTACAATAGATGTTAAAAATATTGTTAAAATGTTGTTAAAAAGCCTGGGAGAACAAAAAGGGTTTTACCTGGCGCCGGAAGGACAGCAATGTTGGCGCCAGGCATACCTCATCAGGGAGAGAGTTCCATAGTTCGGGGGCCACCACAGAGAAAGCCCGTTTTCTTGTTGTCACCTTCCGGGCTTCTCTCTGGGTGGGCCCCCGAAGGAGGCCCTTCGATGTTGAATGCAGAGTACGGGTAGGTTCATATCGGGAGAGGCGTTCCACCAGGTATTGTGGTCCCAAGCCGTGTAAGGCTTTGTAAGTCAAAACCAGAACTTTGAATTGAGCCCGGAAGCATATAGGCAGCCAGTGCAAGCGAGCCAGAATCGGAGTTATATGTTCACATCTCTGAGTCCCTGTTAACAATCTGGCCACTGCATTTTGCACGAGCTGCAGCTTCCGAACTGTCTTCAAAGGCAGCTCCACGTAGAGTGCATTGCAGTAGTCCAATTTTGAGGTTACCAGTGCATGGACAACTGAAGCAAGGTTTTCCCTATCCAGATAGGGGCGTAGTTGGACCACCAACCGAAGTTGATAGAAAGCATTCCGTGCCACCGAGGCTACTTGTGCCTCTAGTGACAGGGATGGTTCTAAAAGAACTCCCAAACTATGGACCTGCTCCTTCAGGGGGAGTGCAACCCCGTCCAGAGCAGGTTGAGCCTCTCCCATCTGGTCAGGGGAACCACCCACTAACAGCATCTCAGTCTTATCTGGACTGAGCTTCAATTTATTCGCTCTCATCCAGTCCATTACCACAGCCAGGCATTATGCACTAGTTGCAGCTTCCAGATCAGATACAAGTACAACCCCCCATAAAGTATATTACAATAATCGAGTCTTGAGTTTACAAATGCATGGCCCACTGTGGTCAGGCTCTCACAGTACAGGAATGGTTGCAGTTGGCATCTAGTGACCGAGGTGGATCAAGGACTACCCCCAAACTGCATACCTCCCCCTTTAGAAGGAATGCTACCCCATCCAGGGCAGGCAATTGACCTGTCTCACAGATAAGGGAACAACCCACCCACCCACAAGTCCTTCATCTTTCCAGGATTCAAGCTCAGTTTATTGACCCTCATCCATTCCTCCACTGCATCCAGGCACCAGTCCCGGGCTTGCATAGCCTCTCATGATTCAGATGTAATGGAGAAATAAAGCTGGGTATCAGCATACTGATGGCACCTTGCTCCGAGACTCCTGATGACTGTTCCCAAAGGCTTCATGTAGATCAGCCTTTCCCAACCTTTGGGTCCCCAGATGTTGCTGGAGTACAGTTCCCATCAGCTCCAGGCAGCATGGCTAATGGCAAGGAATGATGGGAATTGTAGTCCAGCAACATCTGGGGACCAAAGGTTGGGAAAGGCTGGTGTAGATGTTAAAAAGTACTGGGGACAAAATAGTACACTGTGGCACTCCATAGTGTAAACACCAGGGGCCAAGGATCACTCTCTCAATACTATTTTCTGGACATAACCCTGCAGGTATGAATGGAGCCACTGTGGCACAGTGCCACCAATAACCACCCGGCAGAGCCAGTGCAAAAGGATACCATGGTCAATGGTACAAAAGCCACTGAGAGACTGCACTCCCCCTGTCCTTCTCTCTATAAAGGTTATCCATCAGGGTGACCAAGGCTGATTCAGTCTCAAACCCAGGCCTGAACCCAGACTGGAATGGTTCCAGATAATCAGTCTCATCCAGGAATGCCTGCAGCTGATCCACCACAACCCTCTCAATCACCTTTCCCAACAACAGCTATTCAGAGGCATGCTATCTTGATCTATATCTTCATCTTGGTTTTGATAACATTCTCTGTGAATTTGTCTAACTCTCTTTGAAAACCATATAAACTGAAGGCTGTGATGATACCTTGTAGCAGTGAATTCCATAGTTTAATTTTGTGCTGTGTGAAGAAGTCTTTCCTTTTGTCTCCCCTAAGAGAAATGTGATTTTTAGATGAAGTGTTTGTTAGACTGCACAGTTCAATAATGAGTTGGCTTACATTATTTGATCAATTGGGGTTAATAGACAAGTAAGCCCTGCTTCATAGCAATGGTGGGATTAGGCAGCCTTTGGTTACTTCCTCTTATATGATTCCTATGATATGAACGTCTATTCAGGGCAAAGCCTATGTGGTCCAACAGAAAGAGGACTAGGCTTTGACTTGAGATGACTGTTCAAATATCTGAACAAATCAGTTCAGTGTTTTAGGTAAGTTGCCCTCTCCGATGCTAAAATGAGGATATTAATAATGCACCTAACAGGACAGTTATGGCAGTTATTGATTTAAGGATGATAAATTAATCTTATACTAAATACTACCAAATGGTAACAGTTACTGAAATCATTGGCAGTGCCAGGGATAGATAATGCTATGCAGTGCTGAGCTAGATCTGCGTGTGCATGTGTGTTCATTTATGATGATATTCTTTGTTGCAGTTGTTTATGTCACTTACCCAGGGGCAGACCTTGTTTGAAGTATTTCTGTGAATTATTGTCTGACTTGATTTCCTATTGTGCTTTATCACAATAGCGTTCTTACAATCACTGATGGGCGAATGGAATATTCATGTGGGTAGTGTTAATTGTCATTTGTCTGCATGCATTTTTTATTTAATTAAAGTTACCTATTTGGATCAGTGTTGCATCTCCCTTTTGCTTTCAATGGCTATTTCATGTCCCTCTCTTTATCTAATAATTGAAGCCCGAGGCAGTTGTAAGAACAAATTAGACTGAGCCCCTTTGTTATTTCCAGTTTCAGTTTGCTGAATCATATCATCATTTTAAGATCAGCAGATGAGGCAGCTGATACCAACAGTATAAAAGTGGATGTGTACTTGTTCCCTTTGTTGTACACTCAGTTTTTAAGGTGAAACAAAGCTGCAAATTACTGTTCTAAACAAAACAAAACAAAAATGTATTCAATACTCAATGCTATGTGTTAACGTTCAAGGAAAACGCTATGAAGCGGCTGGAAGGAGTTGTGGGGAACTATCATAAGTGCTCAAGCCACTCAAAAAACTTACCATCTAGATCAGAGATTCCCAAACTGTGGTCTGTGGACCACCAGTGGTCTGTGAGCTTCATTCAGATGGTTCATGGCGTGTCTTTGGTTTTGTGGTTGAAGATGGGAGACAGCACACACATTGCATTAAATATTTATATACTGTAGATTTTTAATTGTATTTTTATTTCTTGCTTCTTTTATTTCATGTACTATATTTTACTGTATTACAGTTTGAATTCTATGGAATTACAATTGCTACAACAGGCAGAAAAATCAGTAAGTGGCCCACTAAGACCTTCAGCAATTTTTGTTTGGTCCATGGGTTTCCATCAACTGGTATTCAGAAACAATGGAGGTAGAACATAGCCAACAGGGTTAATAGCCACTGATAGCCTTTTCCTCCATGAATTTGCCTAATCCTCTTTTAAAACCATCCAAGTTGGTGGCCATCACTGTTCTTGTGGGATATTTGCATATCAGTCACTGCTAAGCCAAGATCTCACAGTGAATTCTGGGATTTTATCTGAGATATTGGCCACTGAAGTCTATGTGTGTGTTCCCTATTTGAATGATCTGTCCATATGTGGATGTCTGGTGACATCAGAAGTAAGACAGGTGCACTAAATGGATAGGGAGGAAGGTATGCTTTCACTATCCATTACACACAGAGGTCTGATTTAGGTAAAGGTAGCATCCAGCCCCTAAGGAACAGGCAGTAAGCGCCATTTAAGCCATAGAGCCGTCATGAGAGATCTTTTGGTAGTTTTCAAATATTTAGAAGAAGAGTTCTTATCATTTATGCCACAGGCAACGCTCAGACCATGACATACCTTTATTTAGTCTTCAAGGACAAACCTGCACCAAGGAGCTCCCCAAACATGCAAATGAGCTTCTAGGCTGAAATGGCTTCAAAAGAAGATTAGGCAAATTCACAGAGGATAAAGCCATCAATGCCCACTAGTCATGGTGGCTATATACTACCTCCAAGAACAGAGAGGCGCCATGCCTCTGAATACTAGTTGCTGTTGCCCTCATGTCCTACTTGTGGGCTTCCACAGGCATCTGCTTGGCCACAATTTGAAAGAATATGCTAGTCTTATGTCAGGTTCAGCTCTGTCCAGACCTGGAACTTGAGGTCTTCTTAAAGGAAGAGCAGGGGGAGTAAGAAACTCCAGCAGATCTCCATGCCACCAAGTGACCCTGAAGAGCTATTGAACCTGGGCATCCATGCTCAAGGACTGGAGGTCACGACACCAGCAAGCTCTCAAACAGACCTAGGGCCAAAAGAGCAGAAGAGATAGTGAGCCAGGCTAAAGCTTCATGGCCGTCACCACCAAAGTGCCTGGCTAGTTACACATGAGACTACTCAGGAGGAAGGGGAAACACATGGAAGTACCTTCCTGGATCAAGAAGGTGGGTCAAGGGGGTGGAGTCTCCAGCTCATATAGAAGTTCCCAGTCAAAGCTGCTTATTCTCCAAGCTTCCTGAACCAGGGATATATGGGCAATTAGATGGGGCTTTGATCTAATCCAGCAGGGTACCTTCCTTCTTAACATAAGAATGAAAGAGAAAATTGATCCTGCTTCAGTGTAGAGATGTGTATGGCTTTTCTCTGTTCTGCCCTGATGAGGCCCTTCACTCTACGTTGAGGCTTGGGACTTTTATGAGGAAATGCTCTTATCTAATGTGGCAATGTTTTCCAGAAATGGTCATCCTTGCCAAACAACTTGGGAAGCAAAGGTTAGGAAACTTGGTCCTTTCCTGCCTTAGAAAGGACATCAAGAGAAAGACAGGGTTCATCAGACTGAATGAAGATAAAAAGGAATGAGCTCCAATTACAAGCAAATTGTTTGAATAAAAATGCTATTATAAAATATATTTAGGTGAAATATTAAGAAGCATTCCCACCTGCTCTCATTCGAAACAGACATTCTAGAGACCTCATGTGGACCAAAAGGAAGAGGTAGTGGTGGTGGTGGAGGAGGAGGAGGATGAAGGGCCATAACTCAGTGGTAGAGCATCTGCTTTGCACGCAGAAGGTCCCAGGTTCAATCCCCAGCATCTCCAGGTACAGCTGGGAAAGACTCCTGCCTGAAATCCTAGAGAGCTACTGCCTGTCAGTGCAGACAATACTGAACGAGATGGACCAATGGTCTGAGTATAATGCAGCTTCCCATGTTTGCTCCTGTGTTTCAGTGATGGTGATCACGATGATGGCAACAACAACAGCAAAAATTAAAATCCTTTATTTTCGTCCAAGCTTTCCCAAATTAGTCTATTTTATTTATGAACTCTTTCATTCTTGTTTGGGGGGGGGTTAGTTTGTGTTTAAATACTGTTTCATGAGCTGTATTATGATTGATATTCTGTTTCACTTTTCATGTTAGTTTAAAATTTCATTGTATTGTATTTTATATATTTTTTACATTTTATTGTCAAGTGGGGTTGGTTTGAAGTGGTGATTATGGAGGAAGTTCCTCAAAAGCAGGGTATACTTTTTTAAAATAGATACATAAATACACAAAGATTGTAGATAATATAAAGGACACCAGGATGTGAAACCAATCATAACATGAAAATATTTATAGTTCAGTTTTTGAAGTCCAGCCAACAATTACTATGATAGGTTCCCAACTGGACAGCATGAACGTCCTCTGAACCTTCCGGGAGGTGAAACTACCAGGTTTTATTTGGTAAATGAGTGGTGGTAAGGTCTTAAATGGATTAAAGAGATAAAGCACACTCTTAACACTAACCACCATTTAGGAAGTCAATATCTACCAATAGTTACAACACAATGGCATCTGAGAACCCAGCTGTTTCTTATTTATCCAACAAAGAACAGACATCTCCAGTACCTTGGAAACTGCTGCGTGACAAGCACAAATGCAAATCGTTATCACAGTCACCAGGCATTAACTACACCGCAATAATATATTATTATTCCCCATCCTCTTGTGGCTTCACATACACAGTGGCTTGTGACAGAACTGATGACACCAGCAGTATAGCTTCTATGCTATTAAACTACTTACCTGAGTAGGTAACTATTAATGTCCATAAGGACAGTGTTGACATGGCTAAAAGGTACTCGAAATCAAATACCTTTCAATAGCAAGAAAATACACTATTGGTATTTCTATACCACTATTAAGTATCAGTGGTATTATGCTACTAGTGGCATTATTTGTTCAAGAAAAACTGAGGTTGTTGCGTGGCATCCCATGCTCATATTAAAGAAACAAATGTAGTTGAGAGACATTTGGTTACAAATACTTAGTGTCTTCTTGATTTTGAAACGATGTGGAAGTTTCAGAGTAGGAAGGCAGTCTATATATGCTCGTTCATGCATCTATCCTACAGTTTTGTGCAAGATTTCAGTATGGCAAGTTGCCATGAAGATAATGGAAAGCCTTGAGAAATTACATATAATCCTCTGAAATGCTGCCATTTCTAATGAGCAAGATTTCATCAAGCAATCAGGTTTTACCCTGGCTAGGGATGGATGGATCAGTCTATTTCCAGTCCATGTCAGTTTCACACATGTTCATACTTAAACCATTCTATTCTATTTCCACATCAATATGCACACAAGTCCTCATTATTTTTAATGTATTTTTCACAAAATATTCATCTGTGTATTATTTTATCATAAAATACACATTACAACAACAAAATACGTCTTTTTAGGATTTTGATAAGTTAGTTTCAGCGAAGAACTATATTGCAAAATTCAAACAGGTGTAAAAACTTTTTTAAAAATTGTGTTTTTAAATTGTTTTTTGTGTTTTAAATTTGTATATTTGTTTTTATTGTTTTGAATTGCTGTAAACCGCCCAGACAGCTTCGGCTATGGGACGGTATATAAATGTAATAAATAAATAAAACTGAAGGATAACTGCATTCCCATCTACATATTAGCCTAGGAAGTGTGGATCAGGCTGTTTGTTTTAAAATATGGAGCAAACAAAAGCTTCACAGGTCTCTACTCTTGATACTGAATGTGCATTGGGTAGGACAAGCACCAACCTGATCTCCCATTTGTAGGAATTATTCCTAAATCAGGATGTGCTCCCACGTCAGTTTTACAGTCAATTTTTGTTTAAATATGCAACCAAGACTTTTGTTGTGAGTCTTTGATCCAGTTGCAGAAGCTATGCTCCCAGGATTCTATCTTTCATCTTTTGCTGGAAAGAGAGCAGAGATGGATTTCTGACTGTCTTTTCCTATGGACCTTCTGTAGCCACATAATCTGCCTATTATATTAGCTAGGACAAGACTATGAAACTGGAATGCCTTTGCTCATTTTATTTTATTTTATTGGCTGTAAGCCTAAGTCTTTGTGTTTGCTAACAAATCTAACTTCTTGCTAAAGGGTTGTATCCAATGGTGTTCTTCTGCTGATGCTCTTGATTTAGCATAGGCTTCCATCAAAGGAACAGAGAGGGAGGCTATTTTTGGCAAGTCACCACCCCCCTTCAGCCCCCATGTCACCTTTTGCATTGTTCCAAAGGGTTTCTAAATGCTCTGGAGCAGATTTGGGAGGTGCAATGGGGAGAGGTGAATATTTAAAAAATAATTATTATTTTCTCATTCTACTGAATGAAGCCTCCACTGGATCGAAGAACCTTTTCTCAGTGGAGGGACACCTTTGGCTATAACCCCAAGCCTTTATTTATTATATAAAGCTTTTGTATGCTACCTTTCATTATACAAGAAGTATACATAATGAATTATGTGAATCATAAGTAAATCTGTATGCTCTCATCTGGAAAGGGGATGCCAACTAAGCTGATTTTATGTCACATTACTCTTCTCATCCAAGTTGCTGAGAAAATGTATTCTAGAGGAGTTGACCATGAGAAACTGAAAGGTTGCAAAGTTTCATTCAGTACACCACTGAGATCACTAATCCAAAAACACCACCCCTTTTCCATTAACAAAAAACACTCAACTGCACTTTAACCTAGTAGATCAGTGGTAGCCAATATAGTGTCCTCAAGATGTTGTTTGGCTCCAACTCCCATCCTCCTGACTACTGACCATGCTAGTGGGCAGCCAGGTTGGGCACTGGCCAAGAGCTGCTGCGGCTGACAGGTGCCCCGGTGGCTGGGGCTGGGTGGGTATAGCTCCTGCTTCACAATCTGTGCTAGCATTGGGTTGCAGAGTGTGCACTCCATGACCCAATTCTGACACAGATCATGGAGTGAGGCCCACCCTTATAGACAACCCAGCTGCCAGCACAGGATGGCCATGCCATTTCCCGTGTCACCATGTTGCCACATCAGTGCACTGCACATGCATGCTTGTTATCTTGGGTGATGACAGGTGTGTGAGCACAGTGCACTAATGCACTGATGTGGCTGGGCCTACATAAGCCCCAGTGGCAATGGTGGTAGTGCCTCCACATCGCTGCCACTTCCTTCAAGGGCCTGCTGCAATCTGATGCTGGCACTGGGTATCATATTGCCTACTACTGCAGTAGATTCTGGCACCTACTGTTTTTTGTGGTAATGGTGGTGGTGTATGTTGCAACGGATTTATTTCCAGCAATAAAACTGCAGCAACTAGTAGATGCCAATATAATCTGGCTTACCAAGTGCTTCCCTTGGGTGCCATAGTAAGGATAGGGAGAAAAGGCTCTTTGAAGAATACATGGCATGTCACAGCAGCCAACAGGATATTTTGATTTGCCCAAGATACCTGCCACACATGGTTCTTTATGAATAGTTTCAATTAGGGTTTGCTTGTTCCCTTGATTTTTAGGTACCCTTGTCCTCCGAGGATAAGAAAATTGCCTTGGATATTCATTCTTTGCCAGAGTCTGAATTTATTTTTCCTGCCAAGATTCATCGTCTCAATTCACAGATGATGCATCTCTGTAAATCAATTTCAAAGAGGTTCCTGTCACTTTGGAGGTGGGGAGGACAGAGAACAGCCACATATACTGTCTGCAGCTCCTGCAGCAAACACAGGGTCACTCTCTTAATGCTGAGAAGTCACATGCTGTTTACAAAAATACCGTTCTCGGCGCACATCTGCAAAAGCATCTCAACTGAAAGCCCAATAAAATTTACTCTCCAGCTGAATGAGAGATCAAACTTGAGAATGGCACAAGTTAGTGGTTAAAGGTGAACCAGAGCTGAAATGGAAAGCTTGGGAATATATGCAAAACACTTTCAAAAGGGAGGACATAAAACTCATACAGCACAGAACTGTCTTTCATTGAGGAAAAAAAATGAGCAATTTTAATTTTTCCAGTAGACATAATGCTTCTCTGAGTGACACGCTTGACATTCCCGGGCCCTTAACTTAATTCCCCTGTCATGTCTGTTGTTTCAGTTTGTCTTTTAAAAGAAGGCATAAAAGCTAATGTTGATGCTCTCATATATCTGTTGTGTGTTTCTCTTCACCACACTATCTTTATGCAATTTATTTTCTTATATCCTACCCTTCCTCCAAAGAGCTCGCAGCAACAGTCTAGCCAGCCTTCCTGAATCTGGTATCTCCACAGATAACAATTCCCATCAACCCCAGACAGCCTGGACTATAGAATAGACTATAGAATGGGATGATGGGAATTGTAGTCCAATAACATCTGGAGGGCACCAAGTTGGAGAAACCTGGGCTAGCTTCATAATCACCCTTGTGAGGTAGGTTAAATTGAGAGATACTGACTTCTCTAAAGTCACCCAACGAGCTTTACAGCCAAGCAATACCCAGAACCTGGGATTCCTGTGTCCACATCCAACACTCTTAAGACTGTTGGGGTGCTTATGATAGCACTCTTCAAGTACCTGAAAGGTTGTCACACAAAGGAGGAACAGGATCTCTTCTCGATCATCCCAGAGTGCAGGACATGGAATAATGGACTCAAGTTACAGGAAGCCAGATTTTGACTGAACATCAGGAAAACCGTCCTAACCATTACAGCGGTATCACAATGGAACCAATTACCTAAGGAGGTGGTGGGCTGTCCAACACCAAAGACATTCAAGAGGCAGCTGTCACCTATCAGGTATGCTTTAACTTAGATTCCTGCATTGAGCAGGGGGTTGGACTCAGTGGCCTTATAGGCCCCTTCCAACTCTTATTCAATGATTCTATGATTCTATGACTGTAACAACAATGGTTCTCAAATCCAAACATTAATAGTTTTCCAACTCTCCTGTCTGCTAGGAGAACTAGCAAGTTCCCATCATTTTTAACCTAGGAGAAGCATACAACCCCTGATCTCATTTTACATGGCCCCTGATGCCTTCTAAAGCTGTCCCTTTCATCCATCCCATTAAAGTTCTTTCATGTTGGTCCATTACTTCCCTTTTCTTGCCTTTCAGGATTGTGTGTGTGTGTTGCACATTAAAATTAGAAAGCAATTTTTTTCTCTTGTTTTCTAGGATAGTAGCAAGGCAAGCAAGAGCCTTTCTCAGCTCCATCTGGAGCTGGCAGGGATTGAACCTGGGACACTTGCATGCAAAGCAGGTGCTCTATCACTGAGCCCTTCTCCACTGGGAAGAAGTTAATATAAGAACCAGAATCATAATGCCCTGCAATAAAGAATTAAGCTATTTTGGACAAGGTCTGGCCAACTCATACGGCTAATAATGGCAACAACAGCAACAGCAACCTCTCATTCATATCTTGTCATCATCAAAACAAAACAGGCATCGCTCTTTACTATTCACAGGGAAGTAGCTTCAATAAGCCATCATCACACTGTGCAGTATCACCAAACAGCTGTGCTTTCTTCTAGATAACTTGACTTCTGTCCTTGCCTAGCTGTTGATGGCTGAGTGTCACAACGGCCATTGCATGGCACTGTGCACATGGCTCAGAGGTAAAGAAAGCACCAGTGCTAACTTGGTTTCATTGGTTTCAATATAAGGGCATGCATACATTTAACTACTACAGTCAACTGTTCATATTCCGGGAAATATTTTTGTACTTATGCTAATGAAGCTAGTTTCTTTACTGTCATTCCCAAAGTCTAGACATTTCCTCCCCTGGTATGTGTGTTAGCTTATATCCACCCACCCTCTACACAATTTTTTAACCTGCAAAAGAGGAATTTTAACAGCCACTGATAGCATGATACATGAGCTGTGAATTGCTGAGCCACCCATGATCTGATGTTTTTCAACTGAAAATAGGAACCCCTTTGTTCAGGTCTGAGGCATATGATGCCATCACTTTGCTGAAACGAACATGATCTGGGGCTGGTCAATGCCTGGATGGGATACTGACAGCAGTGGCTGGTGGCTCTGCATCAGTGAGGCAGTGGAATCTGCTCTGGGTTTTAGTCTGAACTTTCAAGGAGTTATCCACGGTGCTGAAGCCACCAGCTGCCACTGGTTACTGTCCCCATGTATGTTCCATGATAATAGAAAGCATTGTTATACCCAGGATCACTGCCTGCGAGCCCACTATGCTCACACCTCTTACATCAGGCATGGGGAACCTTTTTTCAGACCTCGGACCACAGGGAACCTTCTGAAGGTCATATGTCAGTGTTCGGTGGGGCTAGAGGCAAAGGTGGGTGGAGCAATGGACGTGACACTTACCTTTGTACAGTAGGTTACATTCCAGCAATGCAAAAACCAAATGTTCCTATACATACACATTTCTCCATCCAGGTAAGCAAGAGGCATTATTACATTTCAAGGACATGTTCCAGCCAGGCAAAAATACTTAAGGAGGGGATGGAGTAGCCCCAGTGCTGTGCATAGCTTGAGAAGAAGGAATGACCTAGCGAGAGTCCTGAGGGCCAGACAGAAAGGACTGAAGGGCCTCATTTAGCCTCCAAGCCTGAGGTTCCCCCCCCCCGCTTTATGCATTAGTAAAGGTTTATCTCTGCCCTACTGTATGCTGAATTCATCCTTTTGCTTGCAATAGCCTGTCCTGCACCAGTGTCCAAAGCTACAGGGTGTTAGTTAGCTGGCCATAACAGTTTCCTTCTGCTAAAAATGTAGGCAAAGCAATCCTATGGAGCTGGCGGGAGGGAAGACTGTGGTGGAGCAACTGATACTTCTTATACCTTGCCAGCTTGATGTGGCCAGGGTAGGATGTGAGATTTCTTTTTCTCCCCTGCATGACCATTCCAATCCTTATTTCCCTCCCATTGACACCAATGGGAGGGAAATTAACTACACTAGCTGCACGGCATATTTCTGGCACAGTTCTTGGCCCTTTGGGGAGGCATGTCAGGGGAACAAGGGGGCACCCCCAACATACCTTTTCATTTCTCCCTGGGAGAACAGCACTGGTGGTACACCTTTACCCCTGAAGCTTTCCATACTGGGGGTTCCTCCGAAAGTGGCAGTGCTATTCTGCTGCCTGGGCAGGACTTTTGAGCCACCCATCCCCCACCTTGGCCAGTCTCTGGCTGGCTGTAGGATTGCAGCCTGAGTCTCACAATGGACATAGTTGGGCTTGTTACAGAACCACACATTCCAAAACATCTATTATTATACGGATGACCAGTTATTTATTTATTTTATTACATTTATACCCCGCCTTTCTTTTCATGATAGAAACCCAAGGCAGCTGACATATGATTCCCAGGCTGTCTCCCATCCAGGCACTGACCAGACCTGACCCTACTTAGCTTCAACAGGGTGCTGGCCTCATGTGCCTTCAGACCATAGCCTGGGACTATAGTTATAGGGAGGGCACTTACACAAGTAAGAGAAATCTTGCGCAAGTGTCCAAACACACAAACGCAATTTTCAAAATGGTCTCTCCAACATTCCCTGAGAAGCAATATAGGTACAAAACACAGACATTAATTTACCCCAAACAGGTACCCCAAATAGAGCCTGTCCTTGGAAAACAGGGAGAACTGGAATGTATGGGATTGCCATTTGGAAACTGCAGTAATGCAGCGAGATACCTCATGGTGTGTCTCTAGATTAGGACTATTAACTTTAACAGCATAAGTTACAAGTCACTTAACTGTAAAGTTCCCTTGATGCCAGTACAATGAATGCATCACCACAACAGCTCATGGGACTGAGCGGTAGTATCAACATGATGTCATAACTAGCACAATGGCATGACTAATGCCCCTGTCTCCGTTAGGGATGAGTGAGAATTTCAATTGCATTTCAAGCAGGATTTATCAAATTCACAATTTCCAAAATACTATGAGAACCGAAACACAGCCATCCTTTGAAATTTGCATTTATTAGAATTTTGGGATGCAGTTTGCTTACTAAACAACATTTACAAAAATGCAGATATTAGGGGAAAGTGTGCATAAAAATGAATACATGAGTGAAAATAACATGCAAAAAGGCATGAAATGATGAGAAATGGCTGCCAAAAATATGTGCTTTTGTCAAAACTGCCTACAAAATGTGTTTATTTGGAGAAATTCACACTAAAATGGTGGAGAATTTTCATGAGAATTTTTGTTGAAAAAAATCACAGATTGCTGTAGAAATGTAGAGAACTGAATTTAACATTGTAAGAATGGGAAATTGAGAGAACCGAAACAGACAGATCTTTCCATCCCTAGTCTCCGTACATCTCCCTGCCCTACCCTGCAGAGTGAGATTTACAAGTCACAAAGAGCTTTACACAAAAATTGGCATTCTTCTTGACTTGTAAGCTCTTCCAAATAAAGGTTGCCTTTATAGATGGTTACACAGCCTTTCGAAATTTCCAGCAAGGCTGCAAACAATATGAGTGGTGGCCATGAATTAGAATACTAAAAAGAGTAAAGAGGCAGGAGTAGGGTTACTATCATTTTGTCATTTCAAAAAGAGTATGTTTGGCTTCGATAAGTGAAAAGTAAGAGTATGCTGTTGCACCATCTCAAAAAGAGTACATGTACTCTTAAAAGAGTATGGTTGGTAACCGTAGGCAGGAGCTCTCCTTACAACAGAGTTGAGGAATGTGTGGGCCTTCCACACATTGCTGGACTATAGCTCCCATCATTTCTGGCCATCCTGATTGGGGCTAACGGGAGTTGAAGCCCAAGATCATCTGGAGGGCTGCAGGTTTCCCTTCCCTATCATATCATATCCACTTCGGGTGCTAAATGCTTCCGTTCCTCCATGGAAAATTGACATGCATTTGAACAAACCGGAGCAAATCCAAGCTCAGATGCTGTGATTCTGATGTTAAAAGGAAACAAGGCCAGGGAAGAAATCATTATTGGGAATAGCTGAGAACAAGGGAGGAATTATAGTACAGTTTACAGAGGAAAAGAGACAGAGAGGTTGGGACTGTAGCAGCCAAGCAATACTAATGAGACCTATTTGGGGAAATAACTAGGCATCCTACCAGCAAAGAAAGGACAGACACTGGCAGTCCTTACATAGTGTGGTTTCATTCCAACAATTAGCAGGGAGGGAGGTTCTAAATGATTAGTTATTCATGGTAAACTTCTTTGATTGTGGGGAGAATCATTACTTACTTTGTTTTTAATGAGAGTTTCTAGTCCTCACATTTACAAACACAAAGGGACGTATCCAATGCTAGTCCTACTCAGAGTAGACCCACTGAAGTTAAAGGACATGAATAGGACTGAATTGGATGCAACCCATTTCTATTAAATGCCCAAGATGTGTGTGTGGTGTTTTTTGGGTTTTTTTTTTAAAAAAGCACCCTAAGTTCCTCCTTCATCCTAAGTCAAGGATGGGGAACCTATTGTCCCCAGATGTGGGACTACAACTCACATCAGCTATAACCGGCATAACCAATTATCACTGATGGTGGGAGTTGTAGTCCAACAACATCTGGAGGGCCACAGAATCTCCATCCCTGTCCTAAATAGCTGCATTTATTTAGTGAATTTATATCCTGCCCTTCCTCCCAAAGGAGCCCAGGGTGGCAAACACATCAACAAAACTTTTTTAAAAAAGAATTCTAAAAACAGTTATAACATTCGAAAAGCAGTTATAATGAAAAACATTTCATCTAGTAATCTCTGGGATGCCAGGAACAGTCTCCTTCTGTTTTCAAATGCCTGGGTGAACAGGAATGTTTTCAAATCGTTTCTTAAAGTCAATAACATTGGAGACAAACACAGCTCACCAGGGAGAGCATTCCAGAAACAGGGAGCCACCACTGAAAAGGTCCTGTCATGGGTCAACGCCAACTGGTATTGATTGGATAACAAGTTTTAGGATTCTACCAGAAAGTGTTTTTTCTGTCTCCCTACCCCACCCCACATTTTTATTTTGTTGTTGTTTTGTTTGGAAATTTTGTAGAGAGCCAAAGGAGACATTGAACTTTAGAAAACAAAAACAATGAGATCTAGTAATGGAGTTAGTTTTGTTACTGTATTTGCCCCTCATGCCTCTTGGGCATAATACTTTTATTTAATTTTTTTACTGAAGTTTCTAATTTATTATTTAGTTAAAGTAACTAAACAGTAGAGTAAAACAATACACATTTGTATTTTAATCACCTGGCACACATTTGGAACCCTCAATTTAACCTGGTGGCAGCAACATCAGGCATATAATAATCCTGATATTGGCTCAAATATCTGCAGGAGATGTGTAACTACTTTTATTTTGTGTTTTAAAACTTGCCCACAAAACTGCTGACAAAAGTAGAGATTTTTGAGCCCTGTTCTTTATTCTCTGTCTGCAACATTCTGAGTTTTATGTAAATATTTTGTTGCCTGCTTCATAGGTTTTCTATCAGAATGCATTAACAAATAATGTTGAATTCCTTAGAAAATAACAGAGAATAGGTATTTCAAGTTTCAAAGTGATTTTGTAGTTAGCACAATTTGATTTATGTTTTGTTAGAATGATATAACTTCATTCCTCCACTGATCTCAGAGCATCATCAAGATGGTCTCTGTTCTAGATACTGTACTGGCTAGGCCCAAACTAGGGTGGCCATGCATTCTCTCTTTGAAGGACTCTGTGACCTAAGTCTGGTTTAAACATTAAAAACCATAAGAGGGAAGAACAGGGGCCTGGAAACTGCCCATTAACAGTTAGCATCTGGACATCAGATTCTGCAGGCACAATGGTCACCTGGTCATAGCACTTCCCATGATGGATATATATTTGTATTTACTATAAATATATTTAAATATACTATGCTGTATTTAAATTATAGTCGCTCTTTCTAAATTTGCATAAATTAGTATATGCAAATATGCAAAGCTACATCTTCTTTCACCTTTTTTTTTTTTGGCTAATGTGTAACTGCCTGCTCTCCCTACCTCCTTCCTCTCACATGTTCATTTAGGCAAAACAGCAAATGTCTGAATAGGGCTTAGGGAATGTGTAGATTATGTTACCCTTCTAAGGCCTGCAGCAGAATCAGGTGCTAGAATCCTTACGTGGAGTGAACTGTATCAGTTCAGACTAAAGGTAATGGGGTGCCATTTTTGTCTGCGATTTATTTATTTATTTATGATTTAAAAGAGTATATCAAGGGGGGGAGGTTATTTTCCCAGTCCACTCCCTGCTATGCTAATTTTATGGTAACTGTGTGCATGTGTAATGAAACATTAAAACAAGATGACCCCCTACATGTACACACATTCTGAAATGGTACAGTCAATTCTCCCACCTCAGACCTTTCCCATCTCACCACTACTTCATTCTGCTGCGCCTATACACCAGGCCTGATTCTCTCTGTAGCATCCAGATTCTCCATCCCTTCTTAACCAGTCTCCTATTCTGCAGCAGCAGGAACAACAAGGAATTACTGAAGAGGGTATCTCTACTGGCCTTGCTGACATGGCATATCATCCCTATGCTTGGTGCATAGAACTCAGTGCTACTGCTGACATCAGTTTATATGAACTAGGGTTGTCAGGTCTCCGGTTTTCTCCTGGAGTCTCCAGTTTTTTTGGGTCCTCTCTGGGTCTCCAAGTGAGTCACCTTAATCTCCAAACTCTTAGCTTTCATTTTTTTAAAATTAAGTTTCTAGGTACTCTGGTTCAAGAGCTATACACCAAAACGTCAACCATTCCCCCCCCACAACTTCTGTTAGAAGCCAGCTGCTCTAATTCCCACCCTTTCAGATTTTTAGCCAATAAGTGAAGTCAGGGCTGTTATTAACAAAATATTTGCTGACCTCCAGGCAAGAGCTAGAACATATTGCAAATCTTGAAAATAGTTTCCTTTTCCTGTTTGTCTGCACATCAGAAGTTGGGTGAGTGTATAATATGTCATACTTTTCCAGTTATAAGGAGTCAAACAAGTTTTAATTTTACTAGATTGTTGAAGAGGCAGTTTATTTGTCTAATTCATAGCCTGTTTTGAAAACCTTCCCAATATTAAATTTTAATCCATTACCCACTTTTCTTGGAGTAAAGCTGCAATGCTAATCCCACATACTAGAAGTAAACCCCATTGAATTCAGTAGGACTTACTTTTGAGTACAGATGGTTAGTTAAATCAATGGGACTTCAGAGTGAATGTAGCAAAGGACTGTATTTGTGTTGTAAATCTTTGTCTCCCCCTCCAATCCTTTTTTTTTTAAAGCAACTAGGCAGGTCTTATTTAGAATTATTATTAGAATTAAAATATACAGTGCCTTGCAAAAGTAATCAAACCCCTGACCAATGCTCTCATATTACTGAATTAAAATTGGTACGCTGTGATTTTGTTCTGTATGATATTTTATTTTGAAACAACAAAACTCAAAATCAATTATTGTAAGGTGACATTGGTTTTATGTTGGGAAATGTTTGTAAGAAACATAAAAACTGAAGCATGTTGTTGCATAAGTATTCAACCCCTGTGCTGTAGAAGCTCCCAGTTTACACAAATGAAAGAAATTGCCCTGTCGAGGACATAATTACCTTACCATTGGCTTCCACCTGTGAACCATTAAAATTGCTGTCGCATTGTCAGGATAAAAACTCCTCTGTTGAAGGATCATTGGTCAGGCTGTGGATCTGAAGGAAAATGAGACCAAAGAGCATTCTACAGAGGTGAGAGACAATGTAATACAAATGCATAGATTAGGAAAAGGGTGCAAAATAATATGCAATATGTTTGGATATCCCAGTGAGCACAGTTGGATCAATAATCAGGAAGTAGAAGCTGCATCACACCACCCAGGCACTGCCAAGAAAATGCCATCTCTCAAAACTCAAGAGCTCGAACAAGAAGGAGATTTGTGAGAGAAGCCACAGAGAGGCAAACAATCACTTTGAAGGAGCTACAGAGTTCAGTGGCTGGGAGTGGAGTAATGGTGCACCAGTCAACCATATCAAGAGCTCTGTATAACACTGGCCTGTATGGAAGGGTGGCAAGAAAGAAGCCGTTACTCAAAAAGTACCATCTGAAAGGATGTCTGGGGTTTTCCAGAAAGCATGAGAGTACCCCAGCTGCCATGTGGGAAAAGGTTTTGTGGTCAGATAAGACCAAGATAGAACTTTTAGCCAAAACTCAAAGTGCTATATGTGACGCAAACCTAACACCGTCCATGCCTCAAGACACACCATCCCTACAGTGAAGTATGGTGGTGGCAGCATCATGCTGTGGGGATACTTATCAGCAGGGACTGAGCATCTTGTTAAAATTGAAGGAAGAATGGATGGAGCAAAATACAGGGAAATACTGCAAGAGAACCTGCTTCAGTCCACTAAAAGACAGAGGCTTGGGAGGAAATTCATTTTTCAGCAGGACAATGATCCAAGCACAAGGCCAAAGCAACATTGGAGTAGCTCAAGAACAAAAAGGTGAATGTCCTAGAATGGCCCAGTCAAAGTCCTGATCTCAATCCCATTGAGAAGCTGTAGCACTCTTTAAAAATTGCAGTCCACAAGCAACATCCAACCAACCTGAACGACCTAGAGCAAATCTGCCAAGAATGGGCCCAAATCCCTCTGACACTGTGTGCAAAGCTGGTACATACCTACCCCAAAAGACTTAAAGCTGTTATTGCAGGGAAAGATGGCTCTACCAAATATTAATGTGTGGGGGTTGAATACTTATACAAGCAATGTTTCAGTTTTTTATGTTTCTTACAAACATTTCCCAACATAAAACCAATGTCACCTTACAATAATTGATTTTGAGTTTCAGTGTTTCAAAATAAAATATCATACAGAAAGAAATTACAATGTACCAGTTGTAATTCAGTAATATAAAAGCATCTCCCTCTGCAAGCACCCTGTCCATGTGACTATTGGTCTGGAGTGTTTGCACCTTATGTTGGGTCAGTGGGACAGACTGGGGATTCTGTTGGTGTACCGCCCACCCCGCTGCCCAACAGACTCCCTAGCTGAGCTGACGGAGGTGGTCTCGGGTGTACTGTTGAGATCCCCCAGACTGTTGGTTCTGGGGGATGTCAACATCCATGCCGAGGCCACCTTATCCGGGGCGGCTCAGGATTTCATGGTCTCCATGACAACCATGGGACTGTCCCAATATGCCATTGGCCCAACACATGTGGCAGGGCATACTCTAGATTTGGTTTTTGCAACTGGACATGGAGTTGGTGATCTGAATGTGGGGGGCCTTACATCAGTCCCTCTCTCACGGACAGATCACTGCTTGCTAAAGTTTAGACTTACAGTGGCTTTTCCCCTCTGCAAGGGTGGGGGACCTATTATGTTGGTCCACCCCCAGAGAAGAATGGATCCAGATGGTTTCCAAAGGGCTCTGGGGAGTTTTCCGGCTGATAGGGCTGGTGCTCAAAACCCTGGTCGAGCTGTGGAATACAGAAATGACCCGGGCGGTTGACATGATTGCTCCTGAGCGCCCTGTCCTGTGTAGAGCTCATACGGCTCCATGGTATACCCCAGAGTTGAGAGCGATGAAACAATATCAGAGACGGCTTGAGTGCAGATGGAGATGAACTCCTAGTGGATGCAGTTATACACTGGTAAGTGCCTATGGTAAGCTGTATTTAGGGGCAGTAAGGGCAGCAAAAAAACAATATTTTGCTGCCGCTATCAAATCATCAATCTGCCACCCAGCGGAGCTCTTCAGAATTGTCCGGGGGCTATTATACTCTGGCCCCAGGGACAGAACCATCTGAGGCCCGCTGTAATGAGTTTGCTAGGCACTTCCAAGATAAAACCTTTAGCATCCCCCAGGACTTAGACTCCAGTGTTATAGCAGGTGAATCAAGCGAGGTATCCAGAGCACAGCCTTGTCCCGATTTCTTGGATGAGTTTCAGTTGGTGCAGCTTGAGGATGTTGACAAGGTGCTTGGACAGGTTCGTGCAACCACTTCTGTGCTGGATCCTTGCCCTTCTTGGCTAATAAAAGCTAGCAGGGATGAAACAGCTGGCTGGGCCAGAGAGGTGATCAATGCCTCTCTGCGAGAGGGGGTGGTCCCTGGCTGCCTGAAAGAGGCGGTAGTGAGACCACTCCTGAAGAAACCCTCCCTGGACCCAGAAAATCTTAATAACTATAGGCCAGTAGCAAATGTTCCATTCCTGGGCAACGTCCTTGAACAAGTGGTTGCGGGCCAGCTCCAGACACTCTTGGATGTGACCGATTATCTGGATCCATTTCAGTCGGGTTTCAGGCCTGGTTTTGGCACGGAAACAGCCTTGGTCGCCCTGTATGATGACCTTTGTTGGGAGAGAGACAGGGAGAGTGTGACTCTGTTGATTCTCCTCGATCTCTCAGCGGCTTTCGATGCCATTGACCATGGTATCCTTCTGGGGAGACTGGCTGAGTTGGGAGTGGGAGGTACTGCATTGCAGTGGTTCTGCTCCTACTTGACAGGTCACCTCCAGAAGGTGGTGCTTGGGGAGCTTTGCTCGGCACCCTGGACTCTCCAGTATGGGGTTCCGCAGGGGTCAATTCTGTCTCCCATGCTGTTCAACATCTACATGAAACCATTGGGTACGGTCATCCGGAGCTTTGGAGTGCGTTGCCATCAGTATGCTGATGACATGCAGCTCTATTTCTCCTTTTCATCTTCTTCAGGTGAGGCTGTCAATGTGCTGAACCGGTGCCTGGCTGCAACAATGGACTGGATGAGGGCTAACAAACTGAGGCTCAATCCAGACAAGACTGAGATGCTGCTAGTGGGTGGTTCTTCTGACCGGATGGTGGATGTCCAACCTGTCCTGGATGGGGTTGCACTCCCCCTGAAGGAGCAGGTTCGTAGCTTGGGGCTTCTCCTAGAATCATCTCTGTTACTTGAGGCTCAGGTAGCCTCAGTAGCATGGAGTGCCTTCTACCAACTTCAGTTGGTGGCCCAACTACGTCCCTATCTGGACAGGGATAACCTCTGACCTCACTCCCTCACATCCATAAAACAATTAACAGTGGTTCCATGTGCTCAGCTCGACTCCCCTAAACCCACTAATGATGCACCTTGTTGTCTGCATGATGGCTTATTTCTTGCCCAATAGTTGTAGAAGAAAATTCACATACTGGGAAGTATGGCTTCAAATGCTGTTGTTTCCAAGCTGCTGCCTGTGAAAGTAGACCAAACCATGTGTGTTTTCTCTGTGTCAATTATTACTCACTGAAATTGGTTGGCTGTCAAAGTGAGTTTATAGCAGCCCGGAGAATAGGCAGGAAAGGGTACAGAATCTTCTTAACTCTTACTCATTTCCTAAACCTCTGCCTGCAGTGAAAGGGTCAAGTCTGTAAAGAGGTTTGGAGCAGCCATGTTAAAAGGCAGGTAGGACATTATAGGCAGGGATTTGCCAACCCTGCTTTCATATTGATATCTTTGCAGAGGATCCCTAGTCAAGCCTCACCAACAGCACAATCATAACCATATCTACTCAGAAGTAAGTCCTGTTGAGTTCTATGGGGCTTAGTCCTTTAGTAAGTATGTTTAGAATTGCTGCCTTCAAGGGCATCCATCTTTACTCCTGAGTAGGGTTGCCAGGTTCATGGCCTGAGACTGATCCTGTATCTTTAGGAGAAAAGAAAGTCAGCCAAGTGCAAGTGTTCTTGCAACACTGTAATGAGAAAAACCACAAGGTGGAATTCTCCCTTCCCTCTGCACAACTTTTAAATATACAGAAGACCTCTTGGAGGCTGGGCCTGGCAACCAAGAGGTCTTCTGTATCTTTAAAAGTTGTGCAGGGGGAATGGAGAATTCCACCTTGTGGTTTTTCTCATTACAGTGTTGCAAGAGCATCTGCACTTGGCTGACTTTCTCTTCTCCTAAAGATACAGGATCAGTCTCAGGCCATGAACCTGGCAACCCTACTCCTGAGTGCTCCCATCTAACATCTCTACAACACAAGGCTCCCTTCTTCCTACAGTGGCCTTCTGGTGACTGCCCTGGCGTGAGAGCACTTAAATCCTTCTTGCCAGAAGCAAGTAGGCTAGATTAAATGTTCCCTACCAGGCTCCCTATGCAGGTAAGAAGGAATGATCCCCATTTCAGCTAGACCTGGGAACACCATGGTTTAGGTAAGATTTCTATCTTAATTGCCAATCAGAGCTTTTTTTGTTTGAATGGTATGCTCCAAGCAACTGTGGTTGATCCTTAACATACAATGCTTAATGTCATCACTAGGGCCCCACCCCCATGACATCATTAGGGCCTGCCCCTGAAATGTCAGGGTTTGGGATGCTTCTGACCTGGCAACCCTAATATGAAGCCTGCCTTTTTTTTTACTTTAAACACATTGAGTATGTTTGCTATGATTAGTTTGGGGATGTTTGTTAACACTAATCCTTCAGGTGTTCATAAATAACCTGACTTGGAGCCCATTTACAGCAAGAGGAAGACTCCCACAGATTTTTAGTGTGCTTTGGCCCATGCCCAGATTAACTGCGAACTGAAATTCCTGCTTTACACTAAAAAAAATAAAAATGACAAGGGTGGTGAATGGGGAGAAAACCTTTATTATTTAAAAAGCCTAAGTTTTCATAAAATGCTTTACGTGCCAGGCAAGTGGAATACCAGCAGGAAATATCAATGGTTATTGAAATGGAGATAGAGAGCTATTCCTTATATCTCGAAACAAAACAAAACCCACACACTATTTATTCTGAAACCAAGAAAGCTGCTCTAAATAAACAGCTCGGGTGCCAATTTGTTTCAAGGAGTTTTGAGTTTCTGCTCCCTCTGTATGCAGCAGCATGGAGTTGATGAGAATTTTGACATTAAGCTGTTTGTACACCTGCTGTAGCTGAAATGAAAACATTAATTGACTTTCATAATTAAAAATTGCTTCCAGGGTTGTTGGCCAAATACTAACTTGAAGCAGAGAACGCTACTTAAGAAGGAAAGGGGGAAGGGGAAGAGCAGCAACAGCAGACAAGTGCTTGTCTGTTGGCAGTTCTATTTACCATGATGAATGTGAGCAATAGGGTGGTTCACATGTTACATTCATCAAGTGTACAACAGGCATGGGAGAGAAATTTGATTCAGTTTGCATTTAAAGGTGAACCTACATTATTCGCCCTTTCCAAAACAAGCTGTGAACCGAAACACAGCCAGTTCTTGAAATTTGCACTTCTCTGAATTTTGCAGTGCAATTCTCTAGCCAAGTAATGTGTATAAAAATGCATATAGAGCTGCTATCATTATTTATTATGGTCAAGGACCAGTCCATATCGAATCTATAACAAGTGAGGAACAGAAGAAGAGTAAAATGTTGTAGCTCCTGTACATAATAAAACCAAGCAAGCCACAGTAGGAGATATGCTTGTAAAGCATAAAGATATTAGATATTAAAATTGAGAAATATTATTATTATAAAGATATTTAGTCATTACTCTCCAACAAGTAATAGCAGCTGCAAGCTGCAAAATGCATATAATAGGATAAAGTGTGCATAAAATGCGCACAAGAGGAAAGAAATCATGCAAAAATGCACTACATTAGGTAAAATTGCTTTGCAAAAATGTGTATATTAGGCAAAATAACATGCAAAAATGTGAATGTTAGGAGAAATTTCATGTGGGCTTTTTAAAAAATCACAAACTGATGTGGAAATGTAGAGAACTGGATTAAGATTGGAAAAAATAAGAAACTGAGAGCAACCAAAACTGACGTGTTGCCTATCTTTAGTGTACATTCTTGGCCACCAACAGTTGAGGTGTGCAAATCAAAGAGTGTACACTCTTTCACACAAACACTTGGACACATGTAGAGATAGCTTGTACCTGTTTTCAATCTAACATGCAAACAAGCCTATTGCGTTACCATTTTCATCCTGTCCAATGGGCTCTGTGTGGGTTACAACAATTTCATCAATATCCCACAAGATGTAGTGATGGCCACCAACTTAGATATTAAACACAGACTGCTCTAAACACTGGCAGCTGGAGTGTATGAATCAAGGCTTCACAAGGGCCTAATGCTATAAGCCCACATCAAAGTGCAGCCCTAGAACATGTGAACAAATAGGATGCCTAATTGCGCAGAGCATTTCTCTCCCTTAACCACTTAGGATACAAACATATCTGAGATTAGGGGAAAGGAATGACAACTATAGAGTATGTTATTTTCAAGCAGAATTTAAAAACCCAAATATTAAGTAATGGGTGTAATCGCTGCTCCAGGAAAAGAGTCATGATTTATCAGTTGAGGTGTCAAATGAGGCATCTAACCTTGAGCTCTAAAAAACAAAGATTTTTTATTGTATTTAAAATGAATGGGGCTCCCTTCACTTCATTCCCTAAATGTCATGAATATTGTTGGATTTGAACTGACGTATCTCTCTATTATATGACCAAACAATATAGAGAGAGTTGACAGACCTTTTTCTGCAAATTCTCTCAATCTGTTCAGACTCATTGCAAAACAAAACATCAGAAAGATGATTTAAATTGACATTTCTTGTAGGGACTTTTATTAATGCTATTTTGAGCTGTTTCCTGCCCCTGTTTTTTGCTATGTTCTTAGCCCAACAGAGAAAAGAGGGAGCATAAAACATGTTGCATTGAAAGCTGTTTTAATATTAAAAATGCTAAATCTCCAATGGCATGTTTGAAATATTTTAGCTTTTCTGTGGAGATTATGAGACTTGTATAGTCCAGAGCTAATACTGGAATTTCTGAAAGTAGATACTATGTGAGTGAGAATAAGAATAAGAATATAGATCAGTGTAGGGAGCCCCAACCCAAGAGCCGCACTCTTACATATATATATCCTCCAACAGAGGTTATCACAACTTTAGCTACACTAGTCCTGACTAGCAACAACTTTACATTCAGTGAAGAACACTACCTGCAACTACAAGGCACAGCTATGGGGACTCACATGGCTCCATCATATGCGAATCTATTTATGGGTGAACTGGAACAAGAGATCCTCAAAAAGGCCATTAACAAACTACTTATATGGTGGCGATAGATTGATGGCATCTTTATGGTTTGGACTAATGGTAAAGAGAGTTTAGAACAATTTAAAAATGACATCAACTCCATCCATCCATCTATTAAGTTTACATTTAATAGAACAAATAATAATCCACACATCCCTTTTCTTGATGTCCTTCTCACCATTGAAAACAACAAAATATCCACTGATCTCTACAGCAAACCCACTGATGCCCACACCTATCTAAACTGGAAATTCTGCCATCCTAAGCATATAAAGAAAAACATTGTGTATAGCTTAGCTCTGAAAATCAAACTAATTTGCAACAATGAGGATAAATACCAGAGAAGGATCAGCGAAATTAAAGAACACCTTCTTCTGAGAGGATATCTTCCACATCTTATTGATTGCAACATCCACTGAGCCTCCATTCTGTCCAGAGAAAACCTCCTCCATCATAATGAAGTTTCAAAAAACAAAGGAGTCCATTTGTGGTAGATTTTCATCCAGCATCTCCTAACTATCGCCGAGCAATCAGGGAGAGCTACCCATTGCAAGAAAACGCTGAATATCTTGCTAGAGCCATCAACAAGCCTCCTGTTGCAGCATTTTGCCAGCCTCCTAATTTATGCAGACTGTTATTGAGAGCTGTACTGAAGCCATCTATCAGCAATCCTGGGTCTCATCCTTGTCACTCCAAAGCTGTATCACCTGTGTGTACCTCAGGGAGACAGCTACTTTCAAAAGCACTAGGACAAGCAGAACATATTACATCAAACAGAACATCACCTGCAGGTCCTGTAATATAATGTATGTCATCGAATGCAAAAAAAACAGGATGTCATATCCAATACATAGGAAAAACTACAACTGATCTACGCACACACTTCAGAAACCACAAATCAGCAATCTTGACCAAAAAAAAAAGTGGAGCAACATTTCAACACTGAGGGCCACAGCCTGTTGGACTTCTCTATAGCAGCTATAGAGATGCCAACAGATCCAGCAGCATTGACCAAGAGGGAGAACTTTTGGATATACTCTCTGGACACATTGGTGCCACATGGCCTTAACGGAGGACAGTGCAAACATTACTTAGCTTCTGCAAATGAAGCCCCTCTGAGCATTCCATCCTCAAAGCTCTATAACTGCCACCTTGGTAACAGCATTTGTATGTTAGCAGCTGATGAAGGCAGAAGCTGAAATATTTTGGTATAACAATAAAATCCTCTGTTTTGTTAATCACAATTACGTGTGTGTGTATGTATGTATGTATATATACACATACACACATCTATATAATAAAAATGTGGTTGGCGATCACTCGTGGCCGAGTAAGATTGACTTCCAAGATAATTTGGTTGGAAGACGCCTGTGCGTGAATTTGTTTTATGTGGGGAGATCGGCGCACGACAACACACAATCTTGACAGAAAAAGACTTTGATCTAATGGCATGGGTACCACGACGATTGGAAGTCTTTTATCTGCTGCAGCCTTCATCCCCCTCCACAGCCGTTGTAACATACACATTGTTATCCTCCACCTGTTCTGCCATTGAGGACATGTAATGTAACCCTTTCGCCATTACGCTGTCATGACATTGCATGGCTTAACAAAGGGGGTGGGGCACAGCAGCAAAGACCACTGGGCAGGTGGGCAGGCTACTCAGTGGCAATGGTGGAGGCTGTGCAGGCGGCGGTGTCAATGGAGGAGACTGTGCAGGCTGCAGTAGCAACAGAGGAGGTCGTGCAGGCCATGACAGTGATAGTTAGCCATGCAGTGGCAGTGGCAGTGGAGAAGGCCACTCAGGCTGTTGTAGTGGAGGCGACAGAGGAGGCAGCACAGGTTGTAGCAGCAGCAGTGATGGAGGAGGCCACGCAGGTGGCAGCAGAGGAGGAGATAGAGGAAGCCACACAGGCAGCAGCAGAGGCCATGCACATCACAGTGTGTGGGGGGCTGCATCCTGGGTCCGGGCCAGGGCCTGGGCATGTAGGAAGCCAGAAGCTGTGGTAGCAGTGGCCCAACAGCTGAGGCAAGTGGAGTGTGGTGGGGAGTGTGGGTGCCTGGGGGCAGGGGTGGCAAGGGGGAGTGTGTGTGTGTGTGTGTGTGTGTGAGAGAGAGAGAGAGAGAGAGAGAGAGGAGCAGGAGTCTGTCTCTGTGTGTTTTGGGGTCCCTGGTGTGTGCTTGGTGGTGCCAGTGTGTGTGTGTGTGTTGGGGTACCTGAAGTATGCATGTGTGTTTGGGATTCCTGGTGTGTGTGTGTGTGTGTGTGTGTCCAATTCTAGCAACAGGTAAAAGCACTCAAGAAGGGTGTGGAGCAGAGCAGGTGAGGGGTGCAGCCTGGGGGCAGAGGGTGTGACCTGGGGAGACTCCCGAGGGCCAGATAGAGGCCTGGAGGATTTCCCACACCTAGTATAGAAATATACAGGAAGAAATGTCTAAGAAAGTCTCATCATATGCTGCACTGAAAGTATGTAATAATGATAGATTACATAAGAATATGTCAAAGGGTAATTATTTTGTTGTGTATATTCTTCTTGTAAATTAAGCCATATTAGGTCATCCCTAACTCCCCAGGCAATCAATGGAAACTATTTTTATCCATCAGATGCAAGAGAGTGATATGAATATTCAGACATGATCTAATTAATTTTCTGAAAAGCTAATGTCTTTCTGCCAGCACATGGATTAGCACAACTATATCCTTCAGATATAGGGAAGAAAACAGAAGCCAAACTTCAGAGTTCAGAAGCAAAGGCTAAATAATGATGTCAAACAGTCTACAGTCTTCTCTAACTATAAAGTAAAAATGTCTTTAATGTTTCATAAATTACTGCTGCCTTTTCCAAAAACTGATCTTTTTACATTATCTTACAGCTTTTTGAAGAGGTCTATAGTCTTTATTTTTATAAATATATTTACTGTAGTTTCCCATAATGATTCCTTTCTCTTTTTTGTTCATTGTTTTTACAAAAATGTGCATATTGGTCGCTGAACGCCTGTAAATAAATTAATCCATGGGAAATCATATACCAGTAAACCTCTAAATACATATTATTTCTCTGTTGCAGCAGATGCAATTTTGTCTATTGGATTTATATTGAGATACCATTAACCACACAATAGCCATTTCCCAAGTGCAATCTATGCACCCTTACTCACAATTAAATCCCATTATGTTAAATGTGGCTTACTTCCACATAAGTGTATATAGGATTGTGCTGTGAAACATGTAGACCATGATAAATCTATCTGTAAGAAGAGGCAATTGACAGATCCCTGCCACATGGTGAGCCAAATATGCCATGCTCATGCAATTGCTTTAGCAAACCAAAGGGTACTGTAATGCTGGCCTTACCAGAGAGTTACAAGTGATGACCCTGTGGGAACACCATGGGTCAAGTTCTTAAGCAGCTACTGCATAGGTAAATGGTCAACTTAATCCACTCACAAAGAAGAGAACCAACAATCGTGCCTTTTGTTTGTTTGCTTGTGTTTCCAAAAGTTATCATTAGAGAGTGGCAGGGATAGATTCTGCTCTACCAAACGTATTTATTTCATTTCTGTCCCACCCTGCCTTCCAGAAGGAGCCCAGGGTGGCAAACAAGCAACAAAACACTAAAAGCATCTGTGAAACCTCTATAAAACATCTTTAAAAGCATCTTAAAAACAAAATATCTTAAAAACATATTTTAAAAAAACATATTTTAAAAAACCTTAAAAACAATTCCAACACAGACACAGACTGGGATAACATCTCTACTTGAAAGGCTTGTTGAAAGAGGAAGGTCTTCAATAGGCACCAGAAAGGCAACACAGATGGTGCCTGTCTAATATTAAAAGGGAGAGAATTCCAAAGGGTAGGTGCCACCACACTAAGGATCCATTTCCTATTTTGTGCGGAACTGATGTCTGATAAGATGTTATGTCTCTACTTAAAAGGCTTGTTGAAAGAGGAAGTGGAGCAGATTACATAAACAGGAATGGGAATGCTGCAAATTCTGCATGCATGGATTTAGAATGCCTTTCACATGCTGGAGTAGCAAGCATGAGCTCCATCTCTACCATGCTCTTAATCTAGGAGCACTCCACAATAATATTCACTATGCACAGGGATATTTCACATGCAGGCTAAGTCACATGATTCTTCCCCTTCAAATAGGGGGAGGGATTATGCAAACTAAGCTTATGTGTGAACATCCTTGTGTGTGGAGTGCTATTATCACTCTTGTGATAATGCCATGTGGCAGGGATCTGTCAAATAATTCACTGCACATAGAGGGCTCTTGGCTCTTCCTATCGACAGTCTAACAATCCTTAAGGCTTGGTAGCTATTAAATACTTCCTTCATTTAGATATGCTAAGAACATTTACAACTGAAGAAAAGGAAATGAAGATGACCTTACTTTAGCAAAACAACAAATAAGGGGGGGTCATGATAGAAGTGTATAAAATTATGCATGGTGGGGAGAAAGTGGGTAGAGAGAAGGTTTTCTTTCTCTCTCATAACGCTAGAACATGGGATCATCCAATGAAGCTGAATGTTGGAAGATTCAGGACAGACAATAGGAAATATTTCTTCACACAGGGCATAGTTAAACTATGGAATTTATTACCAATTGTAGATGTAGTTAGTGATGGCCACGAACATGGATGGCTTTAACAGGGGATTAGACAAACTCATGGAGAATAAGGCTATCAATGGCTACTAGCCATGATGGTTATGTAACACCTCCAGGATCATAAGCAATATGTCTCTGAATAGGTAGGGAATGCAAGCAACAGAGTGCTATTATTCTCATGTTCTGCCTGTGGGCTTCCCATAGGCATCTTGTTGGCCTCTGTGAAAACAGAACACTGGAATAGGTGGGTCTTTGGTATGATCCAGCAGGACTCTTCTTGTGTTCTTATACATCCTCCGATGAATCAAACACTAAGTGTAAAAAAGTTTCTAAAGTCATCAATGACAAGAAGTTCTTTGGAGATCTCTTGAAAAGCCACTTCAGTGCTGCAACTATGCCAAATTTCTGCCTGAGGTGTATCATCCAGATAGTGTTTACTTTTGGAGGTTATTATTGGTAAAATATTGCAACAATGCAGTTTCACTCTCATCTCTGCAAAGGCAATTTGGAAAGAGGACAATAATTCAATATACTGTCCTCATCCAAGGAAGCTATCTTAAGCAAAGGAGGCACAGCAGTGAATTTGATTGAAGAATGAACACAGCCAGGTGTGAAGGAGGTTCTTATGATAATTATAACCCCAAGAACTATTATTCCTATATACTCCAGAAAGATCCAGTGGGTCATAAATATAGGCAGCAAGGAAATAGTCACCTCAACATACAGGCAAAAGTAATAAAAGAGAATGTAAACACAACACCTAAAGCACCAGGAAGATAGAAGAGTGCATGCCATGCACTCAGCAGCTTCAGTACTTGCAATGTATTAATCAGGATTGTTATCATTGATTTAGAAGGAAAAATTAATGGCACAGAATTCCTAATTCTATCCATAATGTGACAGATACATGGTTTATTTAAACTAGATTAAAATGTAAGCCTATTCTGTTGAAGATTGCTTGATTACACTACTGAATTAATCTCATTTTATTTATTGATGTATGTACTGTTTTCATGAATAATTTCTTCCTATTGAATTCCACTGTTTAGGCATAATGTCAACATCAATACAAACAAACCATGTTAAAACAAAATTATTATACTATGGTGCCCCAGAAGTCACTAAGACCCTAATAGTGAGATTACAAATTTCTGAATTGCTATGTAGTTGATTTGCTTTCAGTTACTGAATGCAAGACCCCTCATGAATTTTTACCTACAGCCAGGCCTACATGGCCTCAAACAGTGTGTAGCATTCAACTTTCAATGACTGCTTCAAGATTTCATTAGTATACAGTACATCAGGGATGGGTAACCTGTGGCCCTCCAGATGTTTCTCAACTACAATCATCCTTGACTATGATGGCTGGGGTTGATGGTAGTTAAACAACATTCTCAGGGCCATAGGCTCCCCATATCTGTTATTTATGTTGTTCATCTTAAAAATAATTTCTGTCACTGAAATCTATTGTAATAAGACAAAACCAAATATGAAAAAATGGGTTTGTCTTCACAAATTGGCTTTGACTCATCAAATATGACACAGTATCAATAGTACTGCCCCAAACAGTGATATAAGGATCCAACCAATTAAAAGGAATTTCTCTCTAGACTTCACTAAAATTCCCATATAATTAGAAGTAGTTGTCAAAATTCAAAATGTTAATCCTCTTTCAGTGACGTTCACGTGTTACAAAGGTCCATACTGACAAAGCAATCCAACTCAGGGGAAGCTGGCGTAAGTTGTGTTGTTGTTGTTGTTGTTGTTATTATTATTATTATCTTTATTTATACCCCGCCCTTTTTTCAAACTGGAACTCAAGGCGGCTTCCAGATAAAAACAAGTACACATCATTAAGAACCTATAAAAATATAAAACATATATGTTTATGTTGGAGCAAGAGAAGCCGGTGTAGAGTTTTGCTGCATCCAGTTGCCTTTCAGGAGCATCTGGGTTGGCTGAATGCCAGCTCAGCTGGGAGCTATGCACAGGGACCAGAAAGTAAAAGCCTGCTCTCTCACATACCCCTACCAGGTTGTAAGCTCTCTCCATTGACGTCTACTGCAATTATTTTCTTAGACTGACCTTTTTCCTGGCATAATTTTTGCCTGGATTGGGACCTGCAGGAGCACTTTGAACATGAGCTGGATGTTGCCTAAGTCCCCTACCTTGACCCCTTCCCCAACATGTCCCCAACATGCCCCCTTTTCAGGCCTTATGTCGGCTAACACCGGCTCCAGTTGCCCTGGTCTTGGATGAGCTGACTGGGTCACAGCTCAGCCGGGCTGAGGGACTTATGCCAGTATAGGGCCTTTTCGGTGGCCGCCCCTAGGCTGTGGAACTCCCGAGTGAGGTGCGATCAGCTCCCTCCTTGCCGTCTTTCCGGCGACAAGTAAAGACTGTTTTATTTCAACGGGCATTTGGGACATAGAACGACCAGGATTAAGTGTCATAGGTTTGGTGATTACATTATATGATTTTATTATTTTAAATTGTCCGCTGTTTTTAACCTATATTTTATGGTTTTAATTTTTCTCATAGTTTAATTCTTTTTTAATAATATACTCTGTATGTTTTAATGGTGTTGTTTTTAGTTGTAAGCCGCTCTGAGTCCTATTGGAAAAAGGGCGGGGTAGAAATAAAGTTTATTATTATTATTATTATTATTATTATTATTATTATTATTATTATTATATAGCCCAGCAGAACCGGGACCTAGCCGGCTTAGCCAGAGATCTGCTGCCTTCAGCTCCCCTCAGCTTGACATAAATGCAAGTTGGGTTGTGCCCTTATTCTATGTTAGTCAAACATCTAAATATATTACTACTTTCCTACTCAAAGAATATATCAACTTAAGATTAAACAGAGAGAATCAAAATATATGTTTTTTAATGTCCAATATAAAATATGTTTTCTGCCTATATAAAGTATCAGCTTAGATGCATTTTGGGTCATGATTTGACTAAACCTAAAGTTAATGAAATCATTGAGAAATCTTTATTCAGTGAGTAGCATAATAGCCCATTTCAGGACATGTATGCCTGACTCAGACAGACGCCAGGTCTCTGGAGAAAAACTATAGCTTAGTAATAGGCAGTTCTCAAGTTGATAAAGGATTCACCAGCACTAAGCTCCCAAACCAGGCCTGTAGCCAGGGAAGAAGGGGGTGCTGCCGCCCCCAGAAGTGTTTTGCCCTGCCCCCAGGATTTTTTTGGAAAATTGTCTTTTTAATTTGTGACATGACAGACAATGACAACCTCCACTTGCAGAATGATAGTTTGCATTAAGGACAAGAGCAATTTAAGAACAGGACCCTCTGAAAATTTCAGTGAATAAGGCAAATCGAGTACACAACAAAAGCCTTTTCTGGAAGAGCCCCCCAAAGTCTGCTCACTCAAGACTTTCCCTGATTTTCAATGGTCGCAATCACCCTATAATTACTTCAGTGATCCTAAAAAATACAGACTGTATAGTAACATGACCCTTGAAGATTTAAATATTATAACTTTTTTTTTAGACTCCACCCCCTGGACTTTCCTTTGTTCTGCTTTTCATTTTCAGTTTGAGTTGTGCTGTCTACTCAGCCAGCAATAAAGAAGCATTTTTTTTTGCCTGCAGTAAGAACTAAGTGTTTGTTTATTCTGCAGTTATTATAATGAGTAGAGGAAGATTATTAGCTTATTGCTAATGGGTGAAATAAAGAAATAACTTAAAGTGATCTGAAAAATGGCTACCCTTTACTCTTCTAATCCACTCACTCTACTGTGGAAGAAACAAAGCTTTACCTTGTGTTTGAATCAGATCTGCCAGAGGCACTTTATTAAAACAGAGCAAGCAGCTGCTTGGACAGAAATTCAGACAGGCATGGAGACACCATGTACATTCAAAGGTTCTCTGTCCCAAGCAGTTTTCAGCACATAAAGGTAAAGGTGCCCCCGCACTTATAGTGCAAGTCGTTTCCGACTCTTAGGGTGACGTCTTGCGACGTTTACAAGGCAGACCGTATATATGGGGTGGGATTACCAGTTCCTTCCCCAGTCTTTCTTTACCCCCCAGCATATGCCGGGTACTCATTTTACCAACCATGGATGGATG
The DNA here is from genome assembly GCF_030035675.1 of Rhineura floridana. Lineage (NCBI taxonomy): Eukaryota > Metazoa > Chordata > Lepidosauria > Squamata > Rhineuridae > Rhineura > Rhineura floridana. The sequence continues at coordinate 50,218,436 of NC_084489.1, forward strand.
GAAGGCTGAGTGGACCTCGACCCCTTTTACCGGAGATTCGACTTCCTCCTTCCATTGGAATCGAACTCCGGCCGTGAGCAGAGCTTTGGCTGCATTACCACCGCTTACCACTCTGCGCCACGGAGGATCTTTTTCAGCACATAGTTATAGTGATTTTCAAGAGCACAGATACAGCTGCTTCTTGTCTCTTAGGAAACAGAACTTCCTTATTATCACGCAAACATCTTTATCTACTTGCATTTAAGCATCAGCACTACACAAGCATGTTTATCTACTTGCGGTTGAGCATCAACACTTTTTCGGGATGTCTTGTGCCATATTCTTCCAGTACTCTTTCAATACCACTCTTCCCATCACTTGTTGCACTTACAAAGTTTGAGCCAAAGTGTGAGACCTACACATTTTTAATTCCACACTACTCACAATCATGATGGCTATTTTTTCATCTTTTGCTTGATTACTTGATGGAAAAGGATGAAAATAGCCCTAGAGGAATACAAATATTGCTGTGTGCACTACAGTTAGCTAGCTGTCTGGCTGGCCACCTAGGCTGTAACTCTGGCATAGTTTCTGATTTTCCCAATATGTGCAGCTCAGTATGAGGCATTTATAGGGTTTCTGGAGAGAAAAATCAACCCCTCAACCAGTAAAACAAATTCCATTTTCCACAATTAGTTCCCAATTCCTCAGCTTGTCCTTAATATAGCAGCCAGTTAAAAAGTTTTCCCTTGATTGTCCAACAGGAAGGAAAATCTAAAGGCCAGGAACAACACTAGAAGGAGGCACTCTCAAGGAGGAGTTAACAAACACACCATATAGTATTTATTTTCTTTCTGCCCTTCCCTAAACCTGTAGTATGGACAAGTTTGTTTTTTCGGTGGAATCTAAAAGTGAGATACCTAATGCAGTATCAAAGGCAAGCTCAGGAGCTCACTGTCATTACCAAAGTAGTTCAGATCATGAAGAATCAGAATACAGGGACAGACTACAGGTGAAATGGGACTGTAGCTATATGCAAAGTCAAGCTGTTGAGTTTGGTATTCCTGGTGATCTCTCAAAAAAGGGTGAGATAATTCAACAGATTAAACTTCATTCACATCAGTTAACACACTCTCTGGATGGAGGAGGAGTATCAGGTAAGGTCCTCACATCCTCTTTGCCAGTCAGAGGGTGATTGGCTGATGCTATGCCCCTCTTCCCCCCCAAATGCCCCACCTAAAAACATGGCTGCCCCACCTAACAAAGAAGGCTGTCCCAAGCCTATATTGAATGTCAGAAAAACAAAGGTTTTTTATCATCATCATATCCTATCTCATCTGAACACTTAAAATGTGTGTTTTGTTAGCCTTAGTCACACAGATTAATTCCAAGAACAACAGGAAATTTTAAAGTGTTCTGTCAGTCAATAATAAATAGTGAGGAGAAACATTTAATGAAAACAAAATGTACCAGAAAGTTCTTGCAGGCAAAGAGATGACACTTAAAGTATCTGAGCCCTGGATGCTTTTGGTGCAATCTGAGGAATTGTTTCTTTTCCTGCACTGCACCCCTGTTCCTCCACCTTGTTCACGAATGTCCTCCTTCCATTTAATACCAGGTCAGACCATTGCTCCATCTAGTTCACTGTCGTCTACAATGACTGGTAGTGATTCTCCAGGGTTTCAGACAGGGAGTCTTTCCCAGTTCTACTTGGACTGAACCTGTGTCCTTTTGCATATGAAACAGCTGCTCTATCACTGACATATGGCTCTTCCCCACTTTCTTGTGGAGGGACGATGGTCTTCTGTTCCACTGAGCTAGGCCTCTCGTCTTCAAATTTGCTTCTGCTCCTGATTCCATTTTACACATTACACACATACATTGGTACCAGTCAAGAAAAGGAATAACACAGATAACTACAAGATAAAAGATGGTATGAATGGAATGATAGAAGCACAAGTACTAGTCTAATAACAAATTATGGATATGGTGCAACACTATGTACTACCTCTAGGCCTTGTGTTTTCCCCAGAGGGTTGTCATTGAGAGCTAATGGAGAGGAAAACTAGCTAATTGGGGCATCTTATTCAGTCTCGCAGGGACAAAGTACAGGAATTTGTCTTGAAATATACTTGTTATAGGAAGCAAAAGACAAAGAAATCATGTGTGGACAGTTGTTTGGACAGTCATTTCCTGCCCATTAATATTGGTTGGTGCATACAGCCAACTACTGTGGGTTACGGTATTATTGTGAAATTTGTATTATCATGAATCTAATATCAGAGGTTCCCAAACTGAGCTCCATGGAGCACCAGTGGTCTGCAAGCTTTATTAATGTGGTCTATGGCTTGTCTATGTATTAGTTTTGAACTATGTATTAGTTGAAGATGGGAGGGGGCACATCCATCACATTAAATATTGCTATTGATTTTTAATTGTATTTTTATTGCTTCTTTTATTTCTTATATTGGATTTTATTGCATTACAATTTGAATTGTATGGAATTCAAATTGTAATATAATAAAATTCAATACATAAAAATAAAATACACAATACAAATGCTATTAATAATCCTATAGCATCTAGCACAGCACAATACAATTGCTACAACCGGCAGAAAAATCATGAAGTGGTCTGCCAAGATCCACAGCAATTTTCAAGTTGTCCACAGGGAAAACAGTTTGGGATCCACTGCCTTATTCCATTTTTATTGCTTTATTTTGTTATTTCTGTACACCACTTTTTAAAGTATGAAGGGGTATATATGTTAAATAAAATTTTAAAATAGATAACTACTCAGTACTTATGGAGCCCTATATAAGCTTGTTTACTGATTGTGTTCAGCAGGGCTTATTTCTAGGTAAGTATACGTATGACTGCAGCCTCAAGATCCTTCACCACCACCACCACCACCACCCCAAACATTTACAGCCTATGGGAAAGAATACCTTACTGATCATAGCCCAATTGTTTGTTTAGGAACAGAGGAAGCTGCCATACTAAGTCAGACCAATTGGTCCATCTAGCTCAGTATTGTCCACACTGACTGGCAGTGGCTCTCCAGGGTTTCAGACAGGGAGCCTTTCTCAGCTTTACTTGGAGATGCCGAGGATTGAATCTGGGACCTTCTGCATGCAGAGCAGATGTTCTATCACTGAGCTATGGCACTTCCCCACTTCTTCTGAAGGGACCACAGGAAAGCATTTAAGAACCCTCTGATACTCTCAACATTCCATGTGCTGCTGCCTGATCATCTTCAGTACAATGGCAACGATAAACTTAGAAACAACCCCCCAACATGGAGACAAAAAACATACACAAACAGCATGCACTTCACCACAGCTGTGCGTGGAAGAGATTAAAGGCTGCAATCAGGCTAAATGCTGCAAAAGGCACCTGCAATTATTGCTCTATACAAGATTAAGTCTGCATTTATTTTAGGCCCAACTATACATACAGACATTCAGATTTCAATTCAAATTAGTAACACATTGGAGAGCTATGTGCATGTGTTTAAAAACCTAAGTGAAAATAACTAACAGATTTCTTCAAAAGTCAAAATGATAATAACAGGCAGTGCTGCCAAATCAGAAGATATTTCATGCTGTTTTCACTTAACATCAACCTGATGGGAATTAGCACCTTTTTTGCAGACCTGCAGTTAGGCTCCGAGAGAAAATGGTGTCTAAAGGGCCTGAATATTCATGGGCAGCCTGATATATAGGATATATGCATTTTACTGAAATGTGCTTCCTAACTGAAGGCAAAAGACCTATAACCTTGACAGCACTCACATCCTCAACCCATATACCTCCTACAGGACTGAAGCCCCATTCACTCCTTCAAAATGTGTAGGCTTGAACACAAGGAGAGGGATTGAAATGACACCAGTTGTCCTCATCTCCAACTTCCTGCATTCAGCCAAGGGTTTGAACAAGCCTCATTTGCAGGATTTCCTGCATTAGCAGGAGATTGGGCTAGATTACCTTTGCTATTTCTATGATTCAATATGATTGCAATACTACAATGTGTAGATGCTGTAACCAGCACTGTGGGGATCATGCATTTTTCACAGTTTTTGAAGGTGCAGAAGGTGGGAGGGGATTGAGTGTTATCCAGGACCCTACATACATACATACATACAGAAAGAGAGAGACTATAAACTAGGGACGGGAGACCTGTGGCCCTCTATATGTTGCTTGACCACAGTTCCTATCGTCCCTGACCATTGGCCATACTGGCCAAGGCTAATGGGAGATGAAGTCCAACAACCTCTGGAGGTTCCCCAACCCTGCTATAAACTTTGAAGGTATGAACAGAGCTGCAATCTCCATGTATGGCCAAATTCTCATTATCATCACAAGTCCAATTTACTCCATCCAGTTCCAACCTATGAAGAAAACCCTGCAGGATCAGAATTTACCCTGATGCAGTCAATGCACCCTCTTATCAGGTGCTTTCCAACAATGTTCCTGAATTTGCTTGTAGATCAGAATGCAACTCCAAGTTGGATTACACACGTCTCCATTTTTTGTGCACGAAAATACACATTTTACATCAGAAGTTGCACACAAATTGCATATTTTCCTGGTAAATGCATTGAAAAGTGCATATTTTAGGTAAAAGGTCAAATAAAATGTGCACAATGGGACACAACAAGATGAAACAGCTCGCAATGGGACAGGACGAAGCTATGATTCACTACCAGCAAGGCCAAAAATGGGTCAGAATTTGCTGCATAACCCATCGCTATTTTACCCTCAACTTAGCAGAGAACACAATGGACAAAGGACTTTCTTACAGGCTGGGGGGGGGAGGTAGGTGGAAAGAACAGCATAAAAGAAGAGCCTGGTTGTCATCACAACAACTCTTGGGGTTAGCCAAAGCTAAGACATAGCAATTGGCACAAGGTCACCCAGTATGCTTTGTGGCTGAGCAGGGATCTGAACCCAGATCTCACCACTTTAAGTCCAGTACTCTAAACACTCTACCACCTTGGTTCTACATATGACATAAGAGGAATGCTCTATACCAATAAAGGAAGTCATTTTACATAGGGCATAGACAAGTGCAGCAACCACAAAAAGAAGCAGGAGGAGGAGTACAATAAAAATAGTAAAGTGGTATCTATGAAAGCCATTGCCAAGTTATTTATTTATTTATTTTCAGCTGGTCATGTTAGATTCATGAAAGAATATCCTAGATGTACATTCACCCTTTTTTCTGGCAGTAGATGATGATACTGACTTACATCATCTCCAACAAACAGGCTAATGAAGGAAAGAAAAACTACACAGGGCCCGTGTTTCTGAACACTGCAGGTGATTGTAAGTCCAAGGACTCTTGGCAAGATGAATGGTGCATCTGGATAATCACTGGGAGCCTATGGAATATGTGATTCATTCACTGAGTGTCCTTGCATTTTGTAAAGCCAAATTAAAAAGGAAATGGTGAGGCACAGTGCAGAGATCAAGTAGCTAGGATATACACGTGCAGTGCTGTTCATAGCTCCGCACTGTTGGACGGATTTCTTTGAAAAACAAAGCTTTGGATACTTGGAAAAATAATTAAAGTGTTGCATCTTTAGGTTACGACTCACTTGCTGATGAACACTGTTAAAGATTGGGTTTATGAATCTTGTAATGTCAATCCACAGTCCCAGGAGGGACTCCCAAGTTGAGGAATGAGCATTTTAGGGTTACAACATTTCATTGGTTCTTTTAATCATTTAAAAAAATTGTCAAATGAATGCCTCAGTTAATTATGCAGATTTTTTAAAAAAGAAATATTGTATTCTTATTCAGAGTAGACCCATTGAAATCAATGAACCTAAGTTAGTCATGTCTATTCACTTCAGTGGGTTTACTCTAGCACTGACAACCTCCCATTCTTATTTAAAAAACAAAACTGCAGATGGAAAATGCTGTCTTAAGAAGCATTACTTTCTGAGTGAGAACAGGGAATCTCATTTAAGATTTTGCCGGTTACAATTTGTTCTAAACTGTTTTTAATGGTGTGTTTTGTGTTGTTGTGATCCACTTTGGGACCTACTGGTAAAGGGCAGGCAATAAATTTAACAATAACAACAACTTCTCAGATGTGTAACCTGTGTGAGAGGGGTGGAGAACCTGTGGTCCATTAGATGTTGCTGAACTATAGTTCCCATAATCCCTGACCATTGGTCATGCTGGCTGACGCTGATGGGAGTTGCAATCCAACAACATCTGGAGGGCCACAGGTTCCCTAACCTTGCTCTATATAAACAAAATATTGTTTTGCTTTAGACCTATTGTTTTTACCAATATGCAAAATAATCAACTAAATAACTAGAACTTATATCATCAATAAACTAACATTTCTTAAATCAAGTGACAGCCCTTCAAAGTTTTGTTTTTTCTACTGCTGAGAGTACAAATAAATTACAAAGTTGATGTTTTGTTTCCAGAGCCAAGATTTGCACATACATTTGCCAGCTTTTTCCTCCTTTCTAGCAGTGCTCCTGTCTTTAATAGCTGCATGGTCAACAGACATGCAGCAGTGGAAGCATTTTCTCACAGTAATGTGGAAAGCTTCTCCTGCTGGGTTTTTGCCTGTTAATCTGGTGTTAAAGGCTCAGGCACTCTGCCAGAGAAAAGCTGACAACCCTACTAGCAAGTTGATAATGTCTAGACTGCAGAGAATGACCCATTTGTCTCAAAAGTACAAGCCCTGCAGAGAACTAGGAGCAAATTGATTTGGGATCGCCTTAACTGGCAGACTTCTAGAAATACAATGGTTTCAAAGAGTGACTGAGAACAGTAAAATTTCAAAATCCATATTAGTACTATACCTCCATTAGGCCAACTGAAATGTCCCAAAATAGTGTACAAGCTTTTGAGTTTCCCTGAAACAAAATAGGTGAGGAATTTACTGGTGGTGAAGCCAGCTATGAGCCTGTATCCTACCCAAGTCTGAAGATGGAATGTGGTAGAAGGTAGCAGACATTTAAACAAGGCTCTGTGAGGTTATGGCTTCACCAGCAGCCAATTCTGTGTTTACCATCTAGCCTGATGAAGAGTTCTGGAGAACCTGAAAGTTTGCATGCTATTTGTGACATTTTGATTGGCCTGAAAATTGTATTGCCCTAATATGGATTTTTTTTCTCATGGGCCTTTATGTGACTTAGAGAAGGAGGAGTATGTGCGGCTAAGAAACTGCATTACTCCAATCCACAGCATTTCCAGACCAACCGCCTTACGGTAATCGGTAGTAGAGGTTCAGGTGACAGAGGTACTGTATATTCAAACGTTGTAGTATTTATAGCCTTCCAGCAATTTCAATAAAATGTCCTAAGATGGAGAGTAGGAGAGAAGATTAATGGCTCTGATTCCTGGTGTATTTACAGTCAATTTTGGAGAAGGTCATAGGTGGCTCGTATCACTTGACACAAGACTGCTCACTCATTGAGTTAAATAGATTTGATGGACAGAGGTGGCCAGTTCCATCTTCATTTCAGTGTTCAACTCAACTTTATGCACTTCCAATCCTCTTAACACCTCACTTCTATTCCCCCAACTCATCCAGGAACTCTATACAGCACCTGTTCAATTCCTCAACACAAATTTTGAAATGGACAGTTGAATATAATGGGGCTTACTTCCAAATAAGCATGCGTAGGGTTGAGCTGCACAGCAGAAGTATATAACTCACTACCACAGGATGGGGACAGGGTTTTTTGTTTGTTTAGGAATATCTTGTTTTATTTTATATTAATATTAGTATTGGGAGGAAGAGGAGTAGGAATAGGAGTAAATTTATTACCTCCCGTTTACCAGCTGGTCCCAGTGTAGGTTACAATAGTTTAGAATTCAACATTAAAGACAGTTAAAATAAACTACAGTCACAGGAATAGGGTGGGTACTTAAAACACACATCTCAGGTGTCAAAGGCCAGGATAAAAAAGTGCATCTTCAGCATTTATATGTAAACGGCAATTAATCTGATCCCCTAATAATAAAAGTATGCTTTCTCTCTAAAGCCAGCTATGCACTTAAATGATCTATTGTGCTTACATGCCAGTGATAAATACATATATTTATACAGGATACTCTATCAATGCATTTATTTATCACTAGCATGTAAGGACAACAGATGCCAACCGAGGCACCTTCAAATGCCTAAAGGACTATGGAATATTAAGTATTAACATGGCAGTCAATTACTGCTAATTTAACAGGAACCATCTGAGGGGAAAAGGCAAGGTTTTTTGAAGTTCTCTACAACTGTTCTGTCTGAGTTCTGAAGAACTCGAAAGATTGCCACATTTTTGTGACCTTTCGGTTGGCCCTAACAAAGATATCATCCATCTATGTATTTTGGAGGGTTTTTAAAATATTGTTATCATGGATCAACACTGTCTCTTTGCTTTTAAAAAATGTTAAATAAATAAAAAATGTTTTTTTAAAAACCAAAAATACATTATGAGCCACAATAACATTTATTCCAAATCAGAAAATTAAAAACAATACACCACAACAGCAGTCTACACATCAACAGCCTTCTTTAAAATAAAGGCTTTTACTAATTTCCAGAAGACCATTAAAGAAAGGAGTGATATCTCTCTCTCAGGAGAAAGCTCCAGAGCCAAGGAGCCACCACAGAAAAGGCCCTGTTCCTGGTCCCATCAAGTACATTTCACGGGATAATGGGTTGTCCGTAACAGCCACTGAAGATGATCTCAGTAGAATACGAGTAGAGAACTTCAGGCCCAGAGGATGAATATAGCCCTCTCCATTTGACTCTTGGGATTCTTCCAAAGCCATACCCCTGACCACCCTGCTCTACATCATCCTCATGTGCTTTTGCCTGGCTGGAATGTGGCCTTCAACTCTGATCATGCCTCTTGCTTGCCTGGATGGATAACAGGCAGATTTGTGTATGGTCATGGAAACTTTTGTGTGGCTGAAATGCAGCTTAATGTACAAAAGTAAGAGTCACATGCATTGATCTGCCTGCTTTTGCCTCTGGCCCTGCCCACAATTAGACTGGGACCTCCAGAAGGTTGCCAATAAGGAAATTTGACCCTTGGGCTAAAAAGGTTCCCCATCCCTTTAGGAGAACAAGGTACCTTCCAATTTTTTTAAGGATGTGTCGCCTTTTGCTCAGTAATATCTTTCATCATATTAAGCCTATAGAAATACTTTGTTGTTTGTTGTTGTTACATCCCTTCAAGTCGATTACGACTTATGGCGACCCGATGAATCAGTGACCTCCAAGAGCATCTGTCATGAACCGTCCTGTTCAGATCTTGTAAGTTCAGGTCTGTGGCTTCCTTTATGAAATCAATCCATCTCTTGTTTGGCCTTCCTCTTTTTCTACTCCCTTCTGTTTTTCCCAGCTTTCCTATTTTGTAGAGAGATACAATTAACCCCACCTTTTTGAAGTGTACACATAATGAATAAAAGCACCACACAACATGGGGCACAGATACTTAAAGTAACATTTGTTACTCTTAATGAGTAAAATCTGTAGCAAGTAACAAGTAAAATCTGCATTGAGATAATTAGAAGAGGTCCTTCTGGTTGTGCTGCAATTAGCTGAAATTAGCTGTATAGCCAGAGCTTGGAAAAGTTACTTTTTTGAACTACAACTCCCATCAGCCCCAGCCAGCATGTGAAAGGGCCTTCTGGGTGGTGGCACCCTAACTATGGAACTTCATTCCTTCTTCCCTTCTGATACGTTGCTGGCAATGACTCTTATGAGTTTTTGGTGCCAGCTGAACACTCATTTGTTTGCACAGGCCTTTGGAGGACATTAGAGCTGGGAACCTGTTTTTAATTGATACTGTATTTGCTCTAGTTATTAGTTTATTTATTTATTTGTGTGTTTATTTATTATTTAATTTATATCCCGCCCTTTCTCCCAGCAGGAGCCCAGGGCGGCAAACAAAAGCAGTAAAAATACTTTAAAACATCATAAAAACAGACCTTAAAATACATTAAAACAAAACAACTTTATAAACATTCTTTAAAAAAGCTTTAAAAACATCTTAAATAAAAAGGGTTAAAACAACATATTGTTTAGGGGGGAAAGGGTGTTTTTAAATATATATATATATATATATTAAAAGCAATTCCAACACAGACGCAGACTGGGATAGGTCTCAACTTAAAAGGCTTGTTGAAAGAGGAAAATCTTTAATAGCCACCTAAAAGATAGCAGAGATGGCCCATCTAATATTTAAGAGGAGGGAATTCCACAGGGTAGGTGCCACCACACTAAACGTCCGTTTCCTATGTTGTGCAGAACGGACCACCTGATAAGATGGTATCTGCAGGAGGCCCTCAACTGTAGAGCGCAGTGGTCGCCTGGGTATATAAGGGATAAGACGGGCTTTCAGGTATCCTGGTCCCAAGCTGTATAGGGCTTTGTACACCAGAACTTGGCCCAGTAGCAAGTGGGCAACCAGCGCAATTCTCTCAGCAGCCGGGTGACATGTTGGCAATACCCTGCCCCAGTGAGCAGTGTCGCTGCTGCATTTTGCACCAGCTGCAACTTCTGGACCAACCTCAAGCACATTACAGTAATCCAGCCTGGAGGTTAGTTGTATGTTTCATTTCTCCTGCCTGATGTATTTTAACAAACTATTTTCGTGTAACTTTTTCACTGTACCCTGTACAGTGTACTTCGGTGATGAAGGGTGAGCTGAAAATATTTTGACCAAATACAAATAAAAGATATTCAATCTAAGTTATCTCAAAAGTTAAAGACGTAGGGTAGCCATATGTCCTACTTTGCAGAGGATAGTCCTCTATTTGAAGGGCTGTCAGAGGATGACACTCAATTTGAGTAGCCTTCTATTTGAAGGGCTATCCAGTCCAAGCCCAGTTTAATAATAAAGATCCACAAGAAGGGAGAGGAGGGGTGTTGCCCATCAACAGTTAGCTCCTAGACACCAGAATGAGCAGGCACATAGGTCATCTGGTCACAATCTTCCCCAAAATGGTGAGATGTATTATATTTCTACTTAAAAGTATAGCAATTATTTCTAAATTTGCATCTATACCTATAAATTAGCATGTGTATATTTTATGCAAATACACATCCTTCGTTTTTTTCATGATGGGTGAGTGGCCAACCTAAGGAGGAGAGCTGGCACACGCTAAGGCCCCACTCTAGTCACATGCAACTTAGTACCATACCTATTGCAATGGCTAACAGTCCTAAACAGGAATGTTCATGCCCATCCACGCCAAAAGTGACATCCAGGTAGTTTATGAGATTCAGGAGAGCAGTGTGATGTCCCTGGAAATTCAGGAGAGCAGTGTGATGTTCCTGGAAAAGTGACAGGCACCTGCATCTACCTCAACTAAGAACCCTGCTCTCTTCTGTTAACCTCTGTGGCTCAAATGGAGTCTAACAGATAAATCCTATCTGTGTCTACTCAAAAGAAAGTTCCATTGGACTTACAGGCAGTGGCGGCTGGTGGAGAGGAGCAGGTTGGGTCAGCGTTTCTTACCTGGCTTCCCAGTGTGGAGATCACTGCCTGTAATGGAGAAGGAGAGGAAGAGAGGGGAGGGGAGGTCAATGCAGTGTGGGTGCAGCATCGGAGCCAATTCCCTGCACCGACCTCCCCATTGCCTTACCCCTCTTCTTCTGCATTGGGAAGTCAGATATGCAACACCACACCTTCCCGCTCCACTGGCTGCTACTGCTTACAGGTAAGCGGACAGGCTGCAATCTTACATATGTTTAACTATATACGTACACTTACATGACAGAGTTCAATGGAGCATACTTCTGAACAGACATATGTAGGATTGCACAGTAAACTTTTAATAGGCTCCTTCTTCTTTGTAATGTATAAAGTAGCCCTTAATCCTTGCTAATGGTTCTTCCCCATATTCCAAAGATAAGGAACAATCCTGCCATGCCCCTATGTGTTCAGTATTTATCCCCAGGCTGTTTCTGGTCCTTAATGATTTGAAACCTCATACATATTTAAGTTTGTGTGTTTTATTTTGAAAGCATTTCAGTTTGCCTCTAATTGACTCCACAGGCCATTTTTAAATGAAAAATTTCTCAGTTATTACATTATTTCACACACACATACACACACAGGATTTGTTTTAAAGATAAGATATTTTCCCCACTACATGTGTTAATGTGATGCTACTTTTATATAGGCGCTGTGAAAGCAGCATGCTGACATATAAATAAGCTAGAGTTACCACTGTTTAGGGGAGGCTGTTTAACAAGAAATGATTGTCCTTAGTCTCAAATTGTGCATGTTTTAAGAAAGCATGCCAAGCACTCCAAATAACTTGGCTTTTTAAAAATGGCACACCCCTATCCCTTTCCTCTATTGCCATAGTGCAGAAATCAATATGCCTTCTCTTAAACTCATGCCAACTGGTCTAGGAGCATACATGTCCTCCAGCTGCTACATACCACTACCCCACTGGGCTTCTATTGACTCTTTAATTCAAGGTCAGGGAATCTGTGCCCCTCCAGATGTTGTTAGACTCCATCATCCTGCTGTCTGGGGCTGATGGTACTAAAGAGTCCAACAACGCCTGGAGGGCACTGCATGCTTTGCCATCCCTGCTTTACTTAGTTCAGCATGTAAAAGCTATCTCCAGCTTCTCTAATCTAAGAGCTACCACATCTTACATTCCTTCAGCTCCCCCTTAAAATGGGTGTTTGGATCCATGCAGAAATCAATCCAAATAACTGCGGGCTTTTATATTTTCAAAGGGAGAGCAGCCTTTGCTTCTCTGTCCCAGTCACCTTGGTAGAGCTTGAGCTCTTTTATTTATTTATTTATTTATTATATTTTTTATTTATAAATATATTTGCATACCACTATTTAATTTTTAAAAAAACCATCAAAGCGGTTTACAAAAAATATTAAAAAATACAATAAAAACCATTAAAAATACAGCATCAAGCATGGTCTAATTTAATGTATAGCAGTGAGAAAGCTCTGCCCAGCTCATGATCTGAGCTCTTTCTTCTTTCTTCCCCGCTCCAAAAAAACAAAAGGCTCAGAAGGTGATCCTGCTCCATTCCAACCAGCACTGTCCTTCACCAAAATAACTGTTGCCCAGCTCTCACTCCAAAATATTTCCTGTACCCTTTAATTCAGTAGTCCTCCAGTGGTGAGGGCAATTGTTTTCCATTGTCATGGCCCTGTGTGGAGAAGACACACAGAGGCCCTTGACAGTAGCAACCCCTGTGGTGGGATAGAGCCCTTCAGCGCCATCACTGCAGTTTATCTGGACTGCACTAAGGTGGGGCAGGACAGTGGCGAAGGCGAGGTTGCACAAGTGAAACAGCACAGCCATCTAGGCAACCTTGCCGCCACTCCAGCCCTGCAGAGATGCAGTTCTATGGCTCTGCGCCACCATAAGCCCCACTATTGGCTCTTGAGATTTGTAAGTCTATCCAATGGCTCCCTCGGTGACAGAGAAGGAGTGGAAAGGGGGCAGATTTCCTTACTCTCCTCACCTCATATGCTAACACTACTCCCACCATTGGGAAATCAGTAAGTAAAGAAAAGGGGGATGTAAGGAGAATGGCAGAGGAGTCTTTTTATGATGGGTAGAGCTGGGGAGGAAGGAAGATGGCAATGCTTCACTGGCTCAGATTCTGATCTGAGCCAGAGGGTTCAAAAGACTCACCTCTCTTTTGAGGTAGGTTTTCACGATCCATGAAAGTTGTTGCCAAGTCAATTATGCATGGTGCGGAGAAAGTGGATGGAAAGAACTTTTTCTCCCTCTCTCAAAATACTCAGGGACATCCTATGAAGCTGAATGTTGAAGGTTCAGGACAAACAATCAAAGTCCTTCTTCACACAATTAAGCTATGGAATTTGCTTTCACAGGAGGTTGTGAGGCCCTCCACCTTGGATAGCTAAGATCAGGAAAATTCATGGAGTGTAAGGCTGTCAATGGTTACTAGCCATGATGGCTATATTCTGTCTCCACTGCTGGAGACAGTATGCTGCTGGATACCAGTTGCTGGGAATTGCAGGAGGTGAGAATGCTGCACTCAGGTTCTGTTTGTGGGCTTCCCAGGGGCATCTGGCTGGCCAATGTGAGAACAAGACACTGGACTAGAGAGACCTTTGGCCTGATCCAGCAGGGCTCTTATGTTAATTTGGGGCACATCTACATTTTGGATAAGGCTGAAAGTTTATGAACTTCTGAAAAGTTGCAATATTTATCATGGGCCTTTCTGTAGCTGTGTGTGATTGGCTATTTCAAGGTCTCCTTTTTTATTTATGCATTTAAAGCACATACTTTATGCCTTCAAAATGATAATGCAGAATTGTGCTGGAGAATTTATATGCCCCAAAGCCAGGACATTAAAAGTTATAATAGTCTCCAAATATTCTGCATGCGTATAGATTTAAAAGTTACATAGGACATTTTGTACATGCAAAAGGAAAAAGTGGCTTTGCATGTAAAATCTCAGTCCTGACTTTCTCTTTGACTCCTTTGTGTTGGAAGTGGGGCAAGAGCAACTCCTGTTTGGGTGTTTTTGTTTGTATTCCAGAAGGAAGATAGAGTTAGGATCCTCCAGCTGGCTAGGTTTGCCTACCTTTACCTGTGCTGTTCTCTACCTAACTCCCTTCTGCTGTAAACAGGAAGCTGACCTGCCCCTCCTTCATCTTCTTCAACCGTCCGAGAAGAGAGGAGACGTCTTTGTCTTCACTCTCTCTCGTGAGCCATGAGGGCAATACCCAAGTCTGACCATTGCGCCTCCAACTTAGTTAGCTAGTTAGAACTAGGTATGCCTTTCTATCTACTATGTATTTCTATAAATAAAGTAGCTTTTCTTATTTTACTAAGTCTTAAGTCTCAGTGATCTAATGCAGGGTAAAAGCCTGCTTCTAAAGGTAACTGCACACACCGATACACGCAGCTAAGACCACTGAGTATCTCTTCACATATATACATATTTCCATAACACTTTGTGCATTTCATAGTGCCTTTTCATTACATTTGTATTAGGGCAGTGGAATTTCAGAAACACATTAAGCACCAGAAATCTAAAACCATATTCTTATGTAAAATGGCTGTCACAAGTGCAGAAACTAAGCTGCTAATCATTCATCCATAGCCATGATAAAGAGAGTAGTGGGAGAATTAAACAATAGCAACATTTTTCTGTCTTTGTGGCAACTTTTCTCTAGCTGTCTCACAGGTCTATTTAGATGTCATAGTCATGCTCAAATTTGGATCAATTTACTAAGGCTGGGAAAACAAGTCTGATAAAAAAAAATGTGATACAGCCAGAACCTGGCACATAAGAAAATCTCAAAAGATTGCCAGGTCTGGCATTTTGCCTGCATTGTTGAGGGCTCTGAAAGAGTGAGGTACACTAAAAATAGTTGCAAACACTAAAATGTGTTTGGAGAGTTATTAGTGTGTGTTTGTGTGTTTTAAGCACTTAATCGCTGTTAAAAAGACTACTTGCCTGTCAGACAAGAAAGGCTTCATCCCATAATATTATCTTAATATCTTGAAAGATGTGAGGGCTACATGTAATTAAATGGGGGGTGAAGGTACCAAAATATCATTATTAGTAGTTTCTGAAAACATAATATATCAATATACAAGATATCAGCTAGGAGGTAATGGGGGGGATTCGATTCAGTTCACATTTAAAGATGAATCCACCTAATTCACAGTTCTTGAACTATATGAGAACCAAAACACACCCATCCTTTGGGATTTGAACTGCTCTGACTTTTGCAATGAAGTTCTCCGATCAATGATGTGGTACAAAAATGGATATACTAGTGGAAGTGTGCATATATTACTGACAATAACATACAAAAATGCATTACATTAGGGGACACTGCCTGCAAACATACATATAATTAGGCAAAATTGCATACAAAAATATGTGTATTAGAAGAAAGCTGCACTAAAATGCTGATGAATTTTCAGGAGGACTTTTTAAAAAAGAAAAATTGTAAACAGATGCAGACAAGTGAACTTAAGATTGGAAAAATGAGACTCTGAAACAGACACATTTGTCCATGCCTAGTAAGAGGTAGCATGGATATAGTGAAACACTAAGCCTAAGAGAGACACAAAGATGTCCAGACCCAACTGCCCCCATTTTGTACCTACCCACTGGGGATAATTAAATATGTTGCCCTTGGGTGTTAATATGCCACAACGTATCAAGAAAGGAGGCGGCAGTCTTAACTTTTTTTATTAGTCACACACAAAAAAGGAAATTGAACCATCAGAAGGCAAGATACCTTATTCCCTATAAGAGTATTGCCAAGAGCTATTTTGCTGTACAGCTAGAGATGCAAGAACCCCACAAGAAAGATTGCACATGAAAACCAGTTCTGCCAGACTGCAAAGCAGATTTCAAAGGCAGCATTTGTTTGCCTTTTCATATTTTGGTCTGGCTGTATGTTTATGATTATCAATTGCTCACTTTGCTTACAAGCCCCACAGTCTTCTCCCACATGTTAATTTATATCATGTTGCTCATAGGCACACTGCATCATGGTTTTGATAGTTTTAAAGATTTATAAAGAGTTAATGGTTCTCACACTCACTGTCAGGTACCATAAGTTCTGTGATTCAATAGACCTTTGCTCTTCTGAATGTAATAGAAATAACTTGTGGATTAAACTTTGAGAATTTTAAGACTGGTTTTGGCACAAAATGTGGTTATATGTAATTGTTACAAGATCAATAAAAACACCTTCCCATCTGCTGAACAGGAAGTGGTATTTGTAATCTGGCAACTTCTGAACTATAGACCTGGCATAAGGCACCTAAGCTTTCTGTGAATAAATGCATTTTCCACCTCCTAACAACCAGGGGCGCAGCTTGAACCAGGAACCTCATGTACAAGGCTGGGACCTAGCCTGGCAAGAGCTCTGGGCTCAGGTCTCAAACACCTTTTCAGGTACAGAAGAGATTTGGAATCTGCAACATCAGCCCTTGCAATTGGCAGGCAGTATAAATCCTCTGGATTGACAAAGTTTAGTATAAATGCTGGACCGGTTAGGTCTTTGCCAAGCTCACAGCCCAAGAAACTGACTTTAAGACATCCTAAGTTGAAGAATTTGATTGATTTTACGTTTTGTTCCAACCTTTTTTCCATCATGGAACCCAAGGCAGTGTTCATGTGATTCCCAGGCAGCCACCCACCCAGGCACTGACCAGACCCAGACCCACTTAGCTCTGTCCAATAAAGCAGTGGCCTCTTGTGCCTTCAGACCATATCAAAGTCTAGTGTCAGTCACAGTCCTGCCCTACTTCTGACACTAGTAAAACCATGAAGAGCATGTGTTATCACTTCTGCCACCAAGAATACAAGCTCTCTTGCAAAGCAGTTGTTCCTTCAATGATTCCAAGATCCTCTCAAAAGATTGTAAGATGTTTCTTGCTGGTCTGAACAAAGCCACACTGTCACAATCGCCACCATCCTCCCCCCACCTCCAATTTGCCCTGAAGGAAATGAAAAACTGCTTGTTGGGTACATCTCAAGCAGTTTTTCAAACGCCTAGAGACCACATCCTTCAGTCCCCTGTCAAATTAAAAGTCCCTGTCAATATAAGCAGGTTCCATTTATTACTTTTGTAGTGCAAAAGTCCTAAGGGATTTTGTCCTCCCAAACAATACTGGAATTGAACCTCTGCTAGAAGGGCATAATCACTGCCAAACATTGATCATTCTGATTCTCAGATCTGTTCCCTGCAACTTCATGGCTAACCACTCTATTCCATTTATGACAAAGGCTGAGTTTCAGGTCACATCCACAGTAGACATTTATTCCACTTTAAACAGTTATGGCTTTCCCCAAAGAATCCTGGGAAGTGTAGTTTGTGAAGGATGCTGAGAGATGTTAGGAGATGCCTAACAACTCTCGCCAAAGTAAAAAACTATACTTCCCAGGATTCTTTGGGGGGAGCCATGACTGTTTAAAGTGGAATTAATGTCTGCTGTGGATGTGGCCTTAGGGTTTTAGCCTCTCAGTTCCAGTGGCAGCCCCCTATACCCCAGAGAAAGCTGGCTAGAAAAGTTGGAAGATCCTCCAGAATAGTATTCCATGTGAACCAATGGAGTGTTGTTAGAAAGGAAAACACGCACACAAACATACTAGCTGTGTTTGGCTGTCAGTGGTAATGAGCCGAGCATCCCCCAGGCTCCCTCCTCTTCTGCCATACCCAGCTTTTGTTTTGTTTTTTTTATTAACTGCAGCTCATCGTGTCACCTGAACCCAACCACCTGAGGTTAATCTTAACCGTGGCTTGTTTAGAACAAGGCAACTTCAACTGCAGGTTATGAAGCTCAGTTGTTTCAAACAAACCATAGTTAAGATTAATCACAGTTTAAAGTTTGGATGTAAAACAAAATGGTGGATAGTTAAAACTGGAAGCTCTAGTAACCTTCAATCTCCTCCTTGCAGCCACACTAGTGAAGAGAGGGGAGGATTGTGGAAGCCTGATGGAAGGCTAGGCTTGTTCCCACCATGATAAACCATGGCTTATTGTGATACCCAAACATAGCCTTTGATTGCACTCACAAGCATCTCTCAAACCTTAAAACTGTTCAGTTTTTTGTTTTTGTTTTTTAAGCTGTCTTTGTCCAAATGACTACTGTTAGAGACGTTTGGCTAAACTGCAACATTTCAGCCTAACAAGGATGTGGACTTGCCCATCATCAGAGCATCCATCACAACACATACCATTGCACTAGTCAATACATGTGATTTTATCTTTCCTGCACCATGGATTCTGTTAGTTGTAGCTCTCACTTCTTTTCCTCAAGGGTAACTTTATAATACGATCAGGAATCTGGTGCGCCTTATTATATTGGAGGTTGCAGGCTGCTCTCTCTTTCTCTCCTCTTTCTTTCCTGGCAGTCATAATTGTGCAAGGCTATTATTGGTCTATGTCTCCTGGGATTGGTAGGATGTATAATAATCACAGGCTGACTTCCAGAAGCGTCGACATTTTTTTTTTTTTGGTGAGCCACATGCAAAAAATCTTTGTAGGTACCGGAAGAAAGTTCAGAAGCACAAGAATGTGACACCATTCCTCGACTCGGGAATTTGAGGACTGCAAATTGCCTATTTCTCAACAGAACAGCTAGGAAGATAAGCTACGGGGTCAGTTTCAGTCTCTGAAATGAGTTCCTCCCCTTATCAGGCTGTGCCACTCCTTTGTTGGGAACTGACTGTTTTCAAAAGCATGCCCCTGCCTGAGACCTAGTTTTCAAGCCTTCCCTCTGAGGCAAGACATTGTGGGCTCTGGTGCCATTTTCACAAGGGTTTTCCTTTTCAAGCAAGTATCTCCTAACATGAAACCAAGGATCCTACACAGTGAAGGTTGCTTCATTAGGGCGAATGGGGCCTCACCAACTTCAGTCTACCCTCAGCCAGACCCCACTTGCCTACCTTTTGATTTACAACCAATTCAAGGGGTAACACTATCAGCTTCCTCCTCCATAGTATCAGTGTTGCCCTTGTAGAACTCAGCAGGGAGAAGAATGGGGCAATACCAGAACAAGTTGTCTCTGCCTGTCATTGGCTCTGGCTCCATCTACTGTTGGGCTCCCTGCCTTCTGCCTCACCAGTCCCAATGTCCAGAACAGGCCAAATCCCCAGTTCCTTTGTGTTTTTGTTTGCTGCCCTGGGCTCCTTCTGGGAGGAAGGTCAGGATATTATAATAATAATAATAACAACAGCAATAACAACAATAAAAGAACTGTCCACCAGCAGTGCTTCCGTCTTTCCAGGATTTAGCTTCAGTTTATTGAGCTTATCCAACCCATTACTGGTTCCAGGCACCAGTTCAGCACCAACACAGCTTCATCTGGTTCAGATGGCATAGAGAGACAGAGATGGGTATCATCAGCATACTGATCACACCAAGCTCCAAATCTCCTGATGACCACCCCCAACACATAGCTTCACATAGATATCAAAAAGCACTGGAGGCACAATGGAGCCCTGTGGGACCCCACAGCACACCTTCCATGGGGCTGTGCAGACGTCAACCAATGCTACTGTCTGGAAATGGCCCTACAGTTAAGAGTAGAACCACCATATCTCTGGGACTCTAACTCCTAACCCACAGAGCCACTCCAGGAAGATACCATGGCTAATAGTATTAAAAGCCACTTAAAAGATCAAGGAGAAGGAACAGGATCACATTCCTCCTGTCTCTCTCCCAATACAAATCATCTACCAAAGCCATATGGTATAGTGGTTAAAGTGTTGGACTAGGACCTGGGAGACCAGGGTTCAAATCCCCAGTTAGCCATGCAACTTGCTGGGTGACCTTGGGCCAGTCATATTCTCTCACCCTAACCTACCTCACAGGTTTGCTGTGCAGATAAAATGGAGAGGAAGGAGAACCATGTATACCATTTTGAGCTCCTTGGAGGAAAGGTGGGATATAAATATAAAATAAAATAAATAAATAAATAATGACCAAAGTTGTCTCAGTGCCAAAATCAGGCCTGAAGCTGGGTTGAAATGGGTCAAGATAATCTGCTTTGCCCAGGTATGGCTGAAGCTGCACAGCCACATCTCTCACAAGTACCTTGTGATGGTAATGTAATAATAGCAATTGGATGGTAGTTGCTCAATTGGATGGTAGTTGCTCAACTGGATGGTAGTTGCTCAAGGTTTCAGGGACAGTCTCTTAAGCCGGGGCCACACCAACACCTCTTCCAAGGCGGCAGGCACTACATACACACACATACACACAGAGAGAGCCATTTACAACACCCTGGACAATACAATCAGCCTCCCTCCAGTTAGATTTTACAAGCCAAGATGGACAAGAATCAAAGGAGCAAGAAGTTGGCCATCCCATCTCAAGCACCGTGTCCATGTCCTCTGCTGCAACAACTGAAATGGATCCCATAAACCATGACCAGATGGATCTCTAGACAGTACTCCTCAGAGACTGTATCAACAGCAGTATCAAAGTCAGAATGAAAGCAAATGACTTTATCCTCAAAAGGTCTATCAAACATGTCACAGCAGGCTTCAGAGGATTCGGGTGCTACTGGCTGTGACTCACAGATCATCAGTCCCCTTACCACACTGAAAAGCCCTATTGGACAGCTATTTAAATATGCAGTGGTCAGCACAATGATGTGTTCTAACCTATGCTTGGTCTGTAGCATTTTGAGATTTGCTCCATCTGTGATCCAGTTTCATCATCCGAAGATCACTTGAAAACCAAGACGTGCTTTGGGCTCTACTATGTCGAAGTGGACACTGAGGGACAATCATATTAATAGCCCTTGTCATCTCACTATTTTATAGTGAGACCTGGTCCTCGACAGGAGTGGCAGACGTGCCCACCAGAAAATGCTCAGGACATTCAGAAATTCATGAGCTTTAATCCCCCACTCCTATTGGGGGTCATTTGTCACCACCAGATCAAAACACACCAGGAAATGGTCCATCCATGACAAATACATTGTTTTAACACCCCAACAATGGAAGTAAAACCAGCCTGCTCTGTGGCAAATACCAGATCAAGAGTATGACATGTATTGGGCCATTGATGGACTGACACAGAGCCATGGATCTGGCCCTCCCAATACAGTCAGGGCGTGGACATTAAAATGCCCAAGACAATTGTCTGGGGGTTTTCCAACACCACCTCCAAAACTGCCTCAGCCAGCTTGGGCAAGAAAGCTGTTGATCAGTGAGGTGGGCAAGAACACCAACAGGAATCCCATTCAGTCTTGCTGGTCCAATGCCAGGTATAAACCCTCCAACCCAGCACTCAAATGCACTGGCTTCCTGGTAAGAGAGATGGGATCTTTTTAAAATGATGGCATAGAATCCTAGGAGTGCACAACTGGCACAAATCAGGTTCTCCAGATTCACCTACCGATGGCTACTAGCCACGATGGCTACATTCTCTCTCCACTGTCAGAGGCAGTATACCTCTGAGTGCTAGTTGCTGGGAATCACAAGTGGATAGTGTGTTGTTGGACTCAGGTCCTGCTTGAGGGCTCCTGAATGGCCACTGTGAGAACAGGATGCTGGACGAGATGGGCCACTGGCCTGATCCAGGAGGCTCTTCTTTTGTTCTTACCAAGACCTCTGTAATACATACCAGGTTGGCCTTCTCATCCACAATGCTTGATTATGTTCATCACCCAACAGTGCTATAAGTTGGGAGGGCAAGTTTGCTTGGCTGCCATCCCTAGATCCTATCAGCTGATGGCTCAGAAGAGATGATAGACTGCAAATGCCTAGCTTTGCTTCCAAACTTCAGGTACTTCTTTCAGCATGTCCTGCTTTTTCTGTTCAAATATCAAGGAACTTCAAGAGAATCAGGAGGGGGGGAGGAAATACCCTTCACATATTTTATTATGACTTTCATCATAAAATTAAATATGGCAGGAACTGAGAGATCCCTGCACTTGCATCCCTGAAATTCCACTTTGGGATGATCTTTCAAAGTTTATTCTATTTTCTTTCTAAATATAAAGGAATGTTATTCTGAGCTCATGTGCTAGAATTTAGTAAACAACTTCCCCCAGTGTTGTCATTCTTGGTGGACAGTAGTACCAGAATATTCTGAGTCACTGAAGGGGGTTCAGACATGGCCATTCCTATCATGAGGCAAAGTCGGCAGCCACCTCAGGCAGCTGATTTTGAGTGTCATGAAAGGGCAGCAAGTTTTTAGTAATTTAATGTATTGTTTAGTTTTTACTGCCAAGTATGGGGAGGTGTATTGCCTCAGATGCCAAAATAAATTGGCTGTCTTGAAAAGGAGTGGGGATGTCATTTGATGCACTGCCTCAGACATCAAAATAACCGCACCATTTCCAACCCATGCTCTGACCATGCCGTCAAGTGGAGGAGTTCTGTGCACAAACAGTACATCAATATGCATGCAGGGCCTCTTCTCATGCCAAAGATGGGGGTAGCAGGCATTTTGGCAGCAACAGGGGTGTGGATGGTGGGCATATTGCGGTGGGTGGGTGGGCATTGTGGTTGTTCATTTGACCACCCCCACCAGACAGCTCTCACTGAGGCTCCATCTGCACTCAACATATAAAGCAGCATTATACCACTTTAAACTGCCATGGCTTCCCTCAAAGAATCCTGGGAATTGAAGTTTGTTAAGGGTTCTGAGAGTTGTTAGGAAACCCCTATTCCCCTCACAGAGCTGCAATTCCCAGAATCGCCTGGGAGGAGGAATTGATTGTTAGGGGTCTCCTAACAACTCTCTTTGTGGGAGCCATGACTGTTTAAAGTAGCATGGTACTGCTTTAAAATGTAGAGTGCAGATGGGGCCTGACTGTACCCCTACTGCTTTATTATTATTATTTATTTTATTTATATTTATTCGATTAATATCCCACCCGTCCACCCAGTAGGAGTCCAGGGCGGCAAACTAAAGCACTAAAAACACTTTACACATCATAAAAACAGACTTTAAAATATATTACAACAAAACATTCTTGAAAACATATTCAAACAAAACATCTGTAATTTTTTTTCCCAAAAAGCTTTAAAAACATCTTTTTTAAAAAAGCTTTAAAAACATATTTAAAAAACAATTCCAACACAGACTCAAACTGGGATAAGTTCTCAACCTAAAAGGCTTGTTGAAAGTGGTTTTCAGTAGGCGCCGAAAAGATAACAGAGATGGCGCCTGTCTAATATTTAAGGGGAGGGAATTCCAAAGGGTAGGTGCCACTACACTAAAAGTCCACTTCCTATGTTGTGCGGGTGGACCTCCTGATAAAATGGTATCTGCAGGAGGCCCTCACCTGCAGAGCACAGTGATCAACTGGGTATATAAGGGGTAAGACAGTCTTTCAGGTATCCTGGTCCCAAGCTGTATAGGGCTTTGTACACCAAAACCAGAACCTTGAACTTATGCACATTTCCACACCTTCTCATTTTCTTACTACCCCACTATCTTCCTCTTTGCAACTGCTTCTGTCCTGTCAGAGAGTTTCCTCCCGTCAGAGCCAGGCAGTAGATAGCTACCATCTTTCAAAATTCACACTTTTCTAAATTTTTCAATGCAGTTCTCCAACAAAAAATCATATACCAGGGTAAAGTGTTCATAAACATGCATATATTATTTTTAAAAGACATTCAAATTGTATTATATTACAGAAAACTGTTTTGCAAAAATGTGTATGTTATAGGGTTGCCAGGTTCAGGGCCTGAGGCTGATCCTGTATCTTTAGGAGAAGAGAAAGTCAGCCAAGTGCACGTGTTCTTGCAACACTGTAATGGGAAAAACCACAAGGTGGAATTCTCCCTTCCCCTGCACATCTTGGCCTGGCAACCAAGAGGTCTTCTGCATCTTTAAGAGTTGTGCAGGGGGAAGGGAGAATTCCACCTTGTGGTTTTTCTCATTACAGTGTTGCAAGAACACCTGCACTTGGCTGACTTTCTCTTCTCCTAACGATATGGGATCAGTCTCAGGCCCTGAACCTGGCAACCTTAGTATGTTAGGGAAAATTGCATACAAAAATGTGTACATAAGAAGACATTTGCATTAAAATGCTAGTACAATTTTATGAGGATTTTTGTGTGTGTTTGTTTTTAGAAAACTCCAAACTGATGTGGAAATGTGGAGGACTGAACTTAAGAGTGGAAAAATGAGAAAATGAAATTGACAGATTTGCCCATCCCAATTCATCATACAAGGCAGCACCATGCAGATCTGTGAGTTCCTGGTTCCAGCCCTGCATCTCTTAACAGTCCCATGACACCTCACACCAAAGAAACATGCACAGTGGCAGCCTCTGTGGGGGTGGGAAGTTCTGGGAATTAGAAACCTTTGTTCTCTGAAATTGCTACAGTGCCATAGGCAGTATGCCAACAGTTGCTGGGGAACATGAATGGGTGAGTTCTATTGTGTTCATTTGCTGCTTGTGGGCTTTTCATGGGCATCCGGTTGGCCACCATCAGAAAATAATGATGGACCAGATAGGCCTTTGGTCTGATCCAGTAGGGCTCTTATGTCTTATGAGTATGTTTCGTCAACTTCACATTATGTATGTGAGCAGACACTAATACAAGCTGATGCATAACACAGGAATATTATGGTGTGATATGAAACAGCATGTATACCTAGGGGCGTTGATTCAGTGAAAATTAATAAATTTATTTAGTTTGCAGCATTGATGTGTGAAACATATTTTTCTTATATACATACATACATAAGCCAACTGCTAAAACCAGAGTAGCCAACATGGTGCCTTTGAAATGTTCTTGGACTCCAACTCCCATCAGCCCTAGCAGGCATGGCCAACGGTTGGCATGATGGCAATTGGAGTCCAGCAACATCTGGAGGACATCACATTGCCTAGCGATCCCTGGTCTAGAAGATCATTGGGAGTAACAAAGTGTCATAGACATGCTTTCAAAACCAAGAAAGGTTAAATAACATAGCAGATAGCATTAAACGTTCTCTTTTTAAAGCATACCATTGTTGCGACTGCACTTTAGGTATTTGCTTTTGTAAACAGTGAACACAAGTGCAGAGTCTGTGCCTCGCTTAACTGTTCCTTCAATATATCTTTGATCACCTGTTATGAAAAGGGAGAAAATAAAATATGAACCTACTTCATGTTGAGCCATACTTCAAAAGTGGGATAAAACAGTAGTACCATAACAAAGGAGCAATAGAATTGTTTGGCTTCGTAGGGATTCATCAGAACAATGACATTCCTTTACAAATGCATTAACCTTAGCAAAGATCTGCAAAAAAGCTGGTAGTGACAGTTTGCATGCCTTATGTTATGTATTAGATAATGCATTAAGTGCCTGATCCAGCATGAAATATCCATGGCTTTCTGGAGCAGGCGAGCCCAGGGATGCTGGTTCCACAGCAGGCTGGCTGATGATTTCATAGGAAAGGTCACACTGCTTCAGAAAACAAATGGCAAAAATACCTCAAGTGAGACTTGTTTCATTTGGCTCTCAGCCTCCATTTCCTGCTCCCCCTGTTTTTGAAACACTCTTCCTCCTCTCCCGCCCCCCCCACATACATTAGGTCCGTGTGAGTTACAACTGGCCTAAGGCATTCTATTATCTCTGTCCTTCCAATCAATGTCTCTTTTCTTCTTTTCCTCTTTCCCCTGGTTTTTGTACTACTCTCTGACAACTCTGCACTTGCCACTCAGATAATCTTTATCATCATCTGCACAGCTGAAATCCAATTACCCAGAGTTTTATTTTGTTTTGTTTTATTGGAGGGTATGAAATGTATTTGTAATATAAGAACTCTTAAGAGCATGCAGCATGTCTAAAGTAAGGAAACCTCTGTCCAGGTAAAAATTATTCCTATGTATGACAGTAAGCCCCACTTACTTCCAAGTGACAGTGCATAGCCACCTTTCTCAATCTGGTGCCATCCAGATGTTGTTCACTCTAGCCAGCATGGTCAGTGGTCAGGGATGATGGGAGCTTTTAGTCTGACAACATCTGGAGAACACCAAGATGGAAAAGGCTGGTGCATAGAATATGGATGCACATGATTTTTTTGCTTTTATTAGGAATGCCTGGCTTCAATATGTCATTGCATTATACCAAGACACTGATAAACTGAATGGACTCTTTCAAAGCCCTGTTGACAGAACTGGTCAGTTGCTAACACAGATCAGTGTTTTAAGCCTTATGCAAACTGTAAAATATTTTGTAATATTATGAAATATAATGCCATGCAAGTGGAAATTATGGTGTGTTTTAGAAAATCATTCTGTGTGGTTCCCTTTCTGCACCTTGTTATCTGGAGAGGGACTGGCAGGGCAATACCTCACACATGCCACAGGCCCTGCCTTTCTGTCAAGTACAACATTTGAAACAGGAATGTACAGTTGTTCACACTATTCCTTCTAAATTAAATTGCTAATAGTGACACTTGTTGACAAGTTACAGCATTGCAAGGCATATTATTACTATTGTTATTTTTGTTTTCTCCTTTTTGGTCCACAAAGCAGTGAACAACAGATTAAAATACCATCAGATGAAAACACAAATAAAATATAACAAATCAAGATTACAATCTACCAATCAAATCAGCAGGTTCAAACAGCAGGATCAGGGGAGATACATAGCACTAGCCCTCTAAAATAGGACAAAAACTATAAATATTGGCACATACTGATACAAGAAAGCATCAGGTATAGTAATTTGCCTTCATCAGATTTTGCATTTTCCAGATTATATAGGTAAAGTAAAGCCTGTCAAACAGCTGCCTTTTCCAGTATTCTCTGTGTGCTGCACACATTTCCATTACAGTAAGTCCCAATGGGGCTTACTTTTGGCCAGAGACGTATATATCACTGGAGAAATATTTGTATCCAAGGAATGCTAGCCACTCAGCTCTGCTATAAACAATCCTCTGCCATAGCAAAGAACAAGGAGGCAACCTAATCATGTTTACAACAATGAGCTATTATTTATCAAACAGGCAGAACCTGAGAGATTGCATTCAGATCACCCCTGCAGGATCCTCCTCCTTATTTGAAGAGCATGATAGAAACTGTATGAATCTGCAGAATAATGAAAATCTCATTTCCTGCATTCTACACAAAGTAGACTTTGTACAAGAACCATCCACCTTCCTCTTTCTAGCTCAAAAGCAAGCAAACATGGCAGTGCGTTTACATATTAGATTCATCTAAGAACTGGATCTTGCAATAAAATCAGGAGTTGGTGACACAATTTTAGTGGTTATACAATTATTCTTTCAATCATAATTGGTAAAGATCTGACAAAAGGTGCCTGCTGTAAGTGAAGTCATCATTAAAAGCTGTGTGCAGTTATACACATATTGGATAGCAGGGCTACAAATCAAATAATTTGTTTTAGTTTATTAAGTTTTTCATTAATAAATTAGTTAAATGTAGATGAAATTGCATACCACTCTACTCTCCATACAAGTGCCCTTATGAGCTACCGGCCCCTACTGAGAGGAAGGACGGGATATAAATCAAATAAATAAATAAACTTATTATCTAGTAAACGAAAGCTACCAGTCCTAGCCTCAGGTGAGACACAATGATTAAAGAAGCTTAACTAAGTCTTGATGTGATGACCAAGATGTGCAGACCCTGGTTTGTGACCCACTGACACATTAGAAATCAAAAGGCACGGTCTCAAGAAGGGGTGTAGGATGTGTGCTTTGCACGCTCTTCTGGTAGAACCTTCCTTCTGGCCTATACTACCTGGTTGGCAAAGTAGGAGGGGAAAGCGTTAACAAGAACTCATGTTCCCCTTTTTCTTGTATCCAGGTGTAGCATAGTGACTGAGCTATGAATCAGGAAGTTCCTGGTTTAAAACTCGCCTCTGCCATGAACTCACTAGAAAGCTGTAGGCAAGCCGCTCCTGTCTCAGCCTCAGTCCCCACATCTGCAGTATGGTAATAATGACTTCCCTTCCACAGTTATTGTAAGGGCTGCAACTACACAATGCATGTAAAGTGCTTTGTACATTTTAAAACACTGTTCTTCAACCTTGGGTTCCCAGATGTTGTTGAACTATAACTCCCATCAACCTTGGCTATTGGCTAAGCTGGCTGGGGTTGATGGGAGTTGTAGTCCAACAACATCTGGGGACCCAAGGTTGAAGAACAGTGCTTTAAAGCATCATACAAAGGTTAAGCATTGTTATCATCCATGCTTGTGATGGCAGCAGCTCAGGAGATCCTTCTTCCTCAATCTCTCCTTCCTTCTATAACTTATAGGCAGCCCTCCCATCCAGTGGAGGCTGGTGGCTCTGATATCAGTGGGGCAGTGAATCTGCTCTGGGGTTTAGTCTGAACTTTCAACGCTCCATTGCTCCCATCTCAGCCACACACATCTCAGTTACTCTTCCAGGATATTTATTCCTAAATGAGATCTCAGTCACACACAGGCCTTTACTGCCAAGTGGGTTACAGCCGCTGCTTCTAGCTGTAGGAGTGCTTCAGGCCCTGGTGACTGTAGCTTCATGCTCATACCTCCTTTGTCAGCTTCCAAAAAACACCATAGCCACCATCTACCACCACAAATGGGCTGCTGTTTTCTCCATGCAATGGCCCACTTTGTTTAACTTAATCCCCGTTGGACCCAGTTCCTGTGCCTCTTGGCCTTGATCCTTCCACACACACACACAAACATATATAGGATTGTGAACCATGATTTGTACCAACATTGATTTGATTTGGCATGATCTCTGAAGTGACACATCATATACTTGAACATTACTCCACCGCTGAAGTACCTGAATCTAGAGCAGTGGCTCCCAAATTTTTTCCCCACAGACCACCTGAAAACTGATGAGGATCTTGGCAGCCCACTTAATTATTTTTCTGCCTGTTGTAGCAACTGCAATGAACTGTGCTAGATGCTGTATGATTTTTAATTTATTTTATTCTTTTATTTCTTATATGTTGTATCGTATTGTATTACAATTTGAATTTCAAATTGTGATACAATAAAATCCCATATAAGAAATTTAAAAAACAATTAAAATACAACTAAAATCAATATGAATATTTAATGTGCCAAATATTTAATGTGTGGATGTCCCCACTAAATTAATTAAATAATGTTTTAGCTCATTAGTGTAGCAATTAATTGATTGAGGCTTGCATCCCTTGGAAACAATAATTAATGAAGCCATAATTTTAAAATTTTAACATATAGTTTGGTGAGTATATGTGAAAGAATATGTGAAATAATGTGAAAACGAAGAGATAATTGATCCCTTCATTTAAAAAAATCACTTTGTTTGCTTCCCTCATGTTTATACATTTCCATGACACTTGGAGAGCCATGTTTGGGACGTGACCAAGAAAGGCAAGGTATCAAAGAGACATTGAATCATCACACTCCCACCACAACCCAGAACTGGTCTGGAGGGTCTAGATCCTTCCTCCCATCTTGTCCATCTCCCACCATTGCCTTCCAGTGCTAGAGAAGAGTGCTCAAGATATAGTCCAGAACCCTTATTCTGGATTGGTCTAGATCAGACGTCCCCAGCCTAGCATCCCCAGAGTTGTTGGACTCTAGCTCCTATCAGCTCCAACCCTTGTGGCCAATGACCAGAGATGATGGGAGTTGCAGTCCGAAACATCTGGAGGGTGGATTAGTGAAAACTGCTCCAGTCTGTAATATCATTGTCATCAGCTCTATTCTCAGATGCCTCAGTTCCACTGGTCTATGGAGTGGAGAAGAAACAGAAACTCTTTATTGCCTCATTAGCACTAATATAATGGATAAAGTAATTTAGGGAGTTAAAGGTCAAATAAAGTGATAGTGACAAAAGACTGGGAAAGAATCCTTTCAGTTTTCTTACTACAGAGCAGGGACAAGGAATCTGTGGCCCTCCAGATGACACTGAAGTAAACATCTATCATCCCTGGTCATTGGCCATGCTGGACAAGGCTGATGGGAGTTGCAATTCAACAACATCTGGAGGGCCACAGGTTCCCCACCCCTGCTGTAGAGGGACTTACCAGGTCACATCTGTGATATACACTTCTATATGCTCCTCAGTGCTGTTCACAGCAAGAACACATTCATATTATAAGGCTCTCCTCCAAAATAAGGCATCTGATCTCATTTATGCAGTTCACATGTGCAGTTTGTTTGATAACTTACAACATAATTACAGCCCATCCTTCCTCTAAATACAGTATTCAGTTTGAAAACAAGGTGGGAAAATATGTGTTTTCCAGAATCATAGGTAGTACAAAAATTTATCACAAGCAATTGGATGAAACCCATATGGAAGGGTACTACTGCAATTTCCTCCCTTTGCAAATAATAGAGGGGGGGCTCTGAATTGGACTGGGACCATGATGGGAACAAAGGATTAAAGTCACTTTCTCCCCATGCCATAGTCCCGGTCCAGCTCACCCCACCTCCATGGTAGCAACTTTAAAAAAATTCATGCCCACTGGGGCTGAAGACATGAACATAAAACATATAAAGCTGCCTTATACTGAATCAGAACATTGGTCCATCTAGCTCATCATTGTATACAATGACTGGCAGCAGTTCTCCAGAGTTTCAGGCAAGGTTGTCTCCTAACCCTACCTGGAGATGCTAGGGACTGAACCTGGGATCTTTTGTGTGCAAAGCTCAGTCATTGAGCTAGGGCCCTAAAATGTCACATCCAGTTTGGCCCTGAGTCCCTTTCTGCTCATTTTAGAAGCCTGAAGAAAATAGCAGGTTTCCTTTCACCATCGAATAGACAGGCAGAGGGAATGAAGATGTACCCTGGACCAGTTTACCCTGAACTATTGCCACCAGAAGTGTATGAAATTATGCGTGGCATGGAGATAGTGGAAAGAGAGAACTTTTTCTTCCTCTCACATAACACTAGAATTCATGGACATTCAGTGAAGCTGAATGTTGAAAATTTTAAGCCAGACAAAAGAAAATACTTTACACAGCTCATAGTTTGCTCCCACAAGAGGCAGTGACAGCCACCAACTTGGATGGCTTTAAAAGAGAATTAGACAATTCATGAAGGATAAAGTTATCAATGGCTACTAGCCCTGACAGCTATGCTCTGCCTCCATGGTTAGAAGCAGTATGCTTCCAAATACCAGTTGCTATAAACCACAAGAGGGGAGAGTGTTCTTGTGCTTAGGTTCTGCTTGTGGGCTTCCCATGGGCATCTGGTTGGCCACAGAGTAGACGGAAACACCATACACACTGGTACAGTTAGGTAACTTTTAGACTCTATGCTTAAAGATCTTATGGGAGTGGGTCTTTTTTAGATGGTAATTCACTTATGTCGGAATGGATGTGGTGAGCCACCCTTGCTGTTTGGGAGCCCTCCTGCTTATTCTGCTGAGTGGGGCTCTGGATCTCTGACCCCAAATGCAGCCCTGATGGCATCACTACACACACACACACACACATACACACACACACTGCAGAGGATCACAGAAACAAAATTTCCAAAATTGGCAATCTTAATTTTACACCATAGGGTTAAAAAAAGTCAGTTTCCAAATATTGAGTGTAGTGGAAAGAACTGTTGAGGGGGGAATGATATCACGAAAACTGATAAAAGCTATATTTCATCCTTATCTAAAGTAAGAGTTTTGGGAGGGAGGGAATGATTTCCAGCTGACTTTGTGGAGTTCAGTATTTGTTCACTTTCATTGATGTCTCTAGCAATGCTGTTCAGTTCAAAAGTCAAAATATGCCCCCCGTTACAATATATGTAGTAGAAGGTATGAAAACAAAGCTATGTTCCTTCCACCTTTCCCACTCTCAATAGTAATAAGAATTTTTCCCACTTCTGTATAACCATGAATTATTAGGATGATATGTGAGTAATCACACAAAACAAAGACTTCAAATCTGGGCTGTTAGAAGGTGTGGCCAAACTGTGGCTTAAGCAGTCTCTCCTTCATTATATTGGATATATTTAATTTCAGTCACTTATAGCAGGGGTGGGGGACCTGTGGCCCACCAGATGCTGCTGGACTACAACACTCATCATCCTTAACCATTGGTTTGCTAGCTGGGGCTGATGGGAGTTGGAGTCTGACAATATCTGGTGGGCTACAGGTTCTGCATCCCTGAACTGTAGTCTTGACAGAGCATAGTCCCAGCTCTGAGTTGCCCTGAATTGATTTACACGCAGAGTCTTATTCCAGGGCTCAAAATTAGATAGTCTTTAATGGACTCAATCCTGGAAAAGTTAATAGTCAGCCTGATCCAACAGCCCTTTGCATGTACAAACCTGGGGATGACTTCAGCTTTAAGGGAGCCCCTAGTAAGATGCCCCCAGCCCCCACACATACACAGACACTGGCTTATCTAGTAACAGTGGCTGGATCTGGGAAAGGGCCCACCATTTAAATTCCCCACAATGCTCCAGAATGATGCTACATCAGGAGCTCTGAAGTATTGTGGGAAATAATGGGTGGCTTCCTAAACGGAGCTGCTGCTGCCAGGTAAGCTCATGGGTGGGGGAATGAGCTGGTATCAGTGTCAGCACTGGTGAGATCAAGACAAGGGTCAGCATTGGTGGGTCCTGCTGCATGTTTGGGCACCAGCAACTGCCTGAGAATGCCAGGTGCTACACTGGCTCTAACAAGACTCCCTTTGTTCATATGTAAGTCTTGATTGCACCAGGGTTCCCCATCCAAGGTAATGCCTAGATTGAACAATTGTGCATACACGTTGCACACAAAGTTGCCTGTCCCTGAAGTTTAGATTGAATAGAGAGTTCCATGATGTTCTACATGAATGTCAGAATTCACACAAAGTTCTTAATTGGGTCTTTTGCCTTTGGACTGCCTCTTTTCAATGTGGGAGCTACATTCTCATGGCAAAATCTTATACTGCAGTGTCAGGTTCCAGCCCTGCCCAGACCTAAAACCTGGGGTCTCCTCCTTCGCAAAGGAGGAAGAGCAGGATATTCCTACAGCTATCTGCACCAGCAGTGACTCTGAGAAGCCGTCAGATCCAGATGTCCCCACTCCATAACCAAAGGTCCAAAGACCAATTGCCTTGGCGGCTCTTGGGGGACACCTTTCACCCCCAAGGCCACAGGAACAGTTAGCCAAGTGAAAGCTTCAGGACCATTAAAGTGCCAAGTTAGCTGCACATGAGGCTATTTGGGAGGGGAGGAAATGCGTGGGAACACCTGCTCAGATCAAGGCTTGACTGAGAACCACTACTAAAGCTCCAAGCTGAGCCTTCCTGAACTGGGGTAACAGACATGTGTGTAGTAGTTTATATATCCAAATCACATGAGATGAGTCAAAACATTCCCATGCCAACTGACACTGGGAAGGCTGGCAAATATTTGACATATTGGCAACTGTGCAATAAAGATTGATTGATTGATTCACTGATTGAAGTACACAAATGAATTGCCACTCCCACATTATTGGTACATATTAGGAGTAGGGATGGGCGAATCTGTCAATTTTCTTTCAGTTTCTCATTTTTCCAATCTGAAGTTCAGTTCTCTACATTTCCACATCAGTTTGAAATTTTTAAAAAGTCACATTAAATTTGTCAGCATTTTAGTACAAATTTCTCCTAATGTACACACTTTTGTATGCAATTTTGCCTAACATACATATTTTTGCAAACTGGTTTCCCTCAATACAATGCATTTTGTATGTTATTTTTGCTAATAAATGCATTCTTATGCACACATTCTCTTAGCATCTGCATTTTTGTACACATTATTTGACTAGAGAATGGCACTGCAAAATTTGATGAAGTGTGAATTTGGAAGGTTGGCTATGTTTTGGTTCATATATTGATTCAGAAAGCACGGGATTATGTAGGTTTGCATTTAAATACAAACTGATTCAATTTTTTCCATGTTCCCTAACTGGGACTGTTGGGAGATCTCTCCAGGGATGGGAGGGGCTGCCATTCCACAAAGATAACCATTGCATAGGATCTGTATACCAGCCAACCACATTTTCCAGGCACTTGCTTAAAGTTGGACAGACAGGAGAGGGGGGGGATGTGCTCAATAAAAAAACTCCTGTCACAACAACATGCAATCCAAATCTCTCCACAACCTTCCAGTTGCATCTTAGTTTTTTCTGGGTATCATCTCTATTCTCACAAATCTCAGTGGTTCATGTTCAAGTCATATCTCCTGTCATCTCAATACAGGCTCTTTCCCCTACATGTCTATCTAAAGTATATCCTTCAAAAGGTAAGGTTAAAAACAATATGACAGCAATCTTCAAAGAGCTTGCTGCAGTGGATAAAAACAAAATAATTCCAATCTGTACAGAGTGTCATTCCCTCCAGTTTGCAGCAAAAGATAGCTGTCTCTTTTATCTTTAATTCTAATATTTACTGTTCCCACCTGATTGGTTGTATGACTCTTTGCTATTTATCTACGGAATCAGATAACTTCTGTACAGGAGAATGCTATGCTGCATTTTCATAACCTACATTAAAAGCTTTCGTTCTGCACTGAGTTTTTCTGTCATCAAGAGAACTATAAATAAAGGACTCCCTCTTCGTTCTTCAACAATATGACTTTTTTTCCCAGTTATTGAACAAAGCAAATTGTGCCCTCCAACTTATTCTGAGTACCACAAGTGGAAGAAAGCAACTGGATACATATCTCCAAGCAATCTATAGCTCTCAAGAAACCCTGCAGACCTTTTAAAGTGTATTACAACTGCTTCTCACAACATCCTCACCTCTCTGTTTGCGATTCTCTCTTTGTGCTTTAAGATGTTTGCATTTGAATGTTTTATTGATTTTTTTCTGCTACTGATAAAAAAAAAATCCAAACCATGAAAGCATGAAGAGGAAAAGGCTATAGCAGTATGTGATGAAAAATTTAAGCACAGAACAAAGAATGCTGTTTATAAAATCAGATAACCTCCATACAACAGTATGCCATACCAATGGAAAAAATGGTGGATGAAAAATGTTCCATCTGCAAGCTTTTTTTATTAGTATTTAATTTGTATGTGGATGTAAACACGTACCTGGCAATGCACAAGTGAGGAGAGAACAATTACTTTCATGAGATTCATAACACACTTTAGCAATAGCATTCTTCAGAGGGAGTAAGTCAGGTTTCCCGAACCTGGTGCACATCGGATGTTGCAGACTACAACTCCCATCATGATGAACATCAGAAACTGCCTTCTACTGTGTTAGACTATTTGTCTATCTAATTCAGTGTTGTCTCTAGGTTTTCAGACAGTCCCAGGCATGCTCGGAGATGCTAGGGATGCTCTACCACTTAGCTACAGCCCATCCTTGACACAGGCTTGGAAGCCTCCCTGAATCATTCACCCAAAGCGAATAAAGCTGGGGTCTCCCTTGGCACAATCTTGGTTGTGTTGCAGATCTCACTTCTTAAGTGAACTTTGACCGAGGATGTAGCTAGCACCAGAAAACTACAAGCTTCCCAGGGCCTATTTGCATTCAAAGGGCACACCAGAGGTACATCTCAATTCCCAATCCACTCTGTCTGCCATTTTCCTTTTCATTTGGGAAGGGTGTGTGTGTAAATTAGGAAGTGCATCAATGAATGAACAGTGAATTCAATTTCTCACTTTCAAAAGGACCGATCTTTTGCATGGGGGGGGGGGGGAGAAGGACTATTGTGGGCTTCTTGCTCAAGATTCTACCAAAACCTAAAGCCAGACTGATCATAGAAATCACCACAGAATTTCACCACATACAACCCCCCCCTTTCCTGGCCTAAAGTGAAACAGAACTCCTGGATCTCACAAGCTCATTTCAGCTTCTGTGCCCAGCATTAATGAAAAGGGAACTGTTCTCTCTTTCATAGAAGTAAACTCATGAAATACACAACAACCACCCACCAGTCTGTACCAGAAGGATGCAGCAGGCGCACTGTTTTGATGGGATCGGCCATCATACCCAGATCTCCATAGCTTCTTTTTGTGCTGTGCATCTCCTTTCCACTTTCACATTTGTGGCAGTTGCTAACATCTCCATGATTGCCCTACACACAAGCTGACTCTTTGCCACTGCTGAGAGTTAAATTCTTGCCGTTATTTATTCAGATCTTTTTTTTCTTTCCTAAGCATTGAACATTGACTGCATGGGGTTGTCTTTTGTCATACTGTGATTGCTGCCTTTTTATGATTGCAGGACCCTGATTCTCCTGTGCTAATTCCAAGTGCAGTTTAAACATTAATAAGACCAATTTCTTTCTTCTTCCTAAAACAAGAGTTGGGGTTCCTTCCTCCAAAATGTTAGATATTTAAAACAAATTCAGAAATCAACACCCAGGCAAGGTTGGTTAATGTATCATTATGGGATTATTCCAGCAATAACAGCTTAGCTGTTGGAACAATATAATGAACTGTTCCTTGAAAACTTAACCACATTCTGCATCCTGCACAGCTGCGAAGTTTTGTTAGTTCAAGAAAAAAAAATCTCTCTTAAAACACCCCACTATCCTATCATTTCCTGCTATAGCTATGCAAAACCTAGTCCCATTAATTTCAAGGGGATCTGTTCATGTGTGCAACTGAGACATTTTTGAAGAAAAGTGGGGGTGAAAATGAGAGATTATACAGCAAAATGTTAACTTTCATCTTGTACTTATTGTTATTCACATTTTCAGACCCATGTCTTGGAAGTGTTTCTCTTTCACCTCGATATCTGATTTGCTCTGCTGACGCCATTTGAAGCCAGATGGGAGAAAATTATATTCTGTACAAGGTTTCGACTGATTCCTTTCACTTGGTAATGGTCCTGCTTAGAAGCCTCAGTGGGGGAACCACGTTGGGCCTCTATAATTTGTTACCAACTATTGGATTTTGCTGGGGAAAATGCATAGGGACCCTATTTATGAAATGGTGAGCAGTATTACATTTGGACTTGGGATTAAGACCTCCTGTAGACCACAGCAGATCATTGTTGCTTCTCCCGTTTACTGAGGTTTTATTCTTCAGCAAATCATGGGATTTAAGCAAAAACAGTTGCCACATTCTTGGGCAGTTTCAAATTATTATATTTTCAAGAGAGGAAAGATGTAGCTTCATCCACCTTCTGAACAATGTTTAAAGTACTATCTGGGGCACACAAAAATGTTGATAAAGTTAATTTACTTTTTGATTATCCTTATCATGTGTTTTGTACTTCCTTTCCTACCGTCAGTTTGTTTTTGCCATTCAGTTCCCAATCTAGAATAACTTCAGAATAAAACAGCTTCTTTTTCGTAATGTTTTGTCTACAGTGCTCAGTTCAAACACCAAGCCAAACCAAGTTATGGTTTTGTGCTAACCATAGTTTAGAACCCACTAGGGCTGCACCAAATCGACTGTCATTTCACCCACCTCAAAGACAGCTAATCTGTTTTAGCTACATGGGGGGGGATGAGGCTAAATTCTTTGGGAGGGGACAGAATTGGACTGGCCACTATTTCATGGTGCTGAATTTTGGGAGCAGTCACTCCCAGAGGGACTTGCTCTATCCATTTGTTTCAACATGTACACATGATTGAAGCAGATGCCCCATGCATTAGCCAGCCACTTGCCCTTTGACCACCTCATTATTTCAGACCACCTTGTCAAAACCATCAGAAGAAAGCCCTCAGACCACTGCACAGTAAGGGTTTTTTTTTTCTATGCAGATGTTTTTAGGATTTTTCCAGAATTATCCTACAAAATCCACATGGAAAGAGGATAGGATGGACTTGGACAGATGCATTCCAAAGTAAATGTAGTGTCTGTGACCTGTTCCGGTTCTCCTCACATCCCCAGGACTGCTGGTTGTCCTATCAGTCAGCCTTCGGATCTCCATATGCTGTTGTTAAACGCCAGGTCGGTACAACATAAGATCTCCCTTGTTTATAATTTAATTGTGGAGGAGGCAGCTGACCTGGCGTGTATAACCGAGACCTGGGTGGGTGATATGGGAGGAGTTGCTCTTTCCCAGCTTTGCCCACCTGGGTACATGGTTCAGCATTATGGTAGAGCCGAAGGTCGGGGAGGTGGGGTTGCCGTGGTCTATAGGAGTTCTTTCTCACTCTCCAAGCACCCTGTACAGGTGACGACTGGTTTGGAGTGTCTCCACCTTGCGCTGGGCCAGAGAGACAGGTTGGGAATTTTGTTGGTGTACCGCCTGCCCTGCTGCTCAACAAATTCCCTAACTGAGCTGACAGAGGTAGTCTCGGAGATATTGTTGCAGTCCCCTAGACTGTTGGTACTGGGGGACTTCAACGTTCATGCCGAGACTGCTTTATCTGGGGCGGCTCAGGACTTCATGGCGTCCATGACAACCATGGGGCTGTCTCAGTTTGTTACTGGCCCGACGCATGTGTCGGGACATACCCTTGATTTGATCTTCGCCACTGGACAGGGAGATGGTGATCTGGAGGTTGGGGGTTTTTCATCTGCCCCATTGTCATGGACAGATCACCGCTTGCTGAGGTTTAGGCTTACGGTGACCCTTTCCCTCTGCAAGGGTGGGGGACCTATTAAATTGGTCCACCCCCGGAGACTAATGGATCCTGAGGGTTTCCAAAGGGCTCTAGGGGATTTTCCGACTGAGAAGACTGGCGCTCCTGTTGAAGCCCTGGTTGAACTGTGGAATACGGAGATGACCCGGGCGGTTGACACGATCGCTCCCATGCGCCCCCTCCTATGTAGAGCTCATACAGCCCCATGGTATACCCCGGAGCTGAGAGCGATGAAGCAAGAGAGGAGGAGGCTTGAGTGCAGATGGAGGCGCACTCCTGACGAATGCAATTATGCCTTGGTAAGTGCCTGCTCTAAGCGATATACAGCAGCGGTGAGGGCAGCAAAAAAGAGTTATTTTGCTGTCAGTATTAAGGCATCACTCTCCCGCCCAGCAGAGCTTTTTAAAACTGTACGAGGGCTTTTACATCTTGGCCCTCGGGATACTATAGATTCATCTGTAGCCCGTTGTGATGAGTTCGCTGGACACTTCCAAACTAAGATCGCTTGCATTCGTCGGGACTTAGACTCCAATATTATAGCAGTTGGATTCAATGAAGCATCCAGACCACGGTCTTGTCCTCATTTATTGGATGAGTTTCAGTTGGTGCAGCTTGAGGATGTTGACAAGATCCTTGGACTAGTGCGGGCAACCACGTCTGTGCTGGATCCTTGCCCCTCTTGGCTGGTGAAAGCTGGCAGGACCGGAACCACCGGCTGGGCCAAGGAGGTAATCAATGCCTCTTTGCGAGAGGGTGTGGTCCCTGACTGCCTAAAAGCGGCGGTAGTGAGACCACTCCTGAAGAAACCGTCCTTGGACCCAGATAACTTGAACAACTATAGACCTGTGGCGAATGTTCCGTTCCTGGGCAAGGTTCTGGAACGGGTGGTGGCCCGCCAGCTCCAGGGACTCTTGGATGACACTGATTATCTTGATCCGTTTCAATCCGGTTTTAGGCCTGGGTTTGGTACCGAAACAGCCATGGTCGCCCTGTATCATGACCTTTGTCGGGAGAGGGACAGGGGGAGTGTGACCCTGTTGATTCTCCTTGATCTCTCAGCTGCTTTTGATACCATCGACCATGGTATCCTTCTGGGAAGGCTCACGGAGTTGGGAGTTGGGGGTATTGCTTGGCAGTGGCTCCGCTCCTACTTGGTGGGTCGTCAACAGAAGGTAGTGCTTGAGGAACACTGCTCGACACCCTGGACTCTCCATTGTGAAGTCCCACAGGGATCGGTACTGTCCCCCATGCTTTTCAACATCTATATGAAGCCGCTGGGTGCGGTCATCAGGAGTTTTGGAGTGCGTTGTCACCAGTACGCTGATGACACGCAACTCTATTTCTCCTT
Organism: Rhineura floridana; assembly: GCF_030035675.1. Lineage (NCBI taxonomy): Eukaryota > Metazoa > Chordata > Lepidosauria > Squamata > Rhineuridae > Rhineura > Rhineura floridana. The sequence continues at coordinate 50,258,682 of NC_084489.1, forward strand.
TGCATCTTCCTCAGGTGAGGCTGTTAACGTACTAAACCGTTGCCTGGCCGCGATAATGGATTGGATGGGAGCTAACAGACTGAAACTTAATCCAGACAAGACCAAGACGCTGTTAGTGAGTGCCTTCTCTGCCTAGATGGTGGATGTTCACCCTGTTCTGGATGGGGTTACACTCCCCTTGAAAGAACAGGTTCGTAGCTTGGGAGTTCTTTTCGACCCTTCCCTGTCTCTTGAGGCTCAGGTAGCCTCAGTGGCACGGAATGCTTCCTACCATCTCCGATTGGTAGCCCAGCTACGTCCCTATCTGGACAGTGACGACCTCGCCTCAGTCGTTCATGCTCTGGTAACTTCTAGATTGGACTACTGCAATGCGCTCTACGTTGGGCTGCCCTTGAAGATAGTTCGGAAACTACAGTTAGTCCAGAATGCAGCGGCCAGATTGTTGACGCGGACCAGAAGGTCCGCTCATATAACACCTGTTTTGGCCCGTCTGCACTGGCTTCCTATTTGTTTCCGGGCTAAATTCAAAGTGCTGGTTTTGACCTATAAAGCCTTACATGGCATGGGACCGCAATACCTGGTGGAGCGCCTCTCCCAATATGAAACTACCCGTACACTGCGCTCAACATCTAAGGCCCTCCTCCGAGTACCATCCCATCAAGAAGCTCGGAGGATGGTGACTAGAAATAGGGCCTTTTCGGTTGTGGCTCCCGAACTGTGGAATGGTCTTTCCGATGAGGTGCGCCTGGCGCCGACGCTGCTATCTTTTCGGCGCCAGGTGAAAACCTTTTTATACTCCCAGGCATTTTAAAGTGTATTTTTACAGTATTTTATTACTATGTTGTATTCTGGATGTTGTTTGGTTCTCGTATTGTTTGTGTGTTTTTGTTTATTTGAGTTATTATATTTATTGTATTTATATATTGTGCCTGCTTTTATCTTCTATGTACACCGCCCAGAGAGCCTTCGGGCTTAGGGCGGTATATAAATTAAATAAAATAAATAAATAAATAAATAAATATGCTGATCAATCAACAAAATGATTCACTGAAACAAAGTTGGAGCAAAATAGGGAGGGAGGCAATTTCATGAAACCATTTCTCCTCAAATTACTGGATTAATGACTGTGCCAAAGTATTGATAATCCTTGACAAGTTCAGTGTCCTCGTTGTCAACTTCAGGCAACAATCTTCTGTTGTCATTACTTTAGTCTTCTTGACATTCAGCTGTAGTCCTGCTTTTGTGCTTTCCTCTTTAAATTTCGTCAGCATTCGTTTCAGATCATTACTGGTTTCGGCTAGCAGTATAGTATCATCTGCATATCTTAAATTATTGATATTTCTCCCTCCAATTTTCACACCTCCTTCATCTTGGTCCAATCCCGCTTTCCATATGATCACAGAATCTACAGTCACACAATAGAACCCTGCTTTCATTTCCCATCTACTCAGCAATCAACAGAAGCTAAATTCTCTCCTATCTCCATGGTGCAGCTACCTCTTACAGCAAAGCAATTTCCCTTCCATGGTGTAGCAGACCCTTGAACAGGGATGGGTGAGATTTTTTCTGAAATTGAACTTGGCACTGGACTTCCCAATAATCTGCATGTCCACTGTCTTTGCAGACTGAGACTGAGTGCTGCAGACTTCCATGGCTTTCCCAACACTGATTTTTTTTTTACTTGCTGTTTTTAATTGCTTTTAACACTGTATTTTATGGTTGTTGTAACTTACCCTGGAACCTCTGGGTGAAGGGCAGGCAATAAATGCTAATGCTAATGCTAATGCTAATAATAATAATAATAATAATAATAAAATACACATCAAATATAAAGTCAGACCAGCCTGACTTTGCTTGCTAATCTGAACTGACCAGGAAAAGGGAGGGAGAGCATGTGAGGGACAGGTCAGTCTGTCTTTGCTTGCCAAGTCTCTCTTTCCTGGTGAGTGAGTGTGTATGCACATGTGTGAGAGCTGCATTCAGCAGGGAGGGGGCAGAGCGAGCAGTTGACAGCAATGACTGGCTGCTTTGCAGGCAGTGGAGGCATGTATCCCAGGCAGCACACAGGCCAGCCAGGGTCCAGCAATGGAGGGAGGAGAAGGGGAGGGAAATGCAGGCTAGCTGGCTGGCTGGCTGGCTGGCAGGAGGATGAAGGGATAGACAGACAAACAGGTAGTAGGACAGAAGAGGAGAGCAACAGCTAGATGGATGGATTAACCGTCTGACAGAATGAAATAGAAAGAGAGAGCATGTGTGAAAATGGTCAGCCTGTCTTTGCTTGCTGATGAACCGATAAAAGCAACAGATAGTGAGAAAATAATGAACACAGACTGTTAACTGCCTGCCAGTTTGGTGGAATGCCTCCCAAACTGACACCACCAAGTAGATCCCATTCCTGCTCTCGACAATGTCTCTAACTATGGTTTGTCAATGGTTTATGAATCCAGAAAACAACCTGTGGTTAGCGCAAACTACACTTTCATATCTGGGTTTGACAGACCTTCAGAAATAAATTTCCATAGTTTAAAGAAGTACTTTCTTTTGTGTGTCCTGAATCTTTCAGTATTCAGCTTCATTGGATGGCTCCAAGTTCTAGTATTATGAGAGAGGGAGATCTTCAGGAGGCTATCTTCTGCAGAGTGCAGTGGTTGACTGAGTATATAAGAGGTGAGGCAATCTTTTAGATATTCTGGTCCTGAACTATGTACGGTTTTGTACACCAGCACTAGCAACTTGAATTTAGCCCAGTAGATGATTTTCAGCCAATGCATGTATTTCAGCAGTGATGTAACATGATGGTGATATGCTGCTCCAGGGAGCATTTAAGCTGCCACATTTTGCACTAGCTGCAGCTTCCTAAGGCGCAGCCACACAGAGAACGGGAAGGTTGTCAGTGGATGGATGACACTGGTCAGGCTGTCCCAGTCCAGAAATGGTGATCACTATCTTACCAGCCAAAGCTTGCAAAAGGCACTCTTTTACTGATTTGAAGATCCATCTGCCCACGGAACCTAATCCACTGAATTTTGCAGGTCTCCATTTCTGAAGCCACTTCTGTGAACTAGCACCAGCTAGCAAATGTAATGGCTGATCTAGCTCAATACTGCATTGTAATACATTCTATAAGTATAAAGAGACACAGTCTTGGTCAATCTCTCCGCTGCAGCACAAATTTAGCTGGAATTTTCAAGTAATTATATTTCACTTCCTCTAAGTTCCTTCAGCACGTTTTAAATGGTAAGCTGACAAGTGCCACTTGAACTTAATGAGACTCCATTTTGATAAGAGACTGTAGCGGGATAAGGAATCGTAACAGTAATCCAATCCAAGGTTTTGATTCCTGATTCATTAGGCAACACAGATAACTCCTCAGAAGGCTTGTTCCCAAAACAGAGCACAGATGCCAAGACCTTTAGGCTCCCCTGGGGAGTTTTATCTGTGAACTGCCACTGCTCAAGAAATCTGCCTTTGAAGCAGTGGAACAATTCTGAGTTTCCCTCCTCTGCTGTCTGACACTTTTCCCATCTCTGTCTTTTTCTGTAGAGGCTATGCATCCCTTTGCACCCAGACCCAACTCCCAGTTGGCAACCAACAGGCTGATACAAGCCATAATCTCCTGCCACTTCTTTATTCAGCATATGCGCACCCAACAACTGGTAGGCAAAGAAGGAAAAAAGCCATTCTTCCAAATTGTGCGCTATGCTAACCACCTGATTATAGCCCATCAAACTTCCTCCTCAGGCATATCTCCCAAGCCAAGCACAGGAAGTTGCCTTATGTTGAGTTAGACTTTTGGTCCATCTAGATAAGCTCAGTATTATATATGCAGACTTCCACTGGTTCTGCAGGGTTCCAGACAAGGGTCTTTTCTAACCCTACCTGGAGATACCAGGAACTGACAGTAGTAGTATAGTGGCAAATGCTAACGTGCATAGTGCCTTCATGTTAGTCACAGTCTCCTCCCTTTTTGCTGCAGGGTTGAGAATGTGACCCTTGTTAATGCTTTGTCCCATAACAACAGACATACCTAGGAGACAATAAGCATGAAAGAGGAGTGTGTTAACTACTGAGAAGAGTCTTCTCAGTGGCCGACTCACCTCCTTTCACTCCGATTGGCTCCAATCATCAGGAAAGGACAAGGACGCATGTTAGAAGACTCTTCTCAGTTACTAAACACCCCCATTCATGCTGATTGGCTTGTAGGATGCTAGAGACATAGGGACCCTGCTGGGATCCTGCTCCTGAAAAAGTAAGGGGTCTAGGACCCCCTGAGACCCTGGACAACTGCACCCCTGTTTTGAAAATATTGTATTTGAAACAGGAAAAAAGCCTGGCCTAAAACCTTAGACAGAGCTTGGAAAAGTTACTTTTTTGAACTACAACTCCCATCAGCCCCAGCCAGCATGGCGCTGGCTGGGGCTGATGGGAGTTGTAGTTCAAAAAAAGTAACTTTTCCAAGCTCTGCCTTAGCATGCAAAGCATGTGCTCTTCCAGTAAGCTTTCTCCAGTCTATTCCCACAAAGTGTGGTGGTAAATTACTACAGAAATCAAAGTTTGGCAGATTCTGTCTGGCTCTCACTCCCACTTCTTGCCCAAGCTATGTGCGCTTCCTTAGATCAGAAGTAGCTCCAGACTGGTGTTTTTTTGTTGCAGCTATATCCTGCAACATGTTATTGACACAATAATAGTGCATTTGTGGTGGATTTATACTGGACTATCCTCATATCATACCACTTTATTAGTTTTTCTACAATGCTTTCCCAGTGTCATTGCATTATTGCCATCTGGTGGGACACTCTTGCACTTTAGCACAACAAAAGCTGGACACACACAAAAAAGCACTGGAACATTTGTGGAATGAAAAGTTACAGGATTTCAGCAGTTAAGGGACATGCACTGGTTGAAAACGAAGCAGTATGTCTACCCTGAAATGTTCGCAGGCATAAACAGTATTGACAGCAGGATCAAAAATCATCATGAATTACACAATAAAAAGGACATTTGGAGGGGCCCCTAGTTTTGCTTGCAAAGTCACACGGGGCATTTCTTTTAACCAAAACACATTAATTCTTAAACAAAGACAATTTTATTTATTTTATTATTGCATTTGTATCCCACCTTTCCTCCAAGGAGTTCAAGGTGACATGCACATTTCTCCCCCCTCCCCATTTAATCCTCACAACCCTGTGATGTAGGTTAGGCTGAATGGCCTAAGGTCACTCAATGAGCTTCATGACCAAGAGTGGATGTGAACCCTCATCTCTCGGGTCATAGTCAAAGTCTCTAACCACTTTGTCACACTGGAAACAATAGAACTGACATTAATAGTTTTTAGGGTTATTTCACTACCCCAAGTCAAATTCTAGTGTATCTCAGGGTAATAAAATGTCCCAAAACAAAAACATGTCTGCTTCCCTAGATCAATATTTTCTTAAAAACCATATGGCATACTTTTTATCCCAATAAATTTACAATGGCTGGAATAAACATAAAAAGATAAAAAGCACCCCAACAGTAAAACTCATCAGACTACAACTATAATAATATTAATATATCACTAACATGCCAGAATGGTTTAAATGGTTAAGTAGTTGATATTTGGGGACACTATTTACTACCTAGCAAATAATAATATCTTACCATACAATTGTAGGTCTACTCCTGTGTAAATGAAAAGTGCACCCAGGATTGATTTTACCCCACTTGGGGGAAAGAAGGTTAAAGGTGGGAATGAGTTTCACCTGGAGAAATTTAGCAGTGTTATTTCATATTTATGTATTTATTTTATGATGGCAATATTATAAGTGAGAGGTTTTTCCAACCACGGAGCTGACATTTCCCAATCGCACACTTCAAGATGGGCACATTCTGATAATAGACAAATACCGTCACTGTAAGAATGGGAGCTTGTAGCAGGCTTTGAGAGAAGCCTTTGCCATTTTCTGCTTTGTCTCTGCAGTAAAGACAAACTTCAGCTCCAGAGACAGGAAATGGGAGTTGGGAACTGTAATCATATAATTAACATTTTAACTCTGATACAACAAGCTACAATCTACTACTTTGATTTCCCTTGTTTTCTTTTCTTTTTTTGTAACTAGTTTTGATTGGATTTCTTTTTACATATATATAAAATCAACAAACATAACCTACAAACGATCACATAAAAGAAGTAATAAAAGGCCTTTCCTGGCTGAATAAAATCAGAAATAGAAATTAACAAGAAAGAGAAACCATAAATAGCATTGCTGTCTTTTCTGTTTATTTTTTTTACATGCTGCCAGGAATATCCATATTTTCATCAGTAATACTGATGAAGATATGAAACCAAAGAGTTTCAAAGTAGTTCATAGCACCTCTGAGAGCTTGGTTCCACCCCCTGAGGTAAGACAGGGCACATCCATGACATCACTTGGGCACCTTTTAAAGACATGCCTGTTCACTGAAGAATTTGATGGTCTTTTATTACTCAGCTTTTAGTGATTGTTGTTATTGACTTGTTTTTGCTACTGTGAATGGTTATTGTTTCACCTTCATTTTTAATATATTCTAATTTGGGTTTTTAATATATTTTTGTTCTCATACTTTCTCCCTGACTTTTTTTTAAAAGGGTGATGTACAAAAGTTTTTGATTTTAAAAAACTATTTTCTCAGTATGACTGATGCTTGAGAAAATCTCTGATTTTGCTAACCTGCAATGAATGAATTTATTTATTTTCCCTTGATCCCAAATCAAAGACTACCATGTCTTAATGCACTGCAATGTTGGCTTTTGCACTATGGGCTGGATCTCAAAACGCTCTTCTGTTAGTGTAGGGATGGGGAACTGGATCCAGCCCCACCATTGGCAAAGTTTGACAGGTGGGTGGGGCCACTCACCTGTCAATCACCTGACATCACAGCTGAGCCATTTTTGCATTGTGCTGTGCATGCAAGTTCTGACAATCAGCTGATTGTCGGGGTTTGCAAAATGCTATGGCTCACAGCTCTGATGTTCCCAACCACAGTGTTAGTGGAAACCCTCTTTTGCTCATTCCTGACTCAGCAGAAGAATGTTGCATGAAAGAGTGACCCCAAATCCAGAGAAATTCCTTTGCTTGCATAAACTCTTGTGGAAGGCTATGCGCAACATTGTTCTCCAGATCTTTTAATGGCCTTTTTATGTGCTTCTTGCTGTAAGATCCCGTCCGTACTGTACATTTAAAGCAGTATTATACCATTTAAAACAGCCATGGCTTCCCCCAAGGAATCCTGGGAAATGTAATTTGTTGATTTAAAATGTTACTTTTAACTTAAAATAGGGTTTTAAAACATGGTCAGGAGTGGGGAGGGGGAGGAAGGAGACACTGTGTCTCCTCTCCTCCCCCCTCTTGAGAGCAGGTGGGTGGCAAGGTGCTGGTCACTGCTCTTTTGCAAGTGGCTTCTCTGCGTACAGGGAAGCTACCATTACAGGAGCAGTGACTGGCACTGCCAGGATGAATTCTTCTGCTTACCAGCTGAAAACATGGGAGGATTCCATCCTGCAGGGTTCTGCTCCTTTGTGAATGGCTTCTCTACACACAAGGAAGCTGCCCACAATGGAGCAGTAACCAGCATTGTCAGGATGAATCCTCCTGCTTACCAGCTGATACACGGAAGGATTCCATCCTGTGGGGTCCTGCTTCTTCACCTGTGGCTTCTCTGCATGTAGAGAAGCCACTCTGAAGGGGATTAGGGAAGCACATAGGGCTTGGGGAGGGCTGGCAGGAAGAAGAAGAGGTTGGGCAGGAAAGGCACCTGCCTTCTCCCACAAAGAGGTGCCTCCTTTCCTGGTTTCTCTTTCTTCCTGTGCATGTCAGCCTCTCCTTTCTGTCCCATGCTCCACATTCTGGGATCATTCTGGGCCTCCCAGCCTGACCCATAGAGATCTGGGGGTATCTCAACTCTCCTCGGCCAAGGCCCAAATGCCTCCAAATTGGCCTGATTAGCTTCAGCTGAATCTGGTGCAAAGCCTTAACTCTAAGTAATGCAGGGAACCTACATGTACAGAAACGTCTCTGCAATTTGATCCCCAGTGCATGAATGGTGACAAAGCTGGTTAGGGTGATTCAACAGATTGGCACAGAGCCAAGGACCATGCCTCTGCTTTCATCCCTTGGGATTGCATAAGGGGAAACACCTGAATAGGGCTAGGGTGTTACCACTGAAAAGGCTCTATCGAGAGCTGCAAGCCATGTTGGCTATGTCCTGCCTCCCCTGTCAGAGTCATTATGCCTCTGAATACCAATAGCTGGGAATCACAAAAGCGCCACAGTGCCCATGTTCTGCTTGTGACCTTCCCAAAGGCATCTGGTTGACCACAGTGAGAAGAGGATGCTGGACTATGTTAGCCCTTTGGCCTGATCCAGCAGGGCTCTTATGTTCTTATGCCCTGTCCATTTGCCACACACATCACTTCTGGAGGTGACTGCACCATGAGTTGGTCTTTTGATGCAGCTCCTAATGAACAGGTACATTCATACAGCTGTGTGAAAGAAACACTGTCTACACTAGGATCCTCATCCTCCCTGGAAACCAGAATAAAATATGGATGGATGCATGTATAGTTCCACAATCATTTTAATCCCAAAAGTATTCTTTACTCTCTGCCTTTCACTTAGTGAGCCTTTTGTCCTAAGTGAGCATGGCTGCCCATCCATCCACCCTTTCTTGGAATTGTGCAGCAGAGGGAATACAACATTATTTGCTTCAATTACAGTGGAGGTTGGTCACTAGGACAAATGGGACACTGCCTCACCAATCTCAGTCTGCCCTCAGCCAGCCACCACCTGCCTGCCTTTCTACTTGCATCTAGTCCAGACCCTGGCTGTCAGATTCCTCCTCCTTAGTCTCAGTGTTATCTTGGTAGAACTCAACAGGGAAGAGGATAGAGACAAAACCAGAATTATTTGGCTCTGTCTGTCCTTGGCTCTGGCTCTACCTACTGTTGGCCCTCCTGCCTTCCACCCTACTGGGCACTAGCCACCGCTGCTAAATTACATACATGATCCCCATGTGCAAGCATTATCAGGACAACTTATGACTGGACTTCATAGAAGCAGCAACCACATCACATCAGTAGCATTCACTTTGGGTCCTAGTAGAGTTCTGAACAGGGACTCAGCAAGTGTCCATTTGTGATTAAATTCTACCGAGAGACATAGAAGCACTCATGCTTAATACTTGATCAAAGGACCAGCTAATGAGGCAGACATCAACATTATGGCAATTAAATTTCATCAAAGACTTCTGACCTTTCCATGCAATCTTTTGGGGTAAAATCAGAGAGTGTGCAAAGCAAACCTTTATCCACAGGAAGCACAAAAGAAAGGCAGCGTTTTCTCCATCAACATAATTAGCCCTGGCATATTGACTCTTTCCATCAGTTCCCTTGGCTAGAAGCTAACTTGTGTGAGAAGTTGACAAAATCATGTTAAGTGCTGCCAGTTTGCTTTTCTGCCCGGGATTAGACAAGGAAAACAGCATCCAAAATGTAGGTGTATGTTCTCAGCTGCAGTCATTGGATCTGAAATCATTGGTATTGACCATTGGTTGTGCTGAAATTATGAAAATAATCGATAATATAAAAATACGAGAGGGAGGGAGGGTGTGCCTGCCCACACATTTTATAGAACATACGTTAGACTAATCTATTGATTAGGGAAGAACTATATTCCACTTGAACTATATTCACTTGCACAGCAGCTCATCCATAAATTCTCTCTGTGTTAGTGTTTGCAACCATGTAAACAATTCTACAGCTCACCATTATAATGCAAAGAAATAGGAATTATAAAGAGAGCTTGTACATTTGTAGTCAGTTCTAGAGGCCATTGGAAGCAATGGAGAAATTTCAATGGATATCCTTGATGCTGCCCACTCCAGACTCCTGTGTACACTAATTATTTAATTAAAACATTTATACCTTGTCTTTGAGACCAGGGGCATCCACAAGATTGCTTACAACAAAAATAAAATAGTAATAAAAACTATTAATATGAACAAGGAAACTTAACTGTAGAATTTCCAGAGCTAAACACCTGACAAAATAAATAGGTTTTTGCCAAACTGCCAGAATGCAAAGAGTAAGAGAGCCAAGTAGGGTTCCCCAAGGAGGATATTTCACAATCTTGGTGCCTTCACCAAAGGGTCCGTATCTCCAATGCTCACCTACGATACTTCTCACTTCCAGTAGCCTTTGAAAAGACTACATCACCCTTGTACTGGTGCATTGCATAGGGCACCCCTAGAGGGTCATGTACTGCTTCTATTCCGAGTGCCAGTACCTAGTAAGCCTTTAGTGGAAGGATGTTTGGGTTGTCAGAGAGCTTATGGTAAAGGTATTTTGGAGATCGGTGATGCTGGATGTGGTGGGGATTTTTTAAAAAAAAATCAGTTCATTTCAAGCCAATCCAAAGTGAGCAGTTCCATCTTTAGTTAGGGCCAGTTTTGATACTACTGGTCATCTGTTTGGAGGGAAGAGAATGAATGAATCAATGCTAAACTAGTGATCAGAAATATCAGGGCAACATCTCTTTGGTGGGTGAATGGCCAATGCAGCCTTGATCCACCAAGGGGCACAACACATACACAGAGCAGAGTTCAGACAGGAGCCCCCAGAAGAACCTCCTGTAGGGCCAGAGTACAGACCCTCACAGGCTCTTTCCCCTGAGCCTAAGGAACCAGATTCCTCCCATTGCTTTTCACTGGTCCAGTTGGTCAGGGAGGAGGCGATGGAATGGAGGAGGAGTGCCTGTCTTCAGGACAGAAGGTTGGCCCTTTAAGGACCGTAAGTTCTCTTTTCCAGGGCAAAGAGCCTGGAAAAAGTAGTCTGGAGGCAGAGGCTTAAAAGGCCCAGCCTGCTCTCCACAGAACACACACAGTGGGTGAAGATATTTACATTGTATTTTCTGACCATTTGACTTTCTCTCTTGCCTTTACTTCTATTATTTGTCGGTTCTTACATTTACTTTGACTTGCAGGAGCAACCTCTATAGGTTGAAGGGTTTGCATATCCAGTCTAACTGCAAGACAACAAGGAATAACTTGTTAAATTAGGTTGAGACTGTGCTTTCTGGTGAAGATGCTATTCAATGAAACTATGAAAGGTATTTGTATAGAATTACAACTAACCTGAATTGGTTAAAAAAGAATTACTGATTATGGACTTCTTTCATGACACTTGCTCCCATAACATACTTAATATTTATTTCTTTATTAATTTAAGTGTAGCTACATTGAGCCAATGCCATTTGGTCTGTTTTTAAAAATTCTTTCATTTCATATCACTTTTCACTACACCAAGACAGATGTCTGCAACTGCCCTGCACATCAACAGACTGTCATTTCCTTTACACAGATGAAAAAGCATGTACCAGCATACATAGCGGGCCCTTTTATTTTCAAAGAAAATTTCAAAGTGGATCTCATTGTTCCAGACGCACACGTCTTTATCCATTTAGGAGCCACCACTGTTACTGCCTATCATCATGGGACCATACTTCTGACAGTGATTATAAGGCTATCTAATCTAATCCCATACTATAATATAGGAACATCTACCTACAAACCCTCAGACGGGTCAGCTAGCCCACAGAATCCAGATCACAGCGCGTATTGTTGTATTGTTATGTTTTTTGACTTTGTTTTGTTTGTCTTTTGAAAAATTTGAATAAAAATTATTAAAAAAAAAAGAAAAGAATCCAGATCACAGCGCGTCACAGACGGAGTGAATGTACTGGGGGGAAAATGCTGAAAAACAATTCCAAAAAATGCAAGCAAGATAGTCAAGGCATACAGGAAATAAGAAGGGCTGCATACTGAGCACATCCAGAGTAACTAACAACTCTTGAACTAGTGGAAAATCCTTTCTGCTCTCCCTTCCCTTCATAAGAATATCCCAAAGGCCAATCTAGTCCAAAATTCTGTTTTCACAGTGGCTTACCAGGTACTTATGAGAAACCTGCAAGCGGGACCTGAGCGCAATAACAACTTCCCACTTGTGATTCCCAGCAACTGATATTCAGAGGCATATTGCCTCCAACAGTGGAGGCAAAACTTAGCCATTTTGGCTAGTAGCCGTTGATAGCCTTATTCTCCGTATTTTTTTTCTAATCCCTTTTTAAAGCCATCCAAGCTGGTGGATGTCAAATATGACAATCAGATCTGATTCATCAAGTCTTCTCAAGGAAATTTTATTTGGACCTATTTCATGCTACTAGCATCTTGTGTCCAGTTGTGGAAGTCCAGTGGGAGTGAAGTGTAACACGATCAAAGACAACAGGAACCCAATAACCCTTTTGAAGGATCAAATCCATTATTCTCCATTATATTGACATCTAAAAGGACTGCTAAATTTGTAAAGTCAACAGCCAATTCAGGTGACAACAGAAGAAGAAAAAAGAGAGCTGCCAGAACCATGACTTTGAGATAGTATGGCCACTTAGGTATTGCCAAAAAAGAGGACACAGATGTGCATAAAATGTGTATATGCTAAGTTATTACATATAGATACAAATTTAGAAACAATTACTATATTTTAATAGAAATACAATACATCTCACCACAGTGTGCCTGACTCAGGCTACTGTCCAGGTGCAAACTGTTGATGGGCAACTTCAAGGCTCCTGCTCTCCTTTCTTATGGTTCTTTATCTTTAAACAAGACTAGGACCATGCATCTTCTTCAAACAGAGGAATGTTCTCTGTAAAGTAGGACACACATCCCCTACTTTGATAATACACACTTTTATTCTGCTTAATTATTTTTATAATGCAAACTGAGCCATAAGAAAATAGACATAGTGAAGAACAGGCTTTGATTTTTGAAGCACTGTTTTTGGTGCAAGTACCCAAGATGAACGATGGGCAGAGACAGTGCTTTGGAAAAGGCAGCTTATTGTGTAAAGTAGGGTGAGAACGGCTGTGACTCATTTTTTTAATGTGAAAAAGTAATGCTACATCAATATATTTATTGTGCATTCAATTAACTTTATGTTTACACTTCACAAACATTGTTTACCGGCACAGATGTCCTATGTTGGAAAACATGGCACTTTGGAAATGCAATAACCATGCACATAAAATGTCAACATATGCTGAGGAAATATGTCCCAGGTCCAAATACAGTATGCTTCCTTCATAGCTTTCCAAACAGTGTTGAAGGCAACAGGCATCTCAGGCTGTAATTATAATGATTTTGCACGATTTCCCCATCAGGTGAAGTAAACAGGGAAGATAGTCACTTTCCTATATGAAAAACTACAGGAAGTTATTAAAATATCATCAGAGGAAATTCTCTTTGGCAACGTGAAATATCCTCTCAGGAGGAGTGTTGTGATATTCTTAGGGGATGGCTCATGGGGTCGAAGTTCTGGATCGTTTGTGGTTGGCCCCGAATCTTCTGCCCCTTTTCCCTTTTCAAAACTTTTTTTTAACTTGAGGAACACAGGAAGCTGCCTTGTACTGGGTCAAACCATGGATCCATCTAGCTCAGTATTGGCTACACTGCCTGGCAGAGGCGGTTCAGGGTTACAAATTAGAGCCTCCCCCAGCCCTACCTGGAGATGGCTGGGGCTGAACCTAGGACCTCCTCCATGCTCAGCAGATGCTATACCACTGAACCATAGCTCTTTCCACCATCCTTTATTTATTTATTATTTAAAAGCATAATCCTTAACATTAAAAAAAATCTCTAAGCAATGTACAGTCTAAAAAACAAACAATATATCATTAAAACAAAAACACAACCTAAAACAGTGGTATAAAAACACATGAAACCATATAAAATCCAGTAAACCAGAGATTCAGGGGGTTCATACCCCAAAATCAGGATCTAATCTTATGGATCAGGGAAAGCCTGGGCAAAAAGATCAGTCTTTATAAGACATCTGGAACAACTGGTGGTTGATGCTTCACATATGGCAGAGAGAAGGGCATTCCACAGTACAAGGGCAACAGCAGAAAATGTTCAGGTCACCGCCCTAATGTATCCTGTTGGGTGCGGTGCTGTAAGCAGAATTTCCCCAGATGATCTAAGTGATCTTACAGGTCTATATAGGACAGGCAGTCTTTCAGGTAACTGGGTTCCATCTTAATAACAAGATCTTGAATATAGTCCTGATAGATTATCAACAGCCAGTGCAGTTCCTTCAGCACAGGGGTAATATACGTGCGTCCAGGTCCTCCACTCAACAACCTGACTATACACATTGCTTGCAGGACAGCTGGTCACACTCCAGAGCACAGTGTCAGTGAGACCCCAGCCACCTGCTGTCTTAATTTACCCAGAGGCATCACTACATATAAATTAGCACAGGCAAACAGCATTCAACTTAGTTTCAGGGGCCAGTGCTGTGAGTCCTTTAAGTATCTAACAAGGCTCCTGCCTAGCAAAACTAGTTCTGCATATCACCACCTCCACTGTCATCTATCACAACACCTACAAGAAACAACTCAGGCCAAATGATTTTTTTTAATTCACTGAACAATCTCAATCTGATTATACATATAGGAAAGGAGTGTAAAATACTTTGCTAGATATGCATAATAAATGGCAGCACAAACATGCAGCATCTCCAGAATATGCTAGAATATTTCAGTCACTGAAGTAGATTGAGAAATGCTAGATCAACTTTAAGTTAGGGTGGTCAGCATGGGCATCTGCAGGGGGCAAAGGGAGCAGTTGCCTCCCACCCCTGAATCAACCACAGGTTCAACCATAATCCCCCGGTTCCTGACATTCTTTTCTGAAAAGAATAAAAGAATACATTTCTAGCATTTGTAGAACCTGAGATAAGAGGCCAAATGAACAGACACGATTCTTCTCATATTTTTGATGAGAAACTAACCTGCTCCTCCCTTTTCGTGTCTTACTTCCCCTTCCCCTTGAAAACAATTCTGCAGATGCCAACAGTGGCCAGATGCAAGAGAGCAGGACTACACAACAATAGGATGGCCACTCTATCCTAAACACTTTTACATTTTATGTCCCCCAATGACAAATTTTTATCTCACATCAGCTTCAGGGTGTGCAATTTTTTTAATGACTGAGAGGTAAATTCATGGTACATATAATCATCACATCACTTCAAGGAACTGAGGTTCTAAATATTGGGGAAGGAGTCTTACCTATTATCATAGGAGGGTTAGAGGACACACCGGTAACAAAGCTAGAAAAGTCTCTCTTAAAGGAGAACAGAATAGCTGTTCTGGTTTCCAAGAGCGCTCCTGGCTCTACCCAGTACAACTAAGTCTAGTGCCACCTACTGTCTAAGCATATATTTTATTTATATATATGGAAATGGACTGCCTTCAAGTCAATCCCGACTTATGGCGACCCTATGAAGAGGGTTTTCATGGTAAGCGGTATTCAGAGGTGGTTTACCATTGCCTCCCCCTGAGGCTGAGAGGCAGTTACTGGCCCAAGGTCACCCAGTGAGTGTCATAGCTGTGTGGGGATTCGAACCCTGGTCTCTCAGATTGTAGTCCAACACCTTAACCACTACACTGCACTGGCTCCCCATCCACACATAGAGATCGGGAACACCATGGTCTGAATGATCCTGACTTTAGTGTGCAGTGATACATCTTTGCATTTGAGGACCTTTTCTAGTTCTCTCATAGCTGCCTTCCCCATTCCTAGCCTTCTTCTGATTTCTTGGCTGTTGTCTCCATTTTGGTTAATGACTGTGTGCCAAACTCCCCTTGGTCACCTCAAAAACTTTTTTTTTCTTTTTTGCATTCCTGGGAAATAAAAAAATAAACCCTCAGATTATCTTTTAGGTTTCCAAGGAAAGGTTTAAAAAGCAGACAGAGGAAGCATGTAGCTCCCTCCCCTCACTTGCCAGTTATCCCACTCAGTTTCCAAATCAAAAAATCATTTTCTTGTTCTACAAAAAGGTGGACACAACGCAATGGCCATTTTCCCAACCAGAAATCAGTATCATTTCAAGTTCAAGCAAGTGTTCTGTGTTGAGTCATCCTTTCCCACTGTGATCTAACCCCTCCCCCTTCTTTTCTTCTTAGGAGGTAGAAATGATTTTAGCCCCAGGATCATGCCAAACCTCATTTTGAATCAGGCCAAAATTCAAAAGACACTGCAACTTGGGATGAGGGAGACATTTGATTAAGTTTGCATTTAAAGGTGAATCTGCCTAATTTGTACTTTCCAAAACAATGTGCAAACGAAGGCACAGTCAAGCTTCAAAATTCACACTTTTCCAGATTTTGCAGTGCAGTTCTCCAGCCAAGTAATATGTAGAAAATTGCATATAGTAGGGTAAAATGTGCATATACATCCATACGGGGAGGGGAAATAACATACATAAAGGGGGGGATTGCTTTGCAAAACTGTGTGTATTAGGCAAAACTGCATACAGAAATGTGTAAGAGGAATAATTAAGAGGAATTTACACTAAAACACTGATTAATTTTCATGAGGCCTTTTTAAAAAAATTGCAAAGTGACTTGCAAATGTGGAGAACTGAACTTAAAATGGGAACAAAATAGAAATTGAGAGAAAATGGAATTAACAGATTTGACCAGCCCTATTTACAACCAGCTTGAAATGGAGTGAAGCTTTTTGAACCAGGGGAGTTCATATTTCAAACCTCCCCAACTGTGAGTTCAGCTCTGTCACTAGTTCATTTCCAGCATCCCATCAGTAGCATTTAAGATAATTACCACATCTGGATGTCACTATGGGCTGGCTGTAATGCTCTCTGTTAGCAGAAGGGCTCTTGCGCTAGTGGACAGGCAAGTTTTTATATTGTGCAACAGAGACTTCCAGTGCAACAGTCGCTCTAGCAGAAACATGTGCAACATTGTACAATCCATTGTGCAACCAAGTTACCAGCACCTAGTTTATGCATTCTTTTGTGAAACAACATTCCACGGGTGCAAAACAATTTGCCAGTGGAACAAGTATTCCACCAAGAGTCTTCAACTTGGCACTACACTGAATACAACCCATGTTATGTGTTTCCTCACCATCTAGAAGCAACAGCCAATGATAACACAACTGAGCAAGGAAGCACGCGCTGGTTAAGTTGCCCTAGATGTTACATGCAAGGGGAGGATTATTAAACATGAGTCTGCTGATTTAGATGGCAGCTGTGCATAATGAAAACAACATGTGGTTCTGTTGTTCGGTACTTTGTGTAAGTAGAACAAAGAGAGGAAGTGCATTGTTTTGTGAAAGCAGACAAATCATGTGGCCACTCCCTTTTATGTGTCCAATGTACTTTTGTAATCTCAGGATTTGAGGCAAAGATCTTAGTTCCTGGAAATCCATACCTTGTCACTGGTATTTTATTACAATATGCCTAAATTCAAAAAACCCTAAATGTGTGGACAATCTCAGTGGCCAGGGATCAAGGAAGTTGCAGTCCAACAACATCTGGGGACCCAAGGTTGAAGAACAGTGCCTTAGAAAATTGGCTGTAACAGTTCCGGTGCCAGGCTATTTTGCGCCCTAGGCAAGGCTAACTATTTGTACCCCCCCAAAAAATGCTAACTTCAATTTTCAAAAACAGATGTCTTGTAGAAAAAATGAAAAACACAAAACTTGAAACTGCTAAATTTATTTTAGTTACATTTTTTCCAAGGGTTAAAAAAACTAATCCGTATAAAATTGTGCCCCTCAAAGGTCAGTACTGCGCCCCTCTGAGGTCTGCGCCCTAGGCGGCTGCCTAGTTGGCCTAATGATAGCACCAGCCCTGGCTGTATAGTCAAAGGAAAACAAAATGTTTAATCCCTGATGCAGAATATTTTAACCCCCTCCCCCTCCCTCCCTCCCTCTCCCTCTCCCCCCCTCTCCCTCTCCCTCTCCCTCTCCCTCTGTGTGTGTGTGTGTGTGTGTGTGTGTGAGCCATAAAAAGCATGTTGGTTAGGCATAATAAACATTTTTAATATATTAATGGGTATTAGTCTCAAAAAAACAGCCAGAGGTCTCAGTAATCTATTCAGTTATATTTCTTTTCATATTGACATGTCTTGAGGAACTGTCTCAGTCCCTTTCACTGCCCACCACCCCCACCAGGACACTGGTAGATGGCAGCATTTCCACAGGATATCAGCAAATGAATCTTTTTGCGTCCACTGAAAGGATAGCCTGGCCCAGATACAAAGTAGCCATTTTCTGTCCTATTACTCTCAACCTCTGCTTTGCAACAGCAAAATTCTTTTTCCTTTCAAATCTCACATTTGCATAGAGTACAGCATGCTGGCACTTCTCTAAAGCGACTATCTTGTTCTCCAGAGTCTCAGCTTTTGTTTATTTTTTTAAAGCAAATCTGCAGCTGTCATGGCTGCAGAGAGAACTCAAAAATGTGAACTGAGTGTGATTGATACAGAGACGTCTCTCAGTTGCTACATTCATTCATCTCCATGCGGTGTTCTCAAATGGCCAGTAATTTAGATGTCAGCTAGTTAATGATATCCTTCCTCCTTTGACAAAGAAGCGGGCCAGTCATAAATCTAGAGAGCTGGGAAAAGTGACTTCTCCTTTTGGTACTATTGGTCCATGAGATTTGGAAAGGATCACCATCACGGCATTTCTTCCCCCACAAAAGCAAGAAATAACCAACCTCAAAATGTATATTATCCAAGGTCATATTTCAGCTCAACTCTACCATGTCTAGGATTATAGGATTAGGTTTTAAAAAAAACACATTTGAACGCTCTTCCAGAAGCAGGAACTTGATATTGTTACATGATCCCACTTCTTACACCAGTGTTACATGTGTCCCACTACCCCAAGCGATGAAACATTCTAGGGGCAGCATTTACCTAGATGTAGCCCACTTTGGAAGGAGGGATCAGTAGAGAATTATGATGTTTTCTAATATCTGAGTTCATTTACAAATATAAGAGTAGGTGAACATATACAGCTTAATACCTCTACAGACAGCAAATCCCTTACCCCACATCAGATTCCCCAGAAAAGAAGCCCAGCCCCCCAAAATAGGCCTTAGCCTTCCAGAACTAACATCTCCCCCACTGCCTCTTTCCCAATCTGTCTCCAACTGCAGTTTCACACATAGCCCAAAATTGTATTGGATTTTTCATGGCGTAGAAAGGAGACATGCCATTCCCCAAAATGGTTCTCATCTTCCACAGGAGTTACCAGCTATTTTCTAGTCATTGTGGGCAATCTACCTGTAATTTCCCTAACAAAACATGCTTCAGACTTTTGTTGGACATATTTGTACATTTAGATCATTTGTATTCTTAATTTTCTTTTCTCTTAGATAAATCTGTTATGTTAAAAATAACAATCAAAGAATAAACTCCATAGGAAACTGCCTCATACCGACTCAGACCATAGATCTGCTCATCACTGATCTAACTCAGTATTGTCTACACTGACTGGCAGTGGCTTTACAGGGTTTCAAGCACGATTTTTACCTTCTACCCAACTGGGAGCTGCTGGAGATAGAACTTGGGGCCTTCTACATGCAAAACATGTATTGCCAAAGACTGTTGTATAGACAAGCAGGTGTGGGTGACCTTCACAAATTACCCTCAATATGCTATATTTAGGGTCTGTGTGGGATCTAGTATATTGAAGGCTATTCCCCATGCAGTGGAGGGGGTTAATTATTACACCATTTTGTATCAAGAAGACATGTCCAGGCTTAGACTAGCTGTCCTCTTCAGGGTTCATGAGGGAACATTCTATCTGTATTAGGTCACTTTACTGTACACAAGGCAAGCAAGAGTCCAGTTGCCTAGCAGGAGGCACACAGTTGCTGACCCCTCTGGGGGAGGAGTCAAGTGGACTACATCTAGCAGCCTGAAAGACAAGACAGGAGGAGACACACGGGAAGACACTGCTGGGGGAGAGACAAGGGAAGACATAAACATCACCCTGCACAGTCACAGCTCAATCCGGGCAGAAAACCATCATGGCAGAGGCCTCTCCCAGGAGTGATAGAGTGGCAACCAGCTGCCCTCAGGGGATCTCCTAAACACTGCTGCCAAGGAACGTGAGACATCTTATGCTTATTTCTAGGTGTATACACAGCAATAACGACTACTAGACAGATGACCTCTTGGTGTTTTAATGGTCTAATTGGGATTAACGAACTAACTGCCTCTAATGACTGAGTTGGCAGTAACTCTGGTCCCTGGGATATTACAAAGCATGTGCTCTATCACTGCCCTATGGTCCTTCCCCCAAGTTCCAACTCCCTTTCCTCCCCAGAAATAGGTGAACATTTGCTACAGAAACCAGAAGAAATAAAGGGGCGAGACACAAGTGTATAGGTTTAAACTAGGGCCACGTTATTAACCACTCTTAAATGTTGTGAAGTATAACTAAGGGAGCAATCCAGCTCATATTTATGCTGGGCTGAGGGGAGTTGGATGCAGGGGATCTTCGGCTGACCTGGCAGGGTCTCACATGAGCCAAGCGACACTGGCGTAAGTCCCTCAGCCCAGCTCAGCTGGGGCTCATCCAGCTCAGTTGAGACTGGTGTAAGTGAAGCCTGTGTAAGCCAGCATGAGTCCCAAAAAAGGAAGCATTCCAGGAATGTGTTGGGGATGTGTCAGGGGAGGGGTCAAGGTGAGGGCACTTAACATCCAACTCATGTTCAGAGCACTCCTGAAGGTCTCAATACGGACAAAAGGTACACCGTGGAAAAGGTCAGTCTAAGAAAATTAATACAATAGAAATCAATGGAGAGGGCTTACTCCCTGGTAGGGTATTTCAGAGAGCAGGCTTTTAATTTCTGATCCCTGCATGCAGCTCCCAACTAAGCCAGTGTTCAACAAACCCAGAGGTTCCTGAATGGCAATTGGATGCAGCAGAACTTTACGCCGGCTTTTCATGCACAGACACCACTTACACTGGCTTCCTATGAGTTGGATTGCTCTGTAAACTGCATCAGGGAATGAGCCCATGTGCAGGAAATCCCATCAACCTCCCTCAAGCTCCTAGGCTTGTTCTTCTTGGGTGAGCCTACCCTGCAAGAGGGATTCAAGCTGGCCTTAATTCCAGTTTTTCCTCCTGCTATGCCCCTAAGGTGAGGAGAGAGGTCTTCCAACCCACTCCACTTCCATCCATAAGACCTTGAATGAGTGTTACATGTTAACCTCAATAGTGGTCCATACCCCACCCCACGGGTCTCGCAGCCCTAAGTGCAAGTCTCTGGAATCACTATTCACTTTAAAATGCCTCACGGTACTCACCATTCATCTCCAACATCTCCCTCTTCCTTCCAGTGACCAATGCCAATCAACCAAGCCAATCAACCTATTTAAACAGCTCTCAAAACTAACTACCCTGACCCAGGAATACCCCTAAGCGAAACAATCACAAAAGATAGCAAAAAACACCTACTCAGTCCCATTGAAGGTGACCAGCTAATCTCACACTGCAAACTGGAAGGGAGCTCTGGGTGCTACAAGATCTCCAATGAGACTGAGGTGCAGCCAGAAGGACCTACTTATCCTTCGGCCCGCCCCTCCCACCACCTGGCAATAGGCCTGGAAGTGGTTTCTTGCCCATCTTCTGGTCCTGCTGCAAATGCGCTCCCCACAGGACAGCTTTCAGTGCTGGTTGGGAGAAGCAGAGCAGTGTATAAGGCTGAGCCCTGGAAAGTCCTTCTACGCAACCATAAAATCCACATTTATCCCATGAGCCTATGATATCCTATTTACTGGAGTAGCCAATGAGATACCCTCCAGATATTGTTGGACTATAACTCTAATCACCCCTGATCATTGGCCAGGCTGTCTGGGGCTGATGGGAGCTATAATCCAACATCTGGAGGGCACCAGGTTAGAGAAGGCTAAAGAAGACTATTGAGATTCCTTTATATTACTCAGCTTGGCACAAGATCAGTCAGCTCCTTTCAGGCCCCTTATTTCAGACACTATGGTATGAAATTGATTCGTAAAATTCCAAAAATCACTATTATAACCACTTTCAATACAATGGGGAAAATTCACATTACGCTTTTTCAGTTTATTATATGGAGTATTTAGATTACATTTTACCTAACCTAAACCCTTTGCTGTTCCCTAACTCTTTCTGATTTGCCATCATATTTTACAGATGTCTGTGACTCTCTCCTTTCTCTTGTCAAACAGCCATTTCTGTCTTGTCCTTTATTGGTTACAGACTGACTATTGCAGTATTGACATCAACAGCAGATGTCTTTGTTTGGCTTGAGTACTCTTCACCACCTGTCAATGTGCCCCTGTAATACTGTCAAGTTCTGAGGTCCTGTTTTATAAAAATCCTCTAGTGTGCTGACAGTTTTCCAAGCCAGAAGCTGGAGACATAAGAGCTTAATCCTTTCTACAGATAGTTCTCCCTATCCAAAAATCTTTTCATTGCTTTGCCATTTTAAAACCTTCCTGTTTTGTGTATAAATTGCATCAGGTGCCTGTGCCCAAGGGAAGGGGCACCAGAAGAGGGGGGAGTGACCAGGTTAGGTGCCTAATGATGCATAAGCTGAATGCGGAGGGATGTCAGCTTTCTTTTTATTTTTATTTACTTAGTGATAGAGCATCTGCCTTGCATGTAGAATGTCCCAGGTTCAATCCCCAGCATCTCCAGGCAGGGTTGGGAGAAATCCTTGAGAACCGCTGCCAGTCAGTGTAGACGATACTGATCTAGATAGACTAATGACTTAGTAGAAGACAGTTTCCTAGGCTTCCTAAATGTCCCACCTTAGAATTAAGGCTAGATTAATCATTCAGTGTCCATTTGGCATCTGTTCATTCATATTTCCACATTAATATGTGATAGATATATATTCAAATATAAATTATATATAAATACATATTTAAATAATACTGGATTGCAAAATACATATTTAAAACATATGTTTAAGTTTAATGTATGCATATCTAAATGCATTTTATCCTAAAATATGGGGGTGTTAGGAATAACAGGGGTTAGACATTTCGGTACTTTTTTGAGTCAAAAACTGTACCAGAAAATTCAGAGAAGTGTGGATTATCATGTTCTGATCCACAAACTTGTCCAGGAGGTGCATATTTAGTCAGCTCACTTGAAAATGCAGATGAAATTAAATTCTCATTCGTCCCTTCATAGAAGAGAGTTCTCAGGGCATGTCACAACATGAAATAAATTTAAAATTCAACAAGTCAGTGGCAGAGGATTGGCCCTTTGATATCACATGACTTCCTGGAAGCTGTTGTATGCTCGTCACAACTGGAGCTACTTATCGTTTCCTCCTCTAGCCAGCAGCTCCAGCAGGGCGGAGAACCAGCATCTGATTCATAAGGACTCCCAAACTGAATGCTGTAGCACTTGCCACACTTCGTGCATATAAATAATGAAATATGGAAGGAAACCCAATATCATGCGACACCTCTGTAAAGTAGACTTCTTTAAATTCCTTTTTTAAACAGATGGCTTCTGAAGTCAGAAGGCTGACTCTTTTCCAAGGAATCTCATTCCACATCTTGCAAATCTAAGACCAATAATATATCGGCTCTGAGATTGCTCTCATCCTGAATATAATTCAGAGGAAGCTAGCCTAGCTACCATAAAGAATTGCCTTAAAAGCCAACACACACGAAAATCACAAGAATCTGACTCATCGAACTTTGAACATTATTTAAAATTTCATTTTTAAAATTCAGCTTCTGGACATTCTTTCACAAACATTCGTTGATCTCAAGATGTCACTAGTTAATAATGAATTCCAACTGGCCAATACCTGGGGTTTTCCCCTGCTAACCTGTGCTGAGTAGAAGGGGACTTTCAAGGTCACCATTCTTAAGCTATAGTATCTCCTTGAAGCTGCCCTGTTCTGAAACATATCATTAAGTCTAGTCTGGTTCTACTCTAGCCTAGTGCAAAAGGGAGGATTGGATTGCTCTGCCAGTTATCATGGGTATACTGCATGGGAAAGAAGTTATTCAAAAAATAACTTGGGTAGACATCCCAATTTGCTGGGAAGTTTCATTTTCAGCTTCCATACACTTATCTTGGGCCAAGCTATGATTTGTTTATTTATTGCATTTATATCCCACCTTCCTTCAAAGAGCTCAAGGCAGAAACCACGGCTGTCCTCCACCTAATTTATCCTCACAACAACCCTGAGAGTTCGGTTGGGCTGGGGGGGAGGAAGCAACAAAGAAAACCCCACCTTGGGTCAACATCTCCATTTGCTGTGAATTTTCATTTTCAGCTTCCATTGAGACCCCATTAAAGACCAAACTGTTGTTGCATTTATATCCCACTTTTCCTACACAAAGAACTCAAGGCATCAGTCATGGCTCTCCTCCTATTTTATCCTCAGAACAACCCTGTGAGGTAGGTTAGGCTGTGAAAGAGTGGTGCTTTATGCTTTATGGCTGAGTGAAGTATGCTTCACAGCATTCGAACCCATGCCCAAGCCCTAGCATTCTTATCACCACACAACACCAGCTCAGTGATTCCAATTATATCAGTCTAGTTTGGAAGAAACCTAGCTGTGAGTAGCACTTCACATGTGCTTTCCCCTCCTCCTCCTTTCCTTGTGTAATATCTTTGAACAAAAGCATCTAATTAGCAAAAGCAATTATTAGAGAGAACCAGTGAGCACTTCCTCCACGCTCTCTGTTCCGGCAGATCAGACTGGTGCTGAGCTTAAAAATGCAAATAGATTTTTTCCCCATTTGCCTGGGGTTTCATTACTAGTGGGAGACTGATCCAGGCAGGAGGAAACCACATCCAGATTTCTTATTGTAGAGAAAGCTCACCAGCTGCTTCCCAATGGTGGTGTCTCAAAAGGATCCAAGAAAAGAAGCTCTCAAGGCAAATATATGCTGCTGGGTTTTGTTAACGTTTAGTATAAGCTTAGTCATCTCAGTATGGTACATTCAAAAGTGTTTCGGAGTGTGTTGTGGGGGGAGGAATCTAAGGTCAAAATCTTCAGATGGAATAAAAGTTCATTGGCTGCTCTGGGAAGGGCTGGCCCAAGACATGTTGAGAATGGACTGTAGCTCCGTGGCAGAGTGTTTGCTTTGCATGCAGAAGATCCCAGGTTCAATCCCTAGTGTCTTCGAGTTGGACTGGGAATGTCCCCATCTGAAACCCTGCAGAGCTGCTACCAGTCAGTGTAGACCAGGGGTAGCCAACGTGGTGCCCTCCAGGCAGTGGGGTCTGGTCCATTAGAGCAAAGGGGCATTGTCTTACCAACTCTAGTCTGCCCTCAGCCAATCCCCACTTGCCTGTCTTCTTACTTTCAACCAGTGCAGAGGGTGGCACTTCTGGTCAGCTTCCTGCTCCTTAGTCTCAGCGTTGCGCATGTAGAACTCAGTAGCGAGGAGGACAGGGACAAAGCTAGAAATAGTTGGCTCTGCTTGTCATTAACTCTGCCTTTGCCTACTGTTGGCCTCTCTACCTTCCACCTCAGCAGTCCCAATGGACGCCAGCCATGACTGCCTCCACGTGTTACGGACTACAACTCCCATCAGCCTCAACCAGCATGGCCAATGATCAGGGATGATGAGCGTTGTCGTCCAAAACATCTGGAAGTCACCACATTGGCTATACCTGGTGCAGACAATGAAGAGCTAGAATGATCTATGATCTCATTCAGTATATGATCCTATGCTGCCTATAGCAAAGGACAAGATGGTGCCCCCTACTTATCCCACCTACAGACACCAACCAGGCTGGCATTTGAATCTTGCTTCAACATTAGGATAGCATTCTCCACATCACCTGAGGGCAGCAGGCTAGCTTATGGGGTGCAGGACTGGCTGCACTGCATACACAGCTCTGCCCTCCAACACCTTGCTACCACTCTGTGGCCTCCAGCATCTACCACCTGAGGTGGCCACCTCGCTCAGCTTAATGGGTTGCTGCCTTGGGCTCCTACTGGGAGGAAGGGTGGGATAAATCAAATAATAAAATAAATAAATAAATAATGTTGAGGCCAGGTCTGGCTCTGGGACTACTCCAAGAGAGCCAACATATACACAAGCACATTCATAAGAAATAGTCTGCTGGGTCAGACTGAAGGTGTATCTAACTCAGCATCCTGTTTTACAGAATGGCCAACCAGATGCAACTACCCTTCCTCTCTGTCTCCCCAGTAAATGGCATTCAGTGGCATACTGCCTCTGACACTGGTGGCTCCATTTAGCTCTTGTGATGATTAATAGCTGTTGATTGACATAAGAACATAGGCGTCCTTCTGGATCATCTAGTGTCCAGCATTCTGTTCTCACAGTGACTAATCAGATGCCTATGGGAAGACTGCTAGCAGGGCGTGAGTGCAACAGGACTCTC
Organism: Rhineura floridana; assembly: GCF_030035675.1. Lineage (NCBI taxonomy): Eukaryota > Metazoa > Chordata > Lepidosauria > Squamata > Rhineuridae > Rhineura > Rhineura floridana. The sequence goes on from NC_084489.1 coordinate 50,284,959, forward strand.
CTCACTTCTGATTCCCAGCAACTGGTACTCAGAGGCATACTGCCTCTGACAGAGGAGATAGAACTCAGATGCTGCTGCTATTGCTGTTGCTGTTATTTATGTGACTTGTTAGTCACTGGCTACCCAAAGGTCTCCAAGTAGCTTACAGCATATTAAAAGTATAAATAAACCACTTGATGTCTTTGATAAACCACTTACAGATTTTTCACAATCAAGCAGTATATAAATTTTGTCAAATACATACATACATATATGCATACTTAACACCATTAAACCATACAAGAGAACAAACAACCCCCCAAAACAGCCACAGGAAGCTTGGCAGCACACTAAAAACAAAAAACTACATCATCTCAGTCTATCAAATGCCTGGGGGGGGGAATGTAAGTCTTTACCTGTTACCAAAAGATGTCAACAAAGGCACCAGGTGGACCTCACTGGGGAAAGCATTCCACAAAATGGGAGCCACAACTAAAAAGGCCCTCTTCCTTGTCACCATCCTCCAAGTTTCCCTCAAAGGAGGGGACCTGGATAAGGGTCTCAGAACAAGATCCAACTGTCTGGGTTGGTTCATATTTGAGATGCATTCAAGAAGATATGCGGTCCTGAGCCATAAAGAACTTTATAGGTCAAAACCAGCACTTTGAATTGGGCTCAGAAGTGTACAGGCAGCCATTGTAGCTGTAACAGAATCAATGTTATGTGATCTGTTTGCGTCTAGTTGGACAGGCACATTCTGCACTTGGGGGCTTTTTGCCCATTGGTGTATTTATCCAACACTATTAGTGCCATATCATCTTATGCTTCAGCTGTTTGTTTCTTTCTCTGTATAATATTGATATGTTTTATTATTTTAACATTTTATAGTGCTGGTTTTTGACCATAATAAATTATTGACTGATTGTTATGGGATCTGTTTGCTTCTAGTTGTAAAGCCACATTCTGCACTAATTGAAGCTTCTGAACCATTTTCAAAAACAGTCCCACATAAAGTGCATTACTGGGTTATCAGAGCATGAATTACTGTAGCCAAGCTATCCCTGTCCGGATAGAGTCATAATTGGGCCACCAGCCTAAACTGATGGAAGGCACTCCATGCCACTAAAGCCACCTGTGCTTCATGTGACAGCAATTGATCTAGGAGAACTCCCAAATTACAAACCTGCTCCTACAGAGGGAGTGTGATCCCATCTACAGCAGGCCACACACCACTCCACCGGTCAGAGGAACCACCCACCAAGATCATCTCAGTCTTGTTTTGATTAAGCTTTTGTTTATTGTTCCTCATCCCGTCCATTGTCACAACCAAGCCTTGATTCAGCACATAGAGCTGTGTGTCATTAGCACTACTGATGACAATGCATTCCAAATCTCCATATGAATCCACTCAATGTTTTCATGTAAATGTAATACAACACAGGGAACAGAACCAACCCCTGTATAACCCCATATTGGATAACCCATGGAGCTGAGCAATGCTCCTCAAGAATCACCTCCTCGAGTTGGCCATCCAAGTAGGTGTGGAACCACCACAATCCAGTGCCCCCAATAGCCAACTCAGTCGCCCCAGAAGGATACCATGGTCGATGGTGTCAAAAGCCACTGAGATATCAAAGAGGATCAACAGAGTCACATTCTCCAATCTCTCTTCAAACACAGATTATCATACAAGGCAATTTCTGTACCAAAACCAAGCCTGAATCCTGATTGAAATGGATGTAGGTTTAGCTTTTCCTCATAGGAAAGGTGCTCCAGTCATTTTGATTACTCTTTCCTGCATCCATACAAGCAGACACATCTAAAATCATCTTTTTAGCTTCCATCTCCATTATTTTCACACCTGTAATAGGTGAAATAAATGGCCTCCTGTGTTAGATTTTGTCCTATGGGAAACATACTTTATTGCCACTGCAATTATAGGGCTTGTTCTTGTAATGACTCTGAGGGCCTTCAGCTGCCATTGAAACTAATAAAAGCCAAAGGCTATCAGCACCTCTTGGCTCTTTCAGATGTATGATTAACAGTTCAGGAGCCTTCATGCATTTTGTTTAGGTTTGCCGATAGAATTAGCTTTTCTAGGAATGTAATAAAACACAATTATACAACAGTCCCTAGATCTACAGGGACATTTTCAGTGTTGCCTTTTTGATTTCCTGCAGGTAACAATTGTTACTAGTAAACACATGAAACATTCTAAGTTTTTAAAACTAACATTTAGGGGTCAGAAGGTTAACCTGGCTCAGATCCATCTTTGGCTTATAAAGTAAGCATGAGCCCTTTTCGCATGTCTCTTCCACTCATTTCCTGTTATGTGGAGAATGGAGCAGAGCCACACCTTGAAGCCTCACCACTGATACCATGCACCCCCATAATACTGAGCACAAGGGTCCCAATTGCATGAGCAGCTGCTTTTGCATAGGTTTCCCCTTTCACTTCAGACCTCTGTGCTCAAAAAGTAGATCTTGGGGGGAGCAGGACCAGTGGAAATGGACTAACAGCTCACCCTCATATGGTTTCAACTAAGTCCTAAGCGTAGACCCACCAACATTAAGCTGGTCATGTCTATGAACTTCAGTGGGTTTATCCTTAGTAGAACTAGCAATGAATACCACCCTCAGTTACCAGCATGTATGGCCATATCCACACTGTACAGTAGGGCCCCACTCATACAACAGGTTAGGGACCAGACCCCTGCCGAAAAATGAAAACTGCTGAAAAGTGGAACATCGATCAGCTATAGAGCAGGCAGCTCCAGCTGACAGCGCTTGGCCCATGAAGCTCCCTGCACTACAGCTGATCGATGTTCCACTTTTCCATGATTTTTCGGTGGGAGCCTGTGGTGCGATCAGCTGTAGTGTGGGTAGCCTCAGCCCCTGCGCTCCAGCTCCCCGTGCAACAGCTGACAGCATCATCCTCTCCCCCCCGGTCGCTTGCCCTCGTTATGGTGGGGGAGCAGGCTCCCTGTCACGGATCGCAGGGAGGGAGTTGTCCGCCCACCCGTGCCTGTTCACTCGCCCTCCACCGGCTCCCTGGCTTGTCCTCCCCCTTGCCCACTCGCCCTCCCCCTTGCCTGCTCGCTCACCCTCCGCTGCCTCCATCGCTCGTCCCATGCTCGCCCTCCCCCCTGCCTGCTCGCTCGCTCGCTCGCCCTCTGCTGCCTCCCTCGACAATAAAATGGTGCCTGACACCCTTCTCAGACTCAGCTGCTGAGCGCATCGTCAGAACTTGGAAACGTTCCATTTTTGAACTAAAACTCCCATCAGCCCAACTGTAGTTTTAAAAAGGAACGTTTCCAAGCTCTGACGACACGCTCTGAGTCTGAGAAGGGCGTCGGGCACCATCAATTTGTGCACTCAGCATCTCTCTGTATTCTGGCAATTTTCTGCCACAAAAACAGAACAAGCACCGAACATATGGAACATGGATACAATTCAAAACTGCCACATTAGCGAAGCAGCGGAAGGCAGGGCCCTACTGTACATTTAAATCACTAAGATATCACTATAACAGTCATGACTTCCCCCAAAGAATCCTAGGAACTGTACTTTGTTAAGAGTGCTGGGAGTTGTTATGACACAGCTATTTCCCTCACAGAGCTACAGTTCCAAGAGCGGTTTAACAATCAGTCCCTCTTCCCATGGAACTCTCGGGATTGTAGCTATGTGAGGAGAATAGGGGTCTCCTAACAACTCTCAGCACCTTTAAAATGCTACAGTTCCCAGGATTCTTTGGGGGAAGCCATGACTGTTATATTGGTATCATAGTAATTTAAATGTATAGTGCAGAATGTGAATGTGCCCTATGTTGCACCCAAAGAGGGATACAAAGATGTGTGAATCTGACAAAAGCTGGTAGATTCCTCTTCATTTTTCAGAGGGTCATGAGTTGCAGGCAGACCTTGTATAGGAACACCCACTCGCTTTATTTTCAGGCTAGCTAAATCGGCTGTTTCTTACTAGAACAACATTAGACAGAAACTGAAACTGGAAAGAAAGGCTAAGGATGGTGTCTTTCTCCGGCCAGTAATAACAAGAGGTTCTAAATTTACACCCATAACTGTCAGATTACTACAGCATACATATATCTGATTACCTGAATGTACACCTGATGACTGTACACATATTTAAAAGCCACCTGAAGACTTTTCCGTCACGAGGCTGGGGAAGTGGATAACGGCCTCTTTGGGTGGTAGGAATCAGCCTATGTGCTTTGCTAGCTGCACATGCAGGGGGAATACGCTGGGGAGAAACATTTCAAAGCCAACTTCTATAAGAAGCAGTCCAAAGAGCAGAAGTGGCTACTGGGGGCGGGGGAGGCAGAGCTAGCTTCCTGGCAGGTGGGTCACTGTTGCTTACTGAGAGGGACAGGAGGAAGCGCACGGCAGCAGAGAGGGTGGTGTGGTACGAACGCACCAGCAGAACCAAACCTGCCGATACATTTGCACAGCACCAACCTTCCTGCTGCCTCACCCCTCTCCTGAGTAAGCAACAGCAACCCACCTACAGGAGCTCTGCTCTGCTCCCTACCCTCACCCTGTGTCCCTGCTCCATTACCTCACTACTTGTAATGCTCCCTGGAGGAGAGAAGGAAGAACATAAATTGGTCTGCATAATCCTTGAGTGGCTGCATTGATATTACTTGTATCCAGAGAGGTGCCATTTCTAGAGGAGCAACTGTGTTAGGGTTTCAGTGCATCTCCAGCTCTGTCTTCTGAAGTCGGAGACACACGACACTAGTCAGACTCCACCCCTTTTTACTCCAAAACCTGAGGAAATGCAGATCCAGTGTGTTTCTCCATGAAATCAGCTTGAAGCTGAAATCCAAACTGTTTGGTAGATCAACTCGTTTCAACTCTGAGGTGTGTCCAATGAAAACACTTTGCTGTAGGTTGGACAAAAAGAGTGACTAGCCCAACACTTTGCTGTGGGCGGTCCTAAAAGATCTGAGATAAGCAGTGGGTAAGGGAAATGTGTCCAGTCATGGGCAAATGCGTTCTAAGTACATTTTAAACTGAAGCCAGAGCAAATGGTCTGGCTGCTTTTGAAGCAGCTAGTGTGTCTGCAGCCTGAGACTGGTGCTGCAAAACCACAAATGAGACTTGTAGTATCTTGAAGATCGACACATTTCTTATGACAGAAGTTTTCATGGACTAGAGACTACTCGCATCGAATAAGGTGGAACTGACTCTAGGTCACAAAAGCTTCCACCATAATAAACGGGTTAGTCTTTAAGGGTGCCACAAGACTACTTTGTTCTCCTTGATAGGACCAAGTTGTTAAAACATATGTGAAGGGGCTTTGACCCTTCAGATGTTGCTGAAATACAACTTCCATCAGCCCCAGCAAGCATGGCCAATGGCCAGAGATGATGGATGTTGTAGTTCAGCAACATCTGTGTGGGAAAATATTCCCCACACCTGCTGTTAAAAGGAAGACTCACTGAAATAGAAACTTGGCTGGAGTGGAAGCAAAAGTATTTCAGAAATTATTCCTTCATTCAACTGAAAGCCATACGAGATACACAGATAAAGCTGCTGTCAGCACATGGATTGGGATTCTGGTGGCACTGTCTAAAATGCACCCTCAATATCCACTCAGTTTTCTCATGCTCCTGTTATTGGATGACTGCCACAGTGGTTTCCCTAAGGCCATGACTCTGTCATTTCCTTCAAAAGAAATCATCCCAACTTGGTCACTATGGGATCTAGTCTGGCAGCTGTCAAGGTATAGATGTGGCAGCATAATCACACAGGGTTTGATTTCCTAAGCAGTAGTGTTAGTGTCTGACCTCTTGTATAGCCTCCACCTTGGCACAAGACCAGACTTCCAAAACATTCTCTTGCCTATTGAGGCGTCAGACCCTGCATGGAATATTTGGGCATCCTGGTAACTCTAACCTCCTTTAAGTTAAAGAATGGGGTATTATAGTTGTATATGAACCAATGGAACAAAGAACCGCATATGCAACACAGGTTCTTTTTAAGCAAAAGACACTGTAAGCTTGACATGCTTGTGAAGTACAGAGGCCCATTTAATTGTTTACAACAGATTGTGTATTAAACTTAGTGAGTTGACCAAAAATACAGATGCTCCCAATTAATTATTTATTATTTATTTATTAAATTTCTTAGTCACTTTTATACACATACATGCACACTCAAAGCAACTTACAGTTAATAAAAAAATTAAAAATAAAGTAAAAGATTTTTTTAAATATAAAAAGTTAAAAACAAAAAACAGTATGTAAGATGGTACATCTTCTTAGGGAGGCGACACGACAGAAGCCCTCCAAAAAGCCTTCCAAAGTTAAGAACCAAATGCCTGGCAGAAGAGATATGTAGAGAATAATCGGATGGGTTTTGAAACAGAGAGGGCATCATGGCTACTAGCTATACTGGCAATGTTCTGCTTCCACAGTCAGAGGCAGCAGGCTTCTGAACACCAGTTGCTGGAAACTGCAGGAGGACAGAGTGCTCTTGTGCTCAGGTCCTGCTTCCAGGCTTCCCACAGGCAGGGCCGGCAACAGGTATGATGGGGTCCCTCTGGGCACTGGCCTGCCTGGGCCTACAGCACTGTTCACCCCAACATTCCTTCTGATTCAGGTGGAGCAGGGCTTATATAGGCCTGCTCACGGTCACCCCACCTACCTCTGGTGTCACTGTGCACACTCAGTGCGCTGTACACTCATGCGTGCCATCACTCAAGATGGTGGCGGGGGCATCAATTCCTGAGGTATGCCCCCGCCACCATCTTGGGTGATGGCAGACATGTGTGTGCATCGAGTGAAGCATTCCCACTGATGCATTAATGTGACAGGTAGATGAGGCAGGTGGGCTTATTTAAGCCTGTGCCACCTATATCATAGGAGTGCCTGGGAGCTCCCACTCTGCAAGCTCCCCCTCCCCCTCCTAAGGAAGGCCCCCTCTCAGCCTCAGGGGCCCTTGGCCAGCGCCCAACCTGATGCCTGGCCTGCCCATAGGCATCTGGTGGGCCACTGTGACAACAGGATGGTGGACTAGATGGGGCTTTGCTCTAATCTAGTATGTGAGGAGAAAAGGCCTCTTTCGACCATACTCTCTTTAAATGACAGCCCTGCTAGTGGTAGTTTTATTGAGCCAGTGTGGCATAATGGTTAAAGGAGGGAGGTTAAATCATTACTCAGACACAAAGCTCACTTTGGGCCTGTCAGATCTCTTAGCTTGACCAACCTCAGAGGGTTGATATGTGGATAAAATTGGGGAAGAGGGAACAATGTCTATTAGCTGAGGATCCATGGAAGAAGGATGGTATAAATATGAAATAAATAAAAAGGCTAAGCAGAGGGAGGGGGTATAATTAACATTGTGTCTTGTTTTTTTAAGATTATTTATTTAACCGGATTTATATAACACTCAACCATTACAACTTCTAAGTTTACATAAAACGTAAAACATTTGTTAAAAATACTGATAAACATTGAAACAAGTAGAACTACAATTTATCAAAATATAAGTAAAATCATTCGTTTTTAAACTATACATAATAAAATAAATTATGCATTGAAATTATATGTTAAAATTACATGTCTGGGTAGGCTTGCCTAAACAAAACAGTTTTTAGCAGGCACTGAAAACAATGCAGTAAAGGAGCCTCTCTAATATCAATGGACAGGGAGTTCCAGAGAGTAGGTGCTGCCACACTGAAGGATCAATTCCTTGCAAATGTAAAATGAGCATTGTGTGGCATTTGTAAAAGGGTCGGTTCTACAAATCCAAGCAGTCAAGTGGACACATATGGGAAAGGGCAATTATACAGCCTAGCAGAGGAATACTTCTCCAGAAAAGGAGTTGAACTCAAATTAGACATCTTGTGGCAAGCACCAGTTTTGTCCTGATTTAAGGCCTAAACACTCTTATTCTGATCCACCTTTGCTGCGTATCACACACATTGCATGGCATAAGTATCAGTTTGCCTGTGATCTTTCCTCCCATGCATGTGTGCTTGTTCTCCAAGCTGCGAGGCTCAAGTGAGTGAACTCGAGTTCATTTTGAACAAGAATTCAGAAGACAAAGGCCAAGAGAATGGCAAACGATATCATGCAACCTCAGTAGAGTGACACTGACAAGATAACTGTAAAGAGGTGAATGGCATGATTGGAGGGCAGTAAACATACTTGGATGACGAAATTTAAAAATACACATAAGCTGACAGGTGCTTGCTCAAAAAAGAGCAAATGTTAGAGATTGCCCTCAGAGTCGCCAGAACAAGTCCTTCTTGAGACTCTTTGGGACTTCAGGGAAATTTCTAATGATTTTCGCCTTTACCATATTTTCATCTTGAAGGCATTCAGCTGTCTTGTCTTTATCCCTGTGGTAATTTTAGACCAATTTCCAAGTTATTTAAGACAATAAGTATAGGTATCAGGGATGGCTTTGTTGCTTATGCAAATCTACTCCTAATGTATAATATCAGCAAATTTTCATCTGACCCTAACAAAGTGCTATTTCTGAGGGGTGGATAATTTATAATACTCATCTCTGTGACTTTGTTCACAATTTTTATGTCACATCTCTCTCTCTCTCTCTCACACACACACACACACACACACACACACACACACACTTTACAGGATGAAAAAAATGTATACCACAGAGAGGTATCCTGTAGTGATAGAAGGAATATATTAAATGGGGTAGAATTTTCTTCACTTCTGGTTTTATAATAATGGAATTCACCATCAGATTCCTTTGGGTTCACTGTAGTTTGTGAAGGGTGCTGACAGCTGTTAGGAGACCCCTATATACCTCACAGAGCTACAGTCCCAGAGCTCCCTGGGAAGAGGGATTGGCTGTTAAACCACTCTGAGTGTTATAAGTCTGTGAAGGGAACAGGGTTCTCCTAACAACCCTCAGCACCCTTAACATACTACAGTTCACAGGACTCTTTGAGGGAAGCCATGAATGTTAAAGGGATATCACAGTACTTTAAATGTATAGTGTGGATGTGGCCACAGTCCTCCACTGTTGAGATTTTGTTTTCTTCTCCATGTGAACAGAGCTACTATTACACAGAAAAAATACCACAGGGCTGGGAACATTTTCAGCCCAAGGTCTACATTTTATACCGGGCAACATTCTGGGGGCCACATGCCAGTGGTGGGTGGGGCCACAACCAAAAAAAAGGGCAGAAAACGAAATGTAAATTTACCTTTAGAGTAGGTTAGTTTCTACACACACTCACCCACACCTGTCCATCCTTCATCCAGGCAAGCAAGAGAGTTCAAGGACATATTTCAGCCAGGCAAAAACATTCAAAGAAGGTGCAAAAAAAGGGCCAGTAAGGGGTGAATATGGGGAGGGGGTGTGGTATGAGGAGAGTTCCAAGGGTCAGATAGAGAGGCTTGGAAGGCCACATTTGGCCCCCGCCCCTGAGGTTCTCCAGCCCTGAATTGCCATGTGAACTAGTGGCCCACTAATATACTTGGTAGAAAGCTGTCCCTTCAGAAGTGGGCTGCTGCTTCCCTTTTATTGATCTACTGATTAACTTAAAACATGAATATTCCACCTTTCCCTCCAAAAGGGATCTATAAGGCAACTAAACACCAATAGAAAAGGAAAACATCTGCCAGCATAACAAGACAATCATGATGCCCACACCAAGAAAGCAGCAGAGCTATACAAGGACACAACGAAAGGAGCTACTGTAGGTGTCTGCTGTCCCAAATGCCCTCTTGAAAAAGCAGGACTTTAATTTGCTACCTGAAGCCCGCTAATGAGGAGGCTGGCCAAGCCTTCCTTGAGAGGGAGTGTCAAAGGTGCCACTGCTAAGAAAGGCCGTGTCTCACGCTCCAACTCCTGTCCTTGTTTTACCTTGCTTTGTCTATGCCTCACATTCTCACCCCTTGAAACACTTTTAAACCACCAAACTCAGAAGAATATAGTCCATCACAACTGCTCTGACTGCTGGGAAGCAAGTGTCCTCAAAACTGGCTTGACTGATTTACTGCAGGGATGGCTAACCTGTGGCCCGCCACAGGAAATAGGACACTGCCTTATACTGAGTAAGACCATTGATCTATCTAGCTCAGTATTGTCTACATTGCCTGGCAACAGCTCTCCAAGGTTTTAGGCAGAGAATATTTCCCAGCCTTACTTGGAGATCCTGGGGATTGAACTTGGGAACTTCTGTATGCAAGGCAGATGCTCCACCACTGAGCTATGGTGTTGAAGGCCAGATGTTGCTAGGCAACAACCCCCAGCATCCCTGACCATAGGTCATCCTGGCTGGGGATGATGAGAGTCTGACAACATCTGGTTAGCCACCCCTGAATGACTGGATCTGAAGTGTACTAGTCTGCCTGGCTCAACCTTCACTGGGACTTTGTGGTGGCATGAAAAGAAGCCCAATTCTGCATGTGATCATGTACAGACAGTACATGACTGACTATCCTTGTGCAGGGGATCTGGAATGCAAAGAGAAGAGAATACAAACAGCCCACACACTCCAGGGGTGGATGAATGTGGTGGCTAGGAGCTAAAGAGCTGCTTCGATTGACAGCAGAGGGCTTGGCCTACCCACAGGCACAGATGAATTTACAACCTTCATTTGAAACTTTCCTCAAAAGCAATCTGCCATGTGACCTGATGGGGCTGCTTTTCAAGGAAAAGAAGCCTAACCCTCACCGTGCTTTGTGTTCACTGAACTAAGTTTCACAGTCCTTTGGATCCTGACCTACTGGTTGGGCCTGTGGTTACCAAAATAAAACTCTGAAACCATACCCCATCTTTCTTTCCATCCCTCAATTTGCATGGACTGCCAGCACAACTTGTTCTTAGCAACTAGCACCGCTAGTAGGGATGAAGGAGACATTCATTTCAGTTTGCATTTATCAAATTTGCACTTCCCAAAACAATATGAGAACCGAAACACAGCCAATCCTTCAAAATTCACACTTATCTGAATTTTGTGATGCAGTTCTCTAACCAAATAATGTTTACAAAAATGTGTACATTAGAGGAAAGTGTGCATAAAAGTACATGCATGTATTAGTGAAAATGAGATACAGAAATGCTTTATATTAGGGGAAATGGCTTGCAAAAATGTACACATTAGTCAAAACTTCATGCCAAAATGTATTCATTAGGAGAAATTCACACTGAAATGCTAACAAATTTTCATGAGGATTTTTTGGGGGGGGGATGCAAATTGTTGCAGAAATGTGGACAACTGAATTTACCATTGGAAAAATGAGAAGCTGGGAGAACTGGAACTGACAGATGCTGCCATCCCTAATTGCTGTTGTGCAAAACCCTTAAAAGCAATATTTCACATTTCTATAGTTATAATAAAACAAAGGAGGAAGAAGAAGAAGATATCCCTTTTATTTCTTTCAGAAAAATACCTAAATTACAAAACCAATGGCTGCTGTTCTAAAAGTAATAGTTTTATTTAAAAAAAGAAAGAAGGCTAACCTTTTTCATTTCCAATCTGTGTTATTTTTATTGCACTCTTGACCATACTATAACGTTTGTCAACTGTAATGTGTTCACAATAGGCAATTAATTGCTAATCCCAAAAGGAGCATTACATTCACAACAAGACTGAAGTGTAAGCCATAATTGTATAAGGGCAAGACTTAACCAACTCTGTAAGCCCATGACCAAAGTGAATTGGCCTCCCCTGGACCCTCACTCTTTTTTAATACACAGTATTTTCCCACACAATATAGCAAATTACCACCAGTTGTCCAGAATCCCAGGAAACATGGACTTTGAAATGGAAACTGTCAGCTTAGTGACTTTGCCCCACAGTCTTTTATTTGAAGAATTTACCTAAGACTAGGTACTGAGAGATCAAGTAATAGAGGTTTGTCCTTTGCAAATAAAATGTTCCACTGCTCAGCGATTCCTCTGCGACTAGAATTTCAAAAAGGTATCTAACTTAAACATCCTCTTTGCCACTTTTAGACAATAGAACCTCAACACTGCAATCATCCTTGCAAAGGAGTCTGTGGGTAAATTTACTTTCAATAATTGTAGATTTCTGAAATCTTGGAATATGTGGATCTCTGCTGTCATGGATGAAGCTATTCTTTACTATCATGGCAGACAAATACCTAACAATGAAACACTGGAGGTAGTATGTCTATTGCACATCTAATATCCTTTCCATGTGAATGTTTGCACCACACTGACCTCCCCACCACCTCACTCCTCACTCACTCCCGGGAAGCAACAGTGATCCACCTGCCAGGAAGATAGTGTAGCAGCTCTGCCCCACCCAGCAACCCATTTCTAGCTAAAACAGTTTTCCTCCAACTTAGTGCCTTCCAGGTATTGTTGGACTCTTACTCCCATCAGCCCCAGCCAGCATATTCAATGAGCAGGGATGATAGAATTTACAGGTCCAACAACAACTGGAGTGTACCAGGTTGAGAAAGGCTGGTCTAAAATGTTTGCAGCTCAGTACTCTTCCCCTAACACATTTCTGCCACCTAACCCTGCCAGCTTGGCAAGTCAAGCAAAACCTGTCCTCTGTTAAACCCAACTTTCTTCCTAGCAGAGGCCTCCACTGAATACCCTGACTGACTGGTCAACGGCATGTAACACTGGACCAAGACATGTTGGGATGGGAAACTAGAATCTCCCACTTCTGCTAAAAAGTATGATGATTAATTAAATAATTGACATTTTGCCACTCTTGAACGGCTTGTTAAAAATATCTCACTTTAGTTGGCAAACGTCACCTAGCTCATTACTGTTCGGTTTATCAGGCACAATGCTGCAATGATCAAAGAGGCTGGAACCGGTAGCATTTCCCTGACAGAGTCTAAACACAGCAACCTTATGGTCCCTTGGGGTCTTCTATTAACTATCAGGGGGAGGAGTTTCCCTATTAATAGACATAGACCCTCTGCCTTAAAATCTGGCTTCTCCTTTCCTCAATTCCAGTACTCCTCTCTCCTTCCCACCTTCCCCCATAGAATACAACTCTTCCTGGTTTTAAGTGCTGTGAATTTTTTCTAGAACTCCCTGGTATGGTCTTCTTTTCTTGCCTCAATTTCCTATCTCCTTGACTTTTTTCCCCTAAAGCCTCATTCTCCATTTACTTCAGATTCCTCTTTCACAGTTCATTGCCTACCCTGCACCCTTCCTTAGGCTCTCCTTTCTCTACCTGCCCCTTAAGCTTTTGCTTTCCTAACTCCCAGTACCTCTTCGGGGCCCTGAGCCATCCTGTGTGATGTTTTTATTCCAGCCAAATCAACAGTTTTCCCTTTCCTCACAGCATCTGGACTGCATATTACTTTGTTTCCTGAGCAACTGAACTTTCACACTAGCTCAGCCAATCAGTATCAGAGTACAAGCACAATACATTATACTTAGATTCTCCCTTTTGTTTCAAGGGTATATACTATGCACCACACAACCATGGCTTTGCAAAACTAGGAGGACATTAAAAGTCAGTGTTTCTGTTAAAAGCTCAGAGGATGGCAACAAGGGAGAGGGCCTTCTCAGTGGTGGCCCCCAAATAATGGAATGATCTCCCTGACGAGGTGCGCCTGGTACCAACATTGTTATCTTTTTGGCACCGGGTCAAGACTTTCCTCTTCTCCCAGGCATTTTAGCATGTGTTTTTAAATTGTTTTTTAAAAAATGTGTTTTTAAATTTGTATATTTGTTTTTAATGCTTTTAATTGCTGTAAACTGCCCAGACAGCTACGGGGCGGTATATAAACGTAATAAATAAATAAATAAATAGCATGCAAACCATCACGTCCAAGATTGCCACCACAGCTTGCTTAGCTGCCAACTATGGTGAGAAAAGGGATCTTTCCATGTCCCTTTCATTTCCATCCATAAAACATTCCACTGATCTCCATCTGTTAGTATGCAACAGTGACAAAGCAGTGAGAACAGCTATCCCACTATATGACATCCATATAGAAAAACGAAATCAAAGATATACAGTCAGGTCACAAAAAACATTGCTGAGGAGAGCAGGGTTCAGGCAATAGCTCATTATTAATCAAATCTGAGATCAATCCCAATAACCACATATTTCCTTGAGCTTACACTCAAGGGCCCTTTTATAAGACATTCGGCCCGGAAGATCAATACCACTCTGGAGGTAAGTGGCATAAATTATGTCTCAACATATACACCACAGGAGTTTTACTGTGTGTTGTATACAGTAATTGCATTTTATAGATGGCTGTTGAAAGCTTCAGTCCTCATTGATTTTGATCATAAACTAAAAGGCGACAAGAAGAAAAGAACAGCACTTTTATATGAAGAAGTCAGTCAGCTGAAGCTGCAAAAGAAAATGAAAAAAATGGCATAGTGAATGTGATCAATTCATGTTCCTCAGAAAATGAATACAGATATAGGAGTGCTTTCATTATATGAGCTGGTAGAGAGAGAGAAACCACCTTGAAAGCCTCCATGAAAACCTCTGTTCATCTGAGAACCAGCGGTGGAGCTGAACAGCAGGATTTTAAGACTATAGGAAGCCTTCCCAAATTACAGCACTTTTTAACACTTTTTTTCCTATTATGAATGCCATCCGAATGGCTTATGAACCTAGGTACCGAGGGTGTTTGTGTTTTCATTATTATCCTTAATGTGTCTGCATTCAAATGTAAATTGAGATTTGTGATATAATCTACAATCGTCAATGTGCTGAACATTTGTAACTTTCAAAGGCACACTTTAAAAAGCATTCCTCTTTTGATTTCCTTGGTTTTTCTCATACCCTTCACAGCAAGCAATTCAGGAGGGATGTTAATGCAGCATAACAACTCTTTACCCTTTTTCAAGGCCAATTTTGCAATATGGGCAAAATGATTGGAAATGGAGTCCTGGAAAGAAGAAAAAAAAGCTTAAACCATCTGTCAGGGACTCAGTTAAGAGATCCACACGGTTTCACTGCCAAAGATAGGGATAAATTATGCCTGGCTGGAAATGTCCAAGGCATGTGGGTTACCATTCATGCTTATTAGGATGAATTACAATTTTTTTATTGTCCATTACCCTAGTAAGTTAATCTTTTCATATTATTATAAGCAGTAAACCATGCAGACTAGGAAGAGAAGCCAGTGACAAAACAATGACAATAAGGCTTTTTTTGAAAGCCTCTCAGCCTTGCAATACTTCGTCTGTACATGCATTTATGTGCATGTTTTCATGCATTTCTTCAAGGAGCCTATGTAACTTATGTATCATGGAAAGTTCTCAGGCGTTTTGCAAATAATCAGCTCATAAATGTTTAATCCTGAGCTGACTGATATTTATTCATGAGCTCTATTCATTTAAACATTAAAGAGCTAGACGGTGGGCCACATGTGATGAAATTACATAGCTTTAGTTGTCAAGCACAGGAATGAGCTAAATGCTCCCACTCCTTAAAACTGATAATCTCTTACTGCCATGAGAAAAACCATGGCCTATTTATTTATTTATTTATTTAGTGGGGATCAATGATATCCCCCTCTTCCTTTTTTCAATCCAAGATAAACTGCTCAGTAGTTGATAGCTGGCCTTGTCCTATACACCAAAACATTGTAGATTTGTATCACAAGCATAAACGAGGACTTCAAAGGAGGGGAGAGGGGGGAAATTGTGGTACTGAAAAGCTGTTGATAGAATCAAAAGAATAGAACGTTAGTGTTAGGTTGGAGAGGGGTTCAGCAGAGTGGAACATAGGGTAAAATCTGAAATAGCATTTACCTCTTTGAAGCATAGGCCCCTCCAGACTGGTTTTTGTGTATTTGTGGGTGTATTCGGCAACATGTCATTGACACAATTATAGTGTAATAGTGGTGGGTTTATACTGGGCCATCCACACATCATTCCGCTTTAATAGTTCTTCTGCAATGCTTCCGCAACTTTACTGGGTTATTGCTGTCTGGAGGGGCACTCTTGTATGATAACACAATACATGTGGGACAATAAATAAACTGGAACATTTGTGGTATACAACGGATTTCAGCAGGAAGTTACAGGACATGCACTGGTTGCAAAAGATGTTTTTGCAGGAGCAGATAGTATTGAAAGTGGGATGGTGTATAGCTGTCCTGATACTATCATGAGCACAAATCTTCATGAATGCAAATAAAAAGAACATATGGAACAGCCCCATGTTATTACAAGATTTGCTATTATTCAACCCAGCCTAAGGCATCTGTAGGGACATGAAGGAGTATGTTTCAGCAGGATGAAGACACCATTCAGCTGGAGTCACCAAGATGGGATGCTCAAGACACATGAGCACACCACCTTGCTAGATCTAAACAGGTCTGAGTCTGGTCAGTTCAGCTTCTCCTGATTCGGATGTTACAGAGAACTAGAGTTGGGTATCATCGACATACTGATGACACCTTTCCCCAAATCTCCTAATGACCACTCCCAATGGCTTTATATAGATGTTAAACAACATGGGGGACAAGTTGGTGCCCTGCAACATCCCCAGCACAACTACCAGAGGGCCAAGAGACAATCACTCAATGCTATTTTCTGCAACCAACCCCAGAGATAGGATTGGAACCACTGTAAAACAATTCCACCAATACGGAAGCAGCAGGTTATACTCCCCACTACACACACACTTGCAGGGATGTCTGCAATGTGCCTCTACATGTTCAAGTGCATGCACATAAGTAGTACACTATGCATTCAAGACCCTCACTTTTTCAAGGTTCCTGATCACATGGAGTGCTGCATAGGCATACTATAGGGATGTCCACAAAAATATGTATAAGGGGAAGGGTAGTGTGCCACCTCCTGTTGTATGGGTGCGGGTCAAGCCCTGGTGTGTGAAAATGCACAAGCATTCTTGGGTACTTTACAGATGACTGCGGCAGGATGCATTTCATTATTAGCACTATAACAAGAAGGACATGCAATAAAGGGTTCTCCTGTTCAGAATATCAGCCAAACAGCCATGTCCTCTTCTAGGTAACTCCTGGCCCTCAACTTCTCAGTCAGCATTCTCTGCCCACTGAGTGTGCTCAGTCCTCATTAGGCAGCTTTTGGTGGTGATGATTCTCCCTTAAGAATTTTTTCTGATGATTTTGTTGTTGTACTTCTGAAAACCTTTGGGTTCCCTAAACCTGCTGATGCCTCCTTCTCATGCATTTTGCTACAAAATGAGTGGCACTTGGAGAATGTAGTTTCCTCTTAGTATATATATCATATTATTTTTATATGGTTTTCCCCTTGCCCCGTTTTACTCTCACAACAATCCTGTGATGTAGATTTGGCTGAGAGATAGTGACTAGTTCAAGCTCACTCAGGGAGCTTCATGGCTGAATGGGGATTTGAACCCTGGTCTCCCAGGTCCTAGTTCAGCCTCTAACCATTGTTCAACACTAAGCATGACACCACGCTGGTTCTCTGTATATGAGAGCGGTAGCCCCAAGCCAGAGCCAGAGGCATGATAACTCATCCCCATGTAAGACAGGGTGATGTCCTTGCTGCAGCAGGCAGGGGAAGAAGGGAGGATGGTTTTTTCATCCATTACTCACTTTCTTTTTCATTGGAAGATGAGTCATTCCACACTGGCTGCAGAGTTTTAAACAGAATGTAATGGAAAACTAGGGAAAGACCATGAAAACCAATAGAAGATCTAGGAAAGGGGCTCTTCTCTCATCATCTGAAAACACAATCCTTCTCCCCTCCAATATAGGTAGTACACCAGCTGGGAATCACCAAGTGATATAAACTAGTAATTCATCATAAATTTAGCAATGTGCATGCAGGTATAAATCAAATCTCCAAATTGTTAAGTCTTGCATTCCAACCGATGCCAGTTTATATTGCAAGTAAATCCAACTGAATTCAACAAACAAGGCTTTGTCTTGCTTATGTTGTCTTTTAGAAAGAAAGAAGAAAAAAAGAAAAGAGACGAGAAGAGAAGGCTGTTTCAAGCCTACAAAAGGCCCTAGGTTCAATCCCTGGCATCTTCAAGTAGGATTGGGAAAGGCTCCAGTCTGAAACTTTGGGGACCCCTTGCCAATCAGTGTAGATAATATTGAGCTAGAAGGACCAATGGTCTGATTCACTCAGCTTCTTATGTAACAGAACACAGGGATCAAGAAGTGGGGAAGGAGAAATGAGGAAGGAGACACTGGTCCTGTTCAACCATTACCTGGAGTGGCATGGATGCTCTCCTCTGTGATGGCCCCCAAGCCATGCTTCTCTGAGTAATGCCTTTTCCCCAGCACATTTAGAGTGGACTGTGTGGTCTGGTTCCCCTAATGGCCCTTGTGTTTCCATAGAAGACAGCCGCACGATTTGCCCTTACCACATGGGAAGATGTCGGCATTACTTGGAGTGGCATAGGGTCAATGGTGGTGGCGGCGGCATCAGCTACCACACCATTCCTAATCATGTACAAATAAGAAGCAGCTGAGAACATGAAATGTTAAGGACTAGTGTGTTGATATGTAACTCTCCCTTTAGTGGAAGAATTTCATGGAAGGGAAATATGTGAAGGAGTATATTGGGTGAGGGGAAGAAAGCTTAGGGGTGGTGGTCAATATGATTGTTACCTTTCCATTTGTTTAATGTGTCTATGGGGAGCATGCTAGTTTAGGAATCATTAAAACAATACAATTGATATATAAAACAATTATTTAATCCTTTTACCACCCAAGCTGATTTTCAGACAACAGAAATCTAAAACTCTATTCTTGGAGCAATGTTGCCATCAGGCATATGCATTGCAGATATCTCCCCAGACATTTCCCTTCTACGCACCCCCCAACCAATTTAATGTTGCTAAAGAAATTAAAGTGATGGATGAAAGCAGGAAGATGATGGGTTCCACCTAATATGCAATGGTGGCTGTTGCCCTTTAGGACTGCTGGACAGAAGGCAGGGAGACCAACAGTTGGTGGAATCAGAGTCAATGGTAAGCAGAACCGATTCTAGCCCTGTCCCCATCCTCCTCCCTGCTGAATTCTACAAGGACAACAATGAGACTTGAGGAGGAAGCTGACTGGCAGCAATATGTCCTGGACTGGTTGTAAGCAGGGATGGAAGAATCTGTCAATTTTGGTTCTCCCAGTTTCTCATTTTTCCAATATTAAATTCAGTTCTGCAGCAATTTGTTTTAAAACAAAAATATCGTCATGAAAGTTATTCAGCATTTCAAGTGTGAATTTCTCCTAATAAACACATTTTTCTATGCAGTTTTGACTAATGAACAGATTTTTGCAAGCAATTTCTGCAAATATAATGCATTTTTGTATGTTATTTTGATTAATACATTCATTTTTATGCACATTTCCTCCTAACATATGCATTTTTGTAAACATTGCTTGGTTGGAGAATTGCATTGCAAAATTTGGATAAATGTACATTTCAAAGGATGCTTTGGTTTGCTTCTCATATTGTTTCCGAAAACAAGCATTTGATAAATATGGCTTTAAATGCAAACAGAACCAATTTTCTCCCCCATCCCTAGTTATAAGTAAGAAGGCAGCTGAGGCTAGGAGGTCAGTGCCCCATATGTACTCAGGAACATAAGAAGAGTCCTGCTGGATCAGGCCAATGGCCCATCTAGTCCAGCATCCTGTTCTCACTGTGACCAACCAGATGCTCATGGGAAGCCCACAAGCAGGACCTGAGCGCAAGAGCATTCGCCCCTCCTGCGGTTTCCGGCAACTGGTATTCAGAAGCTTGCTGCCTCCAACAAAGCAGGCTTTGCTGCTAGGATATGAAAAATACTGGGGCATCTAGCGTTCTTCATGATAGAAGTCTTTGTAGAGGACGAAGACAATATTTAAACAGAGCCTGCACACATATGCAAACAGCAGTGGACATGCCTCCCTGGGCTCACATACAGTTAAGAGTACATTTTCTTTTTTAAAAACAAAGCAAAAACACACCTCCCAAACACAGACATCATCCAAGCTCCTTATCATCTGCTCTCCCTGCCATGCTACACCATTTTCCCCATCCACATATCCCAAGCATTCTTTTTTGTCCTTCCGCTAAGTAATGAGAGTGATGTGTAATCCATTAATACAGCAAGAAGAAACAAACAAAGAAGCAGCTGGCACATTAGGTGCTGTTCAAGTGCCAGCACCGAGGTATGCACCAAACGAGATTATGCTTTGTTTATTTGGCTGGTTAAATTGAATGAGAAATGGAAGGTGCACAGGAATAAAACAATCACTCAGGGGAGCTTTCGTTTGCTCCTACTGGATTCACTGAAGAAGAAGAAGAAACCCAAACCCATCTTCCTTCGTTTGCATTGGATCAGATGCTTGGACTTTGCCCTTAGTTTTATATCTGAAAAGTGCAGATGCAATTGCCAAACTGTCCTTTCTTGTGGTACATTAAATCCCAAGTGCTTGCTGCAGCTACCAATCGGGCAGTTGCTCTTTCCATGGGGTGTGGAAAAATAACATCAAGGTACAAACCACTCACCTTGCTCTTGCCAAATCTTTCCCTCCATAGCTTACTTTTGCACATTCATGTGACAAAATCATGTTGCCACAAGATGATTCCTCTCCCCCCATTACATTTATGCTTCCTTTAGATTGTCTTATGAAAGTACCCCACATGGTAAAAGACTGCCAGTTAATTGATCTTGAAATTGCTATTTCCAAAACATGGGAACTTGCAGTTGATACAACAGAAGTAATACCCTGCTGTTGTAACTGCAACCTAAAATGGGATTGGCCGCTTTGTGGCACATCACTACACTACTGACTTGTAATGAGTTGCTATTTTTATATCTCCTAAGGCCACAATCTTATAAACACTTCTCTGAGATCAAGCCCCATTGAACTCAATAGGGCATGCTGCTGAGTAGGCATGTATAGGCTTGTGCTATAAATCTTTGTAGGAGATAATTCTGAGAAATTCAGCATCTACCAAGACGGAACTCTTGAGCAGTTCCCATTCATTTCAGGAGGACTTGCAGAAGAGAACATTTTGATGGAATGTGCCCACATTCACTGGGTAAGCCCAGTTAACATGGAATGGGGCTATAGCTCAGTAGCATAGCACATGCTTTGCATGCAACAGATTCCAGGTTCAAACCCTGATATCTCCAGGTAGGTCTGGGAAAGATTTCTGCCTGAAACCCTGAATAGTCACTGCCAGTTAGAGCTGACTATAGTGGGCTGGATGGACCAATTGTCTGACATAGTTTCCTATGTTCCCAACCATCTACTGCTCTTTACCCACATAGTACTCAATGGATTAAGGACAAAATATAAGAGCATAAGAAGAGCACTGCTGGATCAGGTCAAAAGGCCCATCTAGTCCAGCATCCTGTTCTCACAGTGACCAAACAGATGCCCATGGGAAGCCTGCAAGCAGGACATAAGTGCACCAACACTCTTTCCACTTTTGATTTCCAGCAACTGATATTTAGAGGCATATGGTCTCTGACAGCAGTGTAGTACAAGCTGGCATCTAGGATCAGCAGAGGAAGGACACAGTCATGGCTAGTAGCTACTGATATCTCCATGAATTTGTCTAATCCTCTTTCAAAGCCATGGTATACCTCGGAGCTGAGAGTGATGAAGCAAGAGAGGAGGAGGCTTGAGTGCAGATGGAGGCGAACTCCCGACGAATGCAATTATGCCTTGGTAAGTGCCTGTTCTAAGCAGTATATAGTAGCGGTGAGGGCAGCAAAAAAGAGATATTTTGCTGCCACAATTAAGGCATCTCTCTCCTGCCCAGCGGAGCTCGTTAAAATTGTACGAGGGCTTTTACATTCTGGCTCTCGGGATATTATAGATTCATCTGTAGCCCACTGTGATGAGTTCGCGAGGCACTTCCAGGATAAGATCGCTTGCATTCGCCGGGACTTAGACTCCAATATTATGGCAGTGGGATCTAATGAAGCATCCAGAACACGGTCTTGTCCTTATTTATTGGATGAGTTTCAGTCTGTGCAGCTTGAGGATGTTGACAAGATCCTTGGACTGGTGCGGGCGACCACATCTGTGCTGGACCCTTGCCCCTCTTGGCTGGTGAAAACTGGCAGGACCGGAACCGCCGGCTGGGCCAAGGAGATAATAAACGCCTCTTTGAGAGAGGGAGTGGTCCCTGACTGCCTAAAAGAGGCGGTAGTGAGACCGCTCCTGAAGAAACCCTCTTTGGACCCAGATAACCTGAACAACTATAGACCTGTGGCGAATGTTCCGTTCTTGGGCAAGGTGCTGGAATGGGTGGTTGCCGGCCAGCTCCAGGGGCTCTTGGATGACACTGATTATCTTGATCCATTTCAATCCGGTTTTAGGCCCGGTTTTGGCACTGAAACAGCCTTGGTCGCCCTGTATGATGACCTTTGTAGGGAGACGGACAGGGGGAGTGTGACTCTGTTGATTCTCCTTGATCTCTCAGCTGCTTTTGATACCATCAACCATGGTATCCTTCTGGGAAGACTCACGGAGTTGGGAGCTGGGGGTACTGCTTGGCAGTGGCTCCGCTCCTACTTGGTGGGTCGCCACCAGAAGGTAGTGCTTGGGGAACATTGCTCGATACCCTGGATTCTCCATTGTGGAGTCCAGCAGGGATCGGTACTGTCCCCCATGCTTTTTAACATCTACATGAAGCCGCTGGGTGCGGTCATCAGGAGTTTTGGGGTGCATTGTCATCAGTACACTGATGACACGCAGCTCTATTTCTCCTTTTCATCTTCTTCAGGTGAGGCTGTTAACGTGCTAAACTGTTGCCTGGCCGCGATAATGGACTGGATGGGAGCTAACAGACTGAAGCTCAATCCAGACAAGACTGAGACGCTGTTAGTGAGTGCCTTCTCTGCCCAGATGGTGGATGTTCATCCTGTTCTTGATGGGGTTACACTCCCCTTGAAGGAACAGGTTCGTAGCTTGGGAGTTCTTTTCGATCCTTCCTTGTCTCTTGACGCCCAGGTGGCCTCGGTGGCACGGAATGCTTTTTACCATCTTCGATTGGTAGCCCAGCTACGTCCCTATCTGGACAGTGACGACCTCGCCTCAGTTGTTCATGCTCTGGTAACTTCTAGACTGGACTACTGCAATGTGCTCTACGTTGGGCTGCCCTTGAAGACTGTTCGGAAACTACAGCTAGTCCAGAATGCAGCGGCCAGATTGCTGACGCGGAGCAGAAGGTCCGCTCATATAACACCTGTTCTGGCCCGTCTGCACTGGCTTCCTATTTGTTTCCGGGCTAGATTCAAAGTGCTGGTTTTGACCTATAAAGCCCTACACGGCATGGGACCGCAATACCTGGTGGAACGCCTCTCCCAATATGAAACTACCCGTACACTGCGCTCAACATCTAAGGCCCTCCTCCGAGTGCCATCCCATCGAGAAGCTCGGAGGGTGGTGACTAGAACTAGGGCCTTTTCTGTGGTGGCCCCCGAACTGTGGAACAGTCTTCCCGATGAGGTGCACCTGGCGCCGACGCTACTATCTTTTTGGCGCCAGGTGAAAACCTTTTTATACTCCCAGGCATTTTAAAGTGTATTTTAACAGTATTTCACTATTATCTTGTATTTTGGACGTTGTTTGGTTCTTTTATTGTTTGTTTGTTTTTGGTTCTTGATTTATTGTATTTATTGTACTTATACACTGTGCTTGTTTTATCTTTTATGTACACCGCCCAGAGAGCCTTCGGGCTTAGGGCGGTGTATAAATTAAATAAAATAAAATAAATAAATAAATAAATAAATAAATTGAAGAGGGTGGCATCACTACATCTTGTGGGAGCTAATTCTATAGTTTATGTGCTGTGTGAAAAAGGACTTTCTTTTGTCTGTCCTGAATCTTCCAACATTCAGCATCATTGGATGGACACTAGAAATAGCATTGTATTCTATGGCTATATGTTGACCAAGCTTTAATTCACCTTCCACTGTCTTCTGTCTCCTCCTCTCACATGCTGTAACATATCTCTTGGATAATTTATGGAGTAGAGATAGTAATAACCTTTAAACGTCTCTTAAAAACTTACAGGAACATAGGAAACATAGTTCCACATAGTGCACTGTTCTTCAAACTTGGGTCCCCAGATGTTGTCGGTCTACAACTCTCATCAACCCAGCCAGCTTAGCCAATGGCCAAATATGATGGAAGTTGTAGTCCAACAACATCTGGGACCCAAAATTGAACAACAGTGACATAGTGGATAACCCCTGGAGGCAGAACCCAGAGAAAGGCCTGATAAGAGAAGTTTAGACTTGTTGCATCACAGACTTCCTTAGCACAAAGGCTTGGATTTACCAATACTCAGCCTGTTTGGGAATACGCTGCATCAGCTATGGTTTCAAAATTGCTAAAAATATTCCAAAACAGATAGAAAGCTGCAATTTGGTGCATATATCAGCCAAGACACACCGATTTCTAAAAACTCCTGGAAACAGAAAAAAGTAAATGTTGGTCCATAAGCAGGCAGGGAGGCACACTTCAAAATCCACAGTGTGGCAATAACAACTTTGGTATGTCCAAACAAAGCTATTGTCCAAGTGTGCATCTGGAAACAGGACATCTTTACTCCTATCCTTCAAAAATTGGGACAATGAAGTCTGCCTTGTAACTGGGGCCAACACGAAAGCACAGAGGGGAGGGGAGGGGAGGGGAGGGGAGGGGAGGTTGAGCTCCCCAGATTGGGGAGGGATGGTTTTCACTGGGAGGCAGTAACAACATTGGCCTTCAAATTGGATGGGTCATGCCCTCCACAAGAAATAATACACATTATCTTCACATTGAGGGCGCAGGATTCCCCATGGCAGCCAGGAATGTATATTTGCTTACAGAATGCAAGGCTGCAGGTCCTAGCTACATATAAAAAATGCCAATCACATCCCATATGAGAACTTGCCATTGACATTAGTAGGAAAAGGAAGGCTTGCAGAATAATGAACCATGAGCTACACAGCATGAGAACTCACCCAACTACTCTATTTGTGTCCCTCTGTTGTAGGAAACAAACCTTGTTTATCCTGCCCTGCAATTCATGCGGCGCCAGTGGAAAGAAAAATAGCTTTGTGAGTAGCTTCAACCGGTTGGCAAGCCAACCAGCAATAGTTCTGCTTTAGGTCTACAACCTCTTCCCAGTTTCATCAGGCTCTCTTAAAATACCATTTACTCAGACTCATTCAAGCTGCTAATAATAAAAACATCTGGTTAGACGAACAGTGACCCTACCTGACCATCTCTGAGCTTCTCTTCTAGCAGATGTAGAGTTTTTAAAAAATGTTGACTGCAACATCAATAACATCACAGAGTTCTCTCGAGATTAATTGTGAGTTGATGAAAAAGAGGGTGCCTTTTGATTTAGAGTCATTAATTCAGATGGGTATATTTAAATGGTGAATCCGCTCCTAGTTAATGTAAAGTGTTAAACAAATTATGCATCTCATGTAAATGAGCTCATTATCTCACATCTGATCTTTATCTGCTTAATTTGCTGATGACCTGTTTATATTGGGGATTTTTTTCCCCCTTTCCTTATCCACTTTAAAGCCAGAAATTGTGTCAGGTAGAAAATCAATATTTTCATATTTGTTTTTCTGTAGCCTGCCAGAAGCTTCATGTACTTTCGAGGTTGATTAGACACAAACACACACACACATATGTTTGTGTGTGTGTGGGCGCACATGCAGGTGGGTGTATATATATATATATATATATATATATATATATATATATACACACACACACACACACACACACATATATATGTTTATATATTGAAATATATATACAGTATATTTGCTAATAACACTGCAGTCTTTTTAGACACTGCAAAGCTACTTAAGCCAGAAGTTCAGAAATCTCCATCAATGTCAATGGACCACCCTACCATATCTCATTAAGCTTTGGTCACAGTAGCTGTGTTCACTTCATCATTGTATGGTGATTTACAAATAGAACATTTCTGCTCAGAGCACTCATGTGCAGTTTCTGTCAGTAATTGAAGGGCACAGCAGATAAAAGAAGCTGACCATGGGGCATTAAAAAAAAAAAAACTGGAGAGAGACAACCACGCTGGTAGCATCATAATGTGAAGATCTGCACAGGCGTGTGTGTGTATGTGTCTGGAAATCCAGTGAATAGTCAGAAAAATGTGGCCTTAATTTCCCAGGACTGATTGAAAAAAACACTTGGTCTCCAAAATGTACACAACCTAGCAAATTGTTTTTTCCAGTCATACATACACAAGCTGCAAGTTCATGCAATAGATGAGTAAGGTAGATTAAATAAAGACTGGCAATCGTTGTGAAGAAGCCGCAGTTTGCAGCAATTGTTAGATTTTGCTTTTTGCAGCCCAGAGCTGCTGGTGGTCTATAATTTAGTCAATACAGATTCATTGCCTGAGATCAAGTATCACAAAGATTCACTGGCTCCAAGAGGCAGAATCATCTCAGTATTACTGACACACAAGTGAGACCTGCAATAATATGTTGCAGTATATCCTCAGCCCTGACAGTTGTGCTCCTGTTAAGGATTCCAGCCATCAAACCATGCCTTCCTCTGAGATACTGTAAGCTGTTTGGGGCTCAAGCAGGCCAATTCACTTTCCCCTCATTTTTCAAAACTCTGTGGCCCATGGTGATCACAGAGTATGCTCAGTCCATTTTTTTAAGGGGTGGTGCTTTGGTATTTATGTTTAGATTCCCCCCCCTACTTCTGCAAACCTTGGAGTTCAGTAGTAGAGCGTCTGCTTTGCATCCAAAAGGTCTCAGGTTCAAACCCCAGTATTTCCAGGTAAAGTTGGAAGTTAGGAAAATCCATTTACATTTAATGCTGAACCTGCCTAATTCACACTTTCTGAAACAATATGAATCAAAACACAGCCATCCTTTGGCTGAAGTGCAAGAAATGGCATTTCTCTGAATTTTGCAGTGCAGTTCTCTAGCCAAGTAACGTGTACATTAATGCATTTACTATGTAGTGGTTAAGGTGTTGGACTATGACCTGGGAGACCAAGGTTCGAATCCCCACACAGCCATGAAGCCTACTGAGTGACCTTGGGCCAGTCACTGCCTCTTAGCCTCAGAGGAAGGCAATGGTAAACCACCTCTGAATACTGCTTACAATGAAACCCCTATTCATAGGGTCGCAGTAAGTCAGAATTGACTTGAAAACAGTCCCATTAGCATTATTATGGTAAAGTGTGCCTAAAAATGAATATATTCGTGAAAATAACCAAAATGTGCTATATTAGAGGAAATTGCTTTGCAAAAATGTGAATATCAAGCAAAATTGTATAGAAACATGTATATTAGGAGAAATTCACACTAAAATGCTGATGACTTTTTATGAGGACTTTTGTTAAAAAAAAAACACACACACAGTAATGTGGAAACTGAAACTGACAGATCCTCCCATCTCTAGCTAGAAGAGACCCCTGTCTGAAATCCTGGAGACAGTGACAACAGTACTGAGCTAGATGGATAAGGCAAGTTCCTATGTCCCTTATGTTTGTTCTGTGTAAGCCCACCATGGCTTACCAATAAAGGAAAAGCCCACCAGACGGTACTTTGTTCAAGGCCTCTTTAAACCTGGAGCCACCCCTGGCCTCAGGCTCATGAGCCAATATGTCCTGGAAAAAAACGCCTTCCCAAACATGATTGCAACAACCTGAGACAAAGCCAGTGGTGTGCTGGTAAATGTTTAACAACCGGCTCTCTGAGAAAAAAAAATCAAGCTGGATTTAGAAAGGAAAGAGGCACCAGAGATCATATTGCAAGCATACGCTGGATAATGGCATGGACCAAGGTATTTCAGAAGAAAATCACCCTGCGCTTTATAGATTACAGCAAAGCCTTTGACTGTGTAGATGATGAAAAACTATGGTTTTAAAAGAAAAAATGGGGGTACCACAGTATCTGATTGTTCTGATGCACAACCTATACTCTGGACAAGAGGGTAGTGTAGGGACAGAATATGGAGAAACCATTTGGTTCCTCATCGGAAAGGGTGTGAGACGTGGTGTATTTTATCATCCTGTTTGTTTAATCTATATGCAGAACACATCATATGGAAAGCGAGATTGGCCCAAGATGAAGAAGGTGTGAAAATTGAGGGAGAAATATCAGTAATTTAAGATATGTAGATGATACCATACTGCTAGCAGAAACCAGTAATGATCTAAAACGAATGCTGATGAAAGTTAAAGAGGAAAGCACAAAAGCAGGACTACAGCTGAACGTCAAGAAGACTAAAGTAATGACAACAGAAGATTTATGTAACTTTAAAGCTGACAATGAGGACATTGAACTTGTCAAGGATTATCAATACCTTGGCACAGTCATTAACCAAAATGAAGACAATAGTCAAGGAATCAGAAGAAGGCTAGGACTGGGGAGGGCAGTTATGAGAGAACTAGAAAAGGTCCTCAAATGCAAAGATGTATCACTGAACACTAAAGTCAGGATCATTCAGACCATGGTATTCCCAATCTCTATGTGTGAATGTTAAAGTTGGACAGTGAAAAAAGAAGATAAGAGAAAAATCAGCTCATTTGAAATGTGGTGTTGGAGGAGGGCTTTGTGCATACCATGGACTGCAGAAAAATACAAATAATTGGGTGTGAGAACAAAATTTATTTTATTTTATTTTGTTCGATTTATATACCACCCACAGCCCAAGGGCTCTCAGGGCGGTGCACAACATGGATAAAAAACAATAAAATCACAAAAACAGTAAAATATACAGTATTAAATAAGTAAATAACCAAGATAGATTAAAAACACAAATAGGTTAAAATGCCTGGGAGAATAAAAAGGTTTTAACCTGGCGCCTAAAAGATAAAAGTGTAGGCCCCAGGCGCACCTCATCAGAGAGACTGTTCCATAATTCGGGGGCAACCACTGAAAAGGCCCTAGATCTTGTTACTACACTCCGAGCTTCCCTGTGAGTCGGAGCTCGGAGGAGGGCCTTAGATGTTGAACGTAGTGAGCGGGTAGGTTCATATTGGGAGAGGCGTTCCACCAGGTATTGTGGTCCTGCACCGTTTAAGGCTTTATAAGTCAAAACTAGCACTTTGAATTTGGCCCGGAAACAAATAGGTAGCCAGTGCAAAAGAGCCAGAACAGGTGTTATATGTGCAGACTGCCTAGTCCTCATCAGCAGTCTAGCAGCTGCGTTTTGCACTAGCTGTAGTTTCCGAACTGTCTTCAAAGGCAGCCCCACGTAGAGCGCATTGCAGTAATCCAATCTAGAGGTTACCAGAACATGCACAACTGAAGCAAGGTCGTCGCTTTCCAGATAGGGACGTAGCTGGGCTACCAACCGAAGGTGGTAGAACGCATTCCGTGCCACCGAGGCCACCTGCGCCTCGAGAGACAGTTGTGGATCAAAAAGAACCCCCAAGCTACGAACCTGTTCCTTCAGGGGGAGTGTAACCCCATCTAGAACAGGTTGAACATCCACCATCCGGTCAGAGAAGGCACTCACCAACAGCGTCTCGGTCTTGTCAGGATTGAGCCTCAGTTTATTAGCTCTCATCCAGTCCATTATCGCGGCCAGGCAGCAGTTCAGCACATTAACAGCCTCACCTGAAGAAGATGAAAAGGAGAAATAGAGTTGCGTGTCATCAGCATACTGGTGACAACGCACTCCAAAGCTCCTGATGACCGCACCCAGCGGCTTCATGTAGATGTTAAAAAGCATAGGGGACAGGACCGATCCCTGTGGGACTCCACAATGGAGAGTCCAGGGTGTCGAACAATGTTCCCCAAGCCCTACCTTCTGGAGACGATCCACCAAGTAGGAGCGGAACCACTGCCAAGCTGTACTTCCAACTCCCAACTCCATGAGTCTCCCCAGAAGGATACCATGGTCGATGGTATCAAAAGCAGCTGAGAGATCAAGGAGAATCAACAGAGTAACACTTCCTCTGTCCCTCTCCCGACACAGGTCATCATACAGGGCGACCAAGGCTGTTTCAGTGCCAAAACAGGGCCTAAAACCGGATTGAAACAGTCTAGATAATCGGTTTCATCCAAGAGCACCTGGAGCTGGCTAGCGACCACCCGTTCTAAGACCTTGCCCAGGAATGGAACATTCGCTACCGGTCTATAGTTGTTCAAATTATCTGGGTCCAGGGAAGGTTTCTTCAGGAGTGGT
Source organism: Rhineura floridana (assembly GCF_030035675.1). NCBI lineage: Eukaryota > Metazoa > Chordata > Lepidosauria > Squamata > Rhineuridae > Rhineura > Rhineura floridana. Next base: position 50,315,016 of record NC_084489.1, read on the forward strand.
CTCGCTACTGCCTCTTTTAAGCAACTAGGGACCACTCCGTCTCTCAAGGAGGCATTTATCACTTCCCTGGCCCAGAACTGTCACTAGAAGCTAAAATGATGAAACTGAGTTTGTCATACTTTGGACACATAATGAGAAGACATGATTCACTAGAAAAGACCATAATGCTGGGAAAAACAGAAGGGAGTAGAAAAAGAGGAAGGCCAAACAAGAAATGGGTTGATTCCATAAAGGAAGCCACAGACCTGAATTTACAAGATCCGAACAGGGTGGTTCATGACAGATGCTCTTGGAGGTCACTGATTCATAGGGTTGCCATAAGTTGTAATGGACTTGAAGGCACATAACAACAACCGGGCCAAGTTCAAGGTTCTAATTTTGGTGTACAAAGCCATATACAGCTCAGGACCAAGATACCTGAAAGACCGTCTTACCCCTTATATACCCAGTTGATCACTGTGCTCCTCAGATGAAGCAACAAAAATTTAAAAACCAACATTAAGAGGTTAGGCGGCATCCCTCCACAGAACTAATATTCTAAAAAACAATTCTTAGGAACCACCATAACATTTATATGTGATCTGTGCCAACTGGCATCTGGGATTCCTCCAATACTAAACCAGTGTAAAAAGAGAAAGGATGGGAATTTTGTCACAAATTTCTGATTTCAAAGTAGCAGGTCAATTTAAGACAGTGGGTCACTACTCAATTTGAAGCTCACAAGATTCCATTCACAACACACCTGCACCATCTCACGTTGCTCAAAAGGATGTATGAATGAAACAACCAAATATGCAGGCCAGTTTGGTGGATCTTTCTCAAATGGCTTTTGTCAGGCCAGGAAGGAAGGCTACTTCATCATCCACACACACTCTCAAGCAGCATGGGATTGCATCGTACAGAAATGGTTCTCATAATGCTACATGGGTGTGAGAGAATGAGGACATTGCTTGCCTTGGAACGTGACCAGAAGCAACACAGGTCAGCAGCCTACCCCTTATAGACAGAGGAGAGAACATGCACTTGAGTAAGCTACTTTTCATCAGGAGAATTTCTGTTTCAACTAAGATGCACAAATATGCAAAAGATGTGTTTGGGCCTGATTCCAGCTAAATATATACCCATATTCCTCCAACAAAAACCTATTATTATTATTATTATTAAGCTCCAACATAAAACTATGCTCTAAAGAGATAAGTACATTTTCTCCTCTGAGGTTTGGATTTCCCAAAATGTCCCTACATAAACTTTGTAGAAGATCCACACACACACGCTCATACATACATACAAATACCCAAGGAGTAAGGTAACAAAACTACATTCTCCTGGGCAGAAGCCTGTCCAGCTTCTGATAGTGGTGAAAACAAGATGCATTTCTGATGCTAGCTTTAGTTTTCTTCCATGTTTAAAAATTATGGCTCAACCAGATATATAGACTCTCTCTCTACACACACACACACACACACACACAATTTCTGAGCGAGTCTTAACCAAATCCCAGAGCTTGGAAAAGTTACTTTTTTGAACTACAACTCCCATCAGCCCCAGACATCACGGCCACTGGATTGGGCTGATGGGAGTTGTAGTTCAAAAAAGTAACTTTTCCAAGCTCTGCCAAATCCAGCACCATCTAAGAGACTCGGAGGGGGGAAGAAAACAGAAACGGGGCTTCCCAAATGACGCTTGTTCCCAGCAGAAGGGAAGCAGCCAAGGGCAGCAGCAACAGCCTAGAGTTTCTCCTCCTCAGGATCACTCATCCACCGCTCTGAGTCCCACTCGCCCGGACTCCGCCTCAGGGAGCTCTGCTTCCTGGGCTGTCTTTGCTGCTGCTGGTGCCGTCACCCAGAGCTTGGAAAAGTTACTTTTTTGAACTACAACTCCCACCAGCCCAATCCAGTGCCCATGCTGGCTGGGGCTGATGGGAGTTGTGGTTCAAAAAAGTAACTTTTCCAAGCTCTGCCGTCACCGCACCAGACCAGCTTCCACCCCTGGGAGATGCCATGTTGCTATTGGGCTTGCAGCGCCCGGCAGGCACGTGGGACTTTGTTTTCAATCCGGGGTATGCAGAGCTTGGAAAAGTTACTTTTTTGAACTACAACTCCCATCAACCCAATCCAGTGGCCATGCTGGCTGGGGCTGATGGGAGTGGTAGTTTAAAAAGTAACTTTTCCAAGCTCTGTGGGTATGACGGGAAACGAAAAGGAAGGAGGGACGGTGGGGCTGGAAGAATGGTGATGATGCACTGGGGATGTGGCTGAGAGGGATTTAGTCTTACCCATGTGTGTCTGGCTGTTTTCTCTATTGACTTGGGAGCAGGGGTTGCCTCTTGGACATGCCAGAAAACCAGAGATCAAGGTAACCCTAGCTAACAGCCGGCTTGCAAAATTCCCAAAAATGTAACAATCGGCTCTTGCGAGCCAGTACGAGCCGGCTCCAGCACACCACTGGACAAAGCCCACTTGTTTTGCGGCATGCATCTTGTATTTATCTGTCTCAGAGCTACTTACACTTACCACTAACATGAAATAAGATTCATTATTCCTGATACAGTGACCTCAGCAGCAAGGTGTGCATAAATTAAGCTTCTTATTTTTATTTTGAGAAGCAACCATGGGGGCCTACAGATGCCAGATGGTCACTATGGGAACTTAATCTATTTTATTATTTTATTTATTTATTATTACATTTATATCCCACCTTTCCTCCAAGGAGCACAAGGTGGCTGCAAACATGGTTCTCCCCCTCCTAATTTTATCTTCACAAAACCCTGCGAGGTAGGTTAGGCTGAGAGACAATCACAAGATCACCCAGTGAGCTTCATGGCAGAACAGGGATTCCAACCCTGGTCTCCCAAGGTCCCAGTCCAACACTCTAATCACTACACCATACTGGTTCTCAAATCCAGCTATAAGAGCAGATGACTTATAGTAGTATCATGTAGCTAAGCTTTTTGTGGTCAGAGGAGCAAGGCTTGATAAGGGATATAAAAAGGGAAGCATTTGCTGTGAACGTTATCTTGGGCCAGGAAGGGCTTTCAGTCCTGGCTAAATAACCCAGGCATATATTACCTGGAAAGTGTTGTTTATGCTCTGGTCATTGTCACGTTAGACTACTGCAATATGTTGCATGTGGACCTCCCTTTGAAGACTACTCAAGATTCTCCATTGCTCAGGAACTTCAGTCGACCAGGAATGGCCTGCCCTCTCCCTAGCACTTAAACAGCTATGCTGGCCATTTCTCAGATAATTCAAAGTGATGGTGCTAGCCTTTTATAGAGAGGGTGGCTAACCTGTGTTTTCCAGATGTTGTTGGACTACAGCTTCCTGATCATTTCATTGGTCATGCTGGCAGGGGCTGCTGGGAGCTGGGAGTCTAACAACATCTGGCGGGCCACATGATTCCCCAGCCCTGCTTTGTAGTAAAGCCCTACATGACTTGGGATCCAGGTACCACTTTCTCCCATATGAACCTACCCGCATCATCTGAAGACATCATCTGGGTTCTCCTGCTTTCAGAGGTTCCACAGGAGGCAACTGAAAAGGGGGCTTTCTCATGTGTGGTATCCTGTCCATGGGTTACTTCCCCCTTTATGGGGAAGGGCTATGGTTCAGTGGTAGAGCAACTGCTTTGCATGCAGAAAATTCCAGGTCCAGTTCCCAGCATCTCCAGATGGGACTGGGGGGAAAGATTCCTGTCCAAAACCCTGAAGAGCCACTGCCTTTCAATGTAGACAGTACTGAGCTAGATGGATTAGTATAAGGTGACAAACTATGTTCTGTGTTCCTGTGTGCACAGAGGTTCTGCTGCTACATCACCTGTGTTCTTTCAGCACCAGGCAAAGGCCTCTTTTGTTACCCAGTCCTTTTAATCATTTGAGTTCAGTTTAAAGTGGAATTTGTAAAACAGTCTCAAATCTGGGGGTCATAAATAAATGAAATAAATTAAGCCGCAGTGGGGTTCTCATTCTGCAGCCCTTGTGCTTCACAGCTGTCAGGTAAGGGGATTTTTTGTGGCAGGATTCCCTGAGCTGGTACCTTCCAGATGTCTTGGACTACAATTCCCATCAGCCACATGGGATGGGAGCTGTAGTCCCAAACATATAGAAGGCATCTGGTTGAGGAAGGCTGCCTTTACAGCAAAGAGATTTCCTAGGTAAGCATTAAGTGTATGCATTTGAGGCTAGTATGGGCATACATTAGCTACAATTAACATAATGAGTTTAATAAAAGTGTTACCTCTGTATATAATTTGTGTTAATCATTTTTAACTCCAGATTTCCATGACTGATTCAGCCAACGGTGGTGCTCATTCACTGATCACATTTGCAGTGTTTAGTAAATGCATATAATGGTATTATCGTGTTGAAAGATACCTGCGCAGTTTCCATATGGAGGTATGCATTGTCGTTATTATTATTATTATTTACACTTGTTGGTCACTTGTCACCAAAAGGTCTGTAAGCAACTTCCAACACATTACAAACATAAATATAAATATATAATACCATAAAATTATAAAACAGAATAAATAACCCCTATAACATCCACAGGAAGCTTGGCAGCACACTAATAACAAAGACAACATCATCTCAGTCTATCAAATGCCTGGGGAAAAGATACATCTTTACCAGGTGCCAAAAAGATGTCAACAAAGGTGCCGGGGGACCCTCATAGGGAGAGCATTCTACAAACCAGGAGCCACAACTGAAAAGGCCCTCTCCTTTGTCACCACTCTCCAAGCCTCCCTCAGAAGAGGGATCCAGAGAAGGGTCTATTTCCTCCAGAGACCAGCACAACGTTTAGCTTTTACAGTGAGGACCAGTCTAAAGTAGTAAACATGCAGAGAGATCAGAGTTATTCATTCAGCTGGAGCTGAAATCTGACCAAGTGGTCCCCAAAAGTAGGGTTAGCTTCTAATCCTGCATCACTTATTTAGAAGAAACTTCCACCAAACTCAACAGGACTTACTTTCAGATAAATGTATAGGGGAGGCAGCTTTTTATATTCATAAGTACTTAATTAAAATGAGAAGGGGGAGGGGAAGGCACCAAACAGAAAAGGAATAAAACTCCAAACCATGTAGCAACAATTTATGAGAATACATTTACTTTTTAATTGGATCTTGGCTGTCAGCTGGAAGTGTGATATGTGATCCAAAATAGTCACAGCATGGCTGTGTGAAGTGCTTAATGAGATGTCCACTAACTATTGACTTCTTTAATGCTATGATGGAGGCTGTTGTCTGCTAAAATGTAAAAATGTGGATTGATCAGGCATTTCCACTGGAGACTAAACTCAGAAACCATGTTGATACAGCCTTCAAGCATAAAAAAGAACCTCTGTTAGCAGTCCAAATATTAACCCTTTAAAAAAAATACTGTTAGAACTCTGAAGTACCCCATTAAATTAGAAGTTAAATAAAACAGAGAAATTAATTTGAATTCAAAATCAAATCTAATGAGATTGGGAGGGCCTTAGACACATTCTAGGGGGTTGTGACAGCCCATTCCTAAACCATAATTGCCACTGCTGCTCTGCCACCAGCCTCCAAAGCTACTATGCTTCTAATACAGGTGTCAAAATAGCCACTGTACACCACACAAGCCAGCTGTTCCTATTTATTGAGACAGTCCCTATTTTTTCTGTATTTATTTATTATTTAATTGATAAATTTATATTCCACTTTTAAAGCAGCCTGTGCCTAATCCCAGGTATACTGCAGCTCCCACTTTGTACACAATTCTAGCCTTTTCTGGATGCTTTATTAAAATTTGGTTCATGTGAGTTGCTAGCATCATTATTCAGAGCTCATCTCTCTCCCATGTAGCCTGAGAATGCTCTCTAGCAGGTTACAAATTAAACAGAAACAAGGCATTAGCACAATAGGAGCCATCTTGAATCCATTTATCCTGTGTTCTGTTTCCCTGTTAGCCATTAACTAAAACATGGGTGCTAACGTACCTAGAAAAAGGCTTCACTAAAGTCCTTTTGAGACAAATTAATCATGTATTCAGTGAATACATGATGAGGGGGAGGAGGAGCAGGCCAGCTAGCCACATCTCCTGGCACTAGCACAGTCCTCCAGCACTGCCATCCTAGGGATGTAAGAAGAATTATTCATCTTATACAGCACTGTTTCTGTTCCACGGTAGTTCATGTTCTGCCAAAAACTACATCAATTGTCTCACTGTCCACTGTGGCAAAATTACATAATTAACAGTTTTCATTATTAATTATGTAAATTATGTGAAGTTACATTGTCACTACGTTATTTCACTCCATTCATTTCAATGCAAAGGAAACACAATACAAATTGGGGGGAAAGTAATCATTTACATGTCGTTTGCAGACTCAAACTATGAACATATATGCTGGATTGATTTTCATTCTGGATGGGGGACAAATAAGCAAGCACCAACAATTTCCATTTCTGTTTTTGTCAGAATTCTCCAGCATCCCTATCCCCCAACAGGCACAGAGCCGGTTGAATATATGAAAGGGGCCCCTAGCTGCATACTGGGAGCTTCCATGAGAATGGAAACCCTTTGTGATCAGGGTTCCCAATTGAATAGAATCCCCTATGCATGTACAGTTCTATGTGTATAGGGTTCCATTTCATGCATTCAACTGAAACGGCTATTAGGTGGAATGGCCAGAGAAGCAAGCCAGAGTTCGGGATGTGACTAGCTAGCCAACATCAGGCTGCTCTTCCCACTGATGCAACCACAAGAAATTTGGCTTAAAAGTACTTAAGGAAGCAGGGAAATGATTGTTTCCTTTTCACACAAAACCACAAAATCACCAAACCACCTGTGGGGATAGTCTCATTATATTGTTAGTCACTAGATAGCACTGGACTACCTGTATCTGGGTAGAGTCAATGGATTCCTGTTGTTGCTCTGTTTTTGCAAGACAGAGGCAAGGAAGTTCTTGCTTAGCTTCCTCACTGTGTGTGTCCTTTAAGCCATCTGTGACACCACCTGCCTAACATTTAATACCATATTAACAGTCATGATTTCCCCCAAGGAATCCTGGGAACTATCATTTGTTGAGGATGCCGGGAATTGTAGCTCTGTGAAGGGTCTCCTAACAATTCTCAGCACCCTTAACTAATAACAGTTCCCAGGATTCTTTGGGGGAAGCCATGATTTGAAGTGATATAAAAGCACTTTGAACGTATGGTGTGGATGTGTCCTGTAGCATTACCCAGTTGAGAATATGCAGATTCCTCATGACCAAATCAGCCTTATGTCAACCATTTCTCTATAAACCATTCCCAGATATCCAAATGAACCGAAATACTGAAACAAACTGTAGATAATAGCCAGTAGATTACTCCATTTAGCAAAGTTGTTTATGAGATGTACTTAGAATTAAAAAGCATTTGGTACTCTGCAATATCCAGATAATTGTGGATTTATCACTGGAGTATCTGAAGAAGGGACTAGCTATCCCAGAAACAAAGCTTCAGACCTAAGACTACTGCAAATACCTTGTGGTACTTAGTTTGCTTGGTCACAGGGTGATTATGGAAACAATACTATCATTTGCTTTGGCCATTAATCAGGCAGATGCACTGTGTCTCTCAGCTGATATTTTAGACAAAGTAGAAAAGTGATTACACCGCCCGTGACCTTTAGTTAAGGATCTCTGAAATGTAAGTCATTGGCACATATATGTTAGGACAGCCACTTGTATACATACAATTTATACAATATTTCTGAATGGTAATTTTGATGTTTTTAAGGCTCATTTTCTGTTGTGCTGGTGAAGGGCCACAGCTCAGTAACAGAGCATATGCCCACAGAGCATAATGGCCATTTACATATCACCCCCAAAAAAAAGCATCACCAAAAGGGGGGAAAGCAAAGGAGGGCACCGATGTGCATAAAACCTGGACATGCAAATTTAGAAATAACTACTATTAATTTAAACATAAATGTAGTCGATCTCACCATAGTGGGGAAGACTGTGATCTGTGTGCTTGCTCAGTCTGCTGTCCAGCGGCTGAGTTGATGAGCAACTTCAAGGCGCCTGCTCTCCCTACTTTGAGTTCTTTATATACCAGACTGGGACCAGGCAGTAGGGATGGGAAGATCTGTCAGTTCATTTCTCTGGGTTTCTCATTTTTCCAATGTCAATTCAGTTCTCTACATTTCTACAGTGATCTGCATTGTTTTTTTTAAAAAATCCTCATGAAAATTCACCATTTTAGTGCAAATTTCTCCAAATAAACACATTTTTGTAGGCAGTTTTGGCAAAGGTACACATTTTTGCAAGCCATTTCTCACCATATCATGCCTTTTTGCATGTTATTTTCACTCATATATTCATTTTTATGCACACTTTCCCCTAATATGTGCATTTTTAAAAATGTTGTTCAGCTGGCGAACTGCATCTCAAAATTCTAATAAATGCGGATTTCTAAGGATGGCTGTGTTTCTCGTATTGTTTCAGAAACTGCGAATTTGATACATTCTGCTTGAAATGCGAACTAAATCGAAATAGTCACCCATCCCTACCAGGCAGCCCTTCAATCACAGGAGTACTCTCTGTATATGGCCACCCTGCATATACAGGTGGATGCATATGCAGGAACATTAAGGCATCATGCAGTGTACAGGCTACAACCACGCAAACCTATGCAGACCCTAAGGTCAGCTACAGAGGACCTGCCTGATCTTACTGTAAGGTCAATCACATTATAGAATTAGGAACATAGGACGCTGCTTCATACAGAGTCAGACCATTGGTCCACCTAGCTCAGTACTCTCCACATTGACTGGCAGTAGCAGCCCAGAATTTCACACAGGGTTCTCTTCCATCCTTCTCTGGGGATGCCTGGGCTCGAACTTTGAATCTTCTGCTGGACAAGCTGTTTCAGAAATTCAAAAGGAAAACAATGGGGCAAGAGGAACACAGGCGGAATGCAACCCTCAGATCAACTCTTACATATTTTTAACTGTGTATTTAAATGTGTGCTTTCAGGTGGATGTTTCAGGATTTTCTAATAAAAATCAGGATGGAGCAGACTTAGTCCCATCCCCTCTGAGAACTGGGATGAACCAGGTTTTCACAGGTCCTAACCATCCCTACCTGAGACATCTGCCTCACTGTCTTAAGGCAGGGGTGGCCCTTGGTGGGATCTCAAATAATCAACACTTGGCTCATCTTTCAGCTCAGCTCACTCCAGAATTCTTGAGATGATGAAGCAGCAACTTCTTCTGACTGAAAGCAGTAATAAGTATATTACTAAGTGGTGCAAAACTGCGGTACAGCTGCTTCAGCTTAGTAGAAGAATTCCGAAATAAGGCTCTGCTTTTGAAAATGCAGGAAGGCATAAAAAAGAACGAAGCTAGATAAGTGCATTTTCTATGTCAGCACTGATTCATTACAACCTTTCTCCCAAGCACCCATTCAGATTTGTGAATAAACAGCACTTTCAGCTTGCAAGGGCTGTCTCATTCACTTCACTGTTATGAAACATTCTCCACATTAAGGATGGAAGAGAAATTCAATTCAGTTCTCATTTAAAGACAATGTATCAAACTTGCACTTTCCAAAGAAATTGAAACACAGGCATCCTTCAAAGTTCGCAGTTATCTGAATTTTGTGAAGCAGTTGTCCAACCAAAGAATGTTTACAGACATGCATATATTGGGGGCAAATGTGAATAAAAATGAATATATGAGTGAAAATAACATACAAAAATTAATTACAATAGGAGAAATTGCTTGTAAAAGTGTGTACAATAGTCAAAACTGCTTACAAAAATGTGTTTATTAGGAAAAATCACACTAAAACTCTAAAGAATTTTCATAAGGACTTTAAAAAAAAAACAAATTGCTGCAGAAAATGAAGAAATGAATTTAAGATTGGAAAACTGAGAAACTGAGAGAACCTAAATTGACATACCTTTCCATCCTTACTCTACATATGATTTCACTACATTTCACAACCAGTAGTGTAGTGGAAAATTCAGAAGTGCAGAGTCCCTTTATGGTCATCACAGCCACATTTCCTTCAAAGATTATACAGCCTTCTAAGATTATAGAATAATCTGGCTGGGCTTGAATATTGCATTCTGCTGCCCTGCCAATGTCACCATTTGATACATCCTTTCACTCTGATTGGCTCCAATCAGCAGGAAAGGACAAGGAAGCAAGTTAGAAGACTCTTCTTAGTGGCCAACACACTCCCCTTTCATGCAGATTGGCTCATAGAATGCTGGAGACATAAGGACCCTGTTGGGACCTGGCTCCCCAAAAAATAAGGGATCTAGGATCCCCTGAGACCCTGGAAGACTACACCCCTATTCATAGCACTAACATAATTGGCAGAGACTCTATGCAAATTTTCTGCATGTGAACTGAAGCTGCTTGATTAGAACAGGTCAGGGCACTCAAGTAAAAGGGAAAAAGAAAAGGAGAGCATTGTATTTTGAACCAAAGACTAAGGGCACTTCCAGACTGTTGCTATTTTCATGTGGGATTTAGACGTACCAGCAAATTCAGGGTACACAATTATAGTTGATTGGGAAGCCTTGCACAAGAAACCCATTCCCCCCAAAGATCAGACTTTTTGCGATAAGGAAAGTGATGAGGAAATGCACTGGAAAGTGCGGGATAACATTGGCTTCGATGCAACATCATCTAACCTCCCAGAAAACAAATCAGAATGAATGCTCATTAAATAGTCAGTGTTGTCTAATATCAGGATGAAGGCTCAATGAACAGATCATCTGGAACCACCCTAAATCCCTGTTCTGGCATTCCACTTTGTGTGAAGAGGGAAGTGGGAATATACTCATTGGCCACACTCTCTCTGCCATGTTTCCTCTGCCGTATAGAGGAAGTGTTGTAGCTCAGCAGTAGAGTATCTGCTTTGCATGAAGAAGGTCCCGGCTTTCATCTCTAGCATCTCTAGGCAGGGCTAGGAAAAGCTCCTGTCTTAACAACTTTTAGAACTACTGCCAGTCTGTAACAATACTGAGCTAGATGGATCAATGGTCAGATTCGATATATGGCAACTTCTTATACTCCTGACAGCCTGGCCCCAGTGCCGTCCACATATTGCACCTGAACATTTGCAGTGGGGAGCCTGCTCTGCCCGTGGAGACTCCCTGCACAATAGACAACCCTGAATGTTCAGGATTCTAAATCACGTGTGGAGCCTACACGAGTACAGCAACCTCTCTGCTGCAGTAGTTCAGCCCCACATGTGGAGGGCAGTGCAACTGAACTGTTGGGAACATACAGAGGGGATGGGCCCAACAACCACAATGGGACTGTGTGAAGGGAAATGCCTTAAGGCAGGTGTGGGGAACCTGTGGCCTTCCAGATGTTGCTGAACGACAACCCCCATAATCCCTGGCCATTGGCCATGATTGCTGGGTCTGATGGGAGTTGTACCTCAGCTCTATCCTTTCCTGCACACAGTTCAGGGCATGAAAAACTTGCCTCATATAAGCAGCATGGCCAAGGAAAGGATCTACATATAGCAGGCATGCACAGGCCTAGAACTGAAAATAACAGCCGGGTACATTGTCATCTACTCCACACTATGTGCCAGGGATCGCCAACCTTTTTGGGCCCATGGGCACATTTGCAAACCAGAGAAACTGTCATGGGCATCACACACATACGCTGCAACCTATTGTATTGGCTACAATGGGATGCTGCTTTTAAACAAAAATTCACCAGAGGGAGGAGACCCTGTGGGTGCTAAGGAAGGAAAGCTTATGGAGTGCATGTGCACACACAGGCACCATGTTGGTGACCATGCTATACATTCCAACTATAAAGTCCAACTGGGGAGAGAAAGGCACTCCATTGAACCCTATGGGGATATTCTACTACACATGCAGTTGCATGTGTGGGCATATGGATCATGCCTTATGTTTTTAGTGAGTACCAGTTTTATATCCATTAAAAACATAGCATGCAGTATTTTATAAACATGACTCAGGGAGCTTCTGAGTGATAACAGGTCCCTAGGGCATGTTCCTATGTCACAAGAAACCTCTCTTTGGGGGGAATCATCACATGAGCAGCTCTGAGAAGCAAATGAACTAAGCTCTCAGTGGAATTTTAGCTTTTTCTGCCTAACCTTGGACATGCCTCTCTGTTTAGGTTCCAGATCACCGCACTGACACCATATGCATTTTGCAGACATATCTTTAAAAAATTTTAAGATAACCTTAAAAAAAAAAATACCGGTGATCCACAGGCCATCTTCAAAATGTCACCCTGTGTTGTGTGGAATTTATTTTTTAGAACTATAAATTTATATTTATAATCGTTATTGTGAAAATGTTCATACAGCACCATGAACATGGTACAGAGTTATACATTGTGCCAGAATAACAGCATCCTTCATCCTTCCAGAACAGTTAATTTAAGCCCTAGAACAGGGGTCGCTAACTCCCAGCACCCCAACCAAACCATTTTTTCTGTTCCCCACTTCAAGACCCCGCTGACTTTGGCAGTGGCAGCAAAAAAAAAAAAGTAAACACAGCATGGGGGTGGACAGAACACAGCACCCCTAGGGGGATGCCCCCTCCCTGGACATCAGATGAGATCAATTGAGAAGTGGGGAGGAGGCAGATCAGCTGGAGGTGGGGCTGTATGCCTCTGTGTGTGAGTGTGGGGTGGCCACTAGGGACGGGTGAGAAATTTGATTAAGTTCACATTTAATGGCGAATCTACCAAATCTACACTTTCTGAAACAACAGGTTAACTGAAACACAGGCATCCTTCAAAATTTGCATGTCTCCAGATCAGCCAAGTAATGTGTACAAAATGCATATACTAGGGTAAAGTGTGCATAAAAATTCATATATTTGTGAAAATATTATACAAAACTGTTTTATATTACGGGAACTTACTTTGCAAGAAATGATTATATTAGGTAAAATTGTATATAGAAATGTGTTTATTAGGAGAAATTTGCACTAAAATGCTGACCAATTTTCATGAGGATTTTTTTTACCACTGGGTTGCAATTCTTATTCACAACGGCTTTCTCTATGGTGTAACCCAGCCATGCTGTCCATACTATGGAATATGCTTTACTTGGTTTATTTTTTTATGTTGTATATGCATTTTATTTTGTATATGCTTTCAAGTCTTAAGATGGACACCGTTTTGGTATTTCATATGCTGAGCAGTAAAGAGATTTCTACAAATGTCACAGTTTACCATTGCCTTAGGAAATCACTGCAGTGGGATACAACAGCAGCTAGCAGCATAACTGGCTTCCCATAAGCCCTAGATGAATGTTTGGAGCATGAGAATGTTATCTACAACCCTACAAAGTAGGTTAGGCTGAGAGATAACTGCCAAAGCCCACCACGTGAGCTTGCTGGTCCTATAACCACTACTACACCACACCTAGGGTTGCCATATTGCCCGGATAGCTGGGTTTTGCCTGGATTCTATGCATGCCACCCGGCGCCCGGCTAGCCCCTTACGTGACCCAGATTCCCAGCTTTAATTTTAAAAAAAATTAAGTTTCTAGGTGGTCTGGTTCTCGAGATATACATAAAAACGTCAGCCGCCCCCCCCAACTGTTAAATCTTTCTTTAAACAGTACTGTATTATATTATACCACTTCGTAGCTTTAACCCCGCCTGTTCAGGATTGCAGCCAAACAGTGAAGCCAGGGTTCTGTTTCACTTTGACTGACCTGAGGCAATGTTTAGATTAGAAAACCTAACTGCTGCAATGCCTTTGCATAGGGACTGATAGGCAGATGTGCCGGCAGGGTAGTTGCTGAGAGGTGCGTGCGCACACACGGCTCCTTCCCTTTGGCGGCAAAGCAGCCTCATTTTTTCTCCAGGCCTGGAAAAAAGCACGACCATTGCATGAGGGCAGCAGGCAGAGGCTGCTGAATTACACAGAGGAGGAGGGTGAGTCTGTCCTAGCCTAGGTGGACATTGGGCTGGCTCACTCCTGGCAGTGGCTATTTGTTTAACATTAAGTGTCAGCCAAATACTTTTAAAATCAACCAGTGATATTCCTGGTTTGCTTTTTGTTATTGCTGTTGTTGATGATGATGATTTTATTACACATTTAAAGTCTGTTCACCTCCCCCCCTTTATTTGTATTTATTTTATATTTCCCCAATATCTTCCCCCTGGCTGTTTTTATGTACTTTAAATATTTTAGTAATTTTAGTAATAAGAGCAAGAATTTATAATTATTATTTTAATTAAAACAAGATGCTTACCAGTACTTTGATGAGGACCCGATATTTATTTTCTTTCTGAGGCCAGGACTGGGTCTTTCATGATGCTTGGGGCAGAGGGGGGGGCAGGGAGTAGGAGAGTAGTTGAAAAGACAGACATCCTGGCACTGGTAATCAAATTAGCAAGGTATGTGTGGGGTTGTTGCATACTTCCAGGCCCAATTTCATTTTGAGTATGGAGGTGGAACCTGTGTAGATGTGGTTGATCAAAGGGAGAACAAATTTTGAGTTAAGCAAAGCTCTGCTTTTATAAAACCTAAGAAACATACAGATACTTTGAATGTCAGAGTGACTGCACCAGTGGAATACTGGAGGAACTTGTAAAACTTGCTGCAACAGTATTTAGAACTGAGCATGTGGTGTGAAAGACACATTTTCCTAACATTTTGGCTTTTTTTTTCTCCACCCACCACATCTTTGAAATATATCGTATATGGTTAACCGTACTGCTGCCCTGACTTACTTTATGTTTGTTGCTATTTTGTGTTTTTATTATGTTTTTATATTGATTGTGTATTTTTATTGTTTTTATTATATTTGTAAGCTGTGCTGAGCTCTGTTTTTAACAGCAGAAGGGCAGGATATAAATCCTCTTAATCAATCAATAAATACTCCATAGCGTTGGAAACTAGAGTCTAGGCATTTAAGGCTGAAAATGTTGCTTTAAAAAAAAAGATTTCTCACATCTTTCCCCAGTTTTTGGTGGTAATTCCTAGGCACAAAAACAAAACAACTGGACAATCCAAATATTAATATGCAAATAATATGCCTAATATGCAAATAATTTGCCTAATATGCAAATAATTTACATAATATGCAAATTAGCCTGCCCGGATTTGTGGAACTGGAATATGGCAACCCTAACCACACCAGCTTTTAGGATAAATGGATAGGTACAGTTAAGTTTATAACACAGAGGTTTATAATAATAATAATAATAATAATAATGATAATAATAATAATAATAATTAATTTGTGTGTCGCCTATCTGGCAGATAGCCACTCTAGGCGACGTACATTAAAATGGGATAAAATACAATAGTATCAAATGCAGTCACATTAATCTCAATAAATAAAATACTGGACAGTCATCAGTACATTTATAAAAACATTTACATATACAGCATATAACAGGGAGAGCATATTTGTACCACACAGAGAAGTCTTGTTGCAAATACAGGAGAATTCTTTCATCACCAATTAGAGGAGAAATTCAATTCAGTTCACATTTAAAGCTAAATGTATCAAATTTGGGCTTATGAAACAATATGAGAACCGAAACACAGCCATCCTTTAAAATTCACACTTATCTGAATTTTGCAATGCAGTTCGCCAACCACTGTTTACAGTGAGTGTATTAGTGTACAGAAAATGAATATATTAGTGAAAATATCATATATGCATTATATTAAGAGAAATTGCTTGCAAAAATGTGTACATATGTCAAAACTGCATACAGAAATGTGTTTATTAGGGGACATTCGCATTAAAATGTTGAAGAATTTTCTGAGGATTTTTTTTAAAAAAATCACAAATTGCTGCAGACATGTCGAGAACTGAATTTAATATTGAAAAAATGAGAAACTGAGAGAACCGAAACTGACAGATTCTTCCATCCCTATCAGCAAGCTGTAGGTCTGAGGAAGAAGGGCTTTCAGAACAGTGACGGTGTGACTCGCAAACAAGCTATAATGTAATTGCCTCTCTGTTTGCAAAATTAGCACAACAGTATGGAATGTCAGGCTGCCACCCCACAGAAACAGGAAGCTGAGTTAGCCAGGCCATTTGTTTCTCCCGTCCTGTAAAACTATTTTCCTGCCCTTGCATTTCAAACACTAGTTTGCATGCTGCCTTGCCTGAGCAGCCATTTAGTTCCTCACACCTTGAGTACCCTGTGACAGTTGCTTTCAAGGGTCCAACCACTACAAGTTATCTCTCATCACGGTAACCTCTTAGGAAATGGATTGCATCATAATTGTGTGGATGTATCGCAGGTGCTGCTTCCTTGCCTCTATCTCCAAGCCAATCCACAATACAAGTAAATAATCGTAACTACCACTACCCCTGCCACTGCCTATCATTCTGAAACCCCTTAGAACTATAGAGGAAAATATATGAAGTGAAGAGGAGTACAGTCTGATTGCCTCAGGGCAGCAATATCTGCTGCTTGTTTTATGGGGACTCTTTGCTTTTCTCAGTCCTGGTTGCCAAGATTTTGCTCCAGACAGTTGCCCAATTCATTCAGCATCTCCCTTTAATTCCACGCTTTCCTTAGATGAATGAGATTCTGTTGTGACTAATGACCCTTGTTCTTACAGAATCCTGCCTTTATTCTCTCTCTCTCTCTCTCTCTCTCTCTCATCAGTAGGCAAGCAAGAATTAGTTGTGGCTCATACAATCATGGTTTGGAAGGTGCTCAAGTAAAAGGATGTCACAGGAGAGGACTGATGTTGTTCATTTTGCACCATCTTAAGGAAAGGTTGACATGAGCAATGTCACTCTTCCTGAAGGTCTTGAGGCGCTCAATTAATGCTGCAGAACACTCAAGCTCTTTCCCCTTCAGAAGCAGAGGGACGGCTGCCATTAAAGCCAGGGCTGGATTAACTGTCACATTAATCACACTCCAGCACAGGATCACAGCCAAATTGGAGGCCCTTCCTGTGGTTTCAGTAAGGAGAATGTGCCAATGTTGCTCTCCCAGGTGGGCTAAAATCTAAAGATTTTTTCAGCCATTTTTTTCTTTTTAAATACTGCAAATTGTGTTTTGCTTCTCTTAACTGTTGACCCTTTTCTCTATACTGAGTTTTAATAGCATGTTCTCTTTGAAACTATATGAATGGTTCAGGAGCCTTATGCACCATAAAACCTTCCTAGCAGTAGTAGTAGTGACAGTAGTAGTGGGAGTGGGAGTAGTAGTAGTGTTACTACCAAGGCTTAATTTGGCTTAAGGCTTATTAGGTTTTAGCACCAGGGTCTAATGTCATGGTTTGAGCATTAAAATGTGAAGCAGTAAGACAAAAGACCCCAGGCCCCCCAAAAAAGACACTTTAAAGTACTAGCAGAATCAAATTGGGTCTGGAGTTTACCAAATGCCAAGGCTCAGTCCCACAATGTGAAATAATAAGCAAAAGGTGCCTTTGTGAATATGCACAGGCCTTGTCCTCTCCATGCTGGCCCAGGGACATGTAGTCAGGATGCTTCAGCCTTAAAGGAAGAACAACAGCAGATAGCACAAAGGGAGTATCTGCCATGCTGGCAAATGCTCATCATGGCTTTTGTTGGGTCTGGATTTCAAGACCAGTGTACAGTATAAATGTTTTGGAATGACACAAAATATCTCATAGTTCACAAGATGCATCACTGTCAAACATCAGCTATGAACCATTTTTTGAGCCTGGCACATCACACCTGTACAGTCCCAACTGGAGTCTGAATTCCAGTCCCCCATGCCAACCATGACAGCCAATTTATATGGATTTATCTACATATCCATGTGAAAAGTTCATAATGACTAACTTGTGTCTCACTCATTTCAGTGGGTCTACTTTAAGCATGACTAAGTCTAGATCCAGCCAAATGGGAACTGGGTGACTTAGTTTGGATCCAACCCATATACTGTGTACGCACATATACATACACAGTATTTTAAAAGCTGTAAATAAATAAATAAAACCTTAATTAAGGTGTGGGTTGGAAGGAAAGAGGGGGACCCTTTTCTGGAAGAAGATGGCACCTGCATTTTTTGATTTACAGGGTTCTATGGGTAGAACTGCTATCAGCTATACATTCTAAGAACATAAGGAGAGCCTGCTAGATCAGGCCAATGGCCCATCTAGTCCAGTATTCTGTCCTACAGTGGCCAAATGGGTGTCTACAGGCAGTGGCGTACCTAGCGTATTTGACACCCAGAGCGGATCATTTTTTAACACCCCCCTTCTCTATACGACAAAATTATTTTCAGTAATAATCATGAAATGAAACGAATAATAATAATGGCCAGAAAAGAAATAGATACAGTGAAAATTTTCTTTTATTGAACTTCATATATAACCATGCCAGTAAAAAAATTTAAAAAATAAAATATTACAGTACAAAAAAGGAAAAAAGTAATGGATTGTTGAACCGATTGGGAGCAGTGACCACAGTGCTATTAAATTAAACATACATGTAACTGGCCAATTGCCAAGAAAATCCAACACGGTCACATTTGACTTCAAAAGAGGAAACTTCACAAAAATGAGGGGATTGGTAAAAAGAAAGCTGAAAAACAAAGTCCAGAGGGTCACATCACTCGAAAATGCTTGGAAGTTGTTTAAAAACACTATATTAGAAGCTCAACTGGAGTGCATACCGCAGATCAGAAAAGGTACCGCCAGGGCCAAGAAGATGCCAGCACGGTTAACGAGCAAAGTCAAGGAAGCTCTTAGAGGCAAAAAGTCTTCCTTCAGAAAATGGAAGTCTTGTCCGAATGAAGAAAATAAAAAAGAACACAAACTCTGGCAAAAGAAATACAAGAAGACAATAAGGGATGCTAAAAAGGAATTTGAGGAGCACATTGCTAAGAACATAAAAACCAACAACAAAAAATTCTATAAATACATTCAAAGCAGGAGACCATCTAGGGAGACAATTGGACCCTTGGATGATAAGGGAGTCAAAGGTGTACTAAAGAACGATAAGGAGATTGCAGAGAAGCTAAATGAATTCTTTGCATCTGTCTTCACAGTGGAAGATATAGGGCAGATCCCTGAACCTGAACTAACATTTGCAGGAAGGGATTCTGAGGAACTGAGACAAATAGTGGTAACGAGAGAGGAAGTTCTAAGCTTAATGGGCAATATAAAAACTGACAAATCACCGGGCCCGGATGGCATCCACCCGAGAGTTCTCAAAGAACTCAAAGGTGAAATTGCTGATCCGCTAACTAAAATATGTAACTTGTCCCCTGGGTCCTCCTCCGTGCCTGAGGACTGGAAAGTGGCAAATGTGATGCCAATCTTCAAAAAGGGATCCAGAGGGGATCCCGGAAATTACAGGCCAGTTAGCTTAACTTCTGTCCCTGGAAAACTGGTAGAAAGTATTATTAAAGCTAGATTAACCAAGCACATAGAAGAACAAGCCTTGCTGAAGCAGAGCCAGCATGGCTTCTGCAAGGGAAAGTCCTGTCTCAGTAACCTATTAGAATTCTTTGAGAGTGTCAACAAGTATATAGATAAAGGTGATCCAGTGGACATAGTGTACTTAGACTTTCAAAAAGCGTTTGACAAGGTACCTCACCAAAGGCTTCTAAGGAAGCTTAGCAGTCATGGAATAAGAGGAGAGGTCCTCTTGTGGATAAGAAATTGGTTAAGAAGCAGAAAGCAGAGAGTAGGAATAAACGGACAGTTCTCCCAATGGAGGGCTGTAGAAAGTGGAGTCCCTCAAGGATCGGTATTGGGACCTGTACTTTTCAACTTATTCATTAATGACCTAGAATTAGGAGTGAGCAGTGAAGTGGCCAAGTTTGCTGATGACACTAAATTGTTCAGGGTTGTTAAAACAAAAAGGGATTGCGAAGAGCTCCAAAAAGACCTCTCCAAACTGAGTGAACGGGCAGAAAAATGGCAAATGCAATTCAATATAAACAAGTGTAAAATTATGCATATTGGAGCAAAAAATCTTAATTTCACATATACGCTCATGGGGTCTGAACTGGCGGTGACCGACCAGGAGAGAGACCTCGGGGTTGTAGTGGACAGCACGATGAAAATGTCGACCCAGTGTGCGGCAGCTGTAAAAAAGGCAAATTCCATGCTAGCGATAATTAGGAAAGGTATTGAAAATAAAACAGCCGATATCATAATGCCGTTGTATAAATCTATGGTACGGCCGCATTTGGAATACTGTGTACAGTTCTGGTCGCCTCATCTCAAAAAGGATATTATAGAGTTGGAAAAGGTTCAGAAGAGGGCAACCAGAATGATCAAGGGGATGGAGCGACTCCCTTATGAGGAAAGGTTGCAGCATTTGGGGCTTTTTAGTTTAGAGAAAAGGCGGGTCAGAGGAGACATGATAGAAGTGTATAAAATTATGCATGGCATTGAGAAAGTGGATAGAGAAAAGTTCTTCTCCCTCTCTCATAATACTAGAACTCGTGGACATTCAAAGAAGCTGAATGTTGGAAGATTCAGGACAGACAAAAGGAAGTACTGCTTTACTCAGCGCATAGTTAAACTATGGAATTTGCTCCCACAAGATGCAGTAATGGCCACCAGCTTGGATGGCTTTAAAAGAAGATTAGACAAATTCATGGAGGACAGGGCTATCAATGGCTACTAGCCGTGATGGCTGTGCTCTGCCACCCTAGGCAGAGGCAGCATGCTTCTGAAAACCAGTTGCTGGAAGCCTCAGGAGGGGAGAGTGTTCTTGCACTCGGGTCCTGCTTGCGGGCTTCCCCCAGGCACCTGGTTGGCCACTGTGAGAACAGGATGCTGGACTAGATGGGCCACTGGCCTGATCCAGCAGGCTCTTCTTATGTTCTTATGTTCTTATGATTAATACTTTTTAATTACATTAATGTATTTTTTGAAAAAAGGGGGGGAAAACGTATACCTACATATTGAATACTTTGAGGTGTGACCAGTGGGGTATGTACTTACCAACCCTATGTCATCCATGCATTATGGCATGAATACAGTTTGCTGATACATAAATATTGATGGCTAGAAGTGTGACACTTAAAGTGGCCTCCAAATGTGCATTTATGCCCACACAGGCACATGCACACCAAATGTCCACATTGGTCTATATACCTGCATGCGCACACACACACACAAGTACAAAGCCCCTCATGTTCACATCCACAGTGCTGGCACCCTGACTGAGCTGAGAGATGATCACCCAGTCCACAAACGCACCTGTGCAAAGTTTGTGGTCTCTTCCCACATGCAAAAAGAGGCAGGCAAGGGTGTGTTGCCCCCGTGGCCGTGTTCAATGTCACATGCCAGGAAGTTAGCTTCACGCATCCACACATCTGGGTGTTCACCTGCCCGCACGTGTCTTCCAGCTTGCTGCCCGCTGGAGAGACCTCCTTTCCTGCGTGCTGCTGCCTCTGGAATGCACGGCGGTGGGAGAGGAAGAGGAGGGCAGGCAGCGCTGAGCATCCCACTGGCTCCAGGGAGCTCCTCCGGTGCAAAGGCGCTGACCTCCTCCCCTACGGCCACCCCTTGCGCTGGGCGCACTGGGCCCCAGCCCACCCCTTGGCTCCCTGGCTCACTCACCAGCTTGGCCCCGGCCCGGGTGCCCCTCGCTGGCTCGCCTGCTGGCTGTGCCTCCTCTACCTGCCAGCACCAACAGCCACTCTCTGCCTCCTGCACAGCCTGCCTGCCTGCCTGCACCTCTCCAGCCGAGCCCCAAGCATTAAGTGCTTCAGTGCCAGCCCGCTCCAAAGAGCTCGCAAGGGATAGGGCTGGTCCAGGAGGGGAAAAGGGGTGCTGCCCCGCCGGCCAGCCTTCCTCCCTGTCTCTGTCTCCTCCTCCCCGCTCATCTCGGGGTTGCCCCCAGCAGGGAGGAGGAGGAGGAGGGAAACACAGGATGAGCTGTTCCACCTGCCATTGGGTCTGGCTCTAGCATTGTCTGACAATGCACCCCCTTATTGCCTACACCTGGGGCGGGCCTCTCCCATTGCTTCACCCCTGGCACACCACTGCCTACAAGAAGCCCTAAAACAGGACCAAAGTGCAACAGGCTGTGATTCCCAGCAAATGGTATTCAGAGACATATTGCCTGCAACAGAGGATGTAGAATATCTCCATCTGTTTTTACCATAATATTTTTGACAACCAGCTCCCACTTTTAAACACCAATCATGTGGCATCTGAATACCTAAGGAGATAATACTTTTGTCTTCTCACCGCTAACCAGAACTTTTTTGGTATCAGTGTGAAGTACCATCACCTCATTTTTGCTGACCATGGCAACCATTTTATGGTGGCACCAACAGCACTCTTATCAAGGTATGAGTACTGGTACATCATTTTTTACAAAAAAAAGAAAAGAACTTCTGCTAACTATTTCTTTCTTCTGAAGAATGTGATCATGAAAGAATGCAAGAAAGCAAGATACACGGAAGCAACTTCAGTGTAACTCAAACATCTCTAATACTCATATAGTAGAATATAGATTTTTTTTCTGATTTTAGATTGTTGAAAGACAAAAGCAGCACAGAGCAGAAGGGAGCAGTATATACCACACCAGGAGCTCTTTTCAGTGAAATCTTTTAAGAGCAATCTTATGCATGTCTCTGCTATCAACTGTCTTTTGAGAAGATCCTAAGAAAGAGAGGAAGGCAGGCAAAGACCACCTCAGAGCTTGCGCCAGCTAGGCTATCCCCTCTCCCCAAAGGCAATTCTGTCACCAACTGCCTTATGGCAAAGAACCTGATTACTTTTTAATATCTTAATATTTTTTACTTTATTTATTTATTATTAAAAACACAATGTTACTTGTAAGCTGCCTTGGAAGGGTTTGTATCCTGAAAAGGTGGAGTTAGAAATAATTGCAATAATTAAATTAAGTCTACTTAGACCAGTTGACTTCAGTGGGACTTACTTTCAGGTAAGACATTTAGGGACAAATTCAGTCCATTTGCTTTCTCATGTGAACCTACCAAATTTGCACTTTCTGAACCAGCAAAATGAACTGAAATACAGCTCTTTCCAAATTCTCACTTGTCTGAATTTTGTGATGCAGTTCACCAGTCAAAACATGTGCACAGAAGTGCATATATTAGTGAAAATAATATACAAAGCTACATTATATTAGATGTAATTGCTTGCAGAAATGCCATCATCTCAGTATGCTGCTTTGTGGAACTCATAGTTGTTTAATCTATGTTGCAGTAACAGTAAAAATAATAGTGGCTCTTGTTTTTATACTGTACTTTGTGGAGACAATCCCCATACGATTTTTGCTATGCCTGTTAAGTCTCTGGAACTGAACTTTATTTATGTTTTAAGTTATGTTCAGAATCTTACTTATGTTTCAAGTTATGTTCTTTGTAAGGGGCTATGGCTTATTTATCAATAAGTAAAAAGATAAATGCGCACATTAGGCCAAATTGCATACAAAAATGTATGTATTAGGAGAAATCTGCATCAAAATGCATATGGATTTTGGTTTGTTTAAAACAAGAATTTGCAAATTTAATGTGGAAATGGGGCACAGTGAACTTAAGGTTGGAAAGATGAGAAACTAAGGGGAACCAAAATTGGAGAGATTTGTCCATCCTTACCCCCCAGGTAAATATGTGAACCATCACAGAGTTAATCAGTATAAGGCCTATATGCACAACATGGAGGGGAGTATTTCCAGAGCTTGGAAAAGTTACTTTTTTGGACCACAACTCCCATCAGCCCACTCCAGTGGCCATGCTGGCTGGGGCTGATGGGAGTTGTAGTTTAAAAAAGTAACTTTTTCAAGCTCTGAGTATTTCTTATTCTATGCCAATACTAATACCCATCTAGTACCAGTGATGCAATATCCTAGCCCCATGCAATGCACAATGGAAGAGGCACCAGAAACCCTAAGGAGCTATAAAAAAAACTGTGTGATGAAGAGTGCAATCTGCAGTTTAGATGTTAAGTATAACCTGATCTGATCGTATTTTTCCACCCACCGTTGACAAATCCTCGAGATGGCAGTAATTTTGAATGATAAATGGTATGCCATGATTAATGGCCCTAATGTTTTGTATCACTGATTACAGATACTGCCATGTGGTATTCTTGATCTCAGGCTTTCATTCAGTTAATTACTACTCTACACAGTGGAGGCTGGTGGCTCTGATGTCAGTGAGGCAGTGAATCTGCTCCAGGTTTTAGACTGAACTTTCAAAGACCTGTCCAAAGTGCTTCACCTTGGACAGTTGCTTGAAAGTTCAGACTAAAAACCGGAGAGGATTCACTGCCCCACTGACATTGGAGCTACCAGCCTGCACTAACTCTATGTCACCTTTAAGACTAAGTGCTCTGGCCCTCAGTGGCACTTCACTGTCAGTACATCAAAAGGATAACTCCACAATACATCTTTTGCCCTCTGTTCCCACTGTTCTAGGTCAATGGAAAAAAATAGTTAAGCTCCTCAGTCATTGCCTTCCCTTTTTGATTACCCTTGAGAACTGAAATATCCTGGGAAGCCTAGTAAGATTTTCACAGATGTCCTATTTCTGTTCCAACATCATCATTAATTGGTTTAGTCTCTTTTGTTACCTCACACACACCCCCGAAGGCTTCTCTCTCAGGGCCAGATTCCAAGGACAGTTTCACAGGAAACATGCTATGGATACCATGATATGTCTCATGGGTATTACAAGATGCATCAATGCCAACCAGATTTCATCAGCTATGAACTATTTTCAAGCCTGGCATAGTTAAAACTACTTCTATGCAGTCCCAATGGAAGAATGTCCACAACCCTAGGCCCACCTGAGAATCCCAGCACAGTCAGTGATGCATATGAGTCAAGCTAACTATGACAAAGTTACTGGAAGTGTTCAGATTTACACATATAATAACTAGCAAGGTTCTTTCTCAGATATGTTACTAACTCAGGATCAAACCGACATTTTGTGCAGCTCTTATTTCAGTTAAATGAAAAGAAGTCATGCAGGAGAGGACTTTAGTTTTTGAGAAGTACAGTAGTATTGAAGGGAAAGACACATCTCCTGGCACTATTTTCCTGATTGCTTTCCATCCACTCAGCTCTGCAAAATTGATTATAGCCCAGCTAGTGGGAAAAATGATAGTCACTATAAAGGAACTTGTCTTCTTCCTCTAATGGGGCTAATAGCAGCTGGCAGGGTGATTTCAGTCAGGAATACTACCACTGGCACAGCTCAATAAATGATGCAGGATTAGAGGCTAACCCTACTTTTGGGGACCACTTGGTCAGATTTCAGCTCCCGCTGAATGAATAACTCTGATCTCTCTGCATGTTTACTACTTTAGACTGGTCCTCACTGTAAAAGCTAAACGTTGTGCTGGTCTCTGGAGGAAATAGACCCTTCTCGATCCCTCTTCTGAGGGAGGCTTGGAGAGTGGTGACAAAGGAGAGGGCCTTTTCAGTTGTGGCTCCTGGTTTGTAGAATGCTCTCCCTAGGAGGGTCCCCCTGGCACCTTTGTTGACATCTTTTTGGCACCTGGTAAACATGTATCTTTTCCCCAGGCATTTGATAGACTGAGATGATGTTGTCTTTGTTAGTGTGCTGCCAAGCTTCCTGTGGATGTTATAGGGGTTATTTATTCTGTTTTATAATTTTATGGTATTATGTATTTATATTTATGTTTGTAATGTGTTGTAAGTTGCTTACAGACCTTTTGGTGACAAGTGACCAACAAGTGTAAATAATAATAATAATAATAATAATAATAAAGGGTGGATAAAAAGAGAAAATACATCACCAAAGAAGAAAACAAAAGGGGACAGAGATTTGCATAAAATTTGCACATGCTGATTTATACATAGCTACAAATTAGCATATGCTAATTTATACAAAGATATTTATGAGCACATGACCAGTGTGCCTGCTCAGTCAGGTGTCTCACTGCTAATTCTTGATGGGAAACTTCAAGGGTCTTGCTTCTTATAGTTTTTTATCTTTAAACTGGACTTGGACCAGACATCCCTTTAAATAGCAGACAGCTTCAAGTAGAGAACTGTCCTCTGATAATCCTTCAGATTGCTGACTGTAAAATAGGACATATGGCTACCATAGTTTTAACCCTATGGAACCATCCTGTCCTCTGTTCATAGTTGTCCTTTCTTTTGCCTCTTCCTCCATTTGATTTTTAGAAGTTAAAAGGCCCACTCAACTGGTTTTTTTAAATGAGCCCAGGAAATTACAGTGTCTTAACTATAATAACAGGTATAGTCAGGACCCAGGGCACTCTGAAGATAAAAAGGCATTTTCTGTGCCTAAACAACCCACATTCAGAGCTAAGAAAAACTTAATTCTACAACCCAAATTAAACATGAAAGTAAAGTATAAGTGGATATTTTGACTTATGCTGCATCATTTATTCTGCTTCTACTAGACACAGGTATGTGGATATATGTCACTATATAGTTTAACCTCTAGGGAGCACTGGACTTAATTGTATCTGTGTGGTGCCAGGAGCTTCCTGTTGCTGTGCTGTTCTGGGTGGAAAGAGACAATAAAGCTTTCTGTGAACAAACAGAAGAATAAGGCACCATCCTGGGCCCTAAAGCCCTGGAACCTGACCACATGAAAATCTCCTCAGATGGACCCCTCTTGAACAATGAAGATTTCATTAGCCATTTAACATGTACATTCAAGGGGATCTCCAAAGCCATTAAAAATTAAATTTTTCTCTTTTTATTGAGATGCTGAATTCTGTTTCCAGTACCAAATTCTGAAGTAGTACAATAATAGAATTATGGATTATACACGACATCCCTAGCCACAGAGATGCAAGCCCATGAGCCACTATATTTATCATTTCTTCTATTTCCAGTCACAGCACATATGCACAACCAGAAGATATCAGCAACCTGGAGGAATCCCGAGGTTTACAAAAGCACAAAAATATTTAAGTGGGGAGGGACCTAAGTATATGAGCAGGGAAACCAAAACAGTACATTGAATACTAATCATGTTCAGTAAGCATGGAATACTGACTGACTGTTTGGGAGTAGGGGGAGATGAAAAACTAGGAGGGGGATGAAATTGAGTGGCTGGAATTCTTAATAGCAGCACTTCATGCTGCAAAATTTTATTGCAGTTTCTACCTATTTATTGTATCCCACCTTTTTCTCATGGAGCTCAAGTCGACATGAGTCGGCTTATCCTCAATGGTCTCCCATCCAGTTATTGGACCAGACACAGACCTACTTAGCTTCAGCAAGGTAGTTACTGCCTCAGACCCCTTCAGATATGCCCTCTACTAAGCATTAAGGATGGGCAAGAAATTTGGTTTAATTTGCATTTCAAGCAAAATATATCAAATTTGCACCTTCTGAAACAATATGAGAACTGAAACACAGCCATCCTTTGAAATTTCCCCTTAATTGAATTTTGGGATGCGGTTCATCAACCAAACAATAGTTACAAAAATGCATATATTAGGAGAAAGTGTGCACAAAAATGAAACTATGAGTGAAAATAACATACAAAACTACATTACATGATGAGAAATGACTTGCAAAAATGTGTACATTAATCAAAACTGCAA
Source organism: Rhineura floridana (assembly GCF_030035675.1). Classification (NCBI taxonomy): domain Eukaryota; kingdom Metazoa; phylum Chordata; class Lepidosauria; order Squamata; family Rhineuridae; genus Rhineura; species Rhineura floridana. The sequence continues at coordinate 50,342,491 of NC_084489.1, forward strand.
AAAATGTGTTTATTAGGAAAAATTCACACTAAAATGCTGGAGAATTTTGATGAGGTTAGCTGACCAAGAACCAGGCGTATTTGAAAGGTAAACAGATTTTATTAACCAGAAAAACAAACTAAACAAGATTACTTTAACTCAGTCTTAAGCATGTGGTTTCAGTTAGTTGCCTTTTAGTTCAAGAATAATATACAAGTTCCTCAGTTACTACCAGTAATAACACCTGCCTCTCTGCCCCTCTATAAGCCACCCTTCCAATCTTCCATCAAGTCTGTACACTATCTGTCAACAGTCAACGCTTCAAAATATAAACCAGCCATCCCCCATTCTCTCAACCAATCACACGCAGCATTTACTAATATTCCATTCGCTCATTCCTCCCTCCCAACACTCATCACTTACCATAAATATCCTAGTTTCAACTTCTTACCATATTTTCTGTGATACAAAGGCAGAAAACATTAACAATAAAGCATGGAACATCACATCAAACACGACAGGTTTGATTATCTTTGAAGACAGATCTGTTTGCTATCCTAGCTGCTTGCAAGAGTTCCATGGCACCATTCCTCCTTCCTGTATTGCTTCATATATTAGAGATGAGTACAGCTTTCCCTTTGGATATGCTGACAGAGAGAGCTAATTTGCAAGTTCCAGTAATTAAGCTTTTTTAAAAAAAAACATAGAATCAAATTCTTTTCAAAAAGACTAACAATATAGCTTGCACCTAGCCAGGCCTGCTATAAAAATACACAAGGGGAACTGTAAATCAGAATGTGTATTTTTCATACCTTATTAAATGCCTTTCAACAATCATTCTTCCTTAAGCTCAAACTAAAATGTCTGCCTCTTCTGTTCTTTGATGTGCTTTGTCAACCTAAATAATTGGCTCAAGTTAATCCCATAGATGGTTTCAAGCTGCCACAATTAACACCCTTTCCTAAGGGGAAATAAATTAGGGGAAGGGGAATATTTTTGTTTTTTTATCACAAAATATGAAATTGGATTGCTCTTCGTATAAGGGGGATTGAAAGAAATCTCCTATATGCCATTGTTGTTTGGTCAGGCTCAGGGGGACCATTATGTGCTACATCCCCCCCCTAAAAATGAAGTAAAAATAGGGTGTGCTGCCTAGTAGTTAAGTGCTACCCTATGATCACTGCATATATTATGAACACTAGAATTAAACCTGCAAGAAGGTCAAAACTTCAAAGCATCTGAAGAATCAAGGGATCATATATAACTACTTTACCAGGTCCTGCAAAGATCTTCAATGGTAGCAAATTATGAGGAGAACAGTTAAAATAATTCACTCTGCACCTTAACCTTTCTTTGGAGATCACCAGGAGACTTCATTTGGTTGGATTTCTGGACATTCTTTTTTCTTCCGTAGGGACTCCTTGAAACCTCTGCTCATTTTATAGCCAGACAGGCCCATGTTGCAGATAAGAATATAGGAATATAAACCATTGGTCCATCTAGCTTAGTATTGACTACACTGACTGGCACTGGCTCTCCAGAGTTTCAGAGAGGAATCTCTCCCAGTCTATGTGAAGATGCTGGGGATTAAACCTGAGACCTTCTCTTCACTATCATCTGTCTGTCAGCCAACTGATGACAGATGTAACTAGTCAAGCATGCCCATAATGATCTGAATCCACTTCCCTGTAGGTATGGAGGAGAAATTCGATCCAGTTCACATTTAAAGCTGAATCTGTCAAATTCACACAATCTGAAACAATATGAAAACCAAAACACAGTCAACCTTCAAAATTTGCACTTACCTAAATTTTGTGATGCAGTTTTCCAACCATGCAATGTTAACAAAAATGCATGCATTAGGGGAAAGTGTGCACAAAATGAATATATTTGTTGGGGGAAAACATACAAAATGCATTATATTAGGAGAAATGGCTTGCAACAATGTTGCACATTAGTCAAAAACGCATTGAAAATGTTTTATTAGGAGAAAATTGTACTAAAATGCTGAAGAATTTTCATGAGGATCAAAAGAAATCGCAAATTGCTGCAGAAATGTAGAGAACTGAATTTAAGATTGGAAAAATGAGAAATGGAGAGGACCTCCTTGTTGACAGTCCACTTTCTTCTGTGCTCATACCTGCCTGTTGCTGCTCAACTCCTCACAGATAATAGGCCTCTTTTTATTCCCCCAGAAATCAGTTATTTTTAATTGTTATATTTATAATATTCCTGAGCAACTGAGCAATCCAAGTTTCAGCTGATATCTTGGGCACAAATGTTACAGCTGTTATTACATGAGAGGTTGAAATATGAGAGGACTCATCAGTCTGGGCATCCTGCTAGCTCTTGAAGACACACCTGTTTGGACAAGTATTCCCCTGAGCTCCTGATGCAACCTCCTATTTTATTTGTTTTAACTGATCTTTTAACTATTTTAACTGAGATGCATCTTAATGGGTTTGTTTATTGTACATTTTAATGATGGATGTTTATTTTAATGTTTTGATGAAATTCTTTTATTGTGTAGTTACATATGTGTGGCCCTTTTTTTAACTGGTTTTATACTTGTAAATAACTTAGAAGCCATTTTGGCAAGGTAGAAGCACCTACAACAAGCCAACAGTTTCAGATCCCTTGCAAGTTCTCTTTTTCCAGTCTGCAGGTTGGTGTTAGGGTCATCAACATGGTGGGAGCATTCTGGAATTGTGTCACTTGTGATCTATGATGTTGTGGATGCTGTCCAATAGGTAACTGTAACCCTCATGCAAATATAGTATCCAATGGCCCATCTAGAATGAGTAAGAAACACATTTTCATAACAACAATATGTTGCATTTTTAATGCTGGGAGAATGTAACATCCTCAAAGAAAAATCATTCCCCAAAGAAACATGTCTAGATTCCACATGTCAAATGTGTGAGAACAAAGCAATTTTTGCCTGGAAGGGCTGATTATCATGAAAGGCTTTAAACTGAAAATCTCCACTGAGATTAGGAAAATGGGAAAGAACCTCCCCATACCAAGTCAGACTGTTGATCAATCTCCCTTAACACTGTTTACATTGGCAGTTGTTTTGCAGGGTTTCAGAAAGGAGTCTCTCAGAGCCCTTGAGATGCCAAGGATGCATGCAAAACACGTGCTCTGCCACTGAACTATAGCTCTTTCCCTAAGGCAGGGGTGGCGAACCGGTGGCTTTGCAGCTGCCGTGAACTACAACTCTCATCATCCCTGAGCATTGGCTATGCTGGTTGGGGCTGATGGAATTTGGAGTTCAGCAGCATCTGAAGATTCACAAGTTCCCCATGTCTGCTCTAGGGATTTTTTTTTTTGTTAAGAGTCTGAGCTCTACGCTAGAACTCTAAAAACACAGCAAATTATTTTAAATTCTCAGAAATTATAGATATTTAACTCAAGCAGAATACATAACATGCAACTTTACAGGGTGTAAAAAATAGTCTAATGTGTCACTAAATTTGCTGTGTGATTCTGTAATAAATCCTGATTACCAAGAATGACAGACTGTAATTCATGTCTTCCGCAAAATATCCTGTGATTAGTCAATTCTATATGAAAGTGTTTACTCTCAGAACACTCGTAGGAACTTTTTTTTTTAACAAACTGGCAATTTGACAGTTTCAGGGTTTATTATTTGCATGCTTTGGAAATCAGAAGGCATTAATGTTATCCACAGACGTCTCTCTAACCTTGGATCTCAGTTTTTGGAGCTACTATTTCTTCCGACACTTCCTGGTTTGCATCTGCTACAAACATAGCAGTTTATGTGAAGGGATCGGAGAGGTGTCTTGAATGTCTTGGTTGTAATTCACTCTGTACCCCAGGGATGAGGAACCTGTAGCCTCTGGGTGTTGTTGGACTACAGCTCCCATCATCCCCATCCACTGGCTTTGCTATGCTAGCTGGGGCTGATGGAAGTTGGAATCCCACAAGGAAAGTAAACCTTCCCCACCCGTGCTTTACTTTGTTGGAATGAAGTCCACCTGGATTAAACTCTAGCCTCTGTCTTACAAAGACAGCTCATGTCGTAGTCTATGAAACTCCCTCAGTTATTTTTTCACATACTATAAAAATGTACTACAGCTAGCACTGCCATGGATACAGGCCCACTGTAGCTACAGCTATTCTATTTGATTGTTGGGCCTACCAACTCAAATCCAGGATTTTTTTCATATTCTACCAAATAATGCCTAGTGGCCTTTGTTCAAGTAGTAACTGTGTTGACCAGAAGCAATGTAAACATCCCTAAAGTCTCAAAGCCTTTTAGAGTCTTAAAAGCAGGAAGCAATTTCAAGGGCCATCTCCTTGCAGTCCCCCTTAATACTCTTCTAGCTATCAAAGCTGACAATTCTGGAATAGTTTTCCTACAATAGCTATAAAGGAAAAAAATATTGATGGCTTCTGTCAGCCAGAGCTCTAGAAATGACTGGTGGATAACGATTGACCCCCCACCAGGCATATCAATTAGCCCTGGGCATTATATCATTCTGGATCCTATGTTGGAGATTTTTCCATGCCAGTGTCAATTGTCTCCCAGAAGTGATAAGGCTGGCATGGAAAACTTTCCACGCAAGGTGCCAGAATGATGCAATGACCAGAGATTAACATTTTAGTTGAGATGTAAATAAAGCATCACATGGGGGCCTTTTCCAATTGCTTCTGAGTTAGAGATGCAGATGCTGGAAAGTTTTCCTGAGCTAATTCTCACTTCTTGAACTAATACGCAGCTCAGAATTATCCTTTGGACTGTACACTCGTCTAATTTTTGTGATGCCTTTCTCAGCAAAGAGATGCATACAAAAATGCATATTTCAGGAGGAAATGCATTCCATTTAAATGCAAATGCATGAAAGCATAAGATTAGGGCAATTTAAAAATCCAAAAAGTAAGAATAAGCAAAACTAAGTGACTTAGTGGCCAAGGATTTTTTGTCATTCCCTATCATAATTCCTTGGGCTTGTTAAAATGGTTCCTGCTATGTGTATAGAAGAAAAAAGGAAGCTTCCTCTCATGCTGACTTTTGGGGTACATTTGGACCCCCAGTGCACTTTTCATTGTATAATTTACACATAAGTAGACCTACACAGTTGTCCTCCTAGGACGTTGTCACAAACTGTCACCCGTGCAACGTCCCCAAATTTATCTAGTTAAAGTTACCATTTTCCTTCTGGAAACAAAAAACACCTGGGGTCCAAATATACCCTAGCAAAAAGCACCAGGGGCATATTTCTGCCCCAGGTGCACTTTTAGTGTGTAATTTACACATGAGTAGACCTACAGGGTTGTCCTTCTAGGACATTGTCACAAACTGTCACCTGTACGAGGTTCCCAAATTTTACCCAGTTATCACTTCCCGTTTTCCTTCTGGAAACAAAAAACCACTTGGGTCCAAATATACCCCAGAAATGGTAGTGTACTCAATATGTGCAGGGAAAGGGTCAACATATGCTGCTCAGAAAAATTCTATAAGTCTTCTGAATAAGTGTTTTTTGGTTCAAGGTACTTTGGTGTTCTTGAGCACACTACTGTTAACAACACAAAAAATGGTCTCTGGGGGCAAAGTTACCCCATCCTTCCACTGGAAATCTCATTGAGGTTCAAATATATTTGCAAGATGGCCAGTGTGGTTTTTTTTGCCCTGTCTGCATGAGGCTTTTGTTGCATTAAGTGCACTTTTTTTAAAAAGCATACTTAAGCTGTCTACTTTTATTTCAAAGGATAGACAGCCACATATTTATTTATTTATTTATTGTATTTGTATACTGCCCCATAGCTGAAGCTCTCTGGGCAGTTTACAGTAACTAAAAACATTAAAAACATATGGCCCTGATCCAGATGGTGCTCACACTATAGATCAGGCCTTTGTGCTAGTTTCCCAACCAATGCCTCCCCATCCAGCTGTTATTTTAGAGCTTGGAAAAGTTACTTTTTTGAACTACAACTCCCATCAGCCCCAGCCAGCATGGCCACTGGATTGGGCTGATGGGAGTTGTAGTTCAAAAAAGTAACTTTTCCAAGCTCTGGCCCTCCAGATGTACAACTCCCATCAGCCCCATCAAGCATGGCCAATGGCCGGGGATGATGGGACTTGTAGTTCAGCAACATCTGGAGGGCCAAGGGTTTCCCACTCCTGTGTTATCTGATCACAAAGGTACTGCTTGCAATAAAACCACGCTTTTAGAAAAAGCTGGTGAGGGAGGACAATTTTTAGCAGAATACAGGCATGTGGACCCCCAGTTGTTCTTCTTTCCAAGTAAAAGTATACCGCTGTAGTACACACACACACACGTGTGTGTGTTTATTTCAGTTTTATAAGAATAGATATAAAAGAATTGTGTTCAGCATGATGGGTGGTTTGGCCCTTATTCTCAGTAAGACCATTGGTCAATACCACCAGTACAATCTACTTTGGCTGACAGCAACTCTCCAAGGTCATAGGCAAGAAGTGTCTCCCAGTCTTTTTGTCAAAAATCTTTTTATTGAACCTGGAACTATCTGCATGCAGAGCATGTGCTCTAGCATTGAGCTATCGCCCAAAAGGACAAAGTGGGCAGGGAATTACTTGGGAGGGGGAAGGATACTGAGTATGACATAAGAATCCTTTCACAATACATGCAGGAATCTATCAATGCCCATCTTACAAGGTACTTTGTCTCTCTCTCTCTAGAATTATGCAGACAGTAGATAAGGCACAAGTGAATGCAGTTCAAAAATACTTAGTATCGTTCTGGCTTTTCATCCTAATAGGCTTGATTGCCATTCACTGAAAATCCTCTCTAGAGGGTTAATTCTTTACACAGAGCAATTCATGTCCACCTAACAAAATGAAATTCCAACCGATACAAAACTGTCCTTCTTCAGAGTTGTAGATTTAATATTGAATGGTCTCTTTGGAGCTGCATAAACACACACACAGTCATGCAAAGGGTTTTGCAAAATCTTTGACCAACACCTAAAATGTAACAAACAACACCATTAGAAGTTAATTCAACATTTAAAACTCCCTCATTCTGAATGTATTCACTGTAGCATCATCACATATATAAAAGGCCATTCTCTGGACATTGCAGTGCTCCCCCTAACCACTACTATGTGCATGCACACTGCCACTTAATCTCCCCCCCCACTGAAATTAATGGGGAAACATAATATGAGTCCTATTGAATCAGATCAAGGGTCTATATAGAACAACATGCTGTTTCCCACTGATGCATCAGGGAAGCCCACAAGCAGGTCAGGAAGGCAACAATCCCTCTCAGTGTCACTCCACATCAAGTGTCATTCAGTAGCATGATGTCTCTAAACTTTGAGGGTGCACATAATATCTGTGTGTATTGTCTCTGTGTGGGGGCCAAATAATGGATGGGTTTGGGGTGATTTGGGGTCTTTCTTCCCCTCCCACATCAGAGCAACTAAGCAATATTTACAAAAGTGCATATATTTGGTGAAAGCTTGCACAAAATGAATATATTGGTGAAAACATACAAAATGCATTATATTAGGATAAATTGCTTGCAAAAATGTGTACATTCATCAAAACTGCCTACAAAGATGTATTTATCAGGATAAATTTGCACTAAAATGCTGAAGACTTTTCATGAGGATTTTTTTAAAAAACATTACAAATTCCTGCAGAAATGCAGAGAACCAAATTTAAGATTAGAAAAATGAGAAACTGAGAGAACTGAAACTGACAATCAATCCATCCCTATTATCCACTATAAATGGGTGAGTGTGTAGACAGGCTTGAAACTCAAATCACAGATCAAAGTGGGAAGTGCATAGAACAGACTCAGAATGGATTTTTTTAAAACAAATACAGATACAAGCATATAACCATTGCTACTAGTAGCCATTGATGGATTTAATCTCTAATCCAAATAAATGGTGACACCATGGAGGTTAGGTCACCTGAACCTGAGTTTGTCATCTGAACTCCAGTCCTCCCCCTGTCTAATCTGCATTCCAGAGCACAACACTGAGGAACATAGGAAGCTGATTTATACTAAATCAGACCATTGGTCCATCCAGTTTAGTACTGTCTGCACTGACTGGCAGCACCACTCCATGACTCAAAGGCCTTATAGGTCAGTTCCAACTCAGCTATTTTATGATTCCAGGATTTAAGTCTGGGGACATTCCCAGTCCTACCTGGAGATGGCAGGGATTGAACCTGGGACCTTCTGCACGCAGAGCATATGCTCTACATTAAGCTACAGTCCTTCCCCCACTTTATTTCCTGTCCTAGAAGTAAATTATAAGAAAAGCTGCCCTTCACTTCTGTGGAGAAAGTACAGCACACTGAGAACCTGGTCAGTGTTGAAATGTGCACATCACTTTTCCAATCAAAGGCATCCATCTTACCACTCCACACAGAGGACTTTTAAAAAGATATTGACAAGAAATTTGATTTCATGATCAAGCAACCAAACAACTGTGATGGAATATTATTTAAAACCCATGTTTTGATAAGGAAATGCTGTGATATATTCATAGAGTTCAAGGAGATGCACAGTACGGAGAAACAAACTAAGGCTGTCGCAATGGAAATCATGGAGCGTCTTCTGCCACAGCAAACTTTACCTATGCCTTTTGCTAAAGTGGAAAATTCTGAGGCTTAAGGGATATTGTAGCACGAGACTGGAAATTAGACCCCATCTGTCTATGTGTCAACAGATCTGCAGGCTGTCCAAGTTCAAGCATTTCCACCCTGCTTTGCTGAACAGCCGAACCATGAGAGGAGGCCTTCGGGGCCAAGAGACCTTCTTTATTGTAATTAATTCTCCAGGAGAGCTTGGTCCCAGAGAGAGAAGGGGGGGAGCTGTAGTGGAGGGCCAACCTCTATAAGATATCGACTCAGGGCAGAATCACCTATGGCAGGTTGAAAACATTCCTGAATTAAAAGATCGGCATTTCTCATTGCCGGCACACACTGAGCCATTTAATGCTTCATTATTTATTTATTAGGGCTTTCAACATGGTAGGGGAGCCACACAGCTTTTAAAAATAAATGAAAAATCAGCATGACATTAATATGACCAGGGAGAATATCTCACTCTTGCCGGAATGTTGTGATCAATGTCAACTTTCTCATTTGGTTTGTTTCAGAGAGATGATTCTTTGTCCGAGTAATCACAGGCTTGTTTCTTTTGATGTAGAATCCAGTACCCTGGGTTTCCTCAACCAGAAAGAATTGTCTGTGCATAAGACCCTGTTTAACTTCATAATACAGCCTTCCCCATTCTGGTGCCCTCAAGGTGTCTGGAGCATGGCCAATATTCCAAGGATAATGGGAGTTTTAACCAAAACATCTGGAGGGCATCAGGTTGGGGATGGCTGCCAAAACATAACACAAACTTCCGTATCACTTCTTTGGCTGGGATTGAAAGAGCAGTGCAACTATTCTCCAGGTTTCTGCACCTAATGAGGTGAGGTGGGTGGCTCCTGGTGAAAGAGCCTTTTTGGTGGTGGCACCTATTATGGAATGCCCTCCCCAGAGAGATTAACATGGCACCTACATTATTGTTGTTATTTCCCAAAGTAATTTACATCATCAACAAACATTCAGTACATGTTTGTTTTTAGGGTTTTGTTTTGTTTTGTTTCCCTTTGCTGGTTTTTGGGTTGGTTGGTGCTATTTTTATTGTTTTATGGTGCCCCATTGTGATTTTTACTGATTTTATGTGCTCTTTGCACCAATACAGTTTGTTTTGTATTGAATGGTTTTTAACTTTGATTGTATTTGTGTTTTATTGATGCCCAGAGGACACAGTTAATTGGGTGGCATATAAATGACAATAAATAAATTATGAAATAGTTCACCATGCCCAAGGAGGGAGGGAGCATGTTTCTCCAGGAACAGGTCCCTATGCCACAGCAGCGTAAAGAAGAACATAGGAGGTTTCCTTAGACAGAGTCAGGCCATTGATCCATTTAACTCAGTATTGCCTACACCAGGGGTGGGGAATGTTTTTCTTCCTGAGGGCTGCATTCCCTTCTAAGCAACCTTCCAGGGAATAGCAGACTAAGCAAGTGCATAGGTCACTATGGTGAGATATGTTGTATATATTTCTGTTTACATTAGCCATTCTTTCTATATTTGCATCTATACATATGTTAGCATATGCACATTCTAAGCAGACCTATGCTCTCTTTTTTGCTGATGCATTTCCTCTTTTTTGATCATTCATAAGTGGCTACCCTACTTGTAGTGCATCTCCAGCACCTGACACAGGGGTTGCCAGCATGGTGATGCCTGTGGGTTCAGTGGTGCCCTTAAGGTTTTTCTATCTGAGCCTCGCAACCACCACCATTCAGTAACCCCTTGGTCATGAGGTGGCGAGAGTGGTTACCTTTTTCTCCCTTGAGAAATCCATACAGCTGAAGGAGGAAATTTGAAGAGTGACATCATCCCCAGGCAGCATGGCTAGTCATCAAGGATGATGGGAGTTGCAGTCCAAAGCATGTGGTTGAGGCTCATAAGTAATTAGCACAAGGCCCAACCATGATAGGTTTTTTTACTTGCAATTTCACACAGTATTGTTAAATTATTGGGATTCAGAAACTCCAGGTGATCTACTATAAATCACCAAGATACCCACCACGAGATCCCAATCTACTTTTTGCCCACCCTTACTATTTAATTAAGGCTGGGAGAAGAGCATAATATGCTAGCATCCAAAGACTGAGGAATATTATGAACATATCAGAAATAGATGTTCATCATTCAATAGATGCCCATCAATATGCTGGGGGCAGGGGTGGAGGTAGGACAAATATAGGGCAGAGTGAGACATTCTTGGTAAGATCACCCAGAGAGCGCCCCTGAGTAAAAACTGCCAAATTGTAGACAAATAGGTCCAAGGGCTTTTCTGCTAAGCACTCTTAAAGATGATTTGGGCAGGGGACGAGAACTAAAAGGGATTTGCTTCCTGGGTAAAATAATTTCCTCTAATTAAAGGCTTGACATCAGTCATAATAGAACTCTCCCTCTGTCCTCTCCCCACTCTGGTAATTATTTCTTATATCCCACCCTGGTGTTATCCCTTATATAGTAAGCTTAGCTGTATTACTTTCACATATAGCAACTTTTTTGTGTATCTGCAGCATTTTTATTAATGTCTGGGTCACTGAGGCATCGTGCAATGCTTCAGAGGTCTCTGCTTCAACTTGTGCCACCACATACATATCCCACTTTGCCTCTGACAAGCCCAGATTCCTTCTAAGGCACTCTGCTTCAGCTCAAGATTTGGGATTCTTCATCTGAATCTGAAACATACCCTTACTATTTATGTTTCCTGGGCCTGACTATTCCTCTCCGGCTGAGGACCACAGAAGTTTAAAGTGTCATCCTCCTGACCTGTTCTCTAGAACTCCATTGCCTCCCAATGATATTTCACTCTCAGTAGAGCTCCAGGCCCTTGGGGGTGAGACATTTGGAATAGTGTTGGTAGGTGGTAGACTCTGAGAGCGCAGTCTCAGGGCTCTTGGGTTCTGGGCTCAGGAAATCCCTGTTTAGGCCCATTATGATGGCTTGAGCTCATTACTACTGGCCTCCCACACTGTGCCCATGCCATTGTTGGAAATCAGTTCATAACAAGATGCATCAGGCTTGTGAACCCTGCTGCTCACCTGCTATGTAAGGAGCCCTACCGTGGGTCAATATATCTGTTTTTGCTACCTGTGTGGAACTGTTAAAAAGAGAAAGGGGAATGTTGCATACCCAGAAATCCATCAGAACATGGCAATTGGGCTTTGTACCATTGTCTGTGCATGTCGTCTATAAACCATACATACTTTTTATACAATCTGAATGTCCACTCTTGCAAGTTAAATCCAACAGTTCAGGAAGCTCCATCAGCAAGATAAAACTGAAATAGGTCCTAAGGTTCAGATGCATTTTCTAACCCCAAATAACTCAAGAACCATAATTTGTTGTTAATTCTTGATAAACTGCCAATTAAATTATTGAATAATCTACTTATTTTTGTGCTTTATTACTGTGACTCATCCCTAGGAATGTTAGATGATTGGAATATGAACAGTCTTGCCATATCTTCAATAGTATCCACGAAAGGTATTTTGTTTTCATTTGTGAAATCATTCAAATTGTACACAAGATAAACATCACTAATTCTTTTTCCCTCATCTTTTCATTAAGAAGAAAAACATGTTAAAGACATGTTTACTGCACTAATTCTAGCAATCAATGATCAAAATCCCCATTTAAAATATTAAGGCTATGCTGTTGCAACGTACTAAGAATCCATATATCACATTGGTTTAAAAAGAAAGAAAAAGGAACAGAAAGAATGAATGGATTTGTTCCCCTGACTTCATAACAACATCCTTTTTTTTTAATTTGGAAAACATGACTAAGAAGTTGCTACTTATTTTTGTTACATTGGAACTCCTGGAAGGATGTCCGATTGGGTGACATACACATTTTTAAAATAAATATCCCATCTCGCCTCCAAAGAGCTCAGAACAATGATCTACCAGGAATGGGGAACTTGTGGCCCTCCAGCTGTTGTTGGACCATCTCTCATCAGCCTCAGACAGCATAGCCAATGGTCAGGGATTATGGGAGCTTTGGTCCAACATCTGCAGGCTCCCCAATCTTGGCTTATCCTTATGAAAGAACCTTATGAGGTTATAATGAGGTGCAGTGACTTGACTGAGGCCACGCAACAAGCTTCAACAGCTGACATGTTTGAAACTGGATTTCCTATGTCCGCTCAGCAGTCTGTCCAATGGTCTAGAACCTTGGGACCTTTCACACGTTACTTCATCAGCATGGGAGCCATTCCCCCATGGATTTTTCCCTCACCGCCATTTGCTTGGAAGCCCAGAAACATTGCACAGGACATCACATGGGTCCTTCCTTCCCAAAAGCACTTAATTAGAGGGATTGTAATGTTCAAGTGGAAAGGACCCATGCAATAGGACTCACCTATATGCTTAAAGGCTTCTAAATTACCATTACATTGTATGAAGAAGCCACTGGGAACTAGCACCCATGCCAATACATTAAAAGATGTATCTTAACCAAAGCTGGGAGTGGTTAGCAAATAATTGATTCAGTGAGGAGAAAGGTAACAAAGTTATTGAGGCACCTGACTCATATTAACATATCCATTCATATACTACAGAAGAACTGCAAACGTTTACTTCCCAGCATGCTAAAATCATGGTAGTCCAGACAGATCTGCACCTAACCTTTTGCCATTGTGGAAATATCCTTATGATGCCTCCACCCACTTGGTTTAAGATAGAACCAACATTTTCTGAAACTCTGAAATTCCCAAACTCATTGTTTGTGCCCTGCTTCATACATTTTTTCATTTGTATGTTGTACATATGCAATGTAAGCAAGTATATATATATATAATATAGATATGTCTGCCAGAGAGCTGGGATCCACCACAGCTCCTTATCATGTGTACATACATAGCAGCATAGCAGAATAGCATGTTATAATGCAGCCTACAAAGCCACTTCTCATGAAATGCCATTTTTCTAGGATTTGGATGTGCAAGTAAAAAATGCACATGCATTATACTGCATTGCGCTGTGTAAATTATAAAAGGCGCACACATTTTATAGGAGAGTTTCCATCTAAAAATCAATGGCTTGGATCTACATTTTCATTTCCACATGATTTATAGCAGGTACTTTTTTCCATAATGCATAATTAACTGATGGAATACACTAGTACATGATGTGATACACACTAGCTTAGGTAGTTTTTTTTTTAAAAAAAATAGATAAATCTATGGAAGATAACTAATAGCTATTTATATTAGACCAATGACAAGTAGAGTCCTGTAACAAAATGTTGCAGTGTACACCTCGTATGCATGTGCTTCCTGAGCCTATGACCAAGGAGGTTGAACAACCAAAACTTAGCATCAAAGACAGGAGCCTTTTTTCTTCATGTGCATATCCTTCATGTGCAATATAATAGGTATATAGTATTATTTGTTTGTTTGTTTGTTTGTTTATTGCCTTCCAGTTCCACACGTCTCAAGGCAATAAAATGTAGTAAAAGCAGCTTAAGAAACAGTTTAAAGCAATACAGAAAATAGCAGCAGGAAAAAAAATACCAAGTAGACACACATGGCAGAGACCTGTTCTCCCAGGTGGGAAGGGTTGTCAGAACAAAATTGGCTTCACTTTTGTTCCAGAAAATGCAGATAGTGGGCACCTGTCACATCTAACAGGAATGCTGTTCCACAGAACAGGGGCAGCCACACAAAAAGCCCAGCTCTGAGTTATTGTGGAGCAGGTTTCTGAGATCTTTAGAACTTGCAGAATAATCTCTCCTGAAGACCTATATTGTTTAAGTAACAAATAATTTAGGTAAACAGGTCCCAAGCCATTTAGGGCTTTCAAGAATATCTATAGCACTTTAAATCAGTGCACCGGGTACAATATAGATGTATTGTAATGTGCTTTGACCACCTGGCTCCAACCAACTGCCGGGCAGCTGCATTTTCTACCCAATGAAGTTTGTAGACAACAGTTGTCTAGTCTGGATATCACTAGCACATGGATAACTGAACTGAGAACCACTCTCTCCAGATAGGATCACATCTGGCACACCACTCAGAACTGGCAAAAAGCACCCTGGCCACCACTGCCACCTAGACCTCTCCAGAAACACTTCCAAGTTGTACACATTGTCTTTCAGGATTAGTGCAATCCCTTCTAAGACCAGTTGCAGACCTACATCAGGAGTACCCCCTTTCCCACTAACAGCACCTCCATCTTGTCTAGATTAAGTTTCAACTTGATTAACTTCAATCAACTTAGTACTGCCTCCAGGCACTGGTTGAGAAATTCAGCTGTCTACCTGGGATGAGTAGACTGTCCCTCATCCTGATTCAGCCAGAGATACACTGGCATAAATCCTCCATTCTGTCTGAGCCAGAGATTCACTGCTATAAATCCTCCATCCTGACTTAGCCAGGACTCAGATGGTTCAACCAAAACAGGCTCAGCTGAGGCTGGGGTAAGTCCCCCAAAAGGGGTATTCCAGGGGTGTAGTGGGGGTAGGACAGGGTAGGGGGAGATTTACCCCTATTCCAAACTCTGTTCAGTTTGGTCATGTGATCTAGTAACCCAGCAGAAGTTATACTGGCAAAAGGCTGGTGTAACTCAAATTCTGTTTTAAAGCCTCTGCCAGGCTTGAGCTGGCTCAGTAGCCTTGCTCCTGAACAGACTTTGGAATGCCAGCATAATTAATCTGGGCATAAATTATGCCATCATTCTATAGCTTGGATTGCTCTGCCCAGCTTCTCAGAATACTAAGGAGCCAATATGGCTTTCTTGCTGAATCGAGCACACTTGGGTGCAATTGAATGGGCAGTCTTCTCCCTACTCCAGGCAGAGGCCAGGTTATTGAAAGGACTGCCAACTAATCCTGCAAGAAATCACCCCAAAGACCTCAGAAAAGATCCATCAGCTTTCAGGGGTGAGCCATCAAATCCAGCTCTCCACCCCTGTGAAGGTTACAGGCAGCTTTAAAATAAAATCTGATCAAGTAATGATCCCGGCTTGGTAGCTCTCCAACCCACATATCATTCTCCCTCAATCCAGTACAGAAGGCCAGGCCCAGTGTGTGTCCTGCTGCATGAGTCAGCCCAGATGTAAGTTGAGACAGGTCCATGGTTGCCATGGAGGCCATAAATCCTGATACGTCCAACTCAGCATAAAATTTTAATCGCCCCCCAAGGCAATCAGTCTTGGGGTCCTCAACACTATGCCTGATATCACTTCAGAGAGCTAGGTAGCTCTATCCACCCTTGGCCAGGTCAGGTAAGGACAAGGTATTCATTATTGCAGGTACTGGAAGATATTAATGTGATGACCTGGCTTGCATCACCAAAATCTTAGATAAAGGGGGAATTCAACTCTTCCAAGTGTGCCCACCAATATAGCACCAGCCAAGCTTGGAGGACACACTTGGAAGAGGTGAATTCCCCCAACAAGATTTTGGTGACATAAGCCAGGTCATCACATTTGTCTTCAAGGAGGTCTGCCATAATGAATTACCTTGTCCTTAGCTGACTTGGCATTCAGCAACGGCACTGGCAAACTTGAGGAGACTGCAGGTAAGATCCCTGAGTTACAAAAGTTGGTGGGGACAGAACAGAAGGACAGCAAGTACACAGTTAGCGCACTTATCTTCCCCTTTAGTATTCCTGCCCACCACCACCATAGCACCCTTTGCTCTCTACCATGCTTGTGGTGGTGGCCTCAGCCTACAAGCCCCCTCCCTCTCACCCAAACACATCCCAGAAGAATAAATTAATGAAGACCACAAAAATAGTGGGTGAAACCCTCAATAATGGGCTGGTGTTCTCAAGCTGGGTCTGCTGCAGCTGCATAGGTGCCCAAGATAAAATAAAAACAAAAGGCAACCTTGCCCCTTTGCCTCCAGTTGCATCCAGCTGCTGCAATATGGGGACAAGGAACTGAATTTGTTTTGCAATATGTAACTGTTGGGCTACATACAGTTAGCACCAAGTTACAATTTAGTTATTTATTTTGCAGGGAAAGTGGGCAGGCAGGTGCATTAAAATCTTGGGTTTCTCCATTCATTTCTCTGGGTGGCTCTCACTTCCATTCCTGGAAAAACAGCTGTTTAATGTGAAATAGGAAGTGACCTTTCCAGGCAATGGGATGGTTCTCCCTGCCCTTTTTATATATATGCAGGAACAACAGACAGAGATATATAGCTATCTCTGTGCTCATTGCCTTCTCTCTCAACTAGCGTCCTCAGCTGGCAGGTCAGCTGGATTTTGACTATCAAGGCCACACCCAGGGCTGGCACCAGACTGCAGGGGCCATCAAGGGTGGTGGCAATGATGTGATTGCACTACCACCGCCAGGAGTGGCTTAAATAGGCCAGCCATATTAGCAGATAAGTGCACTGCACATGCATGCCTGCCCTCACCCCAGATGGGGGAGATGTGTTGATGCCCCCACTGCCATCTTGGGTGATGGTAAGCATACACACACAGCTTGCAGTGCCCCAACTTCACAGGAAGTTGTGCAGCCAGCCAGCACTGGCATTGGGGGGGGTGTTGCCGGAGAAGGTGTGGCTCCCACTTCGCAACAGCATCAGGTTGTGGGGCACACTCTCCATGACATGATGCTAGCACGGATCGCAGAGCGAGAGCTACACCCACCCAGCTCCAGCAGCAGGGGCTCTTCTCAGCAGCAGGGGCCCTTGGCCGGTGACCTACCTGGCACCAGACCTGGCCACACCCTCCTTTCCACCAGCTACTTCCACTCAATCCCATCTCCTTCCCCCCACCATTATTTTTTTCAGTTGACTCAGTTCTTCATAGCTACTGAACATGCTCTGTTCTTATTGGGCTATTGTTTTAAGAGGGTTCCTCCCTTAGAGGGTTTCCCCCCCTAAAGATTTGACTTTTGAAAACCTTGGAGTTTCCCCGAGCCTTCTGATACCTCACTCTTGTGCATGAGTGGTGCCATTTTGGCTATATAAGGATTGGCACTCACCTCCAAATTTCAGGATTAGAGGGAATTATAGCTGGAGACTCAGTGTTTCAGCACTTTATATGCCTGAATAGCAGGTGCTGATGACCAGAACAGAGGAGAGCAGTTGCCTTTATTTTGTTTTGTTTTTTGTTTTATTTATTAGATTTATATACCACCTTTTTGCCAAGCCACCCAAAACAGTTTACGATTTTGTAATTCTCCCTTCCACTCACCAACACTCCAGCAGATAAAAATAAAACATTAACAAACACAAACCACCACCATGCCCTGCTTGTATAGTCTCCAGAGACCGAATGCTAGGCTAATACTGCAATACTGTGCACTCTTACTTGAGAATAAAGCCCCACTGAACTCAATGGGACCTCGAGTAAACATGCATAGGATTGCGCAATAAATGGACCTTGGCTCAGTCCAGTAACACTCTTATCTTATTAATTTATATTTGCTTTTCCTGTTTAATGACATTTCTCAGCCAAAGGAAAATGCTGTAAAATAAAACAATGAATTTATTTATTTGTCCACCTGAAAGGTCGTTATGGAAAAATGTCACATCTTTAAACTGCATGGGCTTGAAAATAACTAAAACTTTTTTATATAGAATTGTGTGGCTTCCAGAATTGCCACAGCACTCTCAGAAAATGGCAGTGAACAAAAACTCTTAAGCTGAGATGCATAGTGTTTGATGCTGGTAATTTGCCACAGAGCTTTTAACCTGTAGGTCAGTGAATAAACACAGACTCTCTCTATTGCTGTCAGAGAGTGGCATTAAATTTACTTTAAAGATTTTGTGGAGACAGAAAGAGAAAAGTAAAGAAATTAGTTAAATCAAGAGAGCAGTTCTAGTAAATGGCCATTTTCAAGAGCTGATGAACCGAGTCAGATGTTTTGGTGGATCTAGCCCAGTATCAGCAATTGTGATTGGCAGCAGCTGTTCTCCAAGATCTCAGGCAGAGATTCTAGATCTTTCCCAGCCCTCTTTCCTCAAATCCTGGGAGAGAACCTCAAATCCTGCCCGAAACCTTGGAGAGCTGTTGCCGATCAGGGTAGACAATACTGAGCTAGACGGACCAATGGTCTGACTCGATATAAAGCAGCTTCCAATGTTCCACAAGATGACATCATTACTCCTGCTGTGAAAGAAGTACCAGAGCTGTTTCCCACCCTCCCATTTCAGCTCCACTGCATCTGTATATAGATACAGTATCAATAACATATAAAATGTTCCCCTTGCAATGAGATTCTAAAACTAAAGATGCTCCCAACCCAAATGTTGATAAGACACTGATTTCCTCTCACTTCCCTGTTCACAGATACAATGAGTGATAACAACCTTTAAAGTTTTTAAGCAGCTGGGAAAAAATTGAGGCCTTCTTGCCGTGCAACACCTCCCTCGCTGCACAGAGAGGCTTACAAAGGCTTACAAAATTGTTCAGACTGTTTGCCTGGGAAGAGAAGCTTTGCTCTCTGCTGCGAACAGGCAGCCTGGCAGTCAGATTAAGCATTCCCTCGAGCCTGTGTGTTGTGTAATTCTTTCTGCAGCTTTGCCAGCCATGTCCACTTTCAAAAATCAGAGCTGGCACGGCATGGGGGAGAGTTTGGAGGGAAAGCAAATTCTTATACGAGTCACCAACTTTATGAGCAGACATTGGGTCATGTTCAGCTAAGTCCTACTCAAAGGAGGCCCACTGAAATTAATGGACCTTGGTTAACCATGTTCATTAACTTCAATGGACCTACTCTGAGTAGCATTAGCACTGAATATCACCCATTGCTAATGATGCTGAAATGATAACTGTCTGTGAGGTATGTCATGTGCCTTAAAACCTTTCTGAAGGCCAAACTAAACCACACTTCCAGTGGTGTACTGTGATTCTGACTAATTATGTCTTCACTGCAAAGCAACTGAAGGGAGTCTGATTTGCCAAGGAGAAGCACCAAGTGGGAGGCTGATTAACCCTTCCCCCATCCACTGATTTCCCCTGTAATCTTCTTCTCCCACCCAGCCATGTGAGACTAAGGGATCTTCAAGTTTAGCACCCACCATTTCTCCTCTGCAAATTGCACACTACCCTGCTCCTCTGCAGCAGAGACATGACAGCCAGGGTTCCCAAACCTACATTCACCCAAACATGCAATATGGCTGCAGAGTTGTCCCTCTCCATATCACAATTTAACACTCTATTACAAAAGACAAACACACACACACTTTTCTAAAAAAAAATTTGCAATGTATAGCTCCCTGTTGTATAACCTGCAAGGGTTGCCTATCTGCTGATAAATGTAGCAAGTTCATTGAAATGAATTAACAATGAAGCAATTTTTTTACACGGTCCAGAACTACCCTTTTGTAATTTGTCATTTCTTTTTGACTCTGCATCATCCTCAGTATGACTATGGAGGACTCTTTACTAAACATACAGAAAAATCTCTTCCTCTGTCATATTGAGGATGATGCAAAGTCAAAAGTGAAATGACATTTCCTGTGCATGGGCCTGTGGTGCATGTGTATGCCGTATGCATGTGTGGCATGTGTTGTGTGTTTATGATGTATGCCAGCTCTGGCCACACCTGCTTTGACCATGCCCACATTTAATTTGGCCCCACCCAGTGCTGGCATGTGGTCCCTGGAAGGCTGGCCATTAGGGAATGTGACCCCCATGTTGAAAAAGGTACCCCAACCCTGATCTACATCATACTTCACAAATAACCCCCATACTGGCCCCACAGTGACTTTGTTCCAGTCCTTCAGTCAAACATCTCAAAAAAGATGTGGCTATCTAATTCCTTCTCTAAGAATCCACAACAGAGCCTATACAGGTTATGTACCCAATCCTTCAGAAGCAGAACCAGGTGCTTATTTTCTATCTAGGTTGGTGCTTTTCATCAGTCAGAATTCAAGGCAAAAAGGCAGTCTGAGTGCTCTCTCATGAGTGCAAATTGCAATTCAGCACACTGCCATTTTAGACTACTATAGGAGCTGGCAGTGACACATCGGTTGGTGGTCCTGATGGATTGCTCTGATGGCTATTCATTTACAAACAGACTTGAATCTCCACCTGCAAATCACATCACTTGGACAGAAAATAAGTGTCTGCCCATGTGACTAAGGTGGTCCTGCAAATCAGCCAACATTCACCATTCAGTCAGCTCTGGCCAGTTCAGTTCCCATCCTGTAAATTGGATGTTCAGGTGCCGCAAGGTCAGAACAAGCTATCTGAACTTTTAGTTAATAGACAGCAGCTCTGTGATTTTGTAAATGTTAAAATCGGATAGAGGAAGCTGCCCACGAAACCACAGCTAAGAAACCTTAAACATGACTTGGCATTGTATCTGCATTGAGGTTTATCATCTATTAGTTGATTAACTAGAATCAGAAATCATGGTTTAAAATGGATCTGCAAATCATGGTGGTTTCCGGTAACTACGATTTGTAGTGATGTCTAAATTGACAAGCCACTGTTATGCCATCACTCTGTCTCCAGATGTTGCTGTAAAATGGATACGAGAGTGAATTTATAAATTTATGGAGCTCAGTGCTATGAAGATATAAAATGGAAGCAGTCAAGATATAAAATGGAAACAGTAGTTATTTGCTTGCTATACAGTTGGAAGATTAAATCATGATTTGGGTTCTAAATAATGATTAGCCAAACTATGGTTTGGTGTGGCAGCTGAATTGAGCCAGAGTATTGTACATGGACTAGTCAGTAGGGAAATCTAGATTCAAATCCTTTCACAATCATAAACTTCATTAGTTCCTGGACCACTTAAAGTCTCCCATCTTCCAATCTGCTCACAGGCAGTTGTGATGGGAAAATGGTTAAAAAAATATATGCTGCACTGAAAAAGGGTAGGATATGAATGTGATCAGTAATAATAAGAAAAATTATGCAGTTATGCACAATTATGCACAATTATGAAATTGTGCAGTTTCATGTTCACTGAACAGCTGATTTGCATGATTTTGTGGGGATCAAAAAAGCCTGAAATCTTTCCATGTTGGACCTCCTACTGTGCAGCTACTCTGACCCATGCAGATGAATGTGGAAAATATCCTGAAAGGTATTATTTCCTTGAGGTGACTCACTTTTTACTCCCATGTGTTACAGCTAAAGCCTCATTGAATAGAAATGAATCCTGTGTTCTTCTGACTCTTTTGCAGAGTTTGTTAATTAAGAGCCACTCCCACCAGAATTCATTTGCATCAGCACTATGTACCTTCCTAATTGCCATGCTTCAGTATCCAAGGAGAGTTGAAGGGGACCAAAGTCAAGTTTAAAGATTTCTGAAGACATCTGGACCAGCTATTCAAAGAGAGGTGGGATAAAGCATAGTCTAGGGACAACCTACAGTCTTGACTGATTATGGCTGAGAAGAATGAGGCGGTCCACCATTCAAGTCTGAACACTAGTACGAACATTTCTGACCTAATATTATTTTCCCGTGGCATCATCTGCTTGTTTCTTATATTAGTCCACTTATCTGGTGGAAACAATATAATGTGCTATAAGATGCTTGATTCTGGAGGACAGTTGCAAAATCACGTAATAGTATCTAAAAACATCAATGTGAAATGCAATAAAGAAAAGAGAAAAAAATCCATATTAAAAAAAAATCCTTAGTGCACATAACCAATGCCCCTTCTTCATGGCATTTCTGCTCCATGCTGTTTCACTCTCTAGTGGGTCTTTCTAGCTCCAGTTAAAAATTCCATTTTTGAACTCGCCTACTGTTAATTGTTCTCACTGGGTGGGATGTTCCTAGCTGTATACGAATGCATCCTTTCTGCAGCCATTACAGCATTGTTCAATATCAATACATCTTCACTTTGATATCTCTTCATTTACCAGAATGAAGGATCACCCACCCAAGCCTAAAAAAGAGGCTGATTCAAATGTCCTAACTGACAGTCTTCATGCAAGGAGTATACCACTACAAACTTTGCATGGGGAAATATACAAACTATGCCATGTGAAAAAGAAGAGGCTAGTTCAAAAGACCTCTGTGATACGAAAGCTTTTGTGGCAGGCATAAAAAAAAAATACTCATTCACTTTTCTGGGCTTTCAGTCACCTACATGTACAAAAAGATCCAGAGAACAGAAGGTGAAGTGGTGATGGGGAGAGGAGCAAGGGCAGAGGACATGAATGAAGTGAG
This sequence comes from Rhineura floridana, assembly GCF_030035675.1. Taxonomy (NCBI): domain Eukaryota; kingdom Metazoa; phylum Chordata; class Lepidosauria; order Squamata; family Rhineuridae; genus Rhineura; species Rhineura floridana. The sequence continues at coordinate 50,365,177 of NC_084489.1, forward strand.
AGATTTGTTTGGGGGCACAAAATATTTTAAACAACTAATGGGGCAGCCCACCTTAAAAAAAGACCAGTCAAATGATAATGCCCAGGTGCCACAGAATGATGACTATCAGTTTGAAATGAGAAATGAGAAATGTAAAACAGAGAGGAGGAGGTGGTGGTGGGATGGAGTATCCTGGAGGTGAGCATGGCTGGCTGCCTAAGCACGTCATGCTGTAGCATTTTGTTACAGATCCGACAGACAGACAGACAGACAGACAGACAGACAGACAGACAGACAGACAGATAGATGTTGCCCAGAATAATTGTGTCTAGTCCACACTGGAGCATCCTCTCCATCTATCAGCTAATATAAGAGATTATTTCCCCTAAAGTCCTCAAATATCCATGGATTCATTTGCTCTGCTACTGTGTGATCCATTTAAATGATGTGTTGTAAATGCTACCTGTGAAAGTACTTGCTTTTGCTGGATAATGGAAGAGAATGGCTCAGCCAGTGTCTAACCTGCTGCAGAGATGGTGTAAGAGAGAATAAAAAATGATAAGCACACTGAAGCTTTTATTTCCTTTTAAGTCTAGTAGAGAGTGCTCAAACTCTTTCAAAGGGTGCTGCTCTTCCTATCCCTGCAAATATTCTGTATTGCCCATTTTTGGCAACTAAGAAAATCAAATCTGGGAAGGCCTGGCATTTTAAAGAGTTCACTGCCTGGCATGGTGGCAAGCTGGGCTATAAATGCATCCACAATGAAATTCTCAAAGATTTATTTTGGATTTCTTGTTTCCCAAAGTGGAAACTAGACACATAAATATTAGCTCATAAAGTGCTTAAAAATAGATTACTAGAAACCAAGAGAATGGCCTTATTTTCTTTTGAACCACTGATGGATCAAATGGTTATGTTTGAATCTTTTTATGGCAAATGTAAGTATGACCTTCATGTATACCATTTACCACAAGCAATTTTATTTACATTTTTAAATCCACATAAAGGTGAAAGATGATACTGCTTCAGAAAAGAAATACTTAAATTTTTACCCCCTAAAGCACAGCTAAGCCTTTTCAAGGTCATATATAGTACAAGACTACAATGAAGCAAGGCCATCTCCATCCTTCTGCCAATGTATTTGGACTTCATCTAGTGACGAATATCTAATTTTTTCTCCAGTTGAAGAGAAATCCCTACATCAGTCCTATTTTAGATCTATCTCTATTTGGATTTTGGTGGGGCTGTTCTGAATGATTGTTTTGAAATGCAATGGCAGATTGATCAAGTAGAAAAGATCCATATGAATTATCACACACACACTGTTGATGCCTTTACACTGTTCTCCCCCGCAGTGGATCCCACATTATTATTATTATATATATATATATATATACAATATTTGTACATCTAAGCTGCCTAGGGGCACAAGAGGCACACAGTCTGAGCAAAGATTTGGAAGCCGCCCCTTGAAGGAATCCATTTCAGAGCCAGAATGTGTTACCTCAGGAGGGGGAGGACAGGAGGGGGAGTCATTGCCATGACCTGTGAGGGTGGTCTCTCTTCCTTCCCTCTCAGAAAGAAAGAGAAACTAGGTGGGGAGAGAGTGTCCTTTTGGTCAGAAGCTGTGGGTGGGAGACAGGGTGGTCTGGGAGGTGGGAAAGATATTGTGAGCCATTTGTAGAAAGAAGAAAAAACACATTGTGGTCTTGGGGAGGGAAACTGAGGCATGGAGAGGGGAGATGTGGTCACAGAAAGAGAAACTCTGGGTGGGAAAGGGAAACTGAGGCAGGGAGATGGGGTTGATGAGCAGAATGAGCAGGGGGTCTCCCCTAGTGTGTGTATATGAAGGGGTCATAGATACATCATGCTTAAACTATGCTCTGTTTAACCATCTGCTTTAGTTTGAATTGATCCATAATTATATTTGCAGCCAGTGACATTGTTTCCTTGGTGTGTAGTCTAGAAGTGAGGTAAACAGAGCATTGGACTTGGAATGGGAAAGGCTTAATTTAAATCCCCACTCAGCTGAGTGGCCTTGGAGAAACAGCTATCTCTCAGTCTAGTTTTATGAATGGTCAGGTCAATTGCACAAAACTAGGACTTATTTTCATTTATTATTTATTTATTTAACAAAATTTATATACCCCTTGAATGTAAAGATCTCTAAGTGGTTTACAAAAGATTAAAATGATTAATAAATAGTTAGAAATAATTAAAACAATTAAAAATATATTTTAAAAAATTAAAAAAGCTGCTAAAAGTTTAAAACAGATCAAGACTTGATTACTGTAACACGCTTTATGTGGGGCTGCCCTTGTAGCTGGTCCGGAAGATGCCACTAGTGTAGAATGCACTAGCCAGACTGCTCACAGGAGCACATTATTGGCAACAGGTTACACTGCTGCTGGAAGAGCTGCACTGGTTGCCCATTTGCTACCTGGCCAGGTTCAAGGTACTTTTGCTAATTCACAAAGGCCTAAACAACTTGGGCCCAAAATACCTTAAGGACCGCCTGACTCCCTATGTTCCATCTCAGTCACTGAGATCTTATGATGGGGCACTCTTCATGGTTCCTCACACCCCTGAGGTTGGCCTCTACCAGGGACCAATCCTTTAGTGTGGCAGGCCCTGCCCTGTGGGACTCCCTACCAATAGAGGTTTGGCAGGAACCATCCCTTCTTTCTGTCAGGCGTCTCCTGAAAACTGAACTTTTCAAACAGGCCTTTTAATATTAAATTTCTTTTCCAACCAATGCAGTACTTATGGATGCTTTTACTAACATTAACAATGTTGTATTGGTTTTTTTAATTATATCATGTTTTTGTATTTTATAATGCCTTGATATACTTCTATGAAAAATGTGGCTTATAAACATTTTAATAAATAACTAGATAATATGTGTCTGGACAGGCTTGCCTTAAAGAAAGTTTTAAGCAGGTGCCGAAAAGAATACAGCGAAGGCTCCTGCTTGATGTCAATAGACAGGGAGTTCCAAAGAGAAGACGCTGCCACACTAATGGAACAATTTCTTACAAGTGCAGAACAAATATTACGTGGCAGCTGTAACACTGCCTCTTCCATGGAGCAAAGTGCTCAAGCGAGTGGCCTGCACAGCCTCCAAAGTACTGAGCTTTCCACAGATGCTACAAAAAGAGCAACTGGACAGATCATAAGCCCATCCTTTGCATTGATCAAATATTAACACCAGCCCAGCACTCTAAGTTGAGCAGTACAATAGGACAATAGATTAAAATTTTAAAGGGAGAACTCATCATATTAGAACCTCTAGCTGCTTTGGTGAGGACGTTGGGGACATTACAGAGCACCCATAGTTGCTGACTCACCCATAGTGAGCCAGGTTGGGGAGAAAGGTGCCTGAAATGACAGAGCATGTGGGGTAGGGATAAGGAACCTGTGGCCCTCCAGCTGTAGTTGGACTCCAGTATGGCCAGTGCTTAGGAATGATGGACGATGTGGTCCATCAACATCTGGAGGGCCACAGATTCTCCATCCCTTGATGTATGAGAAAGGGAAGACTCGATTCCCTCTTTATCCATCTCAACTGTTATATGGGAATCAGACTTCCTTCTGGACTGTAGATTTTCCCTATATGCCTATGCACCCACTTTTCTCTCTGTGCACATCCAGCACAAGGTCCAGAAGAAGCACAAACAGGAGAGTAGGGTCTTGGTAGGCATGCACAGTAAACACTTTTAGTGATGATGATGATAAGGTTTTTTTAATTATTTGCAAAAAAAATGCATAGTACACATTTTATCCATCAAATAATTTTAACAGAAATTAAGAGGCTAGAGGCAGCTTATCATGCCATTACAACGTAAAGTTGGAAAAGGTTCAAAAAAGGGCAACCACTATACATGTCAGCATAAATACTATATAAATAGCATTGGAGTTTATTTGAAATTGAAGTGAGCACATTCCCCAAGCTACTCTATAAAGTGAGGTTCTGTGATGCACATATCTGGATTACATTTTCATATATTATGTTATGTAAGCTGCAAAGTAATTAATTTCACAGATCACTTTTTGAAATTCAACACAGAAAATGAAAGAATAGTGTTTGGGGTATCTATAAATAAATCTAAGACACAGACCTAATTCTAACACTTACTAACCTCCATAACCAATATCATTGTATAGATATCATTGTAGTATGGCAGTCACTTCTATCTCTGTAAAAAGGAATCATGTGGGTAACATGGCATGTTAAAGTCACTCTGATAATGCTGGCATTGTGAGAAAATATGTGGTTTCCCCCAATGTTGTTCCTCTTTACAGACATCTACTGGTGCAAACTGGGAGTAGCCAAGGTGTAACTAGCAACAGTAATGTACTGAGCAGGCTTATCTTATCAATTCTGTATCCATACTAGTGAACAACTGTTCCCTTTTAGGCTCACTGATACCATAGAACTATGAATATTTATTTATTCATTTATTTATTTCATCATCATCATCATCATCATCATCTATTCCTCTCTTAGAATCTTAGGGAATCTAAGATTACAAAAATACAATCATGATAAAACCATAATTAAAACGATGGCTAGGAACAAATATCAAAACTTCAAGAACATGAAACAAGATAAAACAAAGACATGCAAAAGCCGGTGTAACAAATAACAATAGCGCCTGAGTGGATAAAAGTCCTAGATGAATAAATACACTTTCAATTGTTATTCAAGAGCTGTCAAAGAGAGAGACAACCAGCATTCTTCAAGAGGGAATTCCACAAGTGAGGTGCCACCACAGCGAAGTCCACGTCACTACTCCACATGCCATCTCCATTGATGGGACCACAAGGAGGGCCTCCTCTGCTGATCTCATACCATGAGCTAGCAAGCACTGGGAGAGGTGGCCCTTTAAGTATTCTGGCCCCAAACTGTTTAGGGCTTTGTACATCAGTATCAACACCTTGAATTGAGACCAATAACATACAGGCAGCCTATATAGTATCTTAACGACTGTGTGATATGATCCCATCCTGTTGTCACAACTAACAACCTGGCAGCAGCATTCTGATGGTACAGCTTCCAGACCATCTTCAAGGGTAGTCCATGTAGAGCACATTACAACAGTCCATTTGTGCAGTTATTGGAGCATGGTTATCCACAGTACCTCCAACTTATCAGGACTCAGTCTTAGTTTCTTGGCCTTCATCCAGTCCATCACTGCCTCCATCACTTGCACATCTCCTGATTCAGATGGAATGAAGAGATAGAGTTCCATATAGAGCTGGGTGACACCCACATATTTGTAATATCTTCTTTTCAATCCCAGGATGACACCTCCCAGGGATTTATATAGATATTAAATAGCACGGGGGACAAGATGGAACCCTGTGGGACCCCACAGCATACCTTCTATGAAGTTAAACAGAAGTCCCCAAAGCTACTTTCTGGTAGCAGCCATGCATGTAGAAGTGGAACCACTGCAGTACACACCTCTCAACTGGCAGTTCCTATGTGAGCAAAGCATTCAGAACATATGTTTGCATATATTCTCACTCGATCAGTTATTGCTTTCATACAAGTTAACTGAGTTTCCTCAGTGAACCACCCTTGATGATATGGCTTTCCGTGGCACAAGAGAAGTAGCATATCTCCATAAGAGCTTTACACTGGCACAACAGAGTTATGATGAGGCTGGTGACCTCCATGCAATGTGCTTCAGGAGCATTGGTGACTTCCAGCAGACTTGCAACCCAACTGGGATCTCAGAAGGCATCTATTTATACAACAGGTTCTTTCACTTGAACCCAGCCAGATCATTAGTCCCCTGGGGGTCTTGCACATTCCCCCAAAATATGCAGCTAATTATATAAACTGGCCCAGAGACATGTTGAAATGTAGTAGTCATCATAATAGTACCAGCAGCATCTCTCACCTACTAAGCCATGGCTCTTTGCACCAGCATTAAAAACTCCAAAATTTGAAATGTGGCACTTGTCTCCCCATCTCCACCTACTTCCCTAATCCTAACCTTTCCTGTCTCCCTGTCTCTGCATCACAAAACCATGCACAGGTGTTTCTATAACTAGGAAAAGTTGGCATTCCTAGCCACACCAGCATATGCAGTGGGACTTTTTTGATGTTGGGTAGTTGAAATAAAATACCTAGGAAAATCTAATAACTCCAGTGCATTACATAGATGTAACCCAGTTTGGAAGTTGATACTCATACTATGATGCTCATCACATGGCCTGGCTTGCAGAACCAAAACCATATTTTAAAGAGGTGTCTTGATCAGCCTTGTATCCCCTTTTTGGCTCTAACAATATATTTGCTTTGCTTCGTGTCAAACAAAGCCCATTGTTTGATACTGTCTATTCTCACTGCTCCCATAAAATGCGTTGTCAACAGTTGCATTCCTCATTTAAAAAAAAAACTTCAGTAGGTTATGGAGAGTTATCACTATAAGATACTTATTAATATGCTCAGGATTTCCTGCATAAGTATATTTTTAAATAATTTTGCCAAGTTACAGAGCAGCTATACACTACAAATGACTTGGGTAAATGATTGTGAAATCACATAAAATCTGGAATTTAAGACTTCACAACATTGTTTATGGCTATTGATTGAGTGGCAAACCTGAATATGCACACTTTATATTGCAACTATTTTAAATACATATATTACTCTGAAAAGTCTTCCAGCACTCTGGATGAGATTGTAAACATACAAGGCAGTCTTTAAGCAAGCAAGCTTTTTTACATACCTAGAGGCCTATGATAACATTTCTTGACAAGATAGCTTAGCAGAACAGTTCAGTCAAGGGTGGCTTTTAAAACTTCATATGATGCTAAACAGATTGACAATGGCAGGCTGCTTCCTGTGTAATAAAATAAGTTCTACATTTTTTAAAGGATAGAAATTGATTACACTGTTGTTTCATTTTAGCTTAGAATCTGGCAAGCAGTGGTAAAAGAGACTCTGTTAAAATTCTGTCAGCACAGTGCCCACTAGCCCCACCATCAGGGCCATCACTCAGCGGCAGAGCACCTGCATTGCATGCCAAAGGCACCAGGTTTAATCCCCAACATCTCCAGGTAAGGCTGGTAATCACTCCTTGTCTGAAATCCTGGAGACCATAAGAAAATAACAACCTGCTGAACCAGGCCAATGGCCCATCTAGTCCAGCATCCTGTTCTCTCAGTGGCCAGCCAGATGTCTATGGGAAGCCCAAGAGAAGGACATGAATGCAAGATCACTCTCCCCTCCTGCAATTTCTAGCAACTGGTATTCAGAAATATACCAGGGTTCAAATCCCCACACAGCCATGAAGCTCACTGGGTGACCTTGGGCCAGTCACTGCCTCTCAGCCTCATGAAAGCCCTTTTCATAGGGTCGCCATAAGTTGGAATCAACTTGAAGGCAGAACATTTACATTTTAATACACAGGGATTCCAAGAGCATTGGTGTAGACCACAATAGAATCTGTGGATTTATTTCAAGTGCGCAAATGTGCAAATCAAAACAAATTTTGCCTGGGGAAAATGGGTGACAGTACATTTGCAGACTTAAAGAGGAATCTTTTCCAGAAAAGCTACTTATTGTCCTCTATGCCGCCCTGGGCTCCTGCTGGGAGGAAGGGCGGGTTATAAATCAAATAATAATAAAATAAATATTTAATCCTACCTTTCTGTACATGTGTGTTTGTCCACAGACTTTCCTTTTGATCCATATGGATACATAACTGAGGGATTTTGGGCAGGACAAACTTCCCATAGGGTTATTACCGTGCATATAGTCTATGTGCACACCATCATGGCACAGATACATGTTGCAGGAATCCAGGAATTCTCAACAAGTGTACACATGGCAAATAAGCACATACCTGTCACACAGCATGCACATACAAAGCATGCAGTTTCCAACACTAAAGCAATACATGCTGTATATCAGAATAAATCCTGGATGGAAGAGGCCCTAAAGCTTGTGCTGAGCCTAGGCGCTAGAATCACTGAAATCAACAGAATATTTGGAATGAATTAATTACTGAGGGAAACTATATATGTCTACTTAGAAGTAAGCCCCATTGAATTCAAAGGGTCTTACTCCCAGGTAAGTGTGTATAGGATTGACGACTACATGTGGTGACATTACAGCATTGTTAAAATTAGATGAGAGGAAGCATAGACTAATTAAGGTGGTTCATTTCAAATGGAGATTCCATAGCCAGATAAAGCATTTCATTTCTGGTAACAAACTACTGCAAACAACTTGTGTGCATCTTTAATGACTCATTATGATCCAGCTCTTTAGCAAAGCTAAACTGCCACAATAACCACAAAACTTCAAACCAGCCAGCACATCTTTTTACCTGGAAAACAGGTACTAGGGATGTCATCCAACTTTCTTCCCAACTAGAATTTGGGCCAAATTTTGACACTCGGGGCTTTAAAAAAGAAATATTTATGGACTGGAATAAGACTTACAGCAAGGAAGACCCAGGTTCAAATCTCTGCTCAGCCATGAAAATTACTGGGTAATCTCAGACAAATCACTATCTTTCAGTTTAACCTACTTCACGAGGCTGTTGTGAGAACTAACAGGGGTAGAAAAAAACCTTTGGATTTGTCAGCTGTCCTAACAGTACTTGTGTTAAAGGGCAAGGTTTTTTTTAAAAACCGTATAATTACTTAAATAAATAAAATACAGTATGTGTCTACTCAGAAGTCCCACTGAATTCAGCTAGATATGTTTTCAGGAATATATTATAGAACTGTAACCTAAAATAGACTTTGGGAGGTTCCAATCCCAGCCTTGAAGCTTGATATCAGCAGTAGCATCACTGAAGCACATCAGTGCTCTAGAGATCTCTGCACAAGGCCCATAAGGCCTGCACTTCATTCTGTGCTCCATTGCAGAACCACTTTGGATTCAGAATCCGCACCAAAACCTTGGCAGGGTCTTGCAAATTTCAGGATTACCAAATGCAAAATTTAGCAGTTCAAAGAATCATAGAATAGTGGAAGGGGCCTATGAGGCCATTGAGTCCAACCCTCTGCTCAGTGAAGGAATCCAAATTAAAGCATATTCAACAGATGGCTATCCAGCTGCCTTGTCCAGTTCCTTGGAAGGTTAGTGATAAAACACATTTGGAGCTATCTTTAGATGCATGCTCGCAGTTTTGCATGTTTCAAAATGAACAATATAAGCTTTATTGAGCAGGAATGAGGTGGAAGTTGTGTTGGTAATAAATCTCCTTAAAACAAGATGATTGGTTCATCCACAGTTTTCAAAATTTAAATTCACTGGCAGTCATAGAATCATAGAATAGTAGAGTTGGAAAGGGCCTATAAGGCCATCGAGTCCAACCCCCTGCTCAATGCAGGAATCCAAATCAAATCATTCCCAACAGATGGCTGTCCAGCTGCCTCTTGAATACCTCCAGTGTCAGAGAACCCACTACCTCTCTAGGTAATTCGTTCCATTGTCGTATGGCTCTAACAGTTAGGAAGTTTTTCCTGATGTCCAGTCGAAATCTGGCTTCCTGCAACTTGAGCCCATTATTCCGTGTCCTGCACTCTGGGATGATCAAGAAGAGATCCCGGCCCTCCTCTATGTGACAACTTTTCATGTACTTGAAGAGTGCTATCATATCTCCCATCAGACTTCTCTTCTCTAGGCTAAACATGCCCAGTTCTTTCAGTCTCTCCTCATAGGGCTTTGTTTCCAGTCCCCTGATCATCTTTGTTGCCCTCCTCTGAACCTGTTCCAGTTTGTCTGCATCCTTCTTGAAGTGCGGAGACCAGGACGCAGTATTCAAGATGAGGCCTAACCAGTGCTGAATAGAGGGGAACTAGTACTTCACGTGATTTGGAAACTATACTTCTGTTAATGCAGCCTAATATAGCATTTGCCTTTTTTGCAGCCACATCACACTGTTGGCTCATATTCAGCTTGTGATCAACAACAATTCCAAGATCCTTCTCACATGTTGTACTGCTGAGCCAAGTATCCCCATCTTATAACTGTGCATTTGGTTTCTTTTTCCTAAGTGTAGAACTTACACTTAGTCCTATTTCTAGCATTAGATGTTCCTATGGGATTTCCCAGTTAAAATTATTTCTAAAGTGAGAAAATTAGATTAGATAGATGATAGATGATAGATAGGATAGACTAACATCCCAGCCTAATATCATAACTTGCAATCCTATGTGTGTCTACTTGGAAGTAAGCCCCATTGTGTTCAGTGAGGCATACTTCCAGGTAAGTATGTGTAAGACTGCAGCCACATCACACAAGCCCAGGACCAACCTATAGGATTTCCCTTTTATCTCCACAACTAAAAAGACCAGAGATTTGCAATTTTTATTTAAAAAAAGAAACTGGCAGTTGTTTTATTGATTAGCAGTCTTCAAGCACCGACCACACCTGGATCAGCAAAGGTCCAGCAAAGTGGCTGCATCATGTGTTGTTGCTGCTGCTGCTGCTGCTGCTGTTTAGGTTTATAGACCATTGTTGAGGCGATATGCCTACCAAAGCGCTTTTTACAATAATGCTCAAAGCATGCAGAACAAATTAAAATCACACTACATGATTAAAATCCACATCAAAAAATCCACAGCACTGAGGACAAATGAAAATACAAAAGGAAGAGGAAAGGGGGGGAATCAGCCAAAGCCCTGAGTGGAAAAAAATATTTTTAATTAGCAGCAAAAACTCACAAAAAAGTTGGTGCAGAAATTATCTGGAGGATGTTCCATATCTCGAGACCACCCTCTCTGGTTGCAGCATTCAAAATTCCAGGCAAATGTGGCACCATACCTGCCAGATCTCAGTGTTGGGTCAGGAACATATTTCTCCTCAGACCATTCCCTGGACCATGCTTAACAAAGGAACATAAGAAGAGCCCTGCTGAATGAGGCCAACGGCCCATCCTCACAGTGGCCCACCAGAGGCCTATGGGAAGCCAGCAAGTAGGATCAGAACACAACAGCACTCTCCTCACTTGTGATTCAAGGAAGAGACCTAGAATCTTCCTGCGGGGAAGGCTTGTCCCATGTCTATAGCCCTTTTCAATAAATGATCAAGGGTGCTCACATAAAAATAGAGAGTCAATATAAATCAAAATGCCAACAGAAAAAAGAAACCAAATTGCAGTAGGTGAAAAAGAGATACACCCTTTATCAAAACGAATCCAGAACTCCTATCATTGTTTCACTTTACTGCCGGACTCAGATTAAGAACAGCAAAGATTTCATTTTTAAAACTCATGCTGCTGTAGAACTTCAAATTTGAGTGCCTATCTTAAATTATAGATCCACCAGACAACTCTGTGATTCGCAAGAAATGTGGTTCCTCTTGCCAGTGAGGTCTGGATAACCACTTCACTGCAGATGCGCTCCAATAATAAATACAGAGTCCAAGATCCCCACCCCACCACCAGTAGCCTGTTAGGAAATGAAATGGAAATGGACTGCCTTCAAGTCAATCCCGACTTGACTTAACGACTACCGTATGAATAGGGTTTTCATGGTAAGCGGTATTCAAAGGGGGTTTACCATTGCCTCCCTCTGAGGCTACTCCTCCCCAGCTGGCTAGGGCCTGCTTAGCTTGCCATAGCTGCACAAGCCAGCCCCTTCCCTGTCAGCAACTGCCAGCTGGGGGGCAACTGGGCTCCTTGGGACTATGCAGCTTGCCCACAGCTGCACAGGTAGCAGGGCATGTAACCCCTGAACCACTCACTGTGGGGGTGATCTTTAGCTGGCCCTTTACACCCAGGAGACACGAGCGGGGATTTGAACTCAGACTCTGGACTCTCAGCCAGGCTCTCCTCCCCACTGTGCTATACCAGCTAGGCAGTCGAAATAATGCAGAAATATTTGCATTAGAATGACTTTTAAAGTTCAGCAGGCAAAAGGGGGGGGGAGGCAAATTGCCCAAGCTTTTATTCTTCAACAATCTTTGCAATTCATTGAGCTTGGAACATAGGGAAGCCAAACGGGCTTGCCATTTGATGCAGAGAATTCAAAGCCGAGCAATGCAGCCGTCTCTCATTCTTTTTCTGCCCTTTAACACCCATGGAAACAAGGGGTGGGGCTTTTGCATGCAGAGGGCTTCGCCAACCATCTAGCAAGGACGAGGATGAGGCTGCTAATAAGAAGTGGGAAGCCAGCCTGCAGCGGAGCAACTGAAAAAGCTCACCCTGTTAGGTGACAGGCCTCATCAACGAGAAAGACAATCTACAAGTGGCTCCAGATCCTGCCAAAGAGATAAACAGGACACGCAAAGCTAACTGCCTTTTGGGAAGAGGACCAGAAAGCGGTACTGAAGAGGCCAGTTACCGCTGGGGTACAGGCGCCTTGAACACTAAGGCAACGCATAAGATTTAAGGCGAGGGCAAAGAAATTCAGTTCACTATACAGAGTGCTGGAGTGTGGGGAAGAGCCAGATTCAAATATTACCTTAGCCCGCATTCACTGTGCCTAAAAGTTCCATATCTATAAGGAGAGGCCTAAGTAATTAGTCTACTGTTAGTATAGTCCTAGTAAAGAGTATAGGCTGTACACTTGACTTGTAGAACACCTCGGCATATCCAAAACTATGTACTCAAATGTGTAACTAGGATAAGCTGTAATGAAACCTGGTGCTAACACGGTCACCTCATAGTCAGAATGTCGTACTGGGCCCAAGGGGACCCACCCTAGTTCAAAGCGCAGTCAGCTTTGGCCTGATGCTATGGCAGCCTAACCGACCTCAAAGGGTTGTTGTGAGGACAAGGTTAGAAGGTGGGCCACGGAGGCCACCCTGAGCTTCTTGGTGGAGGTGTGGGATCAAACCATTTTAAAAATGTGATAACCTAGCCATAAAATCTCACTCAAGCTGCACAGTTCCTGACAGCTTCCGCAGCGCTGTGCCTCAGGGCAGCCGCCTCTGCTATGGAGGCCACGCTCCCCCCGCGTCAGAGATGGCGACGGACAGCGCCGTAACCAGAGACTGCAGAGACGCAGGAGAATCACGGTTGTGTACTTCGCTGTTCCTTCACCGCTGGGATCCGCGAATCAACGACGTGGTGAACTGTTTAGCATCCATTCTACGTCACCTCCGCGCGCCCCTCCAAATCTTTTTACGTATTCCTCGCGGGTCTTAGAATAAGCCTGATTTAAAGCGTCGCCCAATCTATTCCCATCACCGTTCTTTATTGTAAGGCTTCCCATCACTCATCCAGATACACCTTTCTTGTCAACTTTCTTGTGTTTTATCGACAACCGCTTCTCTGCGAGCAAAACCCTGGGGGACAGCTCTGTCAATATTAAGTGGGGATTTATGCGATCGAGGGGCAAAGTCAATGATTATCTCTTACTTAACGGGGAAAGGCGAGGCTCGTAGGAATGCCAAAAACTATCGTTTATGTTAAAGTTAATTGGGCAAACACTTAAATGGTTTGGGGGGGGTTGTTTGTTTTTGCACCGATCACTGTGGCTGGCCGATTACAATAGCTTCTTTAAGGCACGATCCCTTGGGTTTGGCTCGGAATCGGGTTTCTTGCATTTCTGTGTATTTATTTATTTATTTATTTAACACTGCCGGGGTGAATTAATTAAATAATTAATTATTGCCATTCGCGACTGCATAAAGAGAAAGGGTGACTTAGTAAGAGGTCACTAGAGGGCATCTCATTAACTTTATTTGGTGCAGGCAATCGAATACTTTCCCTCACAAACACACTCTCTTCTGTTGCTATTTTTTGTCAATGACCTTCCAAGTAATTTTTTTCAATCCACTGAAGTTTTTTTTTAAATCCACTTAAAAGATGCAATGAAACAACACTTCTCACCATCCCTAATTGTCCTCCAGTCGTTAATAAACTGAAGTACACCCCCACCCTTTCTGCCTGCGCCCGATCCTTTCAACAGAGACTTCTTCCACAGCAAAGAATGAATCCTGCTTCTCATCCGTCTACTTTTTAGAGGGGCCCTCCAGTCAGTAAAGAGCAAATGCACAAATCCAGCTGCCCAAATGGGTTTCTCTTCGGAGGCGTGTGAACTGCAGCTCTCCCTTTTGCTTCTGGAAAGCAGCACAGCTTAAATTAGAAAGTGCGTTTAACAAATAGTGTGTGTGGAGGCTTCCTGCACAAGGGCAACCTCCCTTTCCTTGGCTATCTCCCTAATTTGTTCTGCTGCCTTAAAGCGTTCACAAGGAAGGCATTTCTGTTGGGGGGGGTGTATTTGAGAGAGGGAGGGGGAGGCCTTTTTTTATTCAAGTCGCCTCACATAAAATTGCGTCGATCCTTAATGAGACATCAATCACAGTTATTCCTTTTCTTTGTTTCCGAAGCGAGAGAGCGTGTGCTGGAGCGCTGCTTCGTTAACTCGCGGGAGTTACTACGCGGTGAGCTAGAAAACGCCACCAACGCGGAAGGTTAGTGTTAAGGTCGATACCGCTCCAGGTAGACGTTGAATGGGTGGGTCATTACTGTGGCAGTTCAAGAACTGTTAGATGATATCCAGGGTGCTGAAGATGAATGTAGTTCCTGTCAAGGCTTTGTCAGTGAAGAGTGTACGTGGACTGGCCAAGGTCCTGAAAATAGCCATTATAAGAAGGCTACTCTTTAGTTGCCTAAGAAAAGCTGAAAGGAGGCGAGGTATACCGGACCAGCTACGTTGATAGGGCAGGAGAACGGGTTTTCTGAAGTTCTGAGCAATTGTCAACCTTGCTGCCCTACCTTAGAAACCCTAAGCTATTTTTTTTAAGTTTATCCTCAACTGTTTTAAATCTTATATTTAGAATATCAAGAAAGAAAGAAGAAAGGTTTTCATTGTAACAACGCTAAGGATCAAACATGTAGGCGATGTGTGACCTCCCCTCCCAGGTACTACGAAGAATCTCCACTTCCATTTATGTCTGAAAGCTTGGTGTGTCAGTAAAGCATAAATGACTAGAGCCGTCTGGCTACAGAGATGCGTAAGAAAGAGTCTGCCTTTGAGATAGAGTTGGGGAGTTAAAATTTAGATGAGTTTCTTAACACACACACATAATTTTAGTATAAGGATTGCCAGTCTTTAAGTTACTCTGAACTAGGTGTTTTTAAGACATGATGAAGATTTCTGTGCAACTCGAAAGCTTGCCTACAAATGAGATGCCTATTTTGTATCTCTTTGAAGCGATGTTGAGTAAAGGAGATAGGTTTCCAAGAAAAGGCTATCTGGAACTACCAAAATGGGGCATTAGAAAGCAGACCTTCCTCTGTGGATAAGGTGTTTGCTCTTTATAGATGAGAAGTCAAAGGGAACACACACACGGATATATTTTGCTCCTGGCAGTCAAATAAGTTCAGAGCTTTAGTGTAAAGCCTTCTCGAGACAAGTTTTGTAGGCACGGGCACAACAGTAAACCTGAAGATCATATATTTGAGCACACTATCTCGACAAATAGTTTGTACAGGTTTGGGGAAAGGGTATGTTTATTAATATTAGTTTCTATGCTAGAAAGAAAGAAAGAAAGAAAGAAAGAAAGAAAGAAAGAAAGAAAGAAAGAAAGAAAGAAAGAAAGAAAGAAAGAAAGAAAGACAAACAAACAAACAAACAAACAAAATGGTAGGTATAAAGATTGGAGAAAGTTAGTTCTTGCCTGAGTCAAAAGTAAGAAAATAGGAGCAAAGAAATTCTGGAAAATAAGCAGCATTTCGCTCATCGCTTAGCTGATCTCTTTGATACTATGAGTAAAGAATGATACATTCTGTTTTAAGAATCATCCATTAGTTCCTAAATTCTGTCGTCAGGTGTTCCTAACAAACCACTGCGATTTACACCGCACCCTCAATTACCCTCGGGTTAGGCACTCCCCCATCTGGTTAAAAGTAGACTAGCTTATTTGGTTATAGGCTTGAAAGTCTTGGGGGTGCAGCTCTGAAGAGGGTTATGGATTGAGTCAACCCCTTTCCCTTGGGAAAGAGAACGCGGGGAGCGAGGGAGGGAGAGAAAGGCGGGGCAGACTTCAATACCAATAATTCTCAGTGTGGAAAGTCCAAAAGGCTAAATGGGTGTGACTTCGGAGAATAGATAGCTTTTTCCGCCTCACTTAAAATTTCAGGAAACCCAGGAAGGTTGGGTCAGACATAAAGAACAGCCACTCTCTAGCTCTGCCACTGAGGATAATACTGGAAATGTCAGCCCCAACAGCTGGCTGCACTATAACATTAAAATGTATTCCCGCTAGAACTTTTTCCTTCCTTCCTTCCTTTTTGTGGTGATAGAATCTTAACGCCACGATCGTTTGAACATATAATTTGCAGGGAGCGTCACTGAATGAGTCCCAGTGGAGCGTGCTTTCCAGAAGCACGCAAATATCAGAAGCCTAACCCCGTCTTCACCTGGAAGCAAGTTTTCTCGGTTTCAATAGGTCCAAGTAAATTGGTTTAGGCTTGGGGTATCCATGTGTGAATGGGAAGCAAATCCATTGGACCTTATTCATCAGAACTCGAAAGGTACTAAGATTTCCCCCTAAACCACTAGTGCGTTGGATCACATCATCAACAATATCCCGATGGGAAGACTCGTCTTTCTTTCTTTTTTAGGATTACAGTAGGGTTTTGTGGGTCCGTTTTGCAACCAGACCCACAAACCTGTTAAGCAGGAGTATCCAGGTTTAAGCTCATCAAGCAGATCATATATAGTTGAAAGCAAGTTCCATAGGTTTCAGCAGAACTTACTTCCAAGTAAAGCAGCGGTCCCAAGGACATTTACTTGAACTACAAGATTACAACTATAATTGGGGTGTTTCTGTGTCTAGAAAGGCTACAATTCTGAATATACTTCTATAGAAGAGAATTATTGACATTCTCAGTACCTTTATACATCGAAGGAAGCTCCATCCGACAAACAGGAACTGAAGCCCATGCATGTTTACTCAGAGGTAAGCCCAGCAGTCTTCAGTGGGACTTACTCCTAAGAAAGTGTGCATAGGATCGCAGCCTTAACTCAAGTGAAAGTGTTCAGGATGAAGGACTACAGCTCAGTCTACAGAGTGTAATTCTGAAAACTGTTTTAGAAGGAAGAAATAATCTTAATCCCATCAACATGAAAGCGGTTGTTCCCAAAGAAAATGATTCGTATGAAGCTGTCTCATACCACGTCAGACCATTGCCCATCAATCTCAGTACGGAATGTCTAGATGACTGGAGCGGCGGTCCAGGACTGGGGACATTTCTAGCTAGCCTGGAGATGCTGGAGACTGAACCTGGGACCTGCTGCATTCCAAACTGCTGCTCTGCTTACCACTGAGCTAGGGCCCTTCTCCGAGGGCTGTGACTTTGCTGCCTTTAAAATCGCAGGACCCGTCCTCTTAAAATCAGCTGTGACGCGTGCTTGAAACTATTGCAAACGCTATCATATTTCTAGTTTAAAAAATCCCACTTGTTTGAAACGAGCCTGAAATCCTCACCACCATCCTAAAGTAGTATTTGGTCTTATTCACGACTCATTGAAGCATTTGGGCTTGAACCCTATTGAAGTGGGAGGCCTACGTTCAAGGAAAAGGAGCAGAGACCTAATTTCAGGGCCTGCGCCTGCGTGTGTATGTATTTTAGAAGAGAAAGGCCCAGCACCGTAGAAGCCAATGGGGCAGTCATCTCCACCCTAAATATATTGACACGGCGCTCTAAACCCATTGGATACAAACAATCCAAAGCCACTGAGGTCAATGCAGCGTGGCTTCCGCCCCTTGTGAAATCAATGGGCTGGGTAGCCCGAGTTTACTCGGGAGCGAGTCCCGTTTTATTTAGGAGGTTCGACGGCTGCTCTCCCAGGAAGTACTTGGAAGTACGCCCCACTTATGGGAATCGGTTCCGAATAACCAAATGTGCATAGGCTCGGGCTGTTATTCCGAAGATCTGTATTTGCTCAGCCTGTTGCCTTGCTTGGTTAGATAGACGCCAAAGCCTAAGGAATGTCTGGGAGCCAGCCACACCTTCTGACCCTCCACTTCTCCCCTCCTAAGGTGGAGACTGGCTGTGGTTACTCAGTGGCAAAAGGAGCCACTCCGTTCACATACACAGAGAACGACTTTCCACCTTTTAGGACTTGGGCCCGGGCGTCGTCGGGGAACAGGCTGAGCGAGGCCTAAAGCGAACGCACCGGTAAAACGTCTCCGACAGAACTGCTCCAAACCATTGGGAGAGGGACGGTGCCAAATCCCGGCTGATGGATTAGACTAGCTGGCAGGCAGGCAGGCTACATTCTCCTTCTCCCGCGACACACATACACATACATTTCCCCCAGAAGCAAAACAGCCCCGCTGAAGTTGGAGCAACCGCCGTCGACGGGCAGGATCGAAGCTACAAAGGCCAAATGCAACCACTGCCTCCCTTGTTAGTTGCAAATCATCCGCCGGCCCTTCCTAGCACCCTCTCCAGCCTATGCGCAATAACGCCGCTCTTGGATAGCTTGCGCTGGGTCATCGAGACTGGAGATCTTTGCAGGGAGATGGGCTAGCATTTCCTTCCATCAATCTGACAGAGCCAACTCAGGAAATGGCTGATAATATTCATCGGGGGAGCACTTTCATTAAACATAATTCATTCGCCTTTCACAATAAATTGAGTGACATCCTTATGGCAGAACCTTTTTATCCTTGATGAAGTGCTTGCCAAGCTTTTGCAAAAAAAGGGGGGGAGGGGAAGGGAGGAGAGGAGAGGGGAGAGCAGGAAGAAGATCCCTTGAAGCACAGTCGTCAACATGTCAATCTGCAGCATAAAACATGGCTAACACCCTATTTACCAAGCACCCACGGGGGTGCTTTGAATGCTGATTTACAACAGCCGGTTGTGAGTTAAACTAGCTGGCAAATCACGCGGCCAGCTTCGCACAGACTAGGACGGGGAAGAAAGGACAGAACAGGAGGTCCTAAGGGTGAGGCGGGAATGGGGGGCTTGCTTACCTCGAGGAATTGGCTTCCCAGGCAAGGGTTTAGCTAACATGCTCAAGCTCTGACTGCCATCGCTGGTAAATAAAGTGGCAATAATAATAATAATAAAATGATGATGATGATGATCATGATGATGCAGTTCAGAGGCAAGGAGGGCTGTAAATGTAAATGTACTGCCTTCAAGTCGATTCCGACTTATGGCGACCCTATGAATAGGGTTTTCATGAGGCTGAGAGGCAGTGACTGGCCCAAGGTCACCCAGTGAGCTTCATGGCTATGTATGGGCTTAAATGAGCCTCTTATTACTCCTGGCTTGGAAGATTTGGCTTGAGATTTGGAGATGCTGTCTCTGTAGAAGTAAGGACCCATCTTTCAGCATTCAGACAAGCCATTTGGGGCCAGGAGATGGAGAGGGGGATTCATTTAGGTTGACCCAAAAACCTGCCTGGCTCACCTCCGTACTCTCTCAGGTACCTGAGCTTGTACTCAAGAGAAACAGGAAATGTGAACATAACTGGAAAATGACCATTCCCACCCCCACTCCATTTTTATAATGTGCTTTTGTGTGTTTGAACAGAGAGAAAGTCTATGATTGCAACATGAAAACTGTGGGGCTTATTTCCAAGTCAATGTGCCAAGACTCAGGCCCCTGGCTGCTTTTCTAAGGCATTTTACTTATGACTAGGCCCCACTGGAATCAATGAGCCACTCCTCAGAAACCCCAGTGGAACACAGGCAAGAGGTGAAACTTGATATGCCCTATGATATACAATGAGACTATGATCTATTATAATACACTGCTTGATTTAGGTGATGGTGATGATGATAATAATGATGATGATGATAGTGGTGATGATGATGATGATAAATAAGAATAAATAATAAGAATAAATGTGAATAAGAAGACATGATAAGGCCAACTGTAAACCGCCCAGAGAGCTTTGGCTATGGGACAGTATATAAATATAATAAATAAACAAACAAACAAACAAGAAATAGAGTGAAAGAAATACTGCTGCCCTGGACACCTACAGGGAGGAAGGGTGGTATATAAATCTAATAAATAAATAAATAATAAAATACTACATTGGCAAATTATGCTCACAGAGACAGTGAGAAAGTGATGGGGTGGTTATATAGATTGTCACCAGAGTATAAGTGATATGATAATGTACATGGTTTACTTGGTATAAAAACACTACATTGAGAAAGATACTGTACTGATGAGATTAGAAAAAATGCAACCTGTATCTTAAGCACATAAGAACATAAGAAGAGCCTGCTGGATCAGGCCAGTGGCTCATCTAGTCCAGCATCCTGTTCTCACAGTGGCCAACCAGGTGCAGTGTGTGTTTAGGTCAATAGCTCATATACACACACTATCTGTGCACCTATACACAAAAAGTATATCTCCAGTACCCAGATATGAGTGGGCACCTAATTTTTCTATATGCGTGCATGCTGCCTGTTGCAACACCTGTCCTGTTATGAGAGTCTTCCAATGAGATTTCTATGCACAGAGAATTTAAGTTGTGGCTTGCTGGCTTGCTTGCCAACCAAAAAAGAAAGAGAAATGAAAACAAATTTGTTGCAAGCCTGTTGTGTGAGATGCCCAGCACACAACCAGCATCACCAGTTGTTTTGATCTCTCTCTCTCTCTCTCTCTCTCTCCACCTGCAAGGTACAGCAAATCGCTTTAAAAGGGGGGTGGGAACCAATAATAGTCAAATGCTTTCAGCACAAAAAGGAAAAAGAAAAGTCCTTTGAAAAAAACTTGTAAAGAATGGCTGGTGAGAACAGTACTGCCTGGATGGTGATGCTTACCTTGCTTGGAAGAAGGTTCCTGCGCTTAGGCTGGCCTTAACCCTGGGAAATTTGTGGCTCACATCACATCTCTTAAGTCAGCCTGACACCACAGGTCCTCCCACATAGACCTTTCCACCACAACCACACACTTGGCTTGCACAACAGGCCCCAAAGACAACATGAATCATGAACACTTATATGTGCACTTCATTCAAATGCTGAGGTTCAATAGACAAACTTGGTAATCTTCGGAATAGGTAGTATAGAAGGTATAGGATAGTGCCTGGTGTTTTACACACATGTACACAGCAAGAGGCATACGCACACAGACAGATGGAAACTCTCCTACAACCTGCTACAGTCGGGCATCCATCTCCTCTCCTTCCTTACACCGGTTTATGATTCTGGATCAGACAATGTCTCTCAAGACCGTCCAACCCCACCGGCCCGCCACCTAAGCCCAGGTTTTCTGGAACGGAAACCACTTGGGTTGCATGGAAGTCTTAGCGCCGTGAGTGGTTAACTCACGGCTAAATGGAAGATATCTATTTGCATGCATGAATGACTGAAGGAGAGCTGCGATCCTAAACGCACTTCCTCAGCAGGACGTTCCACTGAAGCCTATCGAGCTTGCTTCCAAGTAAACGTGTGGCGCAAGATTACTCCTACATAATCACGTTGGGGAAGAGAGCTCAGAAGTTAAGCATCCAGTTGCAATAGACGTCGTTTTGGCTTCTTTGGGTTTCGAATCGAGTTGTGGTGTCATTCAGTCTTGGACGCTCGGCGGTAGTTGTAACTCAGCACACACACACACACACAGAGAGAGAGAGAGACACACACCCTAAGGACATTAATAAATGCCATTTACCTCATATCGTTTCAAAGTCCGAGGGTGGTAGATACACTGTTTAAATTAAATCTAGAAGGAGAAAAATGAAGGACAAATCTTCCCTCCTTTCCTCTGCCCTTTCGCGCCTCCCTGTGAACAATTACCTCGCGAGAGCAATGCTAGGGAAATGCTCTTGATCGAGCAAGGAGATCGGTTTGGATGGCCTGACACGATCGGAGTAAATATTCCGGGCGATCCGTTTGGGAGGTTCCCACGATCGCACTGGACACAAGAGGCAAAACAGGCGTCGTGTCAACCTGCTCCCAAGACCCCCTCGCCTCAAATGTGTGATGGAAAAGCACGTCGTTTCAAGCTGAGGGTGGGGGAAACAGCCTGCCTGGATGATTTAAATATTTGCCTGCAACTCTCCGAAAATGTGGGCCCTCCCGTATTCTTGTGCCATTCGGAAGAGACCCGACCCCACTGTTTTGATTTACTCTTCGCGAGATTTCTGTCGCTACTGATGAGTGCCAGAATGGAAAGGCAGATTTTTGAACCTATCCTGGAAAGAAATACTTTCTGCAAAGGTCTTGGCTTTCCTTTCCTCCCTCACCCCTTGGGGGAGGTATAGTTGCTGCACACAGACATACACACAAACAATGCTTCGGATCGCTCCAAAATACAACATCGCAAACACCCCAGTTCAGCCTACGCATCAGTTTAAATCTCACTTAACAGTCAGGGCTCCGAGACACATTTAGATTTTTTTTAAAAATTAAAAGTCCAACCGATTTCACAGAAATTTGCTTCTGAGACTTAGGATCGCCACAAAAGAGCTTAAAATCAGCTTTAAGTTAACATTGTACCCTAGCCTATGTACACTTACTTGACAGTCCCATTGAAGTCAGAAGGATTTCTTTCCCAGAATCGTGCATTACCTCCAGTTGTTAACTGATTGGTAGATTGCTGCCAGTTACTAGGATCCTAAAGATTTATTGTTATTAGTATTTATTAGATTTATAGCCCGCCCTTCCTCCCAGTAGGAGCCCAGGGCGGCAAGAGTTTGCAATTCTTTATTTCAAATACCGTGTCTAGGATAGAGAAAACAGCATTGTAATGTACAGGTACATTTTATATAGACACACATTACAGATAGATATGTGTGCATTTCATTCATATGAAATATATAGACACCCGCATCTAATGCGCCCTCGCTCTCTCTGTATGTCTTCTTATCTGTGTGTTTATACCTCAAGCTGTTATTTGTGTATCGAATCTATATTACATTATCATATATCAAAGTGTTCAGCATATAGATCTATTTATAGCTACTATATACATCACACACAAATTTTGTTCTAGGGCTCTACTGGAAAATGTCCAGAAATGACATCAGTTTCAAGTTTCCGTTTAGGAATTATTCCACCGCTCTAATAAACCATCTCTTTCCCCACTGAAAGCGTCGAGGTAAACCAGAATAAGACTGTGTGTGCGTTCATACTATAGGTATTTTTTCTGCATAATTTCTTCAGCATATTTTAAATCAAGGAGGGGGGAGGGAAAATACTCCAAAGTCCATCGAAAGAAAATCGTTAAAAAAAAAGCCCCCAAGAGAAATATCTCAGTTGTTCAGCATATACTTGGGGTTCCTAAATACATTCATTGCCCGGTTGTGTAAAGATATCAGGAATCTTTTAAGTCCACAGGTATCTGAAACAGCGCCAAGCAGATATCGAGAGATTCCTGAGTAGGCCAAAGTGTTGAAAAGGCACCTTGTGCTTATGGAACGGGAATCATTTAGCGAATTCCTTTTTTTTTAAGCCCATCAGAGAACCGGAGAGCCACTAACAAGCGTTCTTGGATTTATCTGAATGCATAACAAGGAGGCCTTCCGTACATTCCTGGCCGTTTTGATATCTGTCTCTTTCAGCACCGACCTCTTGTCAGTTTCCTGTTAGCAGGCGGAGAAGCCCGAATTTCTGTCAGTCCTAAACACCACAGGCGTTGTACCATAACATAGCTTTGAACAGCACCGGCTGCAGTGAGGACCGGTTTGCTTGTTGCAATTAGGTTGACATAGGTGGGAAATAATGGGATCCAGACTGGCTTCTCCCAGCTTCTGCTACTGAGCGGCCAGCCAAACATGAGAAATCTGTCTTCCCATTCTCCGAACCCTTCAGCATACAGATTTGGAATCCGGCTCAATCTACGTTGCGTTTACACGTCCCAAGTGACTCGCTCTGGTGGAATCTGAATTCTAAGTGAAAGAGGATCTCTTTTCCCCTCCCTTTCATTTCGATCCTAGGTGTGGTTAAACCGGATGGTTATATCCTGCCACCCCATAGATCCATATGGGAAGAGGCAGACGACAAAATGTCACACCTTGCTGGTTCCTGTCGTCGAACTGAAGCTTCAATCAAAGCTTCACGGTTCATTGCTAATATCAGACTTATTACAGGAGAGTCCCTCAGAAAACACAAGGGTTACTGGATTGACTTGTAAACAAGTCTTAAGGTCAGGATGGGAAATCCTGAGGCGTTCTCCAGCTATCCTAGCTGACAACCGCCCTAAATTGGTGTTGATTTTCAATTTGTATTCAATCATATTTTGCATTGTTTTGAAAACTCTTTCCCTTCCTCTTCTCTTTCCCCGCTTGCCAAATCCTGGTTGGGGGTGGGGGAGTGGGGGGTGGGGGAGAGAAGGCATTCAGGTAATGAAGTCTGTAACTAAACGGTAATTGAATCAGCATAATTTGCACACTGAATGGTTTTCAAACGCTCCCAGTTTACAATTAAAGGAGAATTAATGCGCTTGTTTTCAGCCTGCCGCGTATTAGAATAAATCCCGCGCCGTTGTTGCAATGAGTGGGAAAGAGTTTAAGTGCCAACAAACACGCGGTGGGCGGAGGGAGGAGAGCAGAGGAGATCATGCAGTTTATGGATCTTGGCCCGTAGTGGAGAGATTACGTGATCTGCTCTGGAGTTCTCTTGCCGTCACCTATAAAAATCAGAAGGACGGCGCCGCAGACACATACATAAATCCCCCCAAAGGGGGGAATGACCCTTTCAAGGATCCGTAGCCGGTCAAGGCTTCCTGGGTCGCCGTCCCTCAAACAACGTCAGCAGAGCTGTTCTTGCGATCGTTCTGCGGACCTTACACAGGCCTCAGTCCTTGGCCCGTTTTCACTTGTTTCTGGTCCACACACCTCTCTCCCAAATTCATGGGGGGTGGGGTCAGATTAAACAGAAAACAGAATACATTCTTTCTTGTGTTTTCTTCTTTAAAAAAAAATCCCCAAGACTTCTTGACTTCTGAACTGTGGCTATGGTCCATTTGTGTGGGGGGGGGCTGCACAGTATAGAGGCAGGAGATGGCATAGGAGAGTGCTTATCCCTGCCTGGAAGGGGTGCCCCTGCGCTCACCTGCTTACCCCCCAAGGTGTCCTGAGCAGGGCTGAGACTGGCGGGCAGCGCCCTCTAGCGGTCAAACGTTGCAACCACAGGCCAACCGCTCAAAGAAAGAAAAGCTTATGGGTGGAGGAGGGAGATCTGCACCGGTCGGATCTCTTCGACGTTTGTGTTGTGGAATCGCACCATTCTCTCCTGCTTAGAGGTTCTTGTTTCTCATTATTCCCCGTCCAGCCTGCTCCTAGAACGCTTTTCCAACCTGAAAGCTGCTCAGAAAGCAGATGGCGCTCTCTTCCTTTTGAGTCGGGGCGGAGGGAGAAGAAATCACTCGTCTGTGCTGGCTCTGGCGATCTACAAAGGGGATTTGCCACGGGACTTATTTAACGGCACTTGAATGTTTTCTTTTGTTGTTGGAGGGGGGAAGGAATGCTAGGTGGTGTTTACACCGAGATATTTACCCCTGTGCATTATAGAAAAGCCCCCTAACGAGTTTGTATGATGGCACGACAGTGACTGTCATTGTGGCAGAGGACCTCCGCCTTCAGCCAAGCCTCCCCCTTCCGTCCCGAGGAATGCCGAAGACAGCCTGCTGACAGACCCGCTGACGCCCAGCGGTCACAAGGAGGCCGGCCGGCAGGAGGCGAGATTTCCCACGACATCGCCCGAGTGTCAGCTCAGCTTACATAGTTTATGACCCGACGTGAGGGGGCCAACGGGGGTGGGGGGAAGAGCAGATCTGAACTGCCTAACTCTAGGGCGTGTCATGGGGAGGCCGCGGTTTTGACACGTTTCCTTCTATACGCCCGGCTTGCCCCCTTTCTGATCCTGTCCCGTGTGAACGGATGGAGCTCCAACTGGTAGAATAGGGATGAGAAAAGTTTTGCAAGAGTTCGCCGGTACCCCAGCTTTCCAAGAGACACCGTGGAAACGTCTTTCCATTAATTTCTCCCCCCTACACACACGCCTCAATAAGTCTGCAAAACTCCTCTCCAGCACACAGCCATTCAACATTTCCACCCCCCCCTATAAACAAATATAGGAACACACACCCCAGGGGGAAAGAAGAGGAAGCCTCTGGGAAGGGACTACTTGCCTTTTGGCTGAGTGGCGCTAGAACCGATGGGTCTACTCGGGAGTAAAAGGCGGGAAGCTCGAGGCCTTTGCTTGGTATCCCCCTGCCCTCAACCCAACCCAAGCCAACCTGGAGAAGGGGGGAGAGAGCGGGAGGGGGGAGGGAGAGTCCTTCGAAACTTACCAGGTAGAGAGCAGGTTGCAACAGAAGCACCGCGTACCAACACACCGGCTGCATCCTCCCAGCTCAAACTTCCACCGCTTCGCCTCAGCTTGCTCTTTGTTCCTCCAGGAACATAGATCCACCTGACATCTACCTTATAGGACCCGGAGAGCTCGCGCCAGCCTAGACCAAAAGGGAAATCATAGACTCCATGACCACAAAGCGAGGTTAGACTTCGAGGCAAGTGGAGAGGGAGGGAGCGAGGGTGTGTGTGCTGGGGGGGAGGACTCGCCGACGGACGGGGAGAGGACAAGAAGAGGGGAGCGAAGGACTCGAATAAGAGTTAATCCATCGGCAGAGCAGAGGGCGGGGTGAGCTCGGGCCAAGCTGTCTCTAGCTGCGGAGCGACTCCGGAGCAAGCGAGATGCTGGATGATAGGGCTGGCTCTTTTTCTTGCTCGCTTGCTTTCCCTCGGTGTCCAGAGCTGACGATCTGCTGTCAGGTGGATGTAGAGGGTTATTTCATTGCCGCCCGCCACCCTAGACTCTCAGCATAGAAAGTAAAGGGGGGAGAGAGGGGGGGAGACAAGCCTAGGGTCTCGGATCAAGCCCGAGATCAAGGCTCAAATCTCCTGGCCAAAGGTTGACAAACAGCTGCCTGCACATCAGAGGCGCAAAGAGGCGATCGTGTACACACATACACGCCTCCTCCTCTCTACACACACATACACACACATACACACAGGCGCGTGCGCGCGCGAGAACCTCTCACACGGATCCATTGCCCACTCCGCCGCTGCCAACTCGGTCCCCGCCAGCTCGCCCTCAGCCCCGCGCTTAACTATCACTCCTCCGATCACCTCTCCCCTCAGCTTGCCTCGTTGCCTCTGCTCCCCCTCCCCTAAACCTTCAGATCCGATCCTTTCCTCTCCCCCCCCCCTCAAAAAGGGAGCTCACGAGAACTAGAACGCTGGGCTACCTACTGCATTGAAGGTCCGGAAGCGGGCGTCGATCTCCGGCAATAGTCCATAGGAAAGGAGTGAGGGAAAGGTGGGCGGGCGGTGGGAGATTCGAAGCAGCTACATGGGCTCGGAGGCTCCGAGGGCGAAGCACGGATCCCCGCCTCGGCGCGGCTGCTCCATGGTCTGGCCAGAGGTGTCCCGCGGAAACAGGTGTCGCCGTGAAGCCAGCATGCGGAAGGGAGGCGCCCGGGGGACGGTCACGACGGCAGGAAACTTCCAGAGGAGGAAGAGAGACGAGGCTGTCCCGACCGCCTGCCCGCCTGCCGGCCGGCTTGCTTACTGGCGTCTCTCTTTTGCAGCAGCAGCAGCAGTCCGGGCGATTTCTCTCTCTCTCTCTCTCTCTCTCTCTCTCTCTCTCAATCTCAATCTCTTTATTTTTTTAATGACTTATAGGCTAGCGGGGAGCCCGGCGATGGCGGCTCTTTTCAACTTTCGAGAGAAAGAAAGGAATAAGTCTCTGTCTGTCTGTCTGTCTGTCTCTGTGTGTCTGCAAAGACCTTGGCCGATCCTCTCAGGAGAAGGCAGGGAGGGAGGGAGGGAGAAAAGAAAGGAAGCCAGCCCAGCCGAGCGATGCCAGCGTCGCCAGAGATGAGCAGGAGGAGAGCAGCCTCGAGCGCTGTCCGAGAGGCATTTCAGCTCGGAGGAGAGAGAGGAGGAAAGAGGCGGCGAAGCTTGCGAGAGACAGAGAGAAAGACTGGCTTCCTAGCCTCTCTCCTCAGTCCGTCCGACCGGCGCCGGCGAATCAGAGCCCTCCCAAGGCGCTCTGCAGCGCGCTGCCCTGCCACCAGGGGGCTCCCACCGCACACGTCGCTTCTGAAGCCGGTCGGGGGAGAGACGTCCTGCCAAGCGTTCGCACGGCGTTTGCCCTGGGAGAGCGAGCGAGCGGGAGATTTCGCTTCGCTTCCCGCCCTCCGACGCACGCTCCTCTCTCCAAGCTCCGGCTCTCCTTCCTCTTCTTCCTCGGCAGCAATTAATATCCCATGAATATGAATAATGAGGTCGCCCTTGGCTCCCGCACAAACCATAAAGCGCTTGAAAGGGGAGCTTGATGCCTTCCGATGGTTTCCTGGAGATGACTGCAGGGGCTGTGAGATGGAGAAATGGGGCGTGAAGTCTGGCGCCCGAGATAACAGAAGTTGGGCTACGGGGCCTGGGAGAGAGCGAGAGCTGTCTGGCACGCTCTCCGGAGATGGAGGGACTGCCTTTTTCGCGGCATGGGGTGGGAGTGGGGTGGGGATGGAAACAGCCCTCAGAAGGACCTTGGAGTTCTAAAACAACCGGCCCTGCCGTCACTATCCCTCCCTCCCCCAAGCCCAGGCATCGCCATATACAAAAAACACAAGAGTCCTCCACCCCCGCAATCCTTTCACTCCACATCAGTTAATTCGGAATCATTACCCCGCCTCGTTCCATGTGCCACTCAGCAACGAAGATTACAATCCCGCCATAAACGTGCATTGAAAGAATGGAATGAAAACAAATCGCCTGTTTGCCCAGTCCTTTAATATGCACGCCTCCCCCTCTCATCTCTCAATGCCAAAAAAAAAAAAGTTGTTTAAAGGGGACACAAACTTAAGATGATGTATACCTTGGCACAGTCATTAACCAAAATGGAGACAATAGTCAAGAAATCAAAAGAAGGCTAGGACTGGGGAGGGCAGCTATGAGAGAATTAGAAAAGATCCTCAAATGCAAAGATGTGTCACTGAACACCAAAGTCGGGATCATTCAGACCATGGTATTCCCGATCTCCATGTATGGATATGAAAGTTGGACAGTGAAAAAAGCAGATAAGAGAAAAATCAACTCATTTGAAATGTGCTGTTGGAGGAGCGCTTTGCGCATACCATGGATTGCAAAAAAGACAACTGGGAGTTAGAACAAATTGAACCAAACAATCACTAGATGCTAAAAACTGAGGTTACCATACTTTGAACACATAAGAAGTCGTGATTCACTGGAAAACACAGCGATGCTGGGGAAAACAGGAGGGTGTAGAAAAAGGGGAAGACCAAACAAGAGATGGATTGATTCCATAAAGGAAATCACAGACCTGAATGTACAAGACCTGAACAGGGTGGTTTATAACATACTATTGGAGATTGCCGATTCATAGGGTTGCCAGAAGTTGAAATCGACTTGAAGGCACATAACAACAATAACAGATCGGTTGCCCCGATTCTGGAGTACTCAAGAGTAATCAAAATCTCTCTCTCTCTCTCTCTCTCTCTCACACACACACACACACACACACACACACACGATGGGTGAGAATTTCGATTCAGTTCACCTTTCAAGTCAAATCTATCAAATTCACAGTTTACTAAATAATATGAGAACTGAAACACAGCCATCCTTCAAAATTTGCACTTATTCGAATTTTGCCATGCAATTTGCCAACCAAACAATGTGTACAAACATGCATATGCTAGGGAAAAGTGTGCATAAACATGAATATATGAGTGAAAATGGCATACTAAAATGTATTATATGTTGAGAAATGGCTTGCAAAATCATATGTTGAGAAATGGCTTGCAAAAACGTGTACATTAGTCAAAATTGCCTACAAAAATTTGCATTAAATTTCTGGAGAATTTTCATGAGGATTTTTTTTTTTAAAAAATCACAAACTGCTGCAGAAATGTGGAGAACTGAATTTAAGACTGGAAAAATGAGAAACGGAGAGAACCGAAATTGGTAGTTCTTTCCACCCCTCTCTCTCTCTCTCTCTCTCTCTCTCTCTCTCTCTCTCTCTCTCTCTCTCTCTCTCTCTCACACACACACACACACACACACACACACACACATGCCTTTTAATGCATGCTTATGTATCAGGTGGAGATTGTGGGTTGTATCCAACTAAGTTATAAGGCAGGTGTGGGGAAGTTTTGGCCTGCCAGATGTTGCTGAAATACAGCTCCCATCATTCCTGGCCATTGGCCATGCTTGCTGGGAAGGATGGGAGTTGGAGTCTAACACCCCCACACCTGTTATATAGACATTGAAATGAATGGAGTTAGTCATGTCCATTATTTCCAATAGGTCTGCTTTGAATAGGACTGACATTGGATACAACCCTGTGAAATGGGAACTAAGGGGTCCAGGGGTTAATTAATCCAGAGGAAAATGTGTGTGTGTGTGTGTGTGAGAGAGAGAGAGAGAGAGAGAGAGAGTGACAGACAGACAGACAGACAGACAGACAGACAGACAGACTGGGGGGGATACGAAAGGCTGGTAAGCAATGTCAACTGGTGCCCATTGGGACTGGTATGGTGGAAGACAGAGAAACCAGCAATAGGTGGAGCCAGAGAGCCAATGACAGGTAGAACCACTCCCTGATGGGTTGTGGATAACAAGACAAGCAATTAGGGGCAGGTTTAGGGCAGTGATGATAAGAGGCCACAAATCTTTGGTAACTGACCTTGAGTAACTGAATTCCACAAATCCATTTTGAAAGGATAATTTCTCTTTTTGCTTTCCAGGATAATCACAGGAGAAGCAGGATGTTATCCTATACTTACCTGGGAATTGGTCTCATTGAACTGAGAAGGTTATTATTGGATGTTTGCTAAATGGCTTGAAAGATCTAATAAATCAGGCTCCTGCTAATCTGGCTACACAGAGTTCCTTTGCTTCTTCCAAAACAAACAAACCCTGCTTGTAAAGAGTTGCAAAGACTAATTTTAGTGTGTTTTCAGCCAACTCTGTTTTGGGCATTTTCCCAGCACTTTCTTGCTTTTAAATCCTCATCACCTAGATTTGCAGGGAAATGGGGGGGATGCTGTTGGAGGTCACTGATTCATGGGGTCGCCATGAGTCATGGTTGACTTGAAGGCACATAACAAGATAGGCCTAGCTTGCATTCACCAATATGCAAATGGGACCAGTATGACTTGTACAAAACCACTCAGTTGGTTTATCACACTTGCCCTAGGAGTATCCGGGAACAAAAGTGATCTAGAATATGCTTAGGTTATATAAAAGCCTGGGTCCAGTCCTGGACAACTCTGCTTAAAACTGGGCTGGGAATTATCTGTGTCTGAGACCTTGGAGAGCTGCCTTGGTTTGGGGCAGGGCTGGGGAACCTGTGGCCCTTCAGATGTTGCTGGGCTACAAGTCTCACCATCCCCAGCTATTGGTCATGCTAGTTGGGGAGATAGTGATGAAAACTGGAGGGCCACTGGCTAGCCACCCTTGCCTTAGGGTGAGACTGGGGAATCTGAAGCCCTCCAGATGTTGTTGGACTCCAGTTCCCATCAGCCCCAGCCAGAATGACCAATGATTAGGGATGAGAGTTGTAAACAAGAAACATCTGGAGGGCCAAAGGTTCCCCAGCCCTGCCTTAGGGTAACAGGCACTAGCTGGCTAATAGATAAATAGATAGGTAGATACATATCTTCACCTGGGACACAAACAGTTGTTTATGGCAGGCAGCACCCAAACAGAACTGCAGTACGTGACTACGTGCCTCCTTGATGCCCATGGTGATAGGTGCCTGTTTTCTTATTAGTATCATGATCTTTGATATCCGCTGCTGGGGCTTTATAACAAAACTACATCACAGTGAGGGGGAGGGGGGAGGGGAAAGGATGATCTTTGGCCTTTAAAATAATCATAACAATCTTGTTTTTTTTAAAAAAAAAAAAACTGCAGCCCCAGCCTTTGAAGCTGTGGGAGTCTGGCATTTACTTGGGTAAAGTCTAACAAGCAGAACTCAGCCACCTCTCATTACTTGTTGATGAAGGCTGTGATTTATCATCTTCCAAAGGAGGAAACCAGGAGACAGTCATCCCATGAATGCTCTAGCAGAAAAGAAAAGGACTTCATTTGTCCTGCCAAGTACCTGCTCCCTTGGAACACATCGGGGTGATTAATACTGCCTCCTGACATTTTGATACTAATCTCTAAAATATTGTTTCAACTCAGAGGCCTTGCTTCAGAACATTGTAATAAAAAAAAAAGCTGATTGGTGATTTAAGTGCCTTTGAGATAAACTGTGCTGGAGTCTCGATGTGACCACAATGAAGGCCACAGTGGAGACTGCTGTGAGTCTTGAGTGTATATACTGCAGCCCCTATTTTGGCACCCTGAGCCCAGGCCTGTAGTGT
This sequence comes from Rhineura floridana, assembly GCF_030035675.1. NCBI lineage: Eukaryota > Metazoa > Chordata > Lepidosauria > Squamata > Rhineuridae > Rhineura > Rhineura floridana. The sequence goes on from NC_084489.1 coordinate 50,397,459, forward strand.
GTGTGGGGGGGCAAATAGGAGCCCTGCCCCCCCTAGCCCTATCCTTTACCCCCCCCACTAGGATTTTTTGGGGGATATTGTCTTTTTTAAATTTGTGACATGACAGACAATTACAACATCCATTTAAAGAATGATAGCTTATTTTAAGAACAGGAGCAATTTAAGAATAGGACTCTCTGAAAAATTCAGTTAATAAGGCAGGGTGAGTGCACAACACAAATCTCATCTGGAAGAGCCCCCACGGTTTGCTCACTCAAGATTTTCCCTGAGGGTGGAATTTTCATGATCAAAGTCACCCTATAATTACTTAAGTGATCCTGAAAAAAAGAGCCTGTATAGAAACATAACCTTTGAAGAGTTAAATATTAGGATATGGGCTAGTGTTAGACTTTGCCCCTTGAACTTTCCTTTGCTCTGCTTTTTAGTTTCAGTTGTTTGCTACCCAGCCAGTAATAAAGAAGCATGTTTGTTTTCATTCTACTCGTTATAATAAGTAGAGTAGAGCACTCAGTCAACATATTAGTGCCTCCTTTAACAGAGAAGGATCAACAATCTAGTACTTTTTAGGGTTACCCTCTTCAGTGGCCAAATTATGCCTACTGGAGCACCTCAGTGAACTTCCCAGACCTTCCTCTGGTGATTTTCCCTGCTCTTTTTTTACTTAAGAGATCCTGAAAAAAACAGTAACTGTATAATAACATAAAATAATATTAGAACTTTGTAATATGGGCTAGAGTTAGACTTTACCCCTTGGACTTTCCTTTGCTCTGCTTTTCAGTTTCCATTTCAGTTGTGTTCTTTACCTAGCCAGCAGGAAAAAGGCATGTTTGTTTGTCTGCAGTAAGATGGAAGAGTTTGTTTATTCTGCAGTTATTATAATGAGTAGAGCAGGATTGGTCCTTATTGCTAGAGGGTGAAATAAAGAGATAAAGTAATCTAAAAAAATGGCTACCCTTTACTCTGTTTAAAGCACTCATTATACTGTACTCAAAATCATAATGACTATTTTTTTCTTCTTTAACATGAATACTTGATGGCAAAGGATAAAAACAGCCCCAGAGAAGTAGAAATATCACTGTGTACACTACAGTTAGCTGACTGGCTGGCCACCTAGGCTGTAACTCAGGCCTAATTTCTGATTTTCCCAATATGTGCAGCTCAGCATGAGGCCTTTTCAGTGTTTGTGAACAGAAAAATCAACCCAGCAACCAGTAAAAAAAAAATCCAATTGCTTTGCATAATTAGTTTCCAATTGCTTAGTTATCTTTATATAGCCACCAATTAAAAAGCTTTCCCTTTATTGTCCAACAGGAAGGAAAAAGACTAGAAGGAGAGACTCTCCAGGAAGTTTTAACAAACACACTCTAAAGTATATATTATACTGCCACAAGAGTGGCTGTTATTATAACCAGCATGGATTTTTCACATTCCGCCATGTTAAATTGAAAATACCTTCCATGCCATTCTGTCGCTTCCCATAAGCTCATTTCAAAACAAAATCTTGCAAAATATATAGTCCTGAATTGAGAAGCACTTGCTTAACAACCCTCTTAAGTTTTCATGGCAATATATAAAACACTCAGAGAAGTGTTTTGTGTATCACTATGAAAACTTAGATGGTTGTTAAGCAAGCATTTCTCAGTTCAGGACTATACATTTTGTAAGATTTTGTTTAGAAATGAGCTTAAATTCTAATATTTTACTCCTTAAGCTTTATGTTACTATACAGTTACTGTTTTTTTCAGGATCATTTAAATAATTTTAGGGTGATTTTCCTCAGGGAAAATCTTGACTGAGCAGACTCTGGGGTTCTTCCAGATGAGGCTTTTGTTGTGTACCTGCCCTGCCTTATTTACTGAATTTTCAGAGGGTCCTATTTTTAAATTGCTCCTGTTCTTAAAATAAGCTGTCATTCTTAAAATGGAGGTTGTCATTGGCATGTCACAAATTAAAAAGAAGACGATTTCCCCCAAAATCCGAGGGGAATGAAGCACATCTCTAGGGGGACTAGCACCCCCATTCCCACCCCCCTGGCTACAGGCCTGATGCACATAGGTAATTCTGGCCACATACTAGAGTGTGGAGGGTTTTATAGGACTCAGCCAACATATTATGGCCTCCTTCAACAGAGAAGGGTCAACAATCTAGTACTTTTCAGGGTTGCCCTCTTCAGTGGCCAAATTATGCCTACTGGAGCACCTGAGTGAACTTCCCAGGCCTTCCTGTGGTGATTTCCCCTGCTCTTTTTTTTATTTCACCCTAAGCCACATGCGGTGTGAGTCTGTAAGGGTAGCTCTGCGCATTACTGTGACTGGTGTTTTCTGGTGATCCAGTAAGACAGGGATGAGGAACCCGTGGCCCTCCAGATGTTGCTGGGCTACAGCTTCCCCCATCCTTGACCATTAACCGTGATGGTTGGGGCTAATGGGAGCTGGAGTCCAACAACAGCTGAGGGGCCACAGGTTCCCATCCTTGCAGTAAAATATAATAATAATATTTAGATAGGCATTTCCCTGAGTGCTCAGAGTGCTTCATATACATCATCCTAGTAACTTTTTCACTAACTCTGAAAATGTCTTACATTTTTGGCAAATACTTTCTATAACTTTTTAATCTTATTGAACCATGAGGGCTAGAAAATTGATTTTAATGAAAACTGAAATTCAGAACAATCCAATGGAGCAATGGAAGCCAAATGACTTCTGGCTCAATCTCAAATTGGCCATTGACCTGAATTCTTGCCAGACTTTGCCTCATGAGAGAAATTGGCTACTTTTCCTTTATTTACAAGTAAAACAATCATTTTTAGCTGTATCAGCCTATGTCAGACAGATTATGTATATGCTATACCCATGTGCTGAATTCACATAATATTGTGAACATTTGTAATAGCACACTAAAATCCTGAGGATTAACTGAGAACACCGTAGTAGCACATACACTACTAGCTCAGTGCAAACTAATGAGGCTAATGAAGTCCACATTGGACTTCCAACCTCCTCGCATAGGTACAATGGTTCATTGAAAAAGATTATGGGTAGGCAACATGGTGCCCTCCAGAAGTTGCTGGACTACAGCTTCCATCACAGTTCTGCTCTGGGCTCCTTTTCGGACGAAGGGTGGGATATAAATAATAAATAAATCATCCCTGACCATTGGCCATGGTGGCTAGGGCTGGTAGGAATATAAGAACATAAGAAGCTGACTTGTACTGAGCCAGACCATTGGTCCACTAGTTTGGTATTGTTAACACTGACTGGCAACAGGTTTCAGGGATTTCAGGCAGGGGACATTCCCAGTCATACCTGGAGATGACAGGGATCGAACCTGGGACCTTCTGCATACAAAGTGGATGCTCTACCACTGAGCTAAACATCTGGAGGGCACTACATTGCCCATCCTTGAAACAGAACCTGAGTTACTTGGACTTAAGGACTTAAGAAGAGGATTTTTGGATCAGACCAAGCACCCATCTAGTGTGGCTTCCAGTGGTGATCATCTCCATGATGTTCACAGCAATGCATGGAGGCAACAGCTATCTCCTGCTATGTGTCCCCCTCCAAAAACACACATCATTCTTGCTCTTGTTGTTATTTACCCTCCTTTCACCCTAAGATCCCACAACAATTTAAAATACAACATTAAAACAGTTTAAAATGAATTTTGTTAAAGCAAAGCTAGTTTCTAGAATGTCATATTTGAATTTGGACGTTGTTTTTAGCAATCATAACTAATGTCTATTGACAGACCTGCCCTTGACAGCATAAGAAGTAGGGATAGGTGAGAAATTCAATTCAGTTTGTATTTCAAGCAGAATTTATCAAATTCACACTTTCCAAAAGAATATGAGAACCAAAACACAGTGATCCTTCAAAATACACACTCATTCCAATTTTGCAGTTTGCCAACCAACCAATGTTTACAAAAAATGCATAGTGGAAAGTATGCATAAAAATGAATATATGAGTGAAAATAACTTACCAAGATGCATTATGTGATGAGAAATTGCTTGCAAAAATGTGTGCATTAGTCGAAACTGCCTATATTTATTAGGTGAAATTCACACTAAAATGCTAGAGAAGATTTATGGGGATTAAAAAAAAAAAAAAGCAAATTGCTGCAGAACTGAATTTAAGATTGCAAAAAAAAACAAGAGAGAGAACTGAAATTGACAGATCTTTCTATTCCCTAGTGAGAAGGGAGAATAATGGCATGCTTTCTGCCCCTGCCCCCCCTTGCCATGTTTCCCACAGCAGGGTCCTAACATCTTCTACCCATTAGGGCTCAACATTTGTAGCGGCGGGGAGCTGGCTCTCCTCATGGAGTCTCTCTGCAATTAGAGTTCTAAATCACACAGGCAGCTTCCATAAGTAAAGCAGGCATTAAGCCCCAATGCATGGCAGGCAGCAGGGCTGGAAGGGGACAAGGCCAGCTAGCATGCCTTCACTCTCCCCCCTCACATGGTAGGAAATGCATGAGAGGGAACACCTGGATATGGCTCAGGAATATGTCTAATCTCCTTTGAAAACAAACTAAGGCTGCACTGTTATACCAACTTATTTCTTTACTTGAAGCATATTTATCCTGCTCTTCAGCTGAAAAGGGCTCCCAAACCTGTTTACATGCAGTGATAAGTGATAAGACAGTCCCTGCCTTCAAGCTGACAATCTAAAAAGACATGACACAAAAGGAAAACGGTTTGAGAGGGAGGAGGAATAAAGCAAACTCAGGCACTAGTTCTGACCTAAAAACACAGAAATTTAGGACATGGTGTTTGTCCCATTGGAGTCAAGGTAACTGAGACATCTGAATGAAAATATATTTGTCATTGAACCAGCAACTTCCTAGTCTTTGTTTCCTTTATTATATTTTTGCCCTATCTTTTCTCGAAGGAGCTCAGGGCAACAATAACCCTTCTATTATTTGATCTTCGCAACAATCCTATGAGGTAGGTTAGGCAGGGACTGGCCTAAGGTCTCTCCCAAGATCTTGGGTCTCTTCAGTCTTGGTCCATCACTATAAGCACCACACTATCTTGGCTCTCTTAAAATTGCATACATAGGACCAAAGGCAAGCACAGAGTGCCATTTCAGTCAGGGATGGCTAACCTTTTTCAGTCCAAGGGCTGCAGTCACTCTTCGCCAACCATTTGAGGGCCACATGCCAGCAGTGAGCATATGTGATGGGCTAACAGGGCTCACTGGTCCTGTGCTGGCTCCTGGCCCATTAGGCAGGTCCCAGTCCACACCAGCAGGCAATACCCAGGCAATGACTCCTGAAGAGACCTGTCTGGACACCGCCTGGAGATTCCACCACTCTCCCTCCATTGTCTGATGGTGGAGAAAGAGCCCAGCTGTTGTGTTTTATGCAGATGGCAGTGAGGGGAATCAGAGAAAATATAAAAGGCCTTGGGGGGGAGGAAAAGAGGGTGTTTTGTGAAAACAGGGAGGAGGAGGAGGAGGAAGCTGGTCCTCTGCCAAGATGGAGGAAAGGTGGTCTCTCATCAGCCTGTGCCCTGAAGACCTATTGGATGTGGCCAGAACAGGGATGCCTTCCAGCCAGGCTTACCTAGTTCCCCTGCACCAGGAGAAGGCACAGGAGCTCTTGATTTAAGTTGTCAAGGGTATTGAGACTGTCTGCACTGGGCAAGAACCCCCTTTGGAACAATGAAGCAGCCATGAGCAGGGAAGGTCTGCTAAAGGAAGTGGAGCTGGAAGGAACTGAGGCCTTCCCCAGAGAATATGAAGTAGCTACAGCTGAATAGATGCTAGTTGCTGCCCTTATTTTGACTTCCTTACCAGATGGGTGCCATGGAAAGTATGGAGCAGGGCCCCTGTAATGGGCCCCTTCCCCAGAGGTATGGGGCAGCACAGTCAAAGTGAACACAAGCAATGTCAAAGCGGGCATGTCTAATCCTCTCACTCATTCTCTCTCACACACACATGCACCCACAATGCACCCACAGATGAATAGTCACACACATGGAGAGAGACTTGCATGATTACTCCACTAGACTGGAGAAGGGACAATTTTCCTCCCCATCTCCTTCCTTTCCGCTCTAGTGTTACAGAACTCTGGCCATGAGGATGACAATTGTCCCTCCCTCCACTCATCACATATTCATCATTAAAACCTCTCTGCCCAGCCCAGTGCTGTGACAAGGATGACAGCCACTTGCCGATGCCCTTTTTTTATTCCACACTGACAGCACTGCCACCACTGCTGAAAAATTGGGTTGGAAGACCGATGGGCGACCAGAGAAGGCTTGGTAGGCTGGATCAGGTTTGCAGGTCACCACCAGCTCAGTTTGAAATGGAGTGTGGGAGGGAGCTATTAAATGCATGATGCATTCATTATGTTCAGTTATGTTGCTGGGCTACAGCTCTTGCCATCTCTGATCATTGGCCATGCCAGCTGGGATTGATAGGAGCTGGAGTCCCAAAAAAGTTTGGAGAGCTACAGGTTCCCCACCCAAATTTAAATGAAGAGATGTGCTACATCATGCATCCCACCTTGACTTCCAGTGAAGGATATGGGGATGCCTTTCTGAAGCCTTTTTTAAAATGGTGTTGGCTGAACTTTGGAGTTGGAGAGAACAGGGGTATTTACTTGGAAGTAAGCTCCAGTGATTGCAATGGAACTTATTGCTGAAGTGTGCCCATATCGTTCCGGGCATTCTGATTTCAATTGGTCTCTGAAGTGAGCTCAGAAAGAGGGGGAAATGAGACAAGCTATATAATTCAGAACTACATACCAGATTTAAATCAGTTTAGCTTCATTGACTTCGAGGAGGAAGTACAACAATGAAGCAGCTGGGAAGTTAAGTTGTGTGAAAATCCAGAGTAACTTTTCATTCCTATCCTTTTGAAAAAAAATGATCTTGGGAAGTAAGCAAAACCCCTTGGAGTCTGCCAGTATTACTGAGGAAATGCTAGTTTAAATGGAAAGTGCCTTATATTAAGGAAGATTAAGGGAGTCATAGGAGCATTGGAAGCTGCTTTTTACTGAATCAGAACACTGGTTAATTCAGTATTGCCTCCATAGATGGGGCTGCAGGTCACCAGAGTTTCAGGCAAGGATCTCTCTCAGCTGTACCTGGAGATGCCAGGGATTGAACTTGGGACCTTCTGCACACAAAGTGAATACTCTACCCACCAGTGGAGGCTGGTGTCCATTGGAACTGGTGTTGGAATAGGCAAATGTTGCATGTTCCCTTTAAGGGATATTTGGGGAATATCCCATGTACCTGTTTTACCATGATGTAACTTTCTGATGGGTGGGGTTACTTACCTGACTATCTCCTCCTTTGTCCTGGGGGGATTTTTGAATATTCTCCATTGCTGATCTATCCACCATTGAGAGATGTCGCATGCCACAGATGCTCTCTCTGAGAGCATCAATACTAAACCACTAAAATGAACCGAGACTCCTATTTTCTTTCATCTAAGCTAGAGCCTATGTTTCTGAACATATGAAGAATTGAGTAAATGTTTTATCTTTTACCTAAGAAGGTTGTGTCTGTTGTTATTTATATAGAGAAAGGTGGGCTGGTTTATTCTCATTCTGCTGCTTGTATTTTTATATCTCTGCTAAGAAATAGGACCAACCAAATTAGTTCCTATTTCTGTGTGTATTTTTATAATAATAACTGGTAGGGCGGAAAGCAGGGAGGGCAACAGCAGGTGGAGTGATAACGAATGGCAGGAGCAATGATAGGCGGAGGCAACGAATTCTGGTTTTGGCCTCCTCCTCATCCCTGCTGAGTTCTATAAAGACAACACTGAGGCTAAGGGAGATAAGGTTGACAACCAGTACCAAACCTTGACTGGTTGGAACTAAGGGGGGAAGCTGACTGACAGTAGACTGAGGTTGGTGGGGCAGTGCTCCACCTGCCCTAATGGAACAGCCTCCACAGTCTACCACTGAGCTATGTCCCCTCCCCTAGAATCCAACTGTATCTGGGCATTCTCTTCTGTGTTTGTTCCAGCCAAAGCCTTCTATCATTGGAAGGAATACCCTCCTCAAAAAATGTAGATCAGGATGAGAAAACTGTCACCTTCCAGATGTTATTGGACTGCAACTCCCATCAGCCTCAGCCAGTGTGGCCAGGGATGATGGGCTTTGTAGTCTAGCAACATCTGGAGAGCCACAAGTTCCCCATCCCTGATGCATACAGTCAGTGATTGAGTAAACAAGTAGGGCTGGCCCTACCATTAGGTAAAGTGAGGCAACTGCCTCAGGAAGAAGTTAGGGAGGGAGCAGTGATGAGTGTTGGAGGAAAGAGCGTAAGTGTCCTACCCTGCATCCATCTAAGCTATCCTGCTATCCTCAGATACAGTGGAGGATACTGTTCCTTTGCAGGTGTTTACATAAGATTCAGTGGCCAGTCTAGTCAGCTCCTGTATGTGGAATGGGAGGACAGCATCTTGTCCTTTGCTTCAAGGAGCAAAAGGTCTTGGTCCACCTCTATAAACCAGTATGTTTTCAGAAGGTTGGACAGGCTTACAAAAGGATGTCATTCCAGATAATCAGGGTATAGAAAACGTTTTATTGTAGTCCCAGCAAAGTGAACTTTAATATCCTGTTCTAAAGGGTTTGTGAGTGGTGGAGTTCTTTGCGTGCCACACCCAAGCCATTATACATGGAGTATAATTTTGGGGTGCTTCTGGATCCATCTCTGAGGTTCGTATAGCCTCTTTGGCCAGCAGTGCCTTGTACCAGCTATAGCTGCTGCACCGACTATGGCCATTCGTCGACACAGATAGTCTGGCTGTGGTAGCCTCAAGTTACTGCTGAGTCCCCAGCTTAGCCTGGGCCCTAAGTGTAATGCTCAGATGGTTCAGGAGGTGCTACCCCCATTCTGGGTATGCTGAGGCAACTACCCTAGCAAAGACAGCGTAGCTGCTAGCCACTTGGCAAGGGTACATTCTGCCTCAGCCTTCCCTTCCTCTCGTCTACCCTTCCTTTTCTTATTCTCCTCTGTTCCCTCCTCTGCATTGGGCTGCAGCAAGAAGAATACAGCCACATAATGCCCCTCTAGGATGTGTTCCCTTTCTGGGGACGAAGGATACCAGGGGATTCCCAGAATTGACATAGGTTGACAAGGAGGGTCCTCCTTCTGCGTCCCAGACTTCGCGGGGCCTTTCTTTCCATTCATATGTGCCCCGTCTCTGTACAGAGCCCACTCTGGCAAACCTGGGACATTGGCAGCTGTTGCCCAATATTTGGAGGGGGATGGGGACCCACCCGAAGAAGAAGAGGACTCACCTGAAGTCCCACTGCTATCTGAATCCTCAGGCTGCTTGTGGGCGGAGCGCTTGGGCTGGCTGTCCTTCTTGGCCAGGCACCCCTTCCTCTGCTGACTGGAGTCTTCCTGCTCCCCCACAGGGTGTTACTCCCTGGTGGGGATGTTGCTTGCTTCCGGCTCACTTTAGCAGGGCCTGAGCACCCTGCTCAGAAGCCCCAAGGTGAACCAACTTGTTCAGTCAGCTGAGCCAGGGTATGGGATAGGCCCTGTTGTCTAGGGCAGTGTTGTCTAGTAGCACATAACAAGGAGGTTGACTGGCCCCTGCTGCGGAGGATCCTTCCTGCTGCTGATCAAGCCTCTGCCCCCTCCCCCTGCTGCGGGGTGGGGAAGGAGTTGGTATGAGTCTAGCCCCTGCAGACCCTTTTGCAGGTAGCATGACCTAGATGTGAGCTAAAGAGAGGGCTAAAGGTTAGTAGCGTTGTTGCTTGCAATTGGCCTGAGCCCTTCTGGAAGCCAGCCTTCTGCATCCCCAGTAAGCCACAGCCTTTTCCAATGACATATCATATTATGTAGGTGCCTATCTTGCTCAGTATTGTCTACCCTGACTGGCAGTGGCTCTCAAGGTTTCTGTTGTGGGTCTTTCCCAGCCCTACCTGGAGATGGGGAAAATGGAAACTAGGACCTTCCGCATGCAAAACAGATGCTCACCTACTGGGTTATGGGCCCTCCCTGGGAAGAAGCTTGCTTCTGCTTCTTGTAGCTTTGGAGGAGGAGGGGTCTGCTAAGCAATTAATACCCCAAGCTCGTTAAATTGTTGAACTGGTTCAAAGGTTAGTTGTTTCAGTTTATACTGATGTTTAAGAGGATATCTGATGCTATCGTTATGCAGATGCAGATTTTTTTTTACTGCATTTCCTTGCATTGGAGTTTTATTTGTGATTTTTTTTAGGTTGTTGAAAAACAGCTTTAAGAATGTCTTTGAAATATGAAGTGGTTACCTAAATAAATGATTTGGAACATAGGATGCCACCTTCTACTGGGTTAGACCATTTGTCTGTTAAGCTCACTCTGCTCTGACTGCCAGTGGCTCTCCAGGCAGAGGCCATTCCCATCATCTCCTACTACCTGATCTTTTTTTGACTGGAGGTACAGGGCAATTGAACCTGGGGTCTTCTGCATACGAAGCATGGGGTGTGAACTGTGGTCCATCCTTATCACCAAGGGTGACAGTCTGTGTTGAACTAGATAACTAGAGCACATGAATATTTATTCAGTGGGGAAATGTGCATACCTAAAACAAGGATTTTTAGAGTTGCTAGTGAGTGTGAGATTGTTATGTAAACTGTGCCCTCTTGCCTTTTTTAAATTCCGTGCAAATCTACATTTACCAACAAGAAGACCAAGATCATACCATTTTGTTTTGTAATAACAGGCAGCCGGATCCACAATCCAACTGAGTAAAATGGTGCAGCTGGCAGCTCAATCGCACCACATTTACTGAGAAGTAAACCCAGCCGAGTTCAATGGGCCTTGCTTCCTACTGTGTATGGTCTGGAATTGTAACTTGATGTTGATTTCGCTTCATTGAGTTAAATGACAATGGCAGCAACAATGATCCAATGCATCACCATAAGCTGCTACAGGAGCTTGCTCATGTGCAACAGAAGCACCATGCCATGCCAAGGAAGTCTCTCCATCCTCTTGCTCTCTGTTATGGCTAACACAGCTTTGTCTGCTTTCATGGCTGTTATGAAACAGACGGGAAAAAATCCACAAAATCTTTCAAAATTGGGATGACGGGCAATTGCTCCCTCCCTGCCAGAATGGAGCAGTGACTTTTGCATAGTGCCAGGGGTAAGGGGACCATGAAGACAGCTGCTCCAAGAGTGGCTGTGGTACCAGGCTAGGGTAGGGGCCTGCCACTAGCATGTGAGTACAAACTCCCATGGCCAATGACCGTGGATGATAGGAGTTGGAGTCCAACACTTCTGGAGGGCACCATGTTGACTACCCTGGCTGAGAGAATCAGGTTGTAAATGGCTTAGGCCAGGGGTGGGGAATCCTTTTCAGCCTGAGGACCGCATTCCCTTCTAGGCGACTTTCCAGGGGCCACATGCCAGTGGGAGATGGGCCAGAAGCAGGCAGAACAATGAATCTAAATGCTACCTTTGTACAGTAGGCTGCTTTATACCCACACTCACACAGTCCTCTCCGTCTTCCATCCGGACAAGCAAGAGGCATTCTCAGAGCTCAAGAGCAGATTCCAGCCAGACAAAAACACTGGCAGGTCCAGTGAGGGTTGTGGTCTGGGAAGAATTCCAAGGGCCAGACACATTCGGCCTTTGGACCTGAGATGCCCCATCCTTGGCTTAGACCGAAGGGCTTTCATTTAACACAGCCTTGCAGAAGTTGCGGCACATCAGCCAGGGCTGCTGATTGCTGACATTAGGCCGGGGCAACATGTGTGATCGGACCCCCCTCCCAAAATCTTCCTATAAACCAAATGTTACTATTTTCTTTAAACAATTTTTTTAAGTGAATTGGGTTTAAATTAGGGTGAGAGAGACCAAAAATAAATGAAAAACATTTATCAGAAAGGGATAGTTGTTTACAAACCCAAGTGAAAAATAAATATAACATTTTTAGTACCACTACACTACTAAACTTCTTAATTAGTAGTGTTAATAGGGTTCTGTGGACTGGGACCTACTAGTTCTGGTCTCAAGGCGTATGTTACGCTTTCCCATGTCTGAATCATATTAATAAATGCAGGACTTGGGTATGCTGAGATTTAGCAATAGATATAATAGCCACTCCCTTGTCTGTTGAGAATGATGCCAAATTTATTTTGTAATGTAGTGTTTGTTTTTTCACAGTCCAGGCCCCCAGGGGCCTGGGTCCTCCAATGGTCTGGGCCTTGCGAATTTTGCCCCCTCCCCCAGCCTGACACCAGCCAGATGTCCAGTGCTTGACAACCTCTGTTTTTGCAGCCTCACACAATCAGGTATAGGCCCCAATCCTTGATGGGTAGCCTTGTGGGGTAACACATTGTGGAAGCCTGATTTAGGGGTTATAACTTTTTATTTTATTATTGTTTTTGCAACTTTGCTCAAACCAAGCCATTGATACATGAGCTTGGAAACATGCACTGCAGGAATGACATGCTTTTTTCCTGTTCACGTCAACCCTTTCCACAGATAAAAGACAGCATGCATACAGCTAAATGTGTTGGAATTGTTCTTCCTGATGAGGCTCAATTCGCCTCTTGCTGAAGTCAAAGGATACTGAGCTTTCCTTCCTCAATGACTGGCCCAGCAATGTAGCACTCAGTCCCCGAGCACCAGATTTCTCATTAGTGCAGCAATACATTTTGTAGATCTCCCACAGCAGGCAGCTCTGGCCCCAGAAGGAGGAATGGCTGGAAAAGGTGGAGGGACAACACAAGAGGTTCATTGCCTACAGGGGAAGAAGTCAGGCTGATGTCAGTGTAAGTAAGAAGACAGAGGGCTCATCCAGATGACTGCAAAATGTGTGACATGACCGCTTTGTGTTCTCATTATTTTTCGGTCGTCCTGATGACGCCGAGTGCAAAAGCGCATTTTCGCGTGGTTAAATCCGCTTTCGCACAACCGCGGAAAATGCGATACACTTTTTAAAAGTGTGAATCATCCACGGTTCCTTCGGCCGCTCGGACGCAATACCGCGAATTTAAGAGATGACGCTGTTGCATGGGCGGTCCTGGGGCGGTTCCCCAGTCCCCCTCCTCTTTTCCAGCCAATCCCGTCCTTTGCACGTTTGCGCTTGTGTGGAAACGTCGCCCCGGGAAAACGTGGCCAATCAGTGCTGTTGGATATACTGCGCAGGTGCGGAAATGCAGGTTTGCGCAGAAGCAAGAAGTAGAGGCCGGCACTCTGACCTCCTAGAGAGCCCGGCGCACACTCTTTGTGTGAAGGGAACCGCTGCTGCATTGCTTTCCAAAGTATATGGGAATTGAGACGTTCGTGTATATAAAAAGGAGTGTAACAGGGCTGTTTAACCGTTTTGGATTAACGTGATTGCAGAAATGCAAGAAAGCATATTTGTGAAAGCAGCAGAAGGAAGGGGAAACTGGAAGGGGAAACACAAATCACTTTTGCGCCCCAATTATGATGTACTTGCTGGGGCCTATAAATGGCTGCAATAGGGAGTGTTTGGCAAGCCGAAAAGGGAAATATCCAAGAAGCCGCTTGCTAAATGGAGTAACTTTTCTGCTTTACCACGAATGCGCATTTCTGCGAGACTTGCCAAGCAGATATGCTGCTATAGGTGCTCTGTCACAGAGCTATAGCCTTTCGCCCATAGCAACAGAATTAGCTGCGATCCTGACTTATGGCTAACTGTAACCAGAGGGAGTGTTTGGCAAGCTGAAACGGGAAATATCCAAGAACTCGCTTGCCAAATGGAATAACTATTCTGGTTTACCACAAATGTGCAGTTCTGCAAGACTTGCCAAGCAGACATGGTGTTGTAAAGTGGGGGACACCGTAACCATAGGTGTTGTTTGTGTGCGATGAGAAGCTTGGTGGGCTGTGGCGTGTTTTTCTCCTTTGTAGCCGTGCAGCCTGGTAAGCCACTTCCCGCTCTTGGGGCATCCCCCATCCTCAGATGAGTGGCTGGACAGCTTCCCCCCTCTCTGCTCATCAGCTGTGAATCGGGTTTGTGTGAGGTACTTTGGCGGGAGGTTTGAATCCCCTGAGTGAATTCCTTGTGCTGCCCGATTCCGGCTCATCAGCTGTGAAGCAGGCGTGCTCACGGCTTTTAGGGGGGAGGTGCGAATCCCCTGCCTGAGTGGGTTCTTTGTGCTGCCCTCCGCCCTTTCATCAGCCACCTATGATTTTGCCCAGGGCCCCACAGGCTACAGGAGGACTCGTGGCCGCCTCCTCCAAATTCGGTTTGGGCCATGACTGCCAGCTTTTTGCGTTTCCGCGTTCAAGCACGCATGTGCAGAACTGATAGCAGTGGAAGGGGAGAGGGGAGCAGACGTCATATTTTCCCAACGAATCAGATGTGTCGTGGGCATGGATAGGAAAAAAGCGAGAAGATGCCGCATGTTCGGGCTGCGTGTGCGGCCGGTAAAAAAGCGTGTTTTTAATATCAGCAAAAAGCGGGAAAGGAGCGGGAAAAGGGGCAAGTGAGGACTATCAGCTGACAGAGCGGGTATGGAAAACCTGGATTATCCAGCTCCGTCTGGATGAGCTCTAAGCTTCATCTGTGAAAAGTAAAAAGACAGACTTCACTATTTCAGAGAGGAAAATAAGGACACTCTTTCTACTTGCAACTAAGGCATTTTGACTCAGATTTTGGGAGGAAGGTAAAAGTTACCCACCCACATCCCTTATTTATTTTTATGCATTGCCCACTTTGTGGTAGCACTCATCCTGGCAGCCATCTTTTTCTCTCCAAAAACTCCTTGGTGTGAAGGCAGGAAGCATTTAGTTTCAAGTACCACTGTTCTGAAGCCAGTTCAGAGTGAAGGCAGCGCTTCCTGTGCTCCATAGGGTGGGGAATCAATTCCTGTAGATCTGGTATTATTTGTTATGTTGTGATTCCAGGGCTATGTTCTTCAAGCTGCAAATTATGAGTTTGCCATTTGCTGCAGTTGGCCTCTTGCTGTGGGACTAAAGCTGTTTGCAAACAAGGAGCTCTGAAGTATCCAGTAGGGAGCAAGCACTGGCTCCAAGATTCATCTTGTATCAGCATCGATGCATTTTTAAAAATCCAGGTCTGTTTCTGAGTCACTCTGTACTCATGCTGCTTTGATCTGTGTCTCAGATTCCAAGCTGCTTTGCATAAAATGAAGCTCTCTGTTGCCCATTCACTATAATGGATAATCTCAAAGACAACCATAACTTTTTCACGTTTGAACAAAGTGCATGAAATGTACAGGTACAGGAACCCTCCAGAGTGGATTAAGCCTGCCAAATTGCAGACAAATAGAGCCCTAATGGGGTGGGGGGCATCGATTTGTCTCTTTCTTACTTTAAAATAATTAAGAGGTAGCCAAGTGGTGTATATTCTTGCCTGCACATTTTTTAAAAAAACTGCCACTTCACACCAGCTTTTCTAGAGTTTTTCATTTGTGTCCTGCGATAAGCTTTAGAAAAGCAAGTTCTGCATTCCGAAGCTGCCTAGAAACAATAGATAAGCAGTTGCAGTGAGGTTATGTATAAAAATAAGGCTGCAGTCGAAAACACTTGAATGGGAGACAGTCTCATTGAATTCAGTGGGACTTACCTCTGAGTAAGCATGTATAGAATTGCACTGTAAATTAATCTCCAGCTCCAGCTTCATGGTCTCTCTTCAATGGAAAGCCAATGTGAAAAGATCACTACGTAAAATATACAATACATCTTTGTTGCTTCTTTCACATCTCACATATTTAATTTTTCAGATAGTAGAGGTCTTCTCTAGCAGTACTCTGTGGAATGCCACACTTTTAATTACTCGTACACACTTGTACAAGAAAATACTTTACAGCAAAAGTTAGAAGGGGAGGGCTTGTGGGGAGCAAGCAAATAATAGGCTGCAGAAAAGCAATGAATTGGGTGGTCCTCCTAAAGAGATAATTAGATTTCAAAAATTTCTATGTGACTAAAGTGAAGTTTGTCATTAAAATTCTATTAGTGGGATTCTTTATTTTGGTCACCCTAGGGACGATTAATTGACAGGTTCCCCAAGGCAATGGAAAGTTGACAACAAAAGTTATAATTGCAGGGTTGGATCTATGCTAAGTTGGTCATGCTTTAGTCCTATAGTCATAAACTAAGTTGTTCCATTCATTTCAATTGGGCTAAAGCATGACTAACTTGTTGTTGTTGTTATGTGCCTCCAAGTCGGCTACAACTTATGGCGACCCTATGAATCAGCGTCCTGCAAGAGCATCTGTCATGAACCACCCTGTTCAGATCTTGTAAGTTCAGGTCTGTGGCTTCCTTTATGGAATCAATCCATCTCTTATTTGGCCTTCCTCTTTTTCTATTCCCTTCTGTTTTCCCCAGCATTATTATCTTTTCTAATGAATCATGTCTTCTCATTATGTGTCCAAAATATAACTTCGGTTTCATCATTTTAGCTTCTAATGATAGTTCTGGTTTAATTTGTTCTAGTAGTATGGTATCGTCTGCATATCTTAAATTATTGATATTTCTCCCTCCAGTTTTCACACCTCTTTCATCTTGGTCCAATCCTGCTTTCTGTATATGTTCTGCATATAGATTAAATAAATAGGGTGATAAAATACACTCCTGTCTCACACCCTTTCTGATGGGGAACCAATCGGTTTCTCCATATTCTGTCCTTACAGTAGCCTCTTGTGCAGAGTACAGGTTGTGCATCAGGACAATCAGATGCTATGGCACCCCCATTTCTTTTAAAGCATTCCATAGTTTTTCATGATCTACACAGTCAAAGGCTTTGCTGTAATCTATAAAGCACAGGGTGATTTTCTTCTGAAATTCCTTGGTCCGTTCCATTATCCAATGTATGTTTGCGATATGATCTCTGGTGCCTCTTTCCTTTCTAAATCCAGCTTGGACGTCTGGCATTTCTCGCTCCATATATGGTAAGAGCCTTTGATGTAGAACCTTGAGCATTAGTTTACTTGCATGGGATATTAAGGCAATAGTTCGATAATTACTGCATTCCCTGGGATCCCCTTTCTTTGTAATTGGGATGTATATGGAACGCTTCCAGTCTGTGGGCCTTTGTTTAGTTTTCCATATTTCTTGACAGATTTTTGTTAAAATTTGGACAGATACAGTCTCAGTGGCTTGTAGCAACTCTATTGGTATACCATCAATTCCTGGTGATTTGTTTCTTCCAAGTATTTTAACAGCAGCTTTCACCTCGCATTCTAAAATTTCTGGTTCTCCATCATACGGTTCCTCTGTGAATGACTCTGTCATTCTGGCATCTCTTTTATAGAGTTCTTCAGTGTATTGCTTCCATCTTCCTTTTATTTCATCTCAGTCAGTCAATGTATTCCCCTGTTGATAATTCAACATCCCTACTCTTGGTTAAATTTCCCTTTCATTTCTCTAATCTTTTGCAACAGGGCTCTTGTTCTACCCTTTTTATTGTCCTCTTCTATTTCTATACAGTAACTATTGTAATAGTTCTCTTTGTCCCTACATACTAGTCACTGTATTGTTGCATTTAGGGTTTGGACCACGTTTCTATCTCTTTTTGCTTTCCTTCTCTCTTCAACCATTTTAAGAGTTTCTTCAGTCATCCATTGAGGTCTTTCTCTCTTTTTAACTAGAGGTATTGTCTTTTTGCATTCTTCCCTGATAACTCCTCTGACTTCATTCCATAGTTCTTCTGGTTCTCTGTCAACTCAGTTTAAAGCCTTAAACCTGTTCCTTATTTGATCTTTATATGCTTCTGGGATGTTATTTAAATTGTATTTTGGCATTATGATTGCTTTGTTGGTCTTCTTTAGCTTTACTCTGATTTTTGATACGACCAGTTCATGATCTGTACCGCAGTCTGCTCCTGGTCTTGTTTTCGCAGAAAGTATGGGACTTCTCCATCTTCTACTACCAATTATATAATCAATTTGATTCCTATATTGACCATTTAGTGATGTCCATGTGTACAGTCATCTTTTCGGTTGCTCAAAAAATGTGTTCGCAAGAAACAAATTATTGGCTTCACAGAATTCAATAAGTCTTTCTCCTGCTTCATTTCTATGTCCTAGGCCCCATTTCCCCACAATTCCTCTCTCTTCCCTACTTTTGCATTCCAATCCCCCATGATTATCAGCACATCTTGTTTTGGTGTGTGATCAATTTCTTCCTCTACTTCTGTGTAAAATCTCTCCAATTCCTCTTCTTCTGCGTTTGCCTTTGGAGCATAGACTTGGATGATGGTTATGTTAATAGGTTTCCCATTTAATCTCATTGATATAACTCACTCATACCTTGCGTTGTAGCTCCTAATTGCTCTTGCTACATCACTTCTCACTATTAAAGCAACCCTATTTCTTTTTAATTTCTCATTTACTGCATAAAATATTTTGTAGTTGCCTGATTGAAAATGTCCCATTCCCGTCCATTTTAGTTCGTTCACACCAAGTATTGTAATGTTGATGTGTTCCATTTCTTGCTTGACAATTTCTAACTTTCCCTGGTTCATGCTTCTCACATTCCATGTTCCTATTGTGTGCGTCGTACAACTCCGGACTCTTCTTTCACATCTGTGCGCATCAGCCTCTGGGCTTCCTTTTGGCGTTGACCCAGCTGCATCATTAGTCACAGCTCTACTCGTACTTGTCCTTTGTTCTTCCCCAGTAGCTCGGTGAGTGCCTTCTGATCTGGGGGTCTCATTTTCCAGCACTATCTCGTGTTGCCTTTTGGATACTCTGTTCATAGGGTTTTCATGGTAAGAGATATTCAGAGGTGGTTTACCATTGCCTTCCTCTGAGTTTGGATGCATCTTAGTCTGGTGTTTCAGCTTTGAGCATTCTGCCTTGGGTGCCCCTGCTTGGAGTCTAGCCTCTTGGTCTAGACTTCTGACGGCATTGCTCTTAGCTTCTTCAACACTCTCAAACCCCCTAACCACGTTAAGGTGTGCATCCTAGAGGGGGATGACTAACTTAGTCTCGATCAAGCCATAATTCCTTTGCCTTTATCCACAGCCTAGTTAAGCCTCAGTTTTGGGACGGAATCTAATATAGCATAGAAACACACTTACTGTTGTGCATCTCCATCTCTCTTTTCTGAAAACAGGGGCAAACAACGCTAGTCAAACTCCGCTGCTATTTACTCTAAAACCTGGTCAAATAAAATCAAAACCTGGTCTAAAATCAGCTTCAGAGAGATTTCCCAACTGATTTGTAGATCAACCCGGTTGCCTTTCAGGTGTGGCCAATGGAAACGCTTTGCTGTAGGCTCAGGCAGAAACAGTGATTGGCCCAACACTTTGTTGTGGGTGATCCTAAAAGGTCTGAAGTCAGCAGTGGGGAAGCGGTGTGTGCCCAGCAGAGGGCAGACTCTGTTCAAAACACAGTCAGAAGAACCATTCTGGCGGCTTTGGACTGACTTAGTGTGCCCACAGCCTTATCATCACATATCAGTATGTTGCCAACTGTTTCCTGGTGGAACTCCTGTTCTTTTAATACTTCTGCTAAAAAAACAGGCAAGAATTCAAGGGCAAAGTTTTTCCCTGCACTGTATCTGCACGCAAAGAAAGAGCTGCACCTGCTGAACTTTCCCTCTTCATGCTACTGTTAAGGGACAAGGGCACTGCCAGGGTAGGAAGGAGATGTTGATCTAGGACAGTGCTGATTCAGGGCTCACTTTGCAGGAAGACATCAATGAGGCATGGCTGGGGAATTATTTTCAGCCCATGGGATAATTTCCTTCTAGGCAACCTTCTGGGGTCACATAGGCAACCTTCTGGGGTCACAAGCAACTAGCGTGAATTTAATCTTTGTACATTAGGCTAGGTTGTATATTAAAATGCTGACAATTTTTCATTAGGGATTTTTTGGGGGGGGAATTGCAAACTGATGCTGGACTGTGGTGAAATGAACTTGAGTGGAAAAATGAGAAAGTGCGAGAAAATGACAGATTTGTCCCCCCTAACAGCCACTGCTGTTATAGATGAGGTATGAGGGCTGAAACCTGTTAGGAAACCAATCAGCAGGCACTGGCTACCAAGCAGCAGAAGAAGTGGGGGTGTGGTTGGAAGATGAAGAAGGCTGGGCCAAATGAAAAGACTCCTGAGACAGATGGTTACCTGAATGAGATACTTTTAGACCATGCACCACTCCTTCTGCTTGGTTATATCACAGCACTGCCTCAGGCACATGCATGGGATTGCCAAACCCCTTCACTGGGAGATCGTGGGCAGAGATTGAATCTGGAACCTCTTCTTTGCTGTGCCCATGCCATTCCACCATGCTAGTCCCACAGGGTGCCCTTTTAATTGTATAGATGTGCTCTGGGGGTGCTGTACATGGGGAATGGCAGCCATGTGAAAGTTTTGTTTCTGAGGTCCCATCATGAGTCAACAGGGACTTTTTGACATGAATGAGAACTTTTCCCCTAAGATTCTAGCCCTGTGGGTTTGGGGAACAGTGTCCATTCCAGTCTTGATGGGGAGTGAAGAGAGAAGCCTCCCCTTTCCACCAACCATTTGCAAAGTCAGCATCAGGCTTCCTTGTTCCTGTAATTTGTTAAGGAAAAACAAGCTATGTATGGCCTGCCTGCTATGCATTTAAGGACGCATCTAGTTTGTCCCTGATCTTCCAGACAGGTTCTGATGGTGCTTCTGGTACTACTTCATTGACGTGCTTTACCCCAAACTTCAGATTAGTTTATGTATTACATATATATCCCACCTTTCCTCCAAGAAGCTCAAGGGTGGCATACATGGTTCTCCTCCCTCTCCATTTTATCCTCACAACAACCCTGTGAGGCAGGTTAGACTGAGAGACTGAGAATGGCCCAAAGTCACCCAGCAGAGCTATAACCCTTTAAAAAAAAGATAAATGATGTGAGTTTTAATTGATTAGTCTATCAGTTAAACTATGGATAAAACCTAGATTTCTGATGTAGAAGCACACTAGCTTGCACTTCTGCATCACAGCAAGCAATCATGGTAGAATAGGCATTCCCTCCTATGTGAGGAAATAGAGTAATGCCTCTTTAAGAGAATGCTTGCCACATTTTTAGATGTGTGTTAATCAGAGTATTTTTTAAAGCATCTACGGCTTGTTTAATTGGGACACTTTTTAGTTGATCAAAAGTTTTTTAAAATAAATTAGGCTGCAATCCTGTACCCACTAACCTAGGAGTTAGTTCACTAAACTCAGTGGGACTTCCTTTCAAGCAGACACACAGTGCTGGATTTAGGGACAAGCCAAGTAAACCATGGCTTAGGGCCTCACATTATGAGGGGCCTCTAAATATGTTGGAGATGACAAAGAACACTTATTATCATTGAAACTGCTTTGGCTTAAATAACCTTTCATATAAAATCAAACAAGTGTGATCCTGGAAATTACAGGCTGGTTAGCTTAACATCTGTCCCAGGAAAACTGATAGAAAGCAGTGTTAAAGATCAAATAACCGAGCATATAGAAGTGTGAGCCTTGCTGAATCAGAACCAATATGGCTTCTGCAGTCCTGTCTCACTTATCTCTTAGAGTGCTTTGAGAGTGTCAACAAGCATGTAAATAGGGGTGATCTGGTTGACATAGTGTACATGGACTTTCTAAAAGCTTTGGACAAGGTACCTCGCCAAAGACTCATCAGTAAGCTTATAGAATAGGCCAGAGCTTGGAAGTAACTAGTTACAAGTAACGAATTACTTGTAATTCATTACTTTTTTGAGTAACGAGTGGGTAATTCCTTTACATTTTGATTGTAATAGAACTAGGAGTAATTTTACTACTTTTGTGGAGTAATTGTAACGTTTCCAGAATTACTTTTGGGCATTACTTGGGGAGGGGAGCAGGGGAAGTTCTGCTCCTCTGATTTGTGGATGAAAATCATGTGCCTCAAACTGGGCTTCTGTGCAGTGCCTCTCTTTCCTCATGGTCTGTGGGTGGGTAGGAGTGAGACGGGGTAGAGTGGAAATTTAAAAAAAAACAGTTAGTGGTGGTGAAGAATGGATTGGAGGGGAAAAGGATCCAGAGGTCAAGAACATGGATAAAGGAGGAGAAGGAGGCAGCAGCAGAATGGAGATAAAGAACTGTGGAGGTGAAAGATGACGAGTGAGTGAGTGAGTGAGTGAGTGAGTGTGTGTGTGTGTGTGTGTGTGTGTGTGTGTGTGTGTGTGTGAGAGAGAGAGAGAGAGAGAGAGAGAGAGAGAGAGAGAATACTGTGTTTGCACTTGGCACACAAAGTGGCCTCCACCACCCTCTGTAGCTACTGTGCTGCATTTGCAGTATTTTAACTTTTTTGCATCTCAGGGGAAAATGTTTGCTTGAGTGAGTGTCCCTTAGTTGGTGGCAGGGCAGGCTCTGGGAGGTGGTTGAGTGAGAGAGATTATGCTTGCTGGCTGAGTGGGAGGGGTTGCACTTGGTTTGATGTGCTAAGATCTGAGTAGTGGCCTCTGCCTCCCTCCTCACCACTCTTACCAGCAGAGAGACCACCATTGCTATCTTATGAATAAAAATAATTATTCTACTATCTCTGTATGTTTTTGTTTATTTTTAATGTTGTTTTAGGCTACTTATATGTGCAGCAGCCAAGGCCAGCACCTTGTAGGCGTTTCTTTTAAAGTAACTGAAATGTAACTGTAGTGATTACTTCAGAGGAAAAATAATCAGTTACTTTCAGAGCAATTGTAATTGTAACGGTAACTACTACTTTTTGTGGCCATGTAACTGTAACTGTAATTTATTACTTTTTAAAAGTAATCTTCCAAGCTCTGGAATAGGCAGAGGTCCTCTTGTGGATCAGGAACTGGTTAAGTAGCAGGAGGCAGATAATAGGTATAAATGAACAGTTCTCCCAAGGGAGGTCTGTAGAAAGTGGAGTCTGCTAAGGATTGGTATTGGGACCTGTGCTTTTTAACTTGTTCATAAATAATCTAGAGTTAGGGGTGAGCAGTGAGGTAGACAAGTTTGCTGATGATACTAAATTGATCAGGGTTGTTAAAACAAAAATGGATTGCAGAGAGCTCCAAAAGGACCTCTCTAAACTGAGTGAATGGGCAGTAAAATGGCAAATGCAATTCTATGTAAACAAGTGTTAATTTATGCATATTGGAGCAAAAAATCTTAATTTCACATAGACCCTCTGGACTGGCAGTGACTGATCAGGCACAAGACCTTGGGGTCATAGTGCATACCTCGATAAAGATGTCGACTCAGTGCACAGCAGCTGTCAAAAAGGCAAATTCTATGCTAGGGCTCATTAGGAAAGGTGTTGAGAATAAAACTGTTGATATCATAATGCCATCATATAAATCTATGGTGTGGCCACATTTGGAATACTGTGTACAGTTCTGGTCGCCTCACCTCAAAAAAGATATTGTACAGCTTGAAAAGGTTCAGAAAAGGGCAACCAAAGCAGATGGAGAGACTCCTGTATGAGGAAAGGTTGCAGCATTTGGCCCTTTTTAGTTTAGAGAAAAGGAGTGTAAGAGGTGACACAAGTCATTATGCATGATGTGGAAAGAGTGGATAGAGAAAAGCTTTTCCCTCTCATTACACTAGAACTCATGGACATCCAGTCAATCTGAATGTTGGAAGATTCAGGACAGATAAAAGGAAGTACTTCTTCACACATGGCATACTTAAATTATGGAATTTGCTCCCACAAGGGGCACTGATGGCCACCAACTTGGACAGATTTAAAAGATGATTAGACAAATTCATGGAGGGAAAAGTATTATGGCTACTAGCCACAATAGCTATGCTCTACCTCCATAGGCAGAAGCAGTATGGTTCCAAATGCCAGTGGCTGAAAACCATAGGAGGGGAGAGTGCTCTTTGCAGTCAGGTCCTGCTTGCGGGTTTCCCATTGGCACCTGGTTGGCCACTGTGAGAACAGGATGCTGGACTAGATGGGTCATTGGCCTGATCCAGCAGGCTCTTCTTACATTCTTATGACCACCAAAATTCAGAACCCTGGCCTTCCCATTCCAATCCATATCCAATTGGTAGTGTATTGGCCCTCCAGGCTTGCCATACCAGGAACTGCTGAGTCAGCCCCAGGCTGTGGCAGTTTCAGTTCCAGGCCTGCCTTACAAGCAGCACCATGCTTAGATTCCTGCATTGAGCAGGGGGTTGGACTTGATGACCTTATAGGTTCCTTCCAACTATTCTATGATTCTATTATTCTAAGGGCAGTTTAAAAAATTATCCAAACTTGACAGTTACTTCGTTACAGCTATAGAGAAGGGACCTCATATTCGATGTTATGTTGCTGCTTCCATTTACTAAGTGCTAATCTGTGTAATGTTTTAGAGTTCTTTTATATTGAAGGTCTTCCATTTCATGTATGCTACATAAGAAATAATAAGATATTTTTATTTAAAGGTATACAATAATGCATACAGGATTACAGCAAATCTGCATTATGTTCTGTTTAGAATACAAGTATGACAAGCTACACGGTACTTCCATTGACTAAATTCTAATCTCTGTAACTGTTCTTGTGTTTCTATAAAAGTCTCCAGTTTCCTACATGCTTATTAAGAAACCATTAGGTATTTGATAATACAAATGAAGCTTTATAATGGTTTACCCTTTCTTAAAATTACCCTTTCTATTATAATGTTTATGGTATAGGGCTTCAGAATCTTGACATGGCTTAGGGCTTCAGCATGTCTTAATCTGGCTCTGCAGACATGCGTACACTTGTGTTGCTGTTTTAACGAACTGATCCATTAGCCATTTCAGCTGTAAGTGATAAAACTTTACATTTGCTTTGGGCTCGATGTGGCCTAAAGACTGCATTTTAGAATTACTTGTGAAATTTTCCTTTTGTTAGTTTAGATACTAGCTCTTCAATTTAATTGTGGCTGTGGACCGGGAAAAATGTTGGACATCTATCCACCAGTCTTTTCCTTTCTGAGGTTATTGATGGAGCTAATTCCACGGCTTGCTGTAAATTGAAACCACCGTGCGCAATCTGTGTGATATCTTCTGCAATAAGAGGCATTCTGACTCTTTTGCTGTAATTCAGCAAGTGACCAGTTCCCTGCCCCTCTTCAGTTCTCTGTCTGGGTCAATAGATGCAATTCATATCAATCCACTGGCATTGCATGCGGCTTCTTTTGGAACTATAGCACATCTGGTTAAATCAGAAGAAAGAAAGAAAGAAAGAAAGAAAGAAAGAAAGAAAGAAAGAAAGAAAGAAAGAAAGAAAGAAAGAAAGAAAGAAAGAAAGAAAGAAAGAAAGAAAGAAAGAAAGAAAGAAAGAAAGAAAGAAAGAAACATGTTTTTGCTCCCTGCTTGCTTATTTATGAAAACAATTTTAATTATGGAGGGGAAACCATGCTCACAATTGGCATCCTACTCACCTATTCTGACTTTAAAATGATGTTTTATCCTGTCTGGTGTCCCTTTTCATGGCTGAATGCCGCATATTAAAAATATCATTTTTCTGGACATTTCCATACAGATGCTAGTAGTGCGCATTTGCACAGGCAATGAACAGAGTCCTTTGCTGATCATCAGCTTGTTTCAGCTGCCCTTGCATCACCCAATGAAACCTCTATATTGGGAGCCATCTACCAGGCTGCAGAACCACAAGTTGTAGAGTCAGTAGCAGCCAACAGAGTAGGGTGGAATTGTTCACCTGGCTTCCCAATGCAGAGGTCGATGCCAGTAACCAAAAGGGGGAGGGGCAAGGTGGTGGGAAAGTTGGCACGGTGCAGGCGCAGCAGCAGAACCAACCCAATGCTCCTGCCACTGTGCCTGTATTGTGCCAACCTCCCCACTGCTTTGCCCCTTGCCCTCTCAGTTACCAGCAGAGACCTCCACCTTGGAAAGCCAGGTGAGGAATCCCACCCCACTCTGCCCTGCAGCCTACATGTCAGGGACCTCTAGGCCTCTTTGTTTGGCTCTCAGGACTCTTCCCATGCTGCATCACCAGTCCTACTCTCCATCCCCCTTGAGTGATTTTGGCTGGCTGGGCTGGGTTGTTGACTGGTGATGATGTCTTATGCTTGCCTAGATGGAGAGATGAAAGTGGGCGTGAGTGTGCAGTAACCTCTGGCTTTTGCATGCTTGGCATGTAGCCTGTGAGAGTCATATCTGTTGCTCTGGGCACTTTTGCCTGTGGCCACATCCACCAGTGGCATGCAGCCCCTGGAAGGTTGCCCACAGGCACTGTTTTCCTCAGGTTGAAAAAGGTTTCCCAGCCCTGCTATACAACAAAGCTGGGCTTAATGGCTTTCTCCCAAAGGAGCTTTTCCAATCTGTACAAACAGAAATTCTGAGATTGGCATCAAACACCACTGTTTTCGACTTCCGGGAAGGGTGACTTAGCCTGTGCCTGCTTTTGAGACGGGCTCCTGCCTCAAAAGAAGCTTATTCAGATATATCAGTCAGATTTTTTCTTTTTTTGACTGATTAAACTTCTCCCGGGTAGGGAGAAACGAAGAGATTAACCTCAAAGCCTATTTTTGTTGGGACGACCAGATCTCATTAATTTATGGGACGAGGTCCAGCCGACGAAGGTGGGACGGATTTTTAACAACAAGCTCTATCTGGAAAAGCGAACGTTCATCTTATCTTCTAAGAGAGAACGCACTAACAGGCAAGCACCCTTCTTTCTATATTTTTCTTTTACTTGACTTAAATTGTTGCTGTTTAAAAGAGATTTGCCAGATTGATCGGTTTTTGACATCTCACTGGGGAGCCATAACTTCTCTCTGCTACTCACTAATTAATAGCTTATCTCTGTTTTTGTTGCAAAAAGCTGTCCTGGATTTGCATTCTAAAGATATACACAGAAGAGGGATTTCTATTCCAGATTTTTATTTTGAAGAATATTATATTGTCTGAGACTACTCTCTTTTTGGTCTATTTTATTTTGACGAATCTGTTTTCTGACGACCGCCATTAATTGTTTCGATCCTGGGAACTGCATTTTGTTTACTTAAGCATGGAGAGATAAGGCTGTCTGCTCTGTTTATACTGTGATGTCACCAAGTTTGGAGTATTAACCCAATTGTTGCTGAAATAAGAAGTGGTTTTCCTATATTTTTCTTTTAAAATGGCAATTAAGAAAGTGGCTGAGAAGCTGGAAATAACTATGTTTCAGAAAATAATGGATGAGATTGAGATAACGAAACAAAACCTGCGACAGGGTTGTAAGGAGCTGAAAATTGAATTGAGTAAAATGAAGCAGGAGATTAAAGATATAGGGGTCCCTGTGAGAGAGGTGACCCTGGAAGGGGTCCCTGTGAGAGAGGAGACCCCGGAGATTGGAACAAACGTGGAACAGGAAAAAGATTTGGAGTCTATGGACTTTAGAAACAAAATCTATTGTTTGGAGACACAGGAGATTAAAGACATAGGGGTCCTTGTGAGAGAGGAGACCCTGGAGACTGGAACAGGGGTCCCTGTGAGAGAGGAGACCCTGGAGACTGGAACAGGGGTCCCTGTGAGAGAGGAGATCCCGGAGATTGGAACAAACGTGGAACAGGAACAAGATTTGGAGTCTATGGACTTTAGAAATAAAATCTATTGTTTGGAATTCAATGTTATCTCTGAAGAAATTAATGAAGATTCTAGAGATAAAGTTATCAATGGCATGGATAATCTTCTGGACTGGAATGATGTGATGGAGCCCAATATAGAGAAAATCTATGGAATTAACTGCAGCCATGTGACAATGGAAAAACTTTCAAGAGATGACCCAGTGTATTTTGAAAAAAAGAACAGAGATATGATTTTACAGCAGTATTTCAGCAACCTATTCAGAATGGATGGCAAGAAAATATTTGGGATAGAGGTAATTCCCATCAGACTCTTACTATATGACTATGGCTTTGACAGCAAGATTATTATGGAATACTGATAATGGAAGATTGGATACTGAAATTACTGGACTTAACAAGACTACTGAAGATGGAAGATGGAAAATGGAACTAATAGGGATAATAGAACAATGGCTACTGAAATTACTGAACCTAACAGATTCTGATGTGATGGATTAATTGAAATGTTTATTTTGACTATGGTTATGACAATAAGATTATCATAATTAGTAATGAGATGGATTAATCGATATGCTTATCTGGAAAAAAAAATTGATAGATATATTTCTTAAAGAATTGAAACCTCTCTTTGACTTTTTGTGGAAAGAATAAAGTAATGTTTATGAGATTTGATGATTAAGTAAGATAACTACTGGAGGAAAGTGTTTTTATAATATGACTTAAGAGACAGGATTGTTATATATTATAGACTTATAACTGATTTGATCTTTGACAAATGGGAAGTCAATATTTTACTTTTTATTTTTTATTTTTGTTTTTTTTTTTTCTTTTTTTCTTTTTTTCTTTTTGTTTAACTATTTTTGATTTTGTTTTTTGTCTTTGAATGTTTTATGATTTTGTCTTGTATGCTTTATGAAAATCTGAATAAAAATTATTGAAAAAAAAAAAACAAACAAACACCACTGTTTTCAACAAAACACTGCAGTGTAACCTCCCTCCCAACAGGAGTGCTGCTGTTCAGCTATCGCACCCACCAGCCACACCTCCTCCAGGATATTATGTAAACTCAAGCAGGATATTCCACTCCCTCCCTTCATTCCCCAACTCAGTTTTCCATGTCTCTTTTCTTTATTATTTATTTCTAATTTGCAGTCCACCCTTCCTCCCCCAAAGGGAGCGCAGGGCAGCTCCCAACAATAAAATTCCATTAAAAAAAAATACCATTTAAAACAATGCTCAAGCATGCTGCACATTGTGAGAAACAGACAGGGTAAGAAACTTCATAAAACTGTCATCCAAATATCTGGATATATTCTTAAAGTCTTTGTATATTTCCTGAATGCAGGTAAAGAGGGAGGCTGTCTGAGTTCCCTTGGGAAGTTCCACAGCTGGGGTGCCACCATCAAGAATGTTCTGTATTTGGACCCTGTTCTTCATGCTGCTCCTACTGATGTGGGAAAATTCTGATTAAAAGCATAACAGGAGGGGAAATTGCCAACATTCGCCTACTCATCCCATATTCAGAAAGGAAATCAATCCAGCAAATATAATCAGTATTCTCTGTTGTTGCTTTCAATCCACAAATGATGAGTAACGGATTATGCCCACCTCCCCATTTGCACTGCCTGCATTAAAATGAAAGCAGTAGAATAATGTAATGACAATGTTACTTAGGTAATCATTTTTGTAAATTACATAAGTTAGTTCATTTCACCACAACAGTGAGACAAATAGCATAGGGATTTTTTTTTGCAGAAGACGAACTGCAGCAGAACAGAAACAGTGCTGCATGCAACAAATACAAGATAGAAGAGAAAACTATGGCTTTCTTACATGCCTACCTACTGATGGGACCATAAGTTGTGCCTCTCCCTCAGATCGCAGGTTTCAGGTCAGATACTGTTGAAGGCACTCTTTTGAGTCATTTAGGGCTTTTGCAGTAGTACAAACATCTTGAATAAGGCCCAGTAGCTCACAGTTTTTTTCCAACACTGGCACCATCTGGACTACATCTTTAAAGCATATCATACCATTTTAAACAGCCATGGTTCCTCCAAAGAGTCTGGGAAACTGTTGTTTGTTAAGGGTGCTGAGAGTTGTTAGGAGGTCCCTATTTCCCTTACAGAGCTTCAATTCCAGAGTTTCCCAGGAGGAGGGATTGGTTGTTAAACCACTCTGGGAAATGGAGTTCTGTGAGGGGAATAAGAGGCCTTCTAACAACTCTCAGCACCCTTCACACACTATCCTACCCAGGATTCTTTGGGGGAAGCCATGACTATTTAAAGTGGAATAATAGTGAAATAAATGTATGGTGTCCCTTCCATCTTCAAAAGTGAGTTTATTGTAGCTTCACAAAAACTCAGTGGGGTAGGTTAGTCTCTTGCCCCAAACATCAATATTCTTCCTAAAGCAGAGATTTTAACATGCTACACCCATGCTTTACATACAAACCACTACACTGCTTCTCAATACCAGGCAGATATCTTGCTAGATCAGAGAGGCAGCTGCCAATCTAATACAGGATTCCTTAGATACGTGACTAAAATAAAATAAAATAAACCCTATTTTCCCCCCAAAAGAAGAAAAAGACATTAAAATGTTTTGTATAGTATATTGCCCCTTCTCCGTTTCACTCTTGACAGCAATTTAAAAAGAAAAAAAATGAGACATTGTGAAGCCACATCTGAATAAAGAGCAATGACCAATTTTCATGATTTGCATCATTTAATGTAAAAGCCCTTTCTTATTTTGACTTTGACAAGGATGTGATTTACAAAGCTAGTCTTAATTGAAAGACATTATTATAATCCTGTACCGCCATCTTGTGTTGATATGTAACACTGCACTTACACATGGTAAAAGCTGTTTCTACCAGGCATCAGGGTGACATAGAAATGCACAACTTTGGCAGTAGCTAGTGTAGGGTAAAATGTAAATGTACTGCCCTCAAGTCAATTCCAACTTATGGTGACCCTATGAATAGGGTTTTCATGAGGCTGAGAGACAGTGACTGGCCCAAGGTCACCCAGTGAGCTTCATGGCTAGGTGGAGATTCAAACCCTGGTCTCCCAGGTCATAGTCCAACACCTTAACCATTACACCACACTGGGAAGGGTAACTTTAATCAGTTTATACATAATTTTTATGTATTCATTTTTACTGTTTTTATTTTAAACTGTTAACTGCTGACAAGCCTTCAGATCTCATAGAAACTGAAACCATCTAGCAGAGTTCAACACTGCAGTAAAAGGTAAAGGTGTCCCCGCACTTATAATGCGAGTCATTTCCGACTCTTAGGGTGATGTCTTGCGACGTTTACTAGGCAGACCGTATATATGGGGTGGGATTGCCAGTTCCTTCCCCGGCCTTTCTTTACCCCCCAGCATATGCCGGGTACTCATTTTACCGACCATGGACGGATGGAAGGCTGAGTGGACCTCGACCCCTTTTACCAGAGATTTGACTTCCTCCTTCCGTTGGAATCGAACTCCGGCCGTGAGCAGAGCTTTGGCTGCGTTACCACTGCTTACCACTCTGCGCCACGGAGGGTCTGCAGTACTCAAGACCAATTGCTAATATCCTTAATTGGGAACAATTCCAGGATTTGATCCCTTGACAAGGGAATCAATAGGGATGGCCCATTTTGTTTAATTCATTGTAGCTGAACTGGATCATGATTTAGGTTGCCTGACATTAGCTTGGCTTCCAGATTGGTTCTGCCCTTTCTGGCAAATAGTTTATTGCTGTTGCTCAATGGTAGAGTGCATGCTTTGCATGCATCAGGCCCCAGGTTCAATCATTGGCATCTCCAGGTTTAAAAAGTCAGGTAACAGGTGATAGGAAGGATCTCTGTGTCTGTCTAAGATCCTGGAGAGCTACTACCAGTCAGAGCAGGCAATACTGGACTATATGAACCAATGGTCCATACAACTTAACATAAGACAGTTTTATATGTCCACTTCAAATGGGACCTCTTGGTATCAGAAGGCACTTGCTCTGCTATGGATTCTCTTATGAAGCTTTCCCTGACCTGGTGCCCTCCAGATATACAACTCCAATCAGCCCGAGCAAGCATGGCCAATGGTTAAGGATTGTGGGAATTGTAGTGCACAACATCTGGAGGACACTGGGCTGGGGGAAGCTGCTCTAAATGCTTTCTGAAGTGTTGAGCCAACAGTGGCAAAAGTGAAATTTTGAAATGAGGTTGGAATAGTGTGAAGGACATCCCCCCAAGGTGAAAGCTACTTATGTATATTTGACTAATAGATCTAAGACTGTTCCGAGGTATCAGCAAATGCACATGACAGTCTAGGGTGGTTGCTTTAGGAAAATATCAGATACGCTGGGATGACGTATACGAAGTTTTAGAGGTGCCATCCTGGCTGTGAAGATCAGTAGAGGGGAACTGGCCTGGAGTTCCCCCACCCTCAGAAGTGTGGGTAATGGCAGCCTGAGAGAGGACTTCCTCTGTGACAGACCCTATATTGTGGAATTCCTTCCATGCAGAGATGCATCTAGCATCACCACTCTGTAGCTTTCATCATATGCTGAAGACACACATCTTTACCCTGACCTTTGATACCCTGGCCTTTGATAGTTGTGATATATATATATATTTAGGGCCCACCTTTTTCTGATTGTAAATTGTTTTAATATTGTATTTTTATATTATCCTAACCTCCACTGGGACCTTCCAGTGAAAGGCTGATAAGAAATTCAAATCATCATAATCTATTTCAGTGTCTGTTATGTAAAGATCTAAAATGTAAGCATCTCGAACACTTTTTAGCTGGCAAAGAAAACTGGCCAAAGCAGCAAAAAAACTGAATTTCTGATCACCAATAATGCGAGATATATAATGGGAAAGGTGGCTTCTTTTGCTTTTGCAACTGCACATCTGTTTGATTGTTTTTATGATAATTAAATCAGTCTATTTTTGGTTTGTGTCAATTTCATATATGTTCATTCAAAAGCCTGTTCCATCCTGTTTCTGCATCAATCTGTGATATTATTTTTCAATGCAGGAACATTCACATTATTTTTGAATGTCTTTTCCCCCACAAAATGCACATTTGTACACATTTTACAATACGTTATGCCTTTTTAAATGCATTTTATCCTAAAATACGCAGTTTTGTTTGCTTTTCAACCTTTGCTATTCATTTTCAGAAGCATTTTGGTACTTTTTTCTTTTAGCTGAGAATTGTATCATAGAATTCGGAGAAGTGTTAGTTCTGTTCCATGCAAATCACTTTAAAAGCTCCCCCAAAAGAAACCCTTCAGCATCACTATACATGGTATTTTGCATGTTGATGGTAAATATTAATGCCCTGTAATCTGAACTAACAAAACTCGGACAGTCTTTAATTCTGAATAATGTAGCCAAGAGAAATGAATTTATTGAGGTTTAGATCATTTTGCCATGTTGTCTTATGTCACAGGCATACATTGCTGTTATTATCAGGGGAAGGAGGCACGGCCAGCCATGTCTCTGTTGTATAAGATCCAATAGGTCTTTGGCCCCAGTGGACACTTGCGCTGGCCAACTTCAGATAATAATAAGAGAGAGGTTTAAGCTGGCCTGGCAAGAAGAGCACCATCAGTCAATTTGATACTGTTTGCCAGCAGCCTGGCATCAGCTCTAGCCACCGTTGGCGCAAACCACAGTTTTGTGTTGCAATGGCGAAAGAGATAAGAACTTCACCTTAGCCAATGGTGTATCTTTTTGTGGCAGTTTGTTCTAGACAATACGGTTAATGGATGGAGTTGTCATTGTGATCACAGGGCCCTTTCTGGGTGATGTACAAGATGCTAATAGGTTATAAGGCAGGAAGCACCTCTTAGGTATGATGCCATAAATACCCTTTCTTGAATAAATCTCTAGATCCACCTACAATTACAAAACCAGTAAACGCTTAACTGAAGAATCATAGCTTCCCAGGATAGCACATATCCAGTACAGACTTGAAATGCTCTCAGCACTAGGCATGTGGGGAAAAATGAGTAGCTGCAGGCAGTCGTTTGTCTAATTAAAATACTTGAAACAAGGTGGGGTGGCATTCCCCTTCTTTTCAGAATAATTGAGGGACATTTTATATGCTGCTGTTCTATCTTTGTGTTGGTATTATTCTCTTTTCTGTTTAGTTTAAGGTATTAAGTCAGGTTAGCTTATTTATACTGTTATACAATGTTGCATGGATTACAGGGGGGTTCATTATGTATATTACGATTATTTCTGATTTGTTCTGAATATTTTTTAAATTGTTATATTTATTGTTCATTTGATATGTTGTGAGCCGCCTTAGGCCTAGTTTCATGGGAAAGTGGCAAATAAACAGATGATGATGATGCTGGCCTGATCATCCCAGTTCCTTTTTTCTCCCAATCTGTGACCATCCCACTTCCTTCAAAACCATCCCACTTCCTTTTTTTCCTCTCACCTTGGACACGACTTTTAACTAAAGGCATTTCTATTCCACTATTTCAGTGTGGTTCAAAGCAGCTTCTAGCAGAGAGAAAAACTAACCATAGAATCAGGGCTGGCGCCAGTATGCCCCATGCACGCAGCTCCTGCCTGTTCCACGTAGCTCTCTTGTGTGTTCTGCTGCTGCACACACTGAGTGTGCAGGGCTGCCATCAACCAAGATGGTGGTAGGGGCATCAGCCCCTTAAAGAAGCCTGCGCTGCCATCTTGGTTGATGGTAGTCCTGCATGTGCAGCACACACAACAGCAGAACACACAAGAGAAGTAGATGGAATGAGTGAATGGTTGGGTGGCCTGGAAGCTCCATCCCTGCAATCCGCGGCAGGGACTGTGCCCTAACGAGGGGCCCTTCAGGGGCCCCTCTGGGCAATAAGGGCCCTTGGCCAGGGCCTGACCTGGCCGCCCTTTGGCACCGACCCTGCCTAAAGTGATATTAAGTAAATTAAAACACAATAAAAACATAATTTTCAAAATCCCTAAAAATGTATCAGGCAGTGTCGGAAGGCAGAGCTGGGGTCCCAATCCCGGGGAGCTGGATCCCGGAGAGTTGGGAGAAGAGTATTCGGATGGATGGCAGAGGGAAGGGGGAGGAACTTCCCCCCTTTGGAGCGAAGACGAAACAGAGGAACTGCCAGTGATAAGGTCGCTTAGCAACGGGGAGCCTGAGCCCTCCCTGGACATTCTCACGCCTCCCCCTCTTTCAGGCTCAGAGCAAGAGGGGGAAGAGGGAGGGCTGCTCACAGCCGAAAAGCGGGGAGGCAGTTTGCCATCAGCCCCTCCCCTATCCCCCATCCTGGAATCGGAAACTTCAGAAGAGGAGGGGGTGATGCTTCCCCCCTCACCGCACACATGCAGACAGCTGAAAAGACAGGAGAGAAGGGGCGGAAGGCAAGCAGTACCTGAGGGGCAGTTAAGGAGGAGCGAAAGATTGCGCGCCCGTTTGGCCCCTTCTTAAAGAACAGGCGGGAAGAAGTCCCTTGCTCTGTCAACTTTCTCCCAATGCCGCAGGACCTGTATCCCTGTATTGATTCATGAGAAAACGCAGTCTTTGTTTGGACATTACCCTAATAAAACACGAATTAACTACAATCGTTGGTCTGGTTCCTGAGTCACATCCTGGGCCTGACAGGCAGTCAGAAAAGGTATTCTATGGAGAAATCATAAAGGTTTGATGAAAAAGGGCAGTTTTACCATCCATTCAGAATGATAGCAAAGAGGAAGTGATTTACTAGTTCATGCTATGGAGGTTCCAGCAGGTTTACACATTCAGTTTTTGAGGTATGGATTTTAACTACAATTAGATATGTTACTGGACTCAGATTCAAGCAGAATGTTTCAGTAACTCGGGGTTAATGGAATCTGATATGTTCGGTCACAGTTCTGAACAGCTTAGGCAGAAGTGGTTATGATATCATCAAACATAAGAACATAGGAAGCTGCTTCATACTGAATCAGACACCTTGGTCCATCCAGCTCAGTACTGTCTACACTGACTAGCAGCAGTTCGCCAGGGTTTCAGGCTGGATTCTCTGACAGCCCTACCTGTAGATTCCAGGGATTGAACCTGAGGCTTTCTGCATGCAGGGCATATGCTCTACCACTGAGCTACAGTCCTTCCACATATATGCAATTCACACCATATATGTGCACAGGCCTCTTGATCCAGTGTGGTATGTTGACATCATTGTGCCACACCAACACAGGAAGCCTTTCGACAGGCACTGCAAGGCCTACTATGTCGGCAGAATCTCTGGAGCCCTTGGAATCTTCTAGACTTAGGTCACATCTACCAATGGAAGTGGAGCACCCCCAATTCAAAACAGTTCCTGGATGACATGGCAGAATTTGGAGAAGCAGGAAAGTGCTATTGCCTTCATCCTACCATGCTTGTAGGCTTCCCATAGGCATATGGTTGGCCATTGTGGGAAACTGGATGCTGGACTAGATAAGCCTTTGGTCTAACCCACCAGGGTTCTTCTTATGCTCTTGTGACATCCAAGAGAGAGAAGGAAAAAACCCAGATCCACTAAACCCTAACTAAACCCACCTGAGGATTTCCCCCATCTCTATCTCTACTTGTCTTTGCAAGCACCAGGCAAAGCTTCAGCTGTGGAACACCGACCTCCATGTGAATGAAATGGAGTCTTTTCTGAACTACTGTGCTCGCTATATATAGCTCACTGGAACTGAAAATATATCTCTTTTCATAGTGCAGGTGCTTAGGCAATGAGAAGCATGTTACAGAATCAATCCACGGTGTGGAGGAGATAGGGATGGGAATGAAAGAAGCTGAATGGCTCTTTCTAAAATGGCTGACGCTGCTCTCGCTCTCTTCCCACCCCACCCCGATTTCCTTGCTGTTCTGTTCTCGATTCTTCTGAAGTCTGAACGACAGAGGCAAGGTGAGAGTGGTGCAGATTTTTTTTGTCAGAAAAGGAAATGGCAATGCTGTTACTCAAACTGTGCTGCGAGATCGCTACATCTTCAAGCTTGTTTTATAGCGGAGGAGCAGTCAAGCAGGAAATTGCTAATGCAAAGTATGGAGGAGAAGCTCCCGCTATAAGGGGATACCAGAGAAGGAGAGGACACAGTACAGTTTGAACAAGGAACTTCATCATCTTCATCCACAACAAAGAAGGAAAATAAAAGAAGTCCCCGCATTCAAGGGAGGAGTGGAACACTGGCTAAAAGTAGCGTCCTTTACAAAAGCATGCTTTATGACACTGTTCTTGAATATTCACTTATGTGTTTAATTGTCTAATGAGAATGAATGGCGCTCCGTGTGTGTAACTATCTGTTGCATTGTATTAGGGATAGAGGAGGAAATTTTACAGTCTGCATTTTAAAATGATCTGGCCTAATTCGCCAGTCCTGAACTTACATACAGAGCAAAACGCAGCTCACAACCACACTTCTCTGAATTTTGCAATAGCATTCTGGTTCAAAAGAACACAGACAAAAATACAGATTTAAGGGGCACTTGTGCACAATTTAAAAGTAAACTTTTTGTGCTTTAAAAAAAATCCACCCAAAATGGGATAGAACAGAGCTAAGGGATGGTGACATCAGTGCTGCAAGATAATGCCTCAAACTGTCGCTCCTTTATAACTACCTACTCTCTAGCAATCACAACTTACAAATTTTAAGGTCTCATGTGGGATATGCCGCATAGATTCTACAGGAGCAATAAAAGAACTTGAGGTTCTCATTTTATACCATCTTCCTGGCCTGTACAACATTGCGAGGAGTGGGCCTTGGCAAGTTCCAAAATAGCAGCTAAGCCTTCTCAAGGGAATAGGGGCAAGGCCAACCATAATAAGCCTAATGCCATGACAACACTTGTTGCCCAGCTCCATAAAGAATTGGCACAAGAATGGACAAAAGCTCTTCAGCCTTTAAGATATGACATTGCCAAATTTTGGGCATGGTAACACACCTTACAACAACAGCGGACTCAGCAATGGAACTTGGCATAAAAAATAAAGCTATTAAAATACTCATGCTGCCATATTAAAACATTGAAATGCTGATCTGAAATTATAACTCGAGGATGTCCAGGATTGGGACCACCCCTTGAACATTAGGGCCACAGGGATCCCAGAGGACTTGGGCAAATGAAACTTGCAAGACATTTTTATGCAATGGATCAATGAGCTATTCCCCAAGGTAAACCTTCAACCAGGGGTTAAGGCTGCATAGATAGCTTTGCCCTAAACCAAAAAAGAGAACTCAAAAAATATTATAGCGCACTTTGCCAAATCAACAGTTAAGAATGACTTGATGCAAAGATTCAGAGCTTTGGACAAAATAGAATTTAATGGAACAAGAGTAAGTATTTTTCAGGATCTTTGTCCTGGCACCCTACAACAGTGGTGTAATTTCCAAGCTTAGTGTTTTGGAAAGCAGGAGTTAAATACAAATGGGGTTACCTTTTTAAATTTGATAGTAACACATAAAGGTACAACAAAAAAATTCCTCCTCACACATGAAAGCAAAGAAAAAATGGCATCATCTGAAAGTACAACCACAACTGAAATAGCAAGCACAGGACATGGATGATGAAAGTGCAGAAGAGGAATCAGATCAAGAAAGCCTTGAGTGGAAAAGAAAAAGAAAAAGAAAAAGGCTCCTGCTGGAAAGGCCTCTACTGCTGGGTCTGGGCAGGTGTAGCTCCCACTCCATGATCTACGCTAGCATTGGATTGCAGAGCATCTGCCCTGTACCTGATGCTGATGCAGATTGTGAACCAGCAGCCACCCTCCCAGATATCATCCCCGCCACCAGTGAGGGCTATAATAGGTAAAAGGGTATGGAAAGCTTTAAAACAAGAGAATCCTGATCAGATTTTTAATCAGCAAACCCATGGAAAAAAGGTCTCCTCTATACAAACCCCTCTGCTGCCCTCTGCTAGAGGCAAGTGGTATACACCACAGGAAACTTCAAAATCCAGAGGAGCCACTATTTGGATTTCAAATAAATTAGAATTTGATGTAAAAGATACTACCAGTGACCTTGACAGTCAGTTTATCTTTATAAAAGGACTTATTTCTACTGATTGGCTTACTGTATAAACTGGCTCGGTTTATAGTCCTAATAAACAACAGACATAGTTTCTGGGCAATGTTTTTTTCCAGTTTACTACTTTTAAACAGGGGCAATCTTATTATTGGAGGTGGTTTTAATTCAGTTCTAAATTACTATTTTGATAGAAATAAGAAAATGACACAAAAAGGGGGAAAATGAATGCCTTCTACTAAAACCCCGTTATGTAAAATTTTGAAAAAAATTGCTTTGTATCATGCATGGAGACCTCTGCATCCAACTGAGAGGGACTATATCAATTTCTCGGCCCATCATAACATTTATTCTTGCATAGATTATCTCCTGATCTCAGAGCAACTGACCTCTCTGGTCCACTTCTCCAAGATCACAAAGCTATATATCTCAGATCATGTGCCCTTGATCACTTCCTTAACATAAGAACATAAGAACATAAGAAGAGCCTGCTGGATCAGGCCAGTGGCCCATCTAGTCCAGCATCCTGTTCTCACAGTGGCCAACCAGGTGTCTGGGGGAAGCCCGCAAGCAGGACCCGAGTGCAAGAACACTCTCCCCTCCTGAGGCTTCCGGCAACTGGTTTTCAGAAGCATGCTGCCTCTGACTAGGGTGGCAGAGCACAGCCACCATGGCTAGTAGCCATTGATAGCCCTGTCCTCCATGAATTTGTCTAATCTTCTTTTAAAGCCGTCCAAGCTGGTGGCCATTACTGCATCTTGTGGGAGCAAATTCCATAGTTTAACTATGCGCTGAGTAAAGAAGTACTTCCTTTTGTCTGTCCTGAATCTTCCAACATTCAGCTTCTTTGAATGTCCACGAGTTCTAGTATTATGAGAGAGGGAGAAGAACTTTTCTCTATCCACTTTCTCAATGCCATGCATCATTTTATACACTTCTATCATGTCTCCTCTGACCCGCCTTTTCTCTAAACTAAAAAGCCCCAAATGCTGCAACCTTTCCTCGTAAGGGAGTCGCTCCATCCCCTTGATCATTCTGGTTGCCCTCTGCTGAACCTTTTCCAACTCTAGAATATCCTTTTTGAGATGAGGCGACCAGAACTGTACACAGTATTCCAAATGTGGCCGCACCATAGATTTATACAATGGCATTATGATATCGGCTGTTTTATTTTCAATACCTTTCCTAATTATCGCTAGCATGGAATTTGCCTTTTTCACAGCTGCCGCACACTGGGTCGACATTTTCATCGTGCTGTCCACTACAACCCCGAGGTCTCTCTCCTGGTCGGTCACCACCAGTTCAGACCCCATGAGCGTATATGTGAAATTAAGATTTTTTGCTCCAATATGCATAATTTTACACTTGTTTATATTGAATTGCATTTGCCATTTTTCTGCCCATTCACTCAGTTTAGAGAGGTCTTTTTGGAGCTCTTCGCAATCCCTTTTTGTTTTAACAACCCTGAACAATTTAGTGTCATCAGCAAACTTGGCCACTTCACTGCTCACTCCTAATTCTAGGTCATTAATGAATAAGTTGAAAAGTACAGGTCCCAATACCGATCCTTGAGGGACTCCACTTTCTACAGCCCTCCATTGGGAGAACTGTCTGTTTATTCCTACTCTCTGCTTTCTGCTTCTTAACCAATTTCTTATCCACAAGAGGACTTCTCCTCTTATTCCATGACTGCTAAGCTTCCTCAGAAGCCTTTGGTGAGGTACCTTGTCAAACGCTTTTTGAAAGTCTAAGTACACTATGTCCACTGGATCACCTCTATCTATATGCTTGTTGACACTCTCAAAGAATTCTAATAGGTTACTGAGACAGGACTTTCCCTTGCAGAAGCCATGCTGGCTCTGCTTCAGCAAGGCTTGTTCTTCTATGTGCTTAGTTAATCTAGCTTTAATAATACTTTCTACCAGTTTTCCAGGGACAGAAGTTAAGCTAACTGGCCTGTAATTTCCGGGATCCCCTCTGGATCCCTTTTTGAAGATTGGCGTTACATTTGCCACTTTCCAGTCCTCAGGCACGGAGGAGGACCCAAGGGACAAGTTACATATTTTAGTTAGCAGATCAGCAATTTCACATTTGAGTTCTTTGAGAACTCTCGGGTGGATGCCACCCAGGCCCGGTGATTTGTCAGTTTTTATATTGTCCATTAAGCTTAGAACTTCCTCTCTCGTTACCACTATTTGTCTCAGTTCCTCAGAATCCCTTCCTGCAAATGTTAGTTCAGGTTCAGGGATCTGCCCTATATCTTCCACTGTGAAGACAGATGCAAAGAATTCATTTAGCTTCTCTGCAATCTCCTTATCGTTCTTTAGTACACCTTTGACTCCCTTATCATCCAAGGGTCCAATTGTCTCCCTAGATGGTCTCCTGCTTTGAATGTATTTATAGAATTTTTTGTTGTTGGTTTTTATGTTCTTAGCAATGTGCTCCTCAAATTCTTTTTTAGCATCCCTTATTGTCTTCTTGCATTTCTTTTGCCAGAGTTTGTGTTCTTTTTTATTTTCTTCATTCGGACAAGACTTCCATTTTTTGAAGGAAGACTTTTTGCCTCTAAGAGCTTCCTTGACTTTGCTCGTTAACCGTGCTGGCATCTTCTTGGCCCTGGCGGTACCTTTTCTGATCTGTGGTATGCACTCCAGTTGAGCTTCTAATATAGTGTTTTTAAACAACTTCCAAGCATTTTCGAGTGATGTGACCCTCTGGACTTTGTTTTTCAGCTTTCTTTTTACCAATCCCCTCATTTTTGTGAAGTTTCCTCTTTTGAAGTCAAATGTGACCGTGTTGGATTTTCTTGGCAATTGGCCAGTTACATGTATGTTTAATTTAATAGCACTGTGGTCACTGCTCCCAATCGGTTCAACAACACTTACATCTTGCACCAGGTCCCGGTCCCCACTGAGGATTAAGTCCAGGGAATATCTAGAAACTTTGCTTCTTTGTCATGACTGGAATACATATGCAGCCAGTCTATGTCCGGGTAGTTGAAGTCACCCATTACTACCACATTTCCTAGTTTGGATGCTTCCTCAATTTCATATCTCATCTCAAGGTCTCTCTGAGCATTTTGATCAGGGGGACGATAGATTGTTCCCAGTATTAAGTTCCTCCTGGGGCATGGTATCACCACCCAATTCTTGAATTGGATCACTGAGCAGGTGAGAAACATATTGAATTCTGTGAAACCAATAATTTGTTTCTTGCAAACACATTTTTCAAGCAACTAAAAAGACAACTGTACACATGGATATCACCAAATGGGCAATATTGGAATCAAATCAATTATATAACTGGAAGCAGAAGATGGAGAAATTCCATACTTTCTGCAAAAACAAGACCAGGAGCAGACTGTGGTACAGATCATGAACTGGTAATATCGAAAATCAGAGTAAAGCTAAAGAAGAAGAACAAAGCAATCATAATGGCAAAATACAATTTAAATAACTTCCCAGAAGAATTTAAAGATCAAATAAGGAACAGATTTGAGGCTTTAAACCTAACTGATAGAGAACCAGAAGAACTATGAAGTCAGAGACGTTATCAGGGAAGAATGCAATAAGACAATGCCTCTAATTAAAAAGAGAGAATGACCTCAATGGATGACTGAAGAAACTCTTAAAATTGTTAAAGAGAAAGAAAGCAAAAGCAAAAGGAGAGTGAAACATTGTTAGAACCCTAAATGCAATAATACAGCAACTAGTATGTAGGGAACAAAGAGAACTACTACAATAATTATTGTATAGAAATGGAAGAGAATAATAAAAAAGCTAGAACAAGACCCCTATTCCAAACAATTAGAGAAATCAAAAGGAAATTCAAACCAAGAGTAGGGATGAATAATCAACAGGGGAATACACTGACTGACCGAAATGAAATAAAAGGAAGATGGAAGCAATACACTGAAGAATTATATAAAAGAGATGCAAGGATGACAGATTCATTCATGGAGGAATTGTATGAAGAAGAACCAGAAATTTTAGAATGTGAGGTGAAAGCTGCATTTAAAATACTTGGAAGAAACAAATCACCCGGAATAGATGGTATACCAATTGAGTTGCTACAAGTTACTGAGACGGAATCTGTCCAAAGTTTGACAAAAAATTGACAACAAATATGGAAAATAAAACAATGGACTGGAAGTGTTCAATATACATCCCAATTCCAAAGAAAGGGAACCCCAGGGAATTATTGAACTATTGCCTTAAAATCCCATGCAAGTAAAATAATGCTCAAGATTCTACAACCAAAGCTCTTACCATATATATTCAGCGAGAAATGCCAGATGTCCAAGCTGGATTTAGAAAGGGAAGAGGCACCAGAGATCATATTGCAAACATAAGTTGGATAATGGAATGGACCAAGGAATTTCAGAAGAAAATCACCCTGTGCTTTATAGATTAGAGCAAAGCCTTTGATTGTGTTGATCACAAAAAACTATGGAATGCTTTAAAAGAAATGAGGGTGCCACAGCATCTGATTGTCCTGATGCACAACCTGTACTCTGCACAAGAGGCTACCCGACAAGATCAGCCACTCAGGGCCTTCTCTCAGTCCCACCAACTAAAACAGCTAGGTTGGTGGGGACTAGGGAGAGGGCATTTTCAGTGGCGGCCCCCACTCTCTGGAACTCCCTCCCGTATGATCTTCGGCATGCCCCTTCCCTGAATGTATTCCGCAAAGCCTTGAAGACCTGGCTTTTCAGACAGGCCTTTGGGACTTCCGGGGAGGGTTAATTTTTTAGGACTAATCGCCTATTACTCTGAACTGCTATTGTTCTTTATTTATAGTTTTACTGTTATATGTATTTTATGTGTATTTTATTGTGCTGCATTTACTGCAACTGATTTGTATGTCGCCTAGAGTGGCCATTGGCCAGATAGGCGACACATAAATTAAATTATTATTATTATTACTGTAAGGACAGAATATGGAGAAACTAACTGGTTCCCCATTGGAAAGCATGTGAGATAGGGGTGTATTTTATTACCCTGTTTGTTTAATCTATATGCAGAACATATCATATGGAAAGTGGGATTGGACCAAGATGGAGGTGTGAAAATTGGAGGGAGAAATATCAATAATTTAAGATATGCAGATGATACCATACTACTAGCAGAAACCAGTAATGATTATCAATATCTTGGCACAGTCATTCACCAAAATGGAGACAATAGTCAAGAAATCAGAAGGGTAGGACTGGGGAGGGCAGCTGTGAGAGAATTAGAAAAGGTCCTCAAATGCAAAGATGTATCACTGAACACTAAAGTCAGGATCATTCAAACTATGGTATTCACAATCTCTATGTATGAATGTGAAAGTTGGACAGTGAAAAAAGTAGATAAGAGAAAAACTCATTTGAAATAATAATAATAATAAACTTTATTTCTACCCCGCCCTTTTTCCAATAGGACTCAGAGCGGCTCACAACTAAAAACAACACCATTAAAACATACAGAAATATACAATTAAAATAGAATTAAACTATGAGAAAAATTAAAAACCATAAAACATACGTTAAAAATAGCGGACAATTTAAAATAATAAAATCATATACTGTAGACACCAATCCTATGACATTTAATCTTGGTCGTTCTCTATCCCAAATGATATCTATCAACATAAAACAACTAACAAATAAAAGTATCAACTTAACAAAAAAACTATATCAGTTTAAAACTGAAGGTGCCATAATGGAACTTGTTCTAATGGCTCCTGCTCAAAGTTTTGCAGACATTGATGTCACCATCTGCTCTTGGTCTGCAAGAAGAAAAGCTACATAAAAATTAGTTGAACACCCTGGAAAACA
Organism: Rhineura floridana; assembly: GCF_030035675.1. Taxonomy (NCBI): domain Eukaryota; kingdom Metazoa; phylum Chordata; class Lepidosauria; order Squamata; family Rhineuridae; genus Rhineura; species Rhineura floridana. The sequence goes on from NC_084489.1 coordinate 50,441,691, forward strand.
TGACAACAGTGGAGTAATCGGCTTGCTTCACAGATCTCTATGGAAAGAGCAAAACAGCAGTACACGGGCTACTGGTTCAACACTGCCATCTCTGCATGGAGCTAGGAATGCCTTTTACCAGCTATGGATGGTATGCTAACTACAACCGTTCTTGGACAGTGATAACCTGGCCACAATGATTCATGCACTGGTAACCTTAAAACTTGTTTATTGCTATGTGCTCTATGTGGAGCTACCTTTGGCCCTGTTCCAGAAACTGATGATGGACTACCTTCAAGTCGATTCCGACTTATGGCGACCCTATGAATAGGGTTTTCATGGTAAACGGTATTCAGAGGGGGTTTACCATTGCCTTCCTCTGAGGCTGAGAGGCAGTGACTGGCCCAAGGTCACCCAGTGAGCTTCATGGTTGTGTGGGGATTTGAACCCTGGTCTCTCAGGTCGTAGTGCAACACCTTAACCACTACACCACACTGGCTCTCGAAACTAGCTGATGCAAAATGCTTCAGCTAAACTGTTAGTAAGGAAAGACTACCACCAGTGATTAAAACCTTGCACTGGCTGCCCATACATTACCAGGCCAAGTTCAAGGTTCTTGTATTCATTTACAAGGCGCTTAACAACTTGGGTCCAGGATAACCACCACCTGATTCCTTATATCCTTGCCTGATCATTGAGATCTTTGCAGGAGTTACTGTTAGCAGTCCCCTATGCAGAGCTTGGAAAAGTTACTTTTTTAAAACTACAACTCCCATCAGCCCCAGCCAGCATGGCCACTGGATTGGGCTGATGGGAGTTGTAGTTCAAAAAAGTAACTTTTCCAAGCTCTGCCCCTATGGCTCAGATGCACACCAGGTCTGTGTATATATTGGTTTAAGAATCTGTTAACTATGTTTTCCCAGTTCAGATGTAACAAGAAACTATGGTTAATTAACCCAGATACTCTTCAGTCACAGCATGCCAAGCAGGGAAAGGGCAATGGAGAGAGAATACAGGAACAACTAGGTCTGTGCCTGTTTATCTCAGTTTAATAAGCTAAGATATGGTCACCAACCCAAAATGTTGCCCATTGGGCTAGAAAACTTGGCAAGCATTTCTACAGAAAATAATGCTAATCATGGTTTGCTAGAAAGGAGTTTAACCATTGCTAGGACTGCATGATACCATTGCGACCCGAGACTCCTTTTCATACACGCCTTGTGCAAAACATGTACAGCTGGAGTCAGACACCAGCTAATACCCTACCATAAATAACAACCTAGATATCCATTTACAAGAAAGGTTGCAATCAAGTACATAATTTAAGAAATTGCTTAGATAAAGGAGGCAATGAAAGCCTTTAAAATGTGTATTGTATTTTAGTAAATACTTATTGTATTATGCATCGACAGGGTAGGTGTTGCTCTTTCAACATCATTCTCTTAGTACAGAAAGGAGCAAACAGAGTTTTTCATAACTTCTGCCTAGCATCTTTTTTATGATCAAAGCCCTTCTCAAAAGGCATATTAAAGGATTATGTGAATCAAAGGTAAACTTGCTGGAAACACAGCATGAGCCCTCGGCGTAAGAAAATTATGTGCTATACCAAAATGTCAAACTTCAGCAACCTAAGGAGAGACCCTGTATACCCTGACAAATATTCTCTGGTTTGGAATCGTAATTTGCTTCTCTGTCCAACAGCATTGAGTAATTGCCTTGCAGCACGTCACCCTCACGCTGCATGGACGTTCTCCTGAGCAATGCAAAAAAGAAATATGCCAAACTTAAAAGAAGCCAGACCCAAATCCAAGCTGTTATATAAATCTTCTCCAGAAACAAAGGGATGTCGGGATGACAAAGAGTTTGTTTTGGCAGCTATTCAAGCTTCCTTCCAAAGAAAAAGACAAACATAACTAGAAGGCACCAAGTAGTTACTCTCTGCCCTCATCCACCCTCTCAAAGGTCTGGTCTCTTCAGTCAAACATGACCCAGCCATATTTCTTCGCTTCGTTACTGTATCACTTTGGCACCGACATAATGTTGCGGCTGGCATTTGTTCAAGAATGCTTACATTGGGTTGTATAGTCAGTGTTTGCATACTCAGAGTAGACCCACTGAAGTTTATAAATATGAGGAACTTTTATTTTATCCATTTCAGTGGGTTTACTCTAATACTTAGTTTAATACATCCCCATGTCTCCCTCCTCATCTTCGAACCTGTGTGCAGTGTACAGTTAGGAACAGTAGTAACAGCAAAAGGAAAAAGCTCTACATGCTTTCTTGACCGGACAGCCTGCTCCTCTCCTCAGCTTTATTGCAGTGGCACCCAAGCAGGCACCCATAGAACTTGTCATCATTCACACTAATAGCAAACTTGTGTGGTTGAGTACCTATCAGTTGAGAAGTAAAATGGGGCCAACCCAAAGTAAGATACTGGTTTCTACATACTTGCAGCAGGGGTGACGGGTCTCCCTAGGTATGCAGTGGTATAAACATTTGTCATCTATTTTTTTAAAAATAAACTCCAAAACAGCCTAGAACAGGGGCAGAGAATCATTTTGGGCCAAGGATCATATTATCACAGTGCAAAGCAATTAGGGGCTTTGTTATAGTCATGGGTGAAGTCAGACCCATCACACACACATACACACATGCTCTCTCTCTCTCTCTCTCTCTCTCTCACACACACACACACACACACACAGAGAGAGAGAGAGAGAGAGAGAGAGAGAGCGCCAGCGTTATTTCCCATGGAAACAGAGCTATATATATAACTCTCAGTAACTCCTCTCAATTTTCACCATCCATTTTCTTCATATGTGTATGTTGGACTGCCTTCAGGTTGATCCCGACTTATGGCAACCCTATGAATAGGGTTTTCATGGTAAGCGGTATTCAGAAAACTTCCCATTATTCCTCCACTGGCTCAAGGCGCTCGACTGAGCCATTAGCTGATCTGCACTTTTCTTCACCTGCCTATCATAAAGCTGAGCTCAGAGGGCCTGTGTCTGGTCACCAGTTCCCATTAGCCAATATTCAATGGGCTAAACTGTGTAGGGCCCATGGGGAACCCCTCCCTCCCTCTCACTTTTCAAGCTGTCTGGCAGTGAGAGGTAGTTCAGCTTAGCATCCTTTGCCCTCCAGAAATGTCAGAGTGCTCACCAGGGCAGCCTATGTTAACTCCCTTGGTGCTTGTGCTATTCACCAGTTGCGACCAAGCCTGTGAAAATGTCAACTTGGGCTGATTTTAATATGTAACGAACAATTGTAAGATGTTGTCCTCAGCTTCTTTATACAAACTGAAATCAGACAAATGCTGAAGCAAGCTGATGGCCATCTATATCTTTCCAAGTTTTGCCTTGGTATCAATGGATTTCCATTTCATATGGTTAGATTTTATGCTCTTCACAATTCCAGAGCAGTGAATCCATGGTTACTTTTATACTACAAGAAACTAACACAATTACCTTCTGGAATGTGTTACAATGGAAGACAGCAGATTTAGTTGTAAGAAGTGTAAATCCATCAGCTTCGTGAAGAAACTCCTAGTTTTCAGAAAACGGAGGTGGAGATGTACTGGAACTGGCACAACAGTAAGTATGTCTCTACCCTCAGTTTCTCATTTCTTTATCTCCACATTTCCACATCAGTTTGTGATTTTTTAAAAAGAGTCCTCATGAAAATTCATCAGCATTTATTTGTGAATTACTCCAAATATACACATCTTTTTATATGCATTTTTGCTTAATATACACAATTTTGCAAAGCATTTTCTGCTAATATAACACATTTTTGTATCTCATTTTCACTCTCATTTTTACTAATATATGCATTTTATGCACACTTTACCCCAATATTTGCATTTTAGTACACATTACTTGGCTAGAGAATTGCACTGCAAAAGAAGTGATAATTTCAAAGGGTGGCTGTGTTAGAGTTTGTGAATTGTTTTGGAAAGGGTGAATTAGATAAGTTAGCCTTTAAATGCAAACAAAACCTAATTCTCCCCCATCCCTAAGATCTGGCTTTTGATGATAACAACAAAATGTGGATGCTGTGAAAACATGCCTAAAGGACCAGCACTGATTCCTCGGTACACTCCCATGCGGAAGCACCCAAATGAATTTCTTGTGGCAGCTGCATGAAATGCTTCTCAGTAGATACATACCAAGGGAAAGAGAGACAGCCATTTGTGCTCACTTGTATGGCGACATTTTGGTGTGTGGCCTCTATCACCATAGCCCTGCTTCCAGGAGCTCCTCACCTGAGCACTAGCTAGATGTTTTGTTTCTGGTGGCCCAAATTACATGAGTGTGCCTGTTTCCACTGATCTCTCTCTTGGCGATCACTCGTGACCGAGTAAGATTGTCTTCCAAAATATGGTCTTTAACAATGGATCCGTCTGAATCTGTATCCATTGCCGATGTACCAGACCATGACTAGGGGCTTCTGGATTTTACATTCCTGCCCCTGTTGCCATTTGCCAATCGCCATGGCACTTTTGTTATGGAAGACGCCTGTGCATGAATTTGTTTTATGTGGGGAGATCGGCGCACCCCAATCAACACATAATCTTGACAGAAAAAGGCTTTGATCTAATGGCGTGGGTACCACGACGATTGGAAGTCCTTTATCTGCTGCAGCCTTCATCCGCCTTCACAGCCGTTGTAACATACACATTGTTATCCTCCGCCTGTTCTGCCATTGAGGACGTTCTTGGATCGTTCTTTGTCTGGTTCCTCTCCCTTGACCTTACCGCCATGGGTGACCCTGCTGGGAGTACATGACTCCTGACGACATCACTCACAGGGTTCATTGGAACACGCAAGCCCACTCACCACTACAAGGTGAGCCAGAGCTTGGAAAAGTTACTTTTTTGAACTACAACTCCCATCAGCCCAATCCAGTGGCCATGCTGGCTGGGGCTGATGGGAGTTGTAGTTCAAAAAAGTAACTTTTCCAAGCTCTGAAGGTGACGATCCAGCAAGGAGATTTCCACTGATTGCTGCATGCTGAAGGTACAGCCGAATTTCAATAACCCAATTTGAAGGAGCTGAACTGTCGAGATCTGTGAGGGTTTATTCTGGAGACTGTAATCACAGTACATAAATCAAGCTTTTAAATAATAATAATGAGGAGGAGGAGGTCTAGCGCAAGACCTCTTTATCACTCTTGTGCAACTCCCTCCAAGAACATCTATGTATCTATGAACATTTCCCCAGAATTTATATAGCAAGAAATGTAAGGGAATACAAATCTCTCAATCTATCATTTCTGGGGCTGAGTATATAATCTACACAGTAGGAAAGTTTTGTTCGTCAGTACATACAGAAAGAAAAAAACAAGACACATTACCATGTATATTCAAAATTTTCTGTATACCATTATTTGGATGACAGTAGCTAAGCATAAGAAACAGATTAAACCATTTCAGAAGACTGGGATAAATAGCCCCTCTGCAGTGAAATTTGGGGAGTTGATGGGGACCTCACTGAAACAGATCTATTCATGTGAGACAAAAATGGTGACCAAAGCTCAGTTTATAAGAAGCTGCTGCTGATCCTACACACTTGCTGATATATATGTAGGACAATGCTGGTATGGAATGTTTTATTTGTTAGGACTCTCAGCTCCACCTTGCCCAGAAATCAATTACGGAGCAAATGCTTCTGGACTGTGTATGTATTTTTGTAATCAATAGAGCACCACGTCTCCTGCTCCTATTGAATTGGGTTTACAAAGCTCTTTTGTTCTCACCTGTCTCTAAGAGAAATCACTCATGGCATCCTGGATCTCAGCTGGCAGAGACTGCATGAATCAAAAAGGTAAAGCATTCAGTCTCTGGGGAGGGTGCCAGCTGTCTCATTGATTCAACACAGTTCTCGGCCAATTCTGCAGGAGCCCTGGCATAATTTGCAGAGAAATATATATAATAAGAGTCCATTAGGCTAGCTGTTACCAAGGAGAAATAGAGTGTCTGGTATGGAACAAATAAGAAGTCCATAGTAGGAGCTTGGCTGATCTGAGATAAAGTGAGGGGTTTGTTTTCCAACCTAAGAACAAGTGTTGAAAAATAACCTTTTTTCCTCACCATGAGTTCCTGTTCTCTGTTAGAGTTAATAACTGATTACGTAAATGTCTTTATTATCATGCATTATTTATTTATTTCATTTATGAAATGCTTCCTATGAAGCATCTTGGAGTGATCTCACAATAGAATAAAAACCATATACAAAACAAAAGTATTAATTAAAACAGTTACAACAATTGCATATATAGAACCATTTCAAATGAATTCAGATATTGACTGGGGCAAAGGATGCACTATTAATTTAGTTTTGAAAATCTAATCGGCCAAATCAAAGATTAAAATAGATATTACTTGGTATAGCTGATCTGTATATGTTTTGCTCTTCTACTGGCTTCTACATTTTTCATATCACAATCTGCTCCTAACCTGATCCACAATCTACTTGAGCAGAGGTACAAGGATTGATGCCATTTTTATCTTGTTAACTTCAGTATACGTAAACATGTTTCAACTTATGAGAGCCAGTGTGGTGTAGTGGTAAGTGTGTTGGACTAGGACCTGAGAGACTAGGGTTCAAATCCTCACTAAGTTATGAAGCTCACTGGGGCTGTTTTGCTAGAGACAATTTATAGTGTCAAAGACTAAAATTCTTTGCAAATTTGTATACAATAACAACACAAATGAGGTGAAAAGCCACAGGTTTTAACTATTAAGCAAGATATAGAGATACAGAAAGCAAAACAGTCAATTTTACGTTACTCCTGTTGTTATGGGGAATCCTTCAGAACTACAACAAATGGATCCCTGTTTGAGTTTGGTACTCAGCACACCATCCTAGGATCTTGGGTCTATGCTGAGTTCCAACATGGGATGGTTTGGGGGGGCTTTTTATACTCTTAGATGCTAATAAACCACATCTGCTGTTTATGGATTATTGTGAGAATGTTTATGTTTTCTACAATGCTTAACAGAACTTAATGGACACCTGAGATAGATAACTCATGGGAAGTGGCTAAGATCTGTAGCTGACTAGTGAGTTTCTCCAATTATAAACAGCAGTTGCAGACAATGAACTTATCTCTTGTTTACTACAGTCTCATGCTGTCACAACTACTAAGTCATAACAAGCTGATAATACCCCAGCTACCTGGCACGAATTCTCATACTGAGTGCTGAGCCTGCAGTTCACAATCCAGCACTGTGAGAACTACAAGCAAGCTAATTTAGCTCCTGAAGGAAGGCCTTCCACTTACTAGCTCTGGTTGCCACTATAAATGTCATATAATGGTTTATATTAAGCATGGATTCAAGCTACTAAATATACCAAACTAGACATATTATAGAGCACATTACATATACTATAGCACTTATATGGCAACACAACCAATCAGAGGGTATTCTAGAAAATAATGAGTATTATCAGCAGGCATTAGCTAGTTATATGCCTTCTGGCCCAGAAAAAATCTCTAGGCATGAAAGGAGCAAGTGTTGTACACCAGCCTAAACCTCCTCAAAACAAAATGGTCTTGTAGTTTTATGGCACTACAGGTGCCTGTCATCGTCTCTCAGCCTGACTTACCTCATAGGGTTGTTGTGAAGCTAACATGAGGAGGGGGAAGAACGATGTGTGCCACCTTCAGCTCCTTGGAGGAAAGAAGGGATACAAATGGAATACCAAATGAAGAAAAATAAAAAACGAATCACTTTGACTTCACTGCCTGATGGATGAGGCTACAATTAAGGTACTCTCTGTGGTGTCATTTATTTTATAAACCTTTGCACTGTATTTCAATTCCTAGTGTACCCAAATAAGAAAAGCAATTATATTTACAAAGAAGAAATGAATCGCATCCAGTTAAAGGAACAGACACTTAGCTTTCCATCTGAAAATGATTCTAAGAGAGAAACCTTTTCATAGCTCAGCAATATTGACAATCTAAAATGAAAATACAAAGTGACAATAACACTACATCACTAGCCACTCCACATCCAAAAAGAAGCCCTTCAATGCCCATTTCCTCCTGAAGGGCTGTAACTTAGTGGAACAGCATGTGTCTTGCATGCAGAAAGTTTCAGGGTTCAATACCTGGCATCTCCAAGTAGGGCTGTCTTGTCTGAAACCTTGGAGAGCTTTTTCAAGTCAGGGTAGATATGAATGAACTAGATAGATTGTTTGACTAGGAATAAGGCAGTATCCTACATTCTTATGTTCTTGTCCAGATAGGACAGGAGCGGGGGGCATATAAGCCTGAAGCATGGGAGGGCTCATCATGCTAAAATATGATATCCCATTACATCTGAATTGGGTTTATGAAAAGTCCAATATGGGTCATATTTGGTCATAAACGTATGATGCCTAATCAGCTTCCACAAAGCTGAGTAGGTAAAAATTCACCATCATCTGTGGCTAATATTTTCCAGTAGAAACAAACTGAATAAACACTTGGATCACACTTGCCATTTGGGGTGTGGAGGGGGTGGTATTAAAATGCTGGTGATCTCCTGGTGGTAAGTTGCACCAATTCTGAACATCTTAGAAAGAAAGCTATATGCACATTTTTGTACTGTATTAAAATATGGGATGCCTATCAAGAACAAATTTTATTGTTTCTCCCTCAAAATAAAACCTTAAAGCTCATTTTGGGTACTTTAGGATTAAGAACAAAAACTACAATACTCCTTATAGATATGAAAAACTATTCCCTTTTATTTAATTTCTGGTTTAAATTAAATCATATGTCAGAAGCTACACTTCAGAGGCTATGTATGAGTAGGAGCAGACTCAATTTCCTTCTACCAAATCAGGTTGTTGGTTTTACAAATTCACTCTTTTGATCTTATTCATGCATTTATTTATTTATTTCCATTTCTATCTCATCCTTCATCAGTTCATGATCTCACGGCAAATAACAGCATACAATTCCATGAAAACAACCAATAAAACAACCCCTTGCAAATCTTTGTGGAAACAGATTCATTTCTGTTGGCACATGTTAAAACAAAATTATAGGATGCAATGATAACATTTTATCACTATGCCTGAGAAAATACTTTACTTGATCTGCCTAAATTAGCTTTAAGGTGAGCCCCAACTTTGCTGAGATTTAAGACATTCCCCATTATATGTTTCCCTGTATCTCTGATAATGTATAGAACAGAATCTTACACCAATTTTTGAGCAATGGTCAAATTGATGGACAACAGGAGGGGGACAAGGATATTACTCAAACTTTGACTGATTTTTTTCTGAAGACAGCAAAATTTTGATTCACATATAGTGGACTATAATCAGGGTATTTGCCTCTGAGCACTCTCGGTATATGAGCTGAATTACCATTATACAGTATGCATATTTATGCCTTCTGCTATGTTTTCTGCCTTCATTTTCAGATTTGATTTTTTAAATGTTTGCTTTTATTTTATTTTTTGCCTTCTTGTCTGGTTTTGCTTTCTCAGAGCTAATGTAGCTCCAACAATCCAGGGCAAACTGAAAATGTAAGTTCTAAGACCCAGTTCTTCTTGCAAACAACAGATGCAGTATTAAACCTGTGTCTAGATTTACCACTTCATGCAGAAGATGAGGCTCACATGACTGAAACTCCTCCATATTGCAAAAAATAAACAGATCCCTGCACACAGAAAACTAGCATGTCAAGGAAAAGGCTGAGCTAGAGAAGAATTAAATTATTTCAGACCAATCTGCAACCTAGTTTGATTGAATATGATTGAGATTTCAACTAATTTAGTTTGTTCACTAGCCTTCTTGATCTTCCGGATGTTGTTGAACTACAACTCCCATCATCCCTGACCATTGGCCATGCTGGCTAGGACTGATGGAAGTTAGAGTCCAAAATATCTGGAGGGCACCAAGCTGAGAAAGGCTGTCCTTCACATTCAAAGATACTGATATTTACTGGCTTCTGAAGCCAACCTATTAGTAAGCCTCTTGAAACACAGGATGCTACTAACCTGTATTCTGTACCTTCTTGATTACTTTTCACAGCTCTGGGGTTGCAAAATCCATCAGTGCTTAGATATTTAAGGGGGAGGTGGCATGTGAACGGCTGCTTTCTCTTTGACATCAGACATGCTACTTTTCCCTTTGGAATGGGAGATTTGTAAGGAGTGGATTCGTTGCCAGAGTATTCCTTCTATCTAGTTTACCAACATTATCAGTTTGTTGTTGCTTATAACAATTAAAATATCACTGGCATGAGAAACTTACTAGGGGCTTGGCATTAGGCTGGCTTTGTGTTCTTCTGCCCATCAGTTTCTGAACACTGCCTCAGATGTTTGCTGCAACACTTGGTGCTAAGTATGGATCCCCGGGTTTTCAAAATCAATACATGTGCTGACTTTTTGGCTCTCCCATCTGGCTGTGTGTCACAAGAGCTTGATGTGATATGCTTGAACTGCAACATCAAAGAGAACTGTCTAGGAAGGAATAACGTAGGGAATAAGTTGGCCCTGACCCTTCTCAACCAAATGTGGATTTTCCCATAGCCCTCCTTATCCCCATCAAAAAATAACAATCACATGCACACAACTGTTTTCTTTTTTATGTTTTCTCAAATCTCCTTTCATTTAACCACTTGCTGCGCACGCAAACCTGCCATCCTGATGCTCTTCTTGTAAATGTCAAGCCAAAACACTGATAAAAGTGGTCGGGAATAAATAAACTGCAGAAGTTCCATTCAGGTTTTATGCCTGAATAGCTCATATAAACATGAGTGGCGAGCAGGAGGGGCATGTGGTGGTGTTGCCCCCAATGTCCCCATGTGCAGTGGCCCGCCATGTGCTACACCTCTGTAGAGGTGCTATATGATTTTTTTATATACATTTTTTTGGATGGAGAACTGTAACACAAACTTTGGAAAGCTGCACGTTTCAAAGGGTAGCTGAGTTGCACTTCCTGTATTGTTTCTAGAAGTGTCAATTAGGTGGGTTCACACTGAAACACAAGCCAAACAGATTTCTCTGCCATCCCTCCTTCAGTACAGTGGTGGTGGGAATCTCATATACAGTGGATTCTTATATAGTGGACTGTAAAGTTTAGGTTGTGTACACACCATACATTTAAAGCACTTTTAATGCCCTTGACTTCCTCCCCAAGAATCCTAGCAACTGTAGTTTGTTAAGGGTGCTGGGAACCGTAGCTCTGTGAAGAATAAACTACAGTTCCCAGGATTTATTGGGGGAAGCCATGTGCTTTAAATGCCTTGGTGTATGTTTTAATGTATGGTTTTACTATTCTGTATACCACTTTGAGATTTTCTAATATATTGTATAATGGTATCTATAAATCTTTTTTAAATGACTTAAGTAAAATCTGTATTAGCAATTACCTTTATCTCTTCCCTGATTCTTTAAGTTGCTATTTCTCTAATTTTATCACTCTTTTTCTATTTTTTAAATGCCCTCTATATTCCCTTCTAAAATACATAAACTATAAACTAAACATATGCCTGCCAAACATCTAGTCTCCATTTCCATACTTCTTTTTTCTGCTGAATTCCTTAACCAGAAAAAGGCAGGATTAGGGCCAGCGTCAGCCTCCAGCATCATTGTGCAGTCACCAGGGCCTCAGTATCTTGGCAGGGCCAACTACTGAGGCCTAAACTGGGTCCTACCATACACATTTTTTCCAACCCAGAGCTCTGAACAGTACTGAGTGCCATTTTAAATTCATTCAAATTCTCCTACATAATGTCAATCAGGAACATTGTGGGAAATAAATGGCATTTGGACACCAACCACGTAGCACTGCTTGGAGCACTGTTGCTGGCCTCCACCACCAGGTAAGCCTAGCAGGGCTCACCAGCATTGGAAGGGTGCAGCAAAGGCCTCTTTGCCCAGACCCCCTTCGAAACCTGCAATGGCCCTGGCTAGGGTAAAATAATAATCATGCAGTGGCCAATTCCATTGCCTTGGAGAATGGGAGGGGAACCTGTGGCTCTCCAGATGGTGGCCACTTTTGTTAGGAAATATTTTATTGCCAGGCCCCAAGAGTTGTTCAGAAATACTAAATTGTTTTAAGAGCCAGTGACGCAATGAATGATAGAACGTTTTGTTTCTCCTCTTGTGAGAAGGAACACCCAGAGGCGCCTGGAAGGCTATAACATCCTGAGAAAGAAGATAAAATGTATCCTCTATGATTTGTTGCTGTTTCTATCTGTCTTGTTTTACTATACACACCCTGCAATTGTAGCTTGTTCAGCTCAAAAGAACAAGCGTTCCCAAAACACCTTGCTAGAATGTATCCATAGTTTTACGTCATATTGCTGAGTGGGTAACTTTCATAAGCATACCAAGCCCCATAGTTATCTCTTTTGGTGTCAATCCAACTCTCTTCCTCGCCTCTTATCCTAAAATAAGTTTTCTTTGATTGACAAGTGTATAAGTTTTTTATCAAGTTCTCGCTTCTTAAGAATTATGACAAATGTAACAAGGATAAACAGACGCGCTTGCTCATCTCTGTAATGTTGTATTTCCTTTGTTATGATATTATACTTTGTTTTGCTTATGAAACTATATAATGAGGCTTTACTGAATAAACGATGCTCTTTGCCCTGACAGACTCCTGTCTGTGCAGAGCAGAGACCCCTCTTTGTCTATTTTATGTTTGGTATCTGGCTGGACCACTAACAGGTAAATTAAATTGCTAAAGCTTGCACTCCTATTTAGAGCTGAGGGGTGCGCTAACTCGCCCTTCTTGGGGAGGGGGCTTAAATTTGAACCCAACACTTTCACACCATACATTTATTCCACTGTAAACAGTCATGGCTTCCCCCAACAAATCCTGGGTAGGATAGTGTGTGAAGGGTGCTGGGAATTGTTAGGAGACCCCCTTATTCCCCTCACAGAGCTACAATTCTCAGAGTAGTTGAACAGTCAATCCGTCTTCCCAGGGAACTCTGGGAATTGCAGGTCTGTGAGGGGAATAGGGGTTACCTAACAATTCTTGGCACCCTTCGCAAACTACACTTACCAGGATACTTTGGGGGAAGCCATAACTGTTTAAAATGGAATAATGGTGAAATAAATGTATGGTGTGAATGTGGTCAGTGTTGGACTCCAATTGCCACAAGCTCCAGCCAGCATGGCCAATGGGCAGGGGATGATATAGTCCAGCAACAACAACATCTGGAGGGCCACATCCTTGTCTCAGTGGATAGACAGGCTACAACTCCATTAACAATTCCCCCCCCGCTTATTCAGGTTTTTATCCAACATATAAATCCATTCAGAATTGGACTGCATGGGTCAGGTGGGGCTTCATGAAGATAAACAAGAGCATCCAACAAACAAAAAATTCTTCCAAAATAAATCCCTTGCCAGACCAACATAGCAAGAAGAGAGAGAGAGATCATCTTAAAATGGAAAGTGTTTTGAGTCTGTTTTTAAGGCCCAGCTGTGTGAGCTTCACTCATTAATAATCTCATCACTTTTCTGATATTGTTCCTGAGATCACTTCTTGAACATTTCCATGAAAACAGCCTTTTTCTGTTTTGGCACATGGGACACTTTATTAAAGGAGGCACTTACTTAAACTTAGTCTTCTGCTTCTATTTTTAATCCATCGGCAATGAGTCTGAATAAGCACATACTTTTCTTCCCTCACAAACCATGGCTAGAGCGGAAGGAGAGGAATGCCATGAAAAGATGTGGGGATCAGCTGACAGCCAGGAACCTGGGGCAGGGAATGGACAGTATCTCCGTTGTAGAGCAAAAAAGGCTTTGCATGGAGAAGCACACAGATGCAATGCCTGCATCTCTGTTTTAAAATAGGGATGCGGGACCTGTGGCCCTCTGGACACCAAGGGACTCCAACTCCCATCAATCCCACCTAGCATGGTGAAATGGACAGGGAAGATGGGGGTTGTAGTGCAGCAGCATCTGGAGGGCCACAAGTTCCCCACCCCTGGGTTAAAAGGATCTTAGGTAGCAGGCAGGGAACAATCACTGCTGTCTTGACCCCTTGGGAAACCCATGCCTGTCAAAGCTATTGAGCTAGATCACAGGTGGGTGATCTGTGGCTCTTCAGATGTTACTATGCTACAACCCCCATCATCCCTGACCATTGTCCATTCTGGCTGGGGCTAAAGGGAGTTGAAGTCCAACAGCACCAGGAGAGGCCCACATTGGCTGTCCCTAAAATAGGGCCTAAATTGCTTAGGTTTAAGAACCTAAGAAAAGCCCTGATGGATCAGAATAAAGGCTCATCTAGTCCAGCATTCTGCCCTCCCAAGAGGCCAACCAGATGCTTATGGGAAGCCCCCAAGCAGGACATGAGCACAATAGCAATTTGCCCCCTCATTTTCCCCAGCACCTGGTATCCAGAGGCATAGTGCCTCTGCTATTGGAGATAATATATAGCCATCATGATTGGTAGCCACTGGTATCCTTACAGTTTGGCTCGCTATATGGCAGCTTCATAGGATCATATGGACTAGTAACAATAAAAGGAAGCCAAGGTGTGCTGGGCATTGGAACCCTGTTCACCAACCCCAAGAAGCCCTACCCTGCAAAGAAAAAGTAAATTAATAAATATCATGAAAACCATGAAACCCTTTGGTGCATTGAAAAGGGCTATATAGATCAAATCAGTAGACTATTATTGTAACATGCCCATTCTGATCCATGGCAGAAAATGCACTGTCTGAACAGCAAATTCCCATAAATATAAAGAGCAGGGATGGGGAGCCTGTGGCCCTCCAGCTGTTGCTGAACTACAGCGCCCATCAGCCTCAGCCACCATGGCCAATGCTCAGGAATGATGGGAATTGCATCCAACAACTTCCGGAGGGCCATAGGTTCCCTATCCCTGATGTAAAGCATTTTATTTCAGATAAGACTGTTGCCCATACATGATTTCTGTGCCCTGCCCAATGATACTTTAATATTTGAGCTAAATAGATTTGAAGCATTGCTGAGATCTGTTAGGCATGGCACCAAAGGGAGCTTTCCTCTCAATGCAAACAGCAGTGGCAGGAGGAGGGGGTGATTTCCTTTAGGAGGAAGGCAGGGGGAAAGGGTTAAACCCTCCCTCCCCATTCATCATGGTCCCAGCCCTGCTTCCCCCCCCCACGGTGGCTCTTTGCATTTAAACAAACGTGGAAAGGGCTGTAGCTCAGAGGTAGAGCATCTGCTTTGCATACAGAAGGTCCCAGGTTCAATCTCCAGCATCTCCAGGTAGGGTTGGAAATGTCCCGTCAGAGACTCTGATGAGTTGCTGCCAGCCAGTGTAGGTAATACTGAGCTCAATGGACTGATGATCTGACTCAGTATAAGGCAGCTTTCTGTGTTGCCCCTGTATATGGTGCATCACTCGCTCTTATGCCTGGTTTGAAAAATAAACATTTCTTGGCTGACTTTCCCCAGTCCTATAAGACCATCTCTTTAAAAATTGGTCTTGGGTGACAGAAAAGACCACCCAAAAAATCATATGTACTAGTAGTTAGGATGAGTGAGAATTTCAAATCATTTCACATTTCAAACAGAATTTATCAAATTCACAATTTCCAAAACAATATGAGAACCAAAGCACAGCTGCACTTTGAAATTGGCATTTATTAGAATTTTGAGATGCAGTTCGCCAACTAAACAACATTTACAAAAATATATGTGTTAGGGAAAAGTGTGCATAAATGAAAATAACATGCAGAAAGGCATGAAACGATAAGATATGGCTTGCAAAACTGTGTATCTTTTCAAAACTGCCTACAAAAATGTGTTTATTTGGAGAAATTCACACTAAAATGATAGAGAATTTTCTTGAGGATTTTTTAAAAAAAATAATTCACAGGTCGCTGTAGAAATGTAGAGAACTGAATTTAACCCTGGAAAATGAGAAACTAAGAGAACCAAAACAGACAGATCTTTCCATCCCTAACAGCAGTTTGGCTCCCTGAGTGTTAGTGTGTAACCCAAACAACACCAACAGCATTCTTAGGGGAGACCAAAGGCTTGCAGAAGTAAAAAAAGAAAAGTTAGAAAAAGAACTCTAAGGGGGAGGAAAGCACACAACAACCCAATGAAGACTGAGCATGCTCCATAGCCACAGAATGCTGACTGACCTCAGGAGGGAGTGGGGAGAGCTAGCCCATCAGGGCGGGGTGGGAGAAAGAGCTGGCACACTGGGCCAAAAAAGATTCCCTGTCCCTGGTTCAAAGTAGCACAGCCATAAACTGAGAAACTTTAAAGAGATGCTCTCCAGGGCCACCTCACCCACAGTGCCTTGCTCTTCCTTTGATTAAAGCATAGGTGACCCGGAGAGCCCTTTAGAGTCCTTGCCATTGGACACTGGACTTAGAGGAGTGGCAGCCTCGTCAGCAGCTGCAACCAACCAAGTAAAGGTAGCAGGCAGCTCTGCAGGGGTGGGGGTGGGGGTGGAAACAGTGGGAGAATGGGCTTGGGGCACTCATCTGCAACCCCTCCCGAACCATCACCTGATGCAAGGGACTCACCTTGGCCTATGGGTAAGCATAAGCAGATCCTGTCCACCTGGCAGCATTTTGTTGCATGTCCTTCTTGTCTTTATTGTCACTACTTGTGCAATTAAATAAGGAATGCTTACAAACGAATCTCGGACCCCAAAATGACTGTTCTGATCTTCTGTCATGTGGTATTGCACTCTGATGACAGATAAAGAGAGACAGTTATTTAATTTATTGCATCAGTAAAGATATTAATTTAATTTATCTCACTTGGTTATTATTGCCGTGAAGAAAAGTGCATGTTCCAAAGTGTGTGTTAAATAGATAACTGAATTACGATTCAGTTTTAGGGGAAATAAAGGATTGGAAATGATAAATGGTGCTTCATTAGCACAATTTTGGTGAAAAGAGTGATCCTTTTCATAAGACTCATTGATTTTCTTCTCATTTTTAACCATTTTAATAAGAAGTCTAGAACTCCCACTTAGCAACAGAGAGAAATAATGCATACAGTTTCAGTTCCCCATGCTTCAAACAGCCTCACTTGATATTAAGAACTTTATTATTTTATGTTTCATCTGAAGATCAGGAGAATGTTTAAAAGATAATATGAAGCAATAGTGACTGCAAAGCAAACTGTGAATGGTTGTTTCTCCTAAGAAATAATATGCTCTAATGAATTTCAGAAGTTACTCTGGGGATGGTTTGAACTTAGAAAAATTATGATGCTAATTACATTCTCCACACATACATTTGGTTTATAAAGGGTTAGGGTTATAAAATGTCACTTTTAATTTTGCCATTCTTCTTTTTTCAGATCTACAATGTGACGTCTAAATTCTGGTGGTCATTCTAGCTGTTCAGCCAATTCACACTTGAAAAGCAAGTTTTTTATAAATTTACAAAGCAAGTAATGCCCCTGAACACACGAGCAGGCCAAGGGCTGATTTAGATTTTACATTGCAGCAGGCACAGCAGATGCACAAATATCACTTGCTTTTCTCAGTGTATCCGCTGATAATGTAACACCAAGTTGCTGACTTGCTAATCTCAACATGAGCCGCTCTGTGTCCTGAAGTGACTTCGGATCACATGGGTTTGATTGAAGGCAAAACCCATATGCCAACAATTTTGGATGTTACTTGATAAGCTTCCCACCCCCCACCCCCAAAAGCATTAGTGAGTCTCAGCCCTGCAATATCTGGTACAATGTAACATCTGAATTGGTCCCATATGCTCAAGCAAGAGAAGCTCATGCGGTGCTTGCAACAAAATGTCACAGCAGGGTAGACAATATGGTGTCCTCCAGATGTTTTTGGACTCTAACTCTCATCAGCCCTAACCATCAAGAACAATAGAATGATCATTCAACAATATCTGAAGGGCATCACATTGGCTACTCCTGTGTTACAGTGTGGAATGCCTGTTGGTTAGGATTCCAGCCACCACAGTCCAGTCCCTCTTCTCCCACCCTCAGTTCTTCACCTCTAACACCAAACAGTCAGTCAGCATTCTGTAAGCACTGAAAACATTCAGACCTCACTCAGCTGTTTCTGGACTTCCCTCCTTAGGGTTTTTTCCCCTCTGAACCCTACTTTTTTTGTACAATTCTGCAAACCTCAGGGTTTCCCCAGGCCCACTGACACCTTCATATTGCATGTCGGTGGTGCCATTTTGGCTAAATAAGCAGCGACACTCCCAGCGTGATTTTTAGGTGCTTTGCATTTTTTCTGTCTTGGAAAGGCATATTGTGAATCTACCATTCAGAAAGCTTTCTTGCATGTTGTCAAGCATTTTTATAAGTTTACAAAAGGAAGTCTATTATGGAACAAATGTTTACAAAGCTAAGGACTCAATCTCATTGACTTCAGCAAGAAAGCTATGCATATTGTTCTCAGCACTGCTCTCCCTAAATGCTTGACTATGGTTGCACTGCAATCTACTCTTACTCTGTTTCTCAACCTGTTTTTTTGGTATTGGTGTTGTCATGATACAAAATTAAACTTGAATTTTTGAGAAAACAAGCACTACATTAGTTTTTAACTTCTTATAGCATAAACTACTTTGTTTGTTTTACACCTTTTGGTATCCCCTTGTTCACTGTAGCCTTAACACCCTTTTTGCTTAGGAAACAAAAAAAATGCCAGTCATTTAATTCCTGGTGTTCAAACTAAATTTTCTGTTAACTTGACCTTTACATAGCCCATTATGTAAGGGCTCATCTACACAGGGGTTTACTGTGTGTCTGGTGCTATTCACATCCCCTTTTAATTTGCATGGTTTGCATGACGTTACTGGCAAACAGAATCTATCACACAGTTTTCCCCTTGTAAATCCATACTAACCCATCCTTTGATAATCTGGAAATGGAAGGAAAAAATTCTTCACTCCATATCTCTAAGGCCTGCAGATGCTTTGCTCCTATGCTTTTAGGTGGGTGTGTCAATCATTCCCCTCTCCATGCCCAATCCCTCCTCCTCCCATTTAATTTCCTGTGGGCTGTGCAGAAACTTCTGCTGCTCTCCCCTGTTCTTCAAGCCTTTTTTATGTTGCTGCAAGTAATGCCTTATTTTTCTTTCCCCCCTAACTTGAGCACAAAAGCATAACACTGCTCAAACAAAGATTTGTATTTCATCTGTATTGTACCAGTGAAAATACAAATAATCGCATTTCCGGGTTGTTTTTTTGTTTTTAAATGAAACTTATTGGTAGAACAAACTGATTATGCTCGGTTGCCAGGTAACCAGAGGGAGTGGAAATGTTAAATTAGAGGGCGTGGTCTTTAGGAAACTGCATGATTGATGCTTCCCCTCAAGTGTGACTAGAAAAACCAGGTTTGCAGCTGGCATTGAGTCCTTACTGCGGATGGCGCAAACAGAGAACGGAGGTAAAAACAGCATCCTTAGCACGACGTTATGCTCCCATGTGGATAAGCCCTAAGTTAACACACTCTGTGGATGAAGAAAGAGTGAGGGGAAAGGTCTCCCCTGGACTGGCCCTCACATCCTCTCCACCAGTGAAGGGGGAGACTGGCTGGTTGGAGCTATGCACCTTCCTCCCAAATATGCCCCGCTTAGAAATGTGGCTGCCTCACTTAACAAGAAGGCTGGCTACAGGGCTGCACCTTAAGCTAATCAGGATGAAGGCAAGATGAATACTCATTGCTATATAATTGCCCTGGAAACAAATCAAACAAAAACTCAGTAAAGACCAGAGAGAGGGTACTTCCAGATCAGGGCCAGTACGAGGTATGACTGGGCCCTTGGGCACCAGCCTGCCCTGGGCCCATAGCACCTGCCTGCATGCCCCACCTACCTCTCCCCTTGTGAATGCTGTGTGCGCATGCCTCTCATCAACCAAGATGGCGGCAGGGCTTCCCTAAGGGGCTGATGCCTCTGCCACCATCTTGGTTGATGGCACGCATGCGTGCTATGCTATGCACACGCACATGCCTACCATCAACCAAGATGGTGATAGGGGCAGCAGTCCCTTAGGGAAGCCCTGCCGCCATCTTGGTTGATGGCAAATATGTGCACACAGCGCACACAACATTCACCACAATGGAAGAGGTAGGTGAGGAGTGTTAGGGTCAGTTGCAGGTCCATGCGGTCTGTATGAGGGGTGCCTGGGAGCTCCCTCTCTGCGATCTGCGGCAAGATTGGGAGCTGAAGCTGCCTCAGATCATGGAAGTACTACCCTCCCACCCTAAGGAGGGGCCCTTCAGGGGCCCCTCTGGACCACAGGGTTCCATAGCCAGGGCCCAACCCGGTGGCCCTCTGGCACCAGCCCTGTTCCAGATGACCTGTTTATTGAGCATTCACCCTGATTTGTTTGCAGGGCAATCTGCAGGGAGGATTAAATGAGGATTCACTCTGTTTTGTTTGCAGTGAGGCTAGATGGCATTGCATCAAAGTAAGTGTTATCCCAGCCTTTCCAGTGCATTTCCCCCTCCACTTTTCTTATTGCAAAATATCTTATGTTTGGGGGAAGCAGGGTTGTTACGCAAGAGCTCCAGATCAGCTATAATTGTGCAACCTGAATTTGCTGATATGTGATTGAATTCCACCTGAAAATAGTGACGGTCTGGAAGTGCCCATAGCTTAACCTCCACGTATGCTTTGTACAAGTAAATCCAGATGATGATGATGATTTACATTTATACCCCACCTTTCTTTCATCATAGAACCCAAAGTCGCAAACATGTGGTTCCTAGGCGGTCTCCCATACAAGGACTGACCAGACCCAGACCTGCTGAGGTTCAGCAAGATGGACGCCTCATGTGCCTGGGACCAGATGAATGCTCAATAAACAGGTCATCCTGAGCAGTCCTCCATCTCCAGTGATCTCTCCTTCTAAAGAAAGCCCAACTACCCCTGGAACTTCCACACCACTCAGGCAAGTAGGGAGCGCATTGCAGTACAAACGCCGTACCTCATCAGCAGGGTGAGTACTTCTGGAACCCTGGAAGTCTTTCCACTCACTTCCACGCACTTCAGATCTGGACTTTACCACATTTGTTAATGTCAGTTGCCATGGGGAGCCATGTGCCAAATTCATTCCGGCTCTCTCCTCGCTCTTGTTATAATCTTTGTTGCGGAGATAATAGCAGTCCTGATACTTTGGCCTTTTCATTGTTCAGCAATTTGATGGCAATTCCCACTCTCAGCATTAATAACCTGTGGGGAAGAAGTGAAACAGAGAGGTTGTTCAAAATATAAAGAATACAGAAATGGCTTAAATAACTGAGTCATTAAGATGCTGATAGCCTCTTTTTCATGACAAAGATGGTAATGAGAAATGGAAAGAGCACACTATGCATGTATTCATTGGTAAAATGACTTTAATGAGACCTGAGGACAGGAAATGATATGAATGCGGACCATTTTCATTGAAGTCCAGAGACTGACATTTAGTGTTCATCTTTGCATTCTATCTATCTTGATATTTTCCTTGCATGATGATCAAATTGTCTCCCTCTCTCTTTCACACACACACACACACACACACACACACACACACACACACACACTTTTTTTTTAATCCTTGAAGAGCTTGTTTCAATGAGTACTCTGTTTACAGAACACACACACGCACACACACATGTTTTTAAACAGATTATTGTAGGTAAAATGTTAGGGTAAAAAAAGTCAATGCATTTGCTCTGTAATCTGCAGATTTTAACTCAAAAGAAGAAAGCCTCAGTCTGTCAAAATCACATAAAATATTTTCCAACAGACTAGTTACTTCCCCCCAATTTTTTTATTGAATTTCACAATTATAACAATACATCTCAAATATAAAACATCAAAGAAATAAGACAGACACACTTCTACTACTGATAAAATAATAATAGTAGCAAATATAAATTCCAAAAAACAGATAATCTTGGAAAATATTACAGAGGAACTGTGGTGGATTGCCAGTACCAGGGAAGTAGTTGTCCAGGGACTTGGGGGGGGTGTGTCTTACACCCTTTAGTTTTTTGGGAGCAGGGTCCCAGCAGGGCCCCTATATCTCTAGCATTCTATGAGTCAAGTGTGTTAGCCACTGAGAAGCAGGGCTGGTCCCAAAGTGCAGCCAGGTCGGGCCCTGGCTGAGGGCCCCTGCAGCCACAGACGCCCCTGAGGGGTCTCTCAATAGAATGGAAGAGGAGTAGCGCTCCTTTTCCGCAATCTGTGGCAGAGTAGCTGCTGTGGATCGCAGACAGGGAGCTTCTTCCACCCACACGTCTCTCCTATCTGCGCGGGCTGTGCATGCAGGACTGCCATTAACCAAGATGGTGGCTGAGTTTTCCCTAAGGGGCTGAAGCCTCCGGCGCCATCTTGATTGATGGCAGCAATGTGCATGCTTAGTAGCCCGCACAGCCATGAAAGACAGGAGAGACGGAGCCAGCGAACAGGCTGGCGGAAGAAGCTTCCTCCCTATGAGAGATAGGTAGGTGCGTGTGCGCGCACACACGTGTGTGTTTGTGCATGTATGTGTGTGAGCGTGTACACCAGGCCCTGGGAAAAGCTGGTGCCCAAGGGCCCCAGCATGTCTGGAGCTGGCCCTGCAGAGACTTTTGACATGGTTCCTTGTCCTATCCTGCTGATTGGAGCCAATCAGAGTGAAAGGAGGTGAGTCAGCCACTGAGAAGACTCTTCCCAGTAGCTAACACTCTATCCTTTCATGCTATTGGCTCCTAGGGAAGTCTGTTGTTATGGAAGAAGGTGTTAACAAGGATGTCATTCTCAACCCAGCAGCAAAACAAAACACAACAAACAAGGATGGGAGGGGGCATGGCTGTGACTATCATGAAGGGACTAGGGATGGGTGAGAATTTCGATTCAGTTCGCATTTCAAGCAGAATTTATCAAATTCACAATTTCTGAAACAATATGAGAACTGAAACAGTCATCTTTGAAATTCGCATTTATTAGAATTTTGGGATGCAGTTCGCTTACTAAACAACATTTACAAAAATGCATATATTAGGAGAAAGTGTGCATAAAAATGAATACGTGAGTGAAAATAACATGCAAAAAGGCATGAAATGATGAGAAATGCAAAGTTTGGTGAAGCAAGAGATGTGACTCTTACCTTTATATATTAGGTTACATTCCAGCCTCACAAAACATTTCTGCACTAGACAAGCAAGAGGTATTCTCACAATTTAAGAACATATTCCAGCTAGCTACACTTGAGCAGGGCCAGTGAGAAGCATGGCCTAAGGAGAGGGGTGCATGGCCTTGGCAGAGTTCTGAGGGCCAGATAGAGAGGTCTGGAGGGCCACATTTGGCCCCTGAGCCTGAGGTTCTCCACACAATGCTCTTAAAAACAAACTGCTTTTGTGTATGTGTGACATTTCATGGTGAATATATCCAAGGGTCAAGCCAGATCTACGAACAGGGCATCCCACCATTTGTGAAGTGTTAACAGCAGTTCAGGGACAAAGGGGGTCAGAATGGGAGCATGGAATAGGGGATGGAAGAATATTCCTTGCCCTCTGTGCCATTTCCCCAACTAAAATATCTCCCCCTGCCTCCCAGGTGCTCTATGATATGAAGGCAAAACACATCCTGGCATCATATAGGTATCTTATGTTTTGCCCTATGGGATAAATGACAGCTTTGGAAAGGAGTTTTTTTTTTAAAAAAAAATAGGGAAATGGCATGGGGGTGAGGTTTAACCCCCATCCCTCCTCCAGCACAATGGCCCTAATCTGAATAATGGGGACTTGTGGCTCCTGTTTTTAAACTTGCAGGAGATCCTAGTCACTGATCACGTTACCTTGTCACGTTAACTTGAATTTGCCCTTGAGTGTGTCTTCAGGCTTAGGCCTTCCTCGCTGACATCTCTTCTCTCCCACATATATGCAAGCATGTTATCATTACGTATTGAACTTGTAATGAGCAACTAACAAACGTCTCCAAGTAACTTATAACAGCTTTCAAACGTAAACATAAATGAAAGAACGTCACAATATAAACACATTCACACAAAAACACATTCACACATGCAGTTCATACATATACACAAAACAATCCCCACAGCAGCAGCTGAACACTTTAGCAACACAACTAACAGCAGACAACAACAACGTAGTCCATCAAAAGCCTGGGGGGAAAGGTAAGTTTTTAACCTTGTGCCAAAGATGCCAGGCAGGCCTCACTAGGAAGGGTTTTCCACAAAGTAGGGGACACAACTGAAAAGGCCCTGTCCCATATACTCATTCCCCACTAGGAATATACAGCAAATTGTTCATGCAAATGTGTACACACATAGATACCCTTTAGCTCTACATCTGTAACAAGGATACAAGGCTCAGAATGAACCAGTTCCATTGAAGTTCACTGAATTAGATCAAAAATCTCTGAACCACACCTGACAATTATTCCCATAATTGCCAGATAAACTGAACATGAATTAAATTCATTTTTGGAATAGAACTTTAAAAGACTTCTAGTTCATCTTCAAGTTTATTCCCTTACATATGTTTTTTACACTTTAGGGCCTTTAAGCGTAAAGATCATAATTGTTGGGAAAAATAAATTAAACAATTCACATTCCACTGTGTGTGTGTTTTGATGTTTTCTTAAGCATATTTTATAATTCAGCACAGCAGCTTATAACATTCCAAATGCTGGAAAAAAATGTTGATGATCGTTCAGATGATCTGAGTGTAAACTGACCTAGTTCATTTTATAAAGGGACAAACGTGAACTGCAGCTGTGCGCACAGTAGTCGCTTCAAAAGCAGCCAGAATGTTTTTTTCTGATTGCATCTTGAAGCAACTGTGCCCTCTGCTGGCCACCCCTCCATTCCCTTCTGCTGCCTTCATACCTTTCAGGACCACCCACAGCAAAGCGTTGGGCTAATCGCTGTCTCTGCCTGAGCTTGCAGCAAAGCTTTTCCATTGGCCACACCTGGAAGACAAAACGGTCAATCTACCAATCAGCTGCGAAACTTCCCTGAAGTTAAATTTTTAAAACATGCACTGCAGCTGAGGTTTTAAGAATAAAAAGGGTCAGACTTTGACTAACGCAGTGTGCCTCTATTTTGAGAAAAGAGAGGTAGAGACACACTGGAACCAGTACAACAGTAAATGTGTCTCTACCATGGAATTAGTTCCTTTTGGACATGTTGAACTTGAACTAGTAGTTCCTTTTAAAAATGAACTTTTCAAGCTCTGCAAGAATGTATAATGCCAAGACTAATGGTGTAGATAAGGTTGGTTAAAGGTCAGGCTGAGTCTGCAGCAGTGTCAGGCATTCAGAAACAAAGCAGACACAATGTGACCAAGAGTGAGTGTGTCCTCTTCCATTGTGCAATTGCTTCTTGGTATTCTGCAACCTTCCCAGTCCACATGTCCTCAGCAGCCCATCAGTGGCAGCTGGTGCCCACTGCGGTTGGAAGGGCAGAAGGCAGGGAGCCCAACAGTAGGTGGAGTCAGAGCCAATGAGAAGCAGAGCTAACCAATTCTAGTTTTGTTCCCATTGTCTTCCCTGCTGAGTTCCAAAAGGGGAAACTCTGCAACTAAAGAGGAGGAAGCTGACAGCCATGGCTACCCGCTGGACTGATTGCAAGTAAGAAAGCAGGCAGGTGGGGGCTGGCTGAGGTAAGACTGAGGTAGGTGGGGCAGTGCTCCATTTGCCCTAGTGGACCAGCCTCCACTGAACCCCATGACAGCCATGGCTGAGATTTCCTTTGTGTCCTCAGCAGCAAATATATGTGCAGATATATATTTATCACATACATCTGAAATGGTGCCTCTGGAATCCCTTGATTCCAGAGAAGAAAACACAGGAAAGCCATGAAGGTTTGGACAGAACCAGTCCCAATGGAGCCACTCTGGATATATTCAAAACGTCTGCCATCATCTGACGATACGGATGATATCCTCGGATGACGCTTTTGGCACTTAGAGAGCTCGTGTGCCTTTTTCACTGACAGCTGCTGAGAAGAAATATCACCATCCAGCTGCACAACTTCACCCTTTTCTCAGCTATGGATTGAAAGAGCCCAGCCGTTGCTTTTAAAGTGACACTTGTCTCTGTTCACTTAATGTTGCAATGGCTACAAAGGGAAATCAAAGACCACATACCCCCCTCCTTATCTCCAGATTCAGAGGGGGAAAGGCAAGAGGTTCATCCTGATGGGCTAGCAGAGAGGATGCCCTATCGCAATCTTCTTTCTTCTTCCTTTTTTATTTAATTACACACTTGAGGTTAACTATCAGGCAATCTGGTCTACGCAGAAACATAATAGTCCAAGTATAAAAAGCCAGTCAGTCCCCAGAAAAAGTATTCTAAATTTCTAATCACGTCAATCTCTTCATGCAATAGCTTGCTTTGGATAAAAAGCCTTGAATATGTTTTTGGCCCATAAACAAGTCCACAAGCCCTATGTAATCTAAAACAAGGGTAGCTAACATGGTGCCCTCCAGATGTTGTTGGATTCCAACTCCCATCAGCCCCAGACACCATAGCCAATGGTCAGGGATAGGATGGGAGCTATAGTAGAACACACTGGTTACCCCTGATCTGAAGCATATTCTTGTGAAGGGTAAGGGGGGGGGGGAGAAAGAACACAACTCCAACAAAATCTCTCTTCAAAGCTGCTGTTTGTATTTCAAGCAAAGCCTCCATTTACACCAATGGAGGCTTCCCTCAAAAATCCAAATAGCACCTTCAGAAGGGGGACCTTCTCTCCCTACCATGATCCCAAGAAAAAAACCCTCTCTAAAGCGGCTGTTTGCATTTCAAGGGAAGATTCCATTTGCACCAATGGAGGCTTCCCTCAAAAATGCAAAGCACCTCTTTAGAGATGATATTTTTGTCAGGATCACCCCTACTCAAAGACTGGCTGCCAATTTGTTACTGGCACTGTCTGCCAATTTAGGGATTACTACTGTTATATAAAGCCCTCAGCAGCTTGGGCAGAGCTTGGAAAAGTTACTTTTTTGAACTACAACTCCCATCAGCCCCAGCCAGCATAGCCACCGGATTGGGCTGATGGGAGTTGTAGTTCAAAAAAGTAACTTTTCCAAGCTCTGAATTGCTTGGGGCCAGTTTACTTGAAGGATGACCTTATACCATATGTGTCCATTCAACCATTTCATTCTGCAGAATCAGCACTTTTAAAAGTGCCATATAATGTTTGTTCCACACTTGTAAGAGAAATCAGTTCTGTATTGTGGGATCATCTGGAATTCCCTGCCCATTGACAATAGGCAAGCGCCTCCACTGCACTGTATTTGGTGCCTGCTAAAAAAAAATTGGTTTAGGCAAGGCAACCCAGATATGTAGTTTTATTGTGCATATTTGTTTTTTTTTAACGGAAATCTGTTGTTTTCATCTATATTTTGATCATTACATCCATGTGTCTAAAATCTGTTCTTTTTTGGTATTTTCCTATGAATATTCTATATTATTTTATGTCAACTGCATTGTGGGTTTTTAGGATTAAGAGGTATATAAAATTTGTAATTTTTTTAACAAAACCCTCTCTGTCAGGAGGGCCAGATGATGAAGCAATCTGCTTCTGGTGGATTGATTGGGGATGGGGAATAGATGAACAAAGGAACTGGCATCTGAAAGTGTAGGAAGAGTCTAAAATGTATTGGATCTGGTAGAGAGGTCCTGTTTGGACTCTGTTTCAGGCATAAGAACATAGGAAGAGCCTGCTGGATCAAGCCAAAGGGCCTTCTAGTTCAGCATCCTGTTTTCACAGTGGGTAACCTACAGGAAGCATGCAAGCACACAACAGCATTCATCCCAGTTATGCTGACCAACAACTGGTATTCAGACACATATTCCCTCTGACAGTGAAGATAGAACATTGTGCTCATGGCTAGTAGCCACTGATAGCAGCAACATGCCTTTGACTGTGAGTGCCTCTCATCCTACACTGCCACACATGGTTGTTGTGAGGATCAATGGAGAAACCCGTGAGTTCCTCAGAGGGATCAAAACAAAATGAATAACATAATCATACATCGTCCTCTTGAGACAAAATGTCAGCTGCCACTTAACCAACAGCTCTCATTCTAGGCAGGGTTGTGGTTTTTTCCCAAGGTTTCTGGGTTCTTCATTTTCACATTATTTTTAATGTCTCATTTATATTTTTAAATGGAGCCCAGTTCAGTTCAGATCCATTACAGACCTTATATATCCCCCGAGTTAATTTTGTCTTCATTTTCCAAAATGGGTATTCACATCATTTGAAAGCAACTTTTAATTAAATGTACCAGTAGCGCTATCATTATTACACCTGAAAGATCCAAATGCAGATGAGAGCTGAACAGCCACAATAGCATCCAATGAATTCAGCTCATATTCCTTTTGGAGGCTGATCACCTTTAAAACTAATGAGAATGAACAGTGGGACAATATGGGACAGATCTAATTAAGATAATGAACTGGAGATTATGAACGTTGCTACTGTGTGTCTGAAGAATTTTAATAGAGTGGGTTAACAGAAGGTTAAGCAGCCATCAAATGCATTATTTAAAGACAGACAAACAGATAGACAGACAAGAGTAAAACCGGTTTTTGAGAGTGTTTCGTTCCCCAGTGAGAAATAGGTACCATGGACCAATACAACCTCTGAGTTTAATTTAATTCACTCTTAGGGGTGGGGGGGCAAGGAAATGCAATTCATTTTCATTTAAACCTGAATCTATCAGATTTGCACTGTTTACAACAATGCATATAAATTTAGGGGGGATAACATACAAAAATGCCGTACATTAGAAGAAATTACTTGCAACAATGTGTACATTAGTCAAACATTCATACAAAAATGTGTTTGTTAGGAGAAATTCACACTAAAATGCTGAAGAGAATTTTTTTTTTTAAAAAATTGCAAATTGCTGCAGAAATGTAGAGAATTGCATTTAAGATTGGGAAAACGAGAAACGGAGGGTATGGAAATGGACAGATCCTTCCATCCCTATTCACTCTCATGTCGGGGAAAATATCCATGTGAACACACACCAATCTATGCAGATTGAGAAATGCATGGAATCCAGGCAGAAAAACATCACAGGAAGCAGACAGGCATTTATGTGGTAGTATTATGTTTTAGCCCAGCAGTCAACTAATATGGCTGTTATAGCTCTGTGGGAATATTTCATGAGCTGACAAACACAGCCTTGCTCCCCATCTCTGTGCATGCAGGGTGGCTCATTTGAACACCCCTAAGAAGAATGCTCAAGATGGGGAGGGGCCATAGCTCAGTAGCAGAGCATCTGCTTTGCATGCAGAAGGTTCCAGGTTCAATCACTGGCATCTCTAGGTAAGGCTGGGAGATGACCCTAGCTGAGGTGTTGCCAGTCAGTATAGACAATACTGGTCTCAATAGGCCAATGATCTGACATTGGAGAAGATAGCTTCCCATGTTCCGAAGAAATGTGGAAAAGTGATCTAGAAATGTGATCAGGAGCAAGTGCAAACAAAATATTGAGACATACTTTGGGTCCATACAGCTGGACCAAAAATAAATATGTGTAAGTATGTCCAGCTTTGATTTAGTTTCTGATAAACTAAGAGCTGTCTCTTCAAACTTAGCAAGGAAAAATGTAAGAGCATTATTATTATTATTATTATTTATACGTCTCAAAGCAATTTACAATCATACCATAAAAACAACTAAAATAGGTTTAAAAACAATACAAACACCAAAGAGAGGTACAAAGTGATGCAGAAGATGCAATTCTCTCCATTGCATAGATTTTTGAAATCTAATTATGTTTTCGGGCCATGTTTTTATGTCGACATATTGAACAGTTAGGAAGGCTTATACTATCCTTCACTTACATACTACATCCAAAGCTTATCGAGAGGGAAGTTGTTCTAAAATCACTTTAAAGAATTATTTGAGGAAAGGGATAGGGAAGACATTTGATTCAGCTGCATTTCAAGCCAAATTTATCAAATTTGCACTTTCCAAAACAATATGTGAACCAAAACACAGCTATTCTTCAAAAATCACACTTATCCGAATTTTGCAATGCAGTTCTCCAACCAGTGACTAAAGTAGAGCCCCACTCATACGGTGGGTTACGTTCCAGACCCCCGCTGAAAAGCAAAAACCACTGAAAAGCGGAACTCATTGAACAGAATGGCGTGCAACGCCCAAAAACTGCTGTAAAAGTGGAACAAGCGCCGTATGAGTGGGGCTTTAGTCTAATTGCGTCTAATTGAGACCGCCGCATTAGCAAAGCACCGTAAAGCAGGGCCCTACTGTACAAAAAATGCATATAAGGGGGAAATGTATTAAAAATAATATATAACTGAAAATAACAATATTAGGAGAAAGTTATTGCACAAATGTGTACATTAGTCAAAACTGCAGACAAAGATATGTTTATTAGGAGAAATTCACACTAAAATGCTGACAATTTATTTAAAATGCTGAGGATTTTTTTAAAAAAATTGCAAATTATTGCAGAAACCTGGAGAACTGAATTTAAGACTGGAAAAATAGAAACTGAGATAACTGAAACTGACAAGTCCTTCCATCTCTATCTGTGGAATTCTACCAGATTGTGTATAGAGGATGCTGTCCAGGGATCTTGGGTAGCATGGTGGCTAAGAGATTTGTTCAGCCATGACTCAGAAAATTCCTGATGTAATTCTTATCTGTGCTTTCAATTTGTTAAGATGGCCTGTGAGGGCCAAACCTAGACCTCTACCTTCAACATGGAGGTAAGAGCATAACACTGACCTACCTTGTAGGCCTGTTGTAAGGATTACAATAATATATATTGTAATATATATGCAAAGCACTTCGAACACTCAGCAGTGATGCTAGTTCTTATTATGTATCTCTCTAAGGAACAGACTGATAACTTGGCTAGAACTGATTCAGGGAATTATTTTAGCTAGAACTGAGTCAGGGAATATTCTGTAATAAAAGAAATTTTGTAACATCCAAAGTAGCTTTATTTGCATGTACTGCTCAGAAAATCAGGCAAATGTGTATCCAAAAAAAATTGGTCCTTGCCAATAGAATCTCTTGTTTATACCAGCCCATGATGTTTTCTGCAAGGTTAATTCTATACAAGCTGTGGTTCTCCAGAAGCTGTTGGATTCCAACTCCCATCAGCTCCAACCAGTATGGTCAGCAGTCGGGGCTGTTGGGAGCTGTAGTCCAGCAATATCTGGAGCACCTTGGGTTTCCTACCCCTGCTATACCAAATGCACTGTAATGTATAGACTCAGACTTTTTTTCTTTCTTTCTGTGAATTCAAATACTCTGAATGGCATACGTTCCTCTTTTTTAGCTTTTTTTTTGTTTTTCATTTATTTTACATTGCCATGATCTATTGTGGGGGAGGAGACCCATAGTCCTGCAGATGTTGTTGGACTCCATCCCTGACCATTGGCTGTGCTGACCAGGGCTACGAATGGTGGAAAATTCAATTTAGTTCATATTCAAGGTGATTCTGCCTCATTTGCACTTTCCAAAACAATATGCAAATCGAAACACAGCAATCTTTTAAAATCCACTTCTCTGAGGTTTCCAGTGAAGTTCTCCAACTAAGTAATGTGCAGGGCTGTACATAGCCACCCCCAATCTATCTTGTAGACCCAATTTGGGGCCCTCCCAAGAGGGCCAATCCCTGGGCCCATGCCCTGGGCAACCTCGACATCATCTTCCCCATCCTGGATTTGATCCTGTGGGGTGCTGCTTCTTTGCGATTGGCTTTCCTTGCAATGAAGCAGCGACTGGTACAGCACAGGATCCAGCTGGTAAGTGGGAGGGTTGGATACTGTGTGGTGTTGCTTCAGGGTGCAAGATAAGAAGAGGCCTGGAGGTAAGATGGAGAGGTTGGGTGTGAAATCCACCCACATCCTACCTTCCCCTCACAAAGATGCAGCTGCCCAGAAGTTCCCTCCTTTTTGCAGTTTCTCGTTCTTCCTGCTCATTCGTTCCTGCCTGACACCCCAGCCCCTGACAGCCCCAGATTGCTCTGGCCTGCCCAACCCAACCTATAGCAATGTGGGGCTCTTAACCCAACTCAGATCCCTCCAAATAGGCCCAATGTGGTTTGGGACTTAGCCAAATCTGCACATAGCCCTTGTAATGTGTACAAAAATGCATATACTAGGGTCAGGTGTGTATATAATGTCGCATATTAGTGAAAATAACATGCAAAACTGCATTATATTAGTGGGGACTGTTCTGCAAAAATGTGTAGGCAAAATTGAATACAAAAATGCATATTTTAGAAGAAGGAATTCCACAATAAAACGCTGATGAATTTTCATGAAGACTCTTTTTAAAAAATGATAATCACAAACTGATGTGAAAATGTCGAGAACTGAACTTAAGACTGGAGAAATGAGCAACGGAGAGCTACCAAAGTGGACATATTTGCCCATCCCTACTGGGACTAACTCGAGTTGGAGGCTAAAAAACATCTGGAGGACCAGAGGTTCCCCCCGGCCTGCTCTAGGAAGTACAAATATGATGGATCCACTGAATCTTCTAATGAAACATAAGGAGCAGAAAAACAGACAGCCCAGGGATGCTTGAAGTAGGTTGAAACTATTTATCATGAATGGCTAATGAAGAATGTAGCAGTGAACTATTTTCATCAAAGCTGATGATTCTAATTGCTTGAGCACTAGTCTCAGGGGCTCTCACAACTAGAATGAGTTTTGATGAGCTTAGGGTACCAGAGCCCGCCCGCTTTTGTACCTGAAGGTACAAAAAATAAAGACAGGTATTTTAATCTGCAATCTTAGTTTATAATGTATGTTTTTAATCTGCTGCTTTTATTTATATTTTCTTTTTGTTGTAAAAAAATTATTTTTAACTTTGACTTTTCTTGACAATTTTAATGTATCTTTTATAGTCTTTGTAAACCATTTACAGGTTTTATTTACAATTAAGCAGTATACAAATTCTGTTAAATAAACAATAATTTTTATCCATTTTCAACCTCCATCTTTATGCATGCTGTTGTTGCTGTTTTTGAAATACTTCTACGTAGGGCTGGGGGAGAAATTCAATTTTGTTTGCAACTTAATTTGCACATCTCAACCAATATACGAACCAAAACACAGTTGTCCTTTGAAATTTTCATTCCAAACTTTGCGATGTATTTCTCCATCTAAACAATATGTACAAAAATACATGTATTAGGGGAAAGTGTGCATAAAAATGCATATATTATTATTATTATTATTGTCTTTATTTATATCCCGCCATCCTTCCAAAACTGGAACTCGCAGCAGCTTCCAGATAAAAAACACATATAATTAAAACATACAGTCTAGATTAAAATAAAATTTAACTAATTCCAATATTAAAACTATTCATACTTATAGCTAAAAGAGAATTTAAAAAAACCAGTTTAAAAATGGAGGAATTAGGCATTAGCAATGCAGTTTCCGTCAAGCCCCATCTTTAGCAGCCGTCAATACCAAAGGCTTGTTGGAATAGAAAGGTCTTTGCTTGATGCCGGAAGGACTGCAGGGAGGGGGTCGTTCTTACATCCCTAGGAAGGGAATTCCAAAGCCCAGGGGCAGCCACTGAGAAGGCCCTATCACACGTCCCTACCAGTCATACTTGAGAGGGCGTGGGTATTGAGAGAAGGGCCTCTCCTGAAGATCTCAGGGTCCGGGCAGGTTCATACAGGGAGATATGGTCTGATAGATAGCCTGGACCTAAGCCGTATAGGGCTTTATAGATCATCACCAGCACTTTGAATTGTGTTCGGAAACAGACTGGCAACCAGTGGAGCTTTTTTAACAGGGGAGTTGTATGGTCCCTGTAACCCACCCCAGTTAACATTCTGGCTGCAGTACATTGAACCAACTGAAGTTTCCGAACAGTCTTCAGAGGCAGCCCCACATAGAGCGCATTACAGTAATCTAAGCGGGATGTAACTAAGGCATGTGTCACCGTGGCCAAATCAGTTGCAAAGTAAGTTGCAAAAGTAAGATACAAAAACATAATATTATGGAAAGTTGCTTGTGAAAGGTCAAAACTGCATATAAAATGTGTTTATTAAAAGGAATTTGCACTAAAATACTGATAAATTTTCATGAAGATTTTTCAAAAATGCAAATTGCTCAAGAAATATTGAGAACTGAATTTAAGAGACGGAAAACTGAGATACTGAGAGAAATCAAAACTGACAGATTCACCTGTATCTACATCTCACCTAAAATGGTGGTACAATACCATTCTGATATTTCACTTCCGTTGAGAAAACATCTAATTCTGGAATTGTTAGGAGAGTAACCATTCTTTCAGCAACCCATCACATCTTCCCTAAGGCCCCCTCAAACATGTGGAAGAGGTGGGTCATCTGTGGGATCTATACATTAGATCAGCTGACAGGTTCAGATGGAGACTTTTTATAGTTTTCTACGTATCAATTAATCTGCTTAAAGACTTGTGCAATCCCGTAACAAAGGCTGTACTGCAAAAGGATTGTGATGAATACAAACAGCCACCAGGTGACACTATTGCTGCATACAAACAGCATTTCACTGGCTCTGAGGTTAAATCTCTTGGACATAGAACACAGAGAGCATAGGATTGGATTTTGCAATGTTAGGATGTAATTTTAAGCACACTTTCTAGGCAGTCAAGCCTGTTGAAATCAAAGGGCCTTACTTTTGAGTAAACATGCTTAGGATTCAACGGTCAGATTCATTTATTTTTCAAGGAAGAAATGGCTCCCATAAATGTTCTCTCTCCACTTGTGACCATTAAATAGTTACATAGGTGGATGAGTGACAACAATGCAACCTAAACACATTATTTTTGCAGGATGCATATTTTTTAAAAATCAATTGTAAGATTTACACTAAAACAAAAAGTGGCAATTCTAGAGTAAAGACTTTGTATCCAGTGCTGGTCATACTCAAGAGTAGTCCTGCTGAAATTAATGGTAATGGTGATGGTAAACTTTGGTCCATTAATTTCAATGGGTCTTTTCTGAGTAGAACATGGTTGGATACATGTAGGCTGCAGTCCTAACCCTATTTACTTGAGAGTAAACTCCATGGAATTCAATAGGGGTTTCTTCTAAGTAGACATGATTCTAGTGGCGGCTGGTGGTTCCATGTCAGCAGGGCAGTGGAATCCGCTCTGGGTTTTAGCATGAACTTTCAAGGAGCTGTCCAAAATGCTGAACCTGTTTTGGGAACCCAGAGTGGATTCCATTGTCCCACTGACATGGAGCCACCAGCCAGTACTGCATTATTCAGCTCACACTGGTAGTATAGAAGCACTTTAGTGAAGTATTTGGGTTGGAGCAGGGAGCAGGAATCCCTGGCACTCCAAAGACTGGGACTTTGGTGCCCATCATCCTTGGCTACTGGCCATGCTGCCTGGGATTGTTAGAAGTTGGAAGTCCAACAAACATTTAGAGGGCCACAGGTTCCCCATTCCTGACACACACTGCCTGCACACACACCACACATTATCACTGCTGCTAGAGAATTTCAACAATGTGTTAACTGAAACATATGTGAGAATGTGGGCCTGAGATCTTAAAGCACAGCCCCACACACAATGGGTATAACCACCTTCTCTGGAGAAACTGTGATCGTAATAATATGATTTTCATCTTCTAGCAAAATTTAAAGACCACTTAACTGGCTACTGCTCCTGTATTCAGGGCAGTCATTCATTGCAGCTTAATGCCCATTCAGCCACTCTTTCCCTCAAAGGTGCCTTCAATGGAAATTTCAGGCACTAAAAATAAAAGCCTTAGATCATCAACCCACTTCTGGTCATTGAGTTGGTTAATGCAGACCTTATGAAAAAAATATACTTGCAGTACTTTCTGATGAGCTGTGTAATCCAATCCACTAAACATCACTATATTGATCTAACGTAATTATTTTCAGTGGAGTGGAGTTTGGAAATTGTAAGTTCCTCTAATGAATACCATAAAGGGAAGAAAAATAAAGCTGCAATGTATTAAGTCACAACTGAAAACATCCAAGATGGAAAGATGAGGATTATTTAGAATTGCGAGGGAGAAGCTGTAATGTCTTCTGTAATAACAAACAGGGGTAGCAATTACAATTACTAAGAGACATTATATAACAAGATCTAGTAAATTAACTAAGTGAGCCTATCTTCAAGTTAATTCTGCTGGGCAGGATACGCAGCTTTTGCCTGGTGAGCACAATGTTACGCTGGCAGACAAAATGATGCAAGGAGGAAAACTGAGTGGAGTTGGGGGCTTGGATGGGAAAAGAAGACCTTAATCATAGAAACATTATTCTGAGTCATACCATTGGTCCATCTCGCTCAGTATTGCTTACACTGACTGGCAGCTGCTCTCCAGGTTTTCAGATAGGGATCTTTCCCAGCTCTACCTGGAGATGCTAGAGACTGAGCCTGGGGCCTTCTGCACACAAGGTGTGTATTCTGCCATTGAGTTAGTTCTGTTTTTGATGCCCTCCTAGGAGAATGCAAAACAGAGGGCACGGGCTACCAACCTCTGGATACTTGCATGCAGAAGGTCCCAGGTTCAATCTCTGGCATCTCCAGTTGAGGCTGGGATTGACTTTTGCCTGAAACCCTGTAAAGCTGCTGCCAGTCAGAGTACTGAGCTAGATGGACCAATGATCTGACTCTGTATAAGGCAGGCTCCTACGTTCCTATGAAATACTCTGTGTAGTGCTGTTGTGGTGTCCTGTCAAGTATATCATACCAAAGGCTCTTCCAAAACCCAGCTGAGAGAGAACCAGATAATCAAAACCACAAGTCAGCCGAGGAGAAAATGATAAATATTTTACATGGTCCAGGAAACAATCCTTATTATGCATTAGAGTAAAAGTATCTTATGGGCCAGATGATCTCTGCACTTTAAAAGACAGAAATTGTCCTTAGTGCTATATAACCGATTGATCCACATTTTGACAAATAGCAGTTTTGTGGGACTCACAATTGCAGCCACTTTTCCCAATTCAGAGTTGCAGCTGCTTTTCCCAATTCAGCAAAGGCGCATGAGATAATGAGCAATACTTGTACTTAGAAATGGAGTTGAAAAGACTCTTTTCCACTCCAATTGGTAGGTCTCAGCAGACAAAACACAGTTTTTCTTCTTTTAACAAATGCTGTTTCACAAGGGGGCAAACGGGGCAGCTGTCAGCAGATAAGAAACTCCAGAATGGATACTTAGCAATTCATCAAATAAGTTACTGTAGAGGGATGGAAGCAAAATAGAGAATCTTAAATGAATGGTATAAAGAAACATAATATATGCTATTGTGGCCAACAACCTACTACAGTATTTTGAGTTGAATTAATCAAGTACCATTCCAATTGAAACACAAATTTGCATATTACTAAAAATCAATCCATATTGAAGTTACTAAAAGGAAAGAAGTTACTACACCCTGGAAACAAAACAGGCTCAAAAATAGGGAAGGATGCTCTTAACTTGCAACCCTACCAATTAAAACTTGATCTCATTAACTAAAATTTAGAGAACAATTCTAGCTACCATCAGGCTCTAAGTTTCCCTTCAGGCTCTCTAAAACTCTTCACATAAAGCTTCCCTATGGATACAACCACATGTCAAGTAACTTCTGACACTGCATGACTATTATGCTGATGGGCACCACTTCTTGGTAGTGACTTGTTTGGGCATGTTGGTAAATTGACAACCATGCTTCTCTGAATTGATACATAACATAAGAAGAACCTGCTGGATCAGGACAATGGTCCATTTAGCCCAGCATTTCACAGTGACCAACCAGATGCCTGTGGGAAACCCACAAGCAGGACCTGAGCACAAGAACAACCTTCCCTCCTGCAGTTTCCACCAACTGGTATTCAGACTCATACTGCCTCTGACTGTAGAGGTTGAGTACAGCTATTGTGGTTAGTAGCCTCTGATCCCCTTATCCTCCGTGAATTTGTCTAGTCCTCTTTTGAAGCCCTCCAAGTTGGTGGCCATCACTGCCTCTTCCAGGAGCGAATCCCATAGTTTAACAATGTGCTGTGTGAATAAGAACTTTCTTTTGTCTGAATCTTCCAGCATTCAGCTTCACTGGATGTCCACGAGTGCTAGCGTTATGAGAGAGGGAGGAAAACTTTTTGCCATCCTCTTCTCTCCATGCCATGCATTTTATACACTTCTATCATGTCACCACATGGGAGCAGACATTACTTCCTCTCTGTCTGCATCCACAAGGACAACCTGTGTGGAAGGTTTTAGAATGTTTAAACCAAACCTCCAGTGCACCTTTTGACTAAGAAACTCCTGCTTCATTCTTTAGTATCACAAAACACATCTAGTAGTCTCTGTTTGTTGTAACATACTGCTTTACCATATTACAGTTACCAGGATTTTCTTTGATCTTCAGCTCTACATCTTGCTGATCTATTATATGTTGATCCTTGTAATGTTATAAGGTATTGTATACAATTAGTTCAAGTACAAGGTGGAGATAACTTTGGAGGGGAAAAAGCTACTGAGTCTGAACTTTATTCCTAGATGTGCAAAACCAAAGGTGGTATAACATTTTTAAAGAGCAGCAGATGTCTCAGAAGGTGTTGAAAGATTTCAGGTACATTCATGATATACTTTCAAACACACCTTGCAATTTTCCCATAGAACTAGGTCATTTTACCTAGAAACCTTGGAAGGGAACAAAATTGTTGGCAAATTTCTTCAAAAGAGAAAAACCTGTTACAACTACACTGCTGAGAAGGTGCCATTGATGTCAATGATAGAGATGATAGGTGAAATATATTTTAAGGAAAAAACACAAAACACTGGAGTCACTGAACTCCATCCAGAAAATGGTATGTATGTCCAGATGAAATCAGTTGGCTTGTGCACTGTACTCATATCCCTCTGATTTCAATTATTCTTAAGTGTCTCTACCTATAACTGGATTATAACTGGAAAGTTTCTTTGTTAGTCCTTCTTGATCTTTCAGCAGCGTTTGACACGATCGACCATGACATTCTCTTGGGCCGCCTCTCCGAGATGGGCTTACGAGGCACTGTTTTTCAGTGGCTCCGCTCTTTCTTGGAGGGCAGATCACAGAGAGTACTATTTGGGGATTTTAGCTCTGATCCCTGGCCGTTGTCATGCGGAGTACCACAAGGCTCGGTGCTTTCACCGATGCTGTTTAACATTTACATGAAACCGCTGGGAGAGATCATCCGGAGGTTTGGAATTCGGTTTCACCAATATGCTGATGACACCCAGCTTTATTTTTCCTTCCCTCCGGATATGAAAGATGCCATCCTTCCTTTAAATAATTGTCTAACAGCAGTTAAGACCTGAATGACACAGAATAAGCTGAAATTGAACCCAGATAAAACTGAGGTGCTGGTGGTTGGGCACCAAACCAAGTTGGAAATAGGGAATGTACCGTTATTAGACGGAGTTTTACTCCCTTTAGAGACCCAGGTTCGTAGTTTGGGTGTCCTTCTGGATTCGGCCTTGACTTTGGAGGCCCATGTCTTAGCAACTTCCAGAAGTGCCTTTGCCCGCCTAAAATTGGTTCGCCAATTGCGCCCTTTTCTGGAACTCTCTGACCTAACCACGGTTACCCATGCCTTGGTTACGTCTAAGTTAGACTATTGTAACTCGCTTTATACTGGACTTCCCCTTAAAATACTTCGTCAACTGAAATTAGTCCAAAGAGCGGCTGCCAGGATGTTAATAGGAGCAGGTTGGCGAGTTCACACTACTCCGCTCCTAAAACAACTACACTGGCTTCCAATTTCTTATCGAGTTCAGTTTAAAATCCTGGTTTTAACGTTTAGAGCTTTATCTGGTTCAGGCCCTAGTTATCTTTCAAATCGTATTTCGTTTTATGAGCCTGCTCGTTCTTTAAGATCTTCATTAGACCCCGGCCTTAATATTCCTTCTTTTTCCCAAATTCATCGGACTGGTACTAGGAATAGATCGTTTTCGGTGGTAGCACCAACTCTTTGGAATTCTCTTCCGCAGGAAATTCGTTCTTCCCCCTCTTTAATTAGTTTTCGTCACCAAGTTAAGAACTTTTTATTTCGGTTAGCTTTTGAATTGTAATGTGAGAGATAATTTATATTTTTTTTATATATTGTATATTGTATAATGTGTTTGCACTATGTTATTGTTTTGGCCGCTTAGAATTCTTTGGAACTGAAGCGGGATATAAACTTTTAAAATAAATAAATAAAAATAAATTATGGTCATTTTCTCTAGTCAAGTTACTGATCCAGAAATTCTATAGTGTATTCTTAATTTACACCAGTACAACTATTTTCACCAGCAAAGGACACTACAGTTACCAAAAGGACTCCTTTGGTAATATTGGGACCATCCAGTGTATTTCAAAAGAGTGTTCATGTTAGTTTGCCACGTACATTTATTTATTTATTTATTTATTCATTACTTAATTTATATCCCACCTTTCCTTCCCGCAGGAGCCCAGAGTGGCAAACAAAAGCACGAAAAACACGTTAAAACATCACAAAAACACTTTAAAATATATTAAAACAAAACATCTTTAAAAACATTTTTTAAAAAGCTTTGAAGACATCTTAAGAAAGAAAAAGGGTTAAAAACATTGGGTTGTTTTTTTTAAAGGTTTACAAACATATTAAAAAGCAATTCCAACACAGACGCAGACTGGGATAAAGTCTCAAAAGGCTTGTTGAAAGAGGAAGGTCTTCAATAGGCACCAAAAAGATAACAGGGATGGTACCTGTCTAATATTTAAGGGAAGGGAATTCCACAGGGTAGGTGCACAGGAGACCCTCACCTGCAAAGTGCAGTGATCGACTGGGTATATAAGAAATTATTTGAAGCTCTTTCAGGTATCCTGGTCCCAAGCAGTATAGGGCTTTGTACACCAGAACTAGAACTTGTCCTGGTAGCAAATGGGTAACCAGTGCAGTTCTTTCAGCAGCAGGGTGATATGTTGGTGATACCCTGCTCCAGTGAGCAGTCTCGCATCCGCAGTTTGCGCCAGCTGCAGCTTCCAGACCAACCTCAAGGGCAGCCCCACATAGAGCACATTACAGTAATCCAGCATGGAGGTTACCAGCGCATGGACAACAGTGGTCAGGCTATCCCAGTCCAGAAACGGCTGCAGATGTCTTACCAGCCAAAGCTGGTAAAAGGCACTCCTAGCCACTGAAGTCACCTTGGCCTCGAGCGACAAAGATGGATCTAGGAGCACCCCCAGACTACAGACCTGCTCTTTCAGAGGGAGTATGACCCCATCCAAAGCAGGCAACTGACCAACTATCTGAACTCAGGAACCACCAACCCACAGCACCTCTGCCTTGCTAGGATTCAGACTCAGTTTATTGGCCCTCATCCAGCCCACCACAGAGTCCAGGCAGCAGTCCAGGGCTTGCACAGCCTCTCCCGATTCAGATGTTACAGAAAAATAGAGCTGGGTATTGTCAACCTACTGCTGACACCTTGCCCCAAATCTCCTGATGACCACTCCCAGGGGCTTCATAAAGAGCATTGGGGACAAGATGGTACCCTGCGGCACCCCACAGCACAACTACCAGGGGGCTGAAAAATGATCACCCAATACTATTCTCTGAAAACGACCCTGGAGACCATCTCACCAAGTGGGCCCAGAAGGATACCATGGTCAATGGTATCAAAGCCCGCTGAGAGATCAAGTAAGAGTAACAGGGTCGCACTTCCTCTGTCCTTCTCTCAATAAAGGTCATCCATCAGGGTGACCAAGGCCAATTCAGTCCCATAACCAGGCCTGAACCCAGACTGGGTCAAGATAATCTGTTTCATCCAAGAGTACTTGCAATTGCTGCACTGCAACCCTCTCAATCTCCTCCCCTAAGAAGGGAGTATTTGTGACCAGTCGGTAATTGTCGCAGACCAATGGGTCTAGGGTGGGCTTTTTCAGGA
This sequence comes from Rhineura floridana, assembly GCF_030035675.1. Taxonomy (NCBI): domain Eukaryota; kingdom Metazoa; phylum Chordata; class Lepidosauria; order Squamata; family Rhineuridae; genus Rhineura; species Rhineura floridana. Next base: position 50,483,497 of record NC_084489.1, read on the forward strand.
GTGGTCGGATCACCGCCTTTTTCAGGGCAGCTGGAACCACTCCCTCCTGCAATGATGTGTTGACTACACCCTGGATCCACTCAGTCAAACCCCCTCGGCAAGCTTTAATAAGCTAAGAAGGGCAAGGATCGAGAGGACACATTGCTGTGTCCTGAAGATAAAAGGACCTGAAGATCAGTGGCATCTCAAAGACTAACCATGCATCTGAAATCTGTGGACTACTCCAGAATAAGGGATGCAAACAGTGCAATTGTGGTGATATTTTGCAATTGTCCTGGATCCTAAATTCATCATGCATGTAAGGGGGGAGGATTCCTGCCAACTCCCACTCCATCTGCACACACACCCCACTATATCTCATACCATTTTCAAGGATTCTCCATCCCTTTTGGGAGGACACAGGAGGCTGCAGAGGAAATGAGGAGACAACGGGAGAGTCCCATTCTATTGATATGAAGTCTGTTCTATTCACAGAGGGAAAGTTAGGTTCCAAACCATTCAGGTTTTATCTGAAACAGATAAAACAAAACAAAATCTGAACCAAGGTGTGGTACCTACAAATGCTACAAGGTTTAACTGATGGATCAGCTACATAGATCAAAAACCATTTAGCCAACTAAAAAGGTGCCACTGTTAATCAGTTGCAGATTTAAAAAAAAAACTAATCCAAGTCCTTATAAAACTTGCAAATGGCAAGCATGACCTTAAAAAAGGTACACCCACTTTTCTCTCACATGGGATAGAATTCCTCTTCTGAAATGATGTCTAGTTTGACACATGTGCTTCTTGCTTCAGAAATATTATTTTACCTACATGCGTTTAATCAATAATAAACTAAAATTAATATGGTTAATCAATTACATTTTCTTTAACCCAGTTACAGTCTTAGTAGCTACTATAGTTAATTATGCTGAAGTTTCTCTTACCATCCTGTTTTCTAAACTTGGCTTCTTCTAAATTCTCTGCATTTTCAAACCTGGGCAAGCCAGTTTGATTGATAATTCAGGGATATTTAAAAGATCTGGCCAGCATTCAGGAAGCTGATATTCCATTGGTTCATTGTAGCAAGGTGTCTAATAGTTCAATATAGGAGAACTCTAAATTGTGGGACAATAAATGCTGATCTATCATTAGCTGTTCGAAATTAGCTTAAATTATTCATTTTAGGGACAGTAGAATAAGTGCTTTGAAGAATTTAAAAATGTTTAATCATTCTCTCCTCCCTCCCCAAAGATCTATATGGTTGGGCTGAATGATAATGTATTGAGATTTTAAATAATATAAAAAACCTGGTTCCAAAGTAATAGGAAGCTATTGTTTCCCACTACGTGGATGAGTGGACAAGAGCCTCAGACTTGCATGTTCCCCCTTCCATTTTCCTCTTTTTATGTACCAGAGGAGGAGACTGAAAGTGTTCACTTCAAACTAAACAGTTTCCTGTGACCTCTACATTCAGGGAACAGTGGTTTGTATCCGCTATCAGTTCCAGAACAAGCCAAGATCTGAAACCATGCTTTGATCCTGGCTTCTTCTCACTAGTCACAATTGAAACAAATTGCAGTACCCTGAATTCAGACATCTCTGGTGAGAAAACAGAAGGGGGAGAGAGTGAGTATGAGCCTGAGCTTTGTGCAGACACATTCACATGGTTTTCTGAGATAATGTTATGATTATATCCATTAAAAAAAACTTGGGCAAATCCCTCTAGCTTAATCTAAGCCACCTCACAGGGCTAATATGAAGAAAGAACAGGATAATTTCATGGATGTTACCCTAAGATGCTTGGTGGAACATATAAATGTGATTGCTTCTCAACCTACAAATGTATACAACAATTTGAGCAGTTTTGAGTGCAGGCATTAAGAGAGAGTTACGATCATAAAGTGCATTTAAACAGAAGTGACAGTTAATGCGAACAAAGACTCGCTTGTATACTATAGTCAGCATGGATTTTTCGCATTCTGCAATGTTAAATGGAAAATACCCCCATGCCATTCTGATGCTTCCTATAAACCCATTTCAAAACAAAACCATACAAAACCTATAGTCCTGAACTCAGAAACGCTTGCTTAACAACCCTCTAAATTTTCATGGTGATACACAAAACAGTCAGAGAGAATCAAGAGTTCAAAATGTAAAACGAGAGAGAGAAAAACAGATCCCCTTTTGGACTTTTTTCTACCAGACTTCTCATAATGTGTTGAAATTAATTAAAAATCAGCCATGTTCACAGAGTACCTGTAATCCTAATACTGACTTTGCCCCATTCTCTGACCTTCATCTTCTGCAGTTTAAAAATCAAAAAAAATGCCTGGCTGATTTTTAATTAATTTAAGAAATTTAGCACTGAACTCAATGATAAGGCTGGGCATGCTCAGTAAGAACCAACTGTCAGTGTTCTAAAAGCCAGACTCACAGATGCTGGGCTGGCCTAATCAGGGGGCCACACCCACACCAGACCTTTATTTCACTTTAGACAGTCATGGCTTCCTCCAAAGAATCCTGGGAAGTGTAGTTTGTGAAGGGTGCTGAGAGGAGACTCCTATTCCCCTGACAGAGCTCCAGTGGCCAGAGTGGTTTAACAGTCAGCTGCTCTGATTGAAGCTCTGTGAGGGGGAACAGGGCATCTCCTAGCAATTCTCAGCACCCTTCACTAACTACACTTCCCAGGATTCTTTGGGGAAAACCATGACTGTCCAAAGTGAAATGTCTCGTGTGGATGTCGCCAGTGAAAGTTATGGTTTAAATTTGGGTGGGAGGCTACATGTGCCTGGTGTAGAATAAAAAGGTGGGGGTAATGGAGAATTTTTATATACAACCACACATATAAACATAGATATAAGATACAGGTTTATGAGATATAACAAAGTAACAAAGGAACTAAGCAAAAGGGCCCACAGGCCTTTGGAACCCCCTAAAATCCAGTGTCACAGAGAACCCTAAATCCTAGCATTAACAATTAGGCCTGTGAGTGAGGCCTGGAGAGCAGGCAATGGTCAAATTCACCTCACTTTGAACTCCTGCTGTTGCCAAAACAGGCCTGTGTGTGACTGACTTTAATTAACGAGTATATTGTTCAGAAGCAAATGAGCATGTAACCTATGGTTGATATTTTAAACCATTTGATCCTGGAAAAGTAACTATTAGTTGGCAATTATACATATATTTTATTCTTGTTCTAAGTATCCTGTACAGCAATGGCTCCAACTAGTGGACAAACTTTGAAATATTATCAAAGTGGGAATGAGAGAAACTTTGATTTTTAAGATGTCCTGGTGTGTAATTTCAATCTTGGCAAATAGAATACAAACTTTATAAGTGGGTTTCCATGGTAAAAAGGTATTCTGAGGTGGTTTGCCTTTTCCATTCCTCTGGGGCTGAGAGATAGTGGCTGGCCAGAATCACCCAATTATGTGGTCTCCAGTCATAGTCCAGTACTTTAATCATAACCCCTTCTCTGTAACTATGTATTGTTAAATTAGGAATGGGATTTCTAAGAAAATATAAGGTAAAAGAACCCCTATAGCAAATTAATAGAACTGTGGTACTCATGAACTTCCAGTCACTTTAGTTGAACCTAACCCAACCTGGTATCGTTGTATCACTCAAGGAACATGTTGTAACATCCCCAGGTGTACCTGGGTCAGCCTGGCCGATCAGGAACAGGTATGCATGAAGGCCCACTCACAATAGCAGAATGTAGTGTATGGTAGTAACTGGTTTCAACTGGCCTAGAAGAGCATTAGTCAAGAGGGACAGCAGAACAATGGTGATATTAGGAAGACAGACAGAATATTTGAATAAGAAGTATGTTAAGACAATGACAAATTACCTGTACACGTGTTCATGTAACTAGAGAGTAGAATTACCTAATGTTTTCTGATTGGTTTGAAAATATTGCAGAGAGGAGGAACTGTTACGTTATGTGGGAAGGAACTTGTGGGATCGGTGAACTAATGTCACATGTGTACTTAGTACTGTATAAAAGAGCCGTGCAGACTGTGCCTCATTACAGTCCTCACCAGACTCTCTGGGAGGCTGACCCTGCGTACCCTTGTAAAGAACAAAGGCCTACCTTTTTGCTTCAAGCCTGTGTCTTCAAATTTCTTCAAGGACCCCCAGTCTAAGATCCCAAAAATTCTCCATCGGGGAAACCCTGAAAAAGAATAATACTGTTCACAATGTTTTCCTTTTGGAAAGGAAAGGGTATTCCCCCTCCCCAGTGCACACCCAACCAATCTCCTGCCCTCCCCCTCCCCCTCCCCTTCCCACCCCACCACCAGGTCAGTTTCACCTATCCAAAGCATGACTGCACAAGAGTAAGTCCCACTGAACTCAAAAAGCATGCAAATGATCAAATCTGCCATCCCTCCCTCCTCCCTCCTATCCCCTCCCTCTTGCCCCTTCCCTCCCCCTTCCCTCCCCCTTCCTTCACCCCTCCCTTTCCCTCCCCCATCCCCTTCTTCCCCTCCCCTGCATCCTCCCCCTCGATCAGTTTTACCTATCCTATGCATGATTGTACAGGACTAATCCCATTGAACTCAATAAGCATGCAAATTATCAAACCTGCCCTCCCTTCCTGCTCCTTCCCATCACCTCCCTTTTGCCTCTTCCCTCCCCCTTCCTTCACTCTCCCCTCCTTCCTCCTCCCCTCTGCCCCCTTCCTCCTTCCCTCTGCCCCCTTCCTCCTTCCCTCTACTCTCCCCTCCCCTCCCCCATGGTCAGTTTTACCTATCCTAGCCACAATTGCACAGGGCTAAATTCCACTGAACTCAATAAGCATGCAAATGATCAGACCTGACTTTCCCCTCCTTCTACTCTCCTCTCCCTTCCTCCTCCCTTCCTCCTCCTCCCCTGCCCACTCCAGGCCTCCCTCCACATGGTCAGTTTTACCTATCCTAAGTATGATTGCACAGGAGTAAATCCCACTGAACTTAATAAGCATGCAAATGATCAATCAATTCTCAGCAAACTTGCACAGGATCCCATTTCTTACCTCCTGGATTAAAAAGCAGAGAAATTCACTAACAGGCAAAAAACTTTCGGTTTAAGACATGTTACCAAATTCTTCCAAGCTACACAGCAAGTGGATTGGACTGTGAAAGACCAACCCAAATTGTCTTTGCATTTTGACAAATTTGTAGGGCAGTACAATATCTCAGAGAGGAGGTCAGGTCTCCTGCTCCCCTGGTGCGTTCACTATAGCTGCCCGATTTCCCTGCTTTTTAAAGTTTGATAGAAATATCTGTGGGCCATAGGTATGTTCTTAAACCGCATGGTTTTTTGCCTGTTAGTGAATTCAATCAGAATTATAAAGTTTGTTTTGGGCTATGAATGCTCCAGGCTAATCAAAGGGATTTCAATGTTTAATGGAGGCCAGAGTGCAATTAAAACATCTAAACATCTTATTTATGCAATAAATGTATGAACAAATTAACACTGCTGGTGCATGCCTAAAAGGCAGATTTTGTCCTTTTAAACTGAGAATCCATGCGGATCCATCCCCATGCCATGTAGTTTCATTTCAGTGAAAGAAAGGAATATTCCTAATTTATGAGAGTCAGATTTACAAGATTTTCACTCCAGATGTTTCACTCTTGCTGTTAAGATTAAAAGAAGTCCACAGTTTGTTGTTTTCATGAATATTGCATATCAAAATGCTGGCAAAGGAACAAGGATATCAGTGACAGAAAATTAAAATGGAAGGTGAACAGTGTGCATGCAGTTCAGTGCACTATGCAAAGATGCTGAAGAGGATGGAAGTTGAAGTAATGCGAATATTGCACAAGTAACCCACTATACTAAACCTCAACAGGCAATATAGAAGAAACAGGAAATTACTCTTAAAATGACAGCATTCACATTCCAAGATGAAATTACAGGCTCATGGGTCTTCTAAAAGAGCTGTGCAGTAGAAAACAATATGATTGCAACACATAACAACAGACATTTGTAACTGAAAATTCTGGACTGAGGCAAAGATAACAGGGAAGTGTTTTTTAAAAAGGTAATATAATTATAATTATATTTAAACAATTGGATACTTAACCCTTTGAACTGTTAATATCCATCTTCAAAATTTCATTGTTATAATTTTTAAAACGTGTTTTAAACTTCTAGCGCCCAGTGATTCTAACACCTAGTGATATCAGTAAGTCTTGAAATACTTCAGATATTTATGTAGGAGAACACTGAACAAAGATAAGAAGAGCTGACATCATGTCACATGTGGTAATTAGGGAAGGTCATCTGAAGGAACAACATGGTGTCCCAGCAAAGGCGACATACAAAAAAAGAAGTGGTTTTTTTTGTAACAAAATAATGAAGTTAAGGCTATGTGTTTTGTAGGTGCAGTGTTCTGCCGAACGAGAATCACAGGACTCTCTGTTTACTGGACCAGCTCAAGCTCGTCTCCAGTTACACATAATTGTTCTTTGAAGCTTAAGCATTCAAAACAACAATCAAAAGATGTTACATGTTCAATACTGATACTAATGTAGCCTAGTTTTAGTAATCTTTAGAACTAAGGGGGGTGGTTTTAAACAGACAGTGGTGGTTGGTACCCATTGGAATTGGAAGGGTGGAAGATAGGGAGCCCAACAGCTTGGTGGAATCAGAATCAATGACAGGCAAAACCAACTCGTTCTAGTTTTGTCCCCATCCCTGTTGAGTTCTACAGGGGTTAGACTGAGACTAAGGAGGAGTAAGATGACATGCAATACCATTCCCTTTTATCCATACCATACATTTAAAGCACACCTAATGCACATTTAAAGCAAATGCCTTTCCCCATAGAATCCTGGGAACTGTGGTTTTCTCTCACAAAGCTACAAATTCCATGCCCCCTTAACAAACTACACTTCCCATGATTCTTCAGGAGCAGTCACATACTTTAAATGTGTGTTGAATGTGCTTTAAATGTACAGTGTGAATACTTGGAATTTTTTTTTTCCTGGGGGTATGTGTCAAGTGACCCAGAGAAAAATAGTGGAGGTAGCAGAATATATGAGATTGTAACTGTTTTATTTTTGTACACTGCCCATAGAACAACTATTATGCAGTGAATGCTAAACAAAATTAATAGATGAATGAATAAACATCAGAAGACAGGCTAGGCCAACTTTCCCCAACCTGATAACCTCCACACCTTTTGGATTACAACTCCCATCACACCATTTTGTCATGCTGGCTAGGGCTGATGGGAATTGTAGTCCAATACACCCAGAGGGCACCAGGTTGGGGAAGTATAACCTAGGCCAGGTGTGGGGACCCTTTGGTGCACCAGATGTTACTGAACTGCAATTCCCACCAGCCCCAGGAAGCATGGCAATGGTCAGGGATGATGGGAGTTGTAGTTCAGCAGCATCTAGAGGTCCACACCTGACACAGAAACACACGTTTCAGGCTGTTTCTTATACAACAATGCTTTCTGTATACGGAAGCAGTAATTCGAGAAGAGAGTTGCCACCTCTGGCTAGGCTCCTGTCTATAACCAACACGCGACAGACTCAAGGGCGGCAGGTGAACTGGCAAGGCATCTAAATTGCGAGACAGTGATGGAAAACACTTCACCTGTTGAATTCAGCGGTCAAAGGCACAGGGCCCTGGGGAGGGGGGAAGGAAGGAGAGAGAGAAAGAGCTTATTAGATCTTTCATTTCATTCATTTGGCTTTTTCATTCTGGAAAAAATAAACGCGGAGGAGAAGACAGCGGGAATGGTTCCAAGCTGCAATGTCGGGGGAAGGGGGGCAAAGGAAGAACAATAGCAGGAAGCTAAACAGTGCCAGGCGGCTCCGAGGGAGGTGGAAAAAACAACAAGCAAGCCCGGTCCACTCTCGCTGCGGACAGGCCGGAGGCGGGAAGGTTGGATGAAGAACAGGGGGTGGAGAAGAGACGGAGGTGGTGGCCGAAGCTCCACCCCGCTCGGGGCCGTTCTCCTCCCAGGCGGAGGGATTGTGACGCTCGCGGCGCTGGAACACCTGAAGCCACGACGGGAGCGGGCAACGTGAGGTAAAGCAAACAATTAATTGGGAGAAAAGGAAGGGAAGTCCCTGGCCAGGCAGCGGGCGAACGGGAGGGAGGCGGGCGGCATGAGGGTTCCTATCTGAGGGAAGGGCACACAGACCTTCGAGGCGGCGGCGGGCGTCGACGCCATCAGCTGCCTCCCTTTCTTCCCTCAGAGGCGCCAACAAGGTAAGGTGGTGGGTGCCGCTTTGGCCCAGGCCCTGCCTCGGTCTCTGGGCTGGAAAAGCAGGTTCTTCCTGGGGCAGCGGCTAGCGTTGCTGCCGCCGTAGGGCGGGGCTGCGCATGCCGGGCAAGGGACCACTTCGGCACCATCAGCAGTAGCACCGGTGGGGCTGGCCGGCTCCTCAGGAGGAGAAAAGGTGAATAGCTGAGCCTGAGGATGCCTTGAAGTAGGAGGTTGGTGGGGAAAGGGAGAGGGGAGCTGCGTTCTTCGGGACCGGACCAGGATCTCTCTCTCTCCCCCTCCCCCCACCGCCCGTGGTAATAATTTCCTGGTTCCAAAATGGCATCTCTTTCCCTCTTGTCTGCTCGCTTTTTTCTCCCTGCTCATCCTTTTAACAGAGATTACACCCAGCAGGTGCCTTGTCTTCCTTTCTCCCCCTTTTTGTAATTTGATGCTTGGTTTCCTTTTAATCATTAACTTGAGCGCTTGCTGTTTGCAGGCCATGGAAGGCTAACTAATGTTTTTAGATGGGGAGCTCTATATTGCCATTTAAGCTGGACTTAAATGATGATGATATTTACAGCACTGTTACCTTTGGTGCCTGCTAGGCACTGCACATGGCCTGAACTGGATAGTCTTGATCTGCAGTTCAGGATTGCATCTAGGATTGAGAAATAGTTTGGTAGTAATGGTTGTGTTTAGATGATTATATCTTGGTTTAATAATCTGATACATTAATGAGCCTTTTACTTATCAGTGCATGCAGGTGCTTTGCTCCTCTCTTTGCTGAGGCAGCAAACAAACCAGGAAGTTTCCACTTAACCACAGTTTACTGTCTTATCCAAACTGGGAAACTGTAGGTACCCATTATGGGAGAAGCCAGGATATTAAACCATGGTTTGAAGTTGATTTAATATCCTGGTTTGTTCGGAACCTGATAACCATATATTTCTGGTTTGGATTATACTGGAAATGATGGTTAATTGGAGACTTCCTGATTTAATCACAAGCAGGAGTGAAGGAGCTGCATGCATGGTGAAAGAGATCGCTCATATCTTAACTCTCAAGTCAAGATATGATCATCTGAATGTAGCCTTCATGAGTTTATGTGGCCTTCAAAGGTTTAGGCTTATAATGGCAACTGTATATATTGAATTCCTATCCCAGAAAGAATGGAAGGTTAATGATAAGGCTGATGTGGGGAGATCCCTGCGGTGTCACTTAGACCTCCCCCGGTATATTTCATTGTGTATTAATGTATTGCTTCACTGTTGTATATCTTATCTAACCTTTAAGGACCCTGTGATACGGTGACTTGCCCAAAGCCATCCAACAACCTTCATAGCTGAAGAGGGGTTTACTAAATCCATGCCCAACTGTCAAAAAAGGACCCTGTCAACAAACCTGAGGGAAATCCCTTCAAACCAATCCAAGTAGTAGTTTCTGACATCTCCAGTGTAGACTCTATGAACTGTGGCATTCAAGCCAGACTACATTTGAGCAATTCTTATCAATGGAGAATCAAGCTAAACAATAATAATCAGTGGAAGATGGTTTGCCTTCCAGTGGGACAATTCATACACTGGCTGGTAAGGTTCAGCTGACACAAGGATGGCAAAGGAGAAGGATTTGGAGAAGGAAAGGGCTGTAGCTCAGTGGTAGAACATCTACTTTACATACAGAAGATCCAGGTTCAATGCTTGGGAGTGTCCAGGTTGAGCTGTGAGAGAACCCTATCTGAAATCCTGGAGAGCCGCTGCCAGTCAGTGGAGACAGTACTGAGCTAAATGGACCAATGGTCTGACTTGGTATAAGGCAGCTTCCTATGTTCCAAATGTTTGCCATAATGGTCACCTCATAGGCCTAGAAATGGGCTCTCTGGGATACTCAGGCATTTTAGGCTTGAGTCTTCCTCCACTGGTGCTCAAGTTCTTTCCCTGCCCATTTCATATGTCCCAGCTCTTTAGCAAACCAGGGAGCCAGAAATCTATGAAGCTGGGAGACAGGGAATGAAGCTAAAAACATACAATAAGAACACAAGTAGAGTCTTGCTTTATCAAACTGAAGATCCATCATGTCCAGTAGCCTGTTCCCACAGTGGCCAATGAGGTGTTTCCACATGCAGGGCATGAAAGCTGTAACCCTCTCTCCAGCAGTTGGTATTCAGTGGCATACTGTCTCTGTACCTTGAGGATCTATGTAGTCATCATGATGCTGGTAAACTGGATCCTCAATTATTTTTCTGAACCTAAGCCCCCTTTAAAGCCATCTTAACTAGTTATAATCACTGTTTTGTAGCAGCAGTTTCATAAATTAATTGTGTGTTGTGTGAAGAAGTATTTTCTTTTGGACATTCTAAATCTACTGCTGATAAATTTCATTGTATGCCTCCAAGTTCTAGTATTATGAGAGAAGATGGGTAAAAATCCTCTATCTACTTTCTCCACACCATGTATACTTTTATAAACTTCCTGTCAGGTCCACCCTGGCTGACCCCCCTCCTTCCCTGCCCCCAAACTAAAGAGGCCCAACTGTTGTAAGCCTTCTTGTAGGAAAGATGTTCCAGACTTCTGATCATTTGGCTTCCCCTTTTTTGAATCTTTCCAGCTCTATACTATTCATTTTGAGATGGAGTAACCATAACTGGATGTGGTATTCCAAGTGTGGCCACATCTGTCATTGCCAAGGAGGTTTAAAACCCTCTTTACTCACTAACTGGTTTAGAGCATGCCATAAGCCTCAGTTTCCTCTCTGCAAAATGATTGTTCTTTATATAGTGCTACAAGTGGAAAATGGGAGTAGTAGTCATGTACTGTAGAGTGTTGTTAGAGGAACAAACCAAATAAAAATTGTAAATCACTTGGTGCATAAAATGTGCTGTGTAACTTGTGCTTTATATTGGAAAGAGTAGAGGGTGGTGCTTCAGGAGTATTGTTTGGCCCCATGGAGTCTTCAGTGTGGGATGCTACAGGGTTCAGTTTTGTTCCTCATGCTATTTAACATCTACATGAAGCCTGTGAGTGGGGTCATCTGGAGATTTGGAGTACTTTGTCAGCAATATGCCGATGACACACAACTCCATCTCTCCTTTACACCTCTAGGTTGTCACAGTGGATGTGCTAGACCAATGGCTTGCCTTGGTAATGGACTGGAAGAGAGCCAGTAAATGGAAGCTTAATCCAGACAAGACTGAGGCGCTCTTAGTGGGTGGTTCCTTAGACTGGGTGGAGTGGATGTGGCCTGTTCTTGATGGGGTTACATTCCCTCTGAAGGAGCAGGTGTGTAGCTTGGGGGTACTTCTGGATCCATTACTGTTGCTTGAGGCTGAAGTGACCTTGGTGGCCCAGATATGACCCTATCTGGACAGGGATACCTGGACTTCTGTTGTCTATGCTGTAGTAACCTCTAGGCTAGATTACTGCGATGCATTATACATGGGGCTGCCTTTGAAGACAGTTCAGAAACTCCAGCTGGTGCAGAATTCAGCAGCCAGATTGCTCACCAGGGCAAGATGGTTTGAGCATGTAACACCAATTTTGGCACAACTGTACAGCTACCAATCAGTTTCTGGGCTCAATTCAAAGTGTTGGTTTTGACTTATAAAGTCTTATATAGCTCAGGACCCCAAAACCTCAAGGACCGCCCTTCCACAAAATGAACCAACCTAGACACTGCATTCAGCATCTGAGGTCTTTCTTTGTGTTTCCCCTCCAAAGGAGTTGAGGAGGGTGGCAATATGAGAATGGGCCTTCTCAGTGTGGCTTCCTGTTTATGGAACGCTCTCCCCAGAGAGGCACGTCTGGCACCATCATTATCTGTGTTAAGATGCCAGGCAAAAACATTTCTTCAGCGCAGTCAGCTCTTAATTTTGGAGGGTTTTTAGAGGGCTTTTGATGTTCAAAGCTTCTTTTTGGGATGGACTGTCTCACCCCCTTTTAAATTTATGTACTTTTTAAAAACTTTTTGTTTTAGTTTTCTTATATTGGTTTTAATTTTTGTTATTGATTGTAAGTTGCTTTTGGTTCACCTTTATGAAGAAAAGCAACTAATAAATTTAACATTATAATAATAAAATAATAAAAATAATAATACTATATTTCTTGTTCTGGTAAGAATGCTAATTTTACCCAAATCTTACGTACTTTTATGGAAGTTTATATGCTGTCTCTTCCCCCATCCAGGTCAAAACCAGTGTATGCTCCCTGGTCTAACTTCATATGCAGGTGTGGAAATAACATGACTGAATGCTCTCCAAAGTTAAAAACAAAAACTATACAAAAACATTTAAACATAGAAACTAACAAATTAGGTGAATATTTCCACATCCAGCAAATTCTTTAGATGGGAAACAGTCAAGCACGTGATTGCTTACCTGCATTCTGAAGAAATATAATCCTTGGAAAAGCATTCACACATAAAATGCCTTATTTTTTAAATTTGGCTCTTAATCTTAAGAGTCCTAAAAACATACTCAACTTGAATTGATGGGCATGTATATGGGATGAGAGTCTCCATTGTTCTTTGGGCACAGGACACCAAGAATTGTTTATCTGTCACCGCCAAGAAATACTGTCAGTCAAATAATGTATCATGAGACAAGAATGGGAAAATAATGCAAAAGCAGAAGTGGAAAATATATCAATATAAAAATAAGAAAACCATAAATGTCTGCATTCTGCTATCATACCTGGGGCATGATCAGGCTGTAAGTTAACATTCCAGGCCCACTGCATTTAGGTAATGTTTAATGCATCCCTCTGGGTTGCTCTGTGGACTCGTATATCCTTGAGGATATCACATTGCTGGACCAGACAGGATCCTGCCCCTCCCATTCTGGTACTGGGGACAGTACGTAGTACACAGTATTGCAAGCTTTGCCAACCTGGTGCCCTCCAAATGTTTTGGACTACTACTCCCATAAGACCCAGCCAATACATGCTGGTTAGGGTCAATGGGAGTTGTAGTCCAAAACATCTGGAGGGCACCACGTTGGAGAAAGCTGAATCTCATGATGCATGATGTTGACCTAGAAACTATTGCACTAGCATCGTAGCCAAGGTTGTCTCTGATGATTACTGGTGGAACCAGAAGTGAAGGCTTGTTTGTTTCCTTGTAAGAGTCCTACTTCTTTTATCTGGGCACGCAGTCACTTAAGTACTACTATGCCATAGGTTTAGTTGTTTGCTATAATATCCACTTCTTCAACTTAACAAAATGTATTTGAACCAAAGTACCCAGTAGCAGTAAAGTAACTTAGAATGACAAAAATAATACTGTTTGTTTTTTGTTTTTATAAATTGGAGTGCACCCATCTCTAGTGCTAGGGCTAAGAGATAATTAGATAAACCATACTAAACAGAATATATGCTGCTAATTGCTAGTATAGCATAGTGAATACTGTTGAACTTGGTCTGAGGAGAGTTTGGTTCATATTCCTAGTTAGCCATTACTCACTGAGTAGGCTTAAGGAAGCCACTGCTTGCTTCTCTGCCTAACCTATATAGAGTTGTTGTCATAAAATGGTATGGCCTTGGGTATGCCACCCTGATTTCCTTGGGAGAAAGATGGGATGCAAATGTGATTTAACATTTTTTAGATCCTTGAAACTTAATCCTTTAAAGTGAAAATTCAACAAATGCGGGTCATCAATGCTGCTTCATGAATTGCTGCCTGTCATACAGTTGTTAAAGGCACAAAATTTCTGTTAGGAGAGAACATTGCAACCCTGTTTTCCACACTTTCTTCCTCCCCCCCCCATCCCAGGTTGAATTAAGAAGTCCTCAGTAGTCACTTGTTTAGTCCATAGATATTGAAACCATTTTATATGAGTCTGTTCTTGCTTCAATGCTGATACACCTAACCAAAATGATTTGAACATTATGCTGCATTTGTGCATTTTGATTTGATAACAGGATGCTACAAAGTTTGGGACACTGGCTGGCAAATTTTACACACATTTCAAAGTAATTTTAGGGCTTTTAGGAGGTGTTATACATTCTGGATCCAGTTTGATCTCAAACATGTTTTCTTGGAAGTAAATTCCACTAGGTTCATTTGAACTAGTTCAGCTGAATTAGGTTCACTAGGTTCAGTAGAATCTGAATCTATGTGTGTCCTTTGTTAATTTAAAGCTTTGCTTATATAATATCGAGAAGGTGGGCCCAGTGTAATTTGATAAGGCATCCAATCCTGGGGATAATTTTTTTTAAAAAAAAAAACACACATGAAGAAACAGCTATCTTGTTTCTTTTTATAAGAAGGAAAAGCTAACTTGCTTAACAGCCAGTATGTTTTTGGATAGTTACTTTGGCTTGGATCCTAAAATAAGTGAATGGAAGGAAATTGTCTGGTTCACCTGCCTCCTTCAGATGCCTGTACCCCCAGAAAAACCTCTCTAGAGGATCAGGGGTCTGTGTGTGATATGGCACAGGGGGCTGCTGGGACAAGGGAATTGCCCCAAATGGGCAGAACTCCTTCCCAGTAGCTCCTGTGCCCCATCCCGCATTATTTAGAATCCCCCCCATCCCCTGAAGAGAATTTTGGAATTGGTGCAAGTGACTGTAAATGCGAGGGGGGGGTGCAGAAGCATTCATTCTGTGAACCTTCTTCCATTCACTTGTCTTAAGTTTCAAGCCTCCATCTTTTATATTGGATTAAAATTTCAATTTCATGCTAATAAGTTCAGGATATTTTTTCTGACTTGCTCACTAAGGTAGTTCCCATTGGCCTTCAAAAAGTTGATGTAATCCAGGAGCAGGGATATCCAATGTGCTACAGCTGGAGGCTGCATGCTTCCAAACCTACGTTCTGAGATGACAGTTCACAGCAACAAAATAAGGTGCATGAAACTAGAATGGGAGCCCAAGAATGCTAGATGGCTGTTCAGTGTAGCAGCAGGCTGAATTATGTGGCAAAGAGATTACACTTTGCAAATGTTTAGGAGTACAGCTGTTTCCTTGATGAACCTCATCCATTGTTTCCAGGCCTAGATCTTACTGAGTGCTGACTTCCATGACAGTATCAATCATTCCAAGTTGGTATCAATCTGTTGCACCCTTTGCAACTCTTTCCTTCACACTTTAGGAAGCTATCATTCAACAATGAAAAATTGACTTAGAATTTATATCTATAAATCTATTTATAGATTTAAAATTGAGATTGATTCAGCAACGATTGATATTTTGAGTATATTGGACTTCACAACGTCTTTATAGAAAGGAAATATCTAATTCAGATAGATGCTGGAGATGCAGTGCTGGAAATGCCTCAGTAAGGCATATGATGTAATATTTTCTTTTTGGTCTGAAGTCGTCCATATTAACTTTGTATTGGTGAAATCCTTGAAATTTGCAAATGTTCATGCACTTTTATACTGTATTCCTGTTATATGGGAATTAATGGCAGGGAAACGAGAATGGAGTTTATGTGCCCTAATGGTTGATAAAAGACTTCTGCTTCATAACTGGAAGAACAAATACCCACCAACTAATATGCAATGGTCTGATGACCTAAACACCCTGGCTACATTTGAGCATATTTTCTATAAACACCAACTTCGCCTAGATACATATTTAGACATTTGGATGGTGTATATTGATTTATATGCATAAACTAAAATGAATGTCTAAATGTTTAAATGTACTGTTAATGTGCGCTGATAGGGGTTTATTCTCTCCCTTTCTTTCCTTTTTTGTAAGTTTTTAAAATTGATTTTTAATTGCATTTTTTTAAGGAAAAAAAGACAAAAAAAATCATTCAAGTTAAAAAGTATTTTCCTGTCTCCGGTGGAGACAGGACAGCAGCAGTATTCTGGTTGAGAGTGGTTGGGAAGCTGCTATTTGGGAGTACAAAGAACCTTTCTCCCACTGACCTCTGCATGATCACTTGGGTTCCCAGGCATAGAGAAAGTCTAAGCACATACAGCAGCCTCCCTTTAACAGACTGCCTACCCCAATATATATATGTGTGTGTATGTGGATATGAATGAAGGTGTGGCCATCAGGCATAGTCCTGCTGTCCCTTTACATGAGAATGTAGTCCTGTGAAGGGAAAACCCAAATAGGGCTGCAATGTCTCCTTTTTATTTTTAGTGGACACTTATATTCAGATCATGTGGTGGGGGGGGATTATTTTTCCCAACAGATATTCCTACTAGGAGGTCAGTGACAGTTTCTTTTCAGACTGAGTGACATTTATACCGCAGTAAAATTAGTCTTTTATGTTTCATTGTCAAGGTAGCTCATAACACAGTGTTAAAACATCATATATCCTTTTATAGTACTTTCCAAGAGGTTGGTGTGTCCGTTCTATTTTGAATTCCATGTTAGAAATTTTAATGAATTAAAAATAGTAGAATACTATTATTTCTCTTATGTGAGTTTAAAGCAGTTGTTTATATTGGCAAGTAAACGTATCGATCTTTGTTCTACAGGTCAAGAATTTTCTGTTCAGTCTTTGCATTTATTTTTTTAATATATTTGCTTAAATAACTGCTGTGCCTCCAGCCACTGTATGTTAGTTCAGTTTGTTAAGGCAGGTGACTGGTATTTTGCCATGGTATAACCTTGAAAACACTTTTCTAGATTAAACCATGAAGAGTATGGTTAAAAGCATCTCAAATAGCTAAGGTCATTGAAATGTTACACTTTCCATCTCTGATAATACTAATCTCAGGAATTGCCTCCCCCCCCCCGGTTTGCTAGGCCACGTTTTTAAATAGCTGCCCACCTGATTGACTGTGGCAATTATGAATTGCCAATGGGCAACTATGCAAGGAAGCTTCTGGGTCACAAAAAAATGACATGGGAATGTGTGTACAAGCAGAACAAGCAAGTTAATGAGAGGTAGT
This sequence comes from Rhineura floridana, assembly GCF_030035675.1. NCBI lineage: Eukaryota > Metazoa > Chordata > Lepidosauria > Squamata > Rhineuridae > Rhineura > Rhineura floridana. Next base: position 50,500,533 of record NC_084489.1, read on the forward strand.
GTTGTTTTATTGAAATATATTTATCCATCTGTTCTACAATATGTGCTCAAGGGAAGCTTTGTATGCCAGTCATAGAATCATAGAATAATAGAGGTGGAAGGGGCCTATAAGGCCATCAAGTCCAACCCCCTATTCAATGCAGGAATCCAAATCAAAGCATTCCTGACAGATGGCTCTCCAGCTGCCTCTTGAATGCCTCCAGTGTTGGAGAGCCCACTACCTCTGTAGGTAATTGGTTCCATTATCATATGGCTGTAACAGGAAGTTTTTCCTGTTGTCCAGTTGAAATCTGCCTTCCTGCAACTTGAGCCCATTATTCCGTGTCCTGCACTCTGGGACGACCGAGAAGAGATCCCGGCCCTCCTCTGTGTGACAACCTTTCATGTACTTGAAGAGTGCTATCATATCTCTCCTCATTTTTCTCTTCTCCAGACTAAACATGCCCAGTTATTGTTGCGTGTGCGTGTATAGATCATACAAGGATGGAATCCAAGAGTCGCATAGAACAGGAATAAGCCAGGCCAGGCAAGTTTCTTGTAAGAGTCTTTACTAGGCAAAGACATTAGATACAGTTCTCTTCACAGACAGCCTTTCCCCCACACTTTGTTTTCTCTCTGCAACAACGTCACGTCAACACTCTCGAACAGTTATTTCAGTCTCTCCTCTTAGGACTTTGTTTCTAGTCCCCTGATCATCCTTGTTGCCCTCCTCTGAACCTGTTCCAGTTTGTCTGCATCCTTCTTGAAGTGCGGAGACCAGAACTGGACGCAGTATTCAAGATGAGGCCTAACCAGTGCTGAATAGAGGGGAACTAATACTTCATGCGATTTGGAAACTGTACTTCTGTTAATGCAGCCGAATACAGCATTTGCCTTTTTTGCAGCCACATCGCACTGTCAGCTCATTTATTTATTTATTTATTTTATTAAATTTATATACCGCCCCATAGCCAAAGCTCTCTCATATTCAGCTTGTGATCACTGACAATTCCAAGATCCTTCTCACATCTCATGTTGCTGAGCCAAGTATCCCCCATCTTATAACTGTGCATTTGGTTTCTTTTTCCTAAGTGTAGAACTTTGCATTTATCCCTGTTGAATTTCATTCTGTTGTTTTCAGCCCAATGCTCCAGCCTATCAAGGTCCCTTTGAACGGTATTAGCTGTGCCCCCCAATTTTGTATCATGCAAATTGATAAGCATGCTCTGTACCTCCTCATCCAAGTCGTTAATAAAAATGTTAAAGAGCACTGGACTGAGCCCTCTGGTACCCCACTCGTTACTTCCGCCCATTTTGAGAAGGAACCATCGATAAGCACTCTTTGAGTAAGTTTCTGCAGCCAACTGTGCATCCACCTGATAGTTGTTCCATCCAGCCTATATTTAGCTAGCTTGCTAATCAGAATATCATGGGGCACTTTGTCAAAAGCTTTGCTGAAGTCGAGATATATGATGTCCACAGCATTCCCACAATCTACAAGGGAGGTTACCTGATCAAAACACCAGATAAGATTAGTTTGGCAGGATTTGTTCTTCATAAATCCATGTTGGCTCCTAGTAATCACTGCATTGTTTTCAAGGTGCTTACAGACTGACTGCTTTATAGTCTGCTCCAGAGTTTTTCCAGGGATCGATGTTAGAGTGACTGGTCTGTAGTTCCCCGGTTCCTCCTTTTTGCCCTTTTTGAAGATAGGGACAACATTAGCTCTCCTCCAGTCATCCGGCACTTCACCAGTCCTCCACAATTTCGCAAAGATAATAGACAGCGGTTCTGAGAGTTCTTCAGCCTGTTCCTTCAATACTCTAGGATGCCGTTTATCGGGCCCTGCCAATTTGAACTCATTCAAAGTGATTAGGTATTCCTTGACCATTTGTCTATCAATCTCAAGCTCCAATCCTGCCCCTTCTACTTCATATTTCCCAGGAGGGTCATAGACCCTTTTTTGGGAGAAGACTGAGCCAAAGTAGGAATTGAGCACTTCTGCCTTTGTCATCTGTTATTATTTTGTCATCCTCATTGAGTAGCCGTGCCACCATTTCTTTTCTCTGTCTTTTACTATGGACGCACCTGAAGAAAGCTTTTTTGTTGCTTTTAGCATCCCTCGCTAACCTCAACTCATTCTCAGCTTTATCCTTCCTGACACCATCCCTGTAATTCCGTGATGCCTGCCTGTACTCTTCCTTTGTGGCCTGTCCTTCTTTCCACTTCCTGTATGTGTCTTTTTTTTTGCTTTCAGGTCATCTCTAAGCAAAGCTGAGTTATATTCTCTTGGAATTAAATTAGTCAGCTTTGGTTGCCCTGTTCTTCCAGGACAAGAAACGGGATGAGGGTATTCAGCAGATTGGCCAACTGTTCATGTTTGGAGATCTTTGGCTGTAATTCCCCCCCACCTCTTGCTCTTTAAGTTGAGCCCATCTGTGTTCCTTTGTTTCTCTTTTATTTGCACCTTTCCTCAGCCTGCAGTTTTCTTTCTTACCCATCCTGCCTAAAGCTCCTGATCCAGCAGTGCTGCTTTTGTCCTTGTAAGCCCCAGATACCTCGTTTTACTGTAACCTTCATGATTACGCTTTGGAAAATTAGAGGCAGCTTGAAACCCTCAGCAGGTAAGTGCTGGAGAGGGGAATGCACTGGGAGTCTGAAAGCAGAAAAAATGGGGGAGGGGAGGGAATATTTGAGAGAGAAACTGGAGCTTCAGAAGTATGGCTGATTATATAGAGAAAGGAACCATGTGGGTAGTATAGAAATTAATGACAGTAAGGTGCTGGTAGATAGGCTATATATAATGGTGGGTGGTGTGGAAAGATACTTGAAGGGTTATGGGAGTGGCCTTGGTAGAAATATGTTTGAGGCACATCAGTAAATAAAGCCTGAGCACACTATCAGCCATACCCTGTGCTAGTTAAGGGTGTTGAATCTGAGGTAGTGAAACGGAAACATCAAAATAATAGTGAGCAAAAAGGTTACATATCATAGGTTGGCCATCAGTAGGGGTGCATAGAAAAATGTCATCTCCCATTGCATTTGCTACATTTAATCTTCCTGAAGCAATATAAAAGTCGTAGAACTGCAGGGCAAGAACAGGGGCTCCTCTCACAGCCCAGTCTGGCAAGCATTATACTGGATACTCTTCAAGAGGTTTTGTGTTTTTGTTGATGATAGATTTGCTACCAAGCACAAATACACACAAAACCCACCTGTCAAACCAATACCACTGGCGAGCCACAGTTTTTTTGGGTCATGATGAAAGTAATTGTGTCTGCACAACCGAAATCCTGCGTTTCTTACAAAGAATAGGGTCATTAGTGTCCAAGGACTTTTCAAATGATCCTTTATCTCCTTGATGGTTCTTGCTTGTGTTGGGGTGGGATGCAATCTGAAGCAGACTGCTGATACTTTCTTAACACTTGCTTAACCAGATATCAGAAAGGGAAGGGGCAAATCACACTGTAAATGTTGCAGACTACACACGTTAAGAAACATGTTACTTGTTTTTCACAAAATGCAAACTAAGGGCAATTCCACAGTGTACATGACAGTTGCATATTGCACTGATGCTTCTGCAGCAAAAACATGTGATGTAAATGACATTTACACTTTATATTTTCCCTCATCTGCTGTTTCAGTGTTTTCCCTAAGTGCTGTTTCAGTACGTCTAGTGCCTTACTGTTATTTTATAATTGTTAACATTATTTTAATTTATTAACTGTTCTGAGCTCACTTGAGGAAAAGTGGGGAACCACTTGGGCCTAAAAGCTTGGGTCTAGGAATGCTATATGTGTATGTCTACATATATGACTGTTCTAAGGTTAAATCCCATACACACTTACCTGAGTAAATTCTATTAAACTTACTGGACATGTATAGATTGTACTGAAAGCAAATGTGTCTGTTATGACTATAGGTTGGATCCAGACTCAGCTGAACTTTGCTGCCTTTGAAGTGAATGAGATGCTAGTCAAAATAAATCATTACTAACTTGTCTCATTGATTTCAAAGGGAACTAAAATCAGCTAGCTTAGTCTGAATCCAACTCTTGCAAGAAACACCAGTGTAACATATGTGTACCAATAGCAAACACAGTGGCCTTATAGAGAGTGGAGCCAAAGCAATATCCACCTCACAGGTGCAAATGTAGTGCATCAATCTGTAGCCATCTAGGATTGTTGTCATATGCATATATGAAAATTTGAAAAATACCTAGGATGTCATTTTACGCTGGTGGTGCCAAAGATTATTTGGTCAACAACCAGCCAAGAGGTACTAAATCAAATCTTGCTCTTAAATTAACAAAAACTAATCAGATGTGTCCAAGCAGCCCATTTAAAATATTTATTAACCACATGATTCATGATAAAGCTTTTTTTAAAAAAAAATTTATATGTTTTGGTATGTATGATTTTATTTTGGACTATGACGTGGCATAGGTAATTTTTACTGTCTCAGTAGATTGAACTTTCATGATTGATTGCTAAAATACAGTAAAACAGATCTGCATCTGTTGTGCAGCATAGTGGATTGTTTAAAACGCAAACCTACATCAAAAGCAGGTAGAAAATGGGACTTCCCAGGAGGATCGCTCCGCCTGTGCTGCCTCTGAGACGGGCTCCCGTCTTGGATGAAACTTTTTCAGTTTTAAAACCAGTCAGAAGGGCTTTTTGACTGGGAATAATTTCTTCCGGATAAGGAAGAAACGTAGAGATTTCCCACACAGCTTTGTTGTGTTTGTTGGAGACTGGAATTCATTAGAATTGTCTGTGAAAGAAGGTCTTCCAGCAGCTCGGACAGAGCTAGGATTTCTAGCTAGCTCAGCTGATTAAGTGAGCCGTTTTTTTTCTTCTTCAAAGAAAAACGGATTAACAGGCAAGCATTCTCCTGTCTACGCTCATTATTTTGTTATCTATACAGCTAAAGCGATTTGTCAAAGAACCAGCAATTAAGAGACCCTGGGTGAGTCATAACCTTCTCTTTTATTCACGGAACTAAGGGGAAGAAAATAAAAATAGCCTATCTTTTTTTTTTATTGCAAAAAGCTGGCATGGAAATCAGCATTATAAAGATTACAAACGGATGAGGGGTTTCTGATTGGAAGAGAAATAAATTTTTTTGATTTATTAGACTTTTGAGTAATATATGTCTGGGACTATTTTTTCCGGTCTACTTTTTTCTTTCTTTCTTTCTTTTTTGACGAATCTGCTCATTCTTTCTGCTACTAGTTATTTGGATGCTGTGAACTAAAGCTGTTTTTGCACTTCTGGACATATAAGAGATAAGGAAGTCCGTGCTGTCTAGAGTGTGACATCAGTTGGTTTGAAAGATTAACTCCTTTGTAACTGGATAAAGAAATAAACTGTTCTTTGCTTGACAATTAAGAAGATGGTTGAGATCATGGATGTACAAGAAGGGACTTTATCTTTAGATATGTTTCAGAAAATAATGAATGGGATTAAGCTAACAAAACAAGAACTGAGAAATAACAGACAAGCGTTGAAAATTGATTTTGGCGAAATGAGACAGGAGCTGAAAGAAATTCAGGATTCTATGAGAAAGGAGAATAAAGATAGATCTGGAAAACCAAAAAAGGATGAAAGAAAAATTAAAGGCAAGGTTCAAACTATGGAGATTGGATTAAATATGGACTTGGAAAAAGACTTGGATTTCCTGGCTGTGATGGATCCTGGAGACAAATATTATGGTTTGGAACTCAGCGCTGTCCCTGAAGGAATTGATGAAGAGATTGGAGATAAAGATATTATCGGTTCGAAAAAATTCTTGGACTGGAAGGATTTGATGGAACTTGAAATGGAGAAAGTGTACAGAATTAATACCTGTTTTGTGTCAATGGAAAAACCTTCAAGAGATGTGCTAGTGTATTCTGTAAAAAAGAGGAACAGAGATGCGGCTTTGCAACAATACTTCAGTGATACGTTCGGAATTGATAGCAAGGAAATATCTGTGATAAAGGAAATTCCTATCAGACTCTTATTATATGACTATGACAGCAAGATTATTGGGTGCGTAAAGATGGAAGATGGAAGATGGAATCAACACTGATAAAGGAAGAAGAGCAATTTGAAATTACTGGATTTAATAGACTTGAAGAGTTGGATTAATTGACATGTCTATCTAGAAAAAAAATTGATGGACATATATCTCAAGGATTGGAAACTTCTCTTTGACTTTTTGTGGAAGAATAAAATGATATGATGTTAATGAGATTTGATACCAACTAAGATAACCGCTGGAGGAAGGTGATTTTATAATCTATTAAGAGACAGGCTTGTTATATATTATAGACTTATAGCTGAACTACGACAAATCGGAAGTCAATAGTTTTTTTTCTTTTTTTATTGTATTAGTTATTAATTTGTGTTTCTTCTTTTTGTATTGTTTTGGTTTTGAAAATTTGAATAAAAATTAATTGAAAAAAAAAAGCAGGTAGAAAATGAATTTACTTTAATCAACAACTTCTTGCATTTATTAGCCTCCACTAATTTTAGTCAGAATTGAAGAAAAGAAATAGCTCCAGTGAAGCAACAGTTTTTTTCTTGGCCTTATGGAAGATAGCAGCTGCAGTCTTGTTTTGTGAGAAACTAAGAAAGAACTGTAATGAAATCACAGCCCAGAATATGTGATAAAGACATCCATCTTCCTTGGTGATTAAAAAATGAACAGAAGGTGGCCCAAGGATGAAAGAAGCAAAGCATGTTACACTGTTAGGTTTTGCCAATCTTACATATTTTTATTCCTTGTTAAGGTAGTTCCATTATTGCAGTGCGGAATACATGCAGATATAAATACCACGATTGGTATGAACTTTTATCATTGGTAATTGGCTGCTGTACGAAACCTATCATCAACATAGCTGTACTTAATTTAAGGTTAAGCATATTGCATAATCCCTTGAATCATTTATGCATAGTTGTTGATAAATTATTTTCAGGCACAAAACTATTCCCAAAGTAAATGTTTTCCAAAGTCTTGAAAGCCCAAAAGTATAAATGGAAATGGTAATTTTCCTTGTCTCTTACTGACATTTAAATACATTTTAAAAAATAATGGTAGCTTCTTTACTTATGCTCTTTAAGGACTGATGCAGATGTAATGCTGGCTCCTGCAGATTATAGTTTGCACATTGCAATCCAGCCTCACTGATGTGCTATCACTCCTTTCTTCTCTGGAGTGATTGCCTTTCTCCTTCCCTTCCTTTTGCCACCACATGATATGCACCGACACCACCTCTAGTGCTTTCCTAACCCAAAATATAACCATGGTTTGAAGTGGTTTAGAAATCATGGTTGTGAGAGAACCTGGTTTATGTTGATATACACTGTATGTAATGCAACATCATAAAAAAGAAAGCTGAAAAACAAAGTCCAGAGGGTCACATCACTCGAAAATGCTTGGAAGTTGTTTAAAAACACTATATTAGAAGCTCAACTGGAGTGCATACCGCAGATCAGAAAAGGTACCGCCAGGGCCAAGAAGATGCCAGCATGGTTAACGAGCAAAGTCAAGGAAGCTCTTAGAGGCAAAAAGTCTTCCTTCAAAAAATGGAAGTCTTGTCCGAATGAAGAAAATAAAAAAGAACACAAACTCTGGCAAAAGAAATGCAAGAAGACAATAAGGGATGCTAAAAAAGAATTTGAGGAGCACATTGCTAAGAACATAAAAACCAACAACAAAAAATTCTATAAATACATTCAAAGCAGGAGACCATCTAGGGAGACAATTGGACCCTTGGATGATAAGGGAGTCAAAGGTGTACTAAAGAACGATAAGGAGATTGCAGAGAAGCTAAATGAATTCTTTGCATCTGTCTTCACAGTGGAAGATATAGGGCAGATCCCTGAACCTGAACTAACATTTGCAGGAAGGGATTCTGAGGAACTGAGACAAATAGTGGTAACGAGAGAGGAAGTTCTAAGCTTAATGGACAATATAAAAACTGACAAATCACCGGGCCCGGATGGCATCCACCCGAGAGTTCTCAAAGAACTCAAAGGTGAAATTGCTGATCTGCTAACTAAAATATGTAACTTGTCCCTTGGGTCCTCCTCCGTGCCTGAGGACTGGAAAGTGGCAAATGTAACACCAATCTTCAAAAAGGGATCCAGAGGGGATCCCGGAAATTACAGGCCAGTTAGCTTAACTTCTGTCCCTGGAAAACTGGTAGAAAGTATTATTAAAGCTAGATTAACTAAGCACATAGAAGAACCAGCCTTGCTGAAGCAGAGCCAGCATGGCTTCTGCAAGGGAAAGTCCTGTCTCAGTAACCTATTAGAATTCTTTGAGAGTGTCAACAAGCATATAGATAGAGGTGATCCAGTGGACATAGTGTACTTTCAAAAAGCTTTTGACAAGGTACCTCACCAAAGGCTTCTGAGGAAGCTTAGCAGTCACGGAATAAGAGGAGAGGTCCTCTTGTGGATAAGGAATTGGTTAAGAAGCAGAAAGCAGAGAGTAGGAATAAACGGACAGTTCTCCCAATGGAGGGCTGTAGAAAGTGGAGTCCCTCAAGGATCGGTATTGGGACCTGTACTTTTCAACTTATTCATTAATGACCTAGAATTAGGAGTGAGCAGTGAAGTGGCCAAGTTTGCTGATGACACTAAATTGTTCAGGGTTGTTAAAACAAAAAGGGATTGCGAAGAGCTCCAAAAAGACCTCTCCAAACTGAGTGAATGGGCGGAAAAATGGCAAATGCAATTCAATATAAACAAGTGTAAAATTATGCATATTGGAGCAAAAAATCTTAATTTCACATATACGCTCATGGGGTCTGAACTGGCGGTGACCGACCAGGAGAGAGACCTCGGGGTTGTAGTGGACAGCACGATGAAAATGTCGACCCAGTGTGCGGCAGCTGTGAAGAAGGCAAATTCCATGCTAGCGATAATTAGGAAAGGTATTGAAAATAAAACAGCCGATATCATAATGCCGTTGTATAAATCTATGGTGCGGCCGCATTTGGAATACTGTGTACAGTTCTGGTCGCCTCATCTCAAAAAGGATATTCTAGAGTTGGAAAAGGTTCAGTAGAGGGCAACCAGAATGATCAAGGGGATGGAGCGACTCCCTTACGAGGAAAGGTTGCAGCATTTGGGGCTTTTTAGTTTAGAGAAAAGGCGGGTCAGAGGAGACATGATAGAAGTGTATAAAATGATGCATGGCATTGAGAAAGTGGATAGAGAAAAGTTCTTCTCCCTCTCTCATAATACTAGAACTCGTGGACATTCAAAGAAGCTGAATGTTGGAAGATTCAGGACAGACAAAAGGAAGTACTTCTTTACTCAGCGCATAGTTAAACTATGGAATTTGCTCCCACAAGATGCAGTAATGGCCACCAGCTTGGACGGCTTTAAAAGAAGATTAGACAAATTCATGGAGGACAGGGCTATCAATGGCTACTAGCCATGATGGCTGTGCTCTGCCACCCTAGTCAGAGGCAGCATGCTTCTGAAAACCAGTTGGCGGAAGCCTCAGGAGGGGAGAGTGTTCTTGCACTCGGGTCCTGCTTGCGGGCTTCCCCCAGGCACCTGGTTGGCCACTGTGAGAACAGGATGCTGGACTAGATGGGCCACTGGCCTGATCCAGCAGGCTCTTCTTATGTTCTTATGTTCTTAAAAGTAAAGACTGCATCTATACACAAAAATTGGTTCCACATTTGCACATAATGATTTGCAAGATTTGTAGCTGCACTGAGCTTATATTTTCACTTTGAAAGTTGTTGAATGTGTTCCATCCTCCCCCTTTCCCCACCAGTGAATGAATTAAATATTCACCAGTAGTAATGGTGTTATGCTAGTGGCAACTTCACCATTTTAAAGACATCATTAAGTAGTGATTTATAATCCATAATATTGATGTAGGTTACTTTCTGAGATTCTTAAGACCGTCACATTAAAGAAGGGATAGGGAACCTCTGGTCCTCCAAATGATGTTGGACTCCCAGTTCCCATTATCGCTATTGGCAATGCTGGTTGGTGCTGATGGGAGCTAGAGTCCAACAGCATCTGAAGGGCAACAGATTCTCCATTCCTGCATTAAGGGATTTGCTTTGTTCCATTTAAATTCAAGACCTGTAAAACTGTTCAATATGACTATAATAACTCCAGGCTGTCTCTCTTTTATTTTGGAAACATCTATTTAATTACGAGATGATTGACACAGAGTAATCTCCCAATAGTGTTGCAATATAACTTTTGTTGAAAGACCATTGTACTTATTGCGTATTAATGTAAGGTTACATCTCCATTGTATCAGAATGTTACACTTTGCTCTTGGCATGATCATTCAGCTGTTTTCCATTGCACTGAATGTGTTGAGTTCATTTTTCGCATATGTGTATGATAGCAAAACTCATGCTCTGAATGCCAGTTGCACACTATGGGTGGTATTCAGTGCTAGTCCTACTCAGAGTAGACCTATTGAAGTTAATAAACATGACTAATTTACCTTCATTAGTTGTAGTGGGTCTACTCTGAGTACGACTTAGTTGAATACAACGTTATATATTGGTATATACATTCTGTATCCCATGCCTTTCCACTTGGATTGATAATAAGACCTCTTGGCTTTCTATCTGTAAGTACGTGCTGTCAATGCAAGGTTTAATGCTACAGTAGTTAATAACTGAGGTGGTCTCAGCCACTGCTGCAGAAGTATGAATGCTGCTTACTAAGGAGAACTTGAGTATCCATTCAGGACCTTATCAAAATTCCTAGCGCTCAATGAGAATTCAAGAAATTGCCAGAATGTGTCTTGAGAAATGGATAATGGGATAACATGGAGAGGTTTTGGAAATACTCTCTGTGTAGTTTATACACACTGGTTAAAATATCTGTCGGGAAAGAGAGGCAGAAATTCGATCACTAAAATATTGCAATTTCAGACTGCTTTACACTTTTTTTTCCGAAAGTGTGTAGTATGTGACACGTGTTTGTAGTCGTATAGCATGCAGGGATGCTCGGAACTGGGATTAGCCATAGTTTCCTGCTAAGTTTATGTCTGATCACTGATCTGGGTTTGTTGCCTCCCACTAGCTATGTTGGGGGCCAAAGAGGAATTAAGCATAAGAAGTTGACTTTTACCTGTTCTGATTACTTGTCCTTCTAGCCCAGTAAGTGCCTACTCTGACTGGCAGCTGATCTCCAGGGCTTTAAAGACAAGAGATTCATATGCTGTAATATAATCTGCTATCTGATCCTTTTAACTGGAGATGCCGGGGACTGAACCAGGGACCTTCTGCATGCAAACTGTGTTCTCAACTGCTGAGCTATGATCCCTTTCCAAATGCTGCCCCTCTGAGGGCAGAAGCTATGCACCAGCTGGGACTGGAATGTGTTGGACTTACATGATCATGGTTGTTATTTTTTAAAAAAATGTTCCCCCCAGCTTTAAGGTCTAATTACATAACTGTATTTGTGCACCTGTATAATAGCTGTTTCCCTTCTCTGTTGGTTTCTCTTGCCTCTCATCCCCCCCCTTCCTTTGTTGTTTTCCTGCTGGCAAAATGCAGAATGTGAGATCCTTTGAGAAGGAGCCATTTTTATTACGTTATTTTGTCAAGTGCATGTACAGTGATGAAACTATATAAAGAAAAGCAATGATACAGTTACACTCTGGCATGCTGCACATGTGCCTTGAAAATTGTGTGGGGAGCATAATGTATGTGTGTCTTGGAGAGAGAGGGAACCTCTGTATGATAAGATTGAAGCCCCTTTAGAGTCTATTGAGTCTATTGGTTTTGTCTTTGCATCATATAGGATATTTCCTGTTGTATCTCTACCAACAGAGGGCATCCATGTGCTTAAAACATAACGGAAGAAGCAGACTCAAAATTCTGTCACAGTAATAAAATATGTCAGCAGTGTCTACAGTGGAAAAACTATTTTTCAGTTTGAACTTTTGTTGCTTGAGTCCTCTGATAATGGAATCTGCACCTTTATGTTCAGAAGATTTGTTTGGATTGAATCTACTTCTTGTATACATATCTGCACATTAAGGGTGTTTCTCTTCCCAGTGAGGTTTTCCTGTAGAAGGGGTTTGGGAATCGCATTATTAGTAAAAAATAAAGCTATTCTTATTGTGCTGTTGAAAATTCTACTTCTAGTGGTTAGAAAGTGTGAACTGAAAATGGAGGTGAAAGTATGCATTTAAATACTAATTTCCAAATAATGCCAAAGGTGCATCTCAGATTAAATCTTGCCACCTTAAAGAGAAAGGAAGTCTGAGGTGGTCAAGTGACAGAACTATACCACATCGGAGATGCATACTTGAATTAGCCCTGAAACATTGCACTGGGGGAACTGAGGTGGGGGAATGAAATAATAGGATCTCAGAAGTTTTAGCAGACCCTGTGCTACTATGTGTTTTTGCACTTGGCATAAGACAGAATATTTATTTATTTATAAAAAATATTTATATACAGCAATTTCATTTTTAAAAAGTGGTTTACAGCAGTTATGTATACACAGTAAAAACACATACAAATTAAAATCGCAAATTACCAACTAACTGTTACAGAAAATATTTTTTTAACTGTCTGCATAGGCCTGGCAGCATAAAAAAGTTTTCAGAAAATGCCAGTTAAAAACTGATACAGAATAGATGCCTGCTGTATCTCTATTCAAAGAGCATTCCACAGGACTAGGCCAGTGACACTGAAGACTTGGTTTGGTGTTGAAGTCAAGTGAACCTCACCAACTTGGGGGGACAACTATTGATGCTCCTACAGATGACCTTAATGATCAAGCTGGGAGATAAAGGTTTAGGTGGTCCCTAAGGTACCATGGTGCCAAGTTGTTCAGGACTTTGTAAATTAATACAATGATCTTGAACCTGATTCGGTAGCAAATAGGAAGCCAGTCTAGATTTTTAAACATCTGGTGGGTTGTTGGCTATCTAGGCCTAAGGGCAGCCACGCATGGAGTACATTGTAGTAATCCAACCTTGATGTTACATATGCATGGACTACAGTGGTCAGGTTATCCCTGTCCCAGAATGGCTGTAGCTGGCAAACTTAGACAAAGTTGGTAGAGGGCGCTCCTACCAGCTTCAGCTCAGTGTTCTGTTGCTTTTATAAGTAATTGGATGAAAATTTAAATTCATTTGTGCTTCATTCCCCCCCCTTCCCAAATTTAACTAATGATTATTTTGTTTCTATCTTTACCCATATCACAAAGGTTTGGAATGGGTAACTACATTAATTATTTTTTTTTCTTGCCTCATAGTGTTGGAAGAAAATAACAAAAGATGGACGGCCACAAATAGTAAGTAAATTTATTTGTGTTTGTGTCTGCCTGTGTATCTGTAGCGGTAATGGAGTTATGGCATAGCCTTATTTTTTCAAGCTGTCATGCATTGGTTGCAGAATAGTGTTCATTCAAGCCTTTAAATGTGAACAGGCCAGTACATTTGTGGTGGTGGAGGTGATAGTAGGAGCTAAGGTTGGGAGAATGCAAGTTAGTGTAAAACCGGACAAACTGTTCAAGGAATGTAAATATAGGCAGAGACATTGCATCAAATCTTGTTTATCTGATGTTTTCCATGATTTAGACTAGTCTCTTAAATCTCTTTATCTCTTCAATCAACTGGCTTTTTGCCTCTTAGCAGTTATTCAAGGGATTTTTATGATCGGTATGCCCAAGGCCAAGAGAAGTCTGTGGTCAATAAAATGCAGCAGAAATACTGGAAGACAAAACAAACTCTTATCAAAGTCACAGGAAAGAAGGAGGATGAACATGTGGTGGCCTCGGATGCAGATCTGGATGCAAAACTGGAGGTAGGCATGACAGCCCAGATCTTTCCTCACAAAAGTGGAGGGAGGACTTATTTTAACAGTTCTCAAAACCTTGTCGGCATCCAGAGGGCCATGCATGCCAAGGGACATTTTAACCCTAACGTCTCTGTTGCAGCTTCCCTTACCCATCCTGCCCTCAAATTGACCCATAAGTTAAAGGGACCCTTTGAGATGGCTTTTCGTGAGGCATGAGAGCAGTGGTGCAACTAGTAAATTTAGACTCTGGACATAATGGTCTTACTGGGCTTTAGGTGGCCAGGTATAGTACTTCAGTTATGAAGTACACAACATTTGTTTCACCACCACCATTCCATGCTTTACAGCTGTTTTTACATTCCTGATATATTACAGCAGAACCCCTCCTTGCACACACATAGAACCCCTGCAAACAGTTTTCCAACCTGATAAATGAAAGAAATATACTGAGCATGTGCAACTTTTTATTTCAAAACTCACTTAAATCATAGTGCCATTGTGATTACAGGAATAATGTGCTGCCCTAATTATGATAAACACATTTTGTGGTCAAAAGGGTATTTTAAAAGTAAAAATAGCAAAATGAGTATTTGTAGCTATGTGTGCATCTGTCTGTCTGTCAATAATGTGTTTTTAAGAGAAGAAAGAAAAGATGCTGTGGCAAGTAGTGTGAGCTCTAGAATGCTCATGTCAGCCTAGATGGTGTTTGTGGGCCTGACAATTGACACTGACCCATCATTTCCTGATCTTTGGGTGGTCATTTGAGGGGCCTCTTGGCTGCAAAACCCTGGCCCCTGAGGTCGAGACCTAGCTGCACCATTGAGTGAGGAATTATGTTGGGAGAAATGAACAAACAGGTGCATGCACCCAATTGAAATTGCTATCCCTTGGCTAATGCACATGACAGAGTTGTAAAGATAAAAAAGTATCTTGAACTTCCAGGAGGAATGGCAGGATACAAATGTAGCAAATAATTCATCTGCTTTGCATGGAGAAGGTCCCAGGTTTAATCCTCAGCATCTCCAGATAGGCTCTGAAACTCTGGAGAGCCACTGCCAGGCACTGTAAATACTGAGCTAGATGGACCAATGTTCTGTTGCCATATAAGTCAGCTTCCTATGTTCCTAATCAGTGTGATGCCCACATCCTGCATGCATTCAAGATGTCAGCCATGAAAGTCTGTGTTTTCAGCCATTACTTTTCATTCTTTTTGGTGTGCCAGTGCTGATGTTTTTCTATATTAACAACATGTTTAAAAGAGCTGATTTTAATGCATATTCATTTCAGGAGACCAGAATTAAAACAAAGTATGGCAGTGTTGTCATAGAATTACCAGAGATAACAGAGAACCATGTCCTGGTTCCTTTTCAAAGAAACAAATGTTGTTTATCTGATACATGATACAGACTTTGCGTTTTTTTTGGTAACCATTTAATCCCTGTGAAAGTCTAAAACTAATATAGATATCCTCTCTAAAATATTGGATAGTTTGAGCATGTAGTTCTTGGACTAGTTCCAGCTTGAGAATGACATTTTATATGTCTGCTTTCTGCCTGTGACCTTAATTACACCTCTTAAAAGCTGTGCTGTCACATTCCTCGAACAGAATGGCCTCCCTCCTATACTGTAAACATGACAGTATTTTCTTTGCAGAGGACATATCTTATGTTTCCTAGAGTTTTTGGGGCTCTGCTTTATAAAAGCATAAAAACTGAGCAATATATCACCAACGGTTGCTTCTGAGAACACACATTGAAAGAGGCAGGTTTGATATCCTGGACTAGGTCCCCATCCTGAACCTGGACTGGTTCACAAATTATTTTTAATATAGCACCATCAGTGTGCATGTCTCTTGTCTGATCACAAGAGGAAAGGTCTCTGCCCCAAGGTGCTTACACTCTGGAGTTTTACATGGAAATGCTGGCATGAGGGAAGGGAAATTGAGGCAGATGTAAACAGGGAAGCACTGTGCAGTTGTTTCAGTTACATGTACTTAGATTAGTTATAGGCTAAGTTACAGTCAGAGATGACAACTAGAGGCTTTACAGAAAATGTGGCTTGTGAGGAGGGATTTGAAGGAAGTAAAAGTTGTGGCAACATGTGAGTGTTCTGGGAGACAGTTCCAAGCATAGGGGCAGCAAGAGAGTTGAGGGGCTGTAGCTCTGTGATAGAGCACAAGCTTTCTGTGCAGAAGATCCCAGGCTCAATCTCCAGCATCTCCAGGTAGGGCTAGAAAAGATTCCTGTCTGAAACCCTGCAGATCTGCTGCCAGATGATGTCAACACTATTGAGCTAGATAGCTTTAAAAGAGGATTAGACAAATTCATGGAGGGTAAGGCTATCAGTGGTTACTACCCATGGTGGCTATGCTACACCTCCACAGTTGTTTAATTATTATTTATTTATTATTTGATTTACGTCCTGCCCTTCCTCCCAATAGGACCTCAGGGCGGCAAACAAAAGCATTAAAAACACTTGAAAACATCATAAAAACAGACTTTAAAATACATTCAAATAAAATTTAAAAAACATTTTTTAAAAATAGCTTAAAAAACATCTATATAAAAAAGAAAAGGTTTAAGAACATATTAAAAAAACAATTCCAACACAGCCACAGACTGGGATAAGGTCTCAACTGAAAAGGCTTGTTGAAAGAGGAAAGTCTTCAGTAGGCGCCAAAAAGATAACAGAGATGGTGCCTGTCTAATATTTAAGGGGAGGGAATTCCAAAGGGTAGGTGCCACTGCACTAAAGGTCCGTTTCCTATGTTGTGCAGAATGGACCTCCTGATAAGGTGGTATCTGCAGGAGGCCCTCACCTGCAGAGCGCAGTGATCGACTGGGTATATAAAGGATAAGACGGTCTTTTAGGTATCTTGGTCCCAAGCTGTATAGGGCTTTGTACACCAAAGCTAGAACTTTGAACTTAGTCCAGTAGCTAATAGGTAGCCAGTGCAATTCTTTCAGAAGGGGGGAGACATGTCAGTCTCACCGCTGCATTTTGCACCAGCTGCAGCTTCCAGACCAACCTCAAGCATAGCCCCACAGAGTGCATTACATTAATCCAGCCTGGAGGTTGCCAGTGCATGGACAACAGTGGGCAGGCTATTCCGGTCCAGAAACGGCCGCAGCTGTCTTGCCAGCCGAAGCTGGTAAACGGCACTCCTAGCCACTGAGATCACCTGGGCCTCTAGTGACAAAGATGAAATGAGGAGCACCCCCAGACTATGGGCTGCTCTTTCAGAGGGAATATGACCCCATCCAAAGCAGGCAACTGACCAATTATCCAAACTCAGGAACCACCAACCCACAGCGTCTCCATCTTGCTAGGATTCAGACTCAGTTTATTGGCCCTTATCCAACCCACCACCAAATCCAGGCAGTGGTCCAGAGCTTGCACAGCCTCTCCTGATACAGATGTTACAGAAAAATAGAGCTGGATATCGTTAGTGTACTGCTGGCACCTCACCCCAAATCTCCTGATGACCACTCCCAAGGGCTTCATATGCACAACTGCCAGGGGACCAAAAGACAATCACCCAATGCTATTCTCTGAAAACGACCCTGGAGAAAGGATCGGAACCAATGTAAAACAGTGCCTCCAATACTCATCTCACCAAGTTGACCGAGCAGGATACCATGGTCAATGGTATCAAAAGCAGCCGAGAGATCAAGTAAGAATAACAGGGTTGTACTCCCCCTGTCCTTCTCCTGATAAAGGTGATCCATCAGGGCGACCAAGGCTGATTCAGCCCCATAACTAGGCCTGAACCCATATTGGAATGAGTCAAGATAGCCTGTCTCATCCAAGAGTACTTGCAGTTGCTGCACCACAACCTGTCAATCACCTTCCCTGAGAAGGGGGTATTTGCGACTGGTCGGTAGTTGTCGCAAACCAATGGGTCCAGGGTGGGCTTTTTCAGGAACTGTCAGATCACTGCCTCTTTCAGGGTGGCTAGAACCACTCCCTCCCGCAATGATGCATTGACCACACCCTGGATCCACTTGGTCAAACCCCGTTGCCAAGCTTTAAGAAGCCAAGAAGGGCAAGGGTTGAGAGGATGCATTGTTGGCAGTATGCTTCTGAATACCAGTTGCTGAACACCACAGGAAGGGAAAGTATTCTTGTGCTTAAGTCTTGCTTGCGGGCTTCACATGGGCATCTAGTTGGCCACTGTGAGAACAGAATGGTGGACTAGATGGGCCATTGGCCTGATCCAGCAGGTTCCTCTTACGTTCTTTTGACCAATGATCTGATATGGTATAAAGCAGGTTCCTATGTCCTTTGTTCCTAAGGGTTTTTTTGAGGGAGCAGGAAACTTGATTGCCTGAAAGTGACAGAGCTAGAGAAACAAAGGTAACAGGAAGGGATACCCTGGGCTCCTCTGGCAGGAAGAGCAGGATATAAATTGTTGTTGTTATTAGGGGGAAGTGCCATGGAGGGCCTTGAAGGTAAGAACACTACACGCAACAAGGATCTTGGAATTGTTGTTGATCACAAGCTGAATAAAACCCAACAATGCAATGTGGCTACAAAGAAGGGAAATGCTAGTTTAGGCTGCATTAACATATGTATAGTTCGCATATCACATGACGTACTAGTTCCCCACAATTTGACACTGGTTAGGCCTCGCTTTAAGTACTGCATCCAGTTCTGGACACTGCACTTTAAGAAGGATGCAGACAAACTGGAACAGGTTTAGAGGACTGGAAACAAAGCCCTATGAGGTTCTGAGCCTGTGGTTCTGAAACACATTTTGTCAGACAGTCAACTTAATCTCTCTTTTTAACTATTTTATTAAACCAGAAAAAACAAAAGGAATACAGAATCTTCAAGAAAGCTTATAGACTCTGGGGATAATGAACTGAGGATGGTGATAATGATTGAGAAGTTTGATGGTAGAAGAGATAGTTCCAGGAGAGATAGTTCTTGCAGAGAGACAGGTTCTGAGAGAAGTAAAAAAGGAGTGTTGTCCCTCCTCTGGAGCTACTAGGCCTGCTGCTAGCTTCACTGATGGCTGAAACAAACTGAGGCATGTTTTGGAGGGAAAAACTAACTGCAGGAAACTAGTTAGGACTGACCAATGAAAAAGGGGGTGATATCACCTGACAGGAAGTTACATTATAGCTAATGGAGCATAGAGCTAGGCCTTTAGAGTACCATAACTCTAGCCTAATAAATACATTGTTTAACACAACAGAGGGAGTCTCCCTATATACAATTCTAAACCCTGCGGAGATAGCACAAGAAGAGACAGAAAGAACTGGGCATATTTAGCCTTGAGAAGGGAAGAGTGAGAGGAGATATGATAGCATTCTTCAAGTACGTGAAAGATTGTCACACAGAGGAGGGCCAGGATCTCTTTTTGATTGTCTCGGAGTGCAGGACACAGAACAATGGGCTCGAGTTGCAGGATGCCAGATTTTGGTTGAACATCAGGACAAACTTCCTAACTGTTAGAGCAGTACAAAAATGGAACCAATTACCTACGGTCTCGCTTAACACTAGAGGCATTCAAGAGGCAGCTGAACAGCCACCTGCTTATGTTGGATCTGGAAACAAACAGGAAGCCAGTATGGGGATTTAAGGAGGGTCATCACAGGATCAGAGCAATGAGAGAAGTGAATGATTTTGGCAGCCAGAAGGGGACCTGCAATCCTAAAAACACCTATTAGGGAGTGTCCTCCAATGGAACACAGTGAAATTTACATCCAAGTAAAGTTGCATAGGATTGATCTGCTAATTCCTTACCATATGATGATTATTAGTTGAGTGTATGAGCCTAGCTCCAGCGGGGTGTTTGTGTGGACATAACATTTTTGTGGCGATCTGAAAACCTGCCTGTGGTGATTGATCTGTAATGCATGTCAAGTTAAGTCACTACTTGATGCTGCAGTCATCGGGCAAGGAAATGTATGTGTGAAGCTAACCATTAATAAATACAAAAGGCAAGATGTTAAGCTTTCAAACCAAAATTATTGCTGTTAGAAACCTCTGTACATACAAACTCAAAAGGATTTGAGTTGGCGAAGGAAAGGTTGTATTGATGAAGTGCTTGTCTGTTTTCTGTTCTTTGGTACAGGAGTCCCAACAGTGATTAGAGGAGAAGAGTATGATCAAGGATATAAGAGCTTCCCTGCAGAGACAGAAGTTCCAAACTCTTGCAAGCTTGACACTTCTTTGGTGTACTGACAGATGCCTCTGGAGGCCTCAGAAGCTCCAGTGATAGTCAGTTGCAAGATAGAGACTTTAACGTACAGATAGAGTACATGCTTTACATGGAGCATGTTCCAGGTTCAATCTTAAAAGGCTCTGTGGTAGCAGAGCTAGGAAAGATGTATGTCTGAGACTTTGGAGAGCTGATGCCATTCAGAGTAGACAGGAGCTAGCTAGATAAAACAGTGGTCTGACTTGATACCTTCAAGTATTTAGGGGAGGAGGATTTGGTCTGGGAAAATATACCTTCATTATGGAGAAGAAACTCCCAAAATCTGTGAGATCATAGCTTTCTTGCAGGGCAAGCAACAGAGGTTGGCTTTCACCATCCTGCTTTGTTTGTGAGGTTCTGAGGGGCATTTGGTTGGCCACCATTCTTGTATTCTTAAATAATAATGGAGGATTTCTCTCCACAGTCTCTTCTATTAGTTTGTCTAAGCAAGCACCTGTTTATTGACAGTTTTGAACAGGCTCATTTGCACTAGATACTTTTTGCCTGGACAATTCAGCTTTCTGCATGGCTTTATTGTGCACATTTGGTGCTGACCTTCTTGAGGTCAAGTTAGATATAAAAGAATATCCAATGAGCTGCTCCAGTCAGCCTGAATGAAGCTACAGTATTTGCCTAGGTGAATCCATTCTGGAAACAAAGTACAGTATGCTCCAAATCTTCAAATCAATCTGAATTCATCATGTACATGTATTCTGCATCCATGTCAATTATAAGTAATTGCCAAACAAGATGTCAAAGAATTGAGGCTAGTATTTATTTAGTTTTATTTATGTAGGCTATTTCTATATCACTTTATATATCAAAATATCTCTAAATGGTGTACAGAAGGATAAAATAACGAGAACACTTATCAAAATATATAATGAAAGCATAATACCAATTAAATAAATTCTCAAACAATTCCCTCATACTTCCCCACTCAACATCTCTCAACCTCCTGCCTCTCACCCATTCACCCTGGCTCTCACCCAGGGCCCAACAAACATAAATCACCCCCAAAGTCTCAGAAGAAAGAAGGTTCCCAGGAGATCCCAAAGATGGCATATAGGACAGGGAACAACTTTGAATGTTGGGTCTTTGTCTCCCATGAACTTGCTGAGTTCTTTGTTGAATGCTCAGACAGGAGTGGGATAATGCCAGCCAACCAGTGGCTAACCTCTGATTTGGCCTGCTCCACTAGTATTCTGCTGACCAGCATCTTGCCCTCGGGCTGAGAGCCACAAGATGACAGCCCTTTTGCACTCACCCATAGACTCTCACCCTTACCAGGCATGAGGTTTAAATACCGGGGGGGGGGAGCACAGTCTTCAGTCAGTGGCAACTCCTTCCACGTCCAGACCAGCCCCACTCTCCAGAAAGTAAAATGGACACTTTGACCTCTTTAGTTGTTCAAATTCCCAAGAGACTTACCATTTGAATTAAGAGCTCTTTTTCCTGTTGTGCCTTTGTAGCCATGTAATTGACTTTTGAAGTCTGGATACTACGGGTAGCTGCTTGTGCTAAACATGGATTCTTTTAAACTACTTCACACACTTTTTTCAGGGTAAACTTAAGGCTTTTTTTAAAAAAGTAGATTTAAAAATTTAAAGGATAAATATGACAGACATGTTTCCAAATGTGTAGCAGAGAATGCTTTCATAAAAGAACCAGGATTGGTTTGAGTTCCATGTCAAGTGTATACTTGGTAGAAAACCCAGGCTTAATGTGTGAAATAGATCTGCTCTAGGAACTGTTACTTGACAGGCATTTAAAGCCCTGCTGCTTCCTGCTTATCCTTTAAATCTTGATACGTTATAAATGATAATGCACCCCAAAAGAGTTTAAGTTATACTGGAACAAAGAAAGAAATGCTTTCCAGAAAGGAAAGACTCAAGTGCTTTCTTTCTTAAGTTCACTGCCACATGTAGCATTTGGCCTTGGTAGATAAGGTAAGTATAAATGTCCATGAGAGAAAATGATTTGATCATACTGTCTCACATGTTGTTGCGCTTATGTAGTTGTATTAGCAAATTGCTGCATGTGTGACATTATACAGGAGTGGGAAATGCGATGAGAGCTGATGAGGTTTCAGAAGCAACATATTGTTTGGAGGAAAATATACTTTAATATAGTGCTATATTAGGAAAAAGTGTTTTTTCTCTCTGTGTCTTCTGTTTCAACAAATCTTAGCTTGCATTTTATATTTCATTTCAGCTGTTTCATTCTATTCAGAGGACATGTATGGATTTACTTAAAGCAATTGAACTATATCAGAAAAGGATTTGTTGTAAGTATTTTTAGCTGTTAGCTTCATATGGCTGCCTTTTTCAGTCTAACTTAATCATTGGTAAAATAGAGATAATTGTGAGGTCGTCTGCAGCAGTAATTGGACTTCAAGGTGATACTAAAATGATCAACCCAGGCTTTAAAGCTAGCATTTTACATTGGGTGGAAACACTTATTATGGCTAAGGAAAATGTGCTATTATATTGAACTTGATCAGGGTTGGTCCAATAAATTTTGCTGCCTCAGACAAAAGACCAGATGCCTCCCCCCATTCCATGTACAGAAACGGACCACACTGGCAGTTCAATCTTATTTCAACAGTGGCAACAAACAGCATCCTCTGCTACATGTGAAGGCAGCAGGCGAGCTTAAGATGTGCAGAGCAGGCAACATGACACACATAGCACTGTGGAAAGAGAAGAATGTCTTGAGGGGGAGCCTCAGGAGGGATGGCAAAGGGTCTACTCAGGGCCAGCCCCAGGCATGCCAGGCCCCTTGGGCACCAGCCTGCCCCGGGGCCCGGCACTCCCCTTCTGCGATTCGCAGCAGGATTGGTACCACGGATCACAGGGTGGGAGATCCCAAGCTGCGCCCCATTCCCCCACTCTACTTACTTTTCTCTGTGCTGTTTTTTCAGTGGTGCGCCTGTACATGCAGGTTTGCCATCAGTCAAGATGGTGGCTGAGGTTTCCCTAAGGTGCTGTTTCCCCGTCACCTTTAGTACACTTTTCCTGCTTCTGACTTACTTTTTAGTAGTCTTTGGAATCTCTGGAGGTTGCCCTGCCTTTTTTCCTATCAACCAGGAAGCATCTTTTCTGTGTGAGATCAGATACTCTCTAGAAGAATTCCCTCCCCAAGTGGCAAGTGCAAAATATGAACACTTTTCAAAGAGCTGAACTCCAGGCACTCACTAAGAATTCACTGGATAGTTAACTTCCAGTACAATTGTATGCAAGCCCACTTCAGAAATAAGTCTCTTTGGGTTTAATGGTGTTTATTCCCAGGTAAGTGGGTACAGGAGGGCAGCCTTGGCCTGGGTTTAGGATTGCATTCTTGTGCTTTTAGTAACTGTATCTCCACAATCAAGACCAGTAGGACATGGCAGACTTCCCATGGTAAGCATGAGGTTGTCTGGATTGGGGGGCAAGGGAGAGAAGCAGCAATGAGTGTACTCTCTCTGATTTTGGGTTATGCCATGCCCCCCATGGTAGCCATTGTGACTAGCATACTCCACACTTTCTCAAAATTTGAAATGTGCCCTCTGGTCCAAAAAGGTTGGTGACCCTTGTTCTCAATTAAAAATGCAAATATTTATACAGAGGGAATAAAATTGAAAGGCAAGGTCCCTTAGTTGTTTTACTCAGCATTCAGTTCACTAAAGCCCCTGTGGAATTCTGTCACTTGAGTATAGGGCTAAAAGAGTTGAAACAGAGTCTAAAACAATAAAGGGAAATTCTAGGTATTGTAGTCAGGTCACAGTAGTCTACTTCATCTGATCCCACTAAGCTTATAGCTCTATTCAAGCAAAAATAGCATGTTCTCCTATTGCCTTTTCAGCATAGGGGTCATTTTGCAGTTCTTGTTACATTACATTGAGACCATGAAGGGATGTGCTGAAGTGAACCCGATCTTCTGTTCTGCAAGTGTGGGAGATTCATGAAGGTTAATTAGAAATTGCAAAGGGGTGTGTGTGTGTAAGGTTATTTTGTGACCTGAATAATGGGGGCAATGTGACATTACCTTACTTTAAGCTTAGCTGGGTTTGATCATTTTCTTTTTTAACCTTAGTTCTGTCTCAGGAAGAAAATGAATTGGGAAAATTTCTCCGATCTCAAGGTTCTCAGGATAAAACCAGAGCAGGCAAGATGATGCAAGCTACAGGAAAGGCCCTCTGTTTTTCTTCTCAACAAAGGTATGTTTGACTTGATGGGTTTAATTATTGAGACCTCAAATAGCTCATCAACCTTGGCCCGCTTTCTGATGAGTTTCCAGGCCTTGTTTGTCTCCAGCTTCCCAGCAGCCCCAATGAAAAGAAGCAGGAAAAACCAGTAGTAGCCTATGTCCAAATGAACTCTCTGGCTGTACCTTCCGTCTGCTCTTTTTTGAGTCTTTTGGGGGTCTTTTTTCCTCCTCTGTTTTGCACTTAGTTTTTTATTACATTTGTATCCAACCCTTGCTTTAAAGAGTTCAAGGCAGCATATATTGTATTTCTTCTCTCCCCCTCGTCCCAGTGTTATCTTCATGGCAACCTTGTGGGTACGTTTGGCCAGCAGCTCTCTCTCAGCCTAAGATCGCCCAGTGAGAGCTTCATGGCTTCATAGGGATTTGAACCTCAGTCTTCCTAGTCCTAGTATTTCTGCCTTCTCTCTGACTCTTTTCACCTGTACTTTCTCATTCAGTAGTAGAATAGGCAGGAAATAAAAATGTTAATTCCTGCTCTGATTTGAAGACAGAGCCAATGGTTTCTGGCTCATCCTTCTGACAAAGAAGGCCACATAACTTGGGCTCTGGGGCATTAAAGCCAGGCATCTTTGTCAACCACCACAGCCGTGGGTGCCCTCTTGACCCGGCCATCATCCTAGATATAGGTTATATCAGGACATTATTGCACCTTTCACTGCCAGAAGGATCACAGTTTCATTTCAGCAGGATGAAAGAGCTATTCTTACCTGTTCCCGGCATTCAGCATTGCTGGACACAGTTCAGGGTACAACCATCCTCACAACAGAAAAATATGAGCTGGAAACACTTTAAGAGTTTAGTGTATCTTCTGTATTGGATAATAGCCTGCTTGGACTCTGTGCTTGGGGGTAGTGCAAGGCTTTGTTCCATACAATCTTAGTATCTGCTATTGCTCCCCCAGCCCTAGATTGTGCACAAGATCATTGTCATAGGGTAGCATATCTTCAGAGGTGAAGAAATCCATGGACTCACCAGAGCAACCCTGAGAGATCCCTTTCTGGACTTAAGCCTTGACAGATGCAAGTCTACTTGGATGGTATCACATTGCCAGAAGTTGATAGCCTAGGACAAGTACAAAAAGTTCACTGCAATGGCAACACTATCTTGTATAATTTAGTTTAAATGATATGTGAACCAGCAACATCAGAATGGAAAGCCCAATCAAAGAAGAGTCCTTTGTGTCTCCTACTGCTTAGAGAGATACTATATATCATTATGGATAGCCTGAGAAATTCAAGAGTTCGATGGCTAGGTCACCTGTGCGTGCACTACACTGGAATTCTGTGTTGATGTAATCCTCTGGTTTCTGATTAAATTATCTTTGCTCTGATTTAAATGGGGAATGAATTTATCTCATGAGTGGGCTATCCAGGCAAGTGATGGATTAATGGTACTCTGTGAACATGACTGATTTATGAGAACTCTGACAGAGAAAAGTCCAACAAGGATCTGTGATTTTTTTCACTCTTTTTACAGTTTGAACTCTTCATTCTCTCTGACTATATTGTATATCGCCATGAAAATTTAGAGTGTTGCTAAGCAGTCGTTTCTGAGTTCAGGACTATAAGTTTTGTAAGGGTTTGTTTTGAAATGAGCTTATGGGAAGCATCAAAATGGCATGGGGAGTATTTTCAATTTAACGTTGCGGAATGCAAAAAATCCATGCTGGCTGTATAATCTGCAGATTACAAAGCCTCCCCCAGTGTGTCATTTTAAGGATTCTGAAGGAAAGTTTCAGCCTGTGAAAGTTAATGAGACTATGGAAGTTAATGAATGAGTAGTGAGAGAGGCAGGCGATCTCTAATATTTTGTAAGACACCAGAAGCAATATGTTTAAAATATAAACATTCAGTATTGTGTGGAAAAACCAGAGATTACACACACATATATGTACACACATGCACGCACACACATATATATATCTATATATGTTCAATTGACCACCATTACCTACACTTGGCTGCTCTTTTATAAGGAAAGCCATAGTAAGATCACCCTGGTAACCAAAATACATGCAATCAGCATTTAGATACAAACTGAAAGGAAACAATGTCAAAATTTCTTATTCACTGGCACAGGGGGAACCAATTGCATATGGCAACATGCCTTTTCAGAGTCCATTATCTTGTCTTTATGTTTAGCCCTACTAATTAATCACAAGTCATTCTTTAGTTAAAATACGCAATTTGTTGATCTGCTGTGTTCCTGCAGCCCTAAGATTAGTACTAGGAGGTTGCTTGCATGTATTGTATTCTGGGTACATTATCTTACTTGTAAAAAAAGCTAAACATTCATTGTCTTTGTTTATCGTAGCTAAATTTTTCTTACCATGTTCTTGGCACTTTCATTAGAAATTAAAAAAGCAACAGGAAAGCAGTGACAAAAACCCAAAGGAGAAAAATATCAGGGATCAGCTAAATCAATTATGACAGTCATAATTCTTGCATAGAGAAATGATGTGCAATGTACTTTTGAAAATACTGTCTTCAAAGTTTATTTCACATGGCAACGTATGATTTTTTTCCTGCTCTAGGTTGCTTGTTGGCATTCCTTATATTCATATTTCCTTTCTAGTGGCACTTTGTCTCTGTGGTTTGCTCATCAAAATAAGGCCTAAAAAGTCTTTTTTATTATGGTTTCCCTACACCTGCTTGTTTGGTTTTTTGTCACAGGTTGGCATTGCACACTCCTTTGTGCAGGCTATACCAAGAAGTGGAGACGTTTAGATTCAGAGCTATTTCTGATACGTGGTTGACAGTGAATCGAATGGAGCAGTGCCGGACTGAATACCGAGGAGCTCTATTGTGGATGAAAGATGTGTCTCAAGAGCTGGATCCTGATCTTTACAAACAGATGGAGAAGTTTAGGAAGGTATGAGATTTCCCACAGTTCACTAGAAAGCAATGCTTTGGAATGGTAATAGAGCATGGATTTGATTGGAGCTGGATTTGATTCCCCAAAGAAAAATACAATCCAACAGACAGCACTGAGGGTAAAATAAATCATAAACTGATATTTCTCATGTGGCAGAATGCAGTTTATCTGAGAGGGAGTATGTTATCCATCTCTGAAAGCTGCAACAACCAGAAATAATTTTCTAAGACTGCAATCCTGTACGTATTTACATGGGTGTGAGTCCAGTTGAACTTAATGGATCTTTCTTCTGAGTAGACACAGGCAAGAGTACTCTGTAAGTAACTGTCTTAAAGTCAATAATGCTTTTAAAAATATTAACATATACTGTTTTTTTAAAAAAATTAAGTATTACTGGAGTAGGTATCCCTTTAAGGACTCAAGGAAAGACATATATAAATGTTTTAAATTGAAGGTTTCCAAATGGTGGTCTGTAGACTTCATTCAGGGGGTCTGTGGCATGTCCATATTAAATATTGATATTGCTTTTCAATTCTATTTTTATTGGTGCTTTTACTGTTTTGTATTTTGCTGTATTACAATTTGAATTCTATGGGATGCAAATTGTAATACACCAAAATACAATATAAGAAATAAAATAAAAATACAATTAAAAATAATATCTAGCACAGTGCATTGCAATTGCTACAACAGACATAAAAAATCATTAAGTAGTCTGCCAAGGTCATCAACAATTTTCAAGTAGTCCATGGGAAAATAAGTTTGGGAACCACTGTTCTTAAAAAAATAACTATGTAATCCTATTCCTGTTTATTCAGAAGTAAGCAGAATTCATTGGGATTTACTCCCAGGGAAACGTAATGGATTGCCCTCTAAAGAAGATAAAAGTAGCCTCTGATTTCCCATGAAGTCTGCTGAATGTTAGCCCACTTTCTTGGTTGATTCTGATTCTGTGTGTCCAGCCAGCCCTCCTAAGCTATTCATTGCTCCTCGGGTCACAATCCAGTGAAGGGACCTATATATTTTAAAATGTGGCTCAGTGGTCTCTGGAGACATATGACATTTTGCATCTGCAGACGTTTTTGGATGTTTTAGCAAAGTGGTTGATTGGTGCAAACCTAAATGCAGATCTGCATATACGGGCCATATGTCCTGCCAGCATTTTTTAGGCTTGTGGTTTGTCAACAGTTCTGGCCTTCATTAGAAGGCATGCAAATCCCTATTCTGTTTATATGGAATTGTTCTAATAAAAGCAACGTATATACTTGGACATTAAGGAAGCTTAAAGTAACGATTAGCTTTTAAGATTTCTTGGCACTGGGACAGTCACTTCTTAAAATAATTTATGTGCTTAGCTAATGTTATCTGAAATTTAGCACTGAATTGTAATGTTTTTTAACATTGCTGATTAATCAGTTTGATTAATAATATACATATTAGTGTAGATTTAAAAATAGCAAATCTTAAATACAGACATAAAGCTTTCAACTGAGATTAACTGGATGGGTCTAGGTCGCGGTCAATGCCTCACTACGTGAGGGAGTTATGCCCGCCTCCTTGAAAGAGGCAATGTTGCGGCCCCTCTTGAAGAAGTCCTCCCTGGATCTAGAGGTTTTAGAAAACTACCATCTAGTCTCTAATATTCCCTTCCTGGGCACGGTGATTGAGAGGGTGGTGGCTGGCCAGCTGCAAGCACGCCTGGAGGAAGCAGATTATCTAGATCCATTCCAGTCTGGTTTCCGACCCAGTTTCACCACCCAAACACCCTTGATGGCCCTGATTGATTAGCTTTATCTGGAGAAAAGTGAGGCAATGCAACCCTTTTGGTTGCCCTTGACCTGTCGGTGCCTTTTGACATTGACCATGGTATTCTTGAGCAGTTGAAGAAGGTGGGAGTTGGAGGTACTGTATTACAGTGGTTCAGCTCCACTTGCAGAGCTGCTACCAGAAAGTTAGTACTAGGAGATCGTTGTTCTGCCCCCTGGCTTTGGGCTGTGGGGTCCCACAAAGGTCCATTCTGTCTCATATGCTATTTAAGATCTATAAGAAACAGCTAAGAGCTGTCATCTGGGGATTTGGAGCACAGTGTCATGGTAAGCTGATGACACACAACTCTGTCTCTCCATCCATCTGAATCAGGAGAGGTTGTGAAGGTGTTGGGCAGGTGTCTGAAGGCAGTAATGAACTGGATGGGACCAATAAACTGAGGCTGTGTCCAGATAAGACAGAAGTACTTGCATGGATGGTTCCTATGTCTGGGAAGTATCTGTATGACCTGTTCTGAGAGGGGTTGTCCACCCCCTGGAGGAACAGGTTTGTAGTCTGGGAGTACTCCTAGATTCCAACTCGTAATGGGAGTCCCAAGTGGCTTATGTGGCTAGGAGTGCTTATGCCCATTTGTCAGCTATGACTGTTCCTGAACCAGAATAGCTTGCCCTCAGTTGTCCATGCTCTGTTGACTTCCCATCTGGACTACAGTAGTGTGCTATATATGGGGCTGCTCTTGAAGATGGTTTGGAGGCTGTAATTAGTGCAGAATATGGCTACTATTTTGTATGTTTGTAATTATATGTGTGCTTTTATCTGGAAGCCGCCGTGAGTTCCAGTTTTGGAAAAAGGGCGGGGTAAAAATAATGATGATAAATAAATAAATAAATACTAGGCTGGTAAGTGGGGCAGCCCAATGGGACTGTGTCACCTGTTCTGAAAGTGCTGCACTGGCTGCCAGTTTGCTGTTGGGCCCAATTTAAGGTATTAATGCTAGCATATAAAGCCCTAAATGGCTTGGGACCCAAGTATCTAAAAGAGTGCCTTCCCTAGTATCAACCATCTCAGACCATATCGTCGGTAGACAAAAACCTTGGTGGTGTCATCACTGTGGGGCTTCCAGTTGCCGCTGACCTGTGACAGAGCCTTTTCCACAGCGGCTCTCTGTTTGTGGAATGCTTTTCCCAGTGAGGTGCTTCTGTCTCTATTGACTTTTAAGAGGAATTTGAAAACATTCATGTTTGCCCAGGCATTTGATGGCTGAAGGAGACTGTTCCTGGCAATCCAGAGATCACTGGATGAAAAGATGTTTTTAACTGTAACTGTGTTAGATTGTTTTTAACTGTAATTGTGTTTTACAATGTTTTAAACTGTTTTTGGAATGTTTTTCTTTTTGTTGTGAAAATGTTTTTTTAGTGTATTTGCCACCCTGGGCTCCTTCAGGAGAAAGGACAGGATTTAAATTAAACTAATAATAATAATAATGTATTTATTTATTTATTACATTTATATACCGCCCCATAGCCGAAGCTCTCTGGGCGGTTTACAGCAGTTAGGGTGGTTTACAGCAGCAGCAATAATAATAATAATAATAATAAATAACCATGTGCATTGCATTTCTGTGATTTGCTTGTGAAATATTTTTCTTAGGTGTGTTGACTAATTAATTAAAATTTTGTAGGATCAACCTAGGTCTGATTAATTATATTTTATTAAAAGAAGGGAAGATAGTATAGCGTTTTAAATGCTTCCAGATATGACATACAGATGTAATTTATACTTTTCATTAGGAAGGCATAAATTATAGCACAGAAAATGAATGGAATATGAGATGAAAAATTAGTGTGATGAGTATCTTGGGATGGGGAGCAGTTTGGGTTACCACTTTGCAAGGCCAAGAGCACAGTGCAAGGCCAAGAGCACAGCAGGTTGTACAGTAAGTGGAAGTGCCTGGGAGGTTAGAAAGTTTATAGTTACAAAGGTGACAAGGCAGTCTGATGTAATTTGATGCTAGTGGTTTCTAGCAGCAAATCAGTGAGAATGCTGAAAGCATGAAGAAGCAGCCATGTTTCATTCATATAAGGTAGGGTGACAATTGTCTTCAGTTCATAGTCTTATAAACTAATCTGGACAGTAACTAAAAATAAAAACTGAAATGTTATAATTTTGTATTCTGGGATTATGTTTGGTGCAACTTGTGTTTTAGAATTGTCTGTAATACAAACAACCATCTTAAGCATCCTGTAACTTTGAAGAAGCTAACTCTCTCATTCAAACACCAGGTCTTGCCTGGGGCATCGTGCAACAACAATGGACATCTGCATTGCTTCACAGCTGAAATTTTGATAAGCAAATGTGTGCTTTGTACTTGCTGAAAATTAGCTACTGCTGTGTTTGGGTGTCTGCTGTTTTGAAGGGACAGTGGAACTGGTTTTGTTTTTTAGTGTGCAACTCTGAAATGTGCCATTGTGTGGCAGTATTTTACTGAGTGTTTCAAGTTGAGAATTTGCATCATAACAAGGAGGGGTGCACCGTAGGCCTTTGTTGAGGCGATTGGACATGAGCTAAGAAAAGAAAAACCTGCAAATCTATAGTGCCACATCTATTATTAGTTAATCATGCTGAATGTAGCTTGGTGGCATGACAATTTTTGTTATGATGGGGAGGTTTGAAGTTGTGTGATTACATTGTTAGAACATTTTTAATGCTGGCATATTTCTGCCCATTTCAGTTTTTAAGTGAAGCTATTTGTTGCCTTAGGACACTTGGTCATAAAAAAGCTACCTTGGCTTTCTCAATTTGCAATACCCACATAACTGTAAATATGGGGATTTGCACCCATTCATTGAAGCTAAGCACACCTAACTCTGTGCTGAATAATGTTTATTTTTATAAAATTGCATCTAGATCTGAACGCACTGATGCAGATGGAATTTTCATTTTCAGTGTGTGGGGGAGAAGGTGAGTAAATTTCATAAGCAACAAATCTATTAATTAAGGTACCTACTGAAAAATAGCCAAGTATCTTCCATATGGGGTTAGCAAGTCAGCACTAGTATTTTTGGTAGTTCCTTGTCAGTGACTTATCAGATGCCTTTATCCTTGCTGTGTACATGATGGCAGCCCAACTACTATATGTCAAGCAAGCAATGTCCCTGTCTTCAAGTGGTCTTCCCCACTCCACTTTGATAACCCAGAAATATTTCTGGGTATCGTTACAGAGATCAGAATGCTCATTTCTGCAGTGTGCTACAGGGAAGTTGTCATACTTCAGGTTCAGGTCTACTTTGGATGTTTTTATATTAATATACATATCTCCTCATGTTTGAGGTGTTATCTGAAACAGGTTATGGGACTGCAGAGTTATCTGCAATCTGCATCTAGTGTTAGAGCTTTATTAAATTTGCATATTTAATTGCATATGTAATAGAATTGCATATAGGTGTTCAATACTTGCTTTGAATGTTGAACAGTTTCAAAATACATGGTATTTTAGTTCACTAGGTCTTTGTTTGTTTCTTGCCTAAATTGTGCCAAGCCAAAGGAAATGCCAGCCAGTCATTTCTCCTCCTCTTCCTCCTCTTGATAGCAACATATAATTTCATTCATTTTAGACACCTTGTCTCCGATTTTGTTTTTGTTCTTTCCACAAATTACAAGGAACAGTAGAAGGATCTGTCTATCTGAACTTCACGGCTAACCTGTGTATTCTTGAGTTATGAAGGGAATCTATACTGGAACTCAATGGCCTGTTGCCAACTAAAATCTAAGCATTATTGAATGGATGCTTTCATTGCACCAGTTGTCATGCTTATTGTATTACAATTACAACATATTAGAAAAGGAGCTGTATTTGTAGAAGCATGTTGTGTGTCCATTTTTTTTTTGCATGCAAGTTGGGTGGGGAAAATTCCTTTCTTCTTTTTGCCTTTGTTTTTGCTGACCCCGTTCTTTTCCTTGGACCTACATCAACACAGATTGGTGGGTTTCCTGTTGGTTTAGAATAACTGGCAGATGGAAATTTGTCGGTCCAACAAAACTGCCATCAGTCATGTTTATAGTGCAGAAGGGGAAGTTTAGCTGACTTCTTCCTACCTGTAACATGGTACTCTTTCATTTATTTCTGTCAGTCAGCCATTTTGTTAGTAAGCTTGTGAAGTGTTCTGACTTTGTACCAGTGGATGCCATTTTATATCCTTTAGTTGACAGCAAAAGCCCAGAGCTGTGTGTCTTCCACCATTCTGTACAAGCGCTGAATTTGTACATACGGCTCAGTATCCTAAGAATCTCACATATGCAACCACACACATTTATGCAAGTTGAAAAATGCACATTTTGCTTGTTGCAAAATTTTTGCTGGGGGTTGTTGTACACAATTTTTGTAGCAATACAATAGAATGAACTGCTGCATGGTTTATTTATTTATTTATTTAATTTAATTTATATACCGCCCTAAGCCCGAAGGCTGTCTGGGTGGTGTACATAAAAGGTAAAAGCAAGCACAATATATAAATACAATAAATACAATAACTCAAGAAACAAAAACACACAAACAATACAAAAACCAAACAACATCCAGAATACAACATAGTAATAAAATACTGTAAAAATACACTTTAAAATGCCTGGGAGTATAAAAAGGTTTTCACCTGGCGCCGAAAAGATAGCAGCGTCAGCGCCAGGCGCACCTCATCAGAGAGACCATTCCACAGTTCGGGAGCCACAACCGAAAAGGCCCTATTTCTAGTCACCATCCTCCAAGCTTCTTGATGGGATGGTACTCGGAGGAGGGCCTTAGATGTTGAACGCAGTGTACGGTTGGGGCCTCAGGGCTAGTAGCATGTGAACCTGCCTTATTCCAAGTTAGATCATTGGTCCATCTAGCTCAGTATTGTCTATATTGACTAGCAAAACCTTGCCAGAGTTTCAGACGGGGTTTCTCCCAGCCTAACATGGAGATGTTGGGGATTGATGAGGCAGTATGCTTTGGGGGGGGAAAACACTTTGTGTGTCTTCTCCCTCCCCCCACTGCCCATTTCACAATTGGGAAATTTAAAAATGACAATAACTTCCCCTCTTTTGACAGACGTGGATGCAATTCGGAAGTATTGTAAAGTTTGGCTGGGTTTTTTTTAAGTAATCATCTATAACTTTTTATTTCTCTGTAGAATTGGATGAAATTTGAAGGAATATTAGCCACTTCCAAAGATAAGAATCCTGCCAAATTTGAGGAGGATAGCTGTAGTGGTTTTCCAGCAAGGGCAGCATTTTCAGCTTTGGGATGGCTTAACGTCCCCTAGGGTTTTGTGGAGGATACCTCTGAAAATACCAGACATGAGAGAGTGCTCCTAGATAAGAAATCTGTGTTTCATACTAGGTACCTTTTTAAAGGTGTGTGTGTGTGTTTGGGGGGGGACTATCAGAGATGTGCTTTCCTCCTCCAAAGCACTGAGATCAGAGAGTCTGGGAAAATAATTTCTTCTAATTAAAAGCTTGATATGTCAATCACAACAGAGCTCTCCCTCTCCCCAGTTTTGTATTTGCTCTACCTCCCACCTCATCCCCATCTTACTGTTTTCTTTATATGATAAGAGACATTTGTTTTTATTTTAGCAGATGCTTGTCTGTAGCTCTTTTATATATATATATATACACACACACACAGGTTACTGCAAGGTGCTTTGTGTGTGTGTGGGTGTCTCACTCTCAACTTTGCAGAATGGTTTATACCCCACTTCACTGTGGACAAACCAGAATCCCTCCAAAGTACCTCACTTCAGCTCAGAATTTCCGACACCACTACGTACCCCTAGTGCAAATCTACCCTCTGTTAGTGTCATTTATCAGATTCGTCCCACTCCACAGTGTTGCTTAAGAACAGGAGATCATGAATTTCTTCTTTAATCTGGATTCTCTCTGACCAATCTGATCTTTCACTAACAGACTACTCTAGGAGAAAAAAATGGAAAGGCGTGCTTTAAGGCATGCTATAAGAATCTTTTAAACACAAACATATATACTATATGAATTTTAATTGCCATTGCAGGGCTCCTGGTAAAAAGTGCTGTATTTAGAATGATCAATACCTATCTACCTGCAATCACTTAATATATATTAAATGGCTAGAAGGACTACACTGCTGTTCATAGGTTAAAAGCAGCATAATAATGTGTGATAGAGATGCCCTTCAAATGCATAATGAAAACTGTGCTCTTTAAAAATAGAAGCAAGCTTCTGGGAACATATTACATCATCTTAAGATGTATTGCTTGTAAAATGTTGTAGTAACTGTAGACTCTACGCCCTTGAGTGATTTCCTTCCCTATCTGCTTCATTTTATATTTAAGAAATAAAAACCTGAAAAAATGATCTGGAAGAAGTGCTTTTAAAGTGATGAATAGAATCAAAGCAAAAGTGGTACTCAGCTCTTTTAGTTATTTCAAACTGCTCTGTGCTTCATGTAAACCAGGGTAATTTGGGCTCTTTAAAACCCATAGATACATACAGAACCCTGTGGAATGTAATGTATGATTTACAGTGGAGTGTCTATATCAACATTCCCATAGCTTGTAAATACTCCCCCAATAGACACCTGAATGTGAATGGCAAGTCTTATTGTTTATGTTTGAATGGTCGTATTTTGGCTTAATAAATTGGATATGAACGAGCCTTTACCTTGTGCATGCAGGTCCTTTATACCTGGGGGTGATAGATCAAGCCAGGAAGCCTCTTATTGAGCCATAGTTTCTTATTTTGTTGAAACCAGGAATCTGTGGTTATTAGCTCTGGAATAAGTGAGGTTATTAAACCAACTTCAAACTGTTGTTTAATATCCTGAATTATTCCAAAGCTGGTGTTTTCCTGGTTTTGATGACATGAGAAACTATGGTTAATTAGAGACTTCTTGATTTGATTACTCATGCTGGTAAAGGGGCTGTGTACATTGGCAAAAGGCTCAGTCATATCTCTGCTTATTAAGCTGAGTCCAACGCAGCTCATTGTTAGATCTTAGAAGGAAAATATCTGCTTTGGGGCTATTCACAACCTACATCTTCGGCAGTATAGATTTTCACTTATGTTTCTGACATTCACTATAACCTCAATAAAAGAATGTGTTAATGCAGTGTCGAAAAAGTTCTTTTTCAAAAATTACATTAAGGCTGTACTTGTTGTATTACAGCCAGTGTGATCTAGATAAATATTGGACCTGGATCCAAGAGAGGTATGCTGTAGATTTGTTGGGTGCCCGTGGTCAGGTTGCTGTCAGCCTTAATCATGACATTATTTTAAAGGTTTCTTTGTTGCTTTCTGACAGTTGACTGTTCATATTAAAATGTCGATCTGGCCCCTAGTCTGAATATTTCTAAACATAAACTGTTTGCCTTTTTAACCCTGGTAAACAATAATTGCTCTCTCCTCTTCTTGACTTCACTGTAGTGTTTTCTGATTTGGGGCACATCTAATTTTTCTTTTTTTACTCGACTTGCTCAAAATGATGGCATCACAACCAACTTCCTCTCTCTTCTCTCCAGCAACCCATTTTTCTCCACTGCATTCCCCTCCTTCCTCCCCCACCATTTCTCTTTTTTCTATGTACCCTGGGACTATATTTCTATTTGCATATTTCTGCACTTGTTTTTCAGTCTTCTCAGTGGACACATCTCTTTGTCTAGTCTTGATTTTGTTTCTTTTTACGATGCTTCTGTTGAAAGATCCTTCTTGTGTCACTTGGCTTTTCCTTCCCTCCCAATTAATATGCCAACAATCCAGTCATCCTTACTTTTAATGTAGCCTAAAGTTCTGTGGGACAAGAAAGGCCCTATATGATGAACAAAGCTATACTCTATAATAATTCCTTTATGTTCTAAGTATAAATAAAAATGACAATAGGACTGAGTTCAGACACTTAATCTTTTTATTTTAAATGCTTCAAAGATGATAATGGGTTTGGCGAGTTGAAAAAGGTAATGCAGAATTTCCACTTCAGCTTGATAGTGGAAAATGTAAAGTGTACAGAGGGGCATCTGAGGTCTGCAGTGACTGTTGTGCATAAAAATACAATCCTCTGCATTGAGTGACACGCTGCTGCTCATCGTGGGAGGGGAGAGAGCACCCTTCCTCATGATCACCTGGTGCATTATCCCACTTCTAAGGCTACTGGACATCATTGTGGGGGTATAACATTTAAATAGAGTGTACGTGTGTTACTACACAAGCTGGCTAAATTTGTGCCGTTGATTCTTGGACTGGGCTTTTCAGGCACATATATATTGGATTTTATGTGAATATGCCCTATGCAACATTATGACTTGATGTATACACCCAGTGGACTTGGAGATGTTACAGGTGTCGTCCAGTGGAACAAAGATTTCAGCTCATTCCCACACTACACACAGGCAGTGTTCCTTGAAAACCTAGCCCCAGGGTCACTTACTGTGCTACTTTTGAAGGTAGAAGGCACACACCCATCTGTCTCCAATATAATGTTGGAAAGGTAATATACAGGTCTGTGTTGTTTTTTCTTTTGGGTCGTGTTACCAGCAGTCTATTGTTTTCTTGGTCTTGAAAAATAAAACCACACTGTGGCTAGTAAAATGCAGAGTTGCCTGGACAAATGTTTTAGCTACTAACTCCACCTCTGGCCCAACATATTGTGCCTCCTTTTAATTTATTATGGGGAAAGGGCATACCTTAGTGAAAGAGCACATGCTTTGCTTGCAAAAGGTCCCTGGTTCAGTCCCTGGTGTCTCCAGGTAGGGCTGAGAGAGCTTGAAACCCTAAATAGCCGTTGCCAGTCAGGGTCAACAATACTGAGCTAGATGGATCTGACTTGGTATAAGGTGGCTTCCTGTGTACCTATGATAAAGTACTTATTAAATGAAATGGTTTCAAAAATGCAAGTGCAAATCCTGTTTGAAGGAAATAGGTTTGTCTTCACTGAAAACATTAGCTCTGTGAGGAGATAGGAGGGCCTTTTCAGTTGTGGCTTCCAAACTATGGAACTCTCTCCCTCAGTTCATTTCGTTGGTGCATTTGTGATTATCTTTCAATATCGGGCAAAGTCCCTCCTCTGTTTACGGATTTTAATAGCCTTTTTGTGATAACTGTTCCCCTTTTTAAATGGATCATTATTATTTAAATTACCAGCTCACTGTCATTGTTATTATTTTTAGTGGGTTGGGTCCAGCCTATGTTAGTCATGCTTTAGTCCCATTGAAATTGAAGTTAGTCAGTTTCCCCCTTCTGGGAGGAAGGGCAAGATATAAATGTTGTTAATAATAATAATAATAATAATAATGTTAATAATAATAATAATAATAATAGCAGCAACAGTAGTAATATTAAGCCGTGACTAATTTGTGCATTCCTTGCCCTTGGCTTAATTTCATGCAGGTGGCAAGGAGGGAAAAATGGGGGGGGGGAGGTAGTGGCAGAAAGAGGGGATGGCCCACTGACTTCTGGCTACACCCTGTATTCTTTTGACCTTCCCACACCAAAATGCAATTCTGTGACAGAAAAAAGATTGCCTAACTTGGTCTCGATTCATCACACTGTTTTCGTCTGCTGCTTTTGTTAACATTTGTGGTTTTATTATGTTGTTGTTGATTCATTTTGTTAGTTGTGTTGAGGCAGATATGGCAGATATTTTCAGATATTGAAAATATGGGATATAAATTCCTTAAATAATAGAAATTGGAAAACACCTTACGTGTTATCCTAAAACTACCATTTCTAGCGTTTTCTTGAGGATACCATGACTGATCAAATCAAAGCCCCCATCCTTATCTCAGGTTCAGACGAATGAGACCAAGGATGGTTCCCCTCTTCGGTACCAAACTTTCTCATTAGATGACTGCTGCTAAAGCGAAGATTCAGTATGAACTTGGAAGTTTTTAGAAATTTAGCACAGAGCCCTAGAATTCAATAGCCCATCATTGAAAAGGGTATGATTCTCCCTCCGCCCCCGGTAAATGTTCTTATAAATCTTACCCATCTTCCTTTGACTTTCGTAATCTCAATTTATACATTAATCCTACTGGGAGGAAGGGTGGGATATAAATCAAATAATAAATAATCACCTTTGCTTAGAATTAAAAAGACAAGTCTAAATGGATACAAACAAGCAATGTGTTCCATTCTTTTCTGTTTATAGGAGGCAATTTCGTGCTCCTAGACAGGTGATTGAAAATTTCTGTTTTCAATTTGTTAAGGCTTCTTGTCTAATCTACTGTTTTTATAGGCAATTGAAAAGTACCAGACACAGGGTAGATTGATTTTAAACTGAGCCAATATACAAATCACCAAGAAAAAGAAGACCAGTTTAAATAATTGATTTAAAAAAATGTTTTCCAATTCTGAAATGCATGCATTTCATACAAACCAATTACTATAACTATGAAAACATTCACTAATAGGCAAAAAACCCTTGCAGTTTAAAAACGTACCTATAGCCAACATATATTTCTATCTAACTTTAAAAAGCAGGGAAATTGGGCAGCTATAGTGAATGCACATGTTACCAAATTCTTCCAAGCTACACAGAAAGTGGATTGGACTGTGAAAGACCAACCCAAGTTGTGTTTGCATTTTTCCAAATTTGTAGGGCAGTACAATATCTCAGAGAGGAGGTCAAGTCTCCTGTTCCCCTGGTGCATTCACTATAGCTGCCCAATTTCCCTGCTTTTTCAAGTTTGATAGAAATATCTGTGGACTATAGGTACGTTCTTAAACTGCAATTAATCCGGGATAATTAATCCATCGCTGAGAATGGATTGATCATTTGCATGCTTATTGAGTTTAATGGGATTTACTCCCCTGCAATCATGCTTAAGATAGGTGAAACTGACCATGGGGGAGGAGGAGAAGAGGGAGGGAGGGCTGGACTGGGCAGGGGAGGAGGAAGAAGGAAGGGGAAGGAAGAAGGGGAGAGGGGAGGGGAGAGGAAGGAAAGAGGGGAGGAAAGGAGAGAGGTGGACAGGAAGGGGAAAGGCAGGTCTGACATTTGCATGCTTACTGAGTTCAGTGGGATTTACTCCCATACAGCCATTCTTAGGATAGGTAAAACTGACCATGTGGGAGGAGGAGAAGGGGAGACGGGAGAAGAGAGGAAATGAGGAAAGGGGAGGGGCAATGGAAGGAGAAGGGAAGGGATAGGAGGGGAGGGGCAATGGAAGGAGAAGGGAAGGGATAGGAGGGCAGGGGCAATGGAAGGAGAAGGGAAGGGATAGGAGGGCAGGGGCAATGGAAGGAGAAGGGAAGGGATAGGAGGGGAGGAGGGGAATGGCAATGGAAGGAGAAGGGAAGGGATAGGAGGGAGGAGGAGGAGGAGGGGAGAGCAGTTTTGATCATTTGCATGCTTTTTGATTTCAGTGGGATTTACTCCTGTACAATCATGCTTAGGATACATGAAACTGACCTGGGTGAGGGGCAGGGAGAGGGTGGGGGATGGAAGGGTAGGGAGGAAAGGGGAGGGGAGGGGAGAGGAAGAGGAGGAAGGGACAAGATTGGGTGGGCACTGGGCAGAGAGGAAGCCCCTTTCCTTTTCAAAAGGAAAACATTGTGAACAACATAATTGTTTTTCAGGGTTTTATTCTACAAGCTGGTACATGTAGTCTCCCACCCAAATTTAAACCAAAGCTGTCACCGACCACATTCACACCAGACCTTTATTAAGAATCAGAGGAAGTGTAATTAGTGAAGGGTGGTGAGAGTTGCTAGGAGGCATCCTGTTCCGCTCACAGAGCTACAGTCCCCAGAAGAGGGGCTGACTGTTAAATCCCTCAGGCTACTGGAGCTCTGTCAGCTCCAGGGTCAACTCTCAGGACTCCTCACAAACTACACTTCCCAGGAATCTTTGGGGGAAGCCTTAACTATCTAAAGTGAAATAAATGTCTGGTGTGGGTCTGGCTACCTGATTAGCCAAGCCAAACAGCTATGGGTCTGGCTTTTAGAACACTGAAGTTGGTTCTTACTGAGCATGCCTGTGCTTGTCATTGACTCCAATGATAAAATTTTAAAATTAATTAAAAATCAGCCATGCATTTTTTAAAACTTTTATACTGCAGAAGATGAAGATCAGAGTATGGGGCAAGGTCAGTAATAGGATTACAGGTACTCTGTGAACATTGTTGAAATTAATTAAAAATCAGCCAATTATGAGACCACTTACAGAAAAAAAGTTGAATGGGGTCTGGATTATTTTTCTCTTGTTTTACACTTTGAACTCTTGATTTTCTCTGAGTGTTTAGTGTATCACCATGAAACTTAGGGGGTTGTTAAGCAAGCATTTCTGA
This sequence comes from Rhineura floridana, assembly GCF_030035675.1. Taxonomy (NCBI): domain Eukaryota; kingdom Metazoa; phylum Chordata; class Lepidosauria; order Squamata; family Rhineuridae; genus Rhineura; species Rhineura floridana. Next base: position 50,541,699 of record NC_084489.1, read on the forward strand.
GTTCAGGACTATACGTTTTGTAAGGTTTTGTTTTGAAATGAGCTTATGGGGAGCATCAGAATGGCATGGAGGGTATTTTCAATTTAACATTGCAGAATGCAGAAAATCCGTGCTGACTGTAGTATACAGACGCTCTTGTGGCTGTATAATATTGGTTTTCACCTAGCCTTTGTACAACCTGAGAAGCATAATCCAGTACCTCTTGCCATGCATCACATATCCACTGCAGACCTGTCTCGGCTAAAAGGCAAATTTCTGTTTAGCTCTCTTCATACAAGGATACTGTGCAAGGTCACTTCGTAAGAGATAAAGGTTCCAATCCAGCACATTTATTTGGAAGTGAGTCTCACTTAACAAAGTGAAAGTTATTTGCAGGGAAGAAATAGTGTTTCTCCATAACATGGAAAGTAAATGGCTGTGCTATCTGTTTGGTAGAGTAATAAATATTCATAATTTAAGAAGAGAATCATTGCAATGTGCAGGTAGTAAAAATGCATAAAACTGAAATACATCTATGTGGGCCCTGTGGATGATTCTGGTGGCATCTCCTAGATCAGGTGTGAGGAACCTTTGCTCCTCCCCAATGTTGTTAGACTCCAACTCCTATCAGCCCTAGTCAGCATGGCTAGTAGTCCGAGATTATTAGAGTTGTGACCTTCCAGGTGTTGTTGGACTTTAAAGTTTCCCACCCTGTTCTACAGATTAGTAGCTGTGATAACCTAGTAGTCCATGGATCCAGTTAGACACCCATAATAATACATGCAATACATGACCTATCATGTATTTTTATCATATATATTCTTGAAATAATAATAATACATATGCATAAATAAATGTACATAGTTTCAGATAATCAAATCTGCTCATGCTTCTTTACTTATTTCCTTAATAAAGGGATGGTGGTGGAAGAATGTAACAGTATCAGTCAGTTATTCTCAAAACCTAGAAAATGCATATCAAACAATACCTTTCACATGATTCTTAAATCACATTTAATAACAAATATGTATCGAGTCTTATAGTACAGAGTCCTCTACCTTGAAATCCCGATACATAGCAAAAATACTGCACTTTTCAATAAAACATCAGCATGTAACAAAATATATTAATTTCATCATATAGGCAGTATCCCAAATTCTCCATAACCATTCTTAGATTGTTGGAGTATATAATGAATAATAATTACCTAATTCTCTGTTGGAACGGAGCTTACAAAACCAAACAATAAAATTAGAAGAGTAAAACCAGTCATTTTTTCTATATAGATGAGAATTAATTTCCTTTTAAAAATTATTATAAATTAATTAAATTTATATTAGGATATTTCTAGTAAATATGATTCACATTGGCTCTTTCTGCATTACAACAACATAATTTGTCCCTGGATAGATTTGACTTGATAGTTACTCAATATTTCCCCCCATGGTTTTTGTCTTGTTTTGTTATACAAAGGCTCAGTTCAGACATCACGATCAAGAAAAACATGGTACATAAATTGCATTAATGAACTAGGTTAGTAGAGATTTGCTATACTATATCAAGATTTTTTTTAAAAAAATATTCTCCATATTTTGACTGAGAGCATGGAATATAAAGTACTATTCTAAACATGTTTTAAGTTTGACAATATGTCTGAGCAAGATTTGTTTCTTCTAAGCAAAGCTGCAGCAACACCTGGCAAACATAGATGCCTTTAGCAAAACTATAGCAATGAGATTGTTCACAGATGGCCCACAAGGCAATTTTTTTCTCATCTGTCTCAGAGATTCTTGTTAAAAGAAAGAAGAAATCAGTGGAACTTTTCCTCTTTGACTTTTTCTCACAACCATAAATTAGAAATTAATTTTTAAAAGGATAGGTATGTTTTGAATTACTTTAAAAAATATTTTGTTACTTTAGAGGTGCAACTTACTAGGTGAACCTGTTGAATTTGCCACAGCAGACATATTGGCCACCTCTACTTTGGAGAGTGCTGCCGCTGAGATGCTATTCCCTCCTTAGCAGTACTTTTTAAATATTTCATCAGCATTGGAGAAAGTAAGTGGTTGCATTCCAAAATCCTGTTGCTAAATGAATAATTTGTTAAGTAGGACGTTGACAAGGTGCTGGGACAGGTTCGTGCAACCACTTCTGTGCTGGATCCTTGCCCTTCTTGGCTAATAAAAGCTAGCAGGGATGGAACAGCCGGCTGGGCCAGGGAAGTGATGAATGCCTCCCTGCGAGAGGGGGTGGTCCCTGGCTGCTTGAAAGAGGCAGTAGTGAGACTACTCCTGAAGAGGCCCTCCCTGGACCCAGAAAATCTTAATAACTATAGGCCGGTAGCAAATGTTCCATTCCTGGGCAAGGTCCTTGAACGAGTGGTTGCAGGTCAGCTCCAGACACTCTTGGATGAGACCAATTATCTGGATCCATTTCAGTCGGGTTTCAGGCCTGGTTTTGGCACGGAAACAGCCTTGGTCGCCCTGTATGATGACCTTTGTCAGGAGAGAGACAGGGGGAGTGTGACTCTGCTGATTCTCCTTGATCTCTCAGCAGCTTTCGATACCATCAACCATGGTATCCTTCTGGGGAGACTGGCTGAGTTGGGAGTGGGAGGTACTGCATTGCGGTGGTTCCACTCCTACTTGGCAGGTCGCCTCCAGAAGGTGGTGCTTGGGGAACATTACTCGGCACCCTGGACTCTCCAGTATGGGGTTCCGCAGGGGTCAGTTCTGCCCCCATGCTGTTCAACATCTACATGAAACCGTTGGGTGCTGTCATCCGGAGCTTTGGAGTGTGTTGCCATCAGTATGCTGATGACACGCAGCTCTATTTCTCCTTTTCATCTTCTTCAGGTGAGGCTGTCAATGTGCTGAACCGGTGCCTGGCTGCGACAATGGACTGGATAAGGGCTAATAAACTGAGGCTCAATCCAGACAAGACTGAGATGCTGCTAGTGGGTGGTTCTTTTGACCAGATGGTGGATGTCCAACCTGTTCTGGATGGGGTTGCACTCCCCCTGAAGGAGCAGGTTCGTAGCTTGGGGGTTCTCCTAGAACCACCTCTGTCACTTGAGGCTCAGGTAGCCTCGGTGGCACAGAGTGCCTTCTACCAACTTCGGTTGGTGGCCCAACTACGTCCCTACCTGGACAGGGATAACCTGGCTTCAGTTGTTCATGCTCTGGTAACCTCCAAATTAGATTATTTATTTATTTATTTTATTTAAAATATTTATACCCCCCCTCTTTTTCCGAGGAACTCAGGGCGGCTTACATTAAAACATTAAAACAGCAATAATTAATAAACATGATATTCAGTTTAAGCAATTTAAAATGGAATTAAATAAACATAGGTTAAAACTAACTACAGTGGTTAAAAGCCCGTCTAAATAGAACAGTCTTCACCTGTGCATGAAAATTTGATAATGAGGAAGCCAACCGGACCTCAATAGGGAGAGAATTCCACAGTCCAGGGGCGGCCACCGAAAAAGCCCTATTCTGTGTCTCTGCAAGATGAACTTGCAGGAAGGAAGGGGTAATAAGTAGAGTCTCGCTGGAGGATCTTAAAGTCCGAGCAGGTTCGTAGAGGGAGAGGCGCTCTGACAGATAGCCTGGACCTAAGCCGTATAAGGCTTTATAGGTCAAAACCAGCACCTTGAATTGTGCCCGGAAACAAATGGGCAACCAGTGGAGCTGATACAGCAGAGGGGTTGTATGTTCTCTATATCCCGCCCCAGTTAACATCCTGGCTGCAGCTCTTTGTACCAATTTCAGTTTCCGAGCAGTCTTCAGGGGCAGCCCCACGTAGAGCGCGTTACAGTAGTCTAATCGGGATGTAACTAAGGCATGTGTCACCGTGGTCAAGTCTGACTGGTCAAGGAACGGGCGCAGTTGGCGCACCAATCTTAATTGAGCGAAAGCACTCCTAGCCACAGTCGAGACCTGTGCCTCCAGAGTCAGAGCCGAGTCCAGGAGCACTCCCAAACTGCGAACCTGTGATTTCAGGGGGAGTGTAACCCCATCCAGCACAAGTTGAATCCCTATTCCAATTATTGCAATGCACTCTACGTGGGGCTGCCTTTGAAGACGGTTCTGAAACTGCAGCTTGTGCAAAATGCAGTGGCCAGATTGGTAACAGGGACCAGACGGTCCGAACATATAAAACCGATTCTGGCCCGCTTGCTCTGGCTGCCTTTATGTTTCCGAGGTCGATTCAAGGTGCTGGTTTTGACCTATAAAGTCTTACACAGCTTGGGACCACAATACCTGATAGAACACCTCTCCCGATACGAACCCACCCATACACTATGCTCAACATCTAAGGCCCTCCTCCGGGTGCCTACTCCGAGGGAAGGTGGGAGTCTGGCAACAAGGGAGGGGGCCTTCTCAGTGTTGGCCCCCAAATTATGGAATGATTTCTTGGACGAGGTGCACCTGGCGCCAACACTGTTATCTTTTCGGTGCCAGGTCAAGACTTTCCTCTTCTCCCAGGCATTTTAGCATGTGTTTTAAATTGTTTTTATGTTGTTTTAAATTTTAAAATTGTGTTTTAAATTGTTTTTAAAATATGTGTTTTAAATTGTATATTTGTTTTAATGTTTTTGATTGCTGTAAACCGCCCAAAGAGCTTCAGCTATGGGGTGGTATACAAGTGCAATAAATAATAAATAAAATAAAGTAGGAAAAGAAGTATTTCTAAAGTGTGCTCCAGACCTGAATTTAATATGTCAGGTTATAGAAAAGCCTACTTTTTCCAACATTCCATAAAATATAGTGCTAGGGGGTGAATAATTGGATTTGCTCAGCCTCTTTGAGGCTTTTCTACATTGTTTTTCAACAGGTGGGGCACCTTAGGCCAGGGGCCAAATGCTGCCCTCCAGGCCTTTCTGTCTGGCCTTTGGGACTTTCCCCTGGCCACACCTCTCACCAGGCCCACTTCATATCTACCCTGAGTGTTTTTGCCAGGCTTGAATGTGTCCTTGAATTCTGATAATGACTTTTGTTTGTCTAGATAGAGGATAGAGAGGGGGTGTGAGCATGTGCAGAAGCTAGACTGCTGTGCAAATAACAACATTTACAGTCCTTACTCCACCCAATTTTGCCTTTAGTCATACTCACCACTGGCAGTGGCCTTGGAAAGATGCCTAGAGGGAAATGTGGCCTTTGGACTGAAAAAGGTTCCCCACCCCTGGTTTACTATACAAATGATCCTGGTGGCTTGGTAATCAAAGTTCATTCATTCTGTCTGTCTGTCTCTGTCTCTCTGTCTTCAGAATTTTCCTTGCATGCCCACTCTGTTCCACTGTCCTGATGCCAGCATCACAGAATCCTTATCCGTTTGTTGATCATGCATCCATTTTTTCACTGGTCTTCAGCTTGTTGCCCATGTGCCTCTTTTTCTCTCCTCAATTCATACCCCCCCATAGGCCTCTGTTTCTCAGGAAATATGAGGCATGTATCCACACACACAGTTTATTGCTTACAAATGAATCATCCCAATCCCACAGAGAAAAAGGTGCCATGCCCAGCGTTTTCTTTGTATTATGACTCACCAGAGATAAGCCCTATAAGATCTTTTCAATATCAGGGATGAGTCTTGGAATATGCCTCTCTGTGCAAAAAGAGTGGATTTTCCTTACTACTAAAGAATTATAAATTATTTGCACACACCCTTACTATTAAGGGTCCAGGTTTACAGGGCATATGAAATGACGCCCTGGGCTCCTGCTGGGAGGAAGGGCGGGATATAAATCAAATAATAAATAAATAAAATAAATAAAAATGACTGTGACACAGAGCCCTGGCACCTCTTGTTTTTAGGAAACTGGGCATGCCCCACTTCCTTTGCCAGCTCTGAAAGGATATGAGACCACCACCGTGTTAAATTTAAGCAGGTCTGGGTCTAATCAGTGCTGGAATGGGATCGGTGACTGCCTGAGGTCCCATGATGGAAGAAAAGTGGAATAGAAATGTAAGTAACATTAATATACTATTGGAGAATCCAATTATTTCCCATTAAAATCCACTCCTGGTTTTCCTCCTACCCCCTTCCCTGTAGCTACCCACAAAAATAATATTCCAGTGCAACATCTCTTCTCCCTCCCCACCCTCCAAGCAGGCAAGTTCCCATGGGGTAAAGAAATTTTCTGCACCCAGGGGGAAAAGAATCTGTTTGTAATACTTGGGTTTTAGCACAGAAATGGTCTCATTTTTCTACACATGCACACGTGCGCACATACATTCATTCCCAGTCTCTCCCTCCTTCCCATCTTCTTTCCAGCCACATGTGTAGTTCTTCCTAAACCAACAATCAATTGCTGAGGAAGGATAGGGCTGGCTTGGTAGGAACTTCCCCAGGCAAATGAGGGAACATGGTTCTTTGTATGTGGCTGGGCAGGAAAGCACCTCTGGTGAAAGGAGATCTTAAAATGATGTCACCATATACATGCTCACTTCTTTTATCCCATCCCCCCCCCACCTAGCAGTGTCATTGGAAGACTGCAGGTCTCTCCCATCTTTTCTCTCTTGTCCATGCCTGGTGTGTGCACTGTTGGTGCACACACAGCCTTCACAGCCACAAGTACACTGCAACACAGACAGCCAAGAACTATCATAATGCACTTGCAATTGGAAGCAGCAGCCTTACTGTGAAGTGGTCTGTGTTGGGCAGTATGTTCTAGAAAGAGAGCACCATTTTCCCCCACTACTTTTTGCTACATGTTATTTGAACATACATTGTAACTCAGATTGTCAGTGTTCATATTCAGTCACAAAATGTACACTCAACCTAGGTGCTGGATAGCTCTGTGCAGAGTTTCAAACTGGGTAGAAATTAGTGGTGTACGTTGGATTTGAACAAATCCTGAGCTGAGCAAATTGCCTCAGAAAGATTCAGTGGTTCTCCAGACTGAAGAAGGATCTCTTCTAGTGCTCTAAACTTGAAGCAGAGACCTCTGAAGCAATTTAGGACTCTTTGGAGATTGAAAGATTGAAAAAATACAGTGACAGTATATCTACCAAAAGTGAAACCTTTCTCCGCAAGCTTGCCATATAAGGAAAATGCCAGTGTGGAGTGAGGAGGCAGGGAGAACTCTTTTCTGACTGACAAATCTGGCTTCTCATCAGAGGGAATAATTTTACCAGGGCTTTAATCTCAGTGCTTTGGGGAGGGAAGCTGAAGCGATTACTGTTTTTGCCTGTTCTGTGGTCTTTACTAGTTCTGTTAGTGGTCCTTGCTTGAAAAATGTGTTCCTTCTGCCTCTGCTGCATCCACGCATGTCGGTCCAGCTTTTCACTTAGGCTTTTTGTGACCTTTGTTGCCAGTTGAGCAGATAATAAGGCTTAAGCTGTTTTTTTCATTCATAATTCCCTAGTCCTGTCACCCATCCACCTTACTTTCCGTCTGCAGTGTATGCCATTTTCATACTCAAAGCATTGGCCACAAAACTACAAAGAAGGAAGAAAATCCTTTTTAGACGCCTACTCAAATAATCTTTAGTGCCTAACCCTGCATCTATCCTACTGGAATTGGATCAGTTTCTTACCTAAAAGCTCCTGTCTGCTGTCTGCTTTCCCCCCCATGCAAATTGTCCAGAAACAATAGAAGAGAGATTAGGTGAATCCTCAAAATGGTAAAGGTTGCCCTTGCATGAAAACCACTCTAAAATTTGATAGTCTTCATCCCCTTAGGAGTGGTCATGCCTGAAAATTTCACCCAATTGTGCCAAAAATTAAAAAGTTATAGACTATTCTTTTTGTTGTTGTTCCTGTGCAATTTTGTCAGCTAACCACAGAAATGGAGTTGTAGATCTGTACTATGTTCTTATGGTCAGCACAGAATAATATTGATAATATTAATATGAAAAAGTGTTTTCATCCTGATCTGTGTGTATTTACACAAATGTAAGTCTTGATTTGTTCCGTAGTGCTTACTCTTACATGGAGAAAAGCTACATGGTTGAAAGGATTCAAGTAAACTGTTTATGTGGTCATGCATGCAGGTTAAAAACAATAACCAAAATGTTATCCAATGTATAAAATGAGAACGCAATAAGAATTATGTTTCTGACCTCATAGATTGGCATTGCATTGAAGGTAATAGATACTAATGAATTTTTAAAAAGCCAGTTGCATAAGTAAGTTCATAACCAACATGTTTCAATATACAGTGCCACGAAATAGTATTTGCCTCGTGTCTGATTTTCTGCATGGTTGCATATTTTTGGCACTGAATGTTATCAGATCTTGAACCTAACCTAATATTAGGGAAAAGGGAACCTGAGTGAACAAATAACACAAAATTTTGATACTTTTTTCATTTGTTTATTAAAGAAAGTTAAGCAACCCTGTGTGAAAAAGTAATTGCCCCCTTAGACTCAAAACCTGGTTACGTCACCTTTAGCAGCAATGACTGGAGCCAAATGCTTCCTGTAGTTCTTGATCAGTCTCTCACAGCTCTGGGGTGGAATTTTGGCCCACTCTTCCATGCAGAACTGCATTAACTCAATGACACTTGTGGGTTTTCAAGCATGAACTGTGCCTTTCAGGTCCTGCCACAACTTCTCAATGGAGTTTAGGTCTGAACAATTTCTTGTTCCTCAATCGTTCTGATGTAGACCTTGTGTGTTTTGGATCATTGTCTTGCTGCATGACCCAGCTGCATTTCAGCTTCAGCTGACAGATGAATGGCCTGACATTCTCCTGTAGAATTCTCTGATACAAAGCAGAATGCATGGTTCCTTCAGTGATGGCAAGTCATCCAGGTCCTGATGCAGCAAACCATCTCCAAACCATGACACTGCCGCCACCATGCTTGACTGTTGGTATGAGGTTCTTCATGTAGAAATCAGTGCTTGGTTTTCGCCAGACATAATGGGGCCCATGTTGCCCAAAAAGTTCCATCTTTGACTCATCTGTCCGTAGAACATTGTTTGCCAAAAAGCACTTGGACAGTCGTCAAGAATTCTGGAACAATGGATGGAACTTTTTGGGCAACATGGGCCCTGTTCTGTCTGGCTTTATGTCTACACTATCACAAAGTGTCCTCCAACCCACTAGAGCAGATTGGGGGGCTTGGGCGAAGGAGAAATCAGCACAAATTGCCTCTCCCCTGGTGACTTTCTGTCCAAACCTCTGTTGGATCAAAGAGCCTTCTGTGGGCAGGGGGACACAACCTTGTATATTAAGTCAACATGATTTATCCACTGCAGCTTCATCTCAATTCTAATAAGAGATAAGTGCAACTTAAATTCTAAAAAAAAAAAAAATTATAATAAGCTAAAACTCTCTTTTTCATATTAAAAATTGTGTTTTTTAGGATTACTTCTTAACCATACAATAATTGTTTCAGTTTCCTTAAAAATAAACTGTAGTGATCAGTTGGCAAATGATTCATGTAGTTTTAGATGCTCTTTTCTGTCTGTGCCATTTAGATTCTCCCTGTCTGCCACCCTGCTCAAGTTTCACTTTCTTTCAGTACTGAAATATTGAGACAAGAACAGTTAAAATTTGAAGGTAGAAATGCCCTGCCAGCCCAGTCAGCTGGTTTTTAAAAAAATTCTGTTCAGTCAATATTTGTATTTGAGTCTCAAGTGGAGGAAAAGAGATGAAAAGCAAGCTACATTTTAACGTTTGCAATTAATTTATATAGCAAAAGTAAAGCAGATGGACCACATTAGACATAATCCCAACCCTCTACCAAGGCCTGAAAGCGAGAGTGGCAATCATAGCAAATCTGTTATGTAAAAAACATCCACCCAACAGCTGTTTCCTTCCTGTTTACTCTTCACTTCATCCCTTCATTAGTCTTTTATTTCTCCATTTCAATCCAGCTGTAATTCATTTTTATCACACAGTTCTGCCGCTGACCCACTAACTGTACACATTATGGAAAGGTAGAAGATTATTCTCTCTGTTTTGGTCTCTTTTTTGCAAAGTGAACAAAAGTATTTTCTAGAAGGTGCTGTAAGGCCTTGTTTGGGTTGGCTTTGAATGGGCAATCCATTTACCAAACTATTTTTAATTTGAGTTGACACACATATTTAATAGTAGTTTCAGTATTAGAAATTGAAGTCGGAACGGGTGCCTATTATTTTCCCAGCTTTAGTGTCTTACATACAGCCATGTTTGGAGTCTCTCCAAAGGAAGTGACCATACGTCAAGTCCTGTTTTCCTCCTTCAAATATCAGAAACCAGAAAAGCAAAGAGTGATCCTATTCTTATGCCTTCTCAATGGGATAGGATTTCTTTTAAATTCCCTTAGCCAGCGGAACACAATACTATGCCAGCATGAAAAAAGGTACATAACCTGGTTAGCTAAGACTACAATCTTATGCAGTCTTATTTAGGAGTAAGCCCCTTTGAATTCAGTGGGACTTTATTGTGTGTGTAAACATGTATAGGAATGTGCTAAAACTACATTTGGTATAACAACACAATCAAACAACTTGGCAGTACCAACATCTCCTTTAAAGCAAGAAATCAGTAAAAAAAATGTAGTGATTCATGTCCTCTGCTATAGATCCTGAACCAGTGGATGGGTTATTGCAATCTGAGAGCAGAGGATGGAGAGGGAGACATCAGCTGCTATGAATTACTAGATACTTCTATTACCACTCAGTAGTAAGACATTGTGTTGAGTACATAGGTAATGTCCCAACATTAATAAAGCAAAGACTTTTCTATTACTTTTATCTGAGGTAATGTCTTGAGAAGCATTCATGCATAAACATTCACTGAATGTTTATTAAGTAAGGGGTAAGATGGAGAAGAGAGCCAGTGTGGTGTAGTGGTTAAGGTGTTGGGCTACGACCTGAGAGACCAGGGTTCAAATCCCCACATAGCCATGAAGCTCACTGGGTGACCTTTGGCCAGTCACTGCCTCTCTGCCTCATGAAAACCCTATTCATAGGGTCGCCATAAGTCGGAATCGACTTGAGGGCAGTACATTTACATTTAAGATGGAGAAAGATATTTGTGGAAAATGTTTCATTGCAATTGGTCATTTTCTAGAATTGCACTCTAAGTGTTAATCCCAATACTTATTTACTCATAGAACTCCAATGTGTGGATATACTATAACATGCATTCCTTCCCTCTTAAGATTGATGCCATTACTCCAGGTCCATGCAGAGTTGTTCAGGTGCAAGGACTTTCTAGATCATTTAAAAAGAAGAAGAAGCCATTGGGCTCTGGGTTGGATCACATGACTTGAAAACGTTTGCAGTTTCCTTGAAAATGAGGGACAGGACCAGATTTACCTGTATGGAATGATGCTCATTCAAAAGCTACATATGGTTTGGAGCTTTGAGACCTTGGCCTAGGGCAGGTGTAGTATCCCTAGTTTCCTAGAAGACGAGGACTGCCCACAAGGTCTCACACTCTTACTTCTCTCTCCTGTGTTAATTTCTTTTCCATTCCCTTTTCAACGCTAACTACAGTTTGCCATTATCTGTGTTGGTGTTAATGACAAATTTGGCTAGCTGCAAAGCAGAGTTTGCAAATCTGTTTCTGACCATAATTCTAAGAAGGGCTGCCTCTGTTGGTTTACCTTTACCATCAGCGAGCCCCTGAGTCCATCTACAGCTCCTTTTGGCCCATTCTCATGAAGAATCTGAAACCTGGGCTGTAGCATCAACTCCTGATGCCTTATTTTGTCTTTTTTCCTTTCACCTTTTTTGGTGAAAAGCAGTATAAAAATGTCTTAAATTGCATGCTATGGCTTGATGCTAATCAATGCCTAGCAATAACATTGTTGCAAATGTAATGTTGCACTATAGATTAGCTCAAATGAGAGAAAGGGTGAATCAATACACAAGAGGGATAGGAGTGGGAAGGAAGGTATGCAGATGCGCTCAAGGATCCCTTCAGATCTTCTAACTGTGGTTATGGGATCTCCAGTGTTATGTCTGCATTGGGTTAAGTGAACTGTTTCAAATTATGAAGGTTTTTAAAATTATTTTCTGAAGTTGCAAGGATTTTCAAAATAGGTAGAGACTCATGCTGATGTAGTGTTCTGAATTTTGTGTTCAGTGTCCTGCACTGCTGTGATGAAGGCATGGCAAGTTCTTCCTAAGAGAACCTCCTGTATCTCCCAAGTATAAAATAGGGTCCATCAGTTTTAATAAAACGTGATACCGGAACCTTTTCCTGGCTTGGCAGAAGAAAACATGTAGCATTTGGTAACACAGCAGTGCATTAATTATTACAATAACCGGTATTGACACAAAAAGCATATGGTATTATGTTACATATTGGATCAAGTAGATCTAACATTAGTCATCCTTTCCTGTTTATAAGGTATCCATCCCTTAAAAGATAAAATAATTGTACCATTACATAGGAAGAACTATTTCTCTTTAAAAAAACAGTTATAATAAGCAAAGCCAGCTTCTATGAGTTTTTGTGTGGATATTGCAGAATGTTGTGAGACAGGATTCTAGATTATGGTTTAATCGTATTCTTCATAAAAACAATTACTCAAATTTAATGCCTGTAATGCTATGGTTAATGCCTGCTTTAAAGTGCTGAGGGCTGATAGTGACTAAGCTATTTGAGTAATGAATCCTAGGGTCATGGCTTATGGATGAAGCATATTAAATTTTTAAAATATTATTAAACCATTCACAGTATATTTTGAAAATGATAGGGTCACAGTTTCCATCTTTTGCAGTCTTATGGGAATGGGAATAAAATGATAAGCTTGCATAGATATAATTTATATTGTCTTTTCTACCCTAGAGTATTTTTAAGGCTGAAGTGCTAATGCTAATTGTAATTAAGCTCCATTTAAAGAAATGGAAGTGAACCAATCCACACTACTTAAATATTGAACAAAAGGTCACATACAAAAAAAGACTCAACTTTAAATGTTTTAAGTTTATTTTATTCAATTTTTTATAATAGGTTTTAATGTTTGTTTCATTTCGTAAGCCACTTTGGGTCACTTTTTGTGGGAGGCAAAAATGACTCATAAATGCAATTTAAAAAATAATTTGTTAAATGCTAAAGTGTGATGTATGGATTTTACCTGCAATAAACATAGAGAAGTTTGATTTCTCTCCCTCTCCCCACGCCCATCCACTGTTGCCTGGCTTATTGAGGAAACCCTGTCATTTAATGTGCCTGTTCCATGCATGTGATGGGTCACACATATATTTTGCCCATTTAAAAACATGAAACGTTTGAGTCTGAGTTCAAAACTTACAGTCTTTGGAAGAATGGCCATTGGCAGGACAAATTACATGGTCCCTTCCCATGCATATATGCTTGTCCCCAGAAGTGGTACAAGGGGGATGGAAAGGAATAAGTTAATTGCTGTGCTTGCATTGTTTCTCCATTTGAATCCTGTCTGAGCAACTTGAAGAGCTGGCCTGACCATTGATTTTTATTCTCTGTCTTTTTCAAGAGTGAGAGGCAACAGCTATGCCTGTAACAACTGCAGAATTGTGTTGTTTCCCCAATTCAAGATGTACAGTGGGGGGTTGAAGCTGCTTGTGTGTGTTTATGCGTAATCTACATTTTTCAGGCATGAGAGTTCATTTGCTTCTGTGGACACTTGTTATCTCTAAGAACATAAGAACATAAGAAGAGCCTGCTGGATCAGGCCAGTGGCCCATCTAGTCCAGCATCCTGTTCTCACAGTGGCCAACCAGGTGCCTGGGGGAAGCCCGCAAGCAGGACCCGAGTGCAAGAACACTCTCCCCTCCTGAGGCTTCCGGCAACTGGTTTTCAGAAGCATGCTGCCTCTGACTAGGGTGGCAGAGCACAGCCATCATGGCTAGTAGCCATTGATAGCCCTGTCCTCCATGAATTTGTCTAATCTTCTTTTAAAGCCATCCAAGCTGGTGGCCATTACTGCATCTTGTGGGAGCAAATTCCATAGTTTAACTATGCGCTGAGTAAAGAAGTACTTCCTTTTGTCTGTCCTGAATCTTCCAACATTCAGCTTCTTTGAATGTCCACGAGTTCTAGTATTATGAGAGAGGGAGAAGAACTTTTCTCTATCCACTTTCTCAATGCCATGCATCATTTTATACACTTCTATCATGTCTCCTCTGACCCGCCTTTTCTCTAAACTAAAAAGCCCCAAATGCTGCAACCTTTCCTCGTAAGGGAGTCGCTCCATCCCCTTGATCATTCTGGTTGCCCTCTGCTGAACCTTTTCCAACTCTATAATATCCTTTTTGAGATGAGGCAACCAGAACTGTACACAGTATTCCAAATGCGGCCGCACCATAGATTTATACAACGGCATTATGATATTGGCTGTTTTATTTTCAATACCTTTCCTAATTATTGCTAGCACGGAATTTGCCTTTTTCACAGCTGCCGCACACTGGGTCGACATTTTCATCGTGCTGTCCACTACAACCCCGAGGTCTCTCTCCTTGTCGGTCACCGCCAGTTCAGACCCCATGAGCGTATATGTGAAATTAAGATTTTTTGCTCCAATATGCATAATTTTACACTTGTTTATATTGAATTGCATTTGCCATTTTTCCGCCCATTCACTCAGTTTGGAGAGGTCTTTTTGGAGCTCTTCGCAATCCCTTTTTGTTTTAACAACCCTGAACAATTTAGTGTCGTCAGCAAACTTGGCCACTTCACTGCTCACTCCTAATTCTAGGTCATTAATGAACAAGTTGAAAAGTACAGGTCCCAATACCAATCCTTGAGGGACTCCACTTTCTACAGCCCTCCATTGGGAGAACTGTCCGTTTATTCCTACTCTCTGCTTTCTGCTTCTTAACCAATTCCTTATCCACAAGAGGACCTCTCCTCTTATTCCATGACTGCTAAGCTTCCTCAGAAGCCTTTGGTGAGGTACCTTGTCAAACGCTTTTTGAAAGTCTAAGTACACTATGTCCACTGGATCACCTCTATCTATATGCTTGTTGACACTCTCAAAGAATTCTAATAGGTTACTGAGACAGGACTTTCCCTTGCAGAAGCCATGCTGGCTCTGCTTCAGCAAGGCTTGTTCTTCTATGTGCTTGGTTAATCTAGCTTTAATAATATTTTCTACCAGTTTTCCAGGGACAGAAGTTAAGCTAACTGGCCTGTAATTTCCGGGATCCCCTCTGGATCCCTTTTTGAAGATTGGCATCACATTTGCCACTTTCCAGTCCTCAGGCACGGAGGAGGACCCAAGGGACAAGTTACATATTTTAGTTAGCAGATCAGCAATTTCACCTTTGAGTTCTTTGAGAACTCTCGGGTGGATGCCATCCGGGCCCGGTGATTTGTCAGTTTTTATATTGTCCATTAAGCTTAGAACTTCCTCTCTCGTTACCACTATTTGTCTTAGTTCCTCAGAATCCCTTCCTGCAAATGTTAGTTCAGGTTCAGGGATCTGCCCTATATCTTCCACTGTGAAGACAGATGCAAAGAATTCATTTAGCTTCTCTGCAATCTCCTTATCGTTCTTTAGTACACCTTTGACTCCCTTATCATCCAAGGGTCCAATTGTCTCCCTAGATGGTCTCCTGCTTTGAATGTATTTATAGAATTTTTTGTTGTTGGTTTTTATGTTCTTAGCAATGTGCTCCTCAAATTCTTTTTTAGCATCCCTTATTGTCTTCTTGCATTTCTTTTGCCAGAGTTTGTGTTCTTTTTTATTTTCTTCATTCGGACAAGACTTCCATTTTCTGAAGGAAGACTTTTTGCCTCTAAGAGCTTCCTTGACTTTGCTCGTTAACCGTGCTGGCATCTTCTTGGCCCTGGCGGTACCTTTTCTGATCTGCGGTATGCACTGCAGTTGAGCTTCTAATATAGTGTTTTTAAACAACTTCCAAGCATTTTTGAGTGATGTGACCCTCTGGACTTTGTTTTTCAGCTTTCTTTTTACCAATCCCCTCATTTTTGTGAAGTTTCCTCTTTTGAAGTCAAATGTGACCGTGTTGGATTTTCTTGGCAATTGGCCAGTTACATGTATGTTTAATTTAATAGCACTGTGGTCACTGCTCCCAATCGGTTCAACAACACTTACATCTCGCACCAGGTCCCGGTCCCCACTGAGGATTAAGTCCAGGGTTGCCGTCCCTCTGGTCGGTTCCATGACCAACTGATCTAGGGAACAGTCATTTAGAATATCTAGAAACTTTGCTTCTTTGTCATGACTGGAACACATATGCAGCCAGTCTATGTCCGGGTAGTTGAAGTCACCCATTACTACCACATTTCCTAGTTTGGATGCTTCCTCAATTTCATATCTCATCTCAAGGTCTCCCTGAGCATTTTGATCAGGGGGACGATAGATCATTCCCAGTATTAAGTCCCTCCTGGGGCACGGTATCACCACCCACAACGATTCTGTGGAGGAGTCTGCCTCTTTTGGGGTTTCGAGCTGGTGAATGAAAGTTGCTGTCTAGTACTTCCAGGAATGGTGTGGTATATAAATCCATTAAAAAATGATGACTTTGCTGAATAACACTTAACAATGTACAACTGATAGTTGTATAATCATTTGGAAGTAAGACAGGCATGCTGAAGAGGTGTTTTCTTCTGGTATCTGAAGAAGCTCTTATTCTTTCAAACTGTTTTTATGTTAATAGGTTCAAGCACAGGTCCGCCATGCAAAACTGAACTTTGACAAACTGAAAACTGATGTCTGTCAAAAAGTGGATCTTCTTGGAGCAAGCAGATGTAATCTTCTGTCTCATGTGCTGACGACATACCAGGTATAAAAAAAAACCCCACTAACCCAGAATAATAATGATACCCACATGCCTTTATATAATCATAAAGTTTTCCTACTCATAAGGCTAAGGATGGGGAAATTTTATGGGATAATGCAGGAAATCTTAAGTATAAGTCAGCATGTGAATGTTGAATTCCACTGGTTCTTTCCATTACAGACAACCCTTCTTCATTTTTGGGAAAAAACATCTCATACCATGGCAGCTATCCATGAAAGTTTCAAAGGGTATCAGCCATATGAATTTACAATGTTGAAGGTAAGGAATACATAGTGCTCTGTTTATTTACATCCACCTTTGTAGAGTAATTTGGATAAATGAAAGAAGGGTACCATGATTCCTTGTTATTGAACATTTTCACACTTAGGAGTGATCGTCAATTTCTATATATCACAAGTGCACTTCGCACTGTCTTTTATAAATATTTTGCTATCAGGAGAAACTGGGGCACTTCTATCATTTGAGTTATTTTGTCTCCAAATTTGTGTATTGTATTAAAATGTATATTGTAATCCCAAGACATAACATTGGGCTGGTTCACATTTAATGCTAAACCATGGTTTGGTGCTATGTGGATGAGCCTCAACGAGCCTGAGCAAAGCATTCCTATATAGCCAGTGGAGGATTTCTGCCAAGTATACTTCAGTTTGAAAGAATCCCAGCTCAGTGCTACATGCAAATCAGGAATACTTGATTAAAACAAACATTGATTAGTTAAATAAACCAGCTTCATAATCCACATCACATCCAATTTGGCCTTGAGCTTTGTTGAAGCAGATATTTGAATTTGGAACTAAGAAGGTATGTGAGTTTGGACAGTCCAAGTCCAACACTTCAGCTGCTACACTATGCTGATATTAGTGAAATTTGCTCACAAGTATGGTCTTCTAATATCAACTTATAGAAAATTTATCTTTTGAAATGCATTGCTTCTTAATACAAAATAAACTGTTCTTAGTTTTGTTATGTAATTATTTCCATAGACCATGCTGCAGCTATTTAAATTAAGCAAGCATGTCATTTTTCTAACATTGAGTACAACTTGGTGAAGGTTAGGCCTTTTAAGACTGATGGGTTTACAACAGTATAATTACAAAATCGGCAGTTTTATGAACTGATCATTTATTCATGCTAAAGTGTTATCTCTAGAAAGAGAGACTCTGCCCTTGGGATTGTTTCTGGAAATAATACATTGTTTTAGGGGTGGGGGTTCTTTTCTTTTTGTTAAATCTGGTAATGAACAATCTGATAAAACTTGTTTTCTTTGCTTCAGATATATTGTGGAAGTAGTGCAATTGCAGCTGTATTTCCTGATAGTTGCATTTGTTCTTTGAGAGAATATTTTTAATGCACTAACAAATCCAAGAATTTTGTTGAGGAAGAGATTATTTTGTTTTAAGATTTAGGATTAATTCTGTTTATCGTTAGGGAGAATGTTAATGTTAATTCCTCTTGACTCCTTATTTTTTGTTTAAAGATTAACATTTAAAATTTTGAAATATATATTGAATAGAAAAATTAATGCATCATTTATATGGTATAAATAAATTCATGTATTTTGTAAACCACTTAGTTCTGTAAACCATAATTAAAACAGGACCTTAGCTTAGAGGTTCTACTTACAATCAAGCAGTATATACATTTTGTTTTAAAAATAAATATATTTCAGCTGATTAATAATGAAAGCAGGGGAAGAAAATATAGCATAGGAACAAACAAGGGTGGGGATAACTGAGGAAGATGGCAAGGATCATTAACTATAATTTTATGACAGGGTTCCTTGAGTGTTTTCTCAGTTGAGGTCTTAACTGATCTTTTCTCAGTTATTGTTACTGAAGCATCACTGTCGTATGATTTAGCATTCTTTGTGTTTATTTTTTCTTAAAGATGACACCCCCCCATTTGCAAATGCCTCTTCTGGTGGCTTCCCATGTCCTTCCTAAAGCCTTTACTCCAACCAAATCAGCAGATGAAAGGCAGGGGACAGTCAAGCAATAGAGAGAAGGACCACTGAATAAGGATGGAAGTAAGGTTGACTATTTGAGATGGTAATAGCAGAGGACCATAGTCAGGGCTGCCAAGTCTTCTGAGCCTAGGGGGACAGGACCTGGGAGTTTGAGGTGGTGCATAAGAGGTGGAGACCAGACCCTAGTGGGTCAAGAGTGCTGTCTGATTGGCCAGGTGGCACATCTGCTAGGTTGAAGGGCTTAGCCTGCTGGGTACAAAACAAAACAATTTTTTTTTAATTCCTTTAGAAAACATTCTTGAAGAAAGTTGGAGATGAGCTCTCCCTTGTCCCACCTCTCCCCCCCTTGATGTTTTAACTCCTTTGCTTTGAGACCCTGAGAAGGGTGTGAAACTTTGGAGTAGATTCTGATAACCTTAACTACGGTGAGCCTCACCATTTCTCATGAAAAGGCAGATAGGATTTGTAGGGGTTGTATCTGGTACCTGTTACACAGCAAGAAAGAGAGGGGGAGTCTGTTACTAATTTTAACACATTTTCATTAGACACAGACAGCTACAAAGCTTATGAGATAAATAGTGCCTTTACAGTTGCATCACCAGTTCCTAGCTGATTTTTAACTGCTTTCATGTATTTTACATTTTGCAACAATTATAAGAAAATATATCCTTGCTATTCCTCAATATAACTTAATTTTTTTAAAAAATAAAGTTTATTTACAAGAAGCACAAATTGTATACCTGATATAAAAGGAGTACAAATGAGGACTGTGCCAAACGTTCTCTATTACAAACTGATGGTGCAAAAGGAGGCTTATAGAGGAACCTGAAGTGGTTTTCTAAAGACTACTAACAGCTTATGTTTGTACCAATTTGTTGCTGTTCACAGATCGGGTGTGATTTTATGTTTGAAAAATAGCACTTTTTGCTAGTAATGGTGGTGTTATCATGCACCTGATCATATTATTTAGTCCTGAAGTATGCTGCTGTTACTGTTTTAAGTGTCATAGCTGGCATCTGGGTCCATTGCAGAATCTTACGCCTTTAATATGATTGTGCTAGTTATGGCATGCTTATTGCAAGTAATAGTTCACCACCACTTTCTTGTTGCTTGTAGGGGCATTCTTAAGAAAAGATTTTATGACACATAATTTATTAATGTTTATTATGAGAAGCATTCTTGTACCACCATTCAATCGTATTCTCAGGATAGTTTACAAAAATAAAAACAAACCAATTTAATGCAAATATAAAACATAAAACAGTCTAAAAGCTACAGAATGATAAAACAGCATAAGAGAGTCAGCAGGATTAAAGCTGCATCTTAAAAACTTGGGAAAGTAGATATTATGGTCTTTGCCTGGCACTGGAATATTAATAAAGTAGGCACCAACCAAATCTCTCTAAGAAGGGTGTTCCACAATTGGGGCGCCACTAGTAAGAACTTGAAGTTGAGAGCTGTAAGTAATTATCAGAAGGGTTGTTTTTTTGTATTTTGTAGGGCTATGGATGGACCCCCTGATCTGATTTGTGGCTTTGATTTGGAAATACAGAATAAACACAATGTGGTTCAGATAGATTTGGACTCAATCCAAGCTACTTTGAATGGGGATCACAATCTGAATATTATGAATCTCCAGAAATCACATTAACTTTCATTGCAAAACCAAAATGGCCATAACTTTCTTGTTTCCTGACCTTGGGACACAACATTTTGAGACATGGTAGCTGCAACGTAGGGTATTAATCCTGCCAAGTTGCATATGGATAGCTCCAGGGTTATCATGCTTGCCATCTTTAAAGTGAAAAATGCTTTAAAATTAAGATAGACTTAAGTTTTGGATTTTTTTACACAGGGTGACATGGTAGCTCCTATAGAGGGAATTAACCATGCCAAATTTCAGGTGGGTAGCTCCTGGGGTTTTCATGACAGCCATCTTTACAAATGTGCTTTTTCTAAGAAAGGGTTTTTTTTAAGACCCTTTTGCATAGGGTTCAAATTGTCTGCAGCGGTAGTGAAGGAAAAATAAAAATATTATTTAATATCAATAATATGCATTGTGGTTAGCAATTGTAAATGCTGGCTAATATGTCGACAAGGTTTGGCTGGCTGGCTGGCTAGTAATAATAATAATAAAAAATGTAACCACACAAGCTGGCTGCTTCTTATTGTTTGTAGGTAACAACTGGAAAATAACAACACTGAATTCAGAAAACTGTGGTTAAATATGTCCACAAGGTTTTAATAACAATTCCTAGCGATGAGAATAGAGTGAAATAAAATACAACACAGACAACAATTTTTTTAAAAAATACGTAAATAAAGATGGGACTGGGAAAGAATAGAAAACATGCACAAGCTGAACCGATGCCACCCAGGTCTCACCAAACATTTCTAAGACACAGAATGTACAAAACCATTCTGTATTTTAAGACTTCACCCTTCCAAGCACTGTGCTTGGAGAGTGTTAGGTGGGGTGATACAATTTTTTAAAAAACTATCTTTTAATTATTATGAAGACAACAACAAGAGGAAAACAAGAAGAAAACAAGAAACAGAAACAACAAGCAAACTCCGGAATCAATAAGGATACAAATAACATTTTTTTAGATACAAAGTTTTTTCCAATATTACATAAATTAAATCAATAATCATAATAAACTGATACTGAAAAAACAAACAAATATAACTTACATATTTCAACTCAGTATTTATAAATTGGTTAGCAAATCTTTCTTCCTTTCCTTTAAGAAAACCAAATAGATCTAGCCATTGCTGGAAGTTGGTCATGTAATCATGACTGTGTTTGGAGAGTGTTAGGTGGGGTGATAGCATTCAAGCCTTCATCCCTCTCTCCCCACCCTGGTGTTCTCCTTTATGGTGTTGTAATTGCTTCATTTCAGAGACATCCTGTCTGGATTCATTAGAGAATGTTTGGAATTACAAAACTGAACAAATTTCTACAAATCAATTTGGGACTAGCCGATCCACTCTGTAGAGATTTGTAGCTGCTTCAACCTGATTTGGATAGGATGCAAATCAGCCAGGTTTGATTTGTGGTTTGTAGTTTGTACATAGACAGTCCTCAGCCCTAGCACTTTGTGCTCAGGTAGTTGTGCTAGAAGTGTCGCTTTAGTGTTCTGGTTGTTCACTGCCCTGAGATGGTATCCTGATATCAAAGGAGTACAAATGAGGACTGTGCCAAATGTTCTCTATTACAAACTGATGATGCAAAAGGGGGCTTTTAGAGGAACCTGAAATGTTTTTCTAAAGACTACCAACAGCTTATGTTTGTACCACTTGTTGCTGTTCACAGATCTGGTGTGATTTTATGTTTGAAAAATAGCACTTTTTGCTAGTAATGGTGGTGTCATCATGCACCTGGTCATATTTTACTAAGAGACGAGCAACAAATTGAGAACAAGTCACTGAACTAGCTTTGCTTGCTTTTAGTGATGTCATCACATAGTCACATCTGACTGATTGCATGACAATATTTTGAATCCCAAAATGGACCCCAAGCTGGACAAATGTTCTTTTCCCAGTCTATGTGTTGATTCATAAATCCATTCCATCCCAGTGGTATTAATCTGTGTGTGTGCATGTGGTGGTGGTGGGGGTAATCCACACAAAATGTACTTTTGAACAGCATATTAAATATTATCTCTAAATACACTTATCAGATTGTAGTCAACTCTTACTCAGAGTAGCAATGAAACCACCCACCATATCTCAAAATATGTATTTGTAATGAATTTTGATACGTTGTTTGAGCCAAGAATGGTATTGGAACATTCAGAAAGTGCAAAATCATGTGGATAACTAACAGTGTGATCCTATGCATGTCTACTCAGAATTAAGCCCCACTGAGTTCAATAGGGCTTACCATTCGGTAAGTGTGTATAAGATTGTAACCTAATTTTAGTCTGGGAGGTGTAGTCAGGTCAATTCATACTGGAATTTGGAAATACTGGATTTCTCAAGCACCCCCTAGCAGCAGCTGATTAGGGCTGAAAATAGACCCACAACTCAGGTTTCCTGCTGCCATCTAAATGCCAGATAAGGAGGTTATGGGCCATCTTACTGCATTGGGAATTGCACTTTCCCCCCTCCATGAAAAAGTTGAATGAAGGCTGTCTTCCAGAAAGATCATCAAAAAGGAAGTCACATTTTGCAAAGGAGAAAATATTTGTGAAATATGGCCTCCATCGTTTTGGTAAGAAAATGCCTTAGTAAGGAAACTTTTCTGAAGTGTCTGTCATATTATTTAAGATTAGAATAAATGCATCTGACTCTTTTAAAGAATGGAGATGGAAGAATTCTATAGAATACAACCAGGCCATGTGTTATACCCACATTTGTTCTGTTTGATCTGCTGCCTCCATTTTTCTATCCAGGCAATAAGTGATCAAATATAGAGCAAGTAAACAATACCTCTTTTGGACTGATGGTTGTTAATAAGGTAAAGGTACTGCCTTCAAATCGATTCTGACTTATGGAGAACCTAAGAATAGGGTTTTCATGAGGCTGAGAGGCAGTGACTGGCCCAAGGTCACCCGGTGAGCTTCATGGCTATGTGGGGATTCGAACCCTGGTCTCCCAGGTCATAGTCCAATACCTTAACCACTATACCACATATGATAATTTCTGGGCATTTCAAAAATTTGCTGCCTGAATACAGTTAGTTCCGTAAAAGTTATTATCCTAACTATCTTGGAAAACTAGCATGGCAACCACCCTTCTAATTGTCTATATGGTTGAACTGGTAAAATCAGACAGTGATGGGTACAGTGAATGATGTGTGAGTACTAATGCCTCAGCATTGCTAAAGCTAAGCAGGTATGGACCTGGTCAGTGTCTTGGATGGAGACCAATGTGATTCCATATAAGAAATGAATGAATGAATGAAACTTTATTTTTACCCCGCCCTTTTTCCAAACTGGAACTCAGGGCGGCTTACAAATAAAACTACATGTAGTTAAAAACATACAAAAATATACAATTAAGATACAATTAAACTATACGCAACCTTAAAACCATGAAACAGGCACTTAGAATACTAAAAAACAATTTAAAATAATACATAACAGCATAAAACAATAAACAAACCTTGTAGAACCCAATCCTAATCCTACAAAGCATAGAAAAGCATAAAAGTTTGTTAAATAAATATATTCTTGTAAAATCAATCAGTGATCTTGGTCAAGCGGCTTTACAAAATTACTAGTCCACAAAAATGTTTCCTAGGCTGTTTTTGCACACCCATGTTAGTCATTGCCACCTAAAAGAAAAAGACTGCCAACTTTCATAAAGCCTCTGTTCTTGGTCTACTGGCTGTAATTTCTTAATTTGCAAAGGTGATCAGGCCTAGATTATAGATTCACTAATAGGCAAAAAAAACTTACGGTTTAAGAATGTACCTATAGCCAACAGATATTTCTGTCAAACTTTAAAAAGCAGGGAAATTGGGTAGCTATAGTGAACACACCAGGGGAGCAGGAGACCTGACCTCCTCTCTGAGATATTGTACTGTCCTACAAATTTGCCAAAATGCAAACATAATTTGGGTTGGTCTTTCACAGTCCAATCCACTTGCTGTGTAGCTTGGAATAATTTGGTAATATGTGCCAAAGGAAGGGGAGGAGGAGGGAGGAAGGGGGAGGGGATTGGATGGGTGGGCACTGGGCAGAGCAGAAGCCCCTTTCCTTTCCAAAAGGAAAACATTGTGAACAGTATCAGTCTTTTTCAGGGTTTCCCCCACCTTTTTTTTTCTCTTTACCGCAGGCACATGTAGCCTCCCACCCATATTTAAACCAAACCTGGCCCTGGCCACATCTACACCAGACCTTTATTTCACTTTAGACAATAATGACTTCTCCCAAAGAGTCCTGGGAAGTGTCGTTAGTGAAAAGTGCTGAGAGTTGCTAGGAGATGCCCTGTTCCCCTCACAGAGCTTTAATCAGAGTGGCTGACTGCTAAACCACTCTGGCCACTGGAGCTCTGTCAGGGGAATAGGAGTCTCCTCTCAGCACCCTTCACAAACTACACTTCCCAGGATTTTTTGGGGGAAGTTATGACTGTCTAAAGTGAAATAAAGGTCTGGTGTGGGTGTGGCCCCCTGATTAGGCAAGCCAAGCAGCTGTGAGTCTTGCTTTTAGAACACTGACAGTTGGTTCTTACTGAGCATGCCCAGCCTTATCATTGAGTTCAATGTTAAGTTTCTTAAATTAAGTAAAAATCAGCCAGGCATTTTTTTTAACTTTTGAACTGCAAAAGATGAAGGTCAGAGTATGGGGCAAAGTCAGTAATAGGATTACAGGTACTCTGTGAACATGGATGATTTTTAATTAATCTCAACAAATTATGAGAACTCTGACAGAAAAAAGTCCAAAAGGGGTCTTGTTTTTCTCTCTCTTTTTACACTTTGAACTCTCGATTCTCTTTGACTGTTTTATGTATCACAACGAAAATTTAGAAGGTTGTTAAGCAAGTGTTTATGAGTTCAGGACTATAAGTTTTGTAAGGTTTAGTTTTGAAATGAGCTTATGGGAAGCATCAGAATGGCATGGGGTGTTTTCAATTTAACCTTGCAGAATGCGAAAAATCCATGCTGACTATGGTTTATAGCCGCTCTCATGGCTGTATAATAAATAACTCTAGTGCAAAAAATACTTTTCTAGTATCAACTGCTCTCTTTGCAAGCTGAAATCTAGGCTCATCTAGGCAATAATGCTGGCACTGCCACTTCGGATAATTTACCTGTTTGGGGAATAAATGTATCTTATATCTTCTGATCCATGTAAATATTTATAGAAAAATATATTGTTCAAGAGAAAAAATATGCAAAAAATGGAAATATGCAGGCTCTGCACCAGGGGATGTCCAAGTTGGGCCCTGGCTGATGCAGCCCAGAGGGGCCCATCCTTAGGGTGGGAGGATGGCATGGATCACGGAGTGGGAGCTCCCTGGCACACACACACACACCTATAAAGGCAGTGTGGGCTTCAATAAAGACCGCCCACCCCACCTACTTGTCATGTTAGCACATCAGTGCACATACCTCACACACTGTGTGTGCATGCCTGCCATCACCGAAAATGGCAGCAGGGGCATCCCCAAGGAGTTGATGGCAGGCATGCACACATGGCATGCACACTTGTGCAAGAGTAAGTGGGGCGGACACTCCTGTTGTAAGCCCCAGCCCTCCTGTATCATGCGGGGGTGTTGGGCTGTACTTCACTGAAGGTACAGGGCAAGCTGGTGTCCAAGGGCTCAGTCATGTCTGGCACCGGTCCTGGAAATATGCATGGTAATAATGAGGTTAACCGTCTTATCCTTTGAGCAGCATTTCATTATACCTGATTTTATAAATCCCAGATTGCACAACAATACAACATGCATTTTTTCAAAAGGAATAACTGTTCGTTAGTTGCAAGAGAGTCTTGTGGCTCCTTAAAGAAATGAATCAAGTTGGTGCTCTTATGCTTGTGGAAGGGCTTTTGATGCAGTAGATGTCTCCACTTATGGAAGAAAAGGCAAGGTGATTTTTGCTGATTTCCCTCCTGTAGCTCCCAGCGTTCCCCAAAAATTGAATGAATTTTTTATTTTGATCAAAGATCAGTACAAAATTGGTCCAGAGACTTGTGGGAGCCTTCAGAACAGCTGGGGCAGGTGGGCTGCAAGGGAAAGGGTGAATTGGCAAAAATCACCTCTCCTCCTCTCCCATTAGTGGAGACATTTGCTGGATCAAAAGCACTTCAATAAAGCACAAAGCCATCGGTTGGATTTCACCCTGACAACCTAATTGTGACATAAGCTTCCATAGAACCCATTCTGTGGTGGGGCAAGGGCTGAATGATGGGTCACAGCTCCAGGGCCCTGCAGCCCAGAGAGATAGAGGAGAAGGACTATAGCCTATCAGCAACAGTTGCCCCAAACATCTTTCCCTTTTCCTCCTCTATTCCTGCCTTCCCTTTTTTTAAAAAAAAAAATGGGCATGATGTGAAGTGAAACTCCAGACAGTTCTCCTGTCATCATTGTTTCCCAGAGTGCTGTGCCTCTGGGCCAACGTGGGAAATGAAGAGGATGGACACGAAGTGTCTGGAGCTTAGCTCTACAGGGCACCAGCTCTGTGTGAAAAAAGGAGGAGGAAAAGGAAAGATATTGGAATTGCTGTTGCTACTGCCACATGACCTGGAAAAGGGGAGAAAGGGACAAGACCAAATGGGATGTGTGTGAACAGGAAGAAAGGACCAGGACCCTGTTGCTTTCTTCAGACAATTTTTTTACAGAGGTTGGTGGGCATGCTAGAGCCCAACAACTTCCATAAAAAGTTTTGAAGAAAGCAACAGGGACCTGCTCCTTTCTTCCCACATGCCACGTGGTAGAGTGGAAAGAAAGAGTCTCTTTTCCTTTTACTTTGTTAAAATGAAGAAAAGTGGTCCTGTTTTTGTACACACACAGAAAGGGAACAAAAGGCTTCTTCTTTCTTTTAACAAAGTAAAGAAAATGGGACTCGTTCTCTGAGTTCCTTCTTTCCCTCACTTATTAGGCAGCAGGAAGGAAGGAGCCAGGGAGGAGAGACAACAACAGTGGAGGAGGCGTGAGTGTGTAAGAGAAAGAGCATGCACGAACAACAGGGCGCCGCCATTGAACCCACTTTTCCAGATGGATGAAATGTTCATTGACACTATTGGTGCAGGGACTCAGCCCCATTGTTTTGTATAGTAAGCTTCCATTGATGCTCCTATGTCTTAGTCTTCTCTTGTAGTGTAGCTATACCACACATGGGAGCAGGACAGGGAAAAGCTTGTTGTGATCTCTTAAGACACTGTTGTTCAACCGTAGATCCCCAGATGTTGTTCGACTACAACTCCTATCAACCCCAGCCAGCTTAACCAGTGGCCAAGGACGATGGGAGTTGTCATCCAACAACATTTTGGACCCAAGGTTGAAGAACAGTGTCTTAAGAGACTTTCTACAGCTTGTTCATTAGAGCCAAAAACATCAATGCTATCCTCGGCCTCTACAGTAGGGCCCCACTCATATGGCAGGTTCTGTTTCAGGTCCCCACCGAAAAGCGAAAACAGCAGGAAAGTGGGGCCCTACTCAGCTGTAGCATGCGAGCTCCCCACCGATCACCTGGAGCGCAGGGAGGTCCAGCCGACAACAATCAGCTGGAGTGCGCGAGCTCCCCGGGCTACAGCTGACAGGGATCAGATGGCGCACGTGAGCTCCCCACACTACAGCTGATTGCATGCTACAGCTGATTGCATGCTACAGCTGATTGCATGCTACAGCTGATTGCATGCTACAGCTGATTGCATGCTACAGCTGATTGCATGCTACAGCTGATTGCATGCTACAGCTGATTGCGTGGGGAGCTTGCATGCTTCAGCTGATCTCTGTCAGCTGGCGCTGCCGTATTAGCAGAACACCGAAAAGCAGGGCGCAGACAAGCGGGGCCCTACTGTATTGCCTAACATTAGATTTATTTATTTATTTATTTATTTTGGTCCTAGATTAGCGCACACAGAATGCGGCAAATCAGAACAATGTAAAATACAATACAATTATAAAAGTATAAAAACTTTCAGACCCTGGAACCTGAAAAGATATTAAAATAATCTTATTTTATCAACATTCTATGGCAGATAATGGTGGCTGCACAGAAACTAGCGACTTTAGCTGCAACCTAGGGGTTCTGATCTGAAAAAAGACATGATAAATAAAATTAATCTGATCTGCCAGGAATTTTCTGTGAAATTGGGGTAATAAAGATGAGTTGGATATCATGATAAAAGGAACAGTATAATAAAACATGTTGAACTGTTTCTACTTCCCCACCCCTTCACAAGCACATAATTGCTTTTGATGGAGAACCCTCCTGCATCTTCCCCCTAGAAGTGCAGATGGCAGGATGTTGGATGTAGCTAATGTAAATGCTTTTCTGAATTTGGACATAATCAAGTTTGCCAAGTAATTTTCAGGCACATATGTGCCCCCCATTGTCCCTGAAATCAGGGTTTATTGTAGCCATACTTAAATGATTTTGCAATTCTGTATCCTAACCATATTCAAACAGTAACAGTGAACAGTATTCGCTGTTGAATACTAGTTTTAGGTTTGGTATATGCAAGAGCTAAAAGAGTAGTAAGAGTGAATATGAGATTCAGTAATTTCTTGTTCAGTGTCCTTTTCCATTTTGTCAGAAAAACATTGGTTAAATCAGTAGGGCCAGTCCTAATATTAGTGTACATATATGTGTGTGTGTATGCCTAAATATTAGTATTTTTGCAAAACATGGGAAAGGGTGGGATGTCTCAGTCACTTGCCAGAATGCATATTTAGCTTTTTCTTTGCAAATTGTCTCTGTTACAGTTAAATAGAGTTTATCGGACTATCTACCTGTTTTCCATTCTGTTTCCATTAAATTTATTCCTCATTGAATTTCACTTGCTGGCCTCTTAACGTTTTAGGAATTCTCTTTTTTTCCTATTTAGACTGAAGTAGTTATATGCAACTTTGATCAGCTTTCAGCCTTTCTTATTGTTGATATTCTATATTCTTTTCATGCATGGATTGGTGGGTGACCTAGAGTTTACAAGAACCTGTAAACAAACTAACAGACAGTGAAGAAAAAGACGAGGAATTGCAGCTAGATAATGCCACATTAGAAGATGATCAGCAGAGTCAGTAAGTCATATTATTTATTTATTTATATGCTGCTTATATGCTCCGTGGTGCAGAGTGGTAAGCGGCGGTAATGCAGCCAAAGCTCTGCTCACGGCCGGAGTTCGATGCCAACGGAAGGAGGAAGTCAAATCTCCGGTAAAAGGGGTTGAGGTCCACTCAGCCTTCCATCCATCCGTGGTTGGTAAAATGAGTACCCGGCATATGCTGGGGGGTAAAGAAAGGCCGGGGAAGGAACTGGCAATCCCACCCCATATATACTGTCTGCCTAGTAAAAGTTGCAAGACGTCACCCTAAGAGTCGGGAACGACTCGCACTATAAGTGCGGGGACACCTTTACCTTTTTACCTTTTATATGCCTTTATGTCTTCTGAATGGTTTACATGCATAAAATCAATTACAAAAGTGATTAATTAAAATACACCAAAAGATTGAAAACGCTGATTTGAAACAAGCCAATTAAAAAGATTAACAATTAAAAGAGCGATTAAAACAGTTGGATCAGAAAGTTTTAAGTTCAGAGGAATGCTTTCCTAAACAGGGGTGTCTTCAAGAGCTGGTGAAATATCTATATGTATGGAGCCTCTCGTATTTCAGCAGGAAGGGCATTTCACAACACTGGTACCACCAGTAAAAAAGCTTACCTCTGAGTTACCACAAGTCAATCATCAGGCCATGGCAAAACTAACCAGGTTCCATTTGCTGATCTTAATGCTCTTCCCAGGCACTGGAGGGTAAGACGCTTTTTGCGGTAACCTCGTCCAGAGTTGTTTAGGGCTTTCTATGTAAGTAACATATAAAATTGGCTCAGTGGCTAATAGGCCGTCAGTGCAAATCCAATAAGGAGCACCACTCACCATCCAGGCCACAATTGTTGGAACAAAATAATATTTTGGATAACATTTTGCTTTCAGATTCATTTTAGCTCTACAACTGGAGAAAATGTGTATTTGTAATTGTAAATGCAGAAAACAAGTAGGCTAATAATTATCAGCAATGGAAGTGCAGGCTTTGAGTTGGTGGCTGTACTTTTGGGCTTTGCCAATGATCTTCTGTATTAGTAACATCTAGGTCTTTTGCCCACATGAACTGATACCCTTTTCCCAAGTAGTTTTTCACTTCATGTGAAGTGCTGTGAAGGAAGCCTATTTGCAATAACAAAAACCCTATACTGGGATATTAGGATCATGCAGTGTATGAGCATCCCAAGCAGAAGAGACAGACAGTAGGTAGGAGGGGGTGGAAACTTCTTGCCAGAAAATTTCCCTCTACTTAAAAGATTAAAAAACAACTGTGGCTGAAGCTAATGGACACACCTTTCTTGTCCCATTCCCTTTTACCTTTTTGTTTCCATAGCTGACTCTCCTTATTTTCCTCCCTCTTCCCTTATATTTTGTCCCTCTGCAGAAGAGCACATGTGGAAACTATTTTGTCAGCAAGTGAAATGCCTTCGATACATGTGTTGCAGGTGTTTCCTTATTGATGCCCTTTTGCACAGGGAAAGCATTACATTGCATAGATATTACATTATTTTAGTCCACCTATCTGCTGTACCTAAAATTTGAAATGGAACACTGCCACTAGCACTTGCCCACTTTTGCTTCTCCTCACTGACATATAAGCATCTTAGGTATATTATATAGAAGACAAAAACATATTTATCTCTCCATGTTTTCCTTCTTTGTCCCTCTTCCTGTTGCACACAGGAGTTGGAATGGATCCATTGCTCACTTTGAACACTGATGAGCCTTTGTAATCTATACAGGGTTTGGCAAGTGATCCAGTACAGCAGCAAGTACTCTGTAAAAGTATATCCTGAGAACTGAGCCTGATGGGATTTTAGTTACTTGTGTCAAGAGGACTATACAGATAGGCTGTATCTTAATCTTTGGTAGCTTAGCTGATTGAGACATGAGAAAAGGAGATGGAGATGTGATCCTCCTCCTATGGAAACATCCAGAATCAGAGATAGGGGTTATGGAAATTGCTGTTACCACACTGCCAACTGTTTTAAGTGTTCAAGGTTGTTGTTAAATGTTCAAGACTGGTTGTCAATTTATTGAAGAACAGCTTTCAGTGTTGGTCATTAGATATGATTTGGTTACTTTTCTAGACTCTTTGAGATTTTTTTTCTGTTCCTAGAAGAAAACTTTTTTTAAAAGTAGCCGACAGATCTAGTTAATTTTGCTTTATATCATCCTGTTTTTTCATGTTTAGATAAAGGATGGAGAACTTTTGGCCCTCCACATGTTGTTGGACTACAACTCCCACTGTTCCTGACCATTGACCATGCTAGTTGAGGCTGATGAGAGTTGGGAGTCCAACAATGACTGGAGGGCACCAGATTTCCTATTTCAGGTTTAGAGGTTTGAGAGAGCCTGTTGCTGAGTAACTTTTCAAGATGGCCATTTTCACATCCATCCACTGAATCAATCACCTATTGTGGGTTAATGGAAGCAGGTCAGGGTTTGTCTGTGTAGAACACATTGTTCATGTAAAATTTAGCAGTGTAAGAAGAATTCTCAATGGCTGCTGTGAAGAAAATTTCCACACAAAGCCTGTTCCAAGATGTAGAAGCATTAAGTTAGCAAAAGCATTTCTGACAACTATGAGGAGCACCTAAAAGAATACATAAATGAGTTGACAAATGTCAATTTCCTTTTCAGCCTGACTGATTAAATGACTTGGAACGTCATGCTGAGATCTTCTTTTTCCTTCTAATGCAAAAATGGAAGACTCTAGTAAAAGCAATATTATTCCTGGGCTACCCTTTTTTGTTTTTCTTCTGTCCTGCTTTGCATCAGAGCATCTTTCTAAAAGCTTCTGCAACTGCCTGTGTCTGTGTTCCTCTTGTAGATCTAAAGGAACAGCTGATCTGTGCTCAGTGCTTGGCTCATGGTTCAGATAAGATCCCAGTGTGACATCAGGCATAGTAATAGCGATGATCCCTGCCAAACCAGTACATCAGTTGCTATTCAACCAATCCTCTTGCTTATTCAGTGGTTCTGAACAATGTCAAAGAGAGTAGTTCCTCTCTTCCTCCAAACATAAAATTGAGTATCTCCTGCTCTCTTTAAATGTTTATTAGAAGGAAAGCTAACTAAATAAAGTTCTTAATCTCTAGAGCAGGGATAGCCAACAAAATGGCCCCCAGATCTTGTTGGACAACTGCCATCATCCCTGACCATTGGCCATGCTGGCTGGGACTGGTGGGAGTTAGAATCCAACATCTGAAGGGAACTACATTGACTACACTTGCTCCTGAGGTTGTTCTAAAATCCTGTTTTGCATTAGTTAGAAAATGAGGAAGAAGTGAACACCACCAGAGTAAAATCACCAAGGTCACAAAGGCAGTTGTGGAGATGGGAAGATTTTCATTTAGACAGGATCCCCAAACTCTTTGCTTCAGCCCTATTTCAGAAATCCAGGTGAGACTCTTCACATAATAAGGGACCGACCAACCATCCATCCCTGAGGCCTATTCTGTCCTTCTGATCAGCATGTTTACAGGGACTGTTCCTCCAATCACTGTGCCTTTACTGCCTGAAATGCCAACATGTAATTCCTTAACAATGCCAGCATAACATTATACATTTGTGACCTACAGCAGCTCATTCTGTGGTTCACTGATAGATATCAACTCTTCCTGAGCACCAGTGAACAGAGAAGAGGGATCTTCCAGTGAGCTGCCGGGCCCAATGCAAGTTGTTAGCACTAGCATACAAAACCCTAAATGGCTTGGAACTCAAGTATCAAAAAGAGGGTATCACCCATCTTGGACTCTACAATTGACGGGCAAGACCTTGTTGGTGCTGTCACTGGGGGCTGCCCAGTTGGTGCTGACCCTTGACAGGGCCTTTTCAGGGGTGGCTCCCCCTTTGTGGAATTCCCTCCCCAGTGAAGTGCACTTGTCTCCATCACTACTGACTTTCAGAAGGAAGTTCAAAACGTTCCTGTTTACTCAGACATTTGAAGGCTGGACTGTTCATGTTAAACTGGCAATCACTAAATGGAAGAATGTTTTTAACTGTAACTGTGTTTTAGAATGTTTTAAAACTGTTTTTAGAATGCTTTTCTTTTTGTTGCTGTTAAATTGTTTTGTTATGTGTGCCTCCCTGATCTTTGGCAGGAAAGGCAGGATATAATTCATCATGATGATGATGATGATGATTATGCCCTTGCTAGAAGGTGTCAAAATGTGAGGGTGAAGGAGTCATGATGGCTGCTAATTTCAGCACTGTGAAGACATGTTACTCTTGGGTGGGTACCATCACTCTGCTTGGGCATAGATTGTCATCAGCAGGCTGCTCTAGGTATTGATATCAACTCAGCAGCCACATGCCTGTACCAAACTGAAGCTGCAACTCTGATGCCTACTGTCTCCAGCTTATGATGCCTTGCAGGAAGAATATCAGATTCTACCATTTAGTAGCATTCATTGGCACACTAGTGAAACACTGTGTTAAATGACCTACAGCTTCAGTGTTATACAACATTAAAACATAGTTTAAAATAAATGATGGTTTAACGTGCACGTGTGCTTTGCCATTCCTCTGCACCTGACTGTGTCACACAAGGGAGGAAAGAAGCCTGAAACAAGCCAGAGTCTGGCTTACAACGTGCAAACCTGGACTCATGGTTTGTTTCCTGAATACAAACCATGAATGGTAAGCCAAGGTTCTTCACTTGTTTCCTCCCCTGCAAAGAAGGAGCAAAGTGCTTGTGGATGTTAAACCACAATTTATTTTAAATTGTGGTTTAACATTGCATGTGAACAGGCCAGTATATTATAGCTAGTATGTGCCACACTGACCACTAACTTGCTGGAGTAGGAAATTTTAAGTCGTGCAGCAGGTGATGAAATCCTCTTTGGTGTTGTCCTATGGCACTAATTTACACATTTTATAGATGCTTTTTTGTTTGTTTTTGAAAGTACCAAAGTATCAGCAACCTTAGAATGTCAGGGTATCTTGATGTGGTCCATAAAAATGAAAAGGGGTAGAGGTAATTGTAACTTATATTCCCCCCCCCAATAACACAGCATAAACTAAACTCCTTTTCCCCCTTTCAATTTAAGATTGATTTTGTTAGATGAGGACAGCCGCACCAAGGAATCAACCAGCTCAGGTATTTTCTTATATTATGCCTTTCAAACACCCAGCGTGTTTAAAATTTCTCAGTCATCTTAATAGATGGTATGTTACTGTTTTGTTTCTGCAAGCTACTTTAGTGTGTGTACAGCGTTGTCTCACTGTGTTTTTATCCTATCTCTGAAAATCTGAACCACACAAAATGAATTAAGAACAGAGTTCTAAAATTAGATATTGCACTAAAGGCACCTTGGAAAATAAATATATAGGCCTTCATATCCTTCTGCCTGCTACCTCTATCCTGTTAAATCTTGCAATTAGAGAAATACGGCACTGTGCTATGGCTACTGCCAATTTGGTGGTGCCCTTCCCCCAGCCCCCATTTCCAGAAAAAAAGAGATGGGGACCAGTGCTAAAGTAGTTACATCACTCTGCTGCGATTCTCTAAATGCCCCAAACTTCTACTTCCCCTACTTCCCCTGTGTGCTCTTTGTGTGGTGGAGCTTGATTTGGTTCAGGTTTTAACTTGTTCCAGGTGAATGTCTAACAGCAAGGTTATTTAACATTGCCTAAGACATTTTAATTCAACTAGACTTATGGATAATTAACTGGAGGGGAATGTAGTCTATTTCTGATTGATAAATCTTATTACTTGGACAACAGCACCCAGCAGGTAAAAGATCTGCATTTTTGAAATCATTTCATAGTAAACCCATTCCTTAACTTGGAACAAATGTACCTCATTCTCCAAATCACACTGCTGCTGCTGCAGACTGAGGGGGGACCTTGACTTCATCAAATATACTTTCGAGACTAAAATGGGATATTATCTATAGGTAGCAAAATTAGGAACCCAGCCCTTATTGGCAATATGTTCTTAATTGTGCAACATTCCATCTTGTTCTTGTGATTAGTTTTGCTGGGAGGATAGCCAAATAAGGACAATTAGAATGCTGATATTTATCATTCATCACTTTCATAAATGATTAAACTTGATAACATATTTGGACATTGGGTAATATTCAGTGGTAGCCATGCTCAGAGTCTCAGAGTTGACCTGTTGAAATCCATGGTCTCAAGTTATTTAGCCCATTAAATTCAGTGGTTTTACACTGAGCATGACTACTGTTTAATATAACCCAAGGAATTAGAGAAAGGCCTTTTCAAAACTTCAGATAGTTTCTATGCATGCTCAGTAGTAGTCTACAAAGTAACGAATAGATATATTTATGTGTATATTAATGTTTGCTGGAATTTTTTAAGACACCACTGGTGAATAGTTCATCTGCAATGGTTTCAGGTTAAAAGTCAAACCCTAACAGCACCAGTAATCAGACTAGAAAAGTTTGATATATAAAGCTATTTACCTTCTGACTTAGAAAATATTTTTGTTAACAGCAGAAGATACTAAGGACATCCTGGGTAATTTTGGGGACAGCTTCCACTACAGAGAGAATTCAGGTATGTTTTCTAGAAATGCACTGTTTAATATAAAAGGTCTACTTAGAAGTAAATCACATTTTCCGTGGGACTTACTGGCAGGTAAGAGTGTATGGGATTGCACCTTAAAGAAAACTGTACCATTCCAAGTATGAAGTGTACATAAGAACCTACAGATCAATGACTCTCCTTATACTTTGCTTTTTTTTAGGAGCTATAGATGACTTACTAGACTTGAAACTTGAGGAAAATGGTATGTAATCTTTTTGTCTGACTGTTTTATCAATTCTGCAAAGGGACACCAAACATAGTATAATTTAATCTTGAATAATATGAATGCTAGCTATTTTTCAATATGATCATCCACTTTAGGCGCCTAAGAGTTGTAAAAGGAAATTCACCTCTGTGTGGGCTTTTAGTATTATATTGATGTAGAAAAGTATCCCCTCCTGTACTGATAGCGATAGTAATAGTGTGTTTGTCAGTTTCCTTGATGTCAAACCTTATTGTAGGCAACAGATATCTTCCACTTGGTTTTGAGCCAAGGCAGAATTTGCCAACTATGCTTTAGTAATCCATCACAACTATGTATTTTTGTGGGCAGGTGTGTGTTCCATTGCACACTCATCCTGGCAACAGTTTTATGTATGGCACTAAGATTTCTTGTACCTATTGTTGCACCTTTTTTTTAAAGTATCTGAAGTTGGATTCCCACATTTGGTTTTGACATGCTAAAGTCATCACATTATTTCTTGTTCTGCATATTTCAGCACAACTCCCGCACATGAGGATGGCTAGCATTTACCATATATAAGGGAACCCACTAGCTCACAAGTTTTACCCAACCCCAGAAGCCATTACCCAGATGCATATTCATATAAAATAGCCACTGTATATAATGTATGGAGTAAAATTATCTTGTAGTGACACAACCACATTGGAAGTGACTGTGAACTAATCTTTCCTTGGCTTACTCCTGAAGTAATGCATGCATCCAGGGCAGTTTTCCATAACCTATGAGTAAATCTATATGGAGGAGGTAATAACAGACTGTGTTCTGAAGTATTTCTTTCTTCAATACTGTGATGGCAAAAGACAATTTATGAAGATAAGGGATAGATTTACTGTTGCAAAAAGGAGTGGCAAGGAAGTGGTAAACAAAGACAAAGAACAAAAGGAAAGGGAAGAGAGAATTAGCAGCAATGCAAATAGTTTATTGATAAGAACCATGTTGGCCATTCTTTATTAAGGACTATATTTGTAGTGAATACACAGCTGCCGTTATTGGAACACAGAGAAATAGCTTGCATGTATACATTGCTTCTTTATCATATACAAGCAGTATATAGTGGCTGCATAGAATATGTTTGTTCTGTGCTCTGTTTCTGCAAGATTACTACTACTACTTGCTGTTGCGATAAATGTAATATATCGGAGCAGTGGGGTCAAAATAAGAGGTGTCTTACACACGGAGACAAGAGCTGCAGTGCTTTATGTTACATCTGCCATGAGTGTTTTGCAGCTTCTAGACCAGGGATAGGGAACCTTTTTGGCTACATGGGCCAGATCCTTATCAACATAGGCCTCATGGGTCAAATTTGACAGGTGGATGGGGCCTTCCCCTGTTAATCACAAGACATTGCTATGACATCACATAATTGACAGGTGGCTTGCTCCACCCACTTGTCAAAATCTCTTGCTGGGTTCCCAAATACCCACTGCCTCCACTGATCCCCTTCTCCCCTCCCCAGTGGTGCTGTGGGTAGCAAAAGAAGAAAGCCTGCATTATAAAATGCATTAAAATGCATTCATTAAAATGTATCTGCTTTCTACAGCACCAGCTGATGCGCGGATGGGAGCACTCCTTTTTCCAGCAGAGAAGCAATCAGGAATCCAAGCTCCTGAGTGTTCCTTTGAAGCACCACCCTTACCCACTCCACATTTTTATCATGTATGACATCGGCTGTAGTGCATAGTAGGCTTGGCTTCCTGAAAATGGCCGTGCAGGCCAAATGTGGAGGCCTGGTGGGCCACATTTGTTCTGCAGGCTGGACATTCCCCAACCCTGTTTTAGACCAATAAGAGAGCTTTCTAATACAGTTGCTTTTAATTTGAGCCATATGGGTCAGCCATGACTGGTTAAGTGAAACATCAGTGGTGTCACCCAGTTGTAACATGAGCTTCACCATGACTGAGGACTACTTACATCTCCTGTATTGTGATTTTCTGGCTAATGTTTTTGTTTTCTTTTGTTTTTTGAGAGAGTGAGAGATTGAGACAGGAGGGTGCTGCTAATCTTTGAAATACCTAATTTGTTCCAAATTTGGAACTGCCATTTTGATACAGCTGGAAACTCATGCTGGATGATACAGGATGGTTGACTCCTTTTGTTGTTGGCCTTTCCTGCAGTTGAACTGCAGAGAGGATTGAAGATGTAAACTGATAGGCCTTGGATAATCTCTAACCTTCATATGGATATTTGATAAAAGAAAACAGCAGCTTAAAGTTTTATCTGAGTAGGTTTTATTCATAATGTGTAGGTGGGGTTTTTATCCCATAAGGTATTGACTCATAAGCATATTTAAAAGTCAGCTCTGTCCTCTTTCACGCCCTCAATAACTTCACTCTCCTTGGCTGTGCTCTTTGAAAGAAAGATCTTCTCTAAGAAAGAAGACAATCACTTTTAAGTAAAACTATTGGTGTGACTGTAGTGACCCTTGTACTTCAAAATATTCTTTCATCTATGCATTTCTAAGATGCCAAACTCATTAAAGGAAGCATTGAGTTGTGTTATGTGTGGAGAATATAAGTGCATGGTAGGCTATTTGGCCAATTGATGCTTTGTTAGTGAACACTGTCTGTTGTGTGTGCTTCCACTAGTTTGAGGTGGGGTATTGAACTCCACAGTGATGCAGCAATGACAAGAAGCTTTACAAAAACACCTAGCATCATGCTTGTTGGGTCATTTCTGGAGCAAAGCTTCAAGCACTTTCAGGCTTGTTTGGAAACAGTGTATACCAACCTTCCCCAGTCTGGTGCCCTTCAGATGTTTTGGACGGCAAGTCCCATCATTCCTCATCTACTGATTATGCTGGTTAGGGTTGATGGGAATTATAGTCCAAAACATCTAGTGGGCACCAGGTTGGGGAAGGCTGTTGTATACCATTCCTGCCATCAAATATTTTGGGGGTTCTGATTTTCTACTCCTGCTGTCCCACCACACCTCTTATATATACTCTTCTTGTCAAATGGCATATTCTGGAGGACACAAAAAGCAATGAAACTGGTTAAAGGGCAAGTTGGAGCCTCAGGCAGTTACACTGAAATTAGAAACATGTACAGTTCCATAGCATTCGTTCTGAAAGAGATCATGCTACAGGGGAAATGGAAAGGTACACTGCTAGTTACACTAAATTCAGTTATTAATCAGGTCAGGGTTCACTCTTCAAATTTGCTATGTATAATTTTGCCAATAGATAGAATTTATTCTCTGAAACAACTCATATGTGACACAAACCCCTAGAGTATGAGGTTGGCCAGGGTGGCATTGCCAACTAATGTGAACCTGAAAACTGGCATGGATGGTAGATTTGCTTGAAGCCAAGGGTGCTCTGTTCCATAGTGTTGCTTTGGTTTTTCCATGCCAAACAGCAGCCCCCACACAAATAGTGCCCAAATAGATAGTGGCCCCAGGAGGTCAGATACAACTAGAACCTAAAACCTTATTACACTGTTGTTGTTTACTTGACTGTGCTAATTGTACATTTACTAGTTCATTTATGAATAAGGAGTTTATAAGGAATCGTTGTTCCTCACTCTACAAGGATTTTGTTCAGAGCTTCATAGTGTTTGGCTACCTTACTGCTTTTTGCAGCTTGAGTTTTTACCATTAGGTTTTACTGATGTTTGACTGCTAGATTCAACTGGAGACGTAGTTGTGGAACTAGCAGCAAAGGAATAAGTTATCATGTGTTCCAGCTAGTTTTATTTATTTATTTATTTAACAGATTTATATGTCACTTTTTCACTGTTAAAGTCCAAGGCACCTTGCAATCGTCTTTTTAAAAAATATGTTTTTGGCTTCAACAAGAATGGTCTTCCAGCTTTTCTACCCTACATTAAACCAATCAACTCTCTTGCCCTTTGATTGATTCCTGCTCTGCATTTTGTCCTCCAGTGATGCTTCAGCAGTGGTAGCAGGGCAAAGAAGCAAGCCCTTCCTAAAGTATGCGTGCACCTTGGTACACCAGTGAGCTAAGGGCAATGAAAGGCTGGACAATGGCTAGAACGCAAATGGTGAAAGATGTGCTGTGAGGCTGATCAGGCACAAGTAAAACATCATAACCATGTCTACTGTGCGGCGGTGAGGGTGGCGAAGAAGGCCCACAAGATTTTTTTAAAATATTTTTTTAAAAAAATGTTTTTAAAGATGTTTTAATACATTTTAAAGTCTGTTTTTATGATGTTTTAAAGTGTTTTTAGTGCTTTTGTTGGCCTCCGTGGGCTCCTGCTAGGAGGAAGGACAGGATATAAATCAAATAATAAATAAATAAATCAGCCAGCCAGCCAGCTGAGACTGTAGTCAAAAACTTCTGGAGGACATTCGCCAGATGATCTAACTGGTTTGTACAGGGAGAGGCAATTATTGTTATATTTACTGCCCATCATTAATCGTAAGGTCCTAGGGTGGATTGCATCTTTTAAAAAGATAATACATTCCAATAAAACAAATTAAAAACTAAAATATTAATCCAAGACAGAACAGATAGGAATGTCTGGGTGATGTGGTTAAGGCTTCTTCTGTCAGAATGTTCTTTATGCAGACATGTCCCTAGAGAAGGGGAAGAAACATTGTGGCTAAACAGATTCTTAAGGTAGAATCACACGTTCATTTTCCTAAAGGGGCTATTTAAAAACTTTCCATATGGGAAGACTATTTTGAGAGCTTTCCCATATTTCGAAGAGGATGGAAGAGCAAGGTAGCAGAAAGTTCTGAAGCAGCCGCCACTCAAGAAATGGTAATGGATTCCACTCACGTTTCAGTTGGTGCAGCTCGAGGAAGTGGACAAGGTGCTTGGAATGGTTCGGGCGACCACGTCTGTTCTGGATCCTTGCCCATCTTGGCTAGTGAAAGCTGGCAGGGCTGGAACCACCGGTTGGGCCAAGGAGGTGGTTAATGCCTCCTTGAGGGAGGGAGTGGTCCCTGGTAGCCTCAAGGAGGCAGTTGTGAGACCTCTTTTAAAGAAACCCTCCTTGGACCCAGATAATTTAAACAACTATAGACGGGTGGCGAATGTCCCTTTTTTGGGCAAGGTTTTGGAGCGGGTGGTTGCCAGCCAACTCCAGGTGCTCTTGGATGAAACCGATTATCTAGATCCGTTTCAATCCGGTTTTAGGCCCGGTTTCGGCACTGAAACAGCCTTGGTCGCCCTGTATGATGACCTTTGTCGGGAGAGGGACAGGGGGAGTGTGACTTTGTTGATTCTCCTTGATCTCTCAGCGGCGTTTGATACCATCGACCATGGTATCCTTCTGGGGAGACTCGCGGAGTTGGGAGTTGGGGGTACTGCTTGGCAGTGGTTCCGCTCCTACTTTGCGGATTGTCGCCAGAAGGTGGTGCTTGGGGAACATTACTCGACACCCTGGACTCTCCATTGTGGAGTCCCTCAGGGGTCGGTTTTGTCCCCCATGCTTTTTAACATCTACATGAAGCCTCTGGGTGCAGTCATCAGGAGTTTTGGAGTGCGTTGCCATCAGTATGCTGATGACACGCAGCTCTATTTCTCCTTTTCATCTTCTTCAGGTGAGTCTGTTGATGTGCTGAACCGTTGCCTGACCGCGATAATGGACTGGATGAGAGCTAATAAACTGAGACTCAATCCAGACAAGACCGAGACATTGTTGGTGAATGCCTTCCCTGCTCAGATGGTGGATGTTAACCCTGTTCTGGATGGGGTTACACTCCCCCTGAAGGAACAGGTACGTAGTTTGGGGGTTCTTCTCGACTCTTCCCTGTCTCTCGAGGCCCAAGTGGCCTCGGTGGCACGGAATGCGTTTTACCATCTTCGTCTGGTAGCCCAACTACGCCCCTATCTGGACAGGGACGACCTCGCCTCCGTTGTTCACACTCTGGTAACTTCAAGATTGGATTACTGTAATGCGCTCTACGTAGGGCTGCCCTTGAAGACAATTCGGAAGCTTCAGCTGGTGCAGAACGCAGCTGCCAGACTACTGACGAGGACCAGTCGGTCTTCGCATATAACACCTGTCTTGGCGCGTCTGCACTGGCTTCCTATTTGCTTCCGGGCGAGATTCAAGGTGCTGGTTCTTACCTATAAAGCCTTACACGGCGTGGGACCTCAATACCTTGTGGAACGCCTCTCTCGATACGAACCTACCCGTTCACTTCGTTCAGAATCTAAGGCCCTCCTCCGGGTACCAACCCATCGGGAAGCCCAGAGGGTGGTTACTAGATCTAGGGCCTTTTCTGTGGTGGCCCCTGAGTTGTGGAACAGCCTCCCCAAAGAGGTACACCTGGCGCCTACACTTCTATCTTTTCGGCGCCAGGTAAAGACCTTTTTATGCTCCCAGGCATTTTAATTTTCTTAACCATTTTAATCTTTTAATCCGTATTTTTTAATTTTTGTCGTATTGTGTTTTTGTAGTGTTTTTTGTTGTTTGTTTATATATGTTTTTATGATTTTTATTATGATATATTGTATTTTATCTTGTTTGTTCACCGCCCTGAGAGCTATTCTGCTAAGGGCGGTATATAAATTGAAATAAATAAATAAATTGGCTGCTGCTTAGGGAGGAGGGAGGGAGTTGAAAAGTAAAATGATAGTTTAGCAGTAGGTTTTGGTAGGTCATCTGGTGCCTCTAATAATGTTGTCTCATTAAGCACTTCTAAGACCGTAAGAGGAGCTCTGCTGGATCAACCCAAAAGCCAATCTTATTGAACATTCCTTTTCCCAAAGTGGCCAGCCACATGGTTATGAATGCAGTACCTCCTTCCAGTTTTTGTACACCAGTGACTGGAATTAAGAGCTGTGCTGCATATAGTTGTCATGACAAGTAGCCACTGATAGCTTTATCTTTCATAAATTTGTCTAATCCCTTTTTAATGTGGTCAGAGTGGGTGGCCATCGCCCCATCTTGTTTCTGTAGTTTAACTGTGTGCTGTGTGTACTTTCTCTTGTCTGTCCTTCCAGAACTTATAGTATACTTTGCGATATTTGGGACAGTCCTGACTGTTATTATTGTCTAAGTGCTGAAG
Source organism: Rhineura floridana (assembly GCF_030035675.1). NCBI lineage: Eukaryota > Metazoa > Chordata > Lepidosauria > Squamata > Rhineuridae > Rhineura > Rhineura floridana. The sequence goes on from NC_084489.1 coordinate 50,584,838, forward strand.
CGTAAATATTTATAACTCCATTTGCATAACAGTGGTTGGCCGGGCACTGTGTATTGCCCATGACCATCCATTCCTGTCCCTTCAGGCCACGGGCACACAATTAATTTGCAAATAATTGCTATATCTCCTTACCTTCCACACTGATCAAACAGCCAAATCCTACTCCCTTCTTATTTGCTTGTCATCTGCAAGAGAGGGCATTCTGTGCTTCTCCATTATGTATTTCTGTCATTTTTCATCTTGTAGATACATGAGCCAGCAGCTCAGTATAAGATCAGTCCCATCCAGAAAAACTCCTAGTTTGAAGGCTTTGCTCAATAGGAATAGTGTAACCATAAAGTAAGCTGTTGCTTTTTTAAATAATCCATCACAAGCCTTAAATGATATCTCTGTTGTAGCAAAGATAAAGACTGCTGTAAGAAGAACAATTTTCATGGTCTCTCAGATCTTTGGCGAAAGTGGTTCTTTTGTTGAAGTATCTGGGTTCTATCTGAAAAAAGGGGGGGAATTGTCTCCCACTGAAGGCGTCTGCATTTTAATAATTGTCAAAGCATGAAATGTGTGAACTATGTTATCTAGAGAGGCTAATTTGAGAGGTGAGAAATTTTAAATGTCTAGACAGAATTCCAAAATGAATTCCAAAATGTGAGGTATGGGAGGTGTAACTGGAAGGCTATCTAGCTCAAATGTTCCCCTTAAATGGAAATCGTTATACCTCTGCATCAGTTCTAGAGCTTACACCAGGTAAGACTATTTGTCTGCTAACCCATTACTCTTTACTCTGGCTGGCAGCAGCTGTGTAAGGTTTCAAGCAGAGATCTGTCTTGATCCTTTTAACTGGAACTGCCAGGGATTGAACCTGGGACCTTCTGCACATGCAGAACATGTATTCTACCACTGAGATATAGTTTCTTCCCTACTGGTAGATCTGGATGGGCATTCCTTAAGTATCCACCTCTGTTCTTACTTGTTTATCTGATTCCTTTCTCCTCATGTTGGTACTCCCTCTTCCCCCAGCAGCATCAAAGGACCCACTGGCAAATTCCTTGGAACATGAGGTTACTGATAAGGATGATATGGTATTACTGATTGAGATTCTCAATGCATCTTCTTTGGATGACGGTGAATTCAGCAGAGAATGGACAGCTGTCTTTGGAGAGGATCCACTTGCTGACATAGCCACAAACTCTTCTGTAGGAGAAATGGAGAGTAATCAGTCATCAGCATCAACATCAGGCTTTCTTCCTTCTCAGCTTTTAGACCAAAATATGAATGATTTGCAGTCCTCCCTTCAAGGTAGGCTTGTTTTGTTGCTGGTGTTAAGAAACCTTTAGAGGTAGAACACAGCTTGTTGCTAAGTGATTTTACCCTTTATTACAAAGTTAGCAACTTGATTGGCTCAGTGGACCAACCTTATATGCACACTTGAAAATGGGGTATGCATATGTGCATGCCAACAAACACACATACTTATTGGGTGGGTTTGGACATAAACACTAAATCATAGCATAGTGTTATATGCATGAGTTTGGGCTTGTGCATTCTCTCTACTCTTACAGAGTGGCCATGAGGAGGCGATTACATAAGAACATAGAAAGCTGCCTTATACCACATCAGATCATTGGTCCACCTAGCTCAATATTGTCTACCCTCCCTGGCAGTGGCTCTCATTGGTTTCAGACAGGGGTTTCTCCCAGCTTGGAGGTGCCAGGGATTGGACCTGGGACTTTTTGCATGCAAAGCAAATGTTCTACTACTGAGCCATGGCCCTTCCCCAAAGAAGCAACTGCTTCCATTTTAACCTAACCGCAGTTTGCTGTTTTGTCCAAACTAGGACCAGCTGTGTGATTGGTTAAGCAATGGTTTGTCATTTATGATCCTGATCTGTTTGGTCAAATATAGCAAAAACTAACTGTAGTTCCTAATTCAGACAAAACAGCAAATTGCAGTTCAATTAAAACGGAAATGGGAACCTCCTCTTCATGGCCATGCCGGGGAATGGGGGGCAGGCTTCTTCACTAAAGCGAAAGTAGGATTTAATTCCATTACATCTGAATAAAACATCTGAATCAATTTGCATAATCTCTCCACTCCCTCTTTCTCTCTCTCTCCTGGGGAGGTTGCATGTATACCTTCCCTCAGGTTACTCACACTAAACTCATTTATATATTATGCTCCCTACAATCCTCCTCATTTTTTTGCCCTCCCTAAGTATCAATTGGCTACTCTTGTGTTGTAAGATATATGCATCTGCACAACAGGCTTAAAACAAAAGTGCTTTATTAATTCACAGCTCTAGTTATTTCAGTGCTTTCATGCACAGAAGACCAACCTCCTTGCTGCCAATATTCTATGTTAATATCTCTGCTGTTTCTTGGGCAGATGCATTTGTGGGAGGGAGGCGTCTAGGGTGAAAGGAAAAATTGTCTCATTATTTTTAGAGTGAAGGGATGACGTGTGTGAAGGGTTTTAACTCCTCCAGGGTGTTAACGTGGGTTGGTTTGCTTGTCATTTGTTGATGGGAAAATTATTCCTCTGACATTCCTCAGGTAGAAGAAAATAGTAGAGCCTGGAGTAGCAATAAAAAGGCTGTTGTTAAAGGGACCCTGTCAAGACTGGCAGGCTTGTATAGATAGGAGCATGTCATCAGTGGCTTTAGTCCAAGTACTTTGGCTTAATGGACCTGTGGATAGGGACATAACTGGCCTCTTAGTCTAGCATAAATGGTTAATGGAATTGAAGTACTAGAATTTTTAAGGTGACATGATGCGGTAGAAGGACTAAGAGGCAAACTAGACATGATGAGGAAGATCTGTGAATGGGATCTCCCACAATTGTTGCAGCTGCTTTTTAATTAAAAAACATCACCGACGGAGGCATTAAATGTAAAAGCAGGTGGTGGAGAGTGGGGGACATATGGTACCTAAACGTTGCTGTGAAAAATAGCCACTTTTGAAAGGGTGTGATTTAAATCAAGAAGTAGCGTGGAAGGAGAAAGATTAGGTCTCTCTCCACCAGCACTGTGGCCGCACCATAAATCAGCCTCCCACATACCCCACAACTACTTTTAAGTTAAAACTACTGTTCACAAATCTCCCACATCATGTCTAGTTTGCCCCTAAGAGATTGAACTGTGACCCAGGAGGTCCCTAGATTGAATCTTGCCTCTGCCATGAACAGAAGGCTGCTGTATCTGCCCCCCTTCCAATTTGTAATATGGGGTAATAATACTGACCTACTTTATAAAGTTGTTGTAGGTATTACTGAGCCAATATATGCACAGTACTTGAATTATCAATGAGTTATCTAGATGTTAAATATCATTATTACAATGTAAGATGCTGCTTTATGATGAGTTAAGCATATAGGTCTGTAAAGCCCAAATACTGTGGCAGTGACTGTCTGAGGTCTTGGGCAAAAATCTTTAGAAGCATTGCTACCTGAGACACTTTATCTGGAGATGCCAGGTGAATTTTGCAAAGCATGTGTTATGTCATAGAGCTGTTGCATGTCTCATTAAAGCTATCTTGGAGCCAAACTATAGGTTACACATCCCTCAACATGTCTTCTTTCAAAAAGCAGCCACTGGAGACTGCAGTGGGAGCATCCTTAAAATTACTTTCATCTAGCAGCTTTTCTTTTGATGTGGGACAGAATGGGAACTTTTCCCTGTAGGGGAAAAAGTAGCTGTGGGCTTTCCAAGACTAGATCAACATTAAGTTGTAATGTAAGAATACCGTGCTTTTCAAAAGCAATAAAAATAACATTATACCATTTCTCTTAAATAGCTAATAGAAATTTATTAGATCAGTCAAACTATACTTCACGTGAACCCATTTTGACAACTGGTTTTCCTTAGCAGTTTGTATATAATAATTTAACTCTAGAATTATTACGTATTAGAGTGAGTAGCTCTCTCTCCAAGGTTCAACAGTATTTCCTAGCCTTGTTACCAGCATTCTTTATTTCTGGATGCTAAGGATATATAAATGTTAAGGATATATTGTCAACAAAACGTTCCCAAAGCAGTTTACCATTAGAACATTATAAACCATCTTAATTCTAAACTTCATACAACAGTTTTTTTTTCTTGATTCTTGTTGACCTTGTCAGCAGCTCCTGGCCTCCAGAACCCTTGGAGTTTTAAGCCACCCATTCCTCTCCCCCCAAACCCCCCAAAACAAATTGTACCTTGGGTTTTATACAGGCAGGGTGCTACCATCAAAGACAAGAATCAAAATAGGCTGGAATTCTAGCCTTGACAACAAGGAGATCCCACAACTTTTCTTAACAGTTTCCCTTGACAACTACCATCAAGATTTTCCTTTATTTTATATATAAGATTTTAGGGTGGTTTGTGGAAAAAATTCTCCACTTGCACTATGTCTTTTGGGGAAATTGTTTGTTCTGTTAGGTGAAGGGGAATGCCTTGAATGTGCTATCACCGATGAGTTATGTAAAATGTTTGTAGTCTTTTAGCATCTTTGTGGCCCGTGAAATTTATAAAGGTGTCCCCCACAAATGCTCAGTACAAGCCTGTTGTGAGGGAAGGTTAGGTAAAAGGGGAGGGATGGAATGGAATGTTGAGTGAGACCAAGTGACAGGAAGGGAAGTTTGATTGGAAAATCCCAGAATGTGGCTGTGTGGGGGACAGAAAAAGACTTTGGCGTGTGTGTGTGTGTGCAGGGGAGAGATAAGAGAAATTTGAAAGTACTCACAAACCAGGCCTAGGCCTTGAAGTGTTTACAATTCAGGTAGGCCAAGAGGTTTAGGTTAGATGTGAAAATAGACAGGGAGAAGAAATCACAGGAGATGAGTAAAAATAGTTTGAAAATATCTCTGACGTGCACAGTGTCTGTTTTTTTGATGGACAGCTTCTAAAGGCACAGGGGCATCTGCAGAAAAAAAGGAAGAAGGCGATTTAGTGGGCTTGTGTGTTCTTTATCGGCTGAATTTCTTCTTTGTTTATTGCAACATGTAAGGCTAGGCTTGTCAGTTGTCCCAAAAACACCCAGCCTGGCTAGCTCCTGCAGCTTAAGCAACTGTACTATGTGCAGAAATCAGCTTGGGTGATTGTAGGGCATGGAAACCAACATGACTCCCTGCTAATGTCCCCCAATGAATAGGTTGTTGGAAGAAGAAAAGCAGCAGCAGTCAGTAAAAGTTGGCAAACCCATTAAAGACAGGAGCCTGGCTAGAGAAAATGTTGGCAACCTTATTTCACTTAATAAATTAACCATTTAATAGACATAAGATAAATTGTGTGTGAATTCCTGTCCTTGTAAATGGTGTATAATTTCTTACTAATATGACTATCTCTTCCTTTCTTATTTATTTAAATGCCAGGAAATTACAGTTGTTAAGGGCCATGCCCTTAACAGACACATTATTTAGGGAATGTTGATATGGTATGGTATCCTATCCTGAAGATAGTTCCATCTAATGGTAGCCTCAACATAGACTCCTTGTATCATTCCAATGAACGACAAGTCTGGGATTTAGGTATGCCATTAACAGCCATCCAACTCCAAGGAGCTACTGAACTGTGGCCCTTAACAGCAGTAATTGCCCAGCATTTTGCAGCCTAAGTGGTCATGGAAAGCCCTTAACACAACGTGTTAAACCGAAAGCTTTCTTGGTAATAAATTCAGATTTTATGATCTGCTGTAATCCCCAAGCACTTTGATAGGACAGTGAGCTGGTTCTCTTTTATGTTTAAACATGTTTCTTTTGAACATGCAATATTTTACATTTGTCTTTATAAAGTTCAGCCTACAATACAGTCACAGATCATTTAAAGGATTTGCTAGTGGAATTTTTTATTATTGATGATTTTCGCAGCATGCTTTCCATTGTGCCAAATGTAATTATCTTGTTCAGATTTCTAAGAAACCCATAGTGCTGGCTGGGACTCCAGCCTGAAAGAGCATGATTTGCCCAAGGCCAATGAAAAAGATCAGGGCTGAGCCAGGGGTTTGGGTTTTTTGTCTCCTTGGTTGAAAGCCAACACACTTCCCTTTGGACAGAACACATTGTGGTCAACTCAGCTGTTTGCAGTGGTATTAGTTATCGACGACATCCAGCACAGTATTGAGAGAGCTTGTTTTTCTTCAAAGTTAACCAGTAAAAACTATGCCCTGTTGAATAATTGAAGGAATATTATAAATGCAAATAACCTCTCATTATGGCTGAAGAGCCAACTGGGGCAACTGTATTTTAGAACTTCCATTCCTGGTAACGTGAATAGTTTTCTTGTAAAGTACATTAAACACAGGCTTTGCTTGTTAGTTGAAAATGTCTTTTTGCTAGGATTATTTTTCAGCAATCTATTGAGTATATGACTGGCATAGAACAGTATTCTTCAACTGCAATTTACAGCCTTAATCCACAATGCCAGTTAAGTGAACTAGGGAGCTACTGCAGTCCAGTGTTGGACTGGGAATGTAGAAGACTTGTGATCAAAGCAGCTGTGTACAAGTCACCAGCCTTTTGCCTCAATTTTCCATCTAAAACTGAGAATAATACAGAGGGTTTCTGTATTGTAAGGCAGTTGCACATTAAAAGTGGTACATAAATGAAATAAATTAAACCTATTCATTGTTTTTGATGGCATCATCTAATCTGCTGTTTTACTTGTATAATATTCCTAGTAAAATCCCAAATAATAAAATATGTTGGTAAGAAACAATGTCATACAAAAGAATCCTGGCAGGCAAGAAAATCTTTCTGCAGACGCTTGTTTTTTCTCTTTTTACTTGGTAATGCATTCACTGTGGTGGATGCTTTTATCAGTATGGAAGAATGGGGGGGAGGTTGAGGAATAAGCAGCAAATTAGCCAAGTCAGGTTCCTAGCTGTGCTCATGCAGCGGTTTTTTCATTGATCAAATTAACTGGGTATCTTTTTTTTAATGCTGGAGTCTAGATACCATTAGGCTGCTTAAATCTCATTTCCTTCAATGAGATTTAATAATCTTAAGGTTGAGTTCAAATGTTATGCTAACACTATGGTTTAAGGTTCCACATGTGCAACAGGCAAACCATGGTTTTGAGCTGCTTGTCTGCTTTTGTTTCCAATCTGCTCAGTACTCTGCACCATACTTTTGCTTCCACTTCAATGGTACAATGGTCTCTTGAAGTGGAGGAATGGCCTTGACTATGGTTTGTCAATGGTCTTTGAATAATTCTGACATAACAGCAACTGTGACTTCAGACTCTGGTGTCAGATCCTGGTTTGTCAGCCCAAAACACATGGACCAACTCGGATGTAATGCTAAACCAGGGATGGGGAACCTGTGGCACTCCAGATGTTGAACTGCAACTTGCATCATCCCTGACCATTGACCATGTTGGCTGGGGCTGATGGGAGTTATAGTTCAACAACAGCTGGAGGGCCACAGGTTCCCCATCCCTGTGTTAAAATATAGTTTAACATTGTAGATTGTAACATTATTTGATGTGAATATATGTACATCTTAACTAATTAGTATGATTTAGTCATTAAGGATATTGACAACAATTTATGTTTGATTTTAAGATAATAATAAAAGGTGGTAACATGGTAGGAATGAGTCTGCTTGCATCTCTGGTGTGAGCACTCCCACTTCCTCTCCTCTTCTGGCATGACCACGAGGAGGAGATTGAAACCATCCACTTTGTTGTTGTTATGTGCCTTCAAGTCGATTACAACTTATGAATCAGTGACCTCCAAGAGCATCTGTCATAAACCACCCTGTTCAGATCTTGTAAGTTCAGGTCTGTGGCTTCCTTTATGGAATCAATCCATCTCTTGTTTGGCCTTCCTCTTTTTCTACTCCCTTCTGTTTTTCCCAGCATTATTGTCTTTTCTAGTGAAACATGTTTTCTCATTATGTGTCCAAAGTATGATAACCTCAGTTTCATCATCTTAGCTTCTAGTGACAGTTCTGGTTTAATTTGTTCTAACACCCAATTATTGGTCTTTTTTGCAGTCCATGGTATCTGCAAAGCTCTCCTCCAACACCACATTTCAAACAAGTTGATTTTTCTCTTATCAGCTTTTTTCACTGTCCAACTTTCAGATCCATACATAGAAATCAGGAATACCATGGTCTGAATGATCCTGACTTTGGTGTTCAGTGATACATCTTTGCATTTGAGGACCTTTTCTAGTTCTGTCACAGCTGCCCTCCCCAGTCCTAGCCTTCTTCTGATTTCTTGCCTATTGTCTCCATTTTGGTTAATGACTGCGCCAAGGTATTGATAATCCTTGAGAAGTTCAATGTCCTCATTGTCAGCTTTAAAGTTACATAAATCTTCTGTTGTCATTACTGGTCTTTTTGACGTTCAGCTGTAGTCCTGCTTTTGTGTTACATCTGAAGTGGGCCAGTCTCTGGTTAGTTTAAGCCAGGAGTAGCCAATGTGATGTCCTCCAGATGTTGTTATACTACATTTCCATCCTCTCTGACCATTGGCCATGCTGTCTGGGATTGATTGAGTTGGAATCCAGCAACATCTGGAGGGCACCACATTGGGTAACACTGGTTTATTGAAACAAACCAAAGCAAAACCATAGTTTATACCACTGTTCTTCAACTTTGGGTCCCCAGATGATGACTCCCACCAACCCCAGACAGCTTAGCCAGTGCCCAAGGATGTTAGGAGTTGTAGTCCAACAACATCTGGGGACCCAAAGTTGAAGAACAGTGGTTAAACTAACCAGAGTTTCTGATTCCAATATAACAAAAAGCTATAGGTGAATTAAACTGGGAAGCAGTTGATTCCAATCTCCTCCCTGCAGCTTTGTTGGAGGAGGAGAGGAGAAGCAGAAGCATTTATGCCTGAAGCTCAAACAGGCACTTCCCCGTAACTCTAAATTATGGCTTAATGTTTCATCTGAACCAAGCTAGTTTCTGGGGAGCTCAAGTTCAGACACCGAAACAAACCATAGTTTATCTAAATACAACACTTTTGAGTTCCAGCTGAACTCAGTTTGTGCACTAGATTTCAGATATTAATCAAGTAAACATACCTGTTAACCCCCATCAACCATCATGCAGACAGACATGTTACAGAGATGCTTCACTTGTGTCACAGGTTAAGAATATACACAACTTTTTACAGGATCAGGAAATTATCTTAATTGTGTTTTGCTGTCCCCTAGTCTTTTGTCTAGTAAATACCTCCTTTTTTTGTCTGACTTTAAATTTGTGTTGTTACTGAGCCTATTTATTCTCAGTCTTGACTTGGGCCTGCAGAGACTGTTGTAGTACAAGTAACTGTTCTTTTTGAAGTGTTTTCCATGCATGTGAAAGAAGGTTAGCTTCACAGCAAAAATGATCTGAGGGTGTTTTAAATATTCTGCTGAAGATATAGCTTCCTCTAGCTACTTTTAACTGCACAGACTGCTTTAACACAAAAAAAATCACTTTCTCCCCTCCCACTCTACCTGTATTTCATTTTGCTAATATTAATTAAAGGAATAGTTTTTAATTTGCATGTATATCAACTGTGTTCTCCAGCTGAACGATCTAGCTGCTGCTTCCATTTTTAAATTTAATTGAGGCCAGCAGAATGTTTATTTGCTTTGCTTCAGCTTTTCCACATTTGTACAGTTGCTGGCAGAAGAGTAGGAGGTTTGGTTTCCTTAATGTCTTGCTGATAAACATGCGTCTAGTCATATCACGAGCTGCTCTTTGAGTGGCCACATTAAACACGTTTGTCTCCCAAAGGAAAATTTCTCCTGTTTGACTTTATAGTATGTTAGCAACAGAAAATGGAAACACAGAGAGGTACTTGTAACAGTATTCAGATGTTTTTTCTAATCATCCTTTTTGTCCGAACCCATGTATCCATAGGGTAAATGGGCCAGGTGCTGGCCACCCTAATTAATTAGTCATGTCAGCTGATCTGTCCCTGCAGGGCTGGAGCCCTTGCTTTCTTGAGTTCAGGGCTGTAGGTTGAAAGGGTTCCAGTTTGCTATTTGAAGCCAACTCCCAATCAGCAGATAGACCTAGCTTATGAACTCTATTAATAACTTCAAAAATTTCAAGTGTCAATATAAGTTGTACTGTTTGTTTCAATAGCTTAAGTGATTTCATGAAGCAAATGAGATAGTTACACTGAATGCATTCCTTCCCCTCCCAAAAAACCAGCCTGAAATCCAGCCCTGGTAAATCGCACTGCAGTAACCTTCAATGAGGAAGGGAGAGATGTTTAATTTCTATCCCTCCTTTTGACCAAGGTATACAGCAGGAGTTTACAACAGGGTTAAAGTAACATAATACAAAGTATGAAATATAAATATTTACTTAAAAATAATGAAACAGAGCTAAAGCAACAGATTCGGACAGGATTTTTTTAAAGAAGAGTTTGGCTCTAGCAACTGCTTCAGGTATTGCTGCCTTGAGTGGTGTGAGCTCATTAAGTAATTATGGTTGGTTGACAGAAATATAACTCTGCTATTGAATTTTAGGTTGGGCAGCCAGCAACATTAGCCCTTCTCCTGCTCCGCAGACAACTCAGAAATCCAACAGCCTGAACATGGCCATCAACAAGACACCTATGAAAGGTGAAAAATTTGTTACTCTTTGGGTGGGTGTACGTGTACACTGACACAACAGTTTGAAGCGTAGAGTTTTCCAGTTTCTTGTGTAGTGTCAGATCTATTTACATAGAATAGTTTCCTTTCAGGAATTATATTTTAATGTTTTGATCAGAGTGTAATTTAAGTAATCAGCACTGGTATGTCTTCGGTTGCTTGTCAGTTGATGACAACAACATTGTGAACCAAGATTGTGGGCAAGTGTCCACCATTTTGGGTCCCTGCATGGTCCTGAGTTATGGTGTAGGGATCTGCTGTTTGCATCTCAAGTAAGGTCTTACTTCTGGGTTAATAGCATAGGATTGTGCTGCCATTCCATTCTCTGTAAAGAAAAGGCAATGTAAGTAGCTTGTCGGTTGATGTTAAAATGATGCCAAGACTTGAATGGTGATGCTCCATTTGAGCAATAAAAAAGCTGCTGGTCATAGAACTCCACTGGATCGTCATTGGGCGCTACTGTGTGTTGACAAAATCCTTTTCCAGTTGATACTCTCTGAACTCAAATATTCCTGGCTGCAGGCAGTATGTACCCATATAGCCCTGCCAGTGTTGGAGTTTCTGGTGACCTGTTTACACTCTCCCTTTCAGTTTGCACAGCTTCTAAAGGCTCATCAGAGAAAGGGGCAAGTTCCAGTGTCCTTATTTCAAAAGGATAATGTGCCCTAGTTTCCATAAAAATTGTGAGGGGAAATTCATTAAAATGAGTGTGAAGCACTTTAATGTGTTGGTTGGGAATAAATAAGCAATCAGCCAATCCACCAATTAAGAGAGTCTTTGGGGGGACCTTCTCCTTCTCCAGATGCTCTTAGGAGTCAGGCAAGTGACAAAAAGCCCTTCTCTGTGATGGCACCCAAGCTTTTCAGCTTTCTCTCCAGATATGTTTACTCAACAACATCATTGTTATCTTTCAAGAAATATCCAATGGCAGTTGAGATCCTCTTAATTTCTTTTATTTATCTACATTTTTACTTGCCAGTTCTGTGGTTTTGTTTTCCAGTATATTTTGTTGCATTGCATTGTTGTTTATATCGGAAGCCGCTTTGAGGGCATCCTGATGAAAGGTGGTGTTTACAAATTACATAAATAAACAACATAGAACTGTAGAATATTTAACTTTTATGTCAATAGAAATACAGGAACAATATGGGGCAGATCTGAAGTCTTCCACACACACCCAATAGTGCATTCTAAATCCATAATGCTTGTTTATCTATGTCAGAATGAGTATCCTTTCAAGATCGCTGACAAACAAAAGTCCTAACTACTTGGGGATTATTTGTCCTTTCCTTTTTTGCAGAAGCTGCAAGTTCCTCTAAAGATCTAACTGCATGGTTTAGCCTCTTTGCTGATTTGGACCCCTTGTCCAACCCAGATGCTGTTGGGAAAACAGATAAAGAACATGAATTGCTCAATGCTTGAGTTGTCTGCCTGTGATAACTCTCACATCAAAAATACATTTCTTGGGGCTTTAGAAGATTTAAAACCAGATCAGTGTACTGTTGTGCAACTTCTGACATCTGTGCCATTATAATAAAATCAAGGGATTCACCTTATCCTTTCTATAGGTAACAGTTATTTGCTCTTGTTTTGTATAAAGAGTTTGCATATTCTTTTTTTGTACGTGAATGTACTGAATGAAGTTTTGATTTAGAGAGGACTACTGAATAGATTAGTGTACTTGCTGTAACTTGGCTTTTGGCAGGCAGGGTGCCACAGCTAATACAAGAGTGAAATATAAGTGATAAACCTATTTTTATATATTTTCTTTGTGTAAATCAGAAAACAAAATCATGTAATTGGAGACTGCATGACTCAGTAGTATGTCACATCCTACTGTTTAGATAGTAGGATGTGATACTTATACTGCTGCAGTGTTAATTTATAATTTCTATTATTAGTATCCATAGTGAAAAATCTATACTTTGGGGCTAATCATTAGAGAATAATATTTGAGTATCTGTGAATCTGCTGTACTCGTTCTCTAAATTATTAGGCAAATGGCATTGCATAAGTCCAAGCCAGCTGCCCAATCTCCATCCTTCAAGCGTGTTCTGTAGCGCCGGCAGTTTCTGCAATTAGAGACCAGGTGATATTGACTTTGCCAACATGTGCATTTACAGTAATCATGGTTTCCATACAAAGCACTTTTTCATCAGAGCTCATTTCATACACACATGTTCTTGAACCTATTGCGACACTCTCCTTTAATAAAAATGGTTTTGGAAAAAAAATTGTGTAAATGCACCTTTGTCAGTGGGAATGTGGGCAATTCAACAGATGGAAACATAATTTTTAGTCAGAAGCTTTAATTCATTGCTTAAAAGAACATCACATGAAATCAGGTGGCAAGAGCAGGACCGTCAGGAGCACATGAGCATCCTCAAGCATCTGGCAGGGCACACTGTAAATGCCTGTCCTGAGACTCCCTTAAAAAAAAAAATCTCAATCTTCTGATCAGTGCTAGAGATCACTAATGCCTGGGAGCTAGCACTTACATTTCCCATAACGCCCCTAACTTCATGTCACTCAAGGGCATTGCAGGCAATTTAAATAGTGAATTTAAAAGGTGTTGATCAAAGTCCTCCTGCTGTCCACTGCAGCCACCAGGTAAGTCTTCTAGGATTCATCCATGTAGAAGGGATTTCATCAGAAGGCACCGTGCCCAGGGCCCTCTGAAACTTGAAATGAGCCCTGGTCAAGAAAATATTGTACTCAAGATTATGCTTCAGTTGCTATTTTCCTTCAGGTTGGCAGCTCTATACTCTCTTCCTCTTTATATTTCTATTGTGTGATGCTTAAGAAGCAGGTGTTCATGCTTTCCTTGGCTTGACCGTTTTAGACAACTTTGAAAACAGGCTGTAAGTAGAGCAGGGTTGGGGAAGCTGTGGCCCTCCAGATGTTTCTGAGCTCCAGCTCCCATCAGCTGCACCAACATGGTCAATGGTTAGGGATTATGGGAGCTGGAGTCAGCAACATCAAGAGGGCCATAGATTCCCCACCCCTGCAGTAGAGCATATATCATGTTCTCTCCCTTTGTCTTTTTTAAAAAAGTGTTCTCTGTTTACACAGTCTACACAGCAAATGGAGGTAAGAATTCTGAAGTCATATAGTAGACTTCATCAGATCAGACATGGATACAATACTCCTCCCACTTTTTTTAAAATCTTCCTGTAAGAAAAGTTGAGAGATATGTAGTCCAACTATTTTAGTTTTCTACCTGCAGGGTTTTGCATAGGGAAAATTCTCAAAAACATGCTTCCCTACTAAAATAGCACAGTCTATTCTGCCACCTCAGGCCTCTACTTCCACCTCATTCTGCTGCATGTGTAGATCCAGCCTACTTACAGAGATTTGTTTTCTAGCCAGCCATTTACTTTCTATGTTACTTTGCATTCACACTTAAATTCAAGATGAAAGACTTCTGAATCCGAAACTGAGCAAATACCCAGGCACCTGAATTGAAGTTTTGAAGTGGCCTAAAGCAGCATAAAAAGCTTATTGAAAAGACAACATCTCTGGCTTACAATAGGTTTTCATTGGTTAGATCAATTATTATTATTATTATTATTATCATTATTAATGATAATAATGATGATAATAATAATAGTTGCTTTTTTCCAAAAAGGAACTCAAAGCAACTTACCAAAAAAAAAAAACTGCTCAAAGTGGCTTACAACAAAAGCAAACAACAATTACAAAACAATTTCATAATAAAATAATACAACAGCAGTAATGAAACAACAAATGTCACAGCAACACAAAAACCATTTCAATACTATAAATATAACATTTCAATCTTAAACAGGTCACATTACACCACTTAGCAATATGGCAAAAATAAAAGATAATTAAGTCAGTTTCAATATATATTGGAGAACAATTCTAAGCTCAGTTCAAATACTTAATTTTGCAAGTATTCTAATATGTGGATTTTTAGCAGGAAAGAATATCTTTCTTATGCTTTCTAATTTCAATTGCTAGTTTCCACATCACTTGTATTTTACTACATGATCACTATTGGTGCCCATAATTTGCATGGAGAACCACATTTCCGAGATATGTTTGTCTTGTAAAATCAGCCACAGCCTCTTCTGGTTCAAAAAACACATTGGATCCCAAAATAATGTCCACTGGAGGCAAGGCCAACAGACTGGGTGAGATATGACCCCAGGTGAGTCCTGTGACATACACACTTGAGAGGTTATTCATCTGGCAGCTTCTTCGACAGTTCTTCAAACACTGAGGGGACTCAGCATTATCTGACAGTAGTAGTTCTGCTCCACATTTTGCTGCAGCTATCCCAAGAAGACTTACGCCTGCTCCAATCTCCAAAATTCTCTTGCCACAAACTAGTCTATGAAACCAGACATACTGGGCTAGAACCACCACACAGGGCCAAACATACATGCCATATTGGGGATCAAGGACCTCAGGAATAACTTCCACCAGTTCTTGTTTCAGCTGATCTCTCTCTTCCTCCATCAGCCAAAGGTGAAGGTTTGCACTACCTGTGAAGTTTTGAACATTAGCCATCTGAAGTGGATACTCTGGATGTTCCAGGTTTATGGGAATACAAACATTCCTTTTGGTGTACACATTTTTAAAATAATGATTTGTGAAGCGGTCCTCAGTCACTGTCACTTTAACTAACTACATCTGATGTGCAAAGTGCTTCTGACAATCACCTCTGAATACTCCTCATGTTGTTTGTCTAATTCTGCCACAAGAAATGTTAAGATGAGACAGAGGGAGAGAGAAAACCCAGTACGTATTTGCACCTCACATTAGTTGAATTACTCTTTATTTTATATCATTAAAACTCTGCAAGTAGTTGACTCAGTTTCATCTAATTATATGTTTAAAGGCAATGCTAAATTTGGCTAGAGGCAGCTGGTGGTCTTATCAACAATGAATTGTGCATTCCACAATATATTGCAGATTCTTCCCCATTTCCATCTACTGTTTACAGTGCTCTTAAAATCTCAAAAGTTGTTATTTTGGTCCCAGTCTATGTTAGATCTGCAGCCAGCTAAATGAACTGAAGCTGTAGCTTTGCCAGTTTGTAGAGATAGAATGTTTTATTGAATTGGGCGGGGGTGCTAATGTGAATAGATTGCAGTGGCTTTCAAGCAAGCTAATACACTACTGTGTCAGACTTAATTAGAGCTGTTTTTAGGTCACAGATCATAGACATCTGAGCTGCAAATAGCTCCCACTCATTCAGGATATTGTGCAGAGAGTGCTGCAGAAGTGTAACGAAGGTCTGCATTGCCACCAGTTCACATCATCCTTCAGATACAACAGCTGAACTGCCACAAGATTTGAGACAGCCAAACAGGAACTGTATTTGCACCAATTTACCACCGCCACCATCACCACCACAAACCTTTCTGTGTTTTATGACTAATAATCAATAAAACAGTTGTTGCTTAATGCCAAGACAGCATTGTTCATTACTGTTGTATGAGCAATGTATATATTTTTGTGTTTTGTTTTAAACAATGGACATTTCAGTAATGAATCTAGAAATGGAACTTGGCAACCAAACGGTTTAGCTTTGAGTTCCCACACTTATAATTCATAATGTGGTCATTGGTGTTTGTTTTTTTAATTATCGAAAAGTCATAGTACTCTAGAATATTTTTAAAGGATTTTGCTGGCCATGTGTACAGTTGCCATTATTTAATGGCAAAGCTGTTAATAATTTTATCAACTATTAGAAGCCCATTAGCTGACCAGCTTGATTCCTTTTGATTTGTAGATGCTGCATCATGGTTGCGTATTTTGTTTAGCTTTTTAAAAAGCATATTTTTTAATGTTGCACAAAGGCTTAGGGCGGCCTGTGAGGTGAAGCAGTGGTAATTGATTTACTGTTCTTAGAACTGAGTTTATTAAAATCTGATGATTTTAGCTAGCATGAATTTCTGCTAAGTTAAGAATAGCTGCCTTGAGGGACATCACATTGAGTTGAGGAGAAAGACTGAATAATAATTTTTATGGTCCTTATCGAAATCTCCTTAAATAATCCTTTAAAAATAACAGAAGCGGAAAATGTTATTGGCCAATCAGTGGGTTTCAAAGGAGTATGTAAGGCAGAGGTGGGGAACCTGTGGCCCTACAGATGCTGGTGTGAGTCCAACTCCCATCAGCCCCAGCAAACATGCCTAATGGTCAGTTATGATGGGAGTTGTAGTCCAGCAACATCTCTGGAGGGTCACAGGAACCCCAGTTCCTTGGATAGAGAATTACATGGATTCTGTATATAGCTCATCACCTGAGGCTTTAACCGGTTTTCTGCCTCTAGACTCTATGCATATAATACTGTAGGAACATAGCAAGCTGCCTTATACTGAGTCAGACCATTGGTCAGTATATTGCTCAGTATCGTCTACTCTGACTAGCAAGGGCCCTCAAGATTTCAGACAGAATCTTTTCCCAGCCCTATCAGGAATTGAATCTGGGACATTCTGCATGCAAGGCAGATGCATGTGATTCAACCTTCAATGGCCTCTGAGAGGAGGGACAGAGAATAAGTCACTTATTATTTATTATGATTATTTATTCAATTGGTTAGATGCTCATCTGGCTTCCCAGCCACTCTGAGCGACATACACTACAGCATATAACACATCAAAATGTCTCTGATGGTGTTAAAGCTGGTTTAGAAATCTTGCAAGTGCCAAAGTAACAAGCTCCTAACAAGGTTTATTTTACCCTGCCTTTTAACTTGGGGGAGGCAACATAGGTCTAGGTTTTTTAGTTTTAAAAAAACCTGCCTAATGTTATGGATATATTACAAGGCAGCACAGTGAACTTGGTTAAGTTTTGGCTACATCAGAAAGGTGTAGATCTTTACCATCTTGAACAACTGCTTGCTGAAGACCCTTTAGGGGGTTTAAGGAAAGAGACACGAGGCAGTGAAACAAAATCTAATACCCTCCCAATTATTGAAAACTTGGGATGGGTATACAACTAAATTGAGTCCAGATTTTCTCAACAAGCTTCTGTAGTAAGATGGCACAGTTTTCGTAGAATCCAGGTAGCAGATTTTACCCGCTGAGAAAAGAAAAGGATTTCAAGATTTGGAGAATTAGTATAGAATGGACATTTATTATCAAGACAAGAAATCTCAAACAGCAGAGTGGCAACCCTATGATACCAATATTTTCAAATAAGAAGTTTCCTTAATCAAATAAGAAGTTTTCTTAATCACTAAGCTCTTTTGCAGCTCCCGCTATCTCAGAAATAGCTGTAGGCCACATATAACCTATTTCACATAGAGGAATCATGTATTCTGCTTTTAAAAAGGGGCTGGTTTGTATGGGAAAACCAACTTTAAAGCAAAAAACATTGTGCTGATCTATGCAGGTATTGATGATTAGGCAGGTGGGGCTTGGAAGAGCACTCCTGCCACTGAAGCAGTCTCTAATGTTAGTGACAGTCATGGACACCTGTTCTGGGAATCAAAAAGGTTTTGGGACAGTGCAGTGGGATAGTTTATTCTCCACAGAATGCTTGGAATCAGATTGGCAGGAATTTGTTCAACATGGCCTGATGTATGTTCTAACAAGAATGTGTGGTGGTAGGGGTACCCAAATGTTAGGTTACCTGGGCATATGAGGATTTATAGATACGCTTCTGATCGTTGAATGCAAAGAAACGCTAGGTTAAAGAAATACTCTGATTCACTCTAACATTTTCAACCTAATGGTTTTTTTCTTAAAAGGAACCCCTTTAAGTCCACTGTTCTCCCATATCCCTATTCCTTCTGGTACTGGCTCAATCTCACAGGCACATTGGAAGCTGCCTTCTGTAGTCAGACCACTGGCCCATCGGGTTTAGAACTGTCTACACTGATTGACAATAGGGTCTTTTCTAGCCTGTCCTGGAGATACTGTGTCTTGAATTTGAGACTTTGTGCATGCAAAATTGGTGCTGTGGCCTTCCCCCAATCTCTCTAATATACTGTAATGCTGTTGCTTGTGAATTCTATTCCTGCAACAGGCTATCATGCTGTTTTTGTTTTTGTCATTATTTGTATCTCTGCTGTTAGCCACAGGATCCCCTACTAGTTGAAGCAGGATAGAAAATCCTGAAGCACTTTTTTAAACACCTTTGAGTGCCATGAACTTATTAGTCGGTTCTTTTGAAACCTGCAGCATAACCCCTCAAGACCATGGCTGTCACATCTCATTAGGCAGAATAATGTTGGAGATTGCCTCCAAGTAGGAGTGGGATCATGGGTCTAGGGTATTACCAGAAGTGGACACTTGTGGGGTTCCCGATACGATGCCAGCTCTACAGCCTGTAGTTCTTGCTTTCCTCAAGCTGGTGCCCTTCAGATGCTTGGCCTACAATTCCAATCAGTTCCTATTAGCCACAGTCATGCTCACTGCAGCTGCTGAGAATGGTAGTCCAAAACATCTGGAGGGCATCAGCTTGGGGAGGACTGGTCTGTCCTCCCATTTTGACTCTGCACTCATATGAAGCAGTGTTGGGTCCTGTCTCCTCCTGACCTGCATGGGTAGCTTAACATGAAAACTTGAGAATGGCTCCCAGAGGCAAAATGTGGAAGATAGCATATATGATCATTGCTCTTCAAGATAAACTTCTGGAGACCGTACGGAGGCAATTGCTTTATATTTAGTGATGTTGCTGCCTTTTGTGGAGGTGTAAGCATAGCCAAGGGAAAGGCAACACAGGAGCATAATTGGAGTTAAATGTAGCTGAGGTCGATGTTCGTCCCCTTTGTCTTCAAACAAAAGAATTTCCTCTGCCATGAAAATGTATTTCCTGAATTACTTGTATTATTGATGCTCTCCCTTGATGAGCTGCTGAAGGTTTTTTTAAAAAAATCATTGGAGATTTTTTTACTAGCAACGGAAACTTGACCGTGTCCTGTTGCAGCATCTTCTTGTTGCTAGCCTGAACTGCCTGGACATTTGTTTTTCCAAAATGATGCATTATAAAAGTCAGGTAAGAGAACTTCAGTGCTTGGAATTAATAGCCTGAAGCACATTTAGAATTCCAGCATTATGGTGGCAGCATGTTCAAAAGAATATTATGCATGATATGGAGAACGTAGATAGAGGTCTCCAAGGGGTTGCTTCCACTAGAAGAGGGGCCGGGAACCTCCTTAGGCCTAAGGGCAACATTCCCTTCCGGATAAACTTCTGGGAAGCGACAAGCGAGTGGTGGGTGGGGCCAGAGACAAACGTGGGTGGAGAAACAAATGCAAATGTTACACAGTAGGCTAGTTTCTACACACACTCACACATCTCTGTATCCTACATCCAGGCAACCAAGTAGCATGATTCATAGTTCAAGGACACATTCCAGATAGGCAAAAAACACTTGGGATGGGAAGCGGGGCCAGTGAAGGGTGTGGCCTGGGGAGAGGTCCGAGGGCCAGGCAGAGACACCGGGAGGGCTGCATTCAGCCCCTCAGCCTGAGGTTCCCCACCCCTGGGCTAAAACGTGTGTGGTGTAGCGGCTAAGAGACTGTTCAAATCTTGCCTCCCAGAAACTCACAAGGTGTCCTTAAGTAAATTCTCCAATCTGCAATGTGAAGCAGTGGAAACTGGTGACTCCACTGTCAGTGGGGCAGTGAATCCACTCCAGGTTTTAATCCAAACTTTCAAGCAGCTGCCCAAGGTGCTTGAAAGCACAAAGCCCCAAGTTGTCATTTATGTCCTATTCTTTCTTGGCCTTCTATTCCTTAATGCTATGACCCACCCTTTGAGTTAAGGTCACAGCTGAGGAAGGGATAGGTTTGCTCTTCCACCTTTATTTTTTTCAGATGTCAAGGTGATAGTCCTTCCCTAATATTTGTTTTCCTCTCAGCTTCTCTAGTATCATTAGGAGGAGGAAGAAATCGTGGTTAGCATGCTGTCAGGACCTCAGTAAAAAGTTGGAATCCCACTAAAGCTGTCTGCTAGATAGACCTATTCTGGTTCTGGAGAAGAGGGCACACTCATCCCCTTTCTTATTGAAACTGGTCTCAGCCCAGTTTAGTGGGTGAGATGGGCTACATCTCAAATTGAACTAAGCATTAAATTATTAAATAACAGGAAAATGTATTGTTCAGTAAAGATTGAAAAAGGCTAAGTGATTCCTACGTAACTCTCTACCAGTTTACAGTGTAAGTTGTTATAGCTCAGCTGTACACCAACTCAGTTCATCAGTGACCCCTTCTAAACTATTATGACAGGAAGAGGCATGAGATTGCAGAGACAACCCACCCTTTCCCTGCTCTACTTGGTACCACGGACTTAAGCTATCAAGTGCATGTGGGGAAGATGAACGTACGACTTTTCATCAACTGGGCTCACAGGCCTTTTTCTTTTTCCTCTTATTTATTGCATAGCCAACATTGTTCTGGCCTGAGTTCAACACCACATTGAGCATATAATACAAAGAAAACACACCATGAGATATAAATTGCAACCAAAATTGCAGCAAAAAGCAGCAAGGTATCTTAAAACACAGACACAGCCATGGATTTATTTTAGTTTTTATGTTGTCATTGTGGCATGTTACTGGCATATTTATAAATACAGCAGCCTGGGTAGAGAGCAGCCATCCACTTAAATATACACTACGATGCACTCACAACATACTAGCAGTATGAGTAAAAGAAAACATCCAAGATCGGTTTTTCTTTTTTAATGTATGATGTTCAGACCACTAAGTGAAATGTTGTCTTTAAAAGAGCCAAATAAAAGCTTACTGTAAAATGTATGATGATGTTTGATCAGTTTTAATGGGCACTGTTGCCCCATTGCCGGCCTCCCTTTTTACCTTAATAAATAAATCTGGCATAATTCCTATAGCCTGGCTGAAAGCCTTCATCGTTCCTATCTACAAGAAAGGACCTAAAGATGACCCAAGTAATTACCAACCCATCAGCTTGTTATCCATAGCAGTGAAGGTGTATGCCAGCTTTTTAGGCCTTAAACTGAAAATGTGGGTAAGTGACAATAACATCTTGGGGGAAGAGCAGATAGGATTCAAAACCGGATGCTATACCCTTGACCACTGTTTGGTATTGGCCCACTTAGTGAATAAATACTCTAAACCAAGAGGGTAACTTTTCACAGCCTTTATAGATCTAAAATCTGCCTTTGATTCCATCTCCCGTGACCGTTTGTGGAGCAAACTGGAACAGTTCTCTATTGAGAAAAGATTGTTCCTGATCCGCACACTGTACCAAAACACCTTTGTCCAGGTATGTTGCAGCAACCGAGGTCACTTTTCCAAGATTACCTCCTCACGTGGGGTTGGACAAGGGTGTGTCCTTGCCCCCACCCTATTTAACCTATATTTGGCTGATCTTCCCTCTGTATTGGGGACAACACAATCCCATCCACCTAAGATTGCACAAATAAAGGTATTTATTCTGCTGTATGCAGACGACAGTTTTAATTTCCCAAACCCGGCTGGGTCTTAAAAGACTAATGAGTGGCTTTGTGCAATACTGTAAAGAAAACTTCCTCACAATTAACTATTCTAAATCTAAAGTAGTAGTATTCTCTAAGAGAAAGGTTAGGTACCCTTGGTCTATGGGGAACGTTAGAATCGAACAGGCCGACTCTTATAAATACCTGGGTATCTGGTTCCACGAAGCAGCAAGCTGGAGAATCCAAGAAAAATATGTTAAGGCCAAAGCCGAGAAAAACATGGGTACATTGACCTGCTTCTTTTTTATAAGGGGTGGGAAATTCTTGCCAGCAGCCAGCTGTGTTTTTAGAACCAAAATAGTCCCTTTGATTCTTTACGGGGCACCAATCTGGTTTCCATACTTCAAGGGTTCACTTGAAGGAATTCAATCTTTTTTTCTCGGGTCCATTTTTGGTATCCCAAGATGTGTTTCTGGAGCTACTCTCAATCTGGAGGCTGGCCTTAACTCTCTAAAATGCTCAGCTTAGATTTGTGTTATTCAATATTGGCTTTGCTGCTGCCTTGTGTTCACCCATAGCTCCCTTACATCCCAGGTAATGAAAGACTCCTTTGAGCCATCCTGGACAAAGGCGGTAGTGAAAAAAGTTATCTCAGTAGGCCTCTCTCCCTCTGATCTGCTCTCTATGGAACTTGGAAGCGCCAAGGCGATTGTTAAGCAGAGGCTAGTCAGGGTCCCTGCTCGCCCCCATCATTGGCCTTATCAGGTCTTCTTTGCAAAGATGGGATGCCCTACCTAAGTTGGTTATCTGTTCCCAAATATAGGAGGGCATTCTCATCAGCTTGATTTGTATGAATGGTTAAACTACAGAAAGATCAGAATTAAATGCAATAATTAACATTGGGCTTTGCAACCAGTAAAGATAGTCTCACCACTTTGTGGATATATGGAAGCGAAGAGTCCCGCATCTCACCTGGTTACTTTTCTTCCTGATGCATTTGCTTCTATATGCAAAGGGGAATTTTAACATGAGACAGCACTCATACGTAATCCATGGCCTTTTTCTGGAAAAGTTCAAGACTATAGCCCATGTTTTTCTGAATTTTCCGAATCAAGTTCCCAAACCGCTTTCAAATCAAATGGACAACACACATTACATTTACAGGTTGTAGGGTTTTTTTTCCTAATAATTTTATTTAAATAAGACACAGGAACGTCTATACTGAAAAAATACAAAACAAAAGCCACACATTTCCTTCTGTAAAGCAATATTGTGTGGTATTTCGAATACTGTTCAGCACAGTAGCTAGAAATAACAGTACAACTATATACAAAACTCTTGAAACAATATTTGACAAATTTCTACAGCTGAATGCAGGATATATCAGAGATCAACAACTGCTGGGAAATTTACATAGCAAAGCATTAGCTTTAACACATTTGATTTAGAACCTTCCAATATGCCAAGAACAAATGCGCGTGACAATTAATATTTAGTTTCTCATGAGAAAACAGAAGTATTACTGTAAATATTGTTCACCAGAGTTCATTCATTCTTGATCTAAAAATCACCTGATAAGAGTTTCTCATAAAATCCTATAGCATCAAGAACCATGACTATGTATTTATATTTGGGGAATAAAACAGGGTAAGAAGGGAAATGTACTGTAATATTTAACTTTAATGTGAACCTTTAAAGAACCCACATTTTTGTCACAAGAACTGGACGCTTTTCCCTTACACTTTAACGTACAAACTATATAGTGCTTCCACCAAGGCCTGAGATTAGCAAAATTAAAAATGCCTGTTGCTGTATTAAAAAAAAATACTGTGAAAACAAATGACAAACAGATATTTAGCTTTCCATTCCCAGCCTGCTCCTACAGTCATGCAGCAACTATAAAGAGGCTGTAGGTCTAACTTCCTAACAGGTTATTACCAAACTCTTTGGTGAGGATAGGAAGGAAACTGGGCTTCATTTTGCAGCAACATATATGTGCTGCATATTTTCCATATTTGTTTTCTTAGGTACTCTTCACTGAGGCCTTTTTATTATTCCCTCCCCCT
This sequence comes from Rhineura floridana, assembly GCF_030035675.1. Taxonomy (NCBI): domain Eukaryota; kingdom Metazoa; phylum Chordata; class Lepidosauria; order Squamata; family Rhineuridae; genus Rhineura; species Rhineura floridana. The sequence continues at coordinate 50,608,883 of NC_084489.1, forward strand.
TTCCTCAAAAGAAAGTAGTGGAGAGAGTATAAATGCTGCAGCAGCTGCAGACTTAATCTTTGCAGTTCCTGAACGGGGGCAGCAGGCTTTCTTAGGAATAGACTTGCATAAAGCTACTTCCACTGAACTGAAAACACAGAGCCAAGAATATTGAGTCACTTGCCTTTGGAGTCCTCTTTGTATTGCAGGTTCATTATTTCTGAAAGCAGTGCTCTCATAGTTCCAGGGCTACTGTACAGTAATGCTACTGGAGGCTTCTAAGTTATGCAGCGTCTGGGAAGACAAGCTATTGCACTGTCCACCCACGTTCAAACTGCAATAAATTTACCTGCCAACGGCCTAAACCAGAGGGTATTAAGAAAGACTTTGATTAGATACATGACTTAAAAACTATTGCTTTTTTCTTTTTCTTTCTTTGTAATTTTTTAAATTTTTTACAAAACCTCATATGCCACTTAAAGAGATTCTTTTCAGTCCAGACGCAAAATACCCACTGTACAAATAAAACAAAGTTCACCAATCATTGCTTGTCAAAAATGCAAGAATTTGTTTGCAACCAGCACACAAATGAACATTTCCTCCAAAAGAGAAACTAAACATTAATTAGACTCATAAAATGGTAACAGTAGCATTTCACGTTTTTAACTTGCCAACACAAACATGAGAGGAAATTCCCACCCACTCCCTCTGAAACATGAAAAAAAGATTGCTGAAATTAAATGAAAACATTCTTGCCTTGGATCCTCTCTCCTGCACACGCCATGGAATGTTTCTTATGTACAGCCTAAAACTGAACACTTTATTCGCAAACAACTTAACAGTCATTAACTGTGCAACACCTGAAACTTCTGAATGCCACATTTTACACGCTGAAATGACAGTAAATGCAACAGTTGTTTTACCTGTAACCACATGACAATGTGATGTCATACATCACAGATTTGCTGGTTCTCCTCATGTTCACCCATGTCCAGGGTTGTTATTCCCCTGGATTTGAATGCACTTTTTCCAAGAAAGTGGAATGTAATGAGGAAATATTAATGCATAAAATAAGGAAAGGCAGAAGAGTGATGTTCCCTCTTTAGCTTTTTAGCTGTAAAATATTTTATATCCCAATATGATATACATTCCAAGTTACCTGAGTTTAGACTTCGAGAGAAGTACCTGAAGCTAGGCCATAGGGTGGGCACTGTGCAACTGTTGTGGCCATTTTTTTTTTGCATTGTATGTATTACAGAAATTCAAAACATAAATACCTGGATAAATTGTAAACATAATCCTGAAGTACAGTATTTTCCATAGAATACAACACAGCAAGACAATTTCTATTTAGACAGGCAACCTTTGTTTGATATAGAGCTTATTTATACTGTAGAATTTGAAACAGAACACAGGACAAAGTACTAATCTGGTCAAACATTCTATGAAATGCATAGTCTCCACTTAAAATGCTTAATGATACACAGATTCTGCAAGCACTCTGCTCCCCGCTCCACACGCACACAAAAATGCTGAACGCATATCTGTCCCTGCCAAGAACAGCACAGAAATATAGAAAGATGCTGATAAGTAGCTTTGTTTTGTTCCAAAAAAGTGCCACTCATGCAGTTGAGTTTTAGACTGTCACTCTGGCTTGCTAGTCTAGATTACCACATAGTTTTGAGGAGATGAGTGTTCATCAGACTGTAGTTCTTGCAGAAGTGGTGGCGGCTGCTGTACTAAAACCTCAGTAGAGTCCATTGTGCTGGTGTCATCCGACAAAGAGGAGAAAGCGATCCGAGATGAAAGCTGCTCAACAGTCAGAGTACTCAAAGCTGTGCTTTGACCAGAGTTTGGAGAACTTTTGAGCATCAGGTCAGAAGCTGGTAGTAAAGGACCCAGAAGTTTTACAGGACAGAAAGCTGATCCGGTCGGGATGAAATTAACTTTATTTTTGTCAGGACATGAAAAGAGAGGGGTTGAGACAGGCTGACGAGCCCTACAAAGGGATTGAAAAAGAAGTTAACATTGCACACTTGAATGGTTGGTAACAGCCTAATATAGGTTTGCAGTTTTATATGTTGCTAATATGTGAGGGACAAGGAATGGGATTATTTGACAAATGGGCAAACATCTTCCATATTGTTAGTCAGCTGACTGATCCACAGCAACCAATAGTAAGCATGCAAAAAGCAACCAGGGAGCAATTAAGAGTTTATACTTTTGAGCAATACTTTTTCCTAAAGGATTCAGATGCACAAACCATGTTGAAAACTCTTCCATGTAGGGTTTATCAACAGAAAAATCACTGTAGCAAACACATGAAATTATAGCATAATGCCCCCCTTTCTTATTTTCCTCTATTCATCCAGTAAGTCTTCTTCATCTTCTTTAGAATCCGCTGCTAATTATCCAGAAGCACATTTTACCAGGGCTAAATAACATCCGGCTTCAGTCACTTACCCAGGCAACAGGTCTATATATAAGAACATAAGAGCTTGCTGGATCAGGCCAGAGGCCCGTCTAGTCCAGCATCCTACTCTCATAGTGGCTAACCAGATGCTCATGGGAAGCCTGCTCTCTCCCCTCCTGCAGTTTCTAGCCTTCCTAGTCTCAATAGTAGTCCCATACTAGTTCCTTGTATGGAAAACTGGGGTGGGGGCTGGCCATATCATAGTATGTATGTACTTTTATATTGTGCTCTCTCCCACCCCTCCCCTCACTGAAATACATAGCTCAATTTTTTAAAAAAATTAAAAACTACCTAAAGAACTCTGGTCACAGCTGCTGTTCACAGCTTTAAATGCTGACAAATTAAAGCTAAACTGTTAATATTATAAAGACAGCTTTAGTCATGCTGGAAAATACTTTTTAGAATACTAAAGAAACCATAGCTCTGCTTCATTCCCCCTTTGGTTGTGCTTTTACAAATATGGACCATGAGGTCAAGAACAAAAATGCTCCATTCCCCCCCCTCCCCGTGAGCTGACAGGAACACTTCAGCTTCTTGCCTGTGCAAGAGTGGCAAGCTCCTGAAAGAAAAAAACCCTCATCAGCTGGAGTAGTTTATTCATCTGCAGTTGAAAGGTCCAGCAAAAGGTTTACTGCATTTGCAGATCCAGCTGATATAAAAAGGCATTACTTACGACATTTCCTCAAAGACCTTCACCCGCTCACATCCCTCTGGGGGCTCTCGTTTGAACATGTAGCTGTTGTTGGGTTTAGGAGAGGAGGCATACTTGGGCAACGGTGAGCTACTCCCACTGTCTGAAAATTTAAAGCAGTTGTATTACTAGGGATTGAGAGTGCTTTTTAATTAAATTTGATTTCCGAACATGATGGCTTTTGCACAACTTCACCGCTAATGCTGGTTTGTTTCAAATCACAAGGCTTCTTTTATTGCAAGCTATTTCTAACACTCTGGTACAGCACATTTCTTCTGAATAAAAGCTTCAGAGAAGCAGTAATCTACCGTACAACAGCACATAATAGGAGGATATTTTTATCCAGAATGCAACAGATTGAATAAAGCAGAGCTGTAATCCTGGAAACAAATAAGTTCTTTATTACGCATTTCAAAAATGTAAATGATCAGGGCAATATGTACAGCATATGCAAAGAAGGCCAAGTGGTTAATGATTATGTAAAGTTCAGTTGTGTCTTGTCAGTGCATAAACACAGTAATTGAAAAGTGCTCATAAGAAGCTTTTGAAATATGAAGCCATTAGAAATATTGTCCACAGTAGTGTTATCCACAGAAAAAGACTAAAAGGGAAACAAAACAAAGTGTATATATAATACAGCTGCGGAGATATCCTTCAATCTGCTGTATCAGTGAGCTCTGGAACACAGGAAAGAGCTCTTTCATTCTTTCTAACCCTGCTTTTCATGGCTGACACATTGGTACAGCTGTTTTTGGTAACCCTTCTTTCACCTTTGAGTATCATTACCACAATAGCAGAAACCTAGCACACCTACAAAGAGCTTGAACACTATCCACCAAGGAAACCTCTTAAAATGCTCCACTGAAGACTGGGACTTGCATGACGAGAGAGCTTGGTGAGCTACTGCATCCCTTGATTCTTAATGGTTATGTTTCTGCATATGTTTCTTGTTCAGATAATGGCATAAAACGTTTTAACTTTTTGAGATCAAAAGGTTGAAAAATGACACCTCTCAGGGCCTTTTTACTTCACCAGGTACCTTGTGGTAGTAAGTCTTGAACCCACCACAAGTTCAAATTTGTTCACACACTGCAGGAATGGATAAGAGTTCCAAATGAGTTGCAAAAGAGAAGGTGACCCTTGGCAAGCTGAGGGACGTGATTTATTATTTAAAGGACATTTTGCTACCCCACTCTTTAAGCCAAAAAGGCTCCCAGAGTAGTTTACAACAATCAGTGGTAAGAGTATCCCTACCCTTCAGGCTTATAATCTATAAAGACACAGAAAGACAAAAGGAAGAGGGAGTGGGAAAAACAGCAAGTTCAGGCACCAATTCTTAAAGTTACATTTCTTATAATGATTAGCTGGGATGGGAACCTTTCAAGTATCCTGAGGGAGTAGCTGCTGGTTTCTCAGCAGAGATTTATCTCTTTTTCATTCTAAGATACATGACCATGTAAACATTAACATAACCTATGGTGATGCTCACAGTTCCACAGAGGACACGTAGTACATATTCTATAGTACGTACTGTAAGAGTGCGATGAACTGGCAACAATAATTTTCTCAAGTTCCTTGAAAGCTATTAGCAAAACCTATAAAAGGATAAATTTAAGTTCTAGTCAATTTTTGAAAAAGTGAACATGTTTTCTTTTGCTGTTTATCTCCTCCTAAACACCTTCCTCCATGATTTTGAAATCAGTTTGCTCTGAGAAGCAAGCACCCACAAAAACATCAAAACTGGAAGCTTTGACTATCCACTGGAATCTGCTGGTAATAACTTTTGTTTCTATAAAAAATCAATTAAATCGTTCTATCACAATCTACCAACTGCTTACACTGGGTAACTACTATGAATGTCTATGGGATCATTTCTATATCCTTCGGTTCTCTAACCCTTTCTTCCCTATGCGTATTCCACCCCATATGCTTCCTGCCCCCCCCCAAACACTGAAAATTTTATTTTTCACTTAAAGCTAGTCCTAAAAAATTAACATCAGAGAAACTGCAAAGTAGTAAGCAAAGTCATTATGTTGAGAGAAGGTATACTAAACAGATGGCCAATAAACTGTTGAAGGCTCAGTTTGTTTCTTGTTTTTAAATTTACTTATCAGAAGTGAAATTTCATTTAACAATCCAAAAAGTAAAGACTGAAAACCAGTATCTTTCTTTGTAGAGTAAGGTCTCAAAAGTGAACCCGCAGGCTGTAAATAGCACATGGGGTCACCAAACTGAATTCTAATCGCTTGCACCCTGTGGAGCTGGCACTTTTAATGCAATAAAACTGCTTCTAATCACACTGCAGGCTGGGCCCTTTCTCACCTCCCCTTCCTCACATACACAACAGGTGCCATTAACATTTTCTCCACCCCCTGCTGTGCAAGATCACTCTCCCATCCCAAAGCAGACCATGGGTTCCCTTTGCAGACTTTATGTTCATTTTCTTTTGAAATGTTCAACCTATTTAAACAGCTCTTTATAGAAATGTAAAGTAAACAGCTGATCTGATCCAAAGGCGGCAGTGGAGCCTGTGGTCAAAGCGCAGTCTTAAGACAGAAAAGAAAAGATGCTTTAGAAATGTAAAGCAGGTCTGTGTCTGGCCAGCAGGTTAGCTCCCCCCATGCTTGATCAATTATTAATTTCCATTTTTTATTCAGAAACACAGTCAGGTCCAGCTTCAAGCTGATTTACTACTGAAAAGTATAATGGAAATTAAGCTGACAGGAAAAACATGAGCACAGAAACTTTGGGTATTATTTTAAATGCCTTTTTACCATAATGCATTCAAACTTGAAATTGTCTTCTTCCAAACCACTGATGATACATGATATTAATCAACTCAGTTGAACCATCATAGAGTTCAAAAACAGAGGTGGCAGATGTCTTGAACAGAGACTACACCTCTGAAGTGCGATTCACTTCAGAAGTTCAGGAACTTCTACTCTACAACAGGGTAGTGGAGAAAAATGTATTCAACAATAAAAAGAATTACCAACACTGTTACCCAAAATTAGTTGTGAACTACTGCTAAATCTGGTACCAATCAAATTTCTCCAGCAGAATAGGGCAGGTTGAAGTTATAATCACTACAAGTATCTATTTATAGGCTATTAGCCTGTCTTTTTTCCTTATAAAAAGATTTTAAAGATTTCATTTCTAATTACAGTAAATATTTTAAAAGAACCATATATTCCAGTACACCTTTCTACATATTCCCATAGTACACTATTCTAGATCAATCTACATATTACTTCAGCATACTTTCCCAATGTTTCTATAATGTTGCTTATTCTGCATATGGGGTTTAAATACTTATGAGCGAATAAACAATATATTCTTGGCAGCTGAAAACTATGTTCAACAATCAAAGTACTGCCAATGTTAGTTTCTGATAGAAGAGGTTGGACAGGAAAGGTCTAAGAATGAAGCTTAAAAGAAGCAATTGTTACCCCATTATTAAAAAAGCCTTCCTTGAACCCTTCCTATTTAGACAGTTTTCATCCTGTTTCTAACTTACCTTTTTTAAGTAAAATCATTGAGAGAGTTGTAGCCACGCAACTCCAGAGTTTTCTGGAGCTGACGGATTACTTTGACTCATCTCAATCTGGTTTTAGGCCAGGTCATGGAACTGAGACTGTATTGGCGGCCTTAGTAGACGATCTTCGGAGAGAGTTAGACAAGGGGAATGTGTCCTTACTAGTTCTCCTCGATCTTTCTGCAGCGTTCGACACGATCGACCACAACATCCTCCTAGACCGCCTCTTCGAGATGGGCTTGCGAGGCACTGATTTTCAGTGGCTCCGCTCGTTCTTGGAGGGCAGATCACAGAGAGTATTGCTTGGGAATTTTAGTTCTGATCCCTGGCCGTTATCATGCGGAGTTCCACAAGGCTCAGAGCTTTCACCGATGCTATTCAACATTTACATGAAACCGCTAGGAGAGATCATCCGGAGGTTTGGAATTCGATTTCACCAATATGCTGATGATACCCAGCTTTATTTTTCCTTTCCTCCGGATACGAAAGATGCCATCCTCCCATTAAACAATTGTCTAACAGCAGTAAAGACCTGGATGACGCAGAATAAACTTAAACTAAACCCAGATAAAACAGAGGTGCTGGTGGTTGGACATCGAACTAAGTTGGAAACAGGGAATGTTCCGATACTAGACGGAGTTGTACTCCCTTTAAAGACTCAAGTCCGTAGTCTCGGTGTTCTCCTAGACTCGGCCTTGACTCTAGAGGCTCATGTTCTTGCAATCTCTAGAAGCGCTTTCACCCGCCTGAAGCTAGTTCGCCAACTGCGTCCTTTTTTGGAGCTTTCTGACTTGACCATGGTTACCCATGCCTTGGTCACGTCTAAACGTCTAAACTAGATTATTGTAACTCACTTTATTTAGGTCTTACCCTTAGAATACTCCGCCAATTGAAATTGGTTCAGAGAGCAGCTGTTAGGATGCTAACTGAGGCGGACGTCCGAGCTCACACTACTCCGCTTTTAAAACAACTACACTGGCTTCCAATCTCCTATCGAGTTCAGTTTAAAATCCTGGTTTTAACGTTTAAAGCTCTATCGGGCTCAGGTCCCAGTTATCTATCAAATCATTTGTCATTTTATGAACCGGCCCGTCCTTTAAGATCTTCTTTAGATCCTGGTCTTAATATTCCCTCCTTTTCCCAAATTCACCAGACGGGCATTAGGAATAAATTGTTCTCAGTGGGGGCACCAACTCTTTGGAATGCTCTTCCGCATGAAATTCGTTCTTCCCCTTCTCTGTTTAGCTTCCGTCGCCAAGTTAAGACCTTTTTATTTCAGTTAGCTTTTAATTGTAATGTGTGATATACTGTATATTTCTTATAATGTTTTATAACTTGTTTGGTATGTTATACTGTACTTTGTTGTTTTATTATGCTATTGTTTGCCGCTTAGAATTCCTTGGAACTGAAGCGGGATATAAACTTTTTAAATAAATAAATAAATAAACATTTCCCCCCCCCATTAAAACAAAACAATGAAGTGACTGCCAACGTCTCAACAACTGATTAAAGATTTAAGAACAGAACACTTCATCCTAAAATCTTCCCCCAGATAGCACATTATATTGTCTGACTTGGTACCAACAAACTTTAAAAAAAAATAATTCCAAAAATACAGATCCTCCAAGGATCTGAATTGGGACCAATGCGAATCAATCAAAGAGAGTTAGAAGTGAGCAGTGAGGTGGTCATGTTAGCCGATGGCACAGAGTTATTCAGGGTGGAAAAAAACAAAAAGGGATTGCACAGAGCTCCAAAATGAACTCTCCAAATTGACTGATTGGACATTAAAAATGGCAAGCCATGTTACAGATTAGGAAAGGGGTTGAAAATAAAAATGAAGAATGTAATACCTTTACATAAATCTATGGTGTGACCACAGCTTGAAATACTGCATACAGTTCTAGTTGCCACATCTCAGAAAGGATACTGTAGAGCTAGAAAAAGGATGGAAATGGGCGATCAAATTGTCATGGAGACAGAACATACGAGGCAAATTTGTGTATGTGGCTTTTTAGTTATCAGGACAAAGGGAAGTACTTCTTCACATAGTTAAACCATGGAATTTGCTATGATAAGATGTGGCAATAGCCATCAATGCAGACAGCTTTAAAAGGCAAATTCATGGAAGATAAGGCTATCAATGGCCACTAGTCATGATGGCCATACGCTACCTCCAAGAACAGAGGCACCATGACTCTGAATATCAGTTGCTTGCGAGCACAAGAGTGCTATTGTGTTCATGTCGTGTTTGTGGGCTTCCAATAGGCATCTGGCTGGCTGCTGTGGGACACAGGATACTATACTAGATAGGTCTCAGTTTTGATCAGCTCTTCTTATGTTCTTGCAACTGCTGACAGTCAGCCTTTATCAAATAACCAAAAGTAGATAACTGTGGCAATTATGTCCACCCCTAAAAGAGAGCTTTATGACTCCCTCAAGCCTTGTGTATAAGGCAAACAAGCATCTTGGGGTGCGGGTGGAGCTGTGAATGGCAATTCCTAGTCTAAAGTTCTGAAGTATTCCCAGAGCTGGATCTGTGGAAGTGTAGAACCCATATGTGGGACAGCACAGAGAACATGAAGAAATATGAGCATCACTCGGATATATACTTATATCCACCCCCAAAAAGTTCTGAGGCTGCAAACACCATTTGGGTTCAATTAAGAGAGTTACAGCTCTCTTTAAGATCAAATCATGACATTTAAATTTGTATATTTGTTTTTAATGTTTTTAGTTACTGTAATTATTATTTTTATCTTTATTTATACCCCGCCATTTTTCCAAAACTGGAACTCATGGCAGCTTCCAGATAAAAAATACATATAATTAAAAACATACAAAGTCTACATTAAAATAAGATTAGACTATTTCCTCAGCTCCCACTCTTGAGGCCATGTGTCCACCGGGTTTCCGTTATGCACAGCAGCCAAGGGTGGGAAGGCGGGGAGGGGGTGTGGCAGTCATCTATCGGGAGTCTTTAGTTTTTACCAGACCTCCTCTACTTAGGACTAAGTTTGTTGACTGCATGTATTGGAGGTTGGGCCCGAAGGGCAGTTTGGGGATCCTGCTGGTGTACCGCCCACCCCGCTGCACAGCAGACTCCCTGGCCGAGGTGCTAGAGATGGTCTCGGCTGTACGTGCGTTGTCCCCAGAATTATTGGTGCTGGGTGACTTCAACGTGCATGCCAAGACCACTCTCACTGGGGCCCCTCGGGATTTCCTGGAAACCATGGCTTCCTGGGAACTGCACCTTAGTAATATTGGACCCACCCATGTAGCCGGTCATGCTCTCGACCTTATGTTTGTCCTGAGAGGGGAGGGAAGTGCTTTGAAGTTGGGGGTGATCTCTTCCACCCCTGTGTCATGGTCAGATCACTACCTGGTAAACATAGACTTCTCGATGCCTCACACCCTCCGCAGGGGTAAAGGACCTATTAGAATGGTCCGCCCCAGACGCCTGATGGATCCAGAAGGATTCCTGACTGCGCTTGGGGAATTGGAACCTGCTGAAGGCCGCTCGGTTGATACCCTGGTGTTGGAGTGGAATGAAGGGATCACCAGGGCTCTGGACCGGGTGGCACCGAAACGTCCTCTCCCCCTGAACAGAACTCAGTTAGCACCATGGTATACACCACAGTTGCGAAATCTGAGACAGGTGGTGAGACGACTAGAACGCCGGTGGCGGAAATCCCGTTCCGAAGATGTCCGGACACAGGTTAGAGCAGCAGTAACTGCCTACCAAGTGGCAATAAAGGCAGAAAAGAAGAGGTTCTTTGCTGCCTCTATTGCGTCAGCAGAGTGCTGTCCCAGGAGGTTGTTCCAAGTGGTCCGAAGCCTGGTCGGTCCAGTTGCTCAGGAACCCTTGGAACAGTCTAAGGCCTCCTGTGACAAATTAGCAAAGCACTTTGCTGACAAAATCAAACATTTACAGAGCTCGATCCTGTACGCCGTGGATGCAGTGAATGAATCAGAGTTGGCCAGTTGCAAGCCAGTCAAATGGGATCGATTTCAGCCTCTCCCTTCTGAGGATGTGGACAAGGTGCTCTCCACTGTGAAGCCTACTACCTGTCTAAATGATCCTTGTCCATCGTGGCTCCTCGTGAGCTGCAAAGAGAAACTGGGCGAGGGGATCAAGGCGGTGGTCAATGCATCCTTGAAGGAGGGTGTAATGCCATTAGCCCTCAAGGAGGCAATTGTAAAGCCCATCTTAAAGAAGTCCTCCTTGGATCCCCAGGTTTTGAATAACTTTCGCCCAATTTCGAATTTACCATTCTTGGGCAAGGTCATTGAGCGAGTGGTGGCTAATCAGTTGTCGACACACTTGGATGAAACGGATTATTTGGATCCATACCAATCGGGTTTCAGGACTGGACATGGAACTGAAACAGCCTTGGTCGCTCTGGTGGATGATATGAGGAGGGCATTAGATAGGGGAGAATTCACCTTTCTTGTCCTCCTCGATCTCTCAGCGGCTTTTGATACTGTTGACCACAGTATCCTTCTACAGCGCCTGGAGGGATTGGGAATAGGAGGCACTGTATTGCAGTGGTTCCATTCCTTTCTCTCCGATAGGCATCAACAGGTAGCATTGGGGGAGGAGGTTTCAGACCCTTGGCCTCTCGATTGTGGTGTGCCACAGGGCTCTATCCTCTCTCCCATGCTATTTAATATCTATATGAAGCCGCTGGGGACAATCATTGGGAGATTTTGGCTGCAGTGTCACCAATATGCGGACGACACTCAGCTCTATCTCTCGTTTAAATCTTCACCAGAGTTGGCTGTGGAGACCATGTCCAAGTGTCTGGAATCCGTGAGTGGATGGATGGGAAGGAACAGGTTGAAGTTAAATCCCGATAAGACTGAGGTGCTGCTTGTGGGAGACAGGGGAAGGTTGGGAAATGTTGACCTGATGTTCAACGGGGTGAGACTGCCCCTAAAGGACCAGGTCCGCAGCCTTGGGGTTGTTCTGGATTCCAAGCTGTCCATGGAGGCTCAGATTTCGGCAGTGAGCCGGGCAGCTTGGTATCAATTACACCTCATTCGTAGGCTGCAACCCTACCTCCCTGTTCATCAGCTCCCACTGGTAGTACATGCCCTGGTCACCTCTCGTTTAGACTACTGTAATGCGCTCTACGTGGGGTTACCCTTGAAAACGGTCCGGAAATTACAACTGATACAAAATGCTGCGGCTTGACTACTCACAAATTGTCGCCGCCGGGAACATATCACCCCAGTGTTGTTCGACCTTCACTGGCTTCCTGTTGTTTTCCGGGCTCAATTCAAGGTGTTGGTATTAACCTTTAAATCCCTAAACGGTTTCGGCCCAGTTTACCTGATGGAGCGCCTCCAGCGCCACCAATTATGCCGCCCGACAAGATCAGCCACTCAGGGCCTTCTCTCAGTCCCACCAACTAAAACAGCTAGGTTGGTGGGGACTAGAGAGAGGGCATTTTCAGTGGCGGCCCCCACTCTCTGGAACTCCCTCCCGTATGATCTTCGGCATGCCCCTTCCCTGAATGTATTCTGCAAAGCCTTGAAGACCTGGCTCTTCAGACAGGCCTTTGGGACTTCCGGGGAGGGTTAATTTTTTAGGACTAACCGCCTATTACTCTGAACTGCTATTGTTCTTTATTTATAGTTTTACTGTTATATGTATTTTATGTGTATTTTATTATGATGCATTTATTGGAACTAAATTGTACGTCGCCTAGAGTGGCCATCGGCCAGATAGGCGGCTTATAAATTAAATTATTATTATTATTATTATTAATATTAAAACCATACACACATATAGCTAAAAAAGTTCAAACTAGTTTAAAAATGATATAATAGACATTAGCAATGCAGCACCCTTCACGCCCTACCCTTAGCCTACTGTAAACCGCCCAGAGAGCTTTGGCTATGGGGCGGTATACAAATACAATCAATCAATCAATCAATTACTGAAAAGACTCTCAAGGGCTACAGGTCAAATGTATAGATATCACTGTAGTTTAACAAACTTCTACAAATATTATTTTTTCCCAACTAACAAATAGCTTATTTTATTTATGTGAGGCTGAGGAAGTGCCTATGTGTGGCAATCATGTGCATAACGAAAGAGAGAAAATGGATGCGGAGATTATGAGGCAGGGCTAGAGATGGGAAAGAAAGCCAAAGAAAGAAACTCATCAGGCATGTGAGAGAATGCTTTAACTCTAAAGGATGAGTGTGACTATGAAAGAAAAAAGGCAGAATGCAGAAGAGAAAAAGACAAAGGGAAAAGGGAAAAGACAGAGGAACGAGCCAAAGCATGCTAAAGATTATGGGGGGAAGTGAAAAGGGTTTTTTGTGAACAAACAAGTACAATATTTAAACAAACAAACAAAAATTCCATTCTGCCCATTCATTTTAATGCTTTTGGTAGTTTTCAAACTTTGTATACCAGGAGACGTGAATCATTTTAGACCAGCTCACACTGACCAGGAGATCTATAACTTGCATTTAAAGAATGCACAAATTCAATCCTACAACCTTTATACATTCACAGACCAAGCAATGTACTTGGTCTAAAGGCACAGGATACAGCAACCTTGCTGAGACTAAGCAGGTGGGAGCCTGGTCAGTGCCTGGATGGGAGACCACCAAGAAAGCATGTCCTTCGTCTCCATGAAGGAGAGGTGGTAAATAAACAAACAGGTACACATATTTGCAGATTGTGCATTTTATTCTATTTCTGCTTGTTATAAGTTGGACCATGAAGCTTTACAGAGAACTGAAACTACCCGCATTCCTTGTGGCTTCTGAAATGTCACTAAGCTTTGGCCATACACTTTCAGTGTTATCTTTTCAGCCATCAAGGTCTAGAAATATACACCTAGAAAAAGAAAAACGAAAGCCAATAATCTAAGCAAGTCAAATTCTGTGCTCACCACCAACTTCTATGCTTGGATAGAATTGCAAAATACATATAAGCATCAACTATGCCCCATACTAAGAACTGTTCCACGTAATTATGAGGAACTGTCAGGCTTTTAAGACTGCAATCTTATGCTCATTTAACCAGGAATAAGTCCTGTTGGACTCAGTGGAACTTACTTATGAGTGGGCATGCATAGGATTGCACTGTTAAATACAGACAGTGAAACAGAGACAGCGATTCTTTCATCACTACTAGTCGTTCTGAATTCAAATAATTTTGTGCACTGAATTCAAATAATTTTATTATCTTCCTCGTTTAACCTTTGCTGCCAAATGAACAAGGAAAAATGGTTTCATTTATTTTAAAAGCAACAGCACAGCCACAAAGTCTGGGTTCACTTATTTGATCAATAATTCACACACAATTATACCAAATATTCCCTTAATGCTTTTCTTTAACTTTCCATCCTATAGCCTTTATATTTATAGTTAAGATTATTTGCTGTGTCCTCCTGACATTTATGGAAGATGTTTGTGAAACTGCACAAACAAAAGGGAAAACAAATATAAGCAAAGAAAAACAATTATGAGCAGTCTTTGTTTCATACCAGTAGGACAAATAACATAAAATAAAATTTGATTTAAGCACAATGGGTACAGCAGCATAAAAGCAAGCCATGATCCAATTGCTCAAACAGGCTCTCACCTTTGTCACGATCATACAGCATATCTTCTGTAGAGCAAGGACTCCCATCCTGAGATTCAGGAGGACAAAAGGGAGAAATGCATGGGGAATGGCTGCTGCAGCTACTACTGCGCTCCTGAACAGAAGGTGTTTGTGTATCGATGCTGCGTGTGCTGCTGCTACGATAGTGAGCAGGTAAAGGCGCTCTTCGGCCATCAGGAATATCCAAGGGCTGCAACAAAAACAACCCTCTTAAAATGCATGGTAAAAGCTCCTTCTCCTGCAGTGAAGTCTTGAGACCTGGAGGGCACTTTGACCTGTGCTAATTTCTTTCAAGCCAGACATGACCTTGTGAGAGGGAGGGAAGTCAACTTCCTACAAAAGGAGGCAAGTGACACAATGGCATGCTGTTCATCAAATCATTCAGTGCAAAAGACTGCATGAAAATTCCAGTCACTTAAATGTGCAGTTATATCCTTAAATAAACATCAGGGCTGGATACACTGTGGCCATTAGGTCACATGCTGAGATTTATGCTTATTAAACAAATGGTCTGACATTTTTCAGTAGTAACCATATTAAAGAAAACAAGAACAAGACATTTTTCAATTACAGAAGAAACAGGGAAAGTGGCAAGGCTTAAGACTATCCTTGTTACAATGAAAGACACTTGAATATTTCCTCTTAGCAACAGCAAAACTACAAATGCTAATTGTTAATGTTGCTGAACTATAACTCCCACCATCCCTGGTCATTGACCATGCTTGCTAGGACTGATGAGAGTTGCAGTTCAGCAATATCTGGAGGGTCAAAGGTTCGCCATTCCTGTTCTAAGGGTAGGCAATGGTAATTTAAGGGGTCAACTCAGTTATACACCATTAGTTTTTCCATGGGCTAAATTCTCTTTTCTTAAGAAGAGTTCAGGACTGCTTTCCAGGAAGAAAGCGTCCAAACGAAAAAAAGAGAAGTTAACTTTCTCCATATATGTTTTTAAAAGCATAACAACAACAAATTTCTACAAAAAAAAGATACCCAATCTGTTTTTTCTAACATCTTCACTGGGGAATCTTTCTAAAAATGAATGCAAAACTTTATGATGGGTTCCATCTATAGTCATGTAAATACAAGTGAACTGAGAACCAACACATACTACTGTTCGCCTAAGACCTTATCAACCTTGATTAATGTTAACAGGTCATTCTCAAGCAAAATAAAATGAAAGTAGTTCTAAAAAGTACACAGATCAAATTGTGATTTGCAAAGTTAGAGGCATCACACTTAAAAGAAAACACTGATAAATGTATGAATCATGCAGAAATACTGGTTCTGCCCTAAAGAGAAGGAGCATAACAATTTTCTCTTTCCTGGAAAGCTGTAATAAAGAAATCTCTAATATGCTGATGAACATGCACTTTGAGAAAAACACAAAAATGGTTTAAATTTTAGGAACCAAGTTTTGGGTTAGGTAACTTCTGATTCAAGATCCTGAAAATGGTTGAAAAATTACTTTTGCATTACAGAGTACTATCTTTCTTCCTTTTATATTTGAGGTTTCAAATTCTCCGAGGCATTTCATTTTCAGCAGATTTAGAAATAAAGACTGGAGTATTTCCACTTAGCACTTTTCACTCAACGCTTTTAAATTGCATCAACATATGCACAAAAATAGCTTTGCCTTCCTAAAAGGTATTTCACAAGATGACTTTCCATTTTTTACACTTAAAAGTCTGATCCTAAGATCCCATAATAACTTTAGCAGTAAACATCCTATCCATGCAAAGGGCTCTGCATGGTGACAGCAACATGGTACCCAAAACCATTTGTTTCAGTGGTGGCTAGTGCAGTGTTCTCTTGACTCTCATGGGTCCAAAGGTTCATAAGGTAGCATATAAAGGAGCTGTAATAGCCCTCCCATCTTCATTTCCCACCACTGCCATCAGCATCTCCTAGCACCACTCTGCTGGGACAGGCATCCTTGCAAGAGCAGCAGTGTTGATGTCTGCTACCAAGTCAGTAACTGACACAAAACCACCTATAATGGCATGCTAGAAGAAAAGGCCTTAACAACTAATGTTATGGTCTGCTGCGTTTGTGTATGCTTCAGACATTTATATATTTGTGCATACATGCATATCTCTATCACAACCACAAGGTATAACAAAAGCAACAGAATTAAAGAAACCCATAAACTTACAAAATTGCATTTATCTTGTGACACAGTTCTGTGGCTTCTGTTTTACTTACAATGCAAGTTACTTCATAATGATGTTTTAATTTAGGGTGATAAAATCATGGGAAATGAAATGGACCATTGGTCTCACCTGAAGGGTGATTTTCCTATGAGGACGGACATCACAACGGGTTTTAGCTCCACCTATCGTGCGAAGGCAAGAATGTCTTTGAAGTCAAGACAAGGGGCGTCAGGCCCCTCCCACTCTCCAGTTCATTCGCAGCGAGTCTAAGGAGAGATATCTAAAAATACAAGAACAAGGCCAACAGGCCTGGCAGCAGGAAAATAACACAATAGTACCATGCATAGTAACATGACTCCAACATAGCGGTATAACAGAACTAGAAGTCTTGACTTCACTTTTAAATTTAAATATAATAGCATAACAGTAATATAGAACACATTAGAAAATATATAGTCATCCTCCAACTGGGAGGGTCGTGATGTCCGTCCTCATAGGAAAATCACCCTTCAGGTGAGACCAATGGTCCATTTTCCCTATGAGTCCGGCCATCACAACGGGATGTACCCCAGCAGCCCAAACAGGGAGGGACCACCCACGTGTTAATCGTCATTAAGAACCTGTTGCAACACTCGTCTGCCAAAAGAAGCGTCAGCAGAGGCATAGCGATCAATTTTATAATGCCTTATAAACGAGTGTGGGGTAGACCAGACTGCAGCCCTACAAATATCGGCAACAGGAGCATTAGTGGCAAAAGCAGCCGAAGTGGCAGCTGACCTGGTAGAATGAGCCGTTATACTAGCTGGAACTGACAGTTTCAGAGACTCATATGCTAAAGTAATACATGCCCTTAACCAACGGGATAAGGTAGGATTGGAAACTTTATACCCCATAGACCTTGGATGAAAGGATACAAACAGAGACTCAGTTCGTCGTATATTCTGGGTCCTAGACAGGTAGGTCTTGAGAGCCTTCCGGACATCCAACGAATGCCAAGCCTTCTCGAGAGGATGGGTAGGATTCGGGCAAAAGGAAGGCAAAACAATGTCCTGGTTGCAATGGAACACTGAATCAACCTTGGGACGGAAGGATCAGTTTTCAGTACAACAGAGTCCTTATGGAAGACGCAGAGATGGCGAGCGGAAGACAATGCGCCCAACTCCAAAACTCGTCTAGCAGATGTGATTGCGATCAGGAACAAGACCTTGAAGGACAGTATACGCAGAGGCACAGTCCTGATGGGTTCAAACGGAGGGCGTTGCAAAGCCTGCAGAACCTTCGGCAAACTCCATGAGGGAAACCGATGGACAACAGACGGAGAGCGTAGGGCGACTCCCCTCAAAAAACGTTTGATGAACGGATGTGAGGAAATATGATCTCCAGGAGAGGACACTGAGAGAATGGACGACAGAGTGGACGCATGTCGACGTAGAGTGTTGGGTCGAAGTCCCATCATAAAGCCGCTATGGAGAAATTGGAGCACCTGATGTACAGTGGCCTGAGATGCATCATGGTGGTGGGACTAACACCACTTGGAGAAAGCCACCCAGGTATGTTGATAAATACGGGTGGTAGATGGTCTTCTCGAGGCCAAAATAATATCAATCACAGCGTCAGACAGTCCAGCTGACCTCAAATGTCCCCGTTCAAACGCCACGCTGTTAGATTGAACCAAGTAGGGTCCTGGTGCAGTACTGGACCCTGGGATAGAAGGTCTGGCCTCACTGGAAGTGTCCAAGGATCCATCATTGACATTGCCAGAAGATCTGAGAACCACGGTCGGCGTGGCCAAAATGGTGCTATCAGAACCAGCTGTGCCCTTTCGGTTCGCGCCTTCCTCAAGGTTTTGGCTAACAATGGTATGGGAGGAAAGGCGTACAATAGACCGTCTGGCCACGGTGTTGTCAGAGCATCCACTGCTTCTGCTGTTGAGTCCAGGTATCGGGCAAAGTACCTGGGAAGCTGGTAATTGCGACTGGAGGCAAACAGGTCGACTGATAGGGCGCCGAACCGACACTGGAGACGATGGAAAATGGCTGGATGAAGTTTCCATTCTCCCGGAAAGACCTGTTGTCTGCTGAGCCAGTCTGCTGTCACATTCCAAATCCCTCTGAGGTGCTCTGCTTTCAGGGATTGTAGATGTTGTTCTGCCCAGACAAAGATGAGGGAGGCTAAGTCCTGCAGGGGACGAGACCTGGTGCCCCCCTGTCTGTTCAAATGTGGTTTTACACACGTGTTGTCTGTTTGAATGAGCACATGATGCAAAGGGAACAGAGACTGAAAATGACATAGAGCTAAGTGGAGAGCCTTTAGTTCCAGCCAGTTGATGCTTTGGGATTGCTCTGTGTTGGACCAAACCCCCTGAACGTACTGGGAGTTGCAGTGGGCTCCCCAACCTATGAGGCTGGCATCTGTGGTTACAACAGTTCTGCGGGGTTCTCTGAACGACGTGCCCTTGGAGAGGTGTTGAACCTTGGTCCACCAGCGGAAGGAGAGGCGCAGTGCGGGGCTCAAGCGAACTTTGCGATGGTTGGAGCTGGCAATGTCTTTTTGAAAAGGCAACAGAATCCATTGAAGGGGCCGAGTGTGGGCTCGAGCCCATGGCACAATGTGGATTGTAGATATAAACATCCCGAGCGCTCTGGCGAGAAGCATGACGTCTGCGGATGTTTGTTGCATCAGGGACCTTGCGATGCTTGTGATGGCAGTGATGCGATCTGGAGCCAAGAAGACCATTGCCTGCAGGGTGTCCAACATTGCCCCTAGATGTAGTAGGCGTTGGGTTGGTTGGAGATGGCTTTTGTCGAAGTTGACAAGCCAGCCGTAGGCCTGCAAAACATTGAGGGTGATCATTAAATGATGATGAGCCAGTTCCTCCGACTTGGCCCGTATTAGCAAATCATCCAGATATGGGTAGATATGAACCCCTTGGGTCCGGAGGTAAGCCACTAGGATGAGTAGCACCTTGGTAAACACTCTTGGAGCAGAGGAGAGGCCGAATGGCATCACTCTATATTGAAAATGCTGATGGCTAAAAGCAAACCGAAGAAACTTTCTGTGGGCTATGCAAATGGGCACATGGAGATACGCTTCCTTAAGGTCGATAGAAGCCAGGAAGTCTCCTTCATGAAGACTCTTCGTAATGGAGTGGAGTGATTCCATTTTGAACCTGCGATATGTTACAAAACGGTTGACAAACTTGAGGTCCAAGACCGCCCTCCATGATAAATCTCGTTTTGGCACAGCAAATAGGAGGGAGTACACCCCTTCCGACCTCTCAGTTGTGGGAACTGTCTCTATCGCCGCTATGTCCAAGAGGTGGTGTATAGCTGTCTGCATGATGTTGTGCCTGGCTGGTGCCCTTGGGCAAGGAGACGGGTGGAATCTGTCTGATGGGGTTGCCCAGAACTCTATGGTATAACCATAACTGAAAAGGTCCCTGATCCAGGAGACCGTAGTAAGGCGCAGCCATCGATCTCCAAAATTAAGTAATCTGCCACCTATGGGGAGGGCGTTAAGACTACTTGCGTAGGCGAGGACCTCCCTTATATGAGGACGATGAGTTGCCCCTGCGCCCTTGGTACTGACCTCTGCCCTGGAAGCGTCGGTTCCAGGAGCCCCTGAATGCGTTGGGGTCATAGGGTCTGAAGTCACGGCCTCGTCCTCCTGGCCGCGTTCCTCGAAAGGGCTGGTTAGAACGGAAGGAAGGAGATCCCCTGAAAGGCCTGTGGTCGCTGTTCTTGACTGTGGCCAGAACCAGTTTGTGGGCGTCTTTTGGATCAACCAGCACTGCCTTTAGAGCTTCCTCGCCGAGGAGAGATCGGAGTAAGGAGCCCTGGACAGATTCAATCTGGCCGCTGAATCAGCTTGCCAGTGGCGAAGCCAGAGGGTGCGACGAGCGACTATTTGAGCCGTCATGGCTCGTGCCCCTAATTGAGTGGCATCCAAAGTGGCATCAGCCACAAAAGCTGCTGTCTTACGCAATTTCAATAGTGCTCTTCTGAGGGTGACAGGATCAGGGTTAGCATCCTCTAGAAGGTCATCCAGCCACATCATAGATGCTCTAGAGAAGATGGAGGCTGAAGCGGAGGCACGCATGGCTAGGGCAGTGGCCTCGTGATTCTTGTGGAGGGCAAAGTCTATTTGTCACTCAGTAGTGTCTTTTAGGTGGGATTCCCCTTCCCTGGGCAAAAGCGACCGTGAAACGAGGCGAGCGATTGGTTCATCTATGCCAGGGACATCTAACTTGGTGGCAAAGTCCGGGGCTAGGGCGTAAAGTCTGTCAGCCAGGTTCTTGAAGCGTCGAGCTTTGAGTGGATGGGCCCATTCTTCAGAGGCTAGTTTGGTAATTAGGTCCAGCACCGGAATGTAGTGTTCAGTAGGTGCAGGGGATTTGAGGACCTTGGCCCCTTTGATAGCTGGGGCGGGCGAAGTTGAAGGCGCAGTCTGGAGACCAAGGGTATTAACTACCCTGCGTGCTAGCGGCTGATAGTCTGAGGTATTAAACAAGCGATACGATGTATCCTCCTCATGATCTGAATAGTCGCTCCAGTCTCCTTCAACATGGTCAGTGAAGGTTGACTCCTCCGCATACGAGGCTTCGTCCGTACATCTGCCTCTGGCTACATCAAAGGGATCTGGTGAACCGGAAGAATGAGCTTCATGGCACGGACGTTGGACCATGTTAAGAGGAGGTATGGCAGGAACTTGTGGTAGTGACTGCATTTGGGTGAAAAGTGCCAGCATGGCTTGAAGTTGGGAGAGGAAATCAGAAGACAGCTGCAGACCGGATGTGGCAGATGTATGTGCCTGAGGGACTATTGGAACAGATGTTTGGGGTGGTAAAATGGAGGGAGGTTCGTTAGGCGAACACGAAGGAAAGCCAACAAACTCTTCCTCGTCAGAGGCAGCAGCAGGGGAATGGAGAATATCGCTTATGTGTGCCTGTGCTGTGGTGGTGGTTGGCACAGAGACATAACGTGGGCGCTTTGGTTTACTATGGCTGGAAAGATGTTTTGTCTTAGCCAGTGCTTTGGTATGTCTGGTCTTAGTCGTGTTAGGATGTTGTGGCTTGGCTGATTGTGGCATGTCTGGCTGATCTGGCACCATATGGGTTGATGGCAACATGCCTGGCTGTTCTGCCATCTTATATTAACTTGGGTGCAGTACACTGCCACGGAGGGGGCAGAATGTAAAGACCCGAACTGGCACAGCGTACGACCACTGAGGGGGTAGGATACACTGGCAGATGGCGAAGTGCACTGCCACAGAGGGGGCAGAATGCACTGAGGTATCAGCGTTAATGTAATATAGGCTGTTTTAGAGTTGGTACACTCAGATTATTGCTGTAGGCTGGGTTTCAGGTTTGGTTCACGACCTCAGAGGGGGCAGGACCAATATAAATCAGATTTAGTACAAATCAGCCACTAAGAGTAAAGCTCCAGCCTTGATAATACAATCCAGCCACTAGGATTAAAGCTCCAGCCTTGATAAAATAATCCAGCCCACTAGGATTGGAGCTCCAGCCTTGATAATATAATCCAGCCACTAGGATTACAGCCACAGTAAAATAGTGTGAAAATCAGCCCTGTGTAAGTCTGTCTGCAGCACGTATACAACACACATACGGATAGATAGCCTGCAAGGGAGGTATCCGATGGTTAATAAGGGTAACAAAAAAGGCGGGAAATTTGAATTCAAAAAATGGCGCCCGGAAAAAAAAGAGCGGGAAAAAATGACGGAGAGAGAAGCAATGGCGGCCATCTGGAAGCGAACTGGGGGAAGATCTGCCCAGCGCTGTCTCGCAGGAGGAACCGCGGGGCCGAAAACCGCACTAGCGGCTCTAAACCCCCCCCCAGGAGGGAACAGTGCAGTAAGGGAAAAGCGGCAGCTGCCACAGAGAGAGCCGCCGTCGCCGTCTGCAAAGCCCTTCGCAGTGGAAAATTAAAGCCACGTAGCGAGGGTGAGCTGAGGTAAAAGGTAAAACTCAGGTAACGGAACTAATGGAGTAGCCGCAGCCACAGGTTACAGGGGGAGAAAAACGGACCCGGGTAGGCTAAATCGAGTGACGGGGGAACGGCGGGAGCTGCAGCCGCAAGCTCCCGCTGAGATCGGAAGAGCCTCAGCCGCGGCATCAAAGCCGGGGGGGAAGCTCAACAACTATCGAAAACAAAGAGAACCGCAGCCGCGGTCTCTTAGGGAGCCCCCAGACACTGGATGCAACAGAGCCGGGGGGGGGGGGATCTCAAAAACGGCCAAAAAACAAGAGAACCGCAGCCGCGGTCTCAGAGGGAGCCCCCAGTCAAGGAAGGAAAGTAAATTGAGATGAATAGCTCAGGGTTGGGAAAATAGCGAAGAGAGCCGCAGCCGCGGTCGCTCTGGGGACCCTCAGTGAGCTACACACAAAACAGAAAAAAGGAAGGATTTGAAGACAAATACACAAACAAATATGAGAGACTTAGCTCAATGCTATGCTATAATTCCAATCTTGTTCGTACGAAGGCAAGAATGAACTGGAGAGTGGGAGGGGCCTGACGCCCCTAGTCTTGACTTCAAAGACATTCTTGCCTTCGCACGATAGGTGGAGCTAAAACCCGTTGTGATGGCCGGACTCATAGGGAAAATAAAAATGCCTACACTGTTTAGCTTTTCTGGCAACTTTCTTCTGCATTCTGCTGGATGCTTACTAACAGAATAGTAAGTAAGCCAGTGAAGAGGGCATACTGTGATGTCAGTAATGGGGAATTTTTATATACATAAAGTAGGCAAAATATATTCTTTTATATTTTTCATCAGCAACAGCTAATGATCTCTCAGGAACTCTCAAGAAAGCATGGGACATAAAGCTTTGAGCTTATTAAAGCCTACGACCTAAAATGAAGCATGAATTGCTATTATTCGACAGATCAAATTATACTAAGTGTCAATTATTTAGCAGGCATATTTTCAAGTGCCTAAAAAGTATATTATGCAACATAATAATTAAGAAAGAAATATAAGGCAATGTTGTATAGCAGAAGACATGCAACACCTGTCTTGGCAGTAGCCTTCATTCAACAGAGAAATTATTTACATATATGGAGTATTGAAAATATTATTAAATAACATGGAAATACAACAAGGATTTCTTTTCTACATTTGGAAGCTGTAGAAACAATATTGCAAATCCAAAATCAGAACTTCCTTTAAATTTGCATTCTTTTTTGAAATTTGAAGCATTAAAGACTATATACAAGGGAAGCTGATCTACATTATCATATAGTTTCTTCTCCGTTTTAATTCCTGAGATAACAGGAGAAACATTGGATGCAGTTGTCTCTTTTGTAAAAGGGATTGTTATTAGCTCAATCTTGCCTCCCATCAAAAGCTCTGGCAACAATTCAGCAAACCACTTAAAACTGTGAGGGGTTCTAATGAAGTCAACATAGCTCCTCTTTATGTATGGCTGGATGAGAGCAAAAGTGCTCAGTAGCTCAGTGAGGCAATCCTTGAACGACCAGTGAGAAATTGTCAAAGTGCAAGAATGTTAATTTTATATGATAATTTGCATGATCAACAAACAAGTACCCTTTAATTTTTGCAGATGTTGTTGCCACAGTGACACTGGCCCTGTAATATAAATTGTGGGAAGATGGCGTAAAGGCACTTTTGGGGACATTTCATCCTGGTTAAAATTCTAACCAGCTTGAACTAACCTTTAAGATCAGTTCTTCCATACATTACTTTATTCTAATTACTATTGTTCTCTAGAAATGCCAGGATTACCACCATCACCATAGTTAAATACAGTAGTATACACGCTTTTTGCCATCTTCAGGTACTACATTCTTTGAAAAAAAATGAAACTATTATGAGTAAGTGCAGAGTATGCTCTCAGTGTGAAATGACCTCAGTTCAGTCATTATAGATGGATTCATACATTTCTAATTTCTTATATTATACCCTTTAAAATAACCACTCTCAGCAGCACCTTACCTTGGACACTTCTTCCTTTCCACTGTTCTCTTTGATGAACACTTTTTCTAGTTCAGGACTTATTCCTTCTACATTGCACGGCACACGTGAAACAGTTGATTTTGGCACTGAAATGTTTGACAGTGGCATAGGGACTGATCTTGAGATAGAAGCCTTTAGAAGAGACAACAGATATGTCAAATTTAGCTTTAAATGTATACCTGGAGAATTTATGCAAGTTTGAGTTCTATACTCCTCTAAAGGTGGAAAAATAGCAAATTGGAGAGAACATTAGTTTCTGAATCCAGGAACATCACAATGCTTTCTGATGAAAAGGGGTAGAGGTAAGAAAGGAAAAATGATCCAGTCCTTACACTCACAGTTCTACCAGCCCACTACTATGCCCTGTTATTTCAGTAATCAGTTTACTGGATCAGGAAAAAGGATGTACTATTAACATGAAACAACTTGTGCTATTTGTGACACCAGAAAACTAAATACAGTAAAACCTCGCTATAAAGTGGCTCAATAAACCGTGAAATCAGATATATCACAGGTGTAACCATGCCCCCCAAGTAAAATATACAGTACAGCAGTTCACACATCTTTCAGGTCCCAAGATCAGTTTCCTTCCAAACAACTTTCCTCACTTCAGTGCTTGATATTCTTCCCATGGGATTTTGAAGCCACCAGTTTGGTTTCTCTCTAGGAACTAGTATTCACTAGCTTTAACCCTTAAGGGTGAGCCTGAGCTGAAATGCAACTAGGGAAGGTCCTCCAAGTGCTTTTTGCAGGAGGGGAATGACAGGATGGTTGGAATGTGCAGAAAATGGACCATTGGTCTCACCTGAAGGGTGATTTTCATAGGAGAATGCCATCATGCTGGATTATAGCTCGTCCTATTGTCCAAAGGCAAGAATGTTTCTGAAGTCAAGACTAGGGCGTCAGGCCCCTCCCACTCTCCAGTTCATTCGCAGCGAGTCCAAAGAGATATATCTAAACATGCAGGAAAAAAGGCCAACGGGCCTAGCAGCAAGAACATAACATAATAATAGTAACATTCATAATATCTGACTCTAACCTAGCGAAAACAGTAATAGAAGTCTTGACTTCACTAGAGAATTAAAATTTAATATAATATAATATAATATAATGACGAACTGTAATATATAAGCCATCCCAAAAATTATGTAGTTATCCTCCAACTGGGAGGGTCATGATGGCATTCTCCTATGAAAATCACCCTTCAGGTGAGACCAATGGTCCATTTTCCATAGGAGAAATGCCATCCTGCTGGATGTACCAAAGCAGCCCATAACCGGGAGGGACCACCCACATACTAGTCGTCATTAAGAACCTGTTGCAAAACTCGTCTGCCAAATGAGGCATCGGCAGAGGCATAACGATCTATTTTATAATGCCTTATGAACGAGTGTGGAGTAGACCAAACAGCAGCTCTACAAATATCGGCAACAGGAGCGTTAGTAGCAAAAGCAGCCGAAGTGGCTGCTGATCTAGTGGAATGAGCTGTTATACTAGGCGGAACTGGAATCTTAAGGGACTCATAGGCTAAGGTAATACATGCACGCAACCAGCGGGATAAGGTGGAATTAGCTACTTTATGCCCCATAGACCTTGGATGAAAGGATACAAACAAAGACTCAGTCTGTCGTATATCCTGGGTCCTGGACAGGTAGGTCTTGAGAGCCCTCCGAACATCCAACGAATGCCAAGCCTTCTCGAGCGGATGAGTAGGATTCGGACAAAATGAAGGTAGAACAATGTCCTGGTTGCAATGGAAAACTGAATTGACCTTGGGATGGAATGAAGGATCAGTTTTCAGCACAACAGAATCCTTGTGAAAGACACAGAGGTGGCGAGCAGAAGACAATGCGCCCAGTTCCGAGACTCTTCTCGCCGATGTAATCGCAATCAGGAACAGGACCTTGAAAGACAACAGACGTAAAGGCACAGTCCTGAGTGGCTCAAACGGAGGACGTTGTAAGGCCTGTAGAACCTTTGACAAACTCTATGATGGAAAACGGTGAGCTACAGCCGGCGAGCGTAGAGCAGTGCCTCTAAGGAAGCGTTTGATAAACGGATGTGAGGCAATAGGGGCGTCAGTGGAAGATACTGAAAGAATGGACGACAGGGTGGACGCATGTCGACGTAATGTGTTGGGTCTAAGTCCCAACATGAGGCCCCTATGAAGATATTGCAGCACTTGTTGTACTGTAGCCTTGGAAGGATCCATGTGTTGAGACTGACACCACCTGGAGAACGCTACCCAAATATGCTGATATATACGAGTGGTGGATGGTCTTCTCGAGGCCAAAATAATGTCAATAACAGCGTCTGACAGGCCAGCCGATCTCAAATGTCCCCGTTCAAATGCCACGCTGTTAGGTTGAGCCACTTGGGGTCCTGATGCCATACTGGGCCTTGTGATAAGAGATCTGGCCTGACTGGGAGTGGCCAGGGATCCGTCACCAACAGTGCCAGCAGATCCGAGAACCACGGTCGACGGGGCCAATATGGTGCTATCAGAACCAGCTGTGCCCTCTCGCGACGTACCTTCCGCAAGGTTTTGGCTAATAGTGGTATTGGAGGGAAGGCGTATAATAGTCCCTCCGGCCACGGCAATGACAGAGCATCCACCGCTTCCGCTGTCGTGTCCAGGTATCGAGCGAAGTACCTGGGTAGCTGGCAATTGCGACTGGAAGCAAAGAGGTCGACTGAGAAGGGGCCAAATCGACGCTGGAGAAGATGGAACACAGTCGGATGAAGTTTCCATTCTCCCGGAAAGACTTGTTGTCTGCTGAGCCAGTCTGCTGTGAAATTCCAAATTCCTCTGAGATGTTCTGCTTTGAGGGATTGCAGATGTTGTTCTGCCCAGTCGAATATGATGGAAGCTAGGCTCTGTAGAGGTCTGGACCTGGTGCCTCCCTGTCTGTTTAAATGAGATTTGGCACACGTGTTGTCCGTTCGAATGAGGACATGGTCCAAGTGGAAGAGAGACTGAAAATGAAGCAGAGCTAAGTGGACAGCCTTTAGTTCCAGCCAGTTGATGTTTTGAGTTTGTTCTGCTGTGTTCCAAACTCCCTGAACGAACTGGGAGTTGCAGTGGGCTCCCCAACCCAGGAGACTGGCATCGGTGGTAATGACAGTCCGGTGGGGTTCTCTGAACGGAGTGCCTTGGGTGAGATGTTGTACCCTTGTCCACCAGCGGAAAGACAAGCGCAGTGTGGGACTCAGGGGGATTGCTCGATGGTTTGAGTTGGCAATGTCGTGTTGGAATGGCAACAGGGCCCACTGTAGCTGGCGCGTATGTGCCTGAGCCCATGGCACAATATGGATGGTGGATACCAACATTCCGAGAGCCCTGGCTAGAAGCATGACATCTGCAGAAGATTTGTGCATCAGAGACCTTGCGATGTCTGTGATAGCGGTGATGCGATCTGGGGACAGGAATACAGTCGCTTGCAGTGTGTCTAACATTGCCCCTAGATGCTACAGGCGTTGGGTTGGTTGTAGATGGCTTTTGTCGAAGTTGACTAGCCAGCCGTGGGCCTGTAAGATATGGAGCGTGAGTGTTAGATGACGATGAGTAAGTTCCCTAGACCTTGCGCGTATTAGGAGATCGTCCAGATAGGGGTAGATATGGACCCCTTGAAGCCTGAGGTAAGCCACTAGGGTAAGTAGCACCTTGGTAAATACTCTCGGGGCAGACGAGAGTCCGAACGGCATTGCTCGATATTGGAAGTGCTGGGAGCCAAAGGCAAAACGAAGGAATTTCCTGTGGGCTGTGCAAATAGGGACATGGAGATACGCTTCCTTTAGGTCGATAGAGACAAGGAAGTCACCTTCTTGCAGGCTGTCTGTAATGGAGTGGAGGGATTCCATTTTGAACCTGCGATACTTTACGAAACGGTTAATGAACTTGAGGTTCAAAACCGCCCTCCATGACAGATCGCGTTTGGGCACAGCAAATAGGAGGGAGTACAGCCCTTCCGACCTCTCTGCATTGGGGACTGGCTCTATCGCCTCTATGTCCAAAAGGTGCTGTATCGCAGTCTGCATGATGCAACGCCTGTCTAGTGCCCTGGGACAAGGGGAAGGATGAAAATTGTTTGGAGGTATTGCCCAAAACTCAATTGCATATCCATAACAAAAGAGGTCTCTGATCCATGGGACCTGAGTCAGAGGTAGCCAAAGTTCGGCAAATAGAATCAATCTGCCCCCAACTGGTATTGCCTTAGTATTGTCTGCGTTGGTGAGACCCTCCCCTGTATGAGGACGTTGAGTAGCCTCTGCGGCCCTGGTACTGACCTCTACTGGGGAAACGTCTATTCCAGCCTCCTCTGGTGGAGCGGAAGTCAAATGCTGGGAAGTCGCGGCCTCGTCCCCCGGGCCGGGTTCCCCGAAAGGGCTGAGACGTGCGATATGAAGCGAAACGCCTAAAGGGTCTGCGCGCGACGTTTTTGACGGTGGCCAAGACAGGCTTTCGAGTGTCCTTAGGGTCAACAAGCACTGCCCTTAATGCCTCTTCCCCGAAAAGTAATGAGCCTGCATAAGGTGCTCGTGAAAGATTAACTCTGGCAGTAGAGTCAGCCTGCCAGTGACGAAGCCAGAGGATCCGTCTGGCAACGATCTGAGCCGCCAGGGCGCGTGCTGCTAGTTGATTCGCGTCCAAGGTGGCGTCGGCCACGAAAGCAGCTGTTTTACGCAGTTTTAGTAGCGATCTGCGCAGGGAGGCAGGATCTGGATTGTGGTCCTTGATGAGGTCGTCTAACCCCATCATCGCTGCCCTGGTGAAAATAGAGGCAGATGCGGATGCACGCATAGAAAAGGCGATGGCCTCATGGGTCTTGCGTAAAGCAAAGTCCAGTCTCCGTTCAGTGGCATCCTTTAGATGAGAGTCCCCTTCCCTCGGCAAGAGGGACCTGGAAACTAAACTGGAAATAGGCTCGTCGATGTTAGGGACAGCCAGTCTGGTAGAAAAGTCCGGGGCCAAAGGATAAAGTCTGTCCGCAATGTTATTAAATCGGCGTGCCTGTAAGGGGTGGGACCATTCGTCCTTTGCCAGTTTAGCGATGGGGTCTGGGACAGCGAGGAAGTTTTCAGCTGGCGTAGGGGATTTCAAGACCCTGGCCCCTTTTAAAGCGGGAGTGGAAGCTGCAGTTGGAGTGGATTGAAGACCAAGGGCGTTCAAGACTCTGCGCGCCAGGGGCTGGTAATCTGAAGAGTCGAAGAGGCGATAGGAGGATTCTGGCTCTGGTTCCGAATGGTCACTCCACTCGTCCGCTTGGTCTTGCAGCGCGAATGCGGACTCTGCATCAAAAGAGGCATCATCAACGAACCTGCCCCAGGTAACGTCAAATGGGTCTGGAGAACCTGATGGGTTTGTCTCACTGTGTACACTTTGAACCCCGCTGTGTTGAGGGATAGCAGGAGGTTGTGAAGATGACTGACTCTGAGTAAAAAAGGACAGCATGCCCTGAAGTTGTGAAATGAACTCGTGGGAAAGCTGTAGTCCCGGAGATGTAGATGGTTGCTCTTGGATAGGCGGAACTGTAGATGGCCCCACAGGTAGTGAAGAAGAGCAAGCTCTGGGTTGGCTGGACGTTGGCTGTACAGGAAATCCAGGAAAGTCCTCCTCATCAGAGGAAGCCGCAGGAGAATGAAAGAGAGTAGTTAACTGTGCATGATTTGAGTCCTCTGGCACTGGAACAGAGACATAACGGGGCCGCTTGATTGTGCTGTGGCTAAGATGTTTGGTTTTGGCAACCGCTTTAGAGTGCTTATGTTTGACCGCCTTAGGAGGTTTAGGCTTGGTCATCTGGTTTGTCACAGGCTGTTGTATCGGCTTGGTTGCCTGGGTTGTCTCTGGCTGTTCTGCCATCATATAGATAATAAGGGTAGCTGTACACGGCACACAACTGGGGCAGAATGCACAGACCTGGGCAGGCACAGTACACGGCACACGACTGGGGCAGAATGCACTGGCAGATGGCAAAGTACACTGCCACGATGGGGCAGAATGTACGCTATGAACAGTCTTAGAACATGCACAGTACACGGCACACGACTGGGGCAGAATGCACTGGCTGATGGTAGGTACACTGTCACGATGGGGCAGAATGTACACTTGGAGGAAAGGTGATATTGCACAACTTGCACAGTATAGTCCAAATAGCTTTGTATATTTTCAATAGTCTTGCGCACTAACAGGTGGCCTGGTGCACTGTTATGGCAGTATTAGTAAATTTGATGAAAAGTCACATGTGCACAGTAGTTGCAGTGATTGTAGAAAGCCACAGTAACCCAGTGGTTGCCAGGGTCAGCCTCAGAGATGGGGTTGGTAAAGGAACTTATGTAGAGGTAAAAATCCTATCTGCAGCACATAAACAGGGAGCAGATCACACAGAGGGAGCTGACAAGAACCTGGGCTCTGCAAACCCCAACCCGTGAAGGAAAAAATCCCCTTTTGTAATACTAGTGGGTTCTCAAAAGGAACGGGAAAAAACGGCCACTAAAATGGCGCCCGTAAAAAGAGCGGGAAAATTCGAACAAAAATGATGGATACTTTGCCCAGCAACAACCGTTTTATGAAGAAATGAGCAAGGTGGGAAAAATTTTTAACTGTAAAAATGGAACCGCCCACGGTAGAAATACAGCCGCGGGACTAAGAAGGTAATCGCGGCTGAAAAAATTAGCCTGGAAAAAGACTTCGAGAAGGAGGCAGGACAGCTAGCGGACTTCCCGAAGCCGAAGAGAATGGGCCAACAGGCAAGCCGCAGCCGCGGGCTGAAGGGACTGACTCCGCGAGGAACCAAGCGCCGCGGATGATCGAGAGAGACAAGGCAGCCCAAACAAGAGAAGCCGCTAAAAAGGGGAAGGCAAAGAGCCGCAGACACCGGCTCCTGACGGGCGAATGAAGCGCCGCCCGTAAAAATGAACGACGAAGGGAGCCGCAGCCGCAGGCTCCCGATCGTCAAGGCACAAGGGGAAATGGCAAAAAGGACCGGAGAAAATAAAGTACGAAAGAAGCCGCAGCCGCAGGCTCCTAATCGTCAGGGCACAAAAGGAGGATCGGTAGAACAAAAAAAAAGGGGGGGGCGGAGGCTGCCGCCACAGCTCCTGGCCCCGCTGAGGAAAGAGACCGCAGCCGCGGTCTCTGTAGTTTGGGAGCAAAAAACACACCCCCGGGGAAAACGAGAAATTGACAAGGAAATTGACACACAACACACAAACCATGGTAAGGGATGAGACAAAGGGAAGGAACGAGACGAAACAACGTACACAAAACTCCACCCTCTATCACACAAAGACAAAAAACTTATCTAGTCACTAGCTAAAGATCTTGCAGGGACGAAAGGCAAGAATGAACTGGAGAGTGGGAGGGGCCTGACGCCCTAGTCTTGACTTCAGAAACATTCTTGCCTTTGGACGATAGGACGAGCTATAATCCAGCATGATGGCATTCCTCCTATGGAAAATGGAATGCACACAGATGAAGTCTACTGGGAGTACTAAGGATTGTTCCCTTTCTGCCAAATTGCTGGTGACTTGGAAGCCACACAAGGAGAATGGCAGGCACTGAGTAATGATGAGGAAAGGAAAAAAATACATAGGGCAGGAAAAACTCAAAATTATCGAGAATCAAAACTGGTGAATCAAAAGCCAGTTTATTTCAGGAGTGTGGAATTCCAGAAGGAAAATAAGGCACTGGATGAAAGAGGAAGAAGTTAAGTGAGTCCATAGACAATGTTGAGGATGAAGTAGGGCTGCAGAGGAAGAAAACCAAGCTCTTAGAAGAGCGATGTGGAAAACTGCTTGAATAAATGGTTCCTACAGAAGCGTTCTGAAGGAGGGCTGATAAATGGAGTGATCCTGAAAGTGGAAGCAGTAAAATTCAATCAGCTACTTGGCAGAGATGACACCTTCAAGGCTTCTGAAGGCTGGTTTTGGAAGTGGAAAGTTTGTCACGGGATCTCTCAGGTATACCTTGAAAGTGAAGCTGCATCCAGTGACGCTAACATAGCAGCAGAGTTTCCTAAATTTCTCACCAAAGGGACTGAAGTGGGCAACTAGAGCAATGAACAGCTGTACAACTGCAATGAGAAATGGGTGTTTTCCAAACTGCTCCAGACAAAATGCTGGACATCATCAAGGCACCAAGCAAGGGGGAAATGAAAAGCCAGAAGGAAGGCTCTGTTGCTTGTGGCAACAAGAGTGGCAACCACAATCTGACGCCATTGTGCATTGGCAGAAGACGGAGTCCTTGGTGTTTCAAGCACATCAACATGAAATCACTTCCTGTGCTCTACCGTAGCAGTTCCAGTGCCTGGATGACGTGTGATATTTTTGCCTCATGGTTTGAAGAGGAGTTTGTACCATTGGTGAGATGCTACTTGCATTCAAGGAAACTGGAACAGAGAGCTCTCCTGCTGTTGGATCACTGTCCAGTCCATCCTTCAGCTGACATCCTGCAGTCCAGAGACAGGAAAACCAAAGCCCTCTTTCTCTCAAAGAATAGCATTGCACTGATCCAGCCCATGATCAAGTCATCACTCAGACATTTAAAGCCAAGTACTGCGGTGACATGCTGGCTAGCATTGTAAACTTGCAAATGTAATACCTTCAAGAAATTTGGAATTTAACATTGCAGAGCATCAGCTTGGCATGGGAAAAGTCAGTTCCATGACACCTGCTGGAAAAAATGTGTTGCAAATGAGATCGTGGACAATGCAGAGCTGCACACAGAAGCATTTCCCCAAACGAGGCTGTTCGCAGTGCACCTCAGGGGGATCTTGCAGAAAGTGATCTGGCTGCCTGGATTGAGGTGGATGCAGATGTTCTGGTAGCACAGCTCTGGAGCAAGGAGGAAATTGTGTGATGAATCGGAAGATGAATGAGCAGCATGAAGCCGTAACACAGAGAATGAGTTGGACAACAATGGTGAGTCTTCCTCTGAAGCAGCACCCAAAGTAAACAGAATGTTTGAAAATATCAACAAGGTGATGACGCGGTTGGATCAGCAGAGCGATTGGGAGCATTTTCATCTACTCCATCTGAGCAGCATCAAGAACTGTGTGCTGAGAAAATGCTCTGCTCAGTTTCACTAAACCAAAGTGACTGATTACATCCAAAGGGAAAAGGAAGTCTAAAATATAAGTACTGCACCTTTAAAATCTTTAGCCAGTACTTTATACTTGCTAAAGACATGTCATTCTAAGTGCCTTTCAGTGCAGTTTTCATTATAACATGTTTGGTCTATACTGTGGATGCATCCTTTGTCCCCCAATCCCTGTGTTATAGCGAGTTTCTACTGTATATTAAATAAATCTAGCAGTACATGCTAACAGCCAAACGTACAGCCACCACACCAAAGGTGCTATGGGAATGTATGGTAGCAATGGGCTGGAGAAAGGACTCAAACAAAAATGATTTTTTTTTTAGTTTTAGGGCTAAATAAAAGCACGGCTTTAAAGGGTTCCATGGTACCTGTCAGATAATTTGTTAGAGCAGAAATTCTCAAACTGGGTCTGTTGATCAGTGGTGATTTGCTAGCTCCGTTCAGGTGGTCCACAGCAAGGTTGTGTACCAGTCAAGAATATCTGTACTTGACCCTGCCCTAGATTAATTCTTTTTACAATGGAAATCAAGGGTGTTTTGACCAGGACCAGCTAACTAAACAGGCGAACAAGATCCTGGCCTAGGGCCTGTGATTTTCGTAATATGATACTGGTATTGATGATGGTGCTAGTGGTGAAGAAAAAAGTTTTAAGTGGTCTGCTGAGACCTCCAAAGATTTTCAAGTGGTTCACAGGGAAAAAGCTGTTAGAGGTTTTATATAATGTTCTAAATCATGATTGCAGATAAATGTGAATAATATTGAAAATAGATGAAGTCAGTTAAAAAATATTGCTGTGTCTTTGCTAATGCTGTAGCTAGCCATTTTGTGTGTAGGAAGCTTTCAGAAGCACACACTTTCTTGGTCCTAAAGCAAGGGTTTCTAGCAAAGTTGCTGTGACTAATCACATGGTTGAAGAATCCTGCTTACAGTGATTCAGTTGGAGTAAAAGGACAAAGAAACAGGACCTCTTTAGTCAGCAGGACTGAGCAACCAGGTAGTGATAATTTAGCATTTTTTAAAGATCACAGTTCTACAGGAGTACAGCTAGGAAAAATCACCTTCAATATGGAGATAATGGCACTCCTTAGTATCTTTAATAAATAATTTGAATGTCTGGGTTCAAAAAGAGATAGCAGTTAAATCTAGCCCTTGTCACTGATCAACTCAATGTTGTAAATTTATTGTTTTTAAAAAAGATTTCAACTTTTTCAAGTACTATCTACTGCTTGTTTATAGCCTTTCACCAGATTTTTGCTGCATGAATTAAAACTGGGATAAAATTCTCCTTAGAATTTGTAACTATAGAATCCATTTAAAAAGAGGAAACAAATTCGTAAGTGAAAAAGGATAATCACTTCGAATTCTGAAGGATGAAAAAATGCTGCCTGAACAAGCTCAGTGGTCTGCTTACCTGAGTCTGATTGATTGCTATATGGTTGCCATGGAGAGGTGACTGACGTTCTTTTTCTTTATTGTGACGACTAGTCTGTTTACTGCGCTGGAGCTGCTGCCTTAATTTGGCAATCTAACAGGAAGAAGAGACAAAATCAAATCAAATAAGGCATGGAAGAGACAATGCTCACATCTTGAGTCTAGCTGAAAGAGGAGGGGGGAGTACCTGCCATACAAATAAGACTAACTGCAAAACTACAGTATTGTACTTTAGAGATGAACATCTGTTATGATTACAGCTTGTTGCATAAAATTTAGTCATTCTGACTCAAATGCTCTCTTCTAAACAGTCAACTTACTAACAGTCTAGATTTAGCTTAAAATGAAGAGTTGCTTTTTATGTTAGTTCTGAGAAGGGGTATGTTTGAGAATCACAGCTGTATTTAAATCTCCATAAAAACATCACGTTGTAATTCACATACTTACTTTGGGAAGACGATATACTAACTCTGAGCCATTCCCAGAGCTGTGAACATGCCTTTTATTCCAAGGCAAAGCAACGTAGGGCTACCTTTGAAGACGATTCGGAAGCTACAGCTAGTGCAAAATGCGGCGGCCAGACTGCTAACAAGAACTAAGCGGTCTGAGCATATAACACCTGTGCTAGCCCGTTTGCACTGGCTTCCAATATGCTTCCGGGCCAGATTCAAAGTGTTGGTACCTACCTATAAAGCCTTATACGGCGCGGGACCACGATATCTGTCGGAACGCCTCTCCCGATATGAACCGGCCCGTACACTACGGTCTACTACAAAGGCCCTCCTCCGGGTTCCGACTCACAGGGAAGCCCGGAGAGTGGTGACAAGATCTAGGGCCTTCTCAGTGGTGGCCCCCGAACTATGGAATGGTCTCCCTGAGGAGGTGCGCCTGGCACCAACACTATCATCTTTTCGGCGCCAGGTTAAAACCTTTCTCTTCTCTGAGGCATTTTAATTCCTGTTAATTTTAAATTATTATAATTTGATTTTAGACTGTACAGTTTTTTGTACAGTTTTGTATTGTGATATACTGTATTGTGTTATTTTTATTGTATTTTTAATGTTCACCGCCCAGAGAGCTGTTGCTAGTCGGGCGGTATATAAGCTTAAATAAATAAATAAATAAATGTACTGTACTTAACATTAGCTTTTAATACAGCATATGATGCATTCCGAAATACAACTGAGGACTGTCCTCCAGTGTAAAAACAATAGGGTTGATAAGAATGATAACCTTTCCCACAAAAAAGGCTGGCTTTTGCTCTTTTGCATATGTAAATTAAAATAGATCATTGAAGTTAATCTTAAAACAAACAGCCAGGTGGCAATGTTAGCTAACAAGACTGATTCATCCAGTCCTTGATGCCACAGATCTTGCTGCTTTCAAAAAGGCAACATATAAAAAAAATACATTTGCACCTTTCCCTGGCACTTTATAGAAAAATGTGTGACAATGTTCAGGAAGATCTTTTTATTTTGCTTCTATGGCCAACAGTCACACTTCTTAGCACCATATGAAAATATTTTGATGCTTAAACCCTTCAAAACTGTAAGCACAGTATCCAATAAGTGTTTCATGCTGTCTTTCTATACTTGCCCTTAACCATGTTAATTTTGATTTTTTTTTTACTCCTAATATATTTTAGCTGAATATCTACAATTATATGCAATATCTCATTTCTATGGTATCAGCTGAGCGTACAAGAATTATTGGTACAGAAAGTTTACAATTGCTTTCTATTTTCATAGAAAATACTTAAGTGTATTAATTGGATTTCATGTTATGTCCAAATAATGACAAGAATACTACACTAAATCAAATCTTTAATTTGCGGTCAAAGACCCATATCGACTGTAGATACAAACAATTTAAAAGAAAATAAAAGAGATATACAGTATACTAGAGAGTACCATACATTCTCATTTAAATGTTAGCACGTATTAATTGAGCGGCATATAGGAATTTAGCAACTTGTACAGTAATTCCTTTATCTAAACCAGAGAGAGCAAAAACAATCATATCATCAGGAGATTGGTAAGAGGAAATTGGAAATATAGAGTTAAGAAATTTATATCTGATCTGAGTATAGAGGGCACATTCAAATAAGCAGTGGTAGATAGTTTCAATACTATCAGTTCCGCAAGGGCAAATGCGGAGATCATATGGAACTCCATTAAATCTTCCCTCGAGAATTGCAGAGTTTAAACAGTTAAATCTTGTTTTAGAGAAAGCTGAGCGGAGTTTAGGAATAGTGAGAAAATGCAGGTATGGAGCAATCTTACCATATTCAAACGATAATTTTAAATGTAAAGGGGAACATGTTTTCGCAGCCCTAGTGATTGAACTCTGATAGTCCATATCTTTAAGGAGAGAGCGAATTGAGACTAAGGCATCACTTGGCGAGTATTGAATTAAATGTGCTTTAGATAAGCCCATTTTCAGCATTTTTAGTTCAATTTTAGTATTCCAGAGGGAAGGGCTGGAGTCTTTCCAGTATGCAGAAAGAAGGCTCGGCGAATTATTAGAGGAGATTTTTACCCAATAATTGGCCGTCATTAGCCAGGCCTGGCAATCCAATGAGGAAAGACCACATTCAAGCCTAAGCGCCCTGATGGAGCGCATCCCGGAACGCCTAACAACCGGCGTAATAGACTAGAGAGAACTGCCTCAACTGTATTATCCATAGAATGGATCCAGAGTGGAACTCCATACATAAGTTGGGGTATGATCTTATAGTTGAATAATTTAAGGATTGCTGGAACAAAACAACCTCCTTTGTAATAGAAAAACCGAAGTAAGTTTTTAACAGAATATCTTGCTTTCGATACTGCCTCTTTTATGTGCGTAGTCCAGCCCATAGAAGAATGAAAAATTATCCCTAGATACTTATAATGGGCAACTTGATCAATTTGACAGCTGTTAATTTTCCAAACAGGGAGATTTCTTCGTTTGGAAAAGACAAGAATTTTGGTTTTGTCCAAGATTATAGAAAGTTGGTTCTCGGTACAATAGGACATGAAAGCTCTTATCATGTGTTTGAGGCCAATCTTTGAAAAAGATAAGAGTACAGCGTCATCAGCATATAAGAGCAAGGGGCAGCACACATCAGCGATTTTAGGGATGTGAAACTCCTGAGAGAGTCAGTGGTCTTTCAAATAATTTATAAAGAGGTTGAAAAGAAGGGGAGCTAAAATGCAGCCTTGCCTCACCCCTGTAAACATTGGAATAGGGTTTGTTAGGCCCCCGTCCTTAGCACAGGAGACTTGTATGGATGTGTGTTGATGCAGGTTATAAATAAAGAAAAGTAATCTTTTACCAATGGATGTACACGATAATTTATGCCATAGTTTGTCACGGGGTATAGAGTCAAAAGCAGCCCTTAAAACACTACACTATATATAAAACATTTCTACAGATAAATTTTTGAATTTGGGACTAGTTTGATTCTTATAACACATCTGCCTGTGGAACAACACACAATTACACATAACGGTGTAGTACAGCTACGTGTCAGTCACATCACAAATATATCTGCTAAGTAATTTCCCAGTGCTCTATGTTCATTCACTCACATTAGAGAATCCCTAAAATCAGGAGTCTGTAATAAGGAGCAGAGAGCATGGAGGTGCTCTCATAAAAAGGTACAGAACATTTAAAACCATGTTTAGTGAAACTGTGATACTTAAGGACACCTCCTTGCCAAACTTACTTCTTTCAGTTGATCAGCACTCCCCCATGAAGCTGAACGCTGATGCGATCTCTTTTCTAATACCTCTTCCGCCCAACAGCTAGGTGTCTAAACAAACAAAAACTAGTAAGTATGATTCAGCACCATTACTTGCTCTTGTTTTAGACTCATAATGTTAGAACACCACTATTTAGCATTTATTTTGCACTTTGAGCACTGCAGGTATTTCACATAAGTGTTGCCTTAGAGCAGGATCATCAATGTGGCATCCGTGGGTGCAATGGTATCCTTGAGATTTGTTGCCTTTGAACCTTCCCTACTCACTGCCTTGGGCATGATGTAGTGAGGGTGATTATCTTTTTCTACCTTGGAAAGTACACAGAGGTGAAGGAAGAAGTGTTATGTTCTTTCCCACTTCCTCTTTCAGCTCTATGTGGTTGTCAGGGCTCAAATTAATTTTACTGGATCCAACTTTTACTCAGATCCATTGAAAAAGCGATGTTTGCATACATACACTTTCTATCTTTTTCCCTCACCGGGGTGTGAGTGGGGAAATGATCAGAGCCTCTGGCATCCATAGCACTCACTCAAAAATCCAAAAGTGCCCATCAGGGCTGTGGAATCTACGTCGTGAGCAATTTTGGGTGGAGTCACAGTTGGCAGAA
The DNA here is from genome assembly GCF_030035675.1 of Rhineura floridana. Taxonomy (NCBI): domain Eukaryota; kingdom Metazoa; phylum Chordata; class Lepidosauria; order Squamata; family Rhineuridae; genus Rhineura; species Rhineura floridana. Next base: position 50,648,217 of record NC_084489.1, read on the forward strand.
ATGTACCGACTCCGACTCCTTCATAAATGGCAAACGTATATCAACTAGTAATAACAAATTTACTGTAGTAAAATGGTAGCACAAGAAGGCATTTCATCACCACCATGTGAATCCAGAGCTTGGAAAAGTTATTTTTTTGAACTACAATTCCCACGACCCCAATCCCTGGGGCTGATGGGAGTTGTAATTCAAAAAAGTAACTTTTCCAAGCTCTGGATTCACGTGGTGGTGATGAAATGCCTTGTGCTACCATTTTACTACAGTAAATTTGTTATTACTAGTTAATATACATTTGCCATTTATGAAGGAGTCGGACAGTAGAAAAATAGAGGAGTCAGAGTCCTGGTGCTCATAGATGTAAAAAAGATTAGCTTAGAGCAACCCTAAGCTTGATTATCCCCTTATTAGAGTTGGAAAATGGGACTACGAAAAGATGATTAGTTTGCTTAAGTGAATCTGTGGCTGAGATAAAATTTGAACCTGAAGACTTCCTGGTTCGCACTGCACACTTTTGGTCACGACATTGACTCTCCACAAACAACTTGTAGAAGAATTTCCCCCATATGTTGCTAAACACATTTTTCACCATAGAGCACTGTTATATGCATTAGAATACTTTATTACTATATACCCAAATCACAAATGCATGTTTAGAACATGGACTATATTTAAAACTTATAACCAGCAATAATACAGACCATGTAATATTGGCAGCCTGCAAGCTGTGCTCCTGCCACATCCCCCACTTTCTCTACATTGCATCTGTTATACTGAAAGTGTGGCTTCCAAAGGCAAGTTGAGCCACATGAACAGAAGCAGATGTGAAAAGCTTCAAAACAAAGGGGGCACTTGTCTAGAAGTGCACAAGTAAAATGCTTTAATGTAACTGCAATATATAGATTCCTATACAATAAATAAAGAAAATAAATATTTAGTTCAAGAAAAGGAGGACAAACAGCATATAATATAGTAAAACATGCCAAGACATAAGCCAATGAAAATGACAGAAATAACAACTGCAGTTTTAACTTAGAAAATACAGAACTTAAAGGCATCTATTCAGAGCTATCCTCAAAATCTATTCACTCAACATCATTACAATGAACTTTTTTATACCAAACTAACACCTGTTTATCCATATTGCAATACTACGGTTGCATCATGGTTCCATGATGTTAATCATGCAGAGGAATTTATCATTCAAAAAGTGCTTGGATATTTTTGACTATACACAGAGTGTCCTTGTAATAAGGCACTTTCCCGGATTGAAAGTGAGACATAACAGTTGCCCCCAGGCAAGGCCCTCATCATCACCTTCTCTGAGCTTCCTCTTTTTTCTGACAGATGCACATTCACCAGCCACAGCTATAGCCATCATGCCTACGATGGAGAAAGCAAGACACCCCACCTGGACTGACAGCAGCAGAACAAAACACAACAGTAGTATGGCCACTACAGTACAGCTTTCTGCAGACATTGAAGGAAACAAAAACACGTCAGCTCAGAAGCAGCCATAACAATGTTCTGTTACCCTAACTGGTGAAACAAAGCGGGGCATTTGAGATATTGTAACAGCTCACTTATCAAAGCTCAGATGAAGTAACAGCAGACCAATCAGAAGAGGAAACAGAAAATGGTGCAGGCAACCAAAAACATACATACAAATCCAAAAACACAGACATTTGATCAGCCATTCATGGGGGACGAGGCTTCCAGCTACTATGTTTCATCTGTGTAGTAGAGGGGAGGTTGATGTGCAGCTACTTCACCAGGCAAAGACTCCCAAGTATCATATGAAACAAGGCAAAGGAATTCCCTTGTGTTGCTTATGATAGCAGGCAGCAACCGTGGTGGTGGGCACTATTCGTAGTTCTCTTTTTAGCCCCAGTAAATGTGGTACTGATCAGAAAATAATGGCCTCAAACTCTATGGTTTAAGTAGGAATTCAGCTGGGCTACAGTCAAGCGAAATGCATTATCCACATCTGCTGTAAAACTGGAATAATCTACCACCAACACCACCAAGAAATCTAGGAATTGTAGTTTGGATTAGGGTCTTGAGAATTCTGTTACAAGATCCCCAATCCTCTTCACAACTGTAATTCCCAGGGTTGTTTCTTGAGAATAAAGCAGTTTGTGTATAGTGTAGTACAGATACACCCTTAGAGAACCAATCACTGAAAGAAACCTATTGGGTCATCTAGCTATTCCTGTGTTCCATGTTGTTCTCAGTGCTAGCAATTGTCATTCTTTGGGTGACACACGAAGCTGCCCTGTGCAAACTGTTTGTCCATCTAACTCAGTCTAATCTATTTTACTGGCAGGGTCTCAAACAGAAGTGTTCCACATTACCAGCTATCTGATCCTTTTAAACTGAGATGGGACTGAATGTGGGAGATGCACTAGGGACTGAATATGCAAAGCATGTACCTTTTCACTGAGCTACATAGTGTATTCCCATTTTAAGTGTCAGATGCTGAAAAGTATCAACATTGCTTATTAAAGCACCTCCCAGTACCTTCTTCAACACCATCAAGCAGACATTTTATTTATTTATTTATTTATTATTTGATTTATATCCTGCCCTTCCTCCCAGCAGGAGCCCAGGGCGGCATGATAGCCTCATCACTGCCAAGAGTGTCCCTTAAAAGCAACTATGCCAAGAGGACCACAACCAAGAATTACTGTAACCAGATTCAGCCTTGGATTTATCCCCAAAATACTTTGGACAGAAAGCTCGTTATCTTTCTTTTACATTAGGAATAATCTACCACAGCCAACTAGATTTAGTTGACAACAGCAAGGGCAATATTTTGTTTAAAATATTTAGTATTTTTCCCCTAAACACCCTTCACATGCACAAGATATAACTTAACAGTTCACTAGCTGGAAAGGATGTTAACATTTTCAAGCACATTAAATTCAGAAGATGAAGAACCGCTTTACTGATGATGTACACAGAAATAAATTATTCACCTGCAATGAATCACAAGAGCAGGGAACTTTAGGTAGACACAAGGGGTCAATTTATTTTTAGCTCAACTGTTTAGAGGAGATTCTAACAGCAATTTTCTTAATGAAGGAGGTGAAAAATCTGAGTTTGCAGATTTAGGAAGTCCATAGTTCAAGTTGCTTGTTTGTTTTCTTTAACATTGCAATGAACTAGAAAAAAATTGCACCAACTTCTTTCATTTTAGCAGATTATAATTTCATTATACTAATATTCAAACATTGTATGTTTAGCATTCTCCCTCCCCACCTTAACTATGTATCTTAGTTTTCTGCCATAAAAACGTAACTCCAATTTCTATTTTACACCTATTACGAGGAATGATGCTTCCCACAGCCTCTTCTATTTCTAAAGCTACATACTTATAACTAAAGAAACATTCAATTATTAGAATGAGCAGCAGCATTGTTCTTTGGCCACAATGTACAGACCCCACTACTCCATGAATGTTCACTGGATTTCCCCAGTTTTAATAGCACTAACTGTGTACCTGTAAAAGCCAGCACATTATCAGAAGTATGCACTTATTTTGTGCAAGTAGCACTATGTTCTATGGGCACCGATATAACTTCAATCCATGCAACCTTGTAAGCCCACCATTTCTACGCAGCCCCTGGAATGTTGTTGATGGCTGAGCATAAACCCACAGAATATGAAAAAGGTGTAAAGTATTTCACCTGTGCATAGTAGTTTACATGCGTACGCACATAACTCTTTAACTGTTTGCTTAGGAGCAACCGCATACCTGAATTCTTTTAACTAGGATTTCAGCTCTTCTCCATACTTTAGGCAGGGAAAGGCAGAAAGGATGTTTACATCCAGTTTATTTTACAGTAGGTATTACAGTACTAGTAAAACTTGTGGACAGTACAACCACGTCTCCTGAAGAATTATTGAGTGGTGACCCTGGTGTGGAAGGAAAGAGATTTAAATATTTATATAAAATGAAAGCATGTTCTAGAGTCTAAAAGGTACTTGAGTGATTTGAGATACTATGTCAGTGTAAGATACTAAAGCCTGCCTGTCTCTCACTCTTAGTTCTGGAGTATGAAGGTTTAATATGCGATTTTCATGGTCTTGTGGCCTTCACAGGACACCAAAACAACTGCTTGACAATGGATATGCATGATAGGCAGAAAGAATCCCAACAAAAAACTGTGTGTCTTTGAAGACAATTGCCCCCCCCCCCCAAAGGGAGAGGGTCCACAGAGTTCTGAGGTTATTGCACATGCAACACAATTCCGTTGGGGCAATAAGATTTATTTTTTCCAGACTAATTTTATTTTTCATTACTTAACCCCACCACCTGTCACACTTCTTTTATACACCTCATCTTTAATTCTATTTGTCTGAAATTCACAAAAACTGAACCTTACTTCTTCTGTAGCTATTCATGTGTGAAGTGGTGGTGGTTTATAAAGAGACCTTTTCCTGTACAAAAAAGCAACTACGTTTCAAATGAGGGAAGGCATGCTTAGGATCAGGTTATACTCCTGTCTCAAGAGCAAGTCTACAGGTCAAGGGTGGGGAACCTGTGGCCCTAGAGATGCAGTTGGGAGCACACTACCATCATCTCTAACCATTGGCTATGTTGGCTGGGGCTGTTGGGAGCTAGAGTCCAATAACATCTGCAGGGCTACAAGTTCCCCACCACTGCTGTAGGGCTGCAACAAAATGTCTGCTGCAACTTTTAGTATAACTTTCCACAAAGCTTGGCACATTACATGCAAACCAGCAACTGTGTTTGAAACAAGTTCAAACCCTGGGCTATGAAGATACAGTCTGCATCTGTATTGAATTGTTTTCAGATGTTTTAATTCTTCATATACATATTCACTGCCTTGGGCTCCTTTGGAAGGAAGGAATATAAATTTAGTAATAAATAAAATTATGACTTAACTTACAGGGTTTGTTTTAAAACCACAACCTCTGGTTCATACATAACAGACAGTTATGGAAAGCAAAATAAAATGCTGCAGAAGTCCTTCTAGTAGTGTGGAGGAAGGGGGAACATGTGAGCCAGAGATTTTGCTCAGGCCCATTCCAGTTCATGAATGTAGCACTAACCCATGGATGTGGACTACAACTCCAGTCAGCCTCAGGCAGCATAACCAATGGTCAGGAACGATGGGAGCTGTAGCTCATGACGTCTGGAAGTCTACCCCTGCACTAAGCCATGGTTTAGAGTTACATGTGAAGGGATCCTAATTATGTTTGGTTTACACAAGCCAGTTTCATAGCTTATGGTTTGGAGTCAGCTGTTTTTAAATTGACTCTGATTAGCATTAAACCATGATCCTTGGTTCAGACCAAACAGAAACCATAGCTTACCAAAGCATAAAGTATGTTTCCAAAGTTTATGGTAACATTAGAATGCAGGCATTAGCCTGATGAATTCACTCTTACGAAAAGAAAGCAAACATTTAAAAAAATATATCTGAAGAACTAGGGATGCTGTGTAAGTCACAAATATTTTCAATATGATGGTAACCATTTATTCTTCTTTCAAACCAGTACTTTAAGCATTGAGTGAATACATTTAAGAAGGAAATATATTGCAGAACATCTAATCTATACATCATGTTCTATAGCTTCTACAATTCCTCATGTTCTTCATGATGCACTATAACTGAGTGCTACAGTCATGAAAGGCAGCATCTTAAACTCTGACTCTTATAAAATAAGTTGAAATGGAGCTGCAAACCATTTTTAAAAATTGTCATTTCTTTATATTTTTGTTCTGAGGAAGAACACAATAACACTACTGTTAAGAACAAAACACTACTGTTAAGAACAAAACACAGTAACCAAAATTTAAGGTGTTGGTCCCATAGTACAGTCATGTTAACCGCTACCCGATGCATTTGTCAGGGTTCCATAACTCCAGAGTGCTCTCTAGAGTAGTAATAAATCTGCAGTTGTATGTAAATTGTAATGTTCTTTAAAATCATGTAAGACACAGGCAAACTTTAAAAGCCTGCATCTTCACTTGCTACCTCTAGGCTTTGCCTCTTTTGATCATTTCATATTTGGAGAGAAACTGTAAACATGAGAAGTCTGAAGGACACAAGATGAAACTATCTTGCTGAAGCTAAACAGGTCTGGATAAGGACAGTGACTGGATAGAAGACTAGCCAGGACCCCAAGCGCACCAGAAGAAAGGGGAGTTATAAATGTAATGAACAAATGGCTACCTTCCATTTTCTTGGAAGCTACTTCATTCACTCACCTGTGGGGTGTTAAAAAGGTGCCTCCAGGGCACCAATGAAGCTTGAAATGTTTTGTCAACTCAAAAGCGAGATGGTTTTCCCCAACCCTTCCCACTGCCATTTAAGTGCATAAATTGTTAAAACAAGTATATGCTGTCAGATGGACTAGTAGTTTGAGAGCCTATTACATGGCTATTTGCCAGACAGACATCCAACTATCAGACACGCATATTGTCACACAGTGTGATCTCATCAATGGTACAAGCAAAATCAAAAACAAGCATTTGGCCTACTGAGTGGCTTTGTTCTTTTCCGGTGCTCTGTGTTTTAATCAGCAACTGTATTTTTAAGTTAATTGTTTAACTGGCTGACATGTTTATCTGCTATTATCTGATTTTATATTTTATAATGTTATTGCTTATTATGTTATGGAATTAGTTTTCCATTGTGATTTTACTGTTGACAGGCATCTTTTTAATTTATTATTAGATTTATATACCGACCTTCCTCCCAATAGAAGCCTAGGGCGAACCTTGTGCATTTTTTATGTAAAGACAGGATGTATAGTGTAAATAAATAAAAGAATCTCATTAATAAAATTAATGCCAACTATAGTAGGGATTTCTTATACACTTGGGCAACATGTGATCACTGATGGATCAACATGCCTCTCAAAAGATCCCTCTTTTAAATAGACGAAAAGCACTTCTGATAGTAACAACGTCACAAAGCACCTAAAATACCAACATATTTATTGTAGCATATGCTTTATTGAGGCAGCAATACAATTTATAAGAATTACATTGCCCACACTTCCCCAAGTAGTTAATGGTAAGATAATTACATCCAAAACTCAACATGAAACATGAAATCTTTCTCACTACAACTTCTGGAAACAAATGTTCTTTTCCCTGCAAGTAACTCTGCAGGCATTTTTACTACACTTTAATTAAAATTTGTGACAGCCTTCAGGCACTAAAATCATATTGCAAGTCATATGTAGGTTGCAAGTTGTCAGCTGACCATCCAGTCTGAAGATGGTAAAGCACTTTATTTGCTTTCAAAACAAGAAAGTGTTGAATAAGAGGTGCCAAGTTAGACAACTCTGGATTAGGTCATCTGAAATGAAGTAAAGAACAAAACCACTTTCAACTATTTTGAAAATGCAAATTGTAACTTAATTTTTGTAAGACTTATGTGCCTATTTTGTCTATTAAACCAACTTAAAATCTACAGCATTTTGAAAATTTATCTATCATTTCTAAAAGTATTTATATACCCACCTTTCACAAACCATCAGGGTGGTGTACAGCAACAAACAAAATATAGATCATTAAAATGACTGGATGTTCAAGAAAATTTTAGACAATTGCATTGGCCTGTTGGCATAAAAAGTCTTCAACTGCAAGGATGCCTGCCAAATCTCTGCTGGAAGAGTGTTCCACAGTATGGGACCAGCAACACTAACTTTAATTCGGTCTTCATTGTGCCATTTTAGTGCTGTAGCAGTAAAATGACTTCCATAATCATGGTAAAACATCAGAACAGCAGTTTCATGTCCATCTTGATAAAAGGGCCATCAGGGCAAATAGTTGCATAGCTCATCCAGTTCAAGTTGAACATTATATTCCTTTTTATTTATTTATTCAGCACATGGGCAAACTGGGTGGCCAGGAATGAAGTGGTAGGAAGGCACACGTTCTCTCCTGTTACTAGACCAATCATAAGCATTCTGAAGAATGGATGGGTTTCTTACACAGAGAAATAGTCCTGAAATAAGTTGCTGTAGACCAAAATCAGTTTATTCATCAAGTATAAAGTATGAATCAAATATCAAGTACTGAAAAGATGGTAGGCCCACAACATTTTACTGTTCAAGATAAAACACAAGATGGCCAGTGGAACGACATACAGAAATCAGCTGGACTGACAGTTAAATCTTACACCAACACTGGTGACAGGATAGCATTCTCCACTGCACCAGAGGACAGCAGGCTAGTTTAAGGAATGCAAGGCAAGCTCTTTTTTTCCAAAAGAGTGATATGCTGGGGAGAGGGTGCTGCTGTGCCCCACATCCACCAGCATCTGACTTATTTTGGTTACTTGCTAAGATAGTGTCTGGTTGAGAATCCAAACAAGTAAATTGTGAATCACAAACAGAATGCAAAAACTCACCAAGAATTTTGCGGTCAACTTAACCAGCAAGTGCTAAGACCAAGACCTTAAGGTGTTTCACTTCTAGTATTTTTTAAAATGAAAACTGTTAGGTCACATAGGAAGGTGCATATGGATGGGAGCTATTCTTATTGCTGGCTTTTAATATTTGAGGTCTGTGATTGTAATGGATTTTATTCTGGAAGCCACCTTTACAAGTTTTTTTAAAAAACCTTAAAGGCAGCCTACAAGGATTTAAAAATGCATGGATGGATAAATAAATTATACAGCCATGAGAGTGGTGTTTTTTTTGCATTCCACCATGTTAAATGAAAATACCCCAATGCCATTCTGCTGCTTCCCACAAGCTCAATTCAAAACAAAATTTACAGTCCTGAACTCAAAAACACTTGCTTAAAAACCCTCTAGGTTTTTGTGGCAATATATAAAACACAGAGAGAATCCAGACTTTAAAAAGTCTGAAATAGCAGTGAAACAATTCAGAGCCCTATTGGATTTTTTTTTCTGTCAGTGGTCTCATAATTTGTTCAAATTAAGACTCAGCCATGTTCATAAAGTACCTGTAATCATACTACTGACCATGCCCCATACTCTGACCTTCATCTTCTGCAGTTTAAAAAATGAATGGCTGATTTTTAATTAACTTAAGAAGGTTAACATTGGTGTCTATCATAGCGTAGGCATGCTAAGTAAGAACCAACTGTCAGTGTTCTGAACACCAGACTAATAGCTGTTTGGCTTGGCTAATGAGGGTCAACTTGGATTTACCTTTGGGTGGGAGACTACACATATCTGCTGTAGAGTAAAAAAAGTGGGGGAAATCTTGAAATACAAGGATACTGTTAACAATGTTTTCCTTTTGGAAACACTGGGCCTTCCCTCTGCCCAGTGCCCACCAACCCATCCAATGTCATCCCCTCCCTCCCCCTAATGCTACCAAATTCTTCCATGCTACATAGGAAGCGGATTGGACTGTGAAAGAAAAATGCAAATTGTGTTTGCATTTTTACAAATTTGTAGAGCAATACACTATTTCAGAGAGGAGGTCTGGTCTTCTGCTCCCCTGGTGCATTCACTATAGCTGCCCAATTGCCCCACTTTTTAAAGTTTGGTAGAAATATCTGTTGGCTATAGGTACATTCTTAAACTGCAAGGTTTCTTTGCCTATTAGTGAATAAATAAATAAAGAAGCAGCAGGTCAGACTGTTTATCCATCTAGCCCAGCATTTTCTAGTTTGTAGCAGCACTTTTGGGCATGGGTAGCTAACTTGCTGCTCATCAGTAGTTGCTGGACTCCAACTCCCATCATTCCAAACCACTGGACATGTTGCTGGACTCCCAGTGCGCATCACCCCCAGCAAACATATCAAGGACACCATGTTGGCTACCCTAGTTCTAGGGTAGAGGTGCTCTCCAGATGTTGCTGCAACTTCAACTCCCATCAGCCTCATCCAATACAGTCAAAGGCTGGGGTGATGGGAGCTGTAGTCCAACAAGATATGGAGGGCTCCATGTTGGCTATCCCTTCTCTAGGGTCTCTGACAAAAGTTTTCTCCATCACATGCTACCCAATCTTTTTAGCTGGAGATGCCAAGAGATTGAACCTGGAACTTTCTGCATGCAAAAGATGCACTCTATCTCTTGAGCTATGGCCTTTCACCAAACTCTGAATTAGCACTCAGAGCTAAGCTAGTCCATCCTGCTTTTCAGCAATAATGCAGTAGCTATAATCAAGATATAACTAAACTAAGTTAACCAGCAGTTAAAGGGAAACATTATTTCACCCAAAGTAGGCAATCGCTGATTATATTCCTCTCACATAATGGTGCCCCAAACCATACATCTAGCAAATGTAACCATTCTACATACTGCAGAATTGCTCCAGTATTTCCAACACTCCGAGCAACTATTAAGTCAATCAATAGCTGGATCCTGTGGTAGAATTAGACCAATGCATCAATAAGGACAGCATGAAAGACTACAGCAAAAAATGTAAAAGGTCACTAAAGCTCCAAGTGGTAAAAAGAGTTTACAAATTCCCCATCTTAGTTATCATAACCTTTCACCCATTCTTCTTCCTGATTCATGACACACAGGAGTACAAAAAAATAATATACAATGCTACAGGGAACGGAAACTTGATATTTATTTATTTATATACCGCCCCATAGCCATGCCTGCTTACTGACTTTAGGGGTGGGGAAGGTTAGAGGCTTGGGCAGCCTTCTTAAGATTATTTAAGAAAATATCTTAATTGATTTATATTCAAAGGAATCTTAAAGTACAAAACAGGTATCAATGGAGTACATTAATATTCAAACAACAACCTGTTAAAGTAACATTAAACTTGTTCCAGTAGCAGACTGGCAGCCATTACAGATCCCTCAGCACAGGTGTTATGTGTTGCTGATAGGCTGCTCCAGTTAGCAGCATAGCTGGCATGTTCTGCACCAGGTGGACCATGACTAAGGGCAGCCCAACAGAGTGTAGTAATCAAGTGCACGAGTAACTGTATTGTAGTTATGGTCAGAGGTGATAAAAGGGCCTCATGTGACAAGGATGGATCCAGGGGTACTGCCACATTACAGAACTGCTCCTTCAAAGCAATTGGAATCCCATCTAGAGCAGGTAATTGACCTATCTCCTAGACATGAGCACCACTCACTCACAGCACTTACATCTTGTCAAATTAATAACCTGCAGCAGTCATTTTTCCCAGGACCTACTGGGTCCAGCATTTTATCTTCAATTAAACACTCAACTTCAAAGCTATACTGAAAGAGTCAGCATGTCAAGGTATTAGACTCTCAACATCTGAAGTAATAAAAGGAGTCACTGAAAGCGAACAAGCTTGTTTCCAGAAAGAGCAAGCTGAAACACCTATCTTGTCCCTACGCTGATCTCTGGGAGTACTGCAAGAACATAAACAGCAGCATAAGAACAAAGAGACACCATGAGAGTAAGAAAAATCAAACTGGAACAGAAGATATGGAATGTACCAGAGGGCCTCTAAAATAGAAATACATTAGTGAAATTGCTTTTTGTCAATAAACATGCCTTTGAAGAATGTGCTCTTATGGACGTTGACTTTTCCATGCTATCTGAAAAGCAGACCAAATATAAGATTATGAATACCTCCTGTATATCTAACTTACTCATGTCTACATTTTAAAAGTTACTTTCATAAATGAAGTAGTCCTCCACTGAGCAGGAAGACCCCAGGATCACAAAGCAAAATCTTAAGATTGTTTCAAAAGGCTCAGTCACCCATAGGTATTATGTAAATAGAATAGGGTTCACCAGTGCTTCATGAACTACATGGACCAAGTGCTCTAGCTTTGCTGCAGTGGAAGAAAAATACCATCTTGCATCTGCTGTGCAGAAACTTAGTGCCCTTCTAGAGGACCACTAAAATAAGTTTATTTAGGCACACTAAAAGGGAACACTAGCTCTAGTCCACTACATTCTTATATCTGGATCAGTAGTGAAGCCACTGCCAGGGGACAGGTCCTCCTCCTACTCTACCAAAAAAAAATCAAGCTGCATGACCATCAAGCAGAAACACTCAGTTCTGGGGGTATAAGGAGAGTGAATGCAAGAAAGAAAGAAAAGGGGGAAGGAGAGAGAGAGATCCCTGCCATGAGGAACTTTCAACCCAAGTCTTGATTGTTGGGTGATAAGGAAGAGGAAGTTGAACATAGCAGGTGTGTGTGTTTGTGTAAAAAGGAATAATATAAAATGCAACGGTGAAATAGAGATGTTTCCATGGCAAGTCAAGTTTAGTTTAATGTTGTAACCACTGGTCATAACATAACAGATCAAACCATACACAAAGACATTAAGACATTATACATCCAGTAAGATTAAAAGCATTAATAATACAAAATAAGAACTATAAAATCCAAAATACCAAATAGTAGTTATAACACTATAAAAATAATCCAGATAGTAAGGCTAGTCCTAAAACTACAATTTAGTCATGTGTCTAACAGGATAAGCAGGTACAGATCTCTTCCTAATTTTAAGAGCTAAAAGAGTAAAATGGCCACTTGATAACATAAAGGAAGTGAATCTGCCAACAGACAGTTGATGCATTCCTCTTCAGAACCTGAGAAGTTAGCAATAATCTGACCCAGCAATCTTCCTCTTAATGTTTCATAATAGGGGCAGTGTAGGATATAATGTTTAATGTCCTCCACTTGACCCTTACCACAGGGAAAGAGGCACTGCTTCACAGAGACTTTACAGGATCTACCCTCAAGATATATGGAGGCCATATTTGAAGACATAAATGCCTTCCTTAGCAGTGCACTGATGAGGTTGACTAAGTATCGTGAAATAAAATTTATTTTTCTTAAAACTAGAGTACTACAGGAATAATTTTGAGTGTCAAACTAGGCCGACATCTTGATTGGCATCCCACTCAAGGAGCCAGTCACAAATTTTGTGTCCCAAGACTTAACATCTGCTAATGAGGATGTTTCTATGTGAGAAGATTACAATATGAAGGAAAGTCTGTCCCCACAGCATCTACTTTGCTTCTTCTCTTTCCTGTGCTCTGCTAGATATCAGAACTGGCTACATATTATACACATTATTTGGAGTCAACGACACACAGCAGTTAAGTAGCAATGACTATCTTCTTAAACATACCTGAGTGGATTTATCCCTCATGCATGAAGGATAGTGTATGTGGGGATCTCGTGGCCACTGTCCTGTGAGGTAAGGTCCTGTTATTGTGTCCAAAGAAGAGGTACGTCTTATGGTGCTAGATGTTCTAATTTGCTGGGCTTTTGGCCTGTCCACTGAAACAGAAACATGTTACATGAAACATTGTTAATATGGTTTAACTATCTACATCTGTTTTCAGTGTGGCAACTTGCTCAAGAGGGCTCTTAAAGCAGAAAATACCCTCTGTCAAGATTAACTTTATGCTAACTCTCTGAAGGATTAAAAAACTGCCAACACTTGGAACTAGAGGAAACATGCATGACTGCTACAATCAGGCTACATTGAAGGTAAACTCAAGAAAGAGTTTTTGTGAGAATCTTATCTCACTTATCCCTCCCCTTTTCACTACCACCATGCAAACATCTGTCTTCTTTATATTATGCATTTTGAAAACTGAAGGTGAGCTACAGCCTGCACTGTAGCTTAGCTTCCTGCTAACCCGATGGAGAAAAATCACTTATGGCATGGGCTGACAAGGCTACTGTGTGTAACATGCACCAGAAGGCCATGTGGTACATTTAAAGTTATCACAGGGAAGGCTGCAAACCTAACCCCACTTACTTGGGAATAAGCCCTACTTAATTCAATAAGACTTACTTCTGAGTAGACATGGTTAGGATATAAGAGCGTATTTCATTATATACATGAATAATGACTGTGCTAGATAAAGTGTTAATAAATTTAGAATACAACCTGATCTTAGAGTAGTGCAAGCTACACTATTCCTGTTAGAGCACTTCCCACAGATTTATCTTGCATTCTCTTAATAGATTCTCAAAACACTGACCTAAAAATAGCATCCAATTAAGGGGACAACATAGCCTATGAAGTCTCATCTCCACATCCAAGAGTGTTATCAGATGGTAGGAAGGTAAATCATTTGGAGAACCTACAGTTTTCCACCATAGACCGAGCCTCCAAAATTATTATTTTTATTATTAATGCATTTCTATATCACAAACTCATACAAAAATAGACCTATACAGTGTAGAGAATCACAATCAAAACCAAAACATAATAAAACCAGTCAAAATACATTAAAGAAACAGAAATAAAAAAATGGGTTGTCTAACACAGCTACAAAAATAAATCATTTTTATAAGAAGGATTGTTGAAATAACTAAGTTGGTGTCTGAAGTTCATTACAGACAATGCCAACTTGATTTCATCAGATAGAGAGCTCCATAACCCACCACAATGAATACACAATTCCTTCTTGAGTACAGTCTAATACTACCAGAAAACATCAGACATGCCTGTGGCAAATCACAAGGATCAGGCAGGGTGCAAGGAACAAGGCACTGGCCAAGGTTGTTTAGGGCTTTATACACCAATGGTAAGAACATGGAAACTGCTTGGTAGCACAGTGGCAGCCAGTGCAGCTTCTTCAATAGGTGTCAGAAGCACTCCACCAATTATATCCTGGCTGCAGAATTCTGCACCAGTTGCAACTTCTGAACCTGCTTCAAGGGTAGCCCACATAGAGTGCATTACAGGAGTCTATGCTCGATTACCAATGCTCGAACCAGCACAGCCAAGCTATTCTAATCCAGGAACAGTTACAGCCAAGACACCAGCTGAAACTGGTAAAAGGCATTCCTAGTCACTAAGATAAACCAAACCTCTTAGGGAACGTAACTGAGGTTATGGCAGAGCAATTGGAAGTACTCTTGGATGAAACAGATTATCTTGACCCATTCCAATCTGGGTTCAGGCCTGGTTATGGGACTGAATTGGCCTTGGTCGCCCTGATGGATGACCTTTAGCGGGAGAAGGACAAGGGGAAGTGCAACCCTCTTATTCTTACTTGATCTCTCGGGGGCTTTTGATACCACTGACCATGGTATCCTCCTGGGCCAACTTGGTGAGATGGATATTGGAGGTACTGTTTTACAGTGGTTCTGATCCTATCTCCAGGGTCAATTTCAGAGAATAGCATTGGGTGATTATCTTTCAGCCCCTTGGCAGTTGTGGTGTGGGGTGCCGCAGGGTACCATCTTGTCCCCCATGTGTTTAACATTTATATTGAAGCCCTTGGGAGTGGTCATCAGGAGTTTTGGGGCAAGGTGTCAGCAGTACGCTGATGATATCCAGCTCTATTTCTCTGTAACATCTGAATCGGAAGGGGCCATGCAAGCCCTGGACCACTGCCAGGACTCGGTGGTGGGCTGCAGGAGGACCAATAAACTGAATCTCAATCCTAGCAAGATGGAGGCGGTGTGGGTTGGTTGTTCTCAAGTTCAGATAATTAGTCATTTGACTGCTTTGGATGGGGTCGTACTCCCTCTGAAAGAGCAACTCCGTAGTCTCGGGGTGCTCCTCAATTCATCTTTGTTGCTAGAGGCCCAGGTGATCTCAGTGGCTAGGAGTGCCTTTTACCACCTTCAGCTGGTAAGACAGCTGCAGCCATTTCTGGACCAGGATAGCCTGACCCCTGTTGTCCACACACTGGTAACCTCCAGGCTGGATTACTGAAATGAGCTCTATGTGGGGCTACCCTTGAGATTTGTCAGGAAGCTGTAGCTGATGCAAAATGCAGCAGCGAGACTGCTCACTGGGGCAGGGTATCGCCAACATGTCACCCCGCTGCTGAAAGAATTCCGCTACCTATGAGCTACCAGACTAAGTTCAAGATTCTAGTTTTGGTATACAAAGCCCTATATAGCTTGGGACCAGGATACTGGTCTTATCGGGATACTGGACTGTCTTATCCCTTATATACCAAGTCGATCACCGCTCTCTGCAGGTGAGGGCCTTCTGCACCATCTTCTCAGGAGGTCCGTTCCGCACAACATAGGAAATGGACCTTTAATGTAGTGGCACCTACTCTTTGGATTTCCCTTCCATTAAATATTAGACAGGCTCCATCTGTTATCTTTTTGGCGCCTACTGAAGACTTTCCTCTTTCAACAAGCCTTTTAAGTTGAGACCATATCTCAGTCTGCATCTGTATTGGAACTGCTTTTTAATATTTTTAAAACCTTTTCTTTTTTAAAAAAAGATCTTTTTAAAGCTTTTTTTAAAGATGTTTTTTAAAGGTGTTTTGTTTTAATATATTATAAAGTCTGTTTTATGATGTTTTAAAGTGTTTTTAGTGCTTTTGTTTGCCGCCCTGGACTCCTACTGGGAGGAAGGGCGGGATATAAATAATAAATAAATAAGCAACAAAGTTGGATCCAGGAATAACCCAAATCTTTGTACCCGTTCCTTCAGAGGGGGTGCAAGAACAGGCAGCTGGACTATCTCCCACTCATCCACAGAGCTTCCATCTTGCCAGGATTTAAGCTCAATTTATTGGTCCTCATTTATTCCACCACTGTATCCAGCCACAGGTTCATGACTTGCATGACTCACCTGACTCACTCATGAAGAAATGGAGCCAAATGCTAGACATACTGGTGACATCCTGCCCAAAAAGCTCCTAAGAGAGCTTCGGCTATGGGGCAGTATATAAGTACAGTAAATAAATAAATAAACAACTGCTCCCAACAGCTTTGCATAGATAAATATTATCAGATATAGCATCAGGGATAATTCAGTGTCTTGTGTCTAATATAATCAGCCTCCACAAAGGATCCCTGTAGTTGTGCTACCACCTTCTCCAACACCCTTTGCCAGAGAGATGGTATTTGTGACTGGGCAGTAATTGTTATAATCTAATGGGTCCAGCATTATGTTCTTTAGGAGAGGCTGCACTATTTTCTTTCAGGAGAGCAGGTACCTCCCCCTCACAAATGACACATGAACTATACTCTGGGCCCAAGCAGTTATACCACCCCTAATAAGGTCTCATTAAGTGAAGAGAATATCCACAACACCCAGCTCGACATAGCATCCAACGTCTCTGCAAGTCCCATTTCAATTGCAGTGTCAAGGTCTGTCTGGAAGTGAATAACTTTATACCCCTACGTGTTTCTCCAAATGATCAGTGGTTCTCTGCAGCTACCAGCGATCCATCTGCCATTACTGGTGTCAGCAATCTGTGAACCACCCAGAACAGCTCCACTAGCTGCAACTAGAAGATGCAATGGAGACAGCAACGTATGCTGTATTTGCTGCCCTGCCATAGGGTAGACACAAGCATGTGCTCCATCTAGTACTCTGCTGCCTTTGGAACAAGACCACTGCTCTAGTTGTTATCCAGCCTATTTCACCAGCAGCAGTTTCCTGGAGTAGGAGGCTGCTGAATGGTCATCACAGCACTGGAAAAGACATTCAGGAATAGTCATGTTAACAGCCCATTTCAAAATCCTCCAGACCATTCCAAAATATATTGGACTCCATTACGCTCTGGAGGCAGACCTTCAAAATGGGTCTTCCACTCTTTCCTATAGTAAATACTTAGGGGAATATCATGGCTCTATTTTAGAAATCCATAAGAGCTTTAGTGATTTAAATACATAGGCAAGCAGCAGTCACACCAAGGGGCAAAAATTGACTACAGCTGGTAAAAGCAAAGACATCAACTGTGTCACATAGTGATGTCTACCAGATATTACTGAAGGATGAAGAGAACCTGTTACAGGGATGCAGTTTCTGGCAGCACCCTAGCAAGCAGAACGTGTCGTCCAATTCTCAGATTGTATGGGTGAGAAGTCTACTAAGCCTCTGTTGCTGTTAATTAACCAATTAAAAGTGCTTCCAAAAGTCATCCTCACAGTTCAGATGCTTCCTTAAAAAAAGGAGAGACCAACTGTATCAAAACCTTCTACAGTGAGAACTGGATTTTTTTGTTTTATTTACAAATATAGCAATGAAAGGAAACAGAAAAATAATGAAATGAAATAAAAAATATTTATTTGTATAAAATAAATAAAAATTCAAAAATAAAGAAAAAGAAATATATGAATACTACTATTAACAACAGTAATTTACTGTAAGAACTGATCTTTGCAGCATCTTCCTTTAATACTCTTTATACATGTGCCTTCTAACACTAGCACCCTCAGTAGCAGGTAGCCGGCTACTAATGTATTTAAGCAATTGTTTCTTAAATCTGTAGCACTGGTGTAGAGACCTTTTCTTTCCCCATCCCAAGGGCTGGATTTCCCAGGGGCAACATTCTGGAGACCATGTGCCAGTGGCGGGGGGCAACAGATGTGACTCTTATTTGTACAGCTACATAAGAGTCAGGTTTTTATGTGCACATCTCTAACCAGGCAAGCGAGAGGCTTTATTTTAATTCAAGGACACGTTCCAGCTGGGCAAAAAAATGGAGGAGGGCCAATAAGAGGTGTGACCTAGGAAGAATGGCCTGGGGAGAATCCAAAGGGCCAGCCAGAGAGTCCTTGTGGGCCACATTTGGCCCTCATGCCTGCTGTAGCAAAATTTTCAAGTTTCATCTGTTTGCCTTGGTAAATTTACATTGGGATTTACCAGGAGCACCCCCCGCCCTTTTTGGAAGGACAAGGGAGGGAAAGCAATTCTGTAGCTAAATTACAATTTCTAATAAATGGACTACAAATATATGAAGGCTAGGGGAGCAGGAAGGAACCTGAAAAAAAGCTACTAAAACCTTTTTTTTACAAAATAAGAACGAGACAGAGTTTTTAAAGTATATTTTACAAGTAATGTTTGTCAATTATACTACAGCAAGACTTGTAGACTCAAGATTCAAAGTGATGATGGCGATGTTATTACATTGTCTAAATTACTAAACAAGGTATTCAAACTGCATTCTTCTGATTCAACTTTGGTAAAAGTTCTTTCAAAAGCTGCAGAATACAAAGCCTTTTCGTTGTATTTGGTCCAAATCAAGTATGACAAACATGCTGCTTCTATGATGTGGTTGCAAGGCTTTTATTTTTTTAAAAAAAGATCTCTGGCTTGTCACTTGCTCCATATTCCTTCATATTTTGCATCAAGTGAAAAACTGATGAACTCATTTTCATTTAGGTGCTGTCTACCATGTTCTTGTGCTTTTACCTGCCTTTTGTAAGCTGTCCAATATTGTACTGATTTTACTTACTGGCTTTGCTTTTTTTTTCTTGCTGCTTTAAAATTTTCATCTGTTGTTTTAATTTAGCTATTGTACATTGCCTTGGAGCTATATGCGATACGGTGGGATATAAATCTTATAAATACAGGAAAGAGTGGAGAAGGTTTCAATTCATACGAATTGAATTGCATAAATCATTTTCTGACATTTATGAAGCTTAAAGTGAAAGTTCAAAATGAGCAACTATGGTTCTTTCAAACACCAAATTGAATTAGAAAATAACTTTTAATACTATGAAGATATATTATTTAGTGATATGCAGCAGGATATAAATAAATAGGGTTCAATATACACAACTTCCTATTTTTATAATTTTATGCTATACACTGCTTTAGACTTTTAGTATCAAATGGCATATAGCTATTTAAATAAACAAAAAGCAAAACTCACTGGTTTTCACATCACAATCAGCCAAACTATGGCTTACCAGTATTGCATTGCTCCTGGGGAAGACCTTGCACCCACTTTGCTCCTTCTTAGTTCTTTTACCTCAGTGCAGCAGCAAAGCCAAGGTTTGCATTATGTGCAAATGCAGCCACAGAATTCATAGGTATTCATTCCTCTAAGGATGCACAGGATTGTACCCATATTATCATCATTCCCAATAGTGAACTTTGTGATCCCATGTCTATCAGCTGCGCAGCAAAACAGGTATATATTTTTATTTCTGGGCTCAGTTCAAAGTGCTGGTTTTAATGCCCTATAAGACCCTGAAAAGCTTGAGCCAGTTATTATTTATATCATTTATCAGGTATCTACCTCTCACATGAACCTTCCCACCATCTAACGGCAAGCTTCAGAGGTTCTTCTCTGGGTGTCATCACCTTTGGAAATTAGGTGGGTGGGAACCAGATAGAGGGCTTTTTCAATGGTGGCACTCAGAACTGTGAATTTTCTCCTCTCACACACCCAGCATCTTTTCAGCCCCAGGTAAGATCTATCCTACTGTGGTGTGCTTTTAATGTATTTTTGAAAGCTCTGGGTACTTGTAATTTCCTTTGGCTTCTTGATGTTTTAATTGGTTCAATGAGCTGGTGTTATGGCTCACTGCTTTTGTGGTTTTTATCTTATTACAAAAAAATATTAAGCTACCTTTCACAAGATAAATAATACATACAGATTTTCCAAACCTGAAGGTTTCCCAGGTTTGCAGAACTATACTTATAGAAGTGTAATTTAGAAGTGAAAAACAAAAAAATGGTCCAATGAGGACCAAGTATACTCAGGGCAACAGAATGTTCAGGATGGCATTTGGAGAAAAATGGTGCCAGGGCAGGGACAGAAGAAAGATCAGCCTGCTTGAACCTCTAGATAAGAGAAGTGTGCCAAGAACACACTTCCTACAGTATATGGGGAGTTTTCAGGAGGGAAAAAAGAAACAAAGGGCACTTCCCCTTCCCATATGCCTTTTTCCTCCCTCTCCTCTGCACCCCTTAATTTAGCACACATACAAAAAAGCAGCCAAGTTTGGGCCTATCAGCCAGTCTCAAACCCAAGTCCTTTAGTGCCATAAAGCAGCGCCAGAAGAGGTTGGAGGCTGTTCTTCCCTCCTCCTGAAACCTTCCTTGCAAACCCTCGCCATGAGGTTTCTTGTTCCAGGGTAGCAGAAACCTGAACATGAGTATTCCTTTTAAAAGGTCAGGGATACACTGCAACATTTGGTTGCAGGCCCCCAGTTGCGATATATATCAATATCCAAATGTATTACTGCTCCTTAGTTTACATTATAGAAGCATTTATTTTCCAAGCTTGAAAAATACATGTTTCTTAAAAAGTTTACATATAAGCCCAAATAATAAAACCTTCCTTTGTTTGCAATGTTGAATTTCATTTTTCAGTTCTTCCCATTTTACTAACATGCAAAAACTAAGCCATGTTTCAGCATTTTTGGATGTAGCTGCTCAGAGCTTTATCTCTAATACTATTTTTTATTATTGATCAGCATTTTAACTTTTATGAATTTAATAATACTGTTCCATATTCTTATGTACTAAGTTATACATGATACAGTTTTATGTTCTTAAAGCAGAAGTGCTAGTTTATATTTTATACAAATATGGCCTATTTCAATTTCCCCAAAATTTGTTTTATAGAAAGAGTGGTTTTTCACAGCTTCAAGATTTCCAGAAAATGCTACATGCTTTTATTTTAACCTCCAGTATGACTGTATTCTGTCTTAATTTTATGTTTTTTGTGTCTGAGTAGTAATAGTGCTAAATATTTCTGTATCTAGTTATAAGGACGAGTTCATGGACATAAGAAACATTACCACATTTTCTACAGATGCTTGAAAGCACAGTTCTCACATAATGGGAAAACATGAGTTTTCCAGACAAGTTTACTGGTGTCGTGTAACTGGCACTACTGCTTTTTTTTTTTTTTTAAGAGAAAACAAAACTAGGAAAGATTTACAGTACTTAGTTACTATTGGTGAAGATGAGATTACAAGACCCCATGACTGCTAATGAATGCTTGGATTACAGCTCAAACCAGATCATATTCAAGAACGTTATACTTCTAGAATATACAATTAAGCTCAACTTTTATTTAATGTATATTCTCCTGAACTTGAATACACCCCAGTACTTTATAGTTTAAAACCACTTGAAAAAAGAAAAAAGTGTGTTTCATCTCAATTATAGGAGCCACTTAGGAAACTGTACTCATCTGGGTTCCTGACAGAATTGTAGTTGTACACAGATATGTAACAGCTTGAATTAAAACAAAAATGCAAGTTAAAGTATCTGTGATACTGATTTATGAGTAAACTTAGTTGTTGCTTTAAGAAGATGTACAATATGCTGAACAGCTACATACCAAAAAATGTTATTTTTTTATTTTAAACATTTGCATAAGTCTTTATTCAGATAAATTACAAACAAGGTTTTAAACAGCTGCATCTTAAGTAGGCCTCCCCCTTTTATTTTATTTTACACACTAGCAAGTCAGAACACCAGCTGGGGGCCTGCAAAGAATTACAGGGAGGGGATAAACCAACTGGGATATTCCACCACTGCCAAACTGCTAAACCCTGGTGCTTTACTGGCAGCTTCTTTCTCACTAGAGCTGAACCTCAGCTGTTTAGCACTACAGTGCAATTGTCCTAAGGAGCTGCTATGGGTGGTGGGCTTAGAAAATTGCCTTGAGCACTCTGAGGCAGGATAAAAAAACCTAATTAAACCTAAAGTGTTCATCTATCCTCCAACATGAACTGTATGCCATAGGTAGGATGTTTGTATCTCCCTCCCCCACAGTATGGGGCAGTTTAGGGAGTGGGGAGACATAGGGTCAAGGATGTGCATCTCATAGCACACTTCCCCTGTTTCACTCTTTCACTTAGGATCCTTTGAGCTGTCAGGGGTTCTGCCACCTCCATAGCTTAAAGAATCCTTGGAGAAATTATTGGGATGGAAAGCCCTTAAAAACTTACAGCACTCCAGATTTTATTTTGGGGGAGAGAAGATGAATTATGAGAACTGGAGCTTTTTGGTTTGTTCAGGTCCCAATTTCTCCTCTCCTTGAGGCTTCTCAGTATTGTATACTTCCAGGAGAATACTGGGCTTATTTTATTTATTTTATTTAATTTATATACCGCCCTAAGCCAAAAAGGCTCTCTGGGCGGTGTACATAAAAGGTAAAACAAGCAAAATATATAAATACAGTAAATATAACAGAATCAAAAGTCAAAACAACAAACAACAACAACCAAGCAACATCAAAATATAACAATAATAAGATACTGTTTAAAATACACGATAAAAACAATTATTAAGATACATTTTAAAATGCCTGGGGGTATAAAAAGGTTTTCACCTGGCGCCGAAAAGATAGCAGCGTCGGCGCCAGGCGTACCTCATCGGGGAGACTATTCCACAATTCGGGGGCCACCACCGAGAAGGCCCTAGTTCTGGTCACCACCCTCCGAGCTTCTTGATGGGATGGCACTCGGAGGAGGGCCTTAGATGTCGAGCGCAGTGTACGGGTCGGTTCGTATTGGGAGAGGCGTTCCACCAGGTATTGCGGTCCCATGCTGTGTAGGGCTTTATAGGTCAAAACCAGCACTTTGAATTTAGCCTGCAAACAAATAGGAAGCCAGTGCAGACGGGCCAGAACGGGTGTTATATGAGCGGACCTTCTGGTCCGCGTCAGTAGTCTGGCCGCTGCATTCTGGACTAGCTGTAGTTTCCGAACTATCTTCAAGGGCAGCCCAACGTAGAGCGCATTGCAGTAGTCTAACCTAGAAGTTACCAGAGCGTGAACAACTGAGGCGAGGTCATCACTGTCCAGATAGGGACGTAGCTGGGCTACCAGTCGAAGATGGTAAAAAGCGTTCCGTGCCACCGAGGCCACCTGGGCCTCGAGAGACAAGGAAGGATCGAAAAGGACTCCCAAGCTACGAACCTGTTCCTTCAAGGGGAGTGTAACCCCATCAAGAACAGGATGAACATCCTCCATCTGGGCAGTGAAGGCACTCACCAACAGCGTCTCAGTCTTGTCTGGATTGAGCTTCAGTTTGTTAGCCCCCATCCAGTCCATTATCGCGGTCAGGCAACGGTTTAGCATGTTAACAGCCTCACCTGAAGAGGATGAAAAGGAGAAATAGAGTTGCGTGTCATCAGCATACTGATGACAACGCACCCCAAAACTCCTGATGACCGCACCCAGCGGCTGCATGTAGATGTTGAAAAGCATGGGGGACAGTACCGATCCCTGCGGGACTCCACAATGGAGAGTCCAGGGTGTCGAGCAGTGTTCCCCAAGCACTACCTTCTGGTGACGACCCACCAAGTAGGAGCGGAGCCACTGCCAAGCAGTACCCCCGACTCCCAACTCCGTGAGTCTCCCCAGAAGGATACCATGGTCGATGGTATCAAAAGCAGCTGAGAGATCAAGGAGACTCAACAGATTAGTATGCCTCATGCCGCCCTGGACTCCTACTGGGAGGAAGGACGGGATATAAATCTAATAAATAAATAATAAATAAGTTAGGGTTTTATTTTCTTAAATTTGCAAACAAGTTTTTTTTCTGCGTACCCTGGGGAGCACCATCTCCCCCTCCCCAGTATGCAAAAACCATTACCTTGTCTGCAAGTGTCCCCCAGTTTAGTACCCTGGAAGGTGTAAACAGAGGCCATCAACCCTACAATAAACAAAAATTCAAATTGTGCTACTTGGGCTTAGAAACAGCATCATCACGCAGAAACTTACATATTCTTATTTACGTATCCTGTACAAGTTTTCCAAGTTGTTTTCAGAAGCAACCCGATGGCCCAACTAAAAATATGTTAACTGAACTAGGCATTACATTACACAAGTCATATACAAAGCACAAGAAAAAACATGTATGCAACCTTTTAAAAAACATTTAGTCAATCAGGATCCACTAGTGTCTACACAACAATCAAGACCACTAAATCCATCAAGTTAGAGACACTGCATATCATTTACAAATGTATTATTTTACTTCACAAACAGCTGATTTCCTTTGACAAACTCAGTTTAGTATCCTAATACAGCCAGATACTTTTGAAAGTTTTTATCGAAGATACTTTAGGATATACACCCAATAATACAGCCTATTTTTTCAAAGGCAGTTTACATAAAGGAGAAGATTCAGGTTAAATAAAAGATGAGAACTTTAACAGTAAACTACTGAAACTTCAAAACCCACATGAAATCAGCCACAGATCGTACTTGTCTGTATATGAATTTAGGTGACATGTAGTGTGCTCTTTCTGCACGTTTTAGCTCATTTGTATACAGAATCAATATATCAGCTATTGGTTATTAATTTATGTGCTAATTTTACATGTGAATGGGCTGACATTAAGCATATATACATGTATGTGCAAGCATGGAACACTTCCACAAACCAATGCTCTATTCACAGCCATCATTCATGTCTGTTTGGTTCCACACTTTTTAACACAATCCAGGATTCAGAGAGCTACTTAGATCCATGCAAAGAATGCAGTAATTAATTTCAAGTTACTGGTATCCCACTTTTAACAAGGTTAAACACAGCGTACATAAAAGAAAAGTTAAAATGCAGTAACATCTTACAAAAAGATAAGGCAACATTAAAACCAGTACACTCACAGCCTTTCCCAACCTTTGGGTCCTCAGATGTTGCTGAACTACAGTTCCCATCAGCCCCAAGCAGCATGGACAATGGTCAGACATGATGGGAATTGTAGTCCAGCAACATCTGGGGACCCAAAGGTTGGGAAAGCCTGGTCTAATAGAACAGCAGTAAAAAAAAATCAGCAATAGAATGTCTTCTTGAATAAAGTTTTTCAGTATCTGTCTAAAAACAGGAAGCTTGTTTGACTGTTGTCAGAAGAATTCTGTAACTGCAGTGCCACCATCAAAAAGGTCCTGTCCCTCATACCCATCAATCCAATTTCCACTAAAGATTGCCACTGAGCAAGGCCTCCAATGGCCATCTTAAGACTTGGGTGGGTTCATAAGAGTGAAGTCATTCAGATAGTTGAGGCCTAGGGCATTTAGGAGTTTAAAAGGTTAATAGCAGGACGATAAAAATGGCTGGAATGTGACTTTCTTAAAACTGCTGAGCCATGCCATATCAAACATTGCTTTTAGAGTTGAAGAGAATTTCAGAAACAGTTTGGCATGTGGCTGGGCCAGGGCTAGTTGAGATATTACTTGGATCCTGGCCAGAGTGATTTAAGTGCAGGTATAGAATGAATTTTACCCCATTATTACACTTTGTCATTTTCCTGGGGCAAAAAGAAACTGCCCTCTCCAAGTATGTGAACAGCAAACTACACTTACCTCCTCTCCACCATACACACATAAATGGAAAGGCACACATGGAATCTCCGCAGCACTTCACTCTGTTAATGCAGATTATAGCTATGCTTCTGTCCTCTCCCATAGTCTTATTATCCCCTTTTCATAAGTTCAGGCTTCTCTAGACTGTGGGCACACAGACTAGCAAAAGTCTTTGGTCCTGTTGTATTTGGGGAAACGTGTAAGGTCAGGCCAGAAGACCACCACTTCAGACCAAACCATTCTAAACATGTGAGATCTTACTCTCAACACCAGTTTAATGCATGGTCATTAATGCAATCATAAAAAGCTGGCTTTTCAGTAAAGTGTCCAGAGCATCACAACTGGGAGTTCTTGAGTACTGAGATTTCTTCATATATGACATTTTTTTGCACATGGTTTATGTAAGAAAAAGTACATATACCATCATGTATGAAGTTGTACAATGGGCATGCCAACAGGAGCTGCACCACTACCCTTATTTTAGAGAAATATATGTGTATAATCAGTAATCAAATCAAATCAAACATGAACTTGAGATCTGTTTTTACAATGATTTATGACATGGGTCAACTGCCTTTCACCTCAATGAAAACAGATCAAGTTAACTATATCTTGGTTACTGGCCAATGAAGCACAAGATAAGAGTGGTAGTTTTAGGCCTCAGAATATATTCAAAGGCTATTGAACCTGCTAGTAAAAGCATTTAAAGAGTAAGATCCATAGCCCTTGAAGCTTGTGAGAAAACAACACATTCATTGATGTGCAGTGAACTGCACATGCAAATTATATACAAGTCATTCTGCATTTTAAATTGTACTTTCTATGCTTTATTTATAGTAATTTTATATGATTTGGTATGAGGAAACCTCTGGGAATACGTTTAAGAATTATGCATTCACAGAAGCACATTTTGTAGGACTTTTAACAACTAAATTGATTTTTGTATTAGCTTAAAAAGCCAAATTTGAATTTTAAAAAAATGTGAATTATGGAATTACAAAACATCTATTTTTATTACAAGGAAACTACAACGCTATGCTAGAATCAGCTTGCATTTCTCCCAAATGAAACACTCTGACAGCTTTATTTGGTCAGCTAATATCTTAACACAGCGGCCATTCAAATAACCAAACACTGTTCAGTCAACACTATTCTCCAATACAACTTTTTGCAATGGGTTAACTCACATATATATTATTCATTTCTCATATACCAAAACACTCACTAAATACACGTTTGTTTATACAAAGTATTTATAAACCACTGTTCATGCAAATATATCCCAGGGTGGTTGCAGGACATCTGTTTTTAATCTTCAAAGATACAACAAGGAAACAGTTAAAATGATGGTAATGGAAAGGGAAAAAACAAAACTGCAAAACATCAAATTTAGTAAAACATCAGATGCTATAGTATTCAAAATACACATGCATAAAAAACAAAACATGCTATGACAATTACTTTTTAAAATGTAAGTGGCAGAAGATCATAAACATGTAGAAAGAAAAAATAGTATTTTGTAAAAAGCTATCCTACAAGTGTAAGCTCTAAAGCTTGACTAGCTTGATTCTATTTGAAATCAGAATTAATATTTATGGTAAAACTAACAATTTAGATCATCCTTAAGATGCAAAAAGGGAAAGGGTGATAGAAGGGAGAAAACCCCAGAGGAAGCTGTTTTCATTCATGCAGTAGTGATGTCAGTGTCTGCAGTAGCAGCTGCCTGACGTGTATAGGCTTCCAACCCAGAGCACTTTTGCAGATTCCTTTTAAGAACCTCTGGCAGCTCCCTTACTACCAGAGAACTTAAATCTAAGCAACCTCATTTAAACAACTACATTGTGATTAAGGGATAGGCATACATACGTGTAAGAAAAACATTTTCTGTCCTAGAATGTCAGACCAATACCTCATGCAATAATGCAACTCGCTTGCCCAGCCAAAACCATGCATTGCAGTATAAACACGAATGAAAACAGAATATACATTTTAAGTGCTAGTTAAAAAACATTTTGAGGAATGACAGCTATAAATCATTTATTAATATACCATGCTCTTTGAAAATTTTAAAATAAATAGTTGAATAATTATCTGAATAATTAGTGATTAAAGTCAGATTAATTCCTTCCACTACCAAAGGAATTTTCACAAAGCAACACTGGGTTCCCTGAAGATATTTCATAGAATATGTTGCCATTTCCATTTTAGTACCTTGGCTAGAACCATAACAACTAATGAAACTAGGAGAGTGGGACACTAATCCAAGAGGCTGAATTTGCAGGCTCTCTAAGCATTTAAAAATAAAACTAAGTATTTTATTTTTTAGCTTGCAGAATTAAAGACGACTTATTTGTTATCTAAAGTATTGATGTCGTATATGCCTGTAAGAACACAAATCTAATGGTACTTTAAAGATTGAGACATTCATTATGGCACAGTCCATTACATCAGATGCAAAGTGGATTGTGGTGCACAAAAGCTTATGTCATAATAAAAATTTGTTAGTCTTTAAGATGCCTCAAGAAATTGTTGTTTTTGCTGCAACAGACTAACATAGCTGTCCTGGAAATTATAAAATATACGGGAATGAATGGATGCAAGAGTCAGTCACAGTATACAGGCACTTATTTTCATTTACTGGAGGATGTCCACTTTGAGATGTTGGTTCAACCAAGGAGGAAGATCACTTCCTCATGGTACACACAGGTTAGCAGTTCCTTGCAGTTAATTCAAACAGTTATCTATTGTACTCTTACAACTCCCATCAGGCTGTGGATGTTGCTATCATGGCTTAAGGCAGGCTCAAACAAGTTTAATGCAGTCAATTCAGTTCTAATTTAAAAGGGCGGAATAACAGAAAGGCAACCACGGAATTCATATTTTTAGAGAGGCTGTATTATTTTAGAATTTTTAAATTTTGGGCACAGACAAAATATATACTATAAAACTTTGAAGTTTTTTATCTTAAATACAAGTCCCATTTAAGTGCAGATTCTATCACCAAAGAGCTGTAAGTTTTCTATTTATATGTTTATTTTAACAAGCAAACAAAAATGTTTGAGCTGGCTTAACTAGAATTGCATATACTTGTCCCTTTAGAGATTAAGAAGAATCTAGACCCCAAAACAGGGATTAAACTCAATTTTTATGAAAGACTTGATTTAGAGAGGAAAGACTAATTATGTGAGAACTCTTCCTAAATCAACTTCATATGCCTGTTGCATAATTTACATGCAGTGTGGGAGGTAAGGAAAAAGTTAACATTCATATTTAGCTGTAAATATTTTCAAGCAATATAAACAACATTTTAGAGAAGTTTAATATGATGCAACTAACCACATCTGCACAAACAATTGCAAGAATTTAAGGCAAGAATGCCATCAACTTGCTGCTTCTAATACTAAATCAAGAGGGGTATCTAATTTACTGCTGAAATAAAACACGGCATGATTAAAGAAGCAGAAGTATTGAAAGATGAAGGATCCTGGATTGCTATAGCAAGACAAGTAGTATATTTAGTATGATTCATTCAGCTGTTCAAGGGGAAGAGGACAGCTATGATGATGGCCAGTCACTTTTTTAAGAATTCAGAAGAATGTATTACCTCGTATTTCAAATCTTTCCAGATATATTTCAGTTTAAATTTTAGCCTAGATTGCAATGACTTTAACATTAAATTATATTCTTTAACAAGAATACTACGGAGTGTCCATTCTAAGTACCTCCAGGGTTCAATATTTAAGATTTAGTTTTAGCTCTGCAAAGGGTTGCATTTAAGGAGGGACTTAAGGCTTTATGGGCAAATTGTAGACAAGGTGCTACACACAGTTTGTGCATCTTAGGTTTGGAAATGTTGCAAGCAGCTTCACTGGTGTCATATTCTATTTCAAATGTTGGTATTTGGAACCTGCACTTTTATTACCATGTGCTTGTTTAAGCCAATTTTAATCCTTCCTGTCATGCAGGTAAAAGCATACAGGGATACTTTTATAAATATTATAGTTTTTTATGGTTATTTATGGGAAAGTATTTTAATAGACTTTGAGAACACAAGCATCTCAGTTCTTCAGTTCTCCTAATGGCAGACATTTCATAATTTAAGCTTCAGGAATCTCTTGAAGTGAGGTATTTAAATGTTAAGTTAACCAATATGAAATGATCAGACATTAGCCCAGCCTTTAGACACTGAACCAGATGAACACTTCCATACAAGGCATGAATACAGCATAATGCAATATAGGGGCTGAAAACCACTCTTCCAACCCCTTAGGAAAAAGATTGTTAAATATTAAGATATACTTAAATAAACTAAGAATCCTGCTTCAGGGTACAGCCAGTCTAGCATTCCATCAACATATACAAAATGTAGGTTGCATTCCTAGTTGAGTCGCTCTGCATTAATAAGTTTCACACTCTCCATTATGGGTATGGAACCGAGCACCCTCACTTTACCAACAGAGAGAGGTTGCAAGGTACAATTGTATCGTCCTTAGGCAGCCTAACTACGAATTGTATTACAGAGTGGATGCAGGACGTTAAAGAGGCCGCTAACCAACATTGCTCCGTTTCAGGCACCAGTTGAATCAGGCCTTTCGTTTTGACATTTAGGAGGGTTTTTTTTTTTTTTTTAGGGCTCGGTCACTTCGCTTTCTTATCGACTTGGGCTTGCAATCCTTATTCACACTTTCCTGGGAATAAGGCCCATCCAACACAATGGAACGTACTGCCGAGCAAACACTAACAGAAATGCGTGATGTTGGAGCGGCAGAAGGGGGTGGCATAACCCAAACCTAATATTTAAACGTTAACTGTGGGTTTGGGGGTTTTTTGAGAGGAGGGGGAGTCCGCTTAAGAGTGTTTTCCCCTCGGTGTTGACATAGTCTGGAAGACTTTGTATGTGCGCGTTGAAGGGAAAGATAGATGATTACAGGTCAGCCCCAAAGGTGTCTTTACCTCTGTATATGGGCGAACTGGGGCTCCTTCTCTCAGGTGAGATGCTTCTCCGCCTGCCGTTGCTGCTGCTGTCGGGCGAGCGCCTCTGCCTCACCTTCACCCTCCCTGGCTCCGCCGCGCCGCCTGCTCCTGGCGGGGTGGCGACGGTGGCACTAGCAGCCGCCGCTAGGACTAACGGCGGGGTAGAGCTCGGCGGGGTCGGGCTGCCGCCGTTGCCGCCCCCTCCTCCGCCTCGAGGCCCCCCTGGGCCGGTGTTGCTCCCCACCGAGGCTGAGGCGGCCGGCGAGCGAGTCGGGCTGTGCTGGTTGCCCCTGAGGAGCTGGTAAGGGACAGTGGCGCGGATAGGCTGGAGCAGCCGGCTAGTCCCGGCGCTGCCACCGGGGGCGCCGCTGCTACTACTGTTGCTGCTGTTTCCTCCGCCGCCGGCCCCGTTACTACCGATCGAGGCGACGGTGCTACCGCTGGTGGGGGACCCGGAGGCGCCGCGGCGTATCCTCTGCGGGGGCTGGTGGTGAGGAGGGGTCTGCGAGGAGGAGCTGGACATGGCGGCGTTTCGAAGGGCGAGAGAAACAAGACAGCAAGACGCACGCTCGCTCGCACGCCCTCTGGAGAAAGAGAACGGGACGGGGCCGGACGGGGCAAGTTCCAGAGCGCGTTCCACGCTGCGACTATCGCCAGGCTGTGGCCATGGCTGCCCACCTCGGCAGCTCAGACCCTCTCGGCTCACATTGTTCACACGACGCCGGCGGCCACTGAGAAGGAGATGGCGTAGCCGGAGAAGCTAGAAAGGAGGTGGGTAAGGCTCGCCCGCCTACTTCACCGTAACCTCGAGGCCGCTACCGCACCTGCAGAAGCAGCAATTCCACTACCAACCCTCTTGCTCCGCCGCCCTCCCTCCAAATGGCACTCTATAAGCTCCACCACCGTCTGTGGCGGGCAAGGGGCGTCAGGCCTGCGCCCATTGGGCTCCCAGCCTCCTTTAGCTCAATCCTGATTGGCCACCGCTTGAGAACGGACAGCGTGTCTACCCAATTACAGGTCTCCACTTTACCTTGAGGAGGAGGAGAAGGGGAGAAAAGGAAGGGGTGGTAGTTAAGAGCTGCTTTGTGCACTGGCGGAGGAGGAGGGGGGAGTTTGAGGTAGGAAAGGGGAAGTTATCCTTATAGGATGGATACTCTCTACCCACAGATCAAGCTAATGATACAGGGAACACATGACAACAGGTTGCTCTGATATCGGTTTTAACGTTGTTTTTCTACTCCCTTCTCTGTCTCTTTGATTTGCATTCGCTTTCATTTGAAACTGACAAACTGTAAGCCTTGACGGGCCCGTGCTAGCCAGTGTGGTCTTAAGAAGTTTCACTAATTTGTATCAACAGGATCACTTATTTTCTTTAAGTCAGTGGAGTCCAAATATTTAGCACTGTAACCAGCGTTAGTCGTACTCTGAGTAGACCCTTTGAAATGAATGATATGACTTAGATCCATTCATTTCATTGGGTCTACTCTGAGCAGAAATTAGTCGGAAGCAACCCTTAACCTGGAAATTGGTGCAGTACAATAGCCAATGAATAGGTGGCATCTTTTGTAAAGATATCCCATTTTGCTTAGCTGAACTGTACAGAACCCCACCCTCCCCCAAACTCTCATTTGAGAATATGACTATTCATTAAAATTAGAGGTTTCATTCTCTTAATATAGTTTCAGAAACATTTTAAAAACATTTAACCAACTAAAAAGGTGCAACTAATTCATCTGATAACCCAGTTTAAAACAAAAATATTGGGCAGGTGTCAGGCTCAAAGTCAGCACACAGGAAACTGCCTGACCAAGTCAGACCACTGGTCCATCTAGCTCCTCATTGTTGACAATGGCTGGCAGTAGCTCTCTAGGGTTTCAGAGAAGAGTCTTTCCCACCTCTCCCTGTAGCTGCTGGGGACTGAACCTGGGACCTTTTGCATGCAAAGCAGCCATCCTGTCACTGAGGTGCAGCCCTTCCCGGTTATCAGGTAGCTACCAAAATTTCAACATCTGCCGGATGCCTGCCCCAGGGTCTCCTTAATACCACCTCTCCTTAATACCACCTCTCCCAACTCTGAGCAGCGCATTTTAATTTCCCACAATGCCCTGGAACATCACTATGTTGGGGGCATTGTGAGAAATTTAAATTGCGCTCTTAATCCCCATACATGGTCAGAAAGTTGCTCTAGTAAGGCCACAAAGGCTCTATTAGGTAAGCCCACAAGGGCTCACACACTTGAGGAGGAAATCCATGGATATAGGAGGGTCCACCAAACAGCACTTTGTTAAGAGTCCCTTCAAACATGGAGCTGTCCTCGACCAGTGCCATCTCAGAAGCATACCCCCATTTTTCACATGAGAGAAATAGTCACTCCCATCCATCTGAAATGATGCCTGCTGAGACATGTACAGGCTATACCTCATTCAGGTAGCATGGTAAGCTGTACAAACATGCAGGCTTCCAGCTGCTTTGCTCCTTCCTGGTCCTTTTCACTGCCATCCTGCACTGAGCTAAGCTAAGGTTTGGCTTAGTGCATCGTCTGAACCAGGGCTTGTGGTTAAGCTCTGTCTTCAGTGAAACAACCAGCTGTAGCCAACAACAAACCTTGGATACAGCCCATGGCGAAGGAGCCTTATGCTGTATGAACCAGGCCATAATGGGAATCATTATTTATTTGATTTATATCCCCCTCCTATCCTATGGGATATAAAAAAAGTTAATGCAGTTTTTCCTGAACGTTATGAAGTAAATAAGGTATATTTTCATTCAAAATAATTGTTTAATTAAGCAATTAAGAACACAATCTTATGAATGTTTACTCAGAAATAAGTCCTCCTGTGTTCATTTGGGTTTACTGGGCATAATTGTGCACAGGATAGCAACCTAAAACTCATACTATTAGTTAACATGCATTTTCTGTCACTTGGTGACAGCCATAATATATCTGTTTGTAATAAAAAATAAGTTTGTTTAAATCACATTATTCTGATTTTTGGGGGAACAAGATTTGTCAAAGCCAATTCTGACAGCAAGGCTTATTGTGATATGTTACATAGACAGATTGCCTATAGCTGAGACTTGGATAAAAGCTGGCACTGAATCACTTCAGATTACAGAGGAGATATAGTTGAATGATTCTCTGAACTGCCCTCCATATTGAAAACTAGAATAACAGGATGAAGGCTGGGCTAGAACTCTTCTTCAATATTATACAGCCACGAGAGTGGCTGTATACTGTAGTCAGCATGGATTTTGTGCATTCTGCAATGTTAAATTGAAAATACCTCCCATGCCATTCTGATGCTTCCCATGAGCTCATTTCAAAACAAAACCTTACAAACCTTATAGTCCTGAACTCAGAAACACTTGCTTAATAACCCTCTAAATTTTCATAGCAATACACAAAACAGTCAGAGAGAATCGAGAGTTCAAAGTCTAAAAAGTGAGAGAGAAAACCAGACCCCTTTTGGACTTTTTTCTGTCAGAGTTCCCATAATCTGTTGAAATGCATTAAAAATCAACCATGTTCACAGAGTACCTGTAATCCTCTGATTGGCCTTGCCCCATACTCTGACCTTCATCTTCTGCAGTTTAAAAGTTAAAAAAATGCCTGGCTGATTTTTAATTAATTTAATAAATGTAGCATTGAATTCTATTATAATGTCACACATGCTCAGTAAGAACCAACTGTCAGTGTTCGAAAAGCCAGACTCACAGCTGCTGGGCTTGCCTAATTGGGGCCACACCCGCACCAGACTTTGATTTCACATGAGACAGTCATGGCTTCCCCCAGAGAATCCTGGGAAGTTTGTGAAGGGTGCTGAGAGGAGACTCCTATTCCCCTGACAGAGCTCCAGTGGCCAGAGTGGTTTAACAGTCAGCCACTCTGAAGGTCTGTGAGGGGAACAGGGCATCTCCTAGTAACTCTCAGCACCCTTCACTAACTATGCTTCCCAGGATTCTTTGGGAGAAGCCATGACTGTCTAAAATGAAATAACAGTCTGGTGTGGATGTGGCCAGTTACAGCTTCGGTTTAAATTTGGGTGGGAGGTTACATGTGCCTGCTGTAGAATAAAAAGGTGGGGGAAACCCTGACAAAGAAAGATACTGTTCCCAATGTTTTCCTTTTGGAAATAAAGGGGCTTCCCCTCTGCCCAGTGCCCACCCATCCAATCTCTTCCCCACCCCTCCCTGCCTTCCTCCTCCATCCCCCACCCCTCCCCCAGGTCAGTTTCAGCTCTCCTAAACATGATTGCACAGGAGGAAATCCCACTGAACTCAAAAAGCATGCAAATGATCAAACCCACCCTCCCCTCCTTCTCCCTCCTATCCCCACCCTCTTGCCCCTTCCATGTCCCTTCCTTCACCCCTCCCTTCCCCTCCCCCATCCCTTTCCAATCCCCTTCTACCCCTCCCAGAGGCACATGTTACCAAATTCTTCCAAGCTACACAGGAAGTGGATTGTACTGTGAAAGACCAACCCAAATTGTGTTTGAATTTTGACAAATGTGTAGGGCACTACAGTATCTCAGAGAGGAGGTCAAGTCTCCTGCTCCCCTGGTGCATTTACTATAGCTGCCCAATGTCCCTGCTTTTTAAAGTTTTCTAGAAATATCTGTTGGCTATAGGTACATTTCTTAAACCGCAAGGTTTTTGGCCTGTTAGTGAATCTAGATATTTACATGCAAGAAGTTTTTATATGAAGGACCATTCAATCATGCAATCCCCCCACACTGCAGGTGCCGTTTTATTTTTATTATTTTATTTACGATTTAAAAGATTTTAACCACTTCACCTAGTTATCAGTCTATCCTTTTGCTATGCCTGGGCCCTTTCAATTTGGACAAGCCACAGAGGATAGTTTTCTGATTTTGTCCACTGTATAGTTAGATATACTCAAAGCTTTATGACACAGGAGGAGGTGAATACTCAGGGAGGGGAGCTTTTGGTCTAAAATTTAGATGCTTAAACAATTGCCTTACCTTGACAGCTGAGTTACTGGACTTATATACCCTCCTTGTGAAGGTGCCTCTCCCCCCATCATCCATTCACATTAACTGAGAGAATGCGTAACTCTCCCTATTAACTCCTTGAAATGAATGAATGAATGTACTGCCTTCAAGTCAATTCCTACTTATGGCGACCCTATGAACAGGGTTTTCATGAGGCTGACAGGCAGTGACTGGCCCAAGGTCACCCAGTGAGCTTCATGGCAATGTGGGGATTCGGACCCTGGTCTCCCAGGTCGTAGTTCAACACCTTAACCACTACACCACACTGGCTCTCAGTTGCCAGCAATCAGCTACATTGCCACCACTATCTTGCTTTTCACAGCTACCACTCTAATGGTGAGAATCTCTTAGGAGGCTTCCTGGAGAACAAGTTCCAGTGATGCCTATATGGACAGAAAACCTCAAAGTGACATTGGCACAGGACATACTGTGAACATAGGGACAAGCTGATTAATAGCAGCAGGAGTTTTCATAGCCTACTTTATTAGATACTAGAGTGCCACCCTTTATTTAAGGGTTGTTCATTCTAGACATTCACAATCACATGAAACAGAATGGATGTCCCCTTATCTTCACAATTTTTCCATGTAACATCATGGTTCGTTATTTCAAACACTACAAAATTTATTTTTTAAAAAAATTCTGGCAACCTTGTTTCTACCTGTTGCATAATTCCTATGGAAACAGCACTTCTCTTTATGTTATTTTAACTCTTGATTCTTTTAAATGTCTGGATAGCAGCCAGAAGACATTAGGATAAATTATGCTATACTCCAAAATTTAGGAACTTTGAATCGACATTTAAGGATAACAGAAAGAGATTTGATCACTGAAACATTAATGATTTGGGAAGGTACCAAGATTTGATCTCAGACTTAACAGTGCAATCCACTGCATGTTTATTCAAAAGCAGGCCCACTGTGTTCAGTGA
Source organism: Rhineura floridana (assembly GCF_030035675.1). Classification (NCBI taxonomy): domain Eukaryota; kingdom Metazoa; phylum Chordata; class Lepidosauria; order Squamata; family Rhineuridae; genus Rhineura; species Rhineura floridana. Next base: position 50,685,051 of record NC_084489.1, read on the forward strand.
GGTTTACTCCCAGGTTAAGTGTGTAAAGGAATCTTCCCTGTTATGGAACCAACTGATAAAATGTACTGTTTTAACTTCACACACCCCAAAATACACAAAACACTTAATACCACAACCTTGTTTCCATACCTCCATTTAGGATTTTGTTTTGCTCAGAAGCTGGATTATAGTTTACCTGTAAGAGAAATAACCGATACTGGAATTGATTTGAATCTGCAAGTAAAAAGGTTATTGTCAAAAATATATAAAATGTTATTAGAAATTAATGATCTAGGGAAAACATCAGAAAAATGAGAGAACATGTATTACTTGAAGTCTCATCCTATGCAGAGTTCAGTGCACTTAAGCCCATTGGCATCAATAGGTTTAAGCACACCTAAAAGCACTGCAGCCTTTGATAGTGATAACAATGTGATAGCATACGTTCCAATCTTAAAAGTCAGAGCTTAGCTGGGGTCCCTAGTTAAAAAAACAGAGACGTTAAATACAGGCAGGAAACTGTCTTTGTAGCAATTGCAGGCAGGTGTGAGGCGAGGAAAAGAGAAAGTTCATTTCAATTAATATATAATTAGTATTTTTATTTCATGTTGGGGTAAGAAGATCCCATATGATCCCCATTTCTGATCATTCCACCTTAGTACAGAGCCAAAAATCCAAGACTTTAACTGTATAGTTTGCAAACCACTTTAGGAATATTCAAAATTGCTAAACATTCAAAATGACAGGTGGTATACAAGCGGAAGTTATAATGACTGTTGACTGTGTATTTCATACATTCCTCTTTACAGATTTAGTATAATCACTAATTAGCCATAATAGTTCATAATTGCATCAACAGAATGTAACAGATCTCTGTTATATAATTAATCCTACCCTTAAGGTAAATTGTTTATATGATATGTTATGTGCTTATTTTCCTGAATGCTTCTCCTTCAGTGACTTGTGTTCTTGTTCAGTACCTGACAACCCAGTGCAATGGGCAAAGATAGAAAGAGTGGCTGACATATCTGATTTCTAGTTGCATAACATGAGTTGTGTTTGCAAAGGTTATGTCCCCTTAGTGAATAAAAAGCTTTGGATATGAATCAGCTCCGGTAACAAACCCTAAGGCAAAAATATGAAAATGAATATTGTTTCATAAAATACTAGGCCTTGAAGACCAGTCAGTGTTCGTATCTCTTCTAATTGAGTGTCCTTGCCTACAGAACTTTCTTTCAGATATATATACATCTGTAAAATGGGAATAATTACTTATTGTACAATGTTTTCGTAAGGCTGATGATTCCAAAGAACTTACTGGCTATCAATTAGAGTGCTAAAACTTTTGTTTGTAGATAGGCATTTGTCTTTTAAAGACCTGACTTTACCACCTGGCTTCTTTGCTTCACTTCTGCTGCTGTTGTTGATATTTTATTGCTGCTATTTTCAACTGTTTCTATCTCTTACATGCAGAAGGTTCTAAATTCAATCCCTGGCATCTTCAGGCAGGGGTGGGAGAGAACCCTGTCTGAAATCCTGGGGAGCCACTGCCAGGCTAGAAGATGAACTAGATGGACTAATGATCTGTTTCAGTATGTCGGCTTCCTATGTTCCTATAACTTCGTGGTTTCTGGTTTTACTATGCATTAAGCTGTTTGCAGTGAGTTGCCTCTTAGAAGAAAAGGTGGGGTATAAGTATTTTAAACAAAATAATAAATTATTCAGAAATAACTAGCGAAGACCATGACACACTGAAGAAGGAATGAAAATGAGGAAGCAAGAAAAAGCTCTCATGAAACAGGCCGTAAGACTCACACAATAGCAAAGACACACTCGCTGACTATGCTGTGATCCAAGCAGGATCTCACTAAATGGGTGCCAGTATATATGTGACTGGCAAATTGAGATGTCCCTAATGGACAATATATGTACGAATGATCCATGTTGCATCTTCCTCTGTTTCTAACATTTTGCAGAAAGTGATGAAGTGTGGCTCAATAGGCTAATCTGGGTTCCGGTTTGTGACACGGGCTACAATCCTCACTTGGGAGAAAACCCCATTGAACAGAGTGGGATTTAATTTGAAGTAAACATATGATTGAACTGTCAGTACCTTTAACATTAGTTGCACACTGTCCCCATAAAAACCACCACGTAAACTTTATGTAGCTTTTAAAAGCTTAAATATTAGAAACACAGAATGCTCAAAATGAAACACAAGCATTCTGTCTGGTTTTAGAAATTCAGAAGCTGCCAAAGGTAAATCATAAGAGAGATATGACAAAGTCATAAAGCAAGCTGTGGGAAAGCAAGGAACTTCCAAAATGAGAAATGGACAAAGTGTTGTTTTCTTGTGCACAGAAAAGGAAGGAGAGACAAATACGTACAATGACTGTAAGCATGTTCTTAATGGTGAGATTTTCTGCTTGCAAGATGATCAGGATGTCAGTAGTAAGATTAATTATTTAGTTCTAATTGCAAATATGATTACTTGTTCAAATACAGAGCAGAACAAAGCTTTTCAGCTTTCCCCATCTTTCAAGATGATGGTAGAGTGATTAATCATTTGGAAATCTTCTGAGCTATAATGAACAGTGGTATGATGCTTACTTAAGTGTCCCCCAGTATTTGTGTGGGAGCTGATTAATACGGAGGCAGCTATCAAAAAGCTGTGGACTGGGCCTTTCTTTTGTCTTCACTTATCGGTGTGTTTAGATGAAGACAAGAAGACAATTTCAAAGGGTTAGTTTCAACAATAAATGTGAGAGCTATCCCAGAGTTCAAAGGTTTTGCTAACAACGTGCAAGTTTTACTCTGTTTTTCATGACAAGATCCCTGCTACATCTTGTCCACCATTGTTGCATCAGCTCTGTTTCTACACTACTTCTTTTACATTGTGAGAAATAGAAAGTCACTATGACAAATACCTATCAATAGAAGTTCTACAGGCCACACTCCTGGAAAGTCACTTTATTCCAATTATTTTTCACAACGCCTGCATTTTAATTTCTCTGGTTTTCATTGCTATTAAAATTTGGTGGGTTCTTCAGTTGTCCTATACATTTCTACTTTATATCCTATTAACAAGACAAGCTAGTTAGGTTGCTATATAGCAGTCTAGCCATTTTGTCTATTTGTTAATAGCATGTGGATGTTGGGGTGGCAGGGAGAGAATTATAATGAGGCAACATGTCCCTCGGACCAAAAATGGTTACGTCTGCTACCTATTTTCCACTTTTTCTTCCAGACATTTTCTGAAAATTGGGAAAGACTACAGCCCTTGGCTAATGTACGTGACCCCTTCTTCATGGTCAGACTGTGATCCTCGAAAATGGAGTAACAGAGTAATCCTAACTATGGAAAGCCACCGTAAGTTACCCCTATTCCAAACTCCGTTCAGGAGCCTCTGGGAGGGGTACTTCAGGCTGAGTCAGCAAATGAGTGTGGGCCTGAGGTCACATGACTGAACTGAACAGGGTTTGGAATAGTCTCATCTTGCTCCCCCTACTCCCCCTGGAATGTCCCCCATTTTTTTGGATGTATGCCAGGCAGAGCCAAGGGTGAAGGACATGCCAGTATGGCTCTTGCTGAGCCCTGGTTCAGCTGGGAAAGCCCAAGTTCCACCAAATCCAAACTCTTTTATTCTGGCGGATATTGGGTTTGGATTGCACTGTAAAGGCATTACCTATTTTGATCAATGATGCATGGGGGATGTTATCCATGTTCTGGTAATCTTTCACCTAAAACACTTATCGTTTTTGAGCTTTCTTTTAGGAATGCCAGTAGTAGCAACAGTTTACCTTGCCAAGTCCAACTGGAGACTAAGAATTGTCTAGGTCATAAAAGTGGAATCTGAGGATGAACCTCAAAGAGAACCAGTTCATCAGACATTAAGACAGCCCCCACCTCTGTGCCTTATACATGCATGAACACATAAGAGGGGTCCTGCTCAACAAGGCCAACAGTCCATCTAAACCAACATCTTGTTCCTCATAATGGCCAACCAAATGCCTCTGGAAAGCCCACAAAGAAGACAGGAAGCAATAGTCCTCACATATGCTCCCCAGCATGCTGCCTCTGAACCTAGAGATTGCTTATAACCATTGTGACTAGTAACCACTGATAGAATTGCTTTCTTCCATGAATCCATGGTTCGCAGAGTCCCCAGATATTCTTGGAGTATGACTTCCATTGTTCTGAGCCAGCATAGCCAGTGGTCAGACATGATGGGAATTCTAGCCCAACATAATCTGGAGTCCCAAGGATGAAGAATACTGATCTACTACCCTTTTAAAGCCATCTACGCTAATGGCCACCACATCTTGTGAAAGTGAAATCCATAAATTAATTATACACTATGTCCTTTTGCCTGTCCTATAGCTCTTGTCAATCAGTTTCATTGGATGATCCCAATTTATGGAATTATCAGAGGAGAAAAAAAATAGACTTTGGGTTGTATTCAACATAGTGCTAACACAAATGTTCCATCAACGCAATGATTTCTCCTTGTGCAATGGAATGTTCTCCCCCTCTCCTCCCCCTAAATCTGTTCTGGGGATTCTCCCAACCTTCTAGAGCATATCTGGGGATGCAAGGGGAGAGGAGGCAGGGAAGACCCATTGTGAAAGCAGAAGTCATTCCGCTCATGCAATTATTTTGCTGACCATCACCTTTTCTCCATGCCTTTTTAAATGTTATAACCCTCTATCATGTCTCCCCATAGTCACCTTCCCCGTCCCCCTATCTCCAAATGTTCTAGCCTTTCCCCATATGGATCTTAGCCTGACAAAAGATCCATGCTGGTATCTAATACCTCAAGAAATAATCCCACTACCTCCCATTTGGATGAGAGTAGCTTTCTCCATGAGAAACACTGTAAGGTTGACCTTCTCCAGCCTACCTACACCATATCGCTTTTTGTTGTTAACTCCACGGATGTCAAGAGCGTCATTGTTGTGCATAACAGCTCCTGTTACTTGGTAACATTTCCAAATATCATAGGAGAGAGTCAAAATGACATAAAACTGAAATTCAACACCATTTAAACAGCAAAAAAGCTACATAAGGGAATGAAAAATACAGAACAGGCTGTTGTAATGCACTTGTCATCAAACCACCCACTTCCTTTTCATAACCACTCTATACACCTGTGCATATAGAAATACCCTGTGGCACTCAACGCTTTATTTTATTTTAAAGGCTGTGCAGAAAGCGTGCTCTTGAATTAAAAAGAGACTTTTTATTTCTTAAAGAAAGTGTGTGACTTGTGTAACAGTGTGTGGCTTTTAACAAGAGAAGCAACTACATGCATTCCATGTAGCAATTAGTAAACAACTCCTAAGAAACATGAGAAAATAATCTAGTATATTATGCCCCCCAAACTGCTCCCCCACTTTTCTTTTTGGAAATATTATAAACCGAAATGTGTACAAATTTCACCTACCCACCCTTCCTTCCCATTAATTGCTTCACAAACATGATGGTGGCATTGATTGTCCAACAAACCAAGATGGTGCTGCCCTCCAGATGCTGCTGGACTCAAGCTCCCAACAGCCTCAGCTGTTGTGGGGGGACTTGTAGTTCAACATCATCAAGAGGGCACCACATTAGCTACCCCTGCAACATACTGACATCCTCAGGCTCATGTTCACTTGCATTTCTGTAGAGGAAGTACATGCAGATATATTGATACATGATTGCTGCAAATGACAGTTATGTATAATTATGCAGGAATATATTTCTGGCTCATACACTGCTTACTCCCAAGTAAATGCAAGCAAGTGTGAACTTGAAGACATTCGTCAAGGTGGTTCCAGCATATATTTTTTTGAAGGGGAGAGGTTTGGGGGAGCTTCACTATTTGACCTAAGAGGCCGACTCTTCTGGCTTTGTATATGACCACACACATACACCCCCTGCCACCATTGCTGGTTATTATTGTAAGGTTGGTAATACAGGCACAGGTCTCATTGTCACAAACTGCAACCCCCTGGTTGAGTTGTGTATGCACCTTCCTGTCTGCAGTCCTAGGGGAACGGATAATATATGGGCATGCAAACTAAAATACTGTTACTCTTCAGAGTGTTCTGACTATTACAGAGGGTTCTGGGGATAGTGCCTCCCATATATACATATAAACAAACAACCCAATTCACAATAAGCCCAAATAGTATTCATTTAAATTATTAGGCTATTAGAAACACACACACACACACGAGGAATAAAAGACCAGCCACTGAGGGAGTAAGTGAACTGTTTCAGGATCCATTTTTGGACTGCTTCTGATGAGCTAATCAAATAGAATTATATAAAGAGCCTAGTAAACTGCAAAGTGCCCAGGATACATCAGAGAGCCTCCTAAAATAGAACAGGAGTAACAAGATTAGATTGCCACTTCTCAGTAGTATTTGCTGTTCTAGACTCGGGGGAAACGAGTCAACCGATGCTAACAAGTATGTTTGTCCGTCTCTTCATAAAATTAATATATTCCATCCCCTTAGAGTTTGCTTCAGTCTCTAGCGAGGCCTCAAAATGAGGCTCTAGCATCTAAATTTGGTGAAGGAATATTATAAAAACTGAGACTTGTTCTGAGGTAGTGAACCAGGTTAAAGAATCTTAGCACCTCTTTCAACTCACGGAAAGGCATAATCGCTGTAGCCTAAAATCTTATTTCAGAATCCCTTCCTCTGTCTCATCTCAGTTAGGTTACTATCAATATATCCATGTCACTTCTTTAATCGTGGAAAACACTGAAGCATATCTATTCATTGCTAAATCATTTTGACTAAGTCCTAGTGGATTTGGGGATCAGAACTTAAAGAGTCTGATTCAGCAGCGTCATACATTAGAATGGATCAGCAAGTACTTAGGGACTGCCAACATGAAATTTAGCTAATGGCTGTTAGCAATTGCCAAACATATCTTCCCTAAATTTGTTTAATACATTCTTGTGTGCCAATGCCCATAATTAAAGCAGGGTAGCACTTAGCCTACAACTATTTTTTGAACATCCAGTGCAATCACACTTATGTGTAGTGCACCTCTGCCAGTGGGAGTTTTAAAACAATGCATGTTTGCAAGTTCTTTAGTGTGTGTCTATTTTTTTATTGTTGGTTGCAATTTAATCATATATAGTCCAGTATAATAAAGTGTCATTTGTTATTGAACAGTAGCACATTTTAATACATTTTAGAAGCGTCATCTTCAAAGAACTGAGGAGTTATGACTGATGGTCCTTCTCATTTACTTTGCCATCGCAAGCTCACTGATGCTGGCAAGTAGGGAAGGGGCCACAAGTCCTAGAGCAGAGATAGCCAACATTGTGCCCTTCAGGTGTTTTGGGGGTCCCATCAGCCCCAGACAACATGGTCAAAAGTCAGGGATGAGGGAATTGTAGTCCACAACATCTGGAAGAAACCACATTGGCTATCCCTGTCCTACAGAATATTAAGCTTTTCCGAAATGTTTTGTCTGGCCCAAGCACAATAGTGTAGGTGCACAGAGGACATGAGGGGAAAACATGCACCAGACACAACATAACAAGAACCATGCCAAAGGTCCACCTACTCTAGCATTCTGTCCTCCTAGTGGCCACAACTAGATGCCTATGGGAAAGGACCAAGCAGGGCATGAGCACAATAGCACTGGCCTGCTCATGATCTCCTGGAACAGGTATTCAGAGGCAAACCGCCTCTTACTGGAAGTAATATAGCCATCATGACTAATAGTTGCTCATAGTCCTATCCTCCATGAATTTGTCTAACCCCCTTTTAAAGCATCCAAGTTGTGGTAGCGAATTAGTTTAACAAGTGCAATGTGAAGACTTTCTTCCTTTCGCCTAGTCTGAATTTTCCAACATTCAGCTCCCTGGTTCTAATACTATGAGAGAGAAAAACTTCTCTATCCCCTTTCTCCACACCATGCATTATTTTATACACCTCTATTATGTCCCAACCCCATTTATTTGCCTACAGTCCTTGGATTCTTTCCATCTTTTGACCCACTACACCTTATCTTAAAAGAATGGAACAGCAGATGCAAGAGAGTTTCTATCATTCAGATGCTGAAATTTAAACCCCTTTATCTAAGGGCTACTTTGTGAAATACCCTCAATTCTTGGATAATACTTGTTATTTGTGATCCAGGTTGCAGCAATACCCTTATTTGCATCAAGTTAATTGGCCTTTGCCACGGTATTTGAGTAGCTGAAACTGGCCCTGAAATGAATTATGTCTCTTGCTTGAAAAATATCCTTGACCATTATATAACTACTAGCATCTTCCTGTTTGATGTAGTTTGATGAGCTCAGTGTTCTTTGTCGTAATAATATAAAATCAATATTGCACACTTAAAAAGTCAGAAATTCTACAGGGAATGGCAATTAAAGTAAGAAATTGTTTTTGACTGGAAATGTTAATTTAAAGTATTTAATCAAAGGGAATAGTTCCACATATATAGAGAATCCACAGTCCTACAATGAAAACAGCAGTCATCCAGTCTTCTGAATCCAATGCATTTTTTTCTCAGACATCGAAGCAATAGCAAATATGGATATTAAGCACATTGAGCAAGAATAGCGTTTAGGAACTAAAATTTCTTTACGTGTTTTTGAAATATTAGAAATGAACCAATATTTGGATCCAGAAATTGTAATTGCTACACCTACATGTTATATTGAAGCAGGGGTGAAGAACCTTTTTCAGCTGTAGGGCTGCATTCCCTCATGAGGAACCTTCTGGGGGCTGCAGTGGTGGACAGGGCAAGATGTATAAAACTGGGTTGGGTTATTTCCACCCAAACAAAATTGGCAGTGGTTTCTACCTATCTCTCCATCCTCCTTTGAGATAAGCAGAAACGTTATCACAGTTCAAGGACACATTCCAGCCGGCCAAAAGCACTCAAGAAGGGTGCATCAGCTGGGACACTAAAGCCTAGAAGGTTCTAAAGTTCTATTTCCTTTTATAGTATTTTCCCCGAAACCCTTCATTTCGCCTTTACTGTTTGGAATTAGGCATTAACTAGGTACAGTAATATAGATTACCTACTGACTTAACCACGTGAGGCAATTTACACATTCCTTTAAATCAGACGTCAGAAAACTCTCTGGAGAAGGCTGGAACCTAAGCTCTGATCTACTCCACATAGAACAAACAAGCACATTTTCATTAACAAAGGTGTGACACACTCAAAATTGCTGTATAAATAGCACTTGTAGTATCTAAGCAGCAAAGGACAAAGGAAAGTGCAGAAACATTTTGTCTCTAACACTCACATATGCTTTCCAGCTTCAGTACTAGAGTTCAAATCCACTAGGTGACCTTCAGCTAGTCATCCTGGCTAACCTACATCATAAATGAGATGATTTTTTTGGGGGGGGGAATCAAGTATGGCTCCCTGAAGTCCTTGGAGAAAGAGCAGGATAAAAATGACATGAACCAGCAGAACTCAACTTTGTCTTTTTCCTGGACCACTTCAATATTGCTGGGGGTCTTGGTGGACCACACAGACTTTTTACCATTATTATTATTCCACAGAAACTAGCCCATATTTTAATAATCTAAGCATTGCCTTTCTTCTGCAATGGATGTGCCTGATTTTTGTGAGCCAAGTTCTGCAAAATTGATCTTAGTCAGGAAAATATATATATATATATAAAATAAGCAAACACAGGGCCAAGTGCAGATATTTTCAGCTGTTTCACTACCTTTCCACAGATGACAATTTATGAACCTTTATCATAAATCAAAGTTCAGAAGGTGGCACAGTGCTGTGAGAAACACCAACTACCACATTTTCCCCTTGCATGTAACCATTAAGTATTCTTTCAAGCCAGGCACTTATCAAGTGAATTTCAAGTGTTCAAAGAGCTTCATGTACCTCATTCTATCATCGTTTCAACAACCCTGTGAGGTAGACCAGTATTATTATCCCAATATCGCAGGTCAAAAGCCGAGACTGAAAAATAGCATCTGCAGGCTTGGATTGACTCTGTCATGGCGTTTTCCCTCAAAAAGGACTCCAGAGTACTTACATCCTACCTATTGGTTCTGCATTGTCACCATCTACCTGTGTGTTTCTGCAAGACCTACTCCCTGCATTTCTGGCTGATTTCCACCTGGCCTGGAAGGGTGGGGCCCTGTCTCTCTCCAGCTACAAAAGCAGCAACTGCTGAAGGGGCCAGAGACCATGTGTGTGTATGTGTGTGTGAACCTGCTGCTCGGGATGTCTATAGACTACTGGGGTTAGTTGTTTTTTAGTTGTTTTGGGGGTAAAGATTTAATTTTGGAGATTCATTTTTGCTGTTATTTGGACTATAGCATATTTTTGTTAAACACTGTTGTGAAGTGTGTGGGGATTGTTTAATTGTATATTTATTGAGATGTTCTCATTAGTTTGTTGTTTATTATTATTGTTTGGCTACTTATATACTGTGTATATTTATATGTTAAAAATAAAAATGCTACTTATTTGCTGGGAAATTGAAGATTTTTATCTAGGCCTTTTTATAAAGTGTTTGGTTCTTTATTGTGACACATTTAAATGTTTTTTCTTTTCTTTTAATAATGTTATTTGTTATTTAATTTTGAGAATTGCATTATTGTATTTATGCTTTATGATGTGTTATATTCATGTTTTTGTAAGCCGCCTTGAGGGCCTTTTGGCCATAAGGTGGGATATAAATTTAATAAATAAATAAATAAATAAATAAACTGACTTTCCTTTAAAGGCTGCCCATTTACTTGAGAGCCAGTGTGGTATAGTGGTTACATGCTGGACTAGTACCATAGAGGCCTTGCCTCAAATTCTCACTCTGCCACAAAATTTGTTATCCCTACCATTTAGCCCAGAGACTGGGCTACAATTCCATCATCTCTGACCACAGGCCATATTGGCTGGGGGCTGATGGAAGCTGAAGCCCAACAACAGCTGGGGAAGCACACAGGTTCCTCATCCCTAACTTAGCCTAACTTATCTCACAGGGTAGTACCAATAATAAAACAGGTCTCCCCCCGCCCTTCCCTTGATTAAAATAAATGACAGTGCTATCACTTCCATGTTTAGGGTTGGCTTCTTAAGCCTTAATGCACCTATCTTTGGCTGATTAAAATCCTCTGCGTTTGTTAGCAACCATTTAAATATACAGAGAAGCCCACTGGGCATTTTACACCTAAGATACTCCCATTCTTTTATTATGTCTTTGAATGCCGGCCACAAATGTTTTATTGAACCACAGATAACACACGTTGCCAAGGGCATTGTGAGAGCAGTCACCTGTTTGGATGGGGCCTTTCTTGTTGCTGCTAGAGATCTGGCCAGGGTAGGCAAGCCTGTTCTGTCAGCCAAAGCACAAGGAACTGATCACACAGAACATTCCATCCCCTGGTTTTATTCTTTGGCTTTTTGTAAGAAATTGCTCTTTGTCATGGCAGCATCTGCTCTTTGGAACTCCCTGCCTATTGATATCAGGCAGGCCTCTTCGCTGTATTTTTTTTGACACCTGCATAAAACTTTTTTGTTTAGGCAAGCCTATCCAGACACATCGATGCTGATGTGTTTAAAACTTTTTAATCTTTTGCTGTTTTAACAATATTTTTAATTATTTGTTTTTCACTATTGTACTGAAGATTTTAATGTTTTTTGTAAGCCACTTGGAGGTTTCTGACAATCAAGCAGTATATAAATCTTGTTAAATAAAACAAAACCAAAAAAAATAAAATTTTACTGGTAATTTTAGCCCAGCAGGGACAATTACTGGGCTGAAAGGCACCAAAAAACAACCCAGTCTGTCTGCCCTAGACCAAGGACTAAACCTGTAATCTAAATCAGCAGTCTTTCAAGTAGGCTTTGGGTCGATTCCCAAAGTTACATAAGCAATGGATGTTTCCCCACATCCCTTTCCCACATCTCCCACATCCCCCACAAGCCTCTCCAGAGGGTTAAGGAGCCCTACTGAACAGCATGAAGTATGGCATGGGGAACTGCAGCAGGAACAGGCAATCAATGGGCAGAGACACTTTACATTAGGAGAGCCTTTGACCCAAACTTGCATGTCTTATCTCTCTCCTGTTCCCACCTCTTCCTTTCTCATCTTTCTGATTCACACCCTTTTTATCCTCCTTCCTTTCAAAACAAACCGAGAGAGAGAAGGAAATGCATTGCACTGAAGCAATGGAGCTGGGCCATGATACCTTTGGGATATTGAACTTTTTTGGGAAATAAACAAACAACTAATATCTTCTGTGTGAAGGACATGAGTGAAATTGATTGAAAATGAAAGAACAAATGGATAGAACGTCCTGTAGCTAACCTGTGGCCCTCCAGATGTTGCTGAATTACAACTCCCATTATCCCTGACTATTGCCCACGTTGGCTGAGACGGATGGATTTTTGCAATCACATTTTAGATATCTTTTTAGCCACACATATATAATCACATAAAAATAGCGAATTGGAATGTCCAAAGAAATATTAAGTTAAAAACAAATGCACCTCCTAATATCCCAACGTCATTGTTGTCCCAATATGTCGTCAGCCAAATGAACTGAACAGGAAGATAATCTGAAAGTGGGGGATACTAACATTAGTCTCTTGTCATGGTTGGATCACTTCCTGCTGAGATTTAGGCTTTCAGGAACTTCCCCCCTCTTCAAATGTAGAGGACCTATTAGGATCATCCACTTTGGGAGGCTGATGGATCCAATTGGCTTCCAGACGGCTCTGGGGGATTTTCTGGCTGATATGACTAGGGCTCCTGTCGAAGCCCTGGCTGATTTGTGGAATATGTGAATGGCCCGAACCACTGACATGATAGCCCCTGAGCATCCTCTCCCACTTTGTAGGGCCAATTTGGCTCCTTGGTATACACCAGAATACAGGGCAATGAAACAAGCTGGGAGACAGACTGAATGCAAACAGAGAAAAACTCCAGACAAATGCAACCAACCAACAGTTAGTAAGCACTCATTATCAAGCCTACTCGGTGGCAGTGAAGGCACCAAAGACATCCTTTGCAGCTTCCATTGCATCCTCATTGGTCATCCAGCAGAGCTTTCCCAGGTAGTACAGGGCCTTTTACAGTGCGGCCTGAAGGAAGTGGTGGAACTTACAGTAGCTTGCAAAGCATTTTGAAGATAAAATTGTTTGCATCCGCCAGGACCTTGACTCCGCTGTGATAGCAGATAAATCTCAAGGGATGTCCAGAACACTGTCTAGTCTTGTCGTGTTGGATGAGTTTCAGTTAGTAAGGCTCGAGGACACGGACAAGGTGCTTGGTTCAGTCCAGACAACCACGTATGCTCTTGCCTCTTCCCCCTCATAGCTGATAAAAACTAGCAAGGAGGGGAATGGCCAGCTGGGCTAGGGAAGTGATTCATGCGTCCCTGAGAGAGGGGGCGGTTCCTGCCTGCTTAAAGGAGGCAGTGATAAGAACACTCCTTAAGTGGATCCTGCATTCTTTATCTGAGGCCCTTCTCCATGTGGCCTCTCTAAGGGAGGTAGGTGTGGAGGATAGCTACATGATCATGGGCCTTCTCAGAGGTGGCTTCCCGCTTATGGAATGCTGTCCCCAGGGAGACATGCCAGGCACCATCATTGTCTAGTTTTAGGTGCCAGGCGAAAACCTTCCTTTTTACTCAGGCTTTTGACCCTTAATATGAAGGGCTTCAGGTACTGATGGCCTCTTTTACTGTGGCAGGTTTTGCAGGACCTGTCTTATTTGTACAGGTGTGTTTTTAGGTTTATTGGTTTGTTTTGTTGTAATTGGAATTAGTGTTTTATTGTTGTTGTCAGTTACTTTGGTTGGTTTTTGCTAGGAAAGCGACTAATAAATATTATTATTGTGATGGTGGTGGTGGTCGTTATTCCATTAACTGCTTTAGCTCAGTTAACAGAATATTTCAATCAAGTATGTGAAGGTAGAAATGATTTAAAATTCAGCTCCATCTTAATTTTGTAGATATTTTCTATAGGAAAAAAATCTAAACTCTAATAAATTTGTATTGATTCTGCTGCAAAAAAAAAACATTTTCAGCATCTGTACTTGAAATAGAAAAACAGGATTTCAAGAGAACAATATATTCATCTCAGATTAATATAAAGATGATTGCAACTTACTTAAATATTCCATTTTTAACCTCTGAGCAAGAATGCTGTTTTACTTGCTTTATTTTTCTTTGAATTTTCTGGTGTTAGGGAAAATATTTTCAGATCACGTTGGTGCAAAGCAGTAATCATATGTAGAAATGAAAAGTCAGGCTCTATTCCCAGTTTAAAATCATAATCCTAAATTAACTTGGTGAGCAGTCCACTCTTATTTTCAGTAGGATTAAATACAGTTGTCCAGATTTTAATCTTAATTATATGGCTCTATCTGACATCAGATTTTGGCACCTCATATACAAATTCTTCTGCAAATTCTCTAACCATGAAATGGTATGGTGCATTAAAAATCCAGCTTGTGGCAAATTTTACATCTGCAACACAGCTCTGATTGAAAGTTCAAGCTATACAATTTAATCAACATTAAAAACAAGAGAACAGGAGCTGATTAATTTCTGAAAATGACTAAGAAGGTAAAATAAGGTAACAGTATAAAGAATCAGGCATTATTTAAAGAGAGGCTTCCATGCTAAATTTTAGATACAGACTATCTATAGGAAGTAACGGGACAAAAAACAGACCTGATTATGTCAAAACCATCTAGCAGATTTTTGAGAAAGATGAATTAATGTTGGTATACCGGAATATCATTACAATAAACAACTTTCTGTATGAAGATGCACCAGGAATAGCTATGACAACAGGGAGATGTGGGGCACTGGCAGAGAAAACTGTGTCTTCTTGAGCTATATACTGCTAAAAACTGGAGTTCACTCTCAGTCTGACCCTTAACTTCCCCCCTCCTCTGTCTCTCAGGTTCCTTATTCCTTGAACCAAGTTGAGGGACAACTTTGGCAGAGAAGAACAGACATACACTGCTGCCAGCAAAGCGAAATTTGATGTTATACCATTCAGGTATCTTTTAAAAGTTCTATTTTGACTGTTATATACAAGCAAATGCATGGAATACTTTATAAGAAAACTTGAGTCAGTACTATGAAAGAAATCTGTAAATGTTCTCCAGTGAAATTTGGATTATTTTCACATTTTTGCTCTTTGCATCTAAATAGTTTTTTAATGTCCGGTCAGTTATGTGTATGTGTGAATGACTGAGGAAGACAGGCTTTTAAATGGGATCTTTGATCTCAAGCATTTATTTTATCTCTGTAACAAATAAAACTAAATAGAATTGGTGGCTGAACCAAGTCCTATTTTTCATCTGTACTGCAGCTGCTGCTTACATCTAGGATGATATCTGAGCCTGCCTCTCTTAGCTACCGCCTACATCTCCAGATGCTGTAATGAGCTGTGAATATCAGGCCTTTCAGCTCTTCTTGAAATTAAATCTTCACATGACTGAAACCTTCACAGCCATTTTCTGTTGTGCTATGCATAATCTTTCTTTTCTGTAAAATTAAGCCTACCATGTAAGTGGCCATAATAAAGACTGGGAATAGAAAATCTAGCTGTTCATCTGCTTCAGTATATTACTGAGAAGGGCAAGAATATTTTACTATAAACGAATTGCTTGTACTAACAATACAAATATGGACTATACTCTAGGACACTTCATTATGTTCAGAGGTAATGGGAAACATTCAGTCATAATGGGATACTGGGGTTTCCTGCTACATGAAAAAGCTGCAGTGAGCCTCAGACTCTCTCACTCTCCTGTCTTTCTGTCATGTGCAAGAGATGGGAAGCAACCATACCAGGGATGTAGAAACGATGGCCCTCCAGACGTTTTATTTATTTATTACACTTATATACAACCTGTCCTCCAAGGAGCTCAAAGTGGTGCAACATGGCTCTCCCCCTCTCCATTTCATCCTCATGACAACCCTGGTAGGTTAGGCTGAGAGACAGTGACTGTCCGTTAGTCTCTGACTCCCATCAGCCCCAGACATGGCCAATGTTCAGGGATTACAGGAGCTGTAGTCCAACAACATCTGGAGGGTCACATGTTCCCAATCCCTTGTTTAGACAAACCACAGTGCCCTGGTTTTGCATGTCATGTCACAGGGAGCTATGGCTTGCTTAAAGTGGAAACTTCCAGTCTTCTCTGGCACACAAAAAAGGAGAGCACACAATACCAATACTTGTTCACGTAATGTGAAATGATGGTTTCCTGTTACAGATAAACCAGCCCTACGAGTCACAATGTTCATTTGCTAGATATATCTACAGCTATCAAATTCTGGAATTTTGTTCTAGAATTTTATTTGTTTTTAGTAATAATGAGAAACCTTACTTCTACTGCAACAGTTCCAGCCCAAGGCTGCAGTTCGAAGCATAAATACTTGGAAGTTAGTTATAACTGAAATCAATTGTCCTTACTTCATCCAAGTCAAATTAGGCCTAGACTACAGGACTGTCAAATACTGTTTTACCTCTACAACAGGTCTGAGCAAGAAGCCTGAACATCTCCAAAAGGGATCTATTAAATCCCTCTGCCCAAGCAGATAAACCAGTGGCTTGGTTGAAGATATTGTATTACTTTTCAACAGATTTCTTCGTTTTTAACAGAACCATTAAATTACTTGAGTTTTATAGGACAGCAGCACAATCCTACGAGCAGCAGTGCTGGCAAATTAGCAACTAGATTGGGTGGCACAACTACTAGCCCAGTTTCTGTTAGTCGCATGAGCTGAATTGTCACAAGATGACTGTCCAAAGGACTAGTTGCCTTCAGTAGGATTTCCCAGGTTGCTGACACTGGCTCATGGCAGAGATTGCTCTTATTCTCCTGGGCTTTTTCAGGTGATTTCCATTTCAGTTCCAAAATACCCAGTTAACAAGATTTACAGAATGTAGATGAAGCACTGCAGTATTTATAAGAACACTATCACACTAACCTAGGTTATCATATTAACATAGGAGTGCAGTTGTGGATAATCACCACTACCATCACAGCAGCAGCATTGCACCCAGCTGTTCTAAGACACAAAACTAAGCAGAAATGCAGTGCATTCATGGTGCAGCCTAGGCAGGCAAACTTACTTAGGTAACATTCTACAACAAGGATGGGAAATCTTTTTCTGGCCAAAGAGTGGCATTTCCTCATGGGCAACCTTATGGGGGCCACATGCAAATGTTGGATGTGACCAGAAGCAAGAGAAGGCGTAGCCAGAGACAGAAGTAGGGGGAACAACATATGTGCCCCTTAAATATATATAGTAAGCTATATTCCAGAGGTTTCTATATACGCACACCTCTCAAAAAGGTAAGCAAGAGACACTATCACTGTTCAAAGATACATGCCAGCCAGGCAGAAGCACTCAAGGATACAGAGCAGGGCTAGTGAGGTTGTGGCTTGGGCAGAATCCTGTGGGCCAGATAGACGCCAGAAGTATGGATTTGGCCCCCAACCTTGAAGTTCCCCATCCTTGATCTACAACATTAGACCATCACAGAGGGAGCTACATTGGCATAATTAATATTTTATTCTTGTCTGTGTGTACAAACAAATTCTACTTCCAGAGCAGCCAGTTGGCTGTCATAGCTATAGGCTCAGATTCTATATGCAGCCCAACCTCACTGATAAAAAGAACTGGGTACTGGGTTGCACATATATTGTGCTGGAAACAAACAGTAACAGAGGTGAGCAGAATACAAAAAAAAACAGGGGAGAGAATATTATTTTGCCCCAGAAAGGTAATTATGTCATCACACACAATTTTACTTTTTATAGACTTTACTTTTATAGAATGTTTTAGATTTAAACAGAAGGCAGGTCAAACAATTCTGTGTTGTGTCTACCCGTTACTGAAGTTGTAGAATTACTTTGGAAAATTCTACCTTGAACCAAAAAGGCAGATATACTGTTGAAAGATTAAAATAATCTTTTAATTCACAAAAAGGATGCTGAAGATTTCAAATAATGTGAATGCTTGTGCATTCTACAGGAATTTTCAGATACGAGACAAAATGAAACCCTCTCCACCAGTGTTAAGATAGCTATATATTCTCTGCCTTGAGTATTGGGTCCTAAGAAAGGAAAGTGTTGAGCATCTCTGTAATTTTGAATCAAGTACAGGCTTGTCAGTGAGTTTACTTGTGCTTCCAAGATGCAGAGCCTTTTGAAGACTCATTTTTAGCCTGGTTAATAATTATATTATTATAATTTTTGCCAAGTTGTGATTGAACGTTTCTCTGCTTGGCCACCCCATACTTCCTCCCCTAAATCCCTCTACTCACAGTGTCAGGTCCCTAGGGACAAATCCAGTTTTAGCCCTCAGGTGCATACAGATGGAGAAACACCTAAAAGGATGATCAGGCATGAAATATTTGCAAACAATATTTTCTGATATACATTTTACCTTCCTTGATATTTCCTGTTCTCTATTAGGGCTCTTTGAAGTTTTCTTAGATGCTTTCTTTGCAGTGATTCACAGACTACTGTATATCTGAATGGTATAATTTAGAAACCATGAACTAACATTGTTCCAATATATTATATGCTTCCTTTACCTTTGCTGTAGTCAGCAACCTTCTGCGAAGTTACATAAAGTTACCTGACAAAAGGTGACAGGCAGATCACATGATACACTGAGAAATTCTCCTGCAAAAGCTCAACTGAAATCAGTAGAAGCCATATAAGAGCATGACTGGGCTCCTCAAAAGACCATTCTAACAGGGTTTGTGCTAAATAATTGTGGACTGAATCTGGACACTACCAGTGCATGCTCCATGTTCTCTCTCTATGAAATGAATCTACAAGCTCTTTTTATTTATAAGGTTCCACTGGTTTCTGTGTTGCCAAAGGAATGGTTGTCAAACGTCTACAACCAATGAAATAATTACGGCCTCATTTGTGCATCATAGTAAAACATACGTTAATGGTTTACCACAAACGTGCTAATCATGCCTGCTTTGTTCTTCCCCACTAGCATGCAGAAAACTGTGGTCCCTGGTTTAGCACTGTGACCGAATCAGGGACCATGGTTTCCTTGCTCAAACAAACCAGGATCAATAAGCAAAGCACAAGCCTTGGCTGCAGACTGTGGTTTGTTTGGAAAATTATGGTTTACAGTTTCATAGGTTTATCTTAGACTGTGAGGAAATAGCTCACTTCTTAGTTTTAAGATTAAGTTTTAGAAAATCTTTTCTAAAAAATCTATAACCAAATTATTTTTCAAGGGGAATAAGTGATTTGTTGTCCTTATAATGTTAGAGCAAGGGCATCACCTGCTGCAAAAATGCTCACAAAATGGTAGTTTGGTTGTTCATTGATTAACCGCATTGGCTCCTCAAAACAAATGTAAATATAGAAATACTTTACATTGCAGAGGGATTGTCAACTGCAGAAGAACTGGCAACATGTGATAACTTTTCAAAATTCCCCTCCCACTTCCCACTCTGGAACACAACACCTCCAACATGTGACAACACCCCAGAATCCAACTGTTAATAATTCTGGTCTCATTAGCCCAATAAAAATCTGCTGCAGGGACAGTTTAGCAATGTGCATTTATTTTATTGTGTTAACACTTATGTAATACCTTTCACCAAAAAAATACATTCCAGAGGCAACAAACAATGCAATACAAAAATTACAATTAAAATTTCAATGTAAACACCTTCATTGTGTTACTTTGTTTTTATAGGAACCACAATAAAAATGTGTATTGTTAAAGTTACTTGAATGAAAAGTATTACAGAAATCATACTATAAGAAATGCCCCATCTAAAAATATGTTCTGTTGCCTGCCTGTTATTTAACACAAATGATGTTTGAAATATTAGCCAATTTAGTACGTTAGTATCTCCCTTAATGATATTTTAGATTATACTATGGAGTAATTTTTGACAGAATAAAACAGGGAACAAATATTTATTAGAATTAAAACCAACAATAGTGGTAATGTTGCTTTTGAACAGGTAAAAAAATAATGGTTAATGTCAAAGAAAGCACAAAAATTAACAGTTCAGCATACAACACAGATGATCTGGGATAAAGATCCTGCTTGCCAGAAAATTCACAAAAAAAGTAAATTCTGTCCAATTAAAACTGCTTCTGCCTTTCTCTGGGAATAATCAAATGTATATATTTGAATATAGAGAGAATCTCATTCTTCTGCTGATATACATGCAACATTATACAGAATTTAATACAACTTAGATTTCCCAAGATATCGCTCAAGTTATTTAATAGAAAGTCATCTCTCATTTACCATTAAATAAATATCTCATTTATTTAAAAATGTCTAGTATCTTCTGTGACATCTGATTAAACATGGTTATAGAGAATCCAACATGCAAGGATTTCCAGTTTCAACAGGAACATCACATTTAATCACAGTTTTCATTACACACACACAAATATACAACGTATCTAGATCTGCCAAACTTCACAAAATAGTTTTCCCAAGAAAAAAGCATGTGCGCACCCCAACAATTTAACTAAGAAAACATTTAACATTTGTTATCTGCTACATTTGTTATCGTAACATAAAAGCAGGGGGTTGGATCCAGACTAAGGCTTCAATCCAAAACACAGTTACCCAGGAGTAAGTCCCACTGAACCCAATGGAGTTTACTTCTAAGCAGCCTAAGTTAGTTCCCTTAACATCAATGGGACTTAAGTTGTGGCTAACATCCCATTGACTTCAGTGGGAGTATATGCAACTAACTTAGGCTGGATCCAACCCATAGAGCAGCTTTCCCCAACCTGATGCCCTCCAGGAATTTTGGACTACAGCTCCTGTCAGCCTCAGCCAGCATGGCCAAAAGTCAGGGCTGATGGGAACTGTAGTAACAAAACATCTGGAGGGTACCAGATTGGGGAAGGCTGACAAAGTATTAATATGAAAAACTTGTGCTATGCTTTTAGATAACCATGCTGCACATTCCTTCTGAAATACTTACCTTTGGCACAGAAGAAATGTATTCTCTCCCATCCAACTCCCAGTAAAAATAAAATAAATAAATCTTGCACCTATTAATTATTCATACACACTACAATAGTGAGCAAGAGAAGTTCAACTAGACTTTAGTTGGAATAAGACATGTGAAATGAATATTTGGATTAGATGATATCTAATTTAGTTGGACATGTAACTATTTGATCTTTTCTGATACTTAAACCTATCAATTTTACATTTGACCCATACAAATTAAAAAAGGATCAGTGGTAAACCCATGTGTGAGTGTGCATATGATACACTAATAAGAATATATTTCTATATATAAATACATACCCAGATTTCACTCTCTAGTGGGTACAGAGGTTTGCAATGGAAAAACTGATCATCATAGAAACTAGAAGCATATGTGGTGATGAGAATAAACAGCAAATGAAAAACTGCTGAGTCCCCAGGAAATATTGTATGAAAACCCCAAAAACTATGGCAGCAACCCATTCTGCATTGTGGATGTGTACAGTCAATTTGGTATGGGGTTGCAGACAATTCTATATTTCACAAAAGGGATAAAATAGAATCAGACACTGTTCAAGATTTCCACAAAGCCATAAATGTTAGAGAACTTGGAGGTTGTTCTCCAAAATAAGCTAGATTTTTCACCACCACTTACTTCTTGCCCATTTATTAAATCACAGTGCAAGAGAGACTAATGTACTACTCAATGTCTCCCTTTGTAAAGGCAAGCCCCAAATGTCGACACGGGGATAGTTGATTTGGAATTAAGGGGAAAATTTGTGGGGTAGTTTTAGAGGAGTCCAAATTATAACCTGTTTTTTGCAGCTGAGTTGCCAGAATTGGCACAGGTTTAACACACTGTAAGCAATATCACAGAGGACGGAGAATGTTAATGTTTAGCCAGACGTTATTCAGATGGTGTGTCACAAACTAGTATAGTTACATTAACACACAACTTCTGAGTATTTTACTTCAAGTGATCAAGGTACGTGTGTCAATTAAGTGATTCAACTATGACTCACACAACACTGAATTTTCAAGTGTAAAATCATACCAAAATCTTGTAAGGTTGTCACTGACATCACAGGAGAGCAACTGTCTGGGGAAGTCATTACAGGCATCTTGTACTGCCAGCACATGTGGCGCAAGAGTGAAAGGTACATCACTGAGAAGTTCCAGCATAGAAGAATTGCTTTCCATATTCTGATTTTTCTCTGTCCCCACCTCTGTCAACTTTGGTTGATTGGTTGAATTTGTCTAAGGAAACAGAAGAAAATTTTTTATATAAATCATGCATTTGTTTGCAGTGGCCTTTTCCCAACTATAGTAGTAGCGATTGGCTAGAATAAAACTAAAAAGGCCAAATCATGCCACGGTGTGGCCCAAGCTCAGCTCATGACCAATAATGACCAGTAACAAATTGAGCATCTCCTGTGAAGAATGAAATCTGAGAAGACAGGGAACATTTGTGTGTGAGGATGGAGGAAGCAGGTGATCTTTCAGCTAAGTGACTGGCAACATTATGTCTACATGGGCACTGCTGTTAGCTGAGCATCTCTCTTTAAAAAGGCATCTGCACAAAGCCATTACTTTAATCAGATAGTGATCTAAACAGACAAGAGTTATTCTAAAGGTTCCAGTATTCATTTACATGACTCAATCCTGTATCAGCAAGTCTTAAATTAGATTACAAGGCCCTTTCCACACAAGCAGTTTACTATACTATAAATGTGCATTTGTTTCTCTTTGGTGTTCACAGCCTATACAACTTTCTTCAAGATTTTTTGTCAGAGGGAATACTGCATTTTTCAAGCGACAAACAATAATATTTTGTAGCTGGATCATCTGATTCTTTCACCAGACAGTGCATTTATTGCTGTTGTGATTAAGCAGGGTCAGGTGGCCTGAAGGAAGAAAAGGTCACCAAGATTTGTATTGTTTCTCTGAACAATAAGACCACAACTGTGTGTGCTGGATCAAATCACGGGTCCACTCTCCCCTCTAACAGAAAATGTACCATAGTGTATGCTGCCCTTGTCTAACTGCATAAAAGATAAATCCCTAGAGTCTCGTTTTGTTTGCTAAAACAACACCCTAGGGAACACCTGTTTGCTGCTTAATTGTTGCACAAATGTAGGATTTCAAATAATGACCCATATTAACTTGACATGTGAGGGAAAACATGTATAAAGTTAAGTACACTTAAAAAAAAAAGCTGGAGAAATGCAGGTAACTTAATACATTTTCCAAATCCATTTATTCCTCTTCCTTACAAATTACATGAAAAGAATTCTGAAGAAATGCTACACTGACAACAATAGAAGTTAGTATTTTATAGAGGCACTACCGTGTAGTAATGAATGATTTACAAAAATGCTGTTCTGAATCTTTAGCAGACAAAAGAAAGGTTCAGCTCTTGTTTTTAAACTGCTCAGCACCCTAATTATGGCAATGTGCAACACATTGTTTTATTCAGCATTGCTTTTGCATGCAGCAGGCTCCTCTTCTTCTGGTGCTGGGTGCCACACCCAGCTCATTTGGAGAAGTTCATTTAGCTAAACAAGGATTAACATTTCAGCCTTGTGGGCAATGTATGCAAGTGCACAGCTAATCTCTCAGAAAGTCAGGGTGCTTGAGAAAAAGAACTCATTTATAAAAGCAGGAAATGAACTTACCAGAAACTCTACCGCTACCAAGCTAAGGCTCTATGCCCACACATCTCAAACACACAAACAAGAAAATGCAGTCCTGAGAGTCTCACAAAGACTCTCAAGACTGCAGACCTAGGAATAAGCCCCACGGAACTCAGTAGTACTTACAGTACCTCGACCAATGCTCTCAATTTACAAATGGTAAATTGTAATTTCGTTCTGTATGATATTTTATTTTGAAACACAAACTCAAAATCAATTATTGTAAGGTGACATTGATTTTATGTTGGGAAATGTTTGTAAGAAACATAAAAAACTGAAACATGTCGCTTGCAAAAGTATTTAACCCCCACACATTAATATTCAGTAGAGCCACCTTTTGCTGCAATAGCAGCTTTAAGTCTTTTGGGGTAGGCATTTACCAGCTTTGCACACAGTGTCGGAGGGATTTTGGCCCATTCTTCTTGGCAGATTTGCTCCAAGTTGTTCAAGTTGGTAGGACGTTGCCAGTGGACCGCAATTTTCAAAGAGCACCACAGATTCTCAATGGGATTGAGATCAGGACTTTGACTGGGCCACTGTAGGACATTCACCTTTTTGTTCTTGAGCCACTCCAATGTTGCTTTGGCCTTGGGCTTGGGATCACTGTCCTGCTGAAAAGTGAATTTCCTTCCAAGCTTCAGTTTTTTAGTGGACTGCAGCAGGTTTTCTTGCAGTATTTTCCTGTATTTTGCTCCATCCATTCTTCCTTCAATTTTAACAAGATGCCCAGTCCCTGCTGATGAGAAGCATCCCCAAAGCATGATGTTGCCACCACCATATTTCACTGTAGGAATGATGTGTCTTGAGGCATGAGCAGTGTTGGGTTTGTGCCACACACAGCGCTTAGCACATACATAGTTTTAGCCAAAAAGCTCTATCTTGGTCTCATCTGACCACAAAACCTTTTTCCACATCGCAACTGGGGCACTCTCATGCTTTCTGGAAAACCCCAGATGTGCTTTGAGATGGTACCTTTTGAGTAACGGCTTCTTTCTTGCCACCCTCCCATACAGGCCAGTGTTATGCAGAGCTCTTGATATGGTTGACTGGTGTACCATTACTCCACTCCTAGCCAGTGAACTCTGTAGCTCCTTCCAAGTGATTGTTGGCCTCTCTGTGGCTTCTCTCACAAGTCTCCTTCTTGTTCGAGTGCTGAGTTTTGAGAGATGGCATTTTCTTGGCAGTGCCTGGGTGGTGTGATGCAGCTTCTACTTCCTGATTATTGATCCAACTGTGCTCACTGAGATATCCAAACATTTGGATAATATTTTGTACCCTTTTCCTAATCTATGCATTTGCATTACATTATCTCTCACTTCTGTAGAATGCTCTTTGGTCTTCATTTTCCTTCAAATCCACGGCCTGACCAATGATCCTTCAACAGTGGGGTTTTTATCCTGACAATGTGACAGCAACTTTGATGGTTCACAGGTGGAAGCCAGTGGTAAGGTAACTGTGTCCTCGACAGGGCAATTTCTTTCATCTGTGTAAACTGGGAGCTTCTACAGCACAGGGGTTGAATACTAATGTAAGCAACAGGTTTCAGTTTTTTATGTTTCTTACAAACATTTCCCAACATAAAACCAATGTCATCTTATAATAATTGATTTTAAGTTTCAGTGTTTCAAAATAAAATATCATACAGAACATAATTACAATGTACCATTTGTAATTCAGTAATATGAGAGCATTGGTCAGGGATCTGATTACTTTTGCACGGCACTGTATTTCTGGGTAGACATGTATAGAATTGTACTGTTAGTTAATTACAGTTTGGATATATAACCCAAAGTAATGGTTGTACTGTGATGTTATTTCTCTGGGCAATAAACACCAAGCATAATGCAAAGTGACATCTAATGCCCTGGCACAGTTTGCCATTCTTTGTTTAGTGAGTCTGAGTTCTGAAATAGTCTGTATGAAAAATACTAGAGCTACCTTTGCCAACTTGGTGCCCTCTATAACTCCCATCAGCCCCAGCAAGTTGGTGAAGGTGACTCGAGACCAAGTACACACACACTGTAGTTGCACATATACACTCTAGCCTAGATTGGATGTAAAATGTATTAACTATCAGATTCAGAAGCCTGAAATTATCATAAAGTAGAATTGTACAGAGGCCTCTGTGACAATTTTTGCATTTTGAAGTCACTCATTCCTTCTGTGCCTAAATTTCCTTCCATTTTACTTTTTTATTTGGTCTTTTTCTATCATCTTTTTAACAATCATGCTATTAAAGGAGCTTCTCTCCTGTTTAGTGTTATATTCTTCCTTCTCTCAGGTGCATTGTTGCAATATGAGGAAACGGTAAGGCAACACCAACAACGCAGTAGTGTGAATGTCTTTCTTCTCTAGCAAGATTTCAGTTTGTAAAACCAGCCAGAAGCAAAGCTCAATGGAAAGTAAAGGGGGGGGAGAGGGGGGGTCACTATACCCACTGGCTCAGTCCCTTGTTTCTCAAACATCAGACGGCTCTAATTAACTGTTTCTAGTTCACTCTGTGCTGACCCTGTCCACCCTGGGACAGTGGTTCCCAACCTGGGGTCCATGACCCCCAGAGGAGCCAGAAAGTCATGGGGGGGGCGCGAAGAGCCAAGAAAGGAATTATTTATTATTATTTTTAAAAGTCTTCAGGATGGCTGAAACAAACTGAGCAAGTGCGAGTGACCTCCATCCCTGGCTCCTCGCCCGGCCCCACAAGGAGACCAGTTGCTGATTGCTCTTCCTGAGCTCCCAGCTCCTTAACCCTTATGGAGAAGGGTAGCCCCAGTCTTTGCATGCTGTGTGGATCAGTGGCAGCAGAAGCAGTAGCAGAAAGAGAGTGCAGATATGGTGGCGAACCTGTACAGAGTGGGAGGTGTGTGTGTAGAGGGGGGGGGCTCTGGCCTTCTCACAACCCCTTCCCATAACCCACCAGACTCCTACAATGTGAACAACAGAGAAAGAGACATGCAGCAGCGGCAGCACACTCTCCCCTCCCCAAGCATTTTCCTGTAGTCCCACACAGGCCATTACCAGGCTAAGGGAAAGGTGGTGGTGGTGGAAGGGGGTGAGGGACAGAAAAGAAGGGGAGGTCACTCCTCACCCCTTTGCCGCAGAAACAGGGGGAGAGAAAGAGGTGTCAGTTGAGGAGGATTTCACCCTCACGTTCCCTGTCTACTTCCCTCCACTCCCTCTTATGGGACACCCTCCCTTTGGTGTAAGGGGACAGAAAGAGGGAGTGAGGGAAAGAAGAGGAGTAGGACCATGTGTATTTGTTTTGAGGTCTCACTGCCACTACAGGTCTCTCCAAAAAAGGAAGCACCTAGAATGGACACACAGCCCACTTTACTCCAACCCTCCCTCCCTGTCCTCATCTCCCGAGTACCCTCCCAGCCACCACCACTTCTTACTTTCTGCCTTCTTTTGACCCACCAAACCTCTCCCCCACCCACAACTTGCCATGTCTTTCCTCCCTCTAACACTGCCCCTTCCTTCGCATTATGCCTGTCTCTCTTTTTCTTCTCTCTCTGCCCATTCACACTCGCTGCCTCTACCCCCAGCGCCCAAGTTCGCTCCTGTTTTGATTTTGCATATAGGCTTGCGTGAACCATGTGTTTAAATTTAATATATATATTTTGGGGCTTTAATTTCCTGCCAGGCAGATTTCTTTCTCTCTTCTGCTGCTGTTTCTCTACCTGCATGTAAATCATGGTGATGGCCAGAGTAGCAGGAGGAGGAGGACCAGCAATTAACATGTGGGGGTCATGACATTTTTTGAGGTTCTGGAGGGGGTCTCATACTCATAAAGGTTAAGAACCACTGCTCCAGGAAGTAGAGAATTGTTTTTGTCCCATCTCTTAATAAGCCCAACATGAAATGTCATGTGCATCACAAATAAATCAAGTATACCTCCCATATAGTACCTTGCCCCGAGAGTGACCTGCAGAAACTGTGCCACTTAATAAAATCACAGAGCAGGAAAATGGCTCTTAGAAATGGGTAAAACAAATTGTAGATGGAAAGCCATGGGAATTTAACACAGCTTCATAACAGACATGGAGTCCTTACGAAGTTAAAGTTGTCTTTATTTTGTATCAAGGCTCGTTTAAGGAGCAATCCAAACCCAAGGTCCCCTGGGATGAGCAGAGTTTGGAATAGGTGGATCTCTGGCTCAACCTGGGCTCAGCTGTGGCTATACCAGCTGAACTCCCTTATCCCAGCTCAGCCCGAGATATGCCAATGCAAGTCTACCATCCTGAAAAATCTAAGTCCCCAAAAAGGGGTATTCCAGAGGAAGGGTGAGACAGGGCAAGGGGAGACTTACCCCATTCCAAATTCCATTCAGTTCAGTCACATAACCTAACAACCCAGTGGAATGTACATTGGCAGAAAGTGCGGTGTAAGTCAAATTCTATTTTAAAGTCCCTCTCTGGCTCTGCTGTCAGGAGCCCCACTTCGGAACAGAGTATGGAACAGGGGTAAATTACCCCTGTGTAAATTATGCTGACTTCCTATAGTTTGGATTGCTCTGCCAGTTTCTCTTTGTTCAGATTACATTATTATATTCAAATAATTTGAATAGGTACGAAACCTCAACTAAAGATGTTCTAAAAATCCATTTTGTAGCAAGTTCCTTAGAAGTAGTTTAAAGGATTTTAGCTTATACGTAAGTAGCTCAAAGATTTTAGCTATACAATTCCATTTTTAAAATGAACTCTGTGTACATTACATGGTAAACATGTGTGTACACTTATGTAGGACAAACAAGCTGTGTCAGGATGCAACTGTCCCAATCATCTTTAAAAACAGTGGGTTGCATCCAGTTGTGTTACTCCAAGGATGGAAAGCTCTTTGATTCAGCAGAGATTTCTGTGAATGGAAGGGGGGGCATTTCTACACATTTCCCCTTTCTCCTGAAGCCAGTGCCACCTCCAATATTTCCAAAGGGTCCTTCAACCTACTGGAGCAGGTTGAGTTGGGGAGCACAAGAAGGCTACAGAAGGAAGAGGGGAATCAGCAAAAATGCCTACACCTCTTTCCACTCATAGAAGCCTCTGTTGGATCAGACAGCCTTCTGCAAACGAAGGGCCACAACTAGCTACAATCTGTGTGGCATTTGGACTATAATCTAGCACACTTTTGTGAACTGCAAAGTTGTGAGAACAACCTTAGGGGGACCACATGTCAGTGCTGGGTGGGGCCAGGGGCAAAAATGGGTGGGGCAATGGTTATAACTCTTACTTTAGTACAATATGACACATTCTGGGCATGAAATAGCCAGAGGTTTTTGGTGCACGCGCGCACGCACGCACGCACACACACACTCTGCCATCCAGATAGGCAAGAGGCATTATTATAGATCCAAGGATTCATTCCTGCCAGGCAAAAGCACTCCAGGACAGTGCAGAGCAGGACCAGTTGGGGGTATAGCTAGGGGAAGAAGGTGGCCTAGGAAAAGTCCCAAGGGCCTGACAGAGTGCCATGGAGGCCCACATTTGGCCCCCATACCTATCCATTCTGGACAGTTTCACAGCATTGTGGCTACCTGAAAAACTGACACCTCCAAAATACATCATAAAAGATCCAGGTAAACTGTAATTTGCAATGAACTCTACTGAAGTAAAAACAACAACAACAAACCACTAAAGCAGGCCTCTGAATCCTGGTCAAGTAAGTTTGCCTTTGGGGTACTGAATTCCTATGAGCAGAACATGCATAATAAAACATAATAAAAGAAGTGCTCCTTCTAGAAGGAAGTACAGGATATAAATTTTATTAATAAATAAAAGCAGTAGTAATAGTAGTAGCAGTAGTAGTAGCAGCAGCAACAGCAGCAGTAGTAATACAAACTTGCACAAAAATGTATTTAATTAATTAACGTACATCCCACCCTTCCTTCAAAAAGGAGCCCGGGCGATAATTATAACTAGAGAGTTTAACACCAGGAAAAATGAACCAGATCTAGTACCTACACACTAGTACAAGGCTGTCTGAAAAGGTACAGGTCTATACGGAAGATCTTATCAAGCTAAGTTAACCTTTACTTCTCAACCCTAGTAATAAACGAAACTTTCCCCTACCTTTCCTTGGAGAAACAACAATGGTGACAAGAACAAGGCCAGTATCTGTCAACCCCACAATGTTATGCCAACTCTAGCAGTACTAAGTATGGAAGCACAGGACAGCACCTTATCAATTCTGTTAACTCGCCAAGCTGGTTCCAACATGCATATCACAACAAAAATGTATTGCACAAAGTCAAGGTTATAAAAATGGCTTGTCCTTCCATGCTTGTATCTTTCAAGCACATCGTTTACAGCAGCATGCCTGGAGAATCTGATACTCTACATTAGTCATGCCGATTCTCTTTAACACTCAACTTTATCCAACTTGTCCCATTACTGAAGTGTGGGGCATTCAAAACATATTCTTCAGAAGTTTCCTATGTAAAATACTGTCAAGTGTAGCCATCACAATTTCCAACTAAAGTGAAATGTCATTTGCAAATAATTCAGAAGAGCCTCTTTAAAAATTACATTAGAAATTCAGGAACCTATAAAGAAGCTACATTTACAGCCGGTGATAAACGTGTATCCCCATAAACAAGCTCTTTTCTTTTTCAGTAATGATTTCTCAGCAGCCAGTATATAAATATGTATGTTCGCAATTCAAAGAGATGAGCAATAGTACAGAATCCTACAATGAAAAGCTTGTGTTTGCAGACAGAACTACAGTGGCAAATATTAACAACGTAGGGAAAATTGGCTGAGACTCAATTATTTCTGAGGCTTTCAAAAGTAGCACTGAGTCCACAGCAGTAATTCAGTAATGAATTATATTCAGACAGGAGAGTAAGCAGAACAAAGCAGCTACAGCATAAGGTTTAGATGGAAAGCCCAGGTTCAAATCCTTTCTGGCCAATGAAGTTTTCAGGGACAGTGGGTGGCTGTAGTTTGTAGTGGGTGGCTGTAGATCTCATATTGCCACCCAATCTCATGGGCTGAAATTTCACCGAGCCTGAACATGCATAATTCTGGGCCCCACCTCAGGCTATGGCATCCCTAGTATAAATTCCTGATCTCCTAACATCCTCTGGCATCATGGTAAAGCAAACTATAGCTTACAATGAATGAACAGTGAAATGTTGGTACACACAGCTAAAACTGAGGCCCAACTCACTCCTCACTTTCTGGGAGGAAACAGACCAGAGCATTAGCTTAGTGTTACATGCAACCAGCACTCACGGTTTGTTTCTATCCAAACAAACCATGAGAGGAAGCCAAATCAGCATGATTGCTTAGTCACGGTAAGCCATAGTTTCGCTTGCCACAATGTGTGAACCAAGCCACTGTGGTCATGCAGACAGAGCCCATGTGTTGTATGTGCAGAGGGCTCTATGCAGATCTTCAGCTGAAATCATGGATATCAATGGTGGAGTCTGCTACTGTGATCCTACTTCCCCCCCCCAAATTCACTGAATGCATGATCTTCATGTGCACAAGGTTTGTGGGGTGTATTTCAGCTGTCTGCTATATAAGAAGAGCTCTGGGGGATAGAACCAAATGCCTGCCAAAGCATCCTGTTTCCCACACATATGCCAACCATATTGCTCTTGGAAGCCTGGAATCAAGCCATGAGGCCAACCGCCTCATCCCATTCTTGTTCCCAGCATACAACTGGTAATTTGGAGGCACACTGTTTCTGAACCCAGAGGTAGTCACTGACAGCCTGAACCACTTGCCATCACTGAAAGGGCTTCTCCTCCTCCTGGGTGGATAAAGATTACCTTTTTACCACATACTCTACCACACGTCTGCACCTTACTTACTTAGAAATAATAGCAATTAATTATAGCATTTTCCTTTTTGAAAGAAGAGAAGGAATGTTTACATAAAGTGTGGATGTCCTTGGGAAGATTTAATTTGAATCCAGATGAAGCATGAGAGTGGTTGTTCTCTCAGAGATCATGAAGTACAGTCAACATAAAGCTTGAGAACATCCTGTGGGGATGTACAAGGTGTCCTGCACATTATAGAGAGACTTACATGCCAATTTGATGGAGAAGTTTTGCTTTTCTTTGGAAGTCTGTAGTAGTTTTCCTTGATTTTCTTTAATCAGACATAAAGGTTGGAAATACTACATTGTCCAAAAAACTGGGGCCAAAACACATCAGCATTCTTCAAAACAACTTATGAAAAAGCTGAGAATAGAAGCCACTATTCTGAAAGACAGCTGGTTTTGACTGTTCTTCATTTCCCATAGCTCAAATATCTCAACAAGGTTTGCAAAATGAAGCTTTTAGCTACATGAGGCTGGACAGCATACTTTTGGGATCCAAGAAATCTTAAGTCAGTTCACAAGAAAAGTGTCTCTCAAAACTCCTGTCAACTGCTATGGTGCATTTTGAATTGCCCCTCTAAATCTCTTTTATTGGTTTTAGGGGGAGACTTCCTGTATTTTCACATAAGCAGGATCTTCTTCAGTAGCAATTTGTGAACATGTGTCTGAGAATTGTAGCAAAGAACAGCTAATTCAGTGTTGGCATCACTTCTGCTCCGAAACTGAGTGCCATCACTGTTCGGATCTATTTAGGAACTGGAAAAATCAAATAGAGGCTGAAATCATCATCCTATTTCCAAATATTTGCAAGGGCTATTGCAAAAAATGGAAAGCCATTGTGATAATAGAAATACAAAGTGCTTGAGAAAGGTTGCATGCTCAATAATTCCTCTGAATCAGCTTAATTATTACGAGAAAGGGCAGAAAAGCATGCAGCAGGGATTGATTAAATGATAGCAACTTGTACTGCACTCCCTGGATCTTTAATGTTGCTCTACTACAGCTGCTGCTAAGATTCCTTAAAGCTCTGCTCAATCCCATGAGCCAATCACTCAATTCAAAGAGGCAGAAGAGAGATGATCACACAGACTTCAAGATAAATTCCCTCCCTCTCAAATTCTTCTCTGTCCCCTTGAACAATCTGAAATGGATCTTTCTGAATATCAGCATGCAGGCCACACACACATTCTTTAATTCTGTGCCACAACACACACTCAAGCACAAAAGTTTAGTATGGAGAACAATGTAACATCTTAAGAATCTTAGTTTTCTCATTATTTTAAAAGGAAATTTGTAGTACTTATGACTGCCAAGTTTGCCTTGAAAATGCATGGGCAATTCTTGAAGCTAGAGAGGGAATTCAGCAAGATTTCTAATGGGCAGGGCACTTTCTGTAACTCGACGATGATGAAAAATATGCAAACATAGCAAATGTGCTAAAATGGCATGATTTATGTAGGTTTTTCTTGATGCCTTACTGCAAGAGTGTGTGTGTTTTAAAAAATCACACATATCCAGTCCCACTCCATTGCCTCTTCAGTAGCAACCTGACCTCAAGCCTTTGGCTCTCTGACACAGAGAGTATGCAATTCTGGTTTAGGATGCATACACCCCAAGCTGAGTCATATCCTCTGGTTCCCCAGATAGTTCAAACCAGAGCCTGCTCTCTAGCTTTCTTCAGCCATACAGAGGAGATGTGAAGTTTGAGTCTTTCTCATGCCCTAAAGAGCAAAGCATAAACAAGGGTCAATAAAATACAGTGTTTACCACTTGCCAATAATGATCACTGGCTCCTTTTGAAGAACAAACTCAAAAAAGTATTACAGTACTGACTTCAAGAGCCTGTTTGGGAGGTCAAAGAGCAAGACAATAAACTGAGCACTTGATTCATTTATTTGCTGGTATATTGCTGGGTTACATATTTGATGAACCAGCTGGTGCAGGAATTGTCTGACATTGGAGAAAAATGAACAGTTTTTCAAAGTTACTTTTGAAATCCTCTTACTCAGAAAGAGGGTTTATTAAATTACATATATTTGGTCAACATTATGAAGATTCCCAGCATAAAGAAAGTAGATCTGTGGGTTATATCCAATGATATCCCCTTGGCACAAGCACTTCCGCTTGCATAACAGAACTTTCCCTCCCTCTTTTCTCCCCGCCCCCCTAATCTGCTCCAGAGAATTGGACGAACCCCAGATCAGATTGGGGGGACACATGAGGGGTACAGACGGAGGGAAAGTTCCAGTGCACAAGTCCTTTGTTGGATATAATCCTGTATGTTTACCTACTAGATACTGATACAAAATCCAGTTGAGCTATGTACAGCCACACAGGTGACAAACAGGTCGAATACATTTAAAATGAAAAACAAAACCAACTTTTTAAAGTCTTGTGCTGGAAAATGTATTTAGCCTAATTAACAGGTTCGGTTTCAGCATCCAGCACCTCAGACAGATGTGGAGGCTCCAGGGCTC
The DNA here is from genome assembly GCF_030035675.1 of Rhineura floridana. Taxonomy (NCBI): domain Eukaryota; kingdom Metazoa; phylum Chordata; class Lepidosauria; order Squamata; family Rhineuridae; genus Rhineura; species Rhineura floridana. The sequence goes on from NC_084489.1 coordinate 50,718,996, forward strand.
ACTGGTTCTGACATAAGCTCCAGGCCCATCCACCCACCTCTATCTGGGGCCAAGGCTTACCAAGTCATCAGCACATCTTGCCCCACTCATTTTGCCAAGTGTTGTGATGGACCAGGCTTAGCTATGCTACCTGTAGGGGGAAAAAGCTGGGATATGCACTTGGAGAGGGCCGACAAATGCAACAATAGACTGAATAACTACTCTCTAAGAAGCTGAAGGAAGAGAAGATAACCAAGTGAAAGTGTGCACTAAGAAGGCATTTTCCAAAGATGTGGAAGAGAAACAAAATACCCTGGGTTTGAGGAAGACCACACCTTTAACACAACTCTTTTAATCAATTTAATCAATCAAGATCCAACAGCTAGCTATGTTGCTGAGACTCAGAACATGGAAAGATCTTGGTGAATAAGTAAACACAGTGCTACTGGTACTTTTATACAGCTTCTGGCAGGAATGCACATGCCAGGCATGATCCAGCACAGCATGTTATGGTATGGCAACAGACTTTTTAAGCCAGGCATTTTGGATCAGGCATGCCCTTGCACACAAGTTACTTCTCAGACATCATGGAAGTCCAACCAGCAGTCCCCTCAATCTGAGAAGGGAAACTATACTGGCAAGAGATATCTCTTGCCAAGGTGAGGGACTGCAGCCCTAGAAGAGGGTTGATCCATTCCTAGAACACATCCTGGGAGTTTGAAAGAAGTGAACTGGCAAGGTTGGCTTTACCGTTAGGAAAGGTAAGGCAGCCCACATTAGGCAGCAGATTTGGGAGGTACTATTAAAGTGCAGTAAAACTGCCAAGCACATTCCAATGGACATAAGGGTGTCATTTAGATTTTCTGCATCAGGTATCAAAATGTCTGAATAGACTTGCCATGTCTCTCCTAAGTCTACCAACCAAATATTGTGAACAAGAACAGACCCCAGCCTAGAATAACTCCAAGAAAACACCATATCCTGACAGGAAAGACGGAGAGAGACACACACCAACTTGGATCAACAGCAACTACAAATGTGGTACAGCTGAAAAATTAGTAAAATATTAACAGATGCCAATCAGTTTGTATAGATCAATTTGACAACTGAATATCCCCTACAGCTATCACTGTTATCGATCACAAATTGAAAATACACATATAAAAGCCCTATATGAACTGAAATTGTCTAACTATTGGTCTGAACTTAATAGCCATGCCTGTTTAAATGAAAAAAGAAAAAGAATAAAAGCAGGTACAATGTCAACTTTCAGAAAGCAGGGATTAAGTAGACCCTGAGGGATTTATTTTGCCCATTAGACATATAAGGCACTCACTAAAGCAGGAGGAGAGGATAGAGAAGAATTAGTGCAACAAAGGATAAGGTTGGAGGACGAATATGTAAATCAGTTTTACAGAAACTGTATTTGGATGTCTCCTTTTTATAACTGACAGGAAGCATCAATACATTTGGCATCTGTTAAAGAAAAGCACATCTGGCTATTCGTGCACAATGTGACGTCAAATAAGCAACCATGAGCGACTTTTACAGGGTGACAATAGAAAAAATACAAACCACAGGAGTTATTTCTACAACTACCTTCTTTGTTTCTTGCACCAGTCTCCCCAGAGGCACCTAAACACAGACACTTAATAAGCTTTATAAATCCTAATTCATGATCATGACATCTGTCAAATATTTTATTTATCTTCACAGGCATTACATACTATATAATTGGTTGCTACAAGAAACCTTCCACCCAAAAAACCCTCCAAAGAATTATTCTCCTAATTTTCTTAATGAATCAAAGATGGTATTAAAAGGGAAGGGAGAAATGACAGTTCTGAACTGAACTCTGGCACTGAAACTTAGGCCCCATCTGCACCCAGAGCTACAATTCTCAGAGTCGTTTAACAATCAATCCCTTTTCCCAGGGAACGTTGGGAATTGTAGCTGTGTGAAGGGAAGAGGGGATCTCCTAACAGCTCTCAGCACTCTTCACAAACTACAGTTGCCAGGTTTATTTGGGGGAAGTCATAACTGTTTAAAGTGATATAATACTGCTTTAAATGTATAATGCAGATGGGGCCTCAGAGTTCCTTATTAAGAGGCAGGGCTCTATATTCTGACATTAAGATTCTAGTGACCAAAAGAATGTGGTCATTTAGACAAGGGCTATGAAAAGAGGGAAATGGTAAGGCTACAAAGTCGACATAAGTGGGCAGCAGATGAAGCAAGATTTTAAAAAACAGTAGGCAAGAGTATCAGCCAGAGATTTAATGCCCAACAATTCAGTAAAGCAGTGTTTGGAAACTCATCCACACAAATGACTGTTAATGAAGATTTCTATAGTACTTTTCCATGTACCAAGTCATTGACAATCCTTTTTGCATTTATCCTTAACAATCATGTGAAACAAAGTTAAGCTATAATCCATCAAGTTGCCCAGGGCAATGGTTGACAGAGATGTTGAACTTGGGTCTCCCAGTCCTAGCTCAATACCATCTTGACATATATCTATCCTAATGCAGTGCATTTGTCATCCTACAATAACCATATTAATTATCATAAAAAGCTGAAAGTCTCACAATTTAAGAGCAAAGACCAGAATTAGTAGAACAAGTGGATTTCCCAGTACTCTCCCCTGTTCTCCAAAGGTTAATTTCAAGAGAGAGAAATGTGTAAAGGAAATATGATTTCTTTTCTTGATCTTACAGTCTTTTTTGGTATATAATTTAATTGTTTAAAATTCATATTTTGTTAAACTAGGAGAATGGATCCAGGTGACATAGTCACTATAACAAGGCATATAATTCTGCCAGGCTATTTGTAGAAGTACAGTTTCTTGCTTAACCTTCTTGCCGCTGTCCTCTTGAAGGTCTTAGTTCTGGTTCAGTAAATTGCATTGAGTTGCACATCACTGAAAAGTCAACTTTGACCCATTACTAGAAATTACAACTTGGGAGACCTTGTCCACTGTCACCCCTTGTAGATGAGCAATACCATCTTCATGGATGCTTCTAAACCCAGGAAAATTACTGTGACCAAGGCTTCAGAGCTCATAAATGTCAGCCCTGCCTATAAGCAGTAGAAGAGAGATGAAGTCCAAGGCAGAATTTGGAAGCTATTCTCAAACACTTGGGTTCAAAGGGGTCACATGGACAAAAAGAGAACGTTTCTCAGGGATACATGATACATTTAACAATTGCGATTATGTAGGGCAGGTTCCTGCACATTAAGCAAACATTTATGCATTTGTTAAGGGATAAAACTGGAAGTGTTTGGGTGCATATCCATGCGCAATGTTTTGCAAAGAACTTCTTGACGTGCAAATACATGAAATATGACTCAGAAGTAGCTGTGCCTTCTTGTTTATTCTTAACTACACAAGCATTTCTGCCTCCATTTCAATACATAGCTTCCAACACAAACATTTATCAACTTTACAGTTTGTTCTTTGCAATCCATAGGCATGGAAATAAAGATTTAAACATCAGTCAACGTCTGCAAACTTTCTGGAAATAGTGATCTATCTCTTTTATTCCACATCCATTTATTGCAATGTGATAATTTATTATTTATGCTTGACCACCTCAAAACTAAAATGCACCTAGCATCATTCATTACCATGCTTTTAATGGCTGCAAAAGCTATGGCCTGATTTTCATAGTTATATATACAGGAAAAAAACATTTTACTAGGTAGCGTAAATGCCTACATAGTAGTCAAATGTGTGTGCCAACCAATGTTGACTTCTCTGGCTTTTATAAATTATGCAAGCCTATTCTGAGGTTTGCATATGCTCAATAACCAATAACAACATCAAAACAAACCATTTTAGAGGTTTTAGTGAGCGGTAAAAGTTGACAAAAACTGATTATTTGATCTTAAATACCTTTATTTAAATACCAAATACACCTGCCTGTAATTTCTATAAGGGAACACTTGCTAAAATTATTGTTTCATAGCACAATTTTGCATTTTTCATCTAGCAAATTGTTCTCAAATTTTGGGGAGTGTCACCCCAGCCTAATCATTTTCCATCCTTGTAAGGCATAAAAGCTGCCAATTAATTGGTCATGGAATCCTATTCTGCCTCTGCTATAAGGGTCAAAGCATCTTAAAAATAAGCAGCACAGAGAATAAGGATTCTCGGGATAAGAAAAATACTACCAAAAGCAGTTTCTGTGTACACACAGTATGATTGCAGAAGAGTACAGACACAAATGGGAGTGTTTCTTTTTTCCCGTAGGATGATCCCTCAAGAAAGAGTTGAGAAATCCACCATATTTGTCAATGGATCTTCTCAGAAAAAAATGATGTGTATGACCAGTCCTGACATAATATTCTTCATGCATATGTCTCTACATAAGCTCACCAAACAAAAATTAAATTGGTGGCAGGCAATGAGGTCTAGCTGTTACTCTACATGCCATTTAAAGAGGTTTAGTGGTAAAAAGCAATAGCAGGACTATGGGCAGCAGCAGTCCTGTGACATGGTTCAGACAAATTCAAGTTTTGTCTGAAGCTATGCACACAACCTTAGTTACCTGTAATTCACTTGATGGTTTTGCCCTCCTTATTTTTTACTTTGCTTGACAACAGTCTTTTAAGCACAAAATAATTCTTCCTTGTTTCAATCACCAATGGGCCTTCCAAATTCTTCTCATCAACAATGAACTATTTGTGCCTTCTAATTTTCTTTGTTTGTTTAATTTGTCAAAGTACACAATATTGTGACAGCACTGGCATTTCCCCAGGCATCTTAGGTGCCTTTCGGAAATCAGCAGCTTTTCTGAAGCCATCTTAATTTTGAAACTGTTTCACAGCAGCTTTTTTTTTTACACTATCTAATGGTGCTTGCAAAAAATGAAGGCCATTATCTTTGGTCTACTATTTTCAATGTCATTCTTTTCTTAGAAACATGATGTCTAACATTTCTTTATCACTTTCTCCCTAGGTGCCTATTACATTGATGTTCTCTAATTCCTCCCTACTGTGAGAACTAGGTCTAAAATAATGGCTTCTTATTGCTTGACAAACCTTATGTAAGCAATTGATATTTTGTAAAAAACTTTTTTTAATGTGATGGACAATGTAGTTTGCTAGATTGGGCCTGTCACTGTCTCTCAGCCTACAGCCTAACGTACCTCATAGGGTTGTTGTGAGGATAAAATAGGGAGAACCATGTACACCACCTTGAGCTCCTTGGAGAACAGGTGGGCCATAAATGTAATTAATTCATTAATTAATATTTTGGAAACCTTCTTTAGGGTCAATCTTCTGTAAGCAACTACTTATTTATAAATAAGAGGGGCCTGCAATTAAATGTTGCAGTGCGGAAGCTCCCTGTTCAGAATTCCAGCCACTCAGTTCCTTTCCCTCCCCGCCTTCAGGTTCCCCCCCCCCACAACAGGCATTCAACATTCCATGCCCTCTGAACATGGTCAGTTTTTATTGGGCTGGTGTGTTTTCCTCTCCATTTGGGTTTCCCCACTTCATTGTATGTGTGTGTGTATGAACTCACGTCCAATCCACAGAAAATTCTTTAATTTCTCCGCTGATGTCTATGAGCAGCATTCTCTTCCATCTACATTTACAAATAGTTCCTCAGGATGCACTAGAAATTGACCTATCTGGACAACAAGGCGGTCCTTTCTACAAAAGATGCATATACATGTCCGAGGATCCCCACAGTGGCTTAACAATCAATTCCTCTTCCCATGGAACTCTGGGAATCATACCTTTGTGAGGGGAATGGGGTCTCCTAAGACTCTCAGCACCCTTAACAAACTACAATTCCCAGGATTCTTTGGGGGAAGTCATGACTGTTTAAAGTGGTATAATACTGCTTTAAATGTATTATGCAGATGGGACCTAAGAGGAACACTGGATACAATCCAAAGTATTTAAAGCAAGCAATTACCTACAATTTCTATCAAGTAACAGTATAATGGCTTGCATATAACAATTGTAGCATTTATTCCATTACAAATTAATTTCCAGTGCATAGAGTGGCTTTGCATACTTCAAATCTTCCAGAAGGCTTTTTATGTTTTAATTTATTCTTATCTGCAGTAAGTGTTTTATAGACCACTGTAAGTAAGATAACAGGACTGCCAAATTGAAGTTGGGGTATACACCATATAACTTCATCCACTTCACAGGAAGTAATGGTGTCATGTTAGGGCTGGACTACAGGATCATATGAAGCTCCACCCTTTCATAATAGAGTCCTGCCTAATTGCCTCACTTCAGGACTTTATTATGGAGAGAGATATGGCTGGGCTCAATCCGAGGGAAGCCTGAGTTGAAACTTGTGCCAGATGTCTCTCATTGCTTATTCAGAAAGTCACGTCCTTCTCCTCTGGATCCCTTGTAAGTAAGGCTTGAGAAAAAATAATTAATTTGTTGAGGCTTTACTTCAATACAGAAAGCCACAACTCACATTTAGTAACTCCTGCTAACAAACAACTGAATCTTTTACTACGCAGGGTTAAAGGAGGACTTGCTAACCTGTGAAGTCTGGTCACCCTCAGGTCCCGTCACATACAATGAAGTTTTATCTTGAGAGTCATCGCTTTCTTCATTAATTGTATTACCTAGAAGATACAATTCAAGACATTTGTGTTTAGGATTGTCATGTTTACAAGATTCCTTACAATGTAAAAGTTTGTAAACGGCTTTCCCCACCCTCAAACCCCCATCCCAATCAAAAAATGTAACACTGAAATTCATAAGTACTGAGATGTTCACAAAGGGAGTTGTGTCCTACATGCTTCAACCAACTTTGTATTCCTTGCAATGTTATCTATATTGGGAGTAAAGAGTTGCCCCATTACAAACTATTTCCCTCTTGGTGGAAACATTTTCAAAATCAGTTATAAATACAAACTGTTTTCTAAAAACACAGGTATTATTGAACAAAAGGACACATTATGTCAAACCACATTTCATCAAAGAGTGGTTGTGTTTGCAAAATTTAATGCTAGTGATGTTTTGCATTAGAATGATACTTCTCAAGCAATGAGAAATCTGCTGAAAAGGACAGATCAAGCAGTATAAAACTTTGTGGTTTATTGTGCAGAACTGCATTTGTGAGTTTGAGTTATCAGTAGAGGTGCCATAGTTTTGACCCAGATCTCTAAATGTGTTCCTGTTTCCTTTCTGCTATGAAGTCTCATTTCTGCTGTTTTGTTTATGATCTGCCAAAAACGATATCCTGCACAACTACATCTAAAATTAGGCCTCACACAAAGCTAGAAGAAAGAGACACCACAATGGTAATCAACAATTGGTTCTGAATGCAGTTACATTTACTTTCAGCCTTCTCATACTGCCTAAAAACATGTAAGGTTGAATGCTTGTTAATACAGAAGCCTATTCTCTTGGGACACTGAAAACATGAAGCCCAAGCTCATCATGATGATGGCCTTATCTGATGTACACATACTTGAGTACACACAGTGTGATTAGGATGACACTGTCCTTGCAGCTCTGAGTGGAACAGAGGGCTATCTTTGATTTTGACAAAAGTTGCTTTTGGCATGAAAAAAGCAAGCAAGATGAACATCTGCAGGAGACTGTACTAAACAGGGTGTTCTTGAAAACTGTGTCACCATGAGCTTCCTGAAGGGCAGGAAAAGCATTTGTTTTCCTGACAAACACAGTGAATACCAAATACCAGCTATTCTATTGGCCGCTCCTGGACTCCTTTGGAAGTAAGGCAAGCTAATTAAAGGGAAAAGTAGGTGCAAAGACATATCAGTCCACCAGAGGGGGCAAATGGAAGCAAACAGCTCAAAAAGGTTGCACAAATTGTCCTATGATGCCCCCTGCCCCAAAGCAACATCTAATGACTAGGGAGGGCCATCCACTACAGCCTTTTCTACTGAACTTACAGAAAAGGAAAAGCTGTGGTTTTGTCCTCTGCCTTCTGTCCCAAATCAAGCAACCAACCAGACACTACTTAACTAGGTGTTTTCCAGAAGTCTTCTCCAGACTTACACAGGCAACTTAGGAAAATGTTAAGGTTCAAGATCTGCATGAAGCCTAACCCCTTCAGAGCACTAGTACTGACAGGTTCAGGCCTGTTTTCTCTTCCTTTGCCCTCAAGCTGTCACGTTGTTCGGCAACATATGCTTCGGAGCATATTCCACGCTTTATGTGCCCCATAGGCAAGCTTCATAAAATAATAGGAAAGTACAACATTATCAGGTTGTTTAAACATCAAAAGCTAGCCGCTTACTATGCACAATCCACACAGGATGTTAATTTGGCATCAGTACTCTCAAGGAATCCTCCATCTAGATATCTAATCAACAGACTCACCCCAAACTGAAGCCAAACACCTGCAACCTACCTGAATCAAACTAGGGGATGTTTCTTATTTAAATTCTGTACTTCAGTGGGTGGGAAGGGCATAGGCACAACAGTCCAAACTATTCCATTAAAAAGTACAGAATATATTTTTGCTGCTGGGCTAATATCTTCAAATGGATCAGAAGAAGAAAAAATATATAATCTTCCAACTCCATTATACAAGCTCTGAAAGTCCTATCCACTGAGACAGTACTATGGTTAAGAACAAGATGAAGCGAAGGTGAAAGGTCCAAAGCATTTTATCTATTTCACATTGCAAGGAAATCCAATCCAAGTTTGTTTTCAAACGCTGCATTTCCACCAGGTGCTACTAACAAAAAATGAACATGTCGAACATGTCATTGTCCTGGAAGGGCTGCAGCACCATCACACCCCAACAGCTGTGCATGTACAAAGGATGTAAATGGAGCATTAGGAGGCATCACTCAATTCAAAAAAGCTGAGTTGAAAATTAACAAGTAGAGAAAAATTAGTATTTCTCATGCAAGTGCTCATTTGAAAAGAACAATTCTAGAGGGTAGTTTATCATGTAAAACAAAAAGTTTTATTTTTAGCCTGATGAAAGCTAAGCTTAGAAAGATACCAGCTTCCCACCCGCTCTGCCCCAAAGAACCCATAATGTATACATGCTTTCTCACATTTTAGTGTTATTCATCCACAGGGCTATGAACCCTTAATTTCATTATTGAGCTCTGGAAAACATAAGAGTCCCAAGTCCAAACAAATTACAGATACGCTGAAGACTCCCTCCCAGAAAGACTGACAATCACAGGCTCCTTTATGCTCTGCAAACTCATTTGCTGAACTTTGACAGCCCAGCTACGTGGTTCTTTCCTGCAAGGGAAACACCTGCAGGACTGGTATGAAAGGAAAAAAGCATCCATGTTGCATCACACTGCTATAGGCCTTGTTCCTGGCTGTTTAAGATCAGAAGAGCATGTATATACAGTTACAATAGAGCAACGAGAGCCAACGTGATAAGCCAAAGTTAGAGCACCTGCGTAATTCAGTGGTAGAGCATCTGCTTTGCACGCAGAATGACCCAGGTTTAATCTCCAGCATCTCCAGGTAGGGCTGGGAGAGAACCCTGTCTGAAATTCTGAAGAGCTGCTGCCAGTCAGTGTAGACAATACAGAGCTAGATAGACCAATGGTCTGACTGAGTGTCAGGCAGCTTCTTATGTTCCTGGTTAAGAGCCGATGTTCCTAATGTAGTGCCCTCCACATGCTGTTGGACTCCAACTTGCATCAGCCCCAGCCTGTGTGACCAATGATCAGGCATGATGGTAGCTATAGTCCAATCTGTTGTCCAACGAGTTTCCATTAGTGCAACTGTTACTTTGGATTCCCGTGTTGCACAAAATTAAAATTCAGCTGTCTGTTAGCGCAAGTGCCCTTGTGCTAGCAGAAAGAGAACACTCTGTTTCAGCCCTCAGAAGATTTTGTCTTTCTTAGAGCCTAAGATATTGCAGTTCACTTCTGCATCAATTATTTTACCATATAAGACATCAAACTGATATACATGTTCTGATGTAAGTATCGATCCTTTCAAGTTTTAGTAATGTTTAAACAGAGGCATTAAAGCCTCCATTTTGCAGTAGAAAATTCTTAGTAGCATCCTTTTTAAAACAAACAAACAAGCCTTTCATTCTGCCATCTGAACTTGATTTAGAATTCAGTTGGGCAACACTGAGGACCACTTCAGTTCTCAGAAGTTTTTATATTATTATTATTTTAATTTTGCCTTCAAGTACAGTTTGAATTATGCTACAGCTGCCTCGCTATTGACCATTTCTGTCATGAAAAACTGTAACAGAAGACTGTGAAAGTCTTGATTAAAAAGCTAAATGTTAATGTGAGTCCAGCCAAACCGGGTGCAGCTGCTCCATTTCACTGAACAGGCACCTCTTCTCTATTCAGCTGTGAAGAATGGCAATGACTGTAAATTGTTCTTTGCCAATAGGTTCCACAGGAAAAACAAAACTACACTACTTTCAATTTTTCAAAGCCATTGATATTTTAAAAGAGGGTATTCCATATATTGGGAGTGGGGAGGATGTTATGCTTTGCTAGTTTGCAGCCTTTAGTTTGGGTCTTAAAATTTCCCTTTCCGCATGCAAAGTCACATTCATGAAGATAGCAACAGTTTGTGTGAATTTGCCAGATGCATTAGACAGGCAGCATAATTCTAATTTCAAGCACAAAATACTATTTCACCAGTTTCAGACAAGAGATAGACTAAGAGCACACCACAAAATGAAGATTAGTCTTTCCCTAAATGCAACAGGCAAAAATCCCAATTCCCAAGCATTTACCCATATGTAATCCAGCTGACTGCTACAGTACTACTCCACTGCAAGTCATCACTGGATTATCCTTAAAATGGACAACACACAGACGCTGTAATCGTCTGAACTACATTTCGGGGACATTTGTGCTGGCGGCATTGTGGGGTTTGTCGTCATGTACACATTTGTGAAAGAGAAATTATTTCAAGGTCAGAAGGGATGTGAGAAAAGTCCCCCATTTTGCTTGGGCTGGCAAACGGAAGAGGTGATAGTTCAGTGGTAGGGCATCAGCTTTGCATGCAAAAGGTCCTATCTGATGCCTCCAGGTAGGGCTTGGAATGTTCCCTGTTTGAAACCCCAGAGAGCCGCTGCCAATCAGTGTTGATGGTGTTGAGCTAGATGGACCAACAGTCTGACTCAGAGAAAGGCTGCTTCCTACATTCCTATATTGGTCCACCTTTAAAGTGGGGCCATATAATCTACACGAGTACATTTATCCTGTTTCTTCTGACATTTCAGTGGCAATCTTGCACGGAATGCAGGGCATCTTTCGATGCTTCCACATACAACCAGACTCAAGCAATATTTGCAGTCTTTGTTCCAGGAAGGTTTGGGAAGGCTGAGGAAGCAGAGGTCAGGACAAACAAATGTAGCTATGAATTTGTGAGTACCATGGAGGATATTCAGAATGTGTTTACAGTACTAGTGAGGGTGAAGAGGAAAAAACAGAAGGAAATCTATCATAGGGTTAAAGCGCATTTGTTATGTTGCTTAGAGCAAGATAGTCCCTCACTGCATCAATAACCATTATACTGGGGGAAAGGCTTCCTTCCCACCCACCCACAAACATAAACGAGATCAGCATTCTGACTGGCTCTCTCTTCACTTGTAAAATACTTATTCAGTACTCCATTTGAGTGTTCTCAATCTGGAGCAGTGGAATGTATACAAACACTCATACCCCATTTCAAGGTCACCTATCTTTACCTGATGGAGAGAAAATCCTGCCACTATAACAGATCACAATCTCAATTTTGTACATTCCAGAAATACTTCACAGAGAGAGACTGTATCATGCACAAAGTTACCAAGGCCCTTGGGAGGGTGTGTGTATATATATATATGGGGGGCGGGGGAACATTATCAAACCAATTTTAATATATTTTAAAATATTTTCTGCTATAGGCCACTTTTGTGGGTCTGTGTGTGTTCATTGCTTGTCTATTTCAGCCTCCCTTTATCATCACTTGTTTTGAACTTAATCATACTCAGCAACAATGCCATTCCCCTTGCCAGACACATTGGCTGTGATTCAAAGAGCTACATTAGGCACGCCCAAGGGCTTAGATGTGAACGGTACGATTTTTAAAACCTTTTCTTTCTTTGAAGAGCAGACCACCAAATTATATCAGAAATGGCTTTAAAAAGCCCTTTTGTTTTCAAAAGGGGGGAGGGGTTATTTAAGAAAATGCCCAAAGCCCCCTTGGGGATATAGAATTGGAGGAGCTGTCCTTTGGATCCTAGCTATTACCTACTGTAAAGTACACGTGACTAGCCCTTTCTTCCAGGGTTCCATAACTTAGAAGAGATCAAAAATAAAGTCAAGCCTTCTAAGAATTTAAGGTTAAGTAGGAGGCTGGCAAGTACCTTTTTGGGGTCATATCCAAGTGGTATCTGTGCACTAATGGAAGACGCTTTGATCCTGTAGAGGCTTCCAACAGTGAAAGTGGGAGAGAGGCGATTGTTGACAATTCATCCACCAAATCTGCACCAGAGATATGGGAGGCCATTCTGCACAGCATAGGAGGTGACGTAGGGAGGTGAATTGCTGAAAATCAGCACTGGGTTAGAGACCTTCCATAAGCGAAGGGACTCTTTGTATACAGCCAGGCTAGCCAACACGGTGCCCTCCAGATATGGTTGGACTAAAACTCCCACTACCCCCTACTATTGGAAATGGTGACTGTGGGCTGATAGGAGTTGTAGTCCAACAACATCTGGAGGACACCACGTTGGCTACCCCAGTATACAGAATCAGAATCAAGCTTGATCTCATGGCCCTATCTCGACAAATGTCTGCAGAAAGCATGGGCTCATCTGGCTGTCAGATGTGTCAGGCAGAAGCACAACAGAACAAGGAACGGCAGTATATGGAGCTTGTTTCCTATAAACTTGAAAGCCAATCAGAATACAGATTGAGGGGTTGCTGGAGCTTCCTGTTCAGGTTTGAGTTTAGGCTTCTACATTTAAAGGAAGGTTTATATGGAAAGGGAATAGGAGGAGGATACTGAGCTCACACTCTGCAGATCCAAAAAGCCTATTAGCATATCCTGCTACTTGGCATAGAAACCATCCCTAATACAGCGGTTCTCAGTGCCAGAACCCCTAACTGACCACAGTTCAATAATGCTAATTATTTTAGATAGACATCAAAATGTTGAGAAATTAAAACAAAAAACCCCTAGACTTTTAGTTGTCACAATCAGCAGAAATGCGAGTCCAAGCCACATGTAGCATGTAGATCATATGCACGATGAAGCAGGAAGAAAGCCTTGGATTTGTAATGTACGCCCTTTCCCTACAGGTATAGAACTTTGAAATACACATGAGAGTCAATGCCTACAAATGTAAATCTCGCATATACAATCTGTCTTCCCACTATTGTGAGCTGACCTACCCATATAGGAATTTACACTTGTAGGTCACAATTCACATGCAGGGTTTTATATGCGGTGAGCAGAAGATGTGTCAGCTTAACTCCCTGGTCCCTGATGCATGTACTTCCTACAGACTGGGACCACAGTGAAACCAGTGCTTGAAATAGTAAATATAAATATGAACTAACACATGGTGATATGCAAAAGTAGTCCAAGGACTTGAGCTTACTCTATGTTTTATTTATTTATTATTATTATTACTTATTGAACAGCAGGTCCCTGTCAACCATCACAAACTGCTTTTGCAGCACCAAGAAGCTGCTGTTGAAAAAAAATAAATTAAAAGTCCAAAGTGCTCTTGCATATCCAGAGCGCATGGTGTATTTCTTTGGATCCCAGCCTAAATAAATGTCAGCTGTCTATGATACATGGTAGCAGCTCATGGAAACGGCACATAGCAGTAACAGCATGTTCACAAGGCCACTGTTCCATTTTATTTTTTACCAGGCCGTTAACTATTTCCTGAATTCTCATTGGGACTAAACAAAGGCTTATTGCAAGACATTTTGAGCAGTGAAATGAGTTAAAATTGAAATATGCACATATGGTTATTTCAATGCACATTACTGGTCTCTTTATCTAAAGACTGATAGGAAGCTTTAAAGAAAACACATAAGAACATACTGAGTCTCTCTAGCTCAGTACTGTCTACACTGACTAGCAGCAGCTCTCCAGGGTTTCAGAATAGGTACTCTCCCAGCCCTACCTGGAGATGCTGGGGATTGAACCTGGGACCTTCTGCATGCAAGGGGGATGCTCTGCCAATGGGCTACAGTTCTTCCCCAAACAAACTTCAGAGGAACAAGCAAATACACCAACATCTAATATATATACCTCTGTCTCATGTAGGGAACCCGACAAAAATGATTTGACTGTTTTTAGCTAAAGAAGTTTAACACATGCTCTTCCACATTGCTTCACTGTAAGATTTCAAACACCTGCGTTTTGTTGACCAATACTGTGTTCCTTCCCCATTGTCAGAAATTTATAGACAGCTAATGTTTAAAACAAACTGCATTTCCATTGTCCTTTGTTAATTATGCTGGGCTTGTGTTTTGTATTATTATTATTATTATTATTATTATTATTATTATTATTATTATTATTATTATTATTATTATTATTATTGATGATGATGATTATAATAATAACAACAACATTTATATAGCACCCTTCCTCCCAGAAGGAGCCCGGGGCAGTGCCTCCATCTTGCTAGGATTCAGACTCAATTTATTGGTTATCATCCAGCCCCTCATCGAATCCAGGCAGTGGTCCAGGGCTTGTATGACCTCTCCCGATTCAGATATTACAGAGAAAAGAGAGCTAGGTATCATCAGCGTACTGCTGACATCTCGCCCCAAATCTCCCGATGACAGCTCCCAAGGGCTTCATATAGATGTTAAACAGCATGGGGGACAAGATGGTACCCTGCAGCACCCCACAGCACAAATGCCAGGGGGCCGAAAGACAATCACCCAATGCTATTCTCTGAAAACGACCCTGGAGATAGGATTGGAACCACTGCAAAACAGTGCCTCTGATACCCATCTCACCAAGTCTGCCCAGAAGAATACCATTGTCAATGGTATTAAAAGCTGCCAAGAGATCAAGTAAGAATAACAGGGTCACACTCTCTCTGTCCTTCTCCTGATAAAGGTCATCCATCAGAACGACCAAGGCCAATTCAGTCCCATAACGAGGCCTGAACCCAGACTAGAATAGGTCAAGATAATCTGTTTCATCCAAGAGTACTTGCACCACAATCCTCTCAATCACCTTCCCTAAGAAGGGGGCAAAGAAGGGTATTTGCAACCTGGCAGTAGTTGTCACAAACCAATGGATCCAGGGTGCGCTTTTTCAGGAGTGGTTGAACCACTGCCTCTTTCAGGTTGGCTGGGACCACTCCCTCCAGCAAAGACATGTAGATCATACCTTGATCCATTTGGTCATACCCCCTCAGCAAGTTTTAATAAGCTAAGAAGGCCAAGGGTCAAGAGGACAACATCGTCACAAGCAACTGAAGCAACTGAAACTGATCCCAAAAAGTTGCAGAAGAGGTTGCAGTGGACACCTCACTGGGGACTACAGTAGATGTGGATGGTGCATCAGGATTGCTACGGAGGTGAGCAAGTTTACCCTCAAAGTGCCTTGCAAACAATACGTAGTTGGACCCCGCAGGGTCTACAACTCCATTTCCTGGAGCTGATGTCAGCAGACCTCTGACAATATGAAAAAGCTCCACTAGGCGGCTACTTTAGGATGCAATGGAGGCAGAGAAGTGGGCCTTCTTCACCGCCCTCACCACTACACAGTAGGCACAGTTATGATGTTTTACTTGTGCCCGATCAGCCTCACAGCACATCTTTAACTTAATGTTTCATATAACATTCCCTCCCCATGCCACAACTTTGTATTTCAGGGCAGCCTAGCTGTATGAAAGACCATTTGGTTTCAATATTATTTTGTCCTATAGACCAGATCCAATTGCCCTGTTTCCAAGCCAATTATTTACGTAACTAACACAGACACAAGCTTTTGAAAAGTGTTTGATAACTCCGGCTACTCCAATATGCAGCAGCCAGGGTTTTTTGTTTTATCAAGGGACTCCACTATTATTCCATCTGCTTCCCACTTTGGTTTTGAGCCCAATTCAAAATGTTGGCTATTACTTCTAAAGCCATAAATGCATTAGGACTAAGTTATTTTGAAGACTGTCTCCTGTACAGCTATGCCAATCCATGATCTACAAGTGTATTTTCAGATCTGCTCCTTGCCTCACTACTACCAGAGGTATAGTTGGCAGGGATGCGAGAAAGGACCTTCTCCATTGTGGCTCAAGGCTCTGAACTCTTTGCACTAGGAGATCAAATTGGTCATTAGATACCAGATCCAAAGATTCTGTTTCAGCAGGCCTGTCTGGTTCCTAAATTCTGTGACTTACTTGTTCTGATACTGGGCTATCTATGCTGCTCTTAAATTTCTTGTATGATAGATTGTAATCTCTCTCGTTATTAGCTACCTTGGCCATCTCATTCATGAGCTGAAAAAGCAGGGTATAAATATTTTAAGAATAAATTACAGAAAGGTTGAGGGAGGAGAATAAATGTGTATCTTAGGAACTGGTACTTAAGGCACATTACAATTCACTTATTATTTTTTTTAAAAAAATTAAGATCAATCAAATGACCCAAAGTTATTGAGGGGAACACCCTCCGTTTTTTAAAAGAAAATGTAAATGTACTGCCTTCAAGTCAATTTCAACTTATGGCGACCCTATGAATAGGGTTTTCATGAGGCTGAGAGGCAGTGACTGGCCCAAGGTCACCCAGTGAGCTTCATGGCTATGTGGGGATTTGAACCCTGGTCTCCCAGGTCGTAGTCCAACACCAATACGCTGCTTTCTTACTCACCTGCCTTTGAACCAGCTTATGTTGCCAACTGTTCATCAAGACTGCTGTCCAAGAGTAAAACAGGAGTGGAACATGGGAAGGATTGATATGCTTGCCTCCCTGGGAATTTGATAGCCACCCATCAATGCTAAGCTCCAAAAATTCATGAAGTTCATCCCCCCCCAATAAATTCCATATTCAACACACTCCTCTTGGCAAACCTGATTTGTACACACCATACTTTTAAAGCACATTATTTATTTGTTCGTTCGTTCAATTTATATCTTGCCCTTCCTCCCAATGGAGCCCAGGGCAGCATGACTTTCCCAAAAGAATCCCAAATTATAGTTTGTTAAGGGTGCTGGGAATTGTAGCTCTCTGACAGATAAATTACAGTTTCTAGGATTCTTTGGGGGAAGTCATGTGCTTTTAAATGTGCTTTCAGTCTAAGGTATGTATGCAGCCTTAGAGTTGGCTGTACGCTGAAGCAGTCAGAAGAGTGTTGCCATCATAAGCCAGATCCCTGGAGCATCATGAGATAAGCAGAAAAACAATCTGGATGTAAAATGGGGAACTCTGCTCAGTCATAAGTTCCACTAGATTCGCTGTACACTGAGAGATACCGGGTCATGTGGATAGGCCTTTATTCATATATCTTTCCATGTTTATGATTATATGAATGTGATGTGATGTCCCTGTATTTTAATATCTGTAAATATGGTAAGTGCGTTTATTAAGTGATATATGGTACGTGACTGAGTAAGGGGGGGAGTACATGGGCTAGAATGCTGGAGAATGTTGAATGATGATTGGCTGAGTGTTTGAATGGCTGAAGGTATAAATGAGAGGATGACAACTGAGTCGAGGGGAGTTGTGGGGGAGTTGTTGGCGATTGGTTGTGGAGTGTGGATTGGAGTTGGTTGTGGGTTGGATTATATTTGGCTGGTATTTAGGCAGAATATACAAGACTGGAAACATAAAGAGTGACACTAAATGAAACCATACGCTTGTTGAACATTCCTAAAGTAATCTTGTTATTTCCTGGTGTTATCAAATAAATACTTTTATTGGTTTACCTAAAGCCTGATCCTTGGCTGGGGATACACAGACCAGAAGGGAGGGCAGGGTAATTACCAAGGCTGGAGGGAAACAGTATCAAATAAATGGTGGCAGCGGTGAAGGGAGATATTGTAACATCGTCAAGTATCCAGAGCAACCCAGGATTGTATGCTTTATAGACAAAGATACAAGGGGGTTGTGGACGGCAAGAGCACCCAGACACAAAGTAACAATAGGCCATAGGGGGAGACTAAGGCGAAGTCTCTTGCAGTATTGTTTACAGGGAGTGGCTGGTGGTGCTGCCTAGCAGTGGGATCTTGTGAGATCTGTGCTAGAGCGTGTGAGAGAACAAATAAAAACAGAGATCCTGACAGGTGGTGGCCCTGGTGGGAGTATCACAGGTAGAGCCAGCTGGTGGGATCGTCACATGTGACTTGAAGGAACAGAATATAAAATCCTTAATATAAGAAGTATAGACAGCACTAATGAAGCAGGCCAGCAGCCATTTGCTACCTTTAAACATATCAGTTAGAGAGAGTGCACAGTCAATAAGTAAAGGATTTTTGCTTCTTTTCCAGTTTCCCCACAAAGTGGTTATCATCATCAACTTCAGCACTTCCCAAAATATACTTGCCCTTCACAAATCCCGAAGCAATCTCTGGCCAGCAGACTTTCATGCTGTGAGAAATCTGAACTGTACAGGTCAAACTCCAATGCTGAGCAAATCTTAACAAGAACAAACTGGTGACTTGGGAGTGGACCCTGTTAGAATCCAATTCAGTATTTGACAATACAGTACCTTGACAAGGTAGTAACGCTTGAAGCGGCAGCATAGCAATGCTTAAAATGATAACTCAGAAAGCCTCCAATACTGCCAATATAGGCATGGCAGCTATTGCTATACAAGGATTCCAAACCTGCTGTCAGTGGAGACAGCAGTGACCCCAAAACTTAACACAGCAAGCATGACTGACCATCATGCTGTGAAGCCAAAGCTTGCCACTTTTCAACAGTGGAAAGACAGACTGAACTGTCAGAATAGTTTTAGTTAGGATGACTTTGAAACAGAAGGTGACCGCTTTAAAATAACATAAAAGTCATCTCTTCCCACCAGTACCGGTTCCATGACAGCATTTGGATAGTGCCTTTTGCTAAGTTAGATTGAATTTGTGAAAATGAAGATTCTATTTCAATACTGAAGTGAACCCTGTAGGATTTTATTGCATTATCATGTTAGTACTTGCGTAAGAGGAAGCACAGTAGCCATTTTTCCAAGCCACCCACTTACAGCAGATACTGCTAATCCTGTGCTCACAAAGTTTGGTTTATTCAACTATACAGTGCCCAAACTGCATGCTCGCAGTGCACACAGCTCAAGTCATCTTCCTTCACTCATCCCTTAGTTGAGCAGGGGAACAAACCACGGAATGGCTGGCTAAGCATTACGTCTGAACCTGCGCTCATGTTTGGTTTTTCCCAAACAAACCATGAATTGGGAAGTCAAGAACAGAGTTTCCCATGACACCTCAACTGGGGTATTCTCAGCAACATATGAACACCCATTCTTGGGATATATTCAAAACTAAATTGCAACAAAAGCAGTGCAATTAAGAACATTTGTTATAGTTTTTTTTATACCTCCCACATATCAATTTGTTATCAATTTGTTATCAATGCATCTCAGTCACCTTTTTCCAAGTTTACTATTGAGCAAGAGATTTTGGGTGGACTTGGTGGCCAACCAACATGCATGGTCATCAAGACTCTTATCTGGCATCATGCTGAATTCCAGAGCGAGGAGTCTCTGATGTGATGGTCAGCAATGACCCCACTTCCCCAATTCCAATCTCAGAAGGATTCTTCAGAGGGCATATGATCCTGAACCTCCTGAATTTGAAACTAAGAAGAGGGATCCCACTGCCCCTTCCTCATTTGCCTCTCCCCTCCATCTACCCCTCTCTATGGCTCCCCCTATAGCCACCCTTTCTCACCCTCCAGTCAGAATGCTTCTTCCTCCCACCCCACCCCACCGGCACTTCTGAACTCTAGAAGTATTTAGTGCTTGGGCTGCCACTGTTGTCCATCCTGCAGGGCACATGCACGGTCCCCACTCCAATCAGCTGAGGCCAAAAGGGGCATGGATGCACTGGTGTAGGGCAGCAGTTCTCCATTAAGCGGTCCTTAGCACTAATGTGCACGGAAATAGGGGAGAAGGAAGCTTGCGTACTCAACTCTGGTTGATGCTGAGAAAGGAAGGAGAGCCCAGGGTGCATCCAGCTCAATAAGCGGATGGTGACTTGTCACACTGGTCAGAGTGGAAAGTGGTCCTTGCCATTAATATGTGCGGCAAATGGATGTTGCCTCCTCCCTTTTGGCATAAAAGCCCATTTAACTATTTATCACAAGTCGCAATGTGTACAGCCAGCAAGTTCACCAGAAATATAGGCACCCCTGAGAGAAAAAAAATAACACAAATGCTCTGTGTAGGTGGAAGCAATTCCAAAGTGGCACGCTGCTCAAAGGGTCCCAATCTCAAAGCTTCAGATTATTGGAGTCCTGTGACCAGTTTTGCACCAGCACATCTAAAAGTGCATTAAACGCCTGTACATGTTGGCCCAATGAGTGGTGCAGGTTTACAAATGTTAATGGATTTCTGTACCACCAGCAAACTCAAACATATTCTCTCCAATTAAAACAGGAATACTTTACAGCAACTACAGCAACGTTATCATCTAAACGTACCAGATGTTCTTTCATAAAGGCTACGCCCATTGTATTGACAGAACTGTAAACTATATGATAAGCTGAAGCCAGGGACAAAACGGCCAGGGGACAGACAACTGTGCTGGTGAATGGCAATGCTAACATTCAGATACGGCACTATACAAAGTTCAGAGATAGCAGCACTTAGCATATTCTCTTAAGAAACACACCTGCTTATACCACAAAACCTGATGAGGTTCCATTGTTTGGTAACCTAATTCTGTTAATCTGCATATGAGATGCTGACTGAGCTCATTCAGGCAAAACACTACTGTACTCTTGACGTTAGCCAACACGCACATACTCTTCAATAGTATTAAGAAAGCATGAAGCAGATAGTAACTCATGTTTTTGCATTCTGTCATTTCCCCTTTTAAAAATGTGCAAATTGTTTGTGTCTTGCAGCTTCCACGTGACCCTTCAGCCTATACTAATCAGCTTTTGGAGTTGGGAGTCTCACTATTTCAAATTTGCTCTCTGGCTGAAAACATCCTTCCCTATATACCTTACATTAAACCTCAGACATACAGATTCTTTAAAAAAACCAAAAAAACCACGCACGCATGTGCACACACAGTAGGATAAAGAGTTAGCTTGGCAATCAATGCTATATTCAGTTGTATCAAGAAGTGTGTGAGCATGAAGAAAGATGCCACCTAATGATACAAAAGCAGACTGCACTTTGTTTTTGTGTAAAACCAGGACCCAAGAGGATTAGTTTGACTCCACGCTGAATGAAGGGGTAGCAATTATCTCCTTATGCGACTAGAAATCAGTGACACTGGAGAGGGTTGTTTTTCTAGTCTCCCACATCTTCCTTGCCCACTGAACTCAAACGACGGTAATCAGACACGTGGAGCTTTTAACCCTGTTATTCGCAGAACAGGCAAGAAAAAGGCAGCCAAAGAAACCCTCACTTCATAATGTATCTGCTACTACAAAGGAGTAATATAAATACTACAACACTATGAATCAGCAGACAAAACAACCAATCAACTTTGCATAGAACAGTTTGTTAAGTAGGATACTTTATTAAATGCACCAAAAGAAAAGCACACTTTGCAATAGAATGCATATTGAGCAGAACCTGCTGCACAGCAGGTGGAATGCAAGGTCACTGGAAAGACAAATCAGAAAGACAGCCAATAAATAAAATGGCGGATAACAGGGGAGGCCAGTGTGGTATTGTGAACTGCGACTCCTATCAACCACAGCCAGCCTGGCCAATGGTCAGCAATGATGGGAGCTTCAGTTCATAGCATCTAAAGGGTGATGTCTTGCCTACCTCTGGCATACCTAATTCCTACCATTTCATTGTTGGAAATTCACAAGCATCTCTGAAAGCCACTCTAACCCCAGGTGTACTATACTGCTTACTAAGACTTTAAGGACAACATACCTGATCCCAATTTATTTACATCTTTGATAATGATACTGGTCTCAGGACATGGTCACAAGGCATATGATAAGGCATATGACATTGCAACCTTCCTCAGTCTAATCAGGTGTTGATCTGATCAGGACCTGGAAACCTTGTGTGTGCTACCTTAAGATCCTAAGGGGAAAAAGGCAGGATATTGATCAATAAATAACCAGATTTCTTCTCAACTAGGGTTTGCTATCTCACTTCAAATCCTGCTTGGGAGAGAATATTGATTAGCACCAAACCAATGTTTTAAACGTGGGCATTTTATTATTATTTATTATTCTTATTTATAAGATTTCTTAACCACCCTTCATCATAAGGTCCCAGGGTGCAGGATAACAATAAAAGATAGAATTATAAGAACAAATAAAATCATTATAATTATAAACCGCATAAAACTATTCCGACTGGAACACAGCAATAAGGGTAACGCTACCGGGAGTATAGCCTGTTCTCAATCTCTTAATCATGAAGCCTGTCAAGATGCTGTAGTCATCATCATGGTGGACTAAGACTGGGGGAGACCCAAGTTCAAAATCCTACTTAGGCACAAAACAAACTGGGTAACCTTTAGCTAGTCTAGTCTAACCTACCTCACTTACCACACAAGGTTGATGAGCAAATAAAATAAAGGTAGGGAGCAGATTCACGTAAGCTGCTCTGAAGAAGAACAGGATTATTATTATTATTAATAGTAGTAGTGGTAGTATTATTATTATTATTATTACTACTACTACTACTAATTAGTATTATTTATTAATTGACGTGCATCAAAGCAATTTACAACTATATAATAAAAACAGCTAAAAATGTTAATGAAATTTGTTGATACCTTGACACACTGTCAAGACACACATCTCCTGAATTTACATATAATCTTGATATGGCGCCGGTAATGTAGTACAGTATAGTAAAAGTGTTTTTTGTGTCGCCTATCTGGCCGAAGCCACTCTAGGCGACGTACACATTGAAATTGATAAAATACAATATAAATACAGAATAAAATACAATGCAGTCAACCATAATCATTTTAAATAGCAGCAGTATAGAACAATGTAGGGCAATCAATAAACAATTTAAAACAATCATAGAAAAATTAGCCCACCCCGGGGATCCCGAAGGCCTGTCCAAAGAGCCAGGTTTTTAAGGCTCGGCGAAATGTATCCAGGGAAGGGGCATGGCGGAGATCGAACGGGAGGGAGTTCCAGAGAGTGGGGGCCGCCACTGAGAATGCCCTCTCTCTAGTCCCCACCAACCTAGCTGTTTTCGTTGGTGGGACTGAGAGAAGGCCTTGTGTGGCTGATCTAGTCGGGCAGCTTAATTGGTGGTACTGGAGGTGCTCCTTCAGGTAAACTGGGCCGAGACTGTATAGGGATTTAAAGGTTAACACCAACACCTTGAATTGGACCCGGAAAACAACTGGAAGCCAATGTAGATGAAATAACACTGGCGTGATGTGATCACGGCGGCGGCTGTTTGTAAGCAAACGAGCTGCTGCATTCTGCACCAGTTGTAGTTTCCGGACTGTTTTCAAGTGTAACTCCACGTAGAGCGCATTGCAGTAGTCTAATCGAGAGGTGACCAGGGCATGTAGTACCAGTGGGAGCTGATGAATTGGGAGGTAGGGTTGCAGCCTCCGTATGAGATGTAGTTGATACCAAGCTGCCCGGCTCACTGCTGAAATCTGAGCCTCCATTGACAGCTTGGAATCAAGAACAACCCCGAGGCTGCGGACCTGATCTTTCAGGGGAAGTCTCACCCCATTAAGCTTCAGGTCAACAACACCCAACCTTCCCCTGTCACCCACAAGTAGCACCTCGGTTTTATCAGGATTGAGCTTCAGCCTGTTCCTTCCCATCCACCCACTCACGGATTCCAGACACTTGGACAAGGTCTCCACAGCCAACTCCGGTGAGGATTTAAAAGAGAGATAGAGCTGCGTGTCATCAGCATATTGGTGACACCGCAGCCCAAAACTCCTGATGATGGCTCCCAGCAGTTTTACATAGATGTTAAATAGCATGGGAGAGAGGATAGAACCCTGTGACACTCCACAAGTGAGGGGCCAAGGGTCTGAAACCTCATCCCCCAATGCTACCTGTTGGTGCCTGTCAGAGAGAAAGGAATGGAACCACTGTAAAACAGTGCCTCCTATTCCCAATCCCTCCAGGTGATCCAACAGGATACCGTGGTCGACGGTATCAAAAGCCACTGAGAGATCCAGGAGGACAAGAAAGGTGAATTCTCCCCTGTCTAGTGCCCTCCTCATATCATCCACCAGAGCGACCAAGGCTGTTTCAGTACCATGTCCAGTCCTGAAACCCGATTAGTATGGATCCAAATAATCCGTTTCATCCAAGTGTGCTGACAACTGGCTAGCCACCACTCGCTCAATGATCTTGCCCAAAAATGGCAAGTTCGAAATGGGGCAAAAGTTGTTCAAGACTTGGGGATCCAAGGAGGACATTTTTAAGATGGGTTTTATAATTGCCTCCTTGAGGGCCGGTGGCATTACACCCTCCTTCAAGGATGCATTTACCACCGCCCTGATCCCTTTGCCCAATTTCTCCTTGCAGTTCATAAGGAACCATGATGGGCAAGGATCAATCAGGCAGGTGGTAGGCTTCACCGTTGAAAGTACCTTGTCCACATCCTCAGAAGGAAGAGGCCGAAACCGATCCCACTGAACTGGATTGCAACTGGTCAACTCTGGATCCTCTACTGCATCCACAGTGTACGGAATCGAGTTCTTCAGGTGTTCGACTTTATCGGCAAAGTGCCTTGCCAATTTGTCACAGGAAGCCTTAGAATGCTGAGCGACTGGACCGACCAGGCTTCGGACCACTTGGAACAGCTTCCTGGGACAGCACTCTGCGGATGCAATAGAGGCAGCAAAAAAATCTTTCTTTGTTGCCTTTATTGCCACCTGGTAGGCAGCTATTGCTGCTCTAACCTGTGTCCGAGCATCTTCAGAGCGGGATTTCCGCCACCAGCGTTCTAGTCGTCTCACCTCCTGTCTCAGACTTCGCAACCGGGGTGTATACCACGGTGCTGTCTGAGTTCTGTTCAGGGGGAGAGGATGTTTCGGAGCCACTCGGTCCAAGGCCCCGGCGATCCTCTTATTCCACTCCATCACCAGGGCTTCGACCGAGCGACCTTCAGCAGGTTCCAATTCCCCAAGCACCATCAGGAAACCATCTGGATCCATCATGCGCCTGGGGCGGACCATTCTAATAGGACCTTTACCCCTGCAGAGGGCGTGCGGCATCGAGAGATCCATCTTTACCAGATAGTGGTCTGACCATGACACAGGGGTAAAAGAATTAGCCCCTAACTTCAGCACACTACCCTCCCCCCCCGGGACAAATACAAGGTCGAGGGGATGACCGGCTACATGGGTGGGCTCAGTGTTACTAAGGTGCAGTTCCCAGGAAGCCATGGTTTCCAGGAAATCCTGAGGGGCTCCGATGAGAGTGGTCTCAGCATGTACGTTAAAGTCCCCCAACACTAATAGTTCTGGGGTCAATGTTCGCACATCCGAGACCACCTCCAGCACCTCGGTCAGGGAGTCTGCCGTGCAGCGGGGCGGGCGGTACACAATGTGTGATGGAGGTTCTCTCCCATCACCTCCACTCTGATAAAGGACTGATGAGGGCTGATGAGGGTCTTCTTCACCACCAGGCATTCTGGGTGAGGTCTCCAGGAGATTGCCTGTGCCAAGGCTTTTTAAACTTAGAGCTTCTTTAAAAGCTTAAAAAACAACAACTAAGTTTAAGGAGCCTTTCTAACCTCCATGGCAAACCATGGCAAAAGCACTGGCATCCTCCTGGCCACCTTCACCAGAACACCTGGCTCTGAAAGACCCCATCAACCCTTTCTCAAAGTGAACAGAGGCAGGGAGGTGGAGAGAGAGATCCTTGCCTCACCAGATGTACAATAATGAGATTGGAAGGGCAGCATCCATTTGTCACAGACCCCTGTAACCACCACCTGAGACAATCGTCTCATGGGCCAGCCCTGAATATCGCCACCAAAAGGGTTAAGGTGCCATGAAGACTAACCTCAATTCTGCCAGATCACATGGAATTAAATATTGCATCTAGGATGCTTCTCAGAAAAACCAAAGGAGAAAAAGCATTTAAGCCAATATTCTTTAAAGCGTTACTGAACTGGAAAACCTAGTACACTCAGAACATTATCACAAATAGCTGCAGCACTGGGGGACTGAAGACCTGCCCTGGGAGTGAGTACCTAGGCATCTGGGTGTTTGTCTGGTCAATCATCTGGGTTGCTGTCTCTTGAGACAGCTGATGTCCCTGGTAAGTGCTGCAAGGATTGGGACCCCCTGCCTGATCCTGACTCCAGAGAGAGGCTGCAGTCAATCTTGCATCAGCTCCTGGCTGGGTCTGGGAACATAAAAGCCAGGCTGCCCTTGGGCGGAGGGTCTGCCGCTTGAATGTTCGCTACCAAAGGGGAGAAACCAAAGGGGATCGCCCCTTAGGGAATACTGAGAGTGGGGGCACTACCCCCTTCTATTTTATTTTATTTTATATTAACCAGTCTAGAGGTGATTGATAGTGGGGAGGGCATATGGCCCATGTATAATTCCTGTGCAGGGTGGGAGCCTGTGCAGTGAATTGAACGATAGGAGAAAGTTGCTAGATGCCTTCAGAGTGAGCGTCTGCAAGTTGCAGAAGGCTAGCCTTCCCTGGGTGTGAGACGGTGGGGGGGGGGAGTAGATGTGCCCTGTTTGAAAGATATTGGGTGGGTCTGACTGTTCCCAATTCTCTCAGAGGACTACTGGGATAGCTGGTTCAGGTAGATTTTGTTGGTGGGCTCTTGTTGGGTCCATATCAAGTGTTTAAGAAAAGTCTTAGTAACGAGGAACATGGGTGATGCCACCCCAATTTCAGTGATCATGGGTAGAGGGATGTATACCCTTGGGGAGGTGATGAACTACCACAGAAGATGAGGGCAAGGCTATCTACGCCTTGTTCCTCGCTCCAACTCTTCTCATGGATGGACTCCTTGTTGCACATTTGCTGTGCCCACTGGCCTGTGTGTTGTTAACACCAGATCAGTACACAATAAGACCACACTCATCCATGATTTGATCGTGGATGAAGATGTCGATTTGGTGTGCATTATCAAGCCCTGGGTGGGTGAGCTGGGAGGAATTGATCTGACCCAGCTTTGCCCACATGGATATTCGATGCAACACCAGCACAGGCTGCAGGGACTGGGGCAGGGGGGGAGGAGCTGCTGTGCTCTACAGAATTTTTACTTCTGTCACCAGGAAACCACTCTGTCTTGGAGCTGGCTATGAGGGCCTGCACCTGGTGTCAGGCCAAGAAGACTGTAAACGACGGTTGCTGCTGGTGTACCGTCCACCCTGCTGCCCTGCTTCTCTGACAGAGCTGGCGGAGGCCATCTCGGCTGTGTTATTGGAGGAGCCCAGGACGATAGTCCTGGGTGATTTCAATGTCCATGCTGAGGCTGCCTCTAGTGTTCTGGCTTGGGACTTCATGGCCTCCATGCCGACCATGGGGCTGTCTCAATGTGTCACTGGCCCAACTCATAGGGTAGGGCACACCCTCGACTCGGTTTTTACTCCAGATGGAGGAAGAAGTGGTCTGGAGATGGGGGTGGTGGTGGATGTCATTCCAGTGTCATGGTCAGACCACTTCCTGGTGAAATTTAAACTTATGGCTCCGATCCTCCCTTGCAGGGATGGTGGACAGATTAAGATGGTCCGCCCCCAAAGACTAATAGAATCCACAGGATTCCTGAATACCCGGCAGTGAAACAGGCTAGACAACCGCTAGAGCTCAAGAGGTGAAGGCGTACTGTGAGGATGATGGGGCACGAATGAAACATCATAACCATGCTTACTGTGAGGCGGCGAGGGCAGCAAAGAAGACCCACTTCTCTGCCACCATTGCATCCTCAAGTAGCCATCCAGTGGAGCTTTCCCATATTGTCAGGGGTACGTTGACATTGGCTCCAGGAAATGGAGTTGTAGACCCTTCAGGGGCCCATTGTGAATTGTTTGCAAGGCACTTTGAGGGTAATGTTGCTCACCTCTGTAGTAATCTTGATGCTCCCATCCACATCTACTGTAGTCCCCAGTGAGGTGTCCAGTGCAACATCTGCTGCAACTTCTTGGGAACCATTTCAGTTGATGCGGCTTGATGACGTTGACAAGGTGCTTGTGATGATGCGGCCAGCAACGTGTCCTCTCAACCCTTGCCCTTCTTGGCTTATTAAAGCTTGCCAAGGGGGTTTCACCGAGTGGATCCAGGGTGTGGTCAATGCATCGTTATGGGAGGAAGTGGTTCCAGCCACCATGAAAGAGGCAGTGATCTGACCACTCCTGAAAACGCCCACTCTGGATCCATTGGTTTGTGACAACTACCACCTGAATGCAAATGCCCCCTTCTTAGGGAAGGTGATTGAGAGGGTTGTGGCACAGCAATTGCAAGTACTCTGGGATGAAACAGATTATCCTGACCTATTCTAGTCTGGGTTCAGGCCTCGTTATGGGACTGAATTGGCCTTGGTCGTTCTGATGGATGACCTTTATCAGGAGAAGGACAGAGAGAGTGTGACCCTGTTATTCTTACTTGATCTCTTGGCAGCTTTTAATACCATTGACAATGGTATTCTTCTGGGCAGACTTGGTGAGATCGGTATCAGAGGCACTGTTTTGCAGTGGTTCCAATCCTATCTCCAGGGTCGTTTTCAGAGAATAGCATTGGGTGATTGTCTTTCGGCCCCCTGGCATTTGTGCTGTGGGGTGCTGCAGGGTACCATCTTGTCCCCCATGCTGTTTAACATCTATATGAAGCCCTTGGGAGCTGTCATCGGGAGATTTGGGGCGAGATGTCAGCAGTACGCTGATGATACCTAGCTCTATTTTCTCTGTAATATCTGAATCGGGAGAGACCATACAAGCCCTGGACTCGATGAGGGGCTGGATGATAACCAATAAATTGAGTCTGAATCCTAGCAAGATGGAGGCTGGATGACGGCCAATAAACTGTGGCAGAGAAGTGGGTCTTCTTTGCTGCCCTCGCCACCTCACAGTAGGCATGGTTATGATGTTTCACTCATGCCCGATCATCCTCACAGCACGCCCTCACCTCTTGCGCTGTGGGTTGGTGGCTCCCGAGGATAACTGGTCAGTTGCCTGCTTTGGATAGGGTCATACTCCCTCTGAAAGAGCAGGTCCGTAGTCTGGGGGTGCTCCTTGATTCATCTTTGTCACTAGAGGCCCAGGTGATCTCAGTGGCTAGGAATGCCTTTTACCAGCTTTGGCTGGTAAGACAGCTGCGGCGGTTTCTGGACTGGGATAGCCTGGCCACTGTTGTCCATGCACTGGTAATCTCCAGGTTGGATTACTGTAATGTGCTCTTTGTGGGGCTACCCTTGAGGCTGGTGCAGCTGATGCAAAATGCAACATGCTTACTAGGGCAGGGTATCACCAACATGTCACCCCACTGCTGAAATAATTGCACTGGCTACCTATTAGCTACCGGGCTAAGTTCAAGGTTCTAATTTTGGTGGACAAAGCCCTATACAGCTTGGGACCAGGATATCTGAAAGACCATTTTATCCCTTATATACCCAGTTGATCACCGTGCTCTGCAGGTGAGGGCCTTTAGTGTTGTGGCACCAACACTTTGGAATTTCCTCCCCTTAAATATTAGACAGGCGCCATCTCTGTTATCTCTTCGGCGCCTAATGAAGACCTTCCTCTTGCAACAAACCTTTTAAGTTGAGACTTTATCCCAGTCTGCCTCTGTGTTGGAATTGCTTTTTTATTTGTTTTTAAACCTTTTTTAAAAAATATGGTTTTAAAGATTTTTTAAAAAATGTTTTTAAAGATGTTTTGTTTTAATATATTTTAATGTCTGTTTTGACAATGTTTTAAAATATTTTTAGTGCTTTTGTTTGCTGCAATATATAAATGCACAGCTGGTAAAGAAGAACACTGGCAACAAATATTAATAATAAAATGGCTAACATTTCATTTAACTGTATCAGAAGTGACATAGTTTTCCTTCTTTCCTGCCAAGTTAATAGTTCTGAAAAGTTTCTTGGCCAAGACCGTCAAGTATTGCGCGCACCCAACGGAGCGCACATGAGCACATACCCTTGAGCACACATGCTTTGGTACTATGCAACTGCTACTGAAAAACAACATGTAGCAAGAAATACTACTACTTAATTCCCCCGGGTGCATGATTGGAATAGATTCCACTCTTACTCTCTCAAGAATGAAAACCCACAGAGAATATGGGGCATGCATGATGCAGCGTACAAACCCTCGTGGGAAAGAATTCTGAGAACTTCTTAAGTTACTAGTTGACAAAGTCTCACATCTAGACTAGTTATGAAGAAGGCTGCCATTTCCCCAAGGAGATAATGTAATGGACAAATTAGAAACAGAAACAACAGAGGAGTTGTTATCCACTCAAGAATGGAAAGATGCTCCATCCCCCATCTGTTACCAATTGCTCCTGATTCTCCTATGTCTGTGACTCAGTTGTTGTTCAGGGCTATTGATCAGTCATTTATGTGTCATAAAATCTTTATGGAACTCAGTACACATTTCCCCTCACTACATTTAGGCCTCAAAATAGCAACAAATACACTGAAGAATGCCACAGAAAGACAATGGTCTCATTACAATAATCTCCCTGTGTAAACCAGGACAGTGCAAGAGTCTTATGTCACACTCCATTTGTCTTAAGCAGTAAACATTACTGAGATTACTCTTACTAAAGCCCTCCCCAACTTGGTGCACACCAGATGGGCATCAGCTCTCATCAGCTTCAGCTAACATGGCCACTGGTTAAGGATTATGAGAGGTGAGGTCCAAAACATCTGGAGGGCACCAGGTTGGAGGAGGCTGCTAGCATAGCTAGATCACTGAATTCTGGCTCAGAATGAAGGTCACATCCACACCACACATTTGAAGCATACGGCTTTCTTTAAAGAATCCTGGGAACTGTATCTTACCCCACACAGAGCTACACTCCCCAGCACCCTTAACAAACTACAGTTTCCAGGATTCTTCTGGGGACGAACGTATGCTGTGGATGTGACCAAATACAACTTTTAAAACAGCTATGATACGTTAGCCTATTTATTACCTATAAAGTTCTTTATTGCTTAGGACCCCAGTATCTCCTGGAATGCCTCTCCCAATATGAACCTACCTGGACCCTTGGATCTTCTGAGATCCTCCTCCAGGTCCCCCCTCTGAAGGTGGTGACAAGGGACAGGAACTTTTTAGTTGTGGCTCCCCATCTGTGGAATTAGCTCCATAGTGAGGTCCGCCTAACACTGTTGTTTACATCTTTTTGGTGCCAGGTAGGCTTATCTTTTTTCCAGACATCTGACAGACCAAGATGATATTTTTGTTATTAGTGTACTGCCGTGCCAAACCTTCCTGTGGCTGTATGGGGGTGGTTGTTGGTTTGCTTTAATGGTATATTTATTTCTGTTTTTAACAGCGTTGCAAGTCGCTTGGAGATCTTCAGGTAAAAATCAACTAACAAATCTATTTTTTTATTATTATTGCAATAAACATTGTAATAACAATATAATGTAATAACAACAATAAACATTTACATTTTCAAACTGCAACAACCATAGAAATTAGACCCATGAACAACCTCTTTGTTATTCTGGCCAGGGAGGACAGTGTCACAAGTG
The DNA here is from genome assembly GCF_030035675.1 of Rhineura floridana. Classification (NCBI taxonomy): domain Eukaryota; kingdom Metazoa; phylum Chordata; class Lepidosauria; order Squamata; family Rhineuridae; genus Rhineura; species Rhineura floridana. Next base: position 50,750,721 of record NC_084489.1, read on the forward strand.
ATGCAAAGGGCCTAGTGGACATTCCTGAGTAATGGGAAGGTGGTGGTAACATCCGTGCCAAGTCTACCATTTATACCGAGTCCATACATGACTATTCAGAAAAAAATCTTTGCACGGATCACTGCACATTTGTACTTGTCCAACCTGGACTTCTTTCAAGTTTCTTTTTTTTTTTTTTTACAATAATTTTTATTCAAATTTTCATAAAACATAGAAAACAAAATCATAAAACATTCAAAGACAAAAAACAAAACAAAACAAAAATAATTAAACAAAAAAAATTAAAATGTTGACTTCCCATTTGTCACATATCAAATCAGTTATAGGTCTACAATATATAACAATCCTGTCTCTTAAATCATATTATAAAATCACTTTCCTCCAGTAGTTATCTTAATTAATCATCAAATCTCATAAACATTACTTTATTCTTTCCACAAAAAGTCAAAGAGAGGTTTCAATTCTTTAAGAAATATATCTATCAATTTTTCTCCAAATAAACATGTCAATTAATCCATCTCGTTAATAATTATAATAATCTTATTGTCATAATCATAGTCCAAATAAACATTTCGATTAATCTATCTCATCAGAATCTGTTAGGTCCAATAATTTCAATAGCCATTATTCCATTATCCCTATTAGTTCCATCTTCCATCTTCAATAGTCCTGTTAAGTCCAGTAATTTCAGTGTCCAATCTTCCATTATCAGTATTCCATAATAATCTTGCTGTTGTAGCCATAGTCATATAATAAGAGTCTGATGGGAATTTCCTCTATCCCAAATATTTTCTTGCCATCCATTCTGAATAAGTTGCTGAAACATTGTTGTAAAGTCATATCTGTGTTCTTCTTTTTTACAAAATGCACTGGCTCATCTCTTAAGAGTTTTTCCATTGTCACATGGCTGCAGTTAATTCCATAGATTTTCTCTATATCAAGCTCCATCACATCATTCCAGTACAGAAGATTATCCAAGCCATTGATAACTTTATCTCTAATATCTTCATTAATTTCTTCAGAGATAACGTTAAATTCCAAACAGTAGATTTTATTTCTAAAATCCATAAACTCCAGATCTTTTTCCAATTCCACATTTGTTCCAATCTCCAGGGCTTGTATCTTCCCTTTATTTTTTCTTTTCTCATCTCTGATCTCATTCTCCTCTCTCACAGGGTCCCCTATTTCTTTAAGCTCCTGCGTCATTTTGCTCAGTTCAATTTTCAGCTCCTTACTACCCTGTCGCAGGGTTTGTTTCGTTATCTCAATCTCATCCATTATTTTCTGAAACATAATTACTTCCAGATTCTCAGCCACTTTCTTGATTGCCATTTTTAAAACCACGAAAACAAAGCAAAACAAAAATAAAGAAGAACCACTTCTTATTTCAGCAACAATTGGGTTAATATTCCAGGCTTGATGACATCACAGTATAAACAGAGCAACCTGCCTTATCTCTCTATGTTCAAGAATGCAAAATAAATTTAGTTCCCAGCATCAAAACAGTTAGTGGCGTCGTGAAGAAGCAGATTCGTCAAAATAAAATAGACCAAAAAGAGAATAGTCCCAGACAATATAATATTCCTCGGAATAGAAATCAGGAATAGAAATCCCTCTTCTGCTTATTATCTTTAGAATGCACTTCCAGGACAGCTTTTTGCGACAGAAACAGAGATAAGCTGTTAATTTCGTGAATAACAGAGAAGAGCTATATCTCACCCAGAAGTTGTCCAAAGCCGATCAATCTGACAAATCTCCTTTTGCTGCAACAATTTAAACCAAGTAAAAAAAATAATAGAAAGAAGGGTGCTTGCCTGTTAGTCCGTTCTCTCTTTAAAGAAAAGATAAACGTATCGCTTAAGCAGATAGAGCTTGTTAGGAAGTCCGTCCGGCATTGTTAGCTGGACCTTATCTCATAAATTAATGAAATCCAGTCCTCCCAACAAAAACAGGCTTTGAGGTTGATCTCTACGTTTCTCCCTGCCCGGGAGAAATTTCATCAGTCAAAAAAAAAAAATGTTCTGACTGATTTATATCTGAATAAGCTTCTTTTGAGGCAGGAGCCCGTCCCAAAAGCAGGCACAAGCGAAGTCACCCTTCCCGGAAGTCGACTTCTTTCAAGTTTCTTAATGGACTGAATGCACTTGGGGGGAAAAAGGGTAAAAATCATGTTTTAAAAATATGATTTTATACAACTTTAGAATTACTTACCTAGAAGAACAAATCCATCTGCTTCTTTGTCTGTCACTGGTACCTTCTTGGTATCCTGGCTTTTTCGGAAGAAGTTGAACATCTCTTTGAAATACAAGTCTAGAGGGGAAAAATGAATGAAATAGGTCAAGTTACACTCAAGTTAAAAAAAAGGACCACACAATTCAGACATTATCAAAATAAGTGTTAGCAAATACTCTTAATATCTAGTTCCAAGATTACAGACTTGAACTGAGGGAAGATCTTGCGGAGGCAAACCAAGAGCATACAAGCCATTTCTTCATTAACGCTCATTTGAAGAGTTTCTGTACACCCAAGCAGAGTTGGTTGAGTATCAAAGCTCTAGCACATGGAAAAAAGTAACCCAAGCACTGGAAAAAGTTACTCAGGATATTATCTGTTGCCAATCAAGCTAGCAGTTTTTATGTATCACCAAAAACACCCAACAACCCCAAAACACTGGCATTTTAAATATAACTTAATCAACTTTCACCTTTGAAATTAATGGACCTAAGTTAGTCATGGCCATTAATTTCAATGGGTCTACTCTGAATAAAAGTTAGTGGAATACAACCCTATGTGTTTGGCATCTCTGGAGATTGACCTGGTTCCTTGTTTTGCCTTTTATTGAAAATCTATCTATCCTGCATTATCAAGCCAAAGACTCTCAAAGGCAGTTAACAATTCTTTTCCTCCATATGTTACACACGTTATTTTATAATGTCACACCTGTAAGCATGGCGACCCATAACCTAATGACCCTTCATTTCTGATCAGTTCCCAGTCCTTTGTGAGTTCCCCCCTCCTAAATCCTGCATTACTTGCCTTTTCGCTTCCAACAACTCTAAGCATGTACTTCCAAAACCCTTCCTTCCAAAAAAACCTCGACTATGAGGCACTCTTCTTGAACTTGACTATGAGGCACTCTTCTTCCTTAGTTTACTACGCTAGGAAGGAGAATTTTTTTTGCAGTTACGTACTTGTTAATTTTATTTTATTTTATTAAGAAAGAAGAACTCACACTTTTACTTGCCAGCAATAACCAGATCACTGGGTTTCTGCATAGCTGTGCTAAAGCACACTAAAAGTCCCACCCAACCTCATAAACATAAATATTTAGATCATAAAGCTTCTTGTTATAGGTTTAGGTGTTGTCCATTATCATAAAGCAATACTCTAGCATCAGCCCTTTTTCTAATAATACTGTAATCAAAACAGCCTACATGTCTGTTGGAAGAAACAAAACTCTTTCTTCTGTAAGATTGTTTTCTTTTTGCATACATCTGGTGCCATGTGGTTCTCAGATGGAATGCTTATTCCCACACAAATACTGAAAGGAGACACAGTAAATAAAAGATAAAAATCTCTCCCACTAAGAACAGATGCCTGCCAAAATATCATTTTCTCCCTCTCAGAAACCAGTGAGTTTTCAGTGTAACATCATTCCTACATGTACATCACTCCATGTATTTGCCAAATAAAATCTCCACATGTGGACAATACCAGGGGCCTAAATGCAAAAGGAATTTCATCATCACAGAAAACTCCTTACCTCTGTAGAAAGTGTGTGAGTACGTCTGTGTGTCTCTCGCCTTTTCCTCAACAATACTGACAGAGAGGGTGCTGGATGTACTCTTCCCTCAAATGGTGGGCAATTCTTGTCAACTAAGGAGTGTCCATTTACTAGTCATAGGAAGCTGTCTTATACTGAATCAGACAATTGGTCCACCAGTTCAGTATTGGCTACACTGGTGGGCAAGAGTTCTCCAGGGTTTCAGATAGAAAACATCCCCAGTTCTATCTGGAGATGCCTGGAATTGAACCTTGGGCCTTCTGCATGCAGAGCAGATGTTCCACCACTGAGTCATAGCCCTTCCCCATTTTTTTAAAAAAAATTCTACTATAAATGCTGTTGATTTTAGAAAATGTAAACTATTGCATTTAGCATTACATTCATTACCATTTAGTAAGAATGAAGATAGTGCTGCAATCGGAAGGCATTCCTTGCAGATGTGGAGGTAGAAGATATAGGACAGCACCTAAAGTCCTGGCATGGGGTGAAATGATATTGGTTTTTTCCCCTCAGCCAGCACAGCCCCCCACACCCAAGTTATAGCCCCAAAATGAAATGCTGGGACTTTGTCTGGGCAGGCCAGATAGGAACTGGCAGGCTACAGGCCCTCCTTCATGATCAAATCAATCCACTCCTTCCACTCTTCTTAATGACAAGGGGGTTAGTTTCAGCAATCAGGTAGGCGCACATCCTGTATTACTTCCTTCCCATTAGGCTGATCCCCATCCTCCACTGTATGTTCCTCTGCACCACTGAAACTATTATTATTATTATTATTGTTATTATTTGCATTTATATACTGCCCCATAGCTGAAGCTCTCTGGGCAGTTTACAACAATTAAGGGGGTAGTCTCCTTTCCCCATTACTGCTACAGCGGATGCTTAAAATGAAATGCCATCCAGAAAGGCCTTTTCCACCATTGCTAGAGGGACTGCTCTTGTAAAGGATGAAAGCATCTGAACTATGAAGGTGTGCTTCCTAAGTACTTGCCAGATATGGAGCAAGTAACATAAACTGGATATAAATACAGTAGGGGTTACAGCTCAGTGAAGAAAACACAGCTTGGTGGTAGAAGGTCCCAGGTTGAACACCAGGCATGTCAAAGTAGGGCTGGGAAAGAATCATGTGAAACCCTGAAAAACCTCTGCCAGTCAGTGTAGACAATACTGAGTGATATGGGCCAACAGTATGGCTCAGTATACGGCAGCTTCTAACATTTCACCTTCCTGGGACACTATCTGCACAACACTGCATTTAATCGAACGGGCATTTGAATGCACATCCATGTTCTGGCACAACTAGCCACAAAAAAGAAAGCCCTCTGAAGCACAACTAGAACTAGATCAGAATGTAAATGTCTTCCTGAGTCAAACAGTATAATCATGAAAAGAGCTTTACGGTTTTGGGGGAGTAGGGTAGGGTTGCAATCACCGAGACAGAATATGGCAATTGAAAACTTTTTATCACAGTTCATTGTTGCACAATAAATAAGAGAAACAAACAAAACAAATAAATAAAACTGGAATCTATTATGTCACCAGATCAGTACCACTCCATAGGCTACAAAATTCCTACATAGTACGTCTCACATATATAGTTATGTGTGAGGATTTCCCTCTCTCTCAAACACACACACAAACACAAAGTTAGGAGTGTGAGTTAAAAAATGTAAAAAATTGTCACACTACAGGTCATCACACTGCAGTTTCCTTTGCCACAGACATTTGGCACTGCAAACTAATGTGAATGCTTCAGGGGTGTGCCAGGCGCACGGAAGAACAAGTGAGTGAGGAGGCCAAGCATGGCAGGTGGCCATGAGGTGCACAAGTGATGTGTGTGTGTGAACGGCAGTACGGCAGGCCGGCATCAGGTGAGCAAGGCAGTGGCCTGGCAGCAGTGGGGAATTTGGCGAGGGGGTAGAGGTACCTGGGGTTGCCATTCCTGGGGTTAAGTGGTGTTGACCAGGAACCAGAAATATCTGACCACAAGCTACTGCAGATGGGCCAAAAAGTATCTCATATCAATGGAAATAAGGCGCTTTCCATCTATTTCTTAAAGTGGTTGTTAGGCATACGCTGTACCAGTATTTGGCAATAACCCCCATTGTTTTCAACAGCATTTACTTCCAAAGAATAAGGTTTGAATCCCGATTCAAGAGCTGAACTGAGCCTAGAGCAATCAAGAAACTGTCTTTAAGCTCTGGTGCTGAGGCTGTTTTGAGATATCTCCTGTTTGGTTTTCCATGTATACATTAATGTCAAAGGTGATGAGACACAGAAGATTAAAGCCAGGGATAAGGAAAAATGCATCTTGCAGTTTTTCTAATCAGAGAAGTCTTTGCTGTAATCATTTGTGCTTCCTCACTTCAGATGCTACATTGTTCATATCAGTACTTTGCTCAGGTGAACAGTTTATTACTGGGGTTAGTCAGATGCAGTAATGTGTGACCACCTCCAAGACTTTACTGTACCGATCCAATCCATAACTCACAGCTTACACAAGTGATCTACTCATCTAAGCAGTGTAAGGTTTAAAGCACAATTGATTCCAGGAGCTACTTCTGCTGTAATTTTTCTAAATGTGAAGATATGTGTTTCTTGCCATGCAATATTTTAATTGGTTATATTGATTAAAAACATTGTGACTAATTTTAAAAGGTGACTCCGATTAATAGGCCAGCAATGTAAAAAAATTAGAAGAATTTACAAAAACTGCCTTTTTAGAAGAGGCATTCCCAATCTTGACTGATACAATACATGCACGAGCCATCTAGAAACAAAGAAAGCACATTTTCTACAGGCCCATTCTTACATATGCAAATTTAATTCCTTAGTTAATCAATCAACTAAAACTCAAACAATCATCTAAGATTCTCCTAATCAGATGCTAGGCGTAGTTTTCTTCTTGTCACTACTATTTTCCATGCTTTGCCAGTTCAGACGTTAATTTATACACGCAAGACCAGATCGAAAGTCTTTCGAAATGTAAAGTCATCCCGTAGCTCTACAGAATCTATGGCCAAAAGCAATCAACCCCACCTAAAGAAAAGGATTCAGGGGAGTTCCGCCCCTTACAAAGAAAAAAGAATCATTGTCCCAACTACGCAAATTCTTTGGCATGGATAGCTCCGCCCATCAGACGAGAAAAGCTGACGTAGCCGCTCCAGAGTACCCCTCCCAAAAAAAAGCAACGCGCATGCGCATATCCCAAACACGTTCTCAACGGATATAACGGTCTCAGCCATCAAAGCCCCAAAACGACGTCGCTCATGCCATTCAACGACTGCGCGCGTGCGCGCGGCACAAACCAGAACGAAATAACTCTCGCTCTCTAGTTCCTCTTCTCGTCGCGATCCAGCCCACTCTGATATTAATCTTACCCGCTTGATCACCCACCTCCGGCAGCCACTTTTCCGCAACAACCTCCGCTTCCGGGTTCAAGAGGGACACATCCTGGGGACTGAACTGAAGTAACCTTGTCGTTTCAAACGCAGCCCAGCCTGCTGACGCGCGCATGTACAAAGACTCTTGCGCTAGCCTTTTCCTGTTGCTCGGAAATGACGTACACTGCAGGGGCTGGCCGCTCAGCCAACGTTCTGGGACCGCATTGGAAGGTCTGGCAGGGACCGTCCCATTTTTCCTGCTTCGCCAGTTGCCGTGGTGACCTGTTGAGGCTCCGCGCGGTGAGCGGAAGTCGAGATTTCCCGCCAATGATAAAGATAGAGAGGGGGCTGAGGTGGATCTGGGCCTAACTTGACTTTGATTTGGAAATGGCAGACTTGTTTGAAGTACCCCGGGCTCGCGTAGCGACAAGTCAACTGGCGCAGTACATTGGGAAGCCCGTTTGTTTTGTGGGACGCCTAGAAAAGGTAGGGGGAGTAATACGGGGTAGTTTTTCTCTTGTCTGTCGGCGACCTTTCCTTGTGGTGTAGCGCAGGCCTCTTGGCCTGCATCCATGTCCGGTATTAAATTCTTATGTTCTAAACACACTTTTGCCAACGCTCTATAATGCTGGCGTTTGTGTGGCAACTAATGCGAGGGAATGCGAGACTTTGTATTATTAGACTCTCTTGTGTGCTGGAGCAGAGAGGGAAGGGACTCAGTTCAGTAGCGGAGCATCTGCTTTGCGTGCAAAAGGTCTCAAGTTCGGTCCCTGGCATTTCTAGGAAGGACTGGGAGAGACCCCTGTCTGAAACGCTGGGGAACTGCTGCCGGTCAGTGTAGACAATACTGAACTAGATGGACCAATGTTCTGACTGTGTATGAGGTAATTTTCTATGTTCCAGAGGGTTATTTGTATTCCCTCCTTTGACAGCTTGTTTTATTTGCTTCCTGGCTTTTGTCAACAGCAAAAGTCAAGGCACTACCCCCCCCCATAAAATAGTATAAACGAGTGAAAGCAACATGAGGCATTTACCCTTATTTTGTATATATTCCCTTGACCCTGTTTGGTTTTTAGGCCTATTTAATGGGGCCCTCTGTAATCCTGTACTCTTTAATATAGTTGTTGCAAATGTAACTTCCAAGGGGCTGTTATGGATATGCAGCTAATTGAAGTAGGGTAGGTTAATCGTGAGAAATCGTTCTTTATTGTCCTTATTAAAGGAGATGTCGCATGCTTGTCACATTTCCTTCCTGTAATGTGACTTACATTTTTGCAAACTGTTGTGCACTTCTAGAGCATGCAGTTGTGTCCATATACAGCTGGAGTATTTCCTGAGTACTTGTTGCATTGCTGGCCACACACCTGTGACACAGTGGTGTTGATAGGTACAACAGTCTGGTTTATTTAATAATTTCTTCACTATTTTTCAAATATCATAACAAAATTATATTGACTTGCTTCTTGTGGTTTGTGTGAACACGTCTGTTTTAAAGTGTTCTGAGGTGAGAAGATTTCTCAGCACAGGATTAAAAGTACTTTAAAATGAGTGTTAAAATCTTTTATAGATCCATCCAACTGGGAAATTTTTCTTCCTGTCTGATGGCGAAGGAAAAAATGCAACCATTGAGCTGAACACACCTGTAAGTATAACTATTCTTTGGCAGAATTTAGCTTAAACTTGCAATGTTTGTATTAGGCATCTGATGGCTTTAGTTGTAGAAGTAGAATTGAATTGACCAATCTTTTTGGTGCTGGTATAGCAGATCATTTTATGAGCAAGGGTTTCACGCTCATAACTTCAGCCCAGATAAACTACTGTGGTAACTAGCAGGGCTGTGGAGTTGGAGTTGGAAGCAATTTTGGGTGGAGTCTGAATCAAAGTCGGTAGAAATGTTCCAACTCCAGCTTCAAAATAAATTTTGATTGACATTTTTTTTAAATATAAATTCACAATGTCAAAGAAGCTTCCCATGAAGTCAGCTGTATTTGAGCATTTCACCATAACTCAAGATGGAAAACATTTTGTGTGTCAGTGTATGACACAGGACCCAGATGAAGACAAATGCTGTGATGCCAAGATCAGCACATATTCAGGCAGCGATAAAAATGCTCCTATGAGAGCTTCCAATTTAAAAAGGTATTTACAGCACTTTCCAGGGCTGTGGAGTCGGAGTCAGAAGCAATTTTGGGTGGAGTCGGAGTCAGAGTCGGACAGTAGCAAAATAGAGGAGTTGGAGTTGAAGGTTTGGCGTACCAACTCCACAGCCCTGGTAACTAGTATCAGCACAGTAGCAAGAATGAGTGTTACTGCACTAACAACTGCTCCATTAAGGCATGTACTTGTAGAATTCAGAAACATCTTACTGAGACTAAACAGTGTGTTGGTTATATTTTTATCTTGTTCTCTGTATAGTTTCCCTGTCCTGCGGGTTTATCTGTGGATTGCTTGCTGTTTACTCCTTATATATCTATCTATCTTAGGTGAGATCCAATTCAGCTCACAGGAACCCTGTTCCTAACATAGCACCACCACCAAATCCAGTGGGTGCCTCGGGTTGGTGGGAGTGTTGTGCAGTTTTAACCTATGTATACTTTGTTGTACTGATATATAACATTTGCTTAGTGCAACAAAAATAGCTTGACAACACTAACTCCCACTGTTTATACCAATGTTACATTAAACCTTGCCCATTCTTTAGTTTTCAGCGTTTCATTTGTGTAGTGCCATCAGTGTCCATTCATGTATATACACATGCACAACAAAATTCAAGTGAATTTTGTGGGGGTGGATTGGGCAGGATTGAAAGACCTGTGAGGGCCACATGTGTGCCGCAGGTTGCCCATATGCGATGTAGGTGATCTAGGAGGATGTTCAACAAGAGAGAGTACATAGATCCACTTTTTCTTGAAAAGAACATCACTTTCTTGAACATTTGTAAGTAATTCTTAAGATGTTTATAGCAGGATGTTAAGATAATAAAAAGGGTCAAGTTCAAGGAATTCTAATTTCAGCTGGTTTTTCCACAAGCAAGACATTTCATAACCGCTATATTTGAGCATAAAGTGAACACTTGAAAACGGGGTGGGGAGGAGGATTGAAGCTGATTGTCTATAAAATTCCTAATAAATAGAAACAAACTGATTCATCTGCTTTGGTAGCTTGAAGAAGAGGTCTCTGGAGTTGTTGAAGTAATAGGAAGAGTTACAAATCAAGTAAACATCCTATGTGTGTCATATACCCAGTTCAGAGAAGATAAAAACATGTTTGGTAAGTGAATTTATTATTGCAAATTGCACTTATTCAGAAGCATGGAAACCACTGAAAAAGCTTCCGTTTCTTCTGATCAACAAGTCTCTTGCATTAATGGCAAGATTCTTGCTTGATATTTTTTTTCATGGAAGTTGTTTTAGCATGATTCCTGTAGAAGCACAAGCCATTGTCAGAAATTAAAATTTATGTTCAATTTCAGCTGTGTGTTATAAAAACATATTGAAGGGAAGGATGCATTTGTAGGGACAGTCTCATAGCTGCATATCAGTTTGTCAGTGGTACCTGTTTCAAAAGAGTCAGTGGCATAAATCTGACCAAACTTGGTATACATCTATTTTATGGCCTACTCTCTCCCATTCCATGTAATATATATATATATTGCCCCTACAGAGGAGAACTATTGTGAATATGCTTGCAAAATCTGAGAAAGTCTTGGTCAGTTGGATTTCTGGCAATTTAATTCCTGTTCAGACTTGTGTATTGTATTGGTTAAGGCAACCTCTTGAAATATTTTTATTGTGAGATACACAATAGTTAGCATTGTATCACTAGGTGAATCCACTATACTATTTTTTTAAAATTTTCTACCTCTTTCTTTCAGATCTGTCGCTATATAATGAAGCTCTGAAAATTATCCATGAATTCCCCGAGTACTACTCTTTTGGTACTGATGCATGACTGACACTTTGTTACAACAGTGAACAATTCTGTGATCCTTACCGCACAGAACTATTCCAGGATCTCAGTAAGAGACAAGTTGGCTTAAATTGTTCTTGGGACAATCTGTTATGCATACTTTGCAAAAGTCTTATATGCCTAAACTATAGTACATAATCCAGAAATTACGCATCTAAATGGTGCTGCAGTCCTGATGGCCAAAAAGACCCAGTCTCTGAAGACATCATTACTCAATAGATAAGTATTTGAATGATAGGCTGTCATTCAAGTAGCTTTCTTAGCTAAATACATAACATGATGGATCTTTTTAGATTTTACATGCATGAAAAGTATCAGAACTTAGTGTATAATATAAAGTGCAAGCTATGACATCTGAAGTAAAGAGTATTTGGCTTTGTTCTAAGACTTGAGCTTTAGTAACCTTTCAGACAGACACCCAAACAGCATATTATAGCAGTTTAAAAATTGTATTGCTAGGTTAACCAACCTGCACAAAGTGTCCTTGGCTGAAGGATGCTTCACATCCATTATCTTTAATCACTACTAATTTTACATGGTAGTTAGAATATTTCTGTAAAGCAGGAGACTGTGAGATCACTTATGATTTTATGCAGAATGTAAAGCAATTTTGGTGAACAAGCAGTTTTTCTACGCTAAAGGACACAGACCTCTTTCATAACGCTCACCTGCATTTACCAGATTTCCAAAAACAGCTCACCTTAGTCATTACCTTACCAAGCCACGATATATTAATCCATCCTGCCAACTTCTAACCATTATATTACCACACCTATGTCTGATACAGTAGAACGTACTAATTTCTACATTAAATATTGACCACTTCATTGATTTACCATATGTCCAGGTAACCATCCATTCTGTGCTGCAGCTAATATATTATGATCTAGGGTCTTTACAGTATTAAACCTTTTAGATGTGATTACTGTTCTCTAAATGCAAAGGTTTGACAGAACAAAAGCTGAAAAGGAATGGGCAGAATCCTGCATTTTTATTAAAGGCTAACAGCTGTAGTGTAGAAAGCAAAGATTTTCAATGCTGATTGATTTATGGTGTGCTTAGAACCTATTTTCTGGAGGGATAGGGAGAAACAAGGCTACTAAAGTTACATGCAGCCACCACTGAGGAGACACTTACAAATGGGCATTCGGTAGCGTGGCTAGTGCCAGCTGCTCCTGTATAGTAATTTTAAATGTCAGTTTGGGATTTCTAAGTAACACTTTCTTGATAAGTGGAACTAAAATAAGATGTTGAATATTATCTGTGGAGTGGGATACTAGATGATAACTATAAAGCGTTTTTGAAGGGCAGCACCTGAAAATGTGAAAAGTATACTGGTGAATATAGAAATATGTTGGGCTTTGGTAGTAGGTTAAAGCTAACCTGGAACAAGACAGATACAATGCAAGATAACTGTTTGTGGGTAGTAATGTGAATATAAGCAGCCCTTAAAGATAACATATACATGGACCTGTTACTCTGTAGATTTAACAATGTCTGCTTCTGAAGCCAAAGCAACTCTGTCAGAAAATAAAAATGCTGACATTGTATACATGTGTAGGAATTTCACTTTACAAGATTTTTAGTCTCTTAACAGAAAATGCACACTTGCTGAAGAAATTAAAGTTGTTTATAAATTATCCTAAATATGGATTGTAATTTGGGCTGGGAGTTGCTTTAAGCCAGAGTTGGGGAACCTGCACCAGGTGGGGCTGATAGAAGCTAAAATTCCAACATCAGGAGGGCCAGGTTTCCTCACCACTGGTCTAAGCTTAGCCTTGAATACATCTTTTAGACTATCAAGAATTTGTAGAAGCATGGTAAATATTTTCAGGAATCTGCACCCATCATTTCAGGACCCTCATTACAGAATTCCAAATAGCAGAGATGCAACCACTGTGTTTTAGGAATAAGGGAAAAGCTAAGTATCAAAATCTGCAGAGAAATATTGAACCTAATTCTAAATGTAATATGAAACAGGCCTGAGCACTAGCATACAGGACCCTGAATTGATACAATTTTGAGATGTTTATACCTTTGAATATCAGTTGTCAGATTAAGTGTTATAAATGCTAGTCCAACAATACTTAGTTCACTTAGGCTGCAATCCTATTCACATCTCCTGAGTAAATCCTGTTGAACTCAGTGGGGCTTGTTTCCAAGTAGATAAAAGATTGCACTGGTAGAATAAAGGGGCACTTATAATTAGATGCAGGAAGAATGACATTTCAAAACCCAATTATTCCATATCAGGTGGACTAAATTACTATTTTTTTAAAAGGGAAGCATCATTTGGCTTTGCCCCCTGCTATGAAATCCTACTTCTCAGTCTTATGAGCTGTTGGATCATTACAATGATTTGTATAGCACCATCAGCATAGTGCTTTAGAGAGCAACATAAGAAAACAGTGTATTTCTAAGTGTACAGCAGACAAAGGAGATGAATGAGATTAAATGCAGTTGCTTGTATTTAAAACTTGATTTGGTTAAAAATGAAACTAATGGTTTAAGCCACATGGGTTCAGGGACAGTACAAGCTTAAAGGGTTTGAAGAAATATAGCATCACTTACCAGCTCTACAACAGAGTTCTAGGCATTGAGGGCAGCAAGAGAAAGTGGACAGTATTGATTCAGTAACATTTAAAACATTTAAAAAGTCTAAAAACATTTTAGGTCTGTGTAAAAAAAAGTGATACTTTCACTTTAGCCATCAAGAGTTCCTTGTTTCTTAAATTATATTGAAAAAGCAGTAAAACATAGCCTAATTTTTTAATGCAGATTTCCTATAAATAACTGATAGTTTAAAAATTACTTAAGTGTTGTAGTTTCCCTCTTTATTTGAAATTGTTAACATCCAGGGCTACCAATGCTGAAACTAAGCACAACACTATTAAATATAGTACCAGTATCTTCCTGGACTGTTTCAGCATATGAAAGACATGAAACGTTAAATTTAATCAAAATGGCAAGTTAAGCCATATTTTATTTTACAATTTCTAGAGGAAAGGCAGCTGTAACTATTAACAGTTAATCACTTTACTTGATTAAAACCCTCAGTCTATAGAAATACACACATGTGCCCAAATGCTGAAGAACACATTTTGAAAACAGAACCAATGTCTACACGGTGCAGCTATTAAATCACTGGGTACTGACCTAGAGAGTGTTAACATGTTCATACACAACTTCCATGTACACAGATATCTTATTCATTTCAAGGGCAAAGGCAGTTCTACATTCTCAAGACATGTGCATGCACAACTATGCCATCTTAAAGTCAAAATACAGCTTTTATTTTACAAAAATACTACTTTTAAAACACCCATGGAACACATTAATAGCAATTTATATTTACATATTCAATGTAAGGTTTTTTTTACAGAAAGGAAGTAGACACCATATTAATATTCATGCTCTTTTAATACTCTGAATATAAGGACACAAAAATAAAGTCTATACATTGCTCTTAATGGCTTAAAATTCTACATATTCTGGAAACGATTATTAAAGCAACTACTAATTTTTTTACAAAAATATGAGAAGTTGGATATTGTGGATATGCATCTCAAATATAGATCAATAGTAAAAAAAAAGGCAATTCTGATGGGAAGTAGTCTTTGACCAAGGCAATATAATAAGAGTTAACATAGCTGTGTACATAAAAATAAATATTTGTCTTCATTAAGGATTCATTTTTCCCTTTTAACATCACATCAGTGTATAGATACTGTAAGCTTGGATCCAAAGTGACCTATATGTAAGTGGAAGTCATTTCCATTTGAGCGTGTGACCAGTGTCTGACCCACCCACTCCCCCTGGCTGGCCCTGTACTACACTGCACATCTTTTGAAGCGTTGCCCAGGTGCATTCAGATTATGCATAGTTCTTTGGATCCAAGCCCTTAGTTTTAAAACTAAAAACATAAGATTGTCAATTAGGCAACTATAGTATAAACTAAAGAATATTAAATTGCATTGAAAACGTGCGAAGTTCAAGTTTCTATTTGGCTAGTGAAATCTGAATGGCAGACATTTGCCTTCTTGCTAATTATCTTCTGTGTTTTTCTTGGTGATGTATTATCTTTCTATATTGTTTTGCCAGTAAATAAGCATGTTGCCCACATCCCTAAGCTCATTTTGTTTTGACATAGTTTAAAACAGTTTTTTTTATTGCTCATGAAAATCTGGTAAGAGCAGCCAATTACCACAACTGGGCAGGTGATATTCCATGTTACCCAAATTTTGTAAATGAACTTTAACTGTAATGCCTCATGCTGTTTTTGACTATGTATATGCTTGAGATTTTCTGATCCAAATGAATGTCAAAATTTGGATGTGTGTAGTTCACATTGTAGTATGTTTTAGGCAAATAGGTAAGCCATGATGTTTCAGATGCTAGGTATTTTAATTTGCATGGGTATTTGAAGTAACATTTCAAGCTGACATGGGTGTAGTCCACTGACAATTAATTTGAAACTTTTAAACCTTACTTACAATATATTGGGATGCCCGCACAAAGCATGTTACATTGAAATTGGAATCTTGCTATTTACTAATCTAAAACAAATGAGCTCAACTCATACAAAGATTGTCTTAGGAGTGTCACAAAAAAGCATTGCAGTGAGCAAACTATAGAATGGAACAACACTTTTAAATCTAAGCTAGAAAAAATGCTGATGGAAACATTTGGGTATATGGCATGACTCAGAAAACTGTCTTCCCCAAAACAGTGATAGTGTTTTGAAAGTTCATGGAGTTCATAAAACTCAGTATACAATACTGGTTCATCTCAGATGGAAGCCTCAAGGTCTGGACAGTGTAATGCTGAAAGTCTTTCTGAAGGATGCTTCAAATTTCAATGATAGCTCTAAAATGTCTCTGAATTGAATTGCTTTACAACCCCCATTGAATAAAGTCCACATGCCAGACTTGAAGATTGTCTGGCAGTACCTGGCTATGCAAAACACATCAAAATCATCTGCACATCAAATTGTTGATGTGAAAGAATGGTTTAATTTTTAATTACAGGCAAGTCATGAGCAACATGTTTTGAGGTATGTGTTGAGGCTGTGAAGGATGCCTATTAGGGGGAGCCTCTCATTGAAGGACCTTATTCAAGCTCTAATGTTTTATGGCTGGACCATCTCTGCTGGGACAAGGTTCCCTGTTGTATCAAGCTGCATACATTTGCATGAACATGCAGAAACAGGGCATTCAGTATGGTCCCTAGATAAGAAAGGAAAAGTAGCATTATAACATTGCATGAGAACATTTTTTAAAATATAGATGAAGTTTAGATGTAAATTTTTCATTAAAAATTAATAAAGTATTTTGATATTTGGTAGAAAAACAGAGGATATAAATAGTTATGAAATAACTGTTTTTTTATCTATTATTTCATTTATATCCCGCCCTTCCTCCCAGCAGAGAAATGTTTAAGCAATAGGAAGTTTTAAATTAACACTGATAAAATTAAATCTTGTTCCCTTTTTCCAGAGCTGTTCATGCCTATAATCCACTCTACAACCTGACCTTATCAAGCTTAGCAAACTTCAAGCTGAATTCTAAAAGCATCTCTAAAATCTCTCTCTAATTCTTATTTTAAACAAATTGAAAGCATGGTATTCAGGCTACACAGCCAAAACTGATTCCATGCTGAAGCCCAACAGCTAGAAGTAGAGGAATGAACTTTGGACTGTTCATTCAATACGACAATACAATACGACTAGCAACAACAGCTTCTGATATGCAACATCCCACCCCCCATTTGAGCCTAAATACATTACATGGAAACGTTAACTGACGACACTGGAACATTATGTCCATTCCCCATAGAATCTTTTGTAAGTCTGTATAGAGCTCTGGGCTACAGCTAATGTGTTAGAGCTTCTTCTAGACAAAACGGAACAGCTACTTTGTGGTAAATATATAGTACAGTAGGGCCCCGCTTCTCGGTGTTCTGTTAATACAGCGCCAGCAGGGCGATCAGCTGGAGAGGGGGCTGGAGCTCCTCGCACTCCAGCTGATCGTGCCGGAGGAGGGGAAGATCAGCTGTAGCGTGCTACAGCTGATCTTCTCCTCTTCTGGCATGATCAGACTCCCGCTCAAGCTGATAGCACCTGAGCAGGGGAAGATCTGATCTTCTCCTCCTCTGGTGCGATCAGCGGGTTAGGTTGCAGACCACCGCACTACAGCTGATCCACTTTTTGGTGGTTTTTGCTTTCTGGCGGGAGTCTGGAATCTAACCTGCCATATGAGTGGGGCCCTACTGTAAACCAAATGCCTCAAGTGTCAGCTGGAATTTTTTGTGATAATAATGAGCATGTTTTTGTTATAGCATCTGAGAACAACAGAGGTCCAATACCTTTAAGACCCCGAGAAATAAAAAATCCCCCAAAGTTGTAAAAGTGCCCCCCAAAAGCCACTGAGCCTCTACTTGTGTGTAGTGAAATTACTCATACCAACCGCCGAAGTCTCCAGAAAGGCATGCTCTATAATCTTAGGAACGAAGGCACCATATACAACTAGTTCCATGGGGATATTTCTCAGAGTACACCATAGCAAACAATTTTTGAAAAAGAAGAATGTCAATATCAGTCTGTGATATAGCATAGAGGTCTGCCATTCAGAAGGAGGATGACAAAAATCCCAAAGGAGGCACATAAATTGCCAGGCATGCCTGCAGTAGGTCTTTAGATCCTGGCCCACTGACTTAAGACAGTAGTATTCAACAGTGTCTGTGCACAAGCAGAACAGAGATCCACTTGTGCAACAAGACTTCCCATTCTTTTCCCTGTGTGCTTCTAACATCTGCCCTGGAAGGTTGGGCGCTCTCCAGCACACACGGGGGGGGGGGGCTTCAGGGGGAAAGGGAAGACCCATTAGGAAAGTAGAACTCCGCTCACGTCATTCAACTTTCATACATCACATTTTTAGAATCTGGGCAAATATGCTAACTGCATTCAAAATTAACCTTCCATGAAACATTGATCACACTTAAGAATGGCAGAAAGTGATTTCACCCTTGCACTGTTCTTACAATATCTATTTTTCTATGGCCCATTATGTGCTGTATATAACGTTCAGTTTATGCTCAAGATGCCAACCCCTAGTTGTCAGTTTTTGCAATGAAAAACAGGTTAAGATATTTAATTCTTGTATATTTTGAGGATTTTTGAACACTTTCTTCAAATGTATCAAATGCATCCATATGCTTATTACCAGTCCTTTCATTTGCTGCTAATCTGACCATTTCTAAGACACTGGCTACACTTTCTAGTGCTACTTGCAACCTTATGTTTCATAGAATTGGTATTTTGGTGGTATGTACTGGCCTACAAATCCATATAATCAGAGGCATTAGATAGGAGGGATGGGGCCAGGAAGGATTCATGGCTTGTGCAACACATGAACGTTTGTTAACTTACCTGAACCAGCTGAGCATGTGTCCAGCATGACCACCATGTCTACAGTTGTGGCACCAGGAAAACCAGTTGTTGAACTGGGCTAGTTTTTTGTCCTTGCTAAGATCCACCTTTTCATCTGACTTAGATCCTCCTATGCATAAGAAAATATAGTCTGTGAATTGATTTCTATGGTAATGAGAACAGGTAAGTTGAGGAGTTTTATCCATCTTGTATCTGACATAGTATCCTTGTATTAAGAGCAGAGCTTGGAAAAGTTACTTTTTTTGAACTACAACTCCCATCAACCCAATCTAGTGGCCATACTGGCTGGGGCTGATGGGAGTTGTAGTTCAAAAAAGTAACTTTTCCAAGCTCTGATTAAGAGTTCAACTAACTCAGAGTAGATCCATTGAAATTAATGGATCTAAGCTAATCATGTCCATTAATTTCCATGGGTTGTATCCAATGTTAGTCATACTCAGAGTAGACCTATTGAAATTAATGGACATGAATAACTAGGTCCATTAATTTCAATGGATTGCTCTGAGTATGACTAGCACTGAGAACAACCTTGAAATGGCAGAGAAAATAAAAAAATTCAGGATAAACAAATGAAAGAACCTAGCAGTCAGCCTCTCAAACTGAAAGTAAGGCAGGCAATTTCTATAATTCAAGTAAGAACTCCTCTATGTAGCTTTTTATATTTATTTATTTGATTTATATCCAGTCCTTCCTCTCAGTAGGAGCCCTACTATTCATGTTTACAAATATTTGTAAACGTTAATTTCACACAGCACTGAACAGCTTTCAAATATACAAATAATCACTACCTGACAACTGGACCTAGTTTGATGAAATAAGATCTCATATTTGGTTCCCAGCTGTGAGGACAATAATTATTAAGGAAATTAGTCCTTCTTCAAACATTGTATGTTTCCTATACACAGGGAGCACTTCTTCATAGATAAAACGTATAAAAATGTATTTTGTCATGTGTAATCACCATACCAATCTATTTCACAGCATGCAAAGCTGAGGCCAGTAGTCCTTCCCAGCATGTATATTTGTAGTGCAATAGATGCATGAATTTGCCATGGAGGCATCAGAATCCAAAGAAAAGCTGAACAGGTCCTGCCCGCCAAAGTCAGCTTTCGGTCTGTGTTTTGCAAAGAGCAGCTCCCCATGCCAAACTTCTTATGAGGCAGACTTTCAAAAGCAGTATGGAGACCTGCTTATTTAAAGCAAAGTCAAAAGATTTCCTGAGTAGACCTAAAGTAGCTCTTTGAATTCCAGATATGATTTAATACTTCTCATGATCTGCATATAAAAAATTTAAAAGGCCCTAAGGATTCAAGAAAAATTACTTCTTACTCTGAACCTAAACCATGAGGGCCTGTTCTCTCAGTGTCTGCCTCCTGACACTTAAAAAAAGAAATGTGTCAGTGGCATTCAAACAGCACTATGAAAAAAAGCCAATAGGTATAAGGAAGTACGTGCATTAGTCAAACGCTTTGCTAAAGGATGAATTAAAGGGGAGCTACATCCAAACAAGAATGGGGCAGTTGATAAAAGGCAGACTAAAGCCAGTAATAAATACCTGATTTTATTGGGGGGGGGAACCATTCAGATATGGGGTTATGTAAAGCAATTAAGCAAAATAATAATTCAAGTGTTGTGTGTTCAATTTTCTGTGCATCAAAGCTAGAAGGCTATGAATAAAGTGGGAAAGTTCAACAAAATTGGAGCCATACCTGGGCAGCTAGAAACTGGAGTGCCCATATTTATTAGACAAAGTGCACAGCGAGGAAGGGGCTTACGGCAACCAGGACAACTTGTGACTTTGGACTTGGTTGGGGAACCACTTACGCCATACTGACTGAAACCTCGACCCTGATGAGGTATGCTTGAGCAGCTGTAGGAGATTGATTTTCCGCAAAAATTGCAACTGACAAACACCTTGCAGATTACAAAAAGGATATAAGGGAGATTAGATGTACTTTATGTCCATTTGTATCTTGCCTTTCTATCAAGCCTTATTAGCTCAAGGCTGCTAACAATGACACAAACACAATAAAACACAGCATTAAAAATGCAGGTATAAAGTTAATAAAATCAATAAAAGCCAGTAAAATTTCAGATGCTCAATTTCTGGTATACAAAGCAATGTCTCCACACAAGGGTGATGGGGAAAGATGTAGATTCTCTGTGAAATATACAAAAGCGTATCACTTTCCCCCCCCCAATATTTCCCTGAATTTTAAAATCCTTATTTATTTCCTCTTCTCCAATTAGTTTTCAATCCTAAGTGATGGTCTATGTTGTCAAAGAAAGGACACCGAAGATTCAAACAGAAACCTGTTGGAAGATGGAAAGTCTTCCATGATAACATGTGGCAGACCCCATTTTAAAATTTTAAAAAGAGAAACTCACAAATATTGAGAACACTGTGGTTTTTTTCCTAAGGGTTCTTGTTTTTATCCTGCTTTATCATCTGTTTTGAAGTATTTTCATCCTTTTACTTTTAAATTAGACTTTTTTATTTTATCATAAGGTTAAATCTCACGTTTTAAATATATTTCCAACCTTTAGGTTTTTCAAGCCACATTCATAACCATCTATCTAGACAATAGGGCTATCAGTGAGTATTCAGCCATAACTGCTAAAAGAAGCTTACATGCTCAGAAGCAGTGTACCTCTGAATACCAGATTCTGAAAGATAAGCTGTAGGAGGCCCAACTATCTTTATGTCCTGCTTTGGGGTCTTCCTGGAAACATTTGGTTGGCAAATGGCTGCGGGAAGCAAGACAGTGGACTAGACAGACCCTTGAGAAAAACTAGAAAATATTGGGGTGCTTTTTTATAAGGGAATTTTAAAAGGCATTCTAGCCATCAGATCAAAATCATATGGTGGCAGCATACTGGGGCTCTATCGGGATGTTTTGAGCTAGGAAAAAAAAGGAGAGCAAGGAGAACAAGTTAGGGGAGTGGGAAAAAAAGGTATGCACCCTTGGCCCATGGCAGCATGTTTCCTAATACTACTTTTTAAAATTGATTTTTAATGGCAACCTTGTGTGAATTTTTTATTTGAATGTAAAGGTTTGGCATGGTATCAGCCTGTCAGTACAGTAATACCTCAGTTAACAAAACCTCCAGGAAAGAAGGTCCTTTCAACAAAGTCTGGGGGGGGGAGCACACAGTCTGACATAGTCAGAATGTGGTTCCTTGTCTACTGGATTGCAGCTGCTGCAGGCAGCTCTCTCACGTGTGGCTGGAATGGTGTTCCTTGCCAGGTGGCTCAAGTGCCTCTGCAGTAAACAGTGCTTCAGGGTGCCTTGGAAGCATTGTTTACTGCAGACACATCTGCTCAAATGTAGAAGAGGATGGGAGAGAGTGCAAGCATAGGGTGGCGGCGGCTGCCCCTTGTCTGCCTGCTCAAATATATGGAGAGAAGAACTGTGCTCATGGTATGGTGGTTAGAATGTCGGACTAGGCCCTGGGAGACCAAGGTTCAAATCCTGATTCAGCCATGAAGCTTGCTGGGTGACCTTGGGCCAGTCACAGCCTCTCAGTCTAACCTACCTCACAGGGTTGATGTAAGGATAACATGGAGAGGGAGGAGAACCATGTACACCACCTTGAGCTCCTTAGAGTACAAGGAGGATATAAATGTAATAATAAAATTAAAATAAAATAGATTGCTATAGCAAGATGCTGCATGATAAAAAACGACAAGGCAGGCATCCCTTGACACGTTTTGGAAGAAGCCTTCAAGTAGTCTGTATGCAAGGCTTACCGGACCTGGTTGTTTCATTGCAAACATGCGTATCGTTAATTTTGAATAAAGATTTTGCTGTAATATGTTGAACTGCTCCTTTTTTGTGGTGTAGGAACCTATTCCTATTCTTTCTAAGCTATTTCTACTTCTGGTACCGAAGTTTCTGTTAAAGAAATAACATCCAGAAACGCATGTACTTTGTGAACTGAGGTATTACTGTAGTGGCCAAGACAAGCAGTCCACAAATGATTGGATTTTGCTGTATCAAATGACTGCTTCAGTAAGTCCTAGGAATGTTATCTTGGGAGACTGCTACTCCCTTAAGGCGAAAAAATCAGCAGCCAAGTATGAGTTGTATTGAAAACAAGAGAAAGCCCAAGTTCCACTACCTTTAATCATATGTTTATTTATAAAGATCAAGTGACCCATTTAAGAGTAACAAAATCTTCTGCATCTGAAAAATCAATTATTTGCTACTTTATGTGCATTAGCCAGATACGTTCATTACACATTCCAAAAATTAGGAGCACATTTACCTGGGCTAAAGGTTTTGAAGTGGGATCCAACTTGCTCCGATGGATGTCAAATTCTGCTCGTTTATGCCAAAACCTCCACGCGTCCAACAGATTCCGGTAGTTTTCAATCCAATATTGAACCCGTTCATCTTTAAGTACATCAGAAGGAGAACCCTAGAATGGCAGACAAAGGGCTAGAATTTTCAGTAAGCAGGATTCTGTTTGTTATTTTACAGACTTAATTTGTGACAGGCCCACAAAATCCTACTACAGCTGTTTCATGGTAGCTAACATTTGACAGTTCAATAAATGATGTTTATCACACAAATCACTAAGACGTTATAATTTCAGATTTCAAAAAAACATACAAACCTGTAGCATACAATAACTCGCTGTCTGAACATCTCCTGTTCTATCGACATAACTTTCCAACAAGTCCACTCCATCCTTTGTGAGCCCTGTCAGAAGAATTCCTTCAAGGTTCCCAGATTCTTTCATTTCATTTGTTAGTTTTTCAATGAACCTATTCAGCTATTAAAAATAAGTAGATTGATCACTCTTTGGCTTTTACTCTGGAATTTTTTCTCACACACCCACACACACAAACTGTAAATGGGGAGTGCCTGGGCTGGGTTCCTGGCAGCATTAAGATCCAGCGATCACTATATCTAATGATCAGTGTTCAGCAATAAAAAACAAAGACTATTCATCCTCTTCAATGTGAGTTAAAACGTTTCCAATGGGAAATATAACAAAACTGGATTCTATGCCAGCAGTCTATAAAGGCAGGCAAAAGTCAGCAATCCACAGATTGTACCTTGTATGCAATGCAGTGGCCTAAAAGAATCACAAATTCTGAGTTAACACTTCCCTGTCTATACTTGCTATCTAGGGGAAGTTCATACTTGCCTATGACAAGTACATTTTACTACTGTACAGAGATCATTAAACCAGTCCACAAAAGCTTACACTATAATAAACGGTCTTTACATTACCACAAGACTCTTTTGCATTAAAATAGTGTCATTAGCACTTGTTCCAAATAGATATACTTTGGGGTGGCCATCAAATTCCTTGGTAGGACAAAATCTTTTCCTCCACCAAAACAACAACATGGAAGAATGAGTTTTAACTTAAGCCATTCAACCCCTTGTGTTTCCTAGAAAGGGCTGAGAGTAAAGAAAGACAATAATGGCAGATCTGATAATCTCACCTGAGCATCAGTTAGAAATTTACAAGCAAATGCCACTCTGTCTCGTACTGCTACATTACTTTCATACTGAAAGAATACAAAATATGTTAGCATTAAACTAAAACACCAGTCATTGCTCCTAAAAAAAAAAGTTGATGTAAGTATTATGACAATTCTATACTGACAGTGTTATAAAGTGATGTATACTTGTGAGCCAGTGTGGTGTAGGTGTTGGACTACTCATGAAAACCCTATTCATAGGGTACCTGTAAGTCGGAATCAACTTGAAGGCTGTACATTTACATTTATACTTGTGAAAGGGGAGAGAAATGTGACAAATTATTCAAAACAGTCTATAAGTCATTTTGCTACAACTATACTCTTTTCTAGTTGTGTGCCCACTCCAAGATATGCCACAACATTTCGGTTTGTTGTTCAAGTACCTCTTCTCCAATCTGGGGGAAATTTCAGAAACATTTTATCATGAGGAGAGAAACTATTGGTCAAAGCAAAGAAAATACAATCTCTTGAAGGAAATTGTTTAGATTGGGGGTGGGGAACCTGTGACCTTTAAGATGTTACTGGACTCTAACTCCCACCCTCCTCACCATTGACCATGTTGGCTGGGACTGATGGGAATTGGGAGGACCAGAAGCAACATCTGGAGGTGGGGTGGGGAACCTTTGGCTCTCCAGATGTTGTTGAGCTATAACTCCCATCAACTCTAGCAAACATAGCCAGTGACCAGGGATGATGGGAGTTGTACTTCAGCCACATCTGGAGGGCCAAAGATTCCCCACACCTGCCTTAGATGTTGACCACTGCTTGTAAATCTGAGTTCATTCTTTCCTTTGGAACAGCATCTTCACAATATATTGTTTCCTGAAAGTCGCTTAAGACATGAAGTGTCTTAAGGACCAGGACCAAATTTTCTAACCCACACTACCTGGTCAAATTCCCAATTTTGTATCCTAATATCCCGAAACATTGCTGCTATGCATATTTCATCAAAGGAGATTAGAACTAACAAAAATAGCTTACCAAAACCCCATCAAAAGAACCTGATTCACTTGTCAGAAAAGCAAACATGGCACACAGGTAAGGGTTGTTCAGCTGTAACCTCAGAGTGCTGCACATTTCCCTCCACAAGGAGTTCTTTTCATCAGTATAGCCCGATAATGCCATGGCCACTACATTAAGGTTTAGATCACCTGTATGGCACAAGGATAACACAATAGCTAGCATTTCAATCCAGTTTATTTCCACTTATAAAGAACATTTTGAAATTACATTGAGAATATTTTGTTTGGGATGACAGAGTGATCTCTACTCTCAAACTCAGCAACTAATTACTCAAGGTGTTTTAAAAGCAACCATAATTGACCCTGGAACAGAAATCACTTCAAAGAGCAAAACAAAGGATGCTGGTTCAACTTCTTGATGAGGAGGAGCCGTCTCGCCAAAACAAGCCCCCTGATACAGGGAAAAATAACATCTACATGGACTATTTCATACATCACATTTTGTTCTTTCATGTTATTTCTGCCGCTCAGAATGGCCTATTCCAAGACATAATGCAGTGTTAGATCAATGATGGGGGGGGGGGAGGTCGGTTCCACAGTTCACACAGCATCTTCAGCTGTGACACTGCAGTGGTATAACAGATTTGTGATGCCTACCGCCTACCCTTTCCTGTTACTAACTAAATTGGGTTTGGGATTCAGCCAGTTTTTTTCTCTCTCAATATACTGGGTTGGATCCAAAGAATCATGAACCGAAGGAAAACAGCCACTAGCTACAAACACCATGCAGAGTTTGCACAGTCCTATAATTGTACAGGTTCTGTACAGTTCTCTTGTTTCTGCAGTTGGAAACACCTATTTAGATTCAGTTTGTTTTTCTCATGAAATGTTTCAATGTGGAGTGTGAAACAGCCCTTCCATGAACAGAACACTCTGCATCTGGAAAGGCACCTTTAGAACCAGTACTTTGTAAAGCCTAAGAAAATATACAGGACAGTATGTGGTGTAGTGGTTAAGGTGTTGGACTACGACCTGGGAGACCAGGGTTCGAATCCCCACAGCCATGAAGCTCACTGGGTGACCTTGGCCCAATCACTGCCTCTCAGCCTCAGAGGAAGGCAATGGTAAACCGCCTCAGAATACTGCTTACCATGAAAACCCTATTCATAGGGTCACCATAAGTCAGAATCGACTTGAAGGCAGTCCAACATCATCATACAATGCACACATTCCATTAGCGCAAGGATTTCTGCTTGTGCTACAGAACATGTCCCCCTCCACTTCCTGCACATGCCCCGTGCCCTCCCGAAATCTGCTCTGGAGGGTTGGGGAAAACCGCAGAATAGATTTAGGGGGCGTGGGGTGAGGAGAGGGTGAAAAAGTTCCATTGAGCAGCTAGAAGTCCTTGCACTGACACAACAAGTTATTTGAATACCGCCCACAATCTGTATTTTAATAGATGAGTGTAATATAAAACAAAATGCAAAAAGTAACAACCCAGCCTACAAAAGTGATACCAAAACAGAACAGGTACCTTTTCCAGAAGACGCTCCTTTGTTCAGTATCTGTATCACTCGCCGAATGTCCAAGTTGAACAGTGCTACAGCAGCAGCTCGCTCCCAGTCTCCTTCTTGTTCCAAAGAGAATAAAAAGGGTTCCACATCCAGATCTGTGCCCTTCTTTATCCACCCACAAAGCTGTAAAGCCAATGATCTCTCCTCACTCAGATACTGAATAATATCTGCCTGCCTGTCACATCCACTCCTGCTATGCCTGACGTTCTCTGTTGTTCCTACAGAAGGAATTATTTGAGTTAGTGCACACACAGATAAATAGAACCGTTTAAAATTCAAAATCATATAAAGCTAAAATCAGATTTACAATACAGCACCAGTTCCTTGGCCTTATTATATTCACTTCCCCTCTAGGATGCACGCCTTAACGTGGTGAGGGGGTTTGAGAGTGCTGAAGAAGCTAAAAGCAATGCTGTCAGGAGTCTAGACCAAGAGGCTAGACTCCTAGCAGGGGCACCCAAGGTGAAATGCTCAAAGCTGAAACACTAGAGTAAGATGCATCCAAACTCAGAGGAAGGCAATGGTAAACCACCTCTGAATATCTCTTACCACGACAACCCTATGAACAGAGTATCCAAAATGCAATACGAGATAGTGCTGAAAGATGAGACCCCCAGGTCAGAAGGCACTCACCGAGCTACTGGGGAAGAACAAAGGACAAGTACGAGTATCACTGTGACTAATGACGCAGTTGGGTCAAAGCCGAAAGGAAGCCCAGAGGCTGATGTACACAGATGCAAAAGGAGAGTCCTGAGTTGTACGACGCACACAATAGGAACATGGAATGTGAGAAGCATGAACAAGGGAAGGTTAGAAATTGTCAAGCAAGAAATAGAACGCACCAACATTACAATACTTGGTGTGAGGGAACTAAAATGGACGGGAATGGGACATTTCCAATCAGGCAACTACAAAATATTTTATGGAGGAAATGAGAAATTAAGAAGAAATGGGGTTGCTTTAATAGTGAGAAGTGATGTAGCAAGAGCAATTAGGAGCTACAATGCAAGGTCTGAGCGAGTGATATCAATGAGATTAAATGGAAACCTATCAACATAACCATCATTCAAGTCTATGCTCCAACTGCAAATGCAGAAGAGGAGGAATTGGATTTTACGCAGAAGTACAGGAGGAAATTGATCACATACCAAAACAAGATGTGCTGATAATCATGGGCGTCTGGAATGCAAAAGTAGGAAACAGAGAAGAATTAGGAATTGTGGGGAAATGGGGCCTAGGTGACAGAAATGAAGCAGGAGAAAGACTTATTGAATTCTGTGAAGCCAATAATTTGTTTCTTGCGAACACATTTTTTGAGCAACCGAAAAGACGACTGTACATATGGACATCACCAAATGATCAATATAGGAATCAAATTGATTATATAATTGGTAGCAGAAGATGGAGAAGTTCCATACTTTCTGCAAAAACAAGACCAGGAGCAGACTGCGGTACAGATCATGAACTGGTCGTATTGAAAATCAGAGTAAAGCTAAAGAAGACCAACAAAGCAATCATAATGCCAAAATACAATTTAAATAACATCCCAGAAGCATATAAAGATCAAATAAGGAACAGGTTTGAGGCTTTAAACTTAGTTGACAGAGAACTAGAAGAACTGTGGAATGAAGTCAGAGACGTTATCAGGGAAGAATGCAAAAAGACAATACCTCTAGTTAAAAAGAGAGAAAGACCTCAACGGATGACTGAAGAAACTTAAAATGGTTAAATAGAGAAGGAAAGCAAAAGGCGATAGAAACACAGTCAGAACCCTAAATGCAACAATACAGCGACTAGTACGTAGGAACAAAGAGAACCATTACAATAGTTACTGTATAGAAATAGAAGAGGACAACAAAAAGGGTAGAACAAGAGCCCTGTTCCAAAAGGTTAGAGAAATGAAACCAAGAAATTAAACCAAGACTGGGGAACACACTGACGGACCGAGATGAAATAAAAGGTAGATGGAAGCAATACGCTGAAGAACTCCATAAAAGAGATGCAAGGATGACAGATTCATTCATGGAGGAACCGTATGATGAAGAACCAGAAATTTTAGAATGCGAGGTGAAAGCTGCTCTTAAAATACTTGGAAGAAACAAATCACCAGGAACAGATGGCATACCAATAGAGTTGCTACAAGCTACTGAGACTAAATCTGTCCAAATTTTGATTAAAATTTGTCAAGAAATATGGAAAACTAAACAATGGCCTACAGGCTGGAAGCGTTCCATATACATCCCAATTCCAAAGAAAGGGGATCCCAGGGAATGCAGTAATTATCGTATTGCGTTAATATCCCATGCAAGTAAAGTAATGCTCAAGATTCTACAGCAAAGGCTCTTACCATATATGGAGCGAGAAATGCCAGACGTCCAAGCTGGACTTAGGAACGGAAGAGGCACCAGAGACTATATCGCAAACATACGTTGGATAATGGAACAGAGCAAGGAATTTCAGAAGAAAATCACCCTGTGCTTTATAGATTACAGCAAAGTCTTTGACTGTGTAGATCATGAAAAACTATGGAATGCTTGAAAAAAAATGGGGGTGCCACAGCATCTGATTGTCCTGATGCGCAATCTATACTCTGCACAAGAGGCTACTGGAAGGGCAGAATATGGAGAAACCGATTGGTTCCCAATCGGAAAGGGTGTGAGACAGGGGTGTATTTTATCACCCTATTTATTTAATCTATATGCAGAACATATCATACAGAAAGCAGGATTGGACCAAGATGAAGGAGGTGTGAAAACTGGAGGGAGAAATATCAATAATTTAAGATATGCAGACGATACCATACTACTAGCAGAAACCAGTAATGATTTGAAACGAATGCTGATGAAAGTGAAAGAGGAAAGCACAAAAGCAGGAGTACAGCTGAATATCAAAAAGACTGGGCTAGGACTGGGGAGGGCAGCTGCAAGAGAACTAGAAAAGGTCCTCAAATGCAAAGATGTATCGCTGAACACTAAAGCCAGGATCATTCAGACCATGGTATTTCCGATCTCTATGTATGGATGTGAAAGTTGGACAGTGAAAAAAGCTGATAAGAGAAAAATCAACTCATTTGAAATGTGGTGTTGGAGGAGAGCTTTGCGCATACCACGGACAGCGAAAAAGACAAATAATTGGGTGTTAAAACAAATTAAACCAGAACTATCACTAGAAGCTAAAATGATGAAACTGAGGTTATCATACTTTGGACACATAATGAGAAGGCATGATTCACTAGAAAAGATAATAATGCTTGGAAAAACAGAAGGGAGTAGAAAAAGAGGAAGGCCAAACAAGAAATGGATTCCATAAAGGAAGCCACAGACCTGAATTTACAAGATCTGAACAGGGTGGTTCATGACAGATGCTCTTGGAGGTAGCTGATTCATAGGGTCGCCATAAGTCGTAGTCGACTTGGAGGCACATAACAACAAATTGTATTCACTAAATGCCACTTACTACTCATGCTGTTACTAACAAAATTCTATGGTAAAAGACAGCTGAAGCAGAGCAGATTAGTGACGCCTTTATAACAAAGATGAAAACACAATTACTGATAATGAAGTCAGCTTTTCAGCTATTTAAAAAATCTTGCAGAGTTTCTTTGGACCACAGACCTGACAAAAGTTATTCACTTGGGGTAACAGAATCTAATTTTGAGAAACCTGAGTATAAACAGACCTAGAACGCTGACTTGGGGTACTAGGTAGCCAAGCAGAGTGTCATCTTAGTCAGAGAACTGGCGCAGAAAACACATTCTGAAAAGACAAGAGGAAGATTTTGTCCTTCCTGTTATCAGTCTACTTTTCCCCTAAGGACCTGAAAGTGGTTTACAAAGGTCCATTTAATTTTTCACCCCCAACTACCCTGTGAAGTAGGTTAGGCTGGGACAGAATGGCTGGCCAAAGTGACTCATTTTTTAAAAAAAGTCTTATATTAATAACAAATCAGTCAAACATACTTACCCATAGAGGTTTTCAGAATAGATTTGATGCCTGCATAAACCAAAGACCCCTTGTTTCCTGTGAATTTCTGATCCATATCCTCAGTATACTGCTTCATAAGTATTTTCAAGTATAGGAAATTTAATAAATTATTATTAAAATAGCATGGGGCAAAAGTTGTACTGCTATATTTGCTGCTTTGGACATTCCTATATGTTACTGAATTAGGCTCTCTTGAGCTCTCGAAGAAACCAACCATGGCTGGGATCCAAAAAGCTGCTTAGGCCCACAAAGGCAGGGCTTGTGCTATCTCAGTGGAATTTATGACATTTTTTCCCTCTGAACAGTTTATATCTGTCCCTCTGAACATTTTATATCTGTCCCTTGTCACAAGAGTGCTACCAGTAATTAGGTATGGGTTGAAGGGAAAGCCAGTGGCTTTTCAGGTATAAAATAATAAAGCACCATTGTTGCAAAGCCCATAGTTTTGCTAATAGGCTGATTTGGGATTTTAAAAAATCTGTATGCCTCGAGGTTTTAAACATTATGCAAGAACACTCTTCAGCAATTTGGATAATTTTATTTTAGTGTTTGGATTTTTGTTACTATGGATGTTTGTCCCATTGAACATATAAACTATTTTGTTCTGATTGTCACAACGTATGGATAAGACAATAAACTTAAGAGAATAACACA
Source organism: Rhineura floridana (assembly GCF_030035675.1). Taxonomy (NCBI): domain Eukaryota; kingdom Metazoa; phylum Chordata; class Lepidosauria; order Squamata; family Rhineuridae; genus Rhineura; species Rhineura floridana. Next base: position 50,781,977 of record NC_084489.1, read on the forward strand.
CACATTTGGATGAAGAGTTCCAGCCATCTAACTATGGGTTGGCTACATGTCACATTTGTATTGCTCTGGCAGTACTATTGGTTTTAATCTGCATCATGTCAGCAGAACCATTTTGGATCCCTAAAAGGAATCTGACAGTGATGCACCACACCAGTCCCACCCTACAGCAGATCCAGGTATTCCTGAAGGCCACGTCTCCCATTCCATCTACCTCTGTGGCTTTCTGAACCCTCAAAGGGCTTCCTCTTTCTTCCTTTCCTACCCAGTACCACTATTTTCTTTCTTGCCATCAGGGGACCATCACTACCTATTCTGTTTCTCAATGTACCTTGAGTCACAGGTTTCTGTTGCTGCTTACTACCTTCACCTCATGACCTAGGACTAATGGAACATATTGGCAACTGTCTGGTTCTTTTATGCCTAGCTGAAGCTTTGAGCCACCCACACCTACAGTCTTCCCTTCACACCTAGTATTCCCAAGCAGCATATTTATTTATTTATTTTTTAATTTGTATCCCACCCTTCCTCCCAGCAGGAGCCCAGGACGGCAGATATAAATATAAATGCATTAAAACAATGCTAGGAAGGGAATATCTTTCACCTGCCATCAGGACAAAGATGCTGCCTAGCAGTGCATTAAGACTTTTTGCAATACTCCTTCCTGCATTCAGGGGATGTTTTAAAGGATATAGTGCAGAGTGTACCAAAGTGACTTCAGTTGTGGATCTTCATTTCCTGCAAGAACATGGTTTCTCCAGACCTGTTCTGTGTCAAGGCCATACCTGGATAAAGCCCTCAGCCGCATTTTGGTGGCTATGTCTTTTTCTAAGGAGCTAGCCTTCCCATCTTCTGTGCACTCATACAAATGCCTCCCACATGCCCACATTAAAGAGGTAATAGGGCTCCATGCCAGAGAGATCCTTTCAAATACTGTGAAGTCAGACATAGTCCTGTTTGGAGTCACAACGACCATTCGATTTTGATTTGTAGGATGCCAAGCAAAGGAAGCAATATAGTGTTCACAGGGCTGCACACTCCTTTCAATGATTGTAGGCTCAGTTTCATCCCCAATAGGTGTAGGAGTGTGCTGCATATCATAGAGCTTGATGATGTTACTATCCCTGGTCAAAGTAGCTAGCAATCCAGTTCTCGTCGGACACCATGCTACCTTTGTTAGAGGTTTTGGTTGTTCTGTCAGAGTCAACACAGGCTTTTCAAACTTTCTAAGGTCCCATATGGCAACCTGACCTTCATAGAAGGAAGCTACACGATCATGGAAGTAGGGGTCAACAGTTACGCCCTGAACAGCCTTTGTATTAACAAACATTTTTTGGCTTGTATTTCTAAGGTCAAAGATAGCCAGGTTTCGGTGCATTCCAGCTAAAAGAAGTTTCTGATCCCGTGGAAGCCAACAGAGAGAAAGACAAGCATCATTCTGTCCTAATTCATAAAGTGGTTTTGTCACAACCAGTCCTGCTTCAGTATCTCCAGATGAAAGCCTTACTTTCTCAGTAGCAACTGGAGTTTCCGGAGTGTATTTACTACTGATGTCCCAGATCAGTACTGAAAAATCAGCCCGATGTTTATCCAGACCAGCAGCAAGCCAATTACTGTCTAGTGGATTCCATGCCAGGGTATTACACTGCCGAGCATGTTTTGGAACAAATTCTTTTCCTATCAGATCCTTGGATTTTGAGTTGTGATCTTGGCCAAGGCTAGTAAGGACAACTCGGCCGTTGGCCTGCCCAACTGCCAGGAGACATTCAGGATCATATTTAGGATACCAAGCCACACATTTCAGATATGGAGTATCTGAATTAATGGACAAAAGAGTAGCTGTAGTTTCCTCAGATAAACGCAGGGATCCTGCTTTGAGTTCAGAACTGGCAATAGATTCAATGTGGTAGAGGCTGAGCTCCGAGTCACATACAACAAACCTATCAACATGGTGTGGTGCCCACAGAATATCAGGTTTGGAGCAGCTCATTTCTGCTACTACAAGTTGCTGTGAGTAGTTTAAAATGTTGTTGGAAGACAAGAATTGTGTTGATTCATAAGGACACTGGGTTTTTTAAAAAAAGAAAAAAGCAGAATGTTATACTCATGACAAGGCTTCCAGCTCCAAATGAGCATCTGTCAACATTCACATTTCTCCTTCCCCATCTCCTTCAGGGGCGATCATGCAATAATGGGTTACTAAAGCTGCAATCCTAACCTGATTTACCTGTGAATAAGCCCCACTGAATTCAACAAGGCTAACTTCTGCGTAGACATGGTTACGACTGCACTATAATTCAGTTAATTTTTGTTCAGAATTTAACTCTGTACCATCTGTACTTTCTCCCTGGTTTTAGGCAAAGGATCTTTACATATAGCAAGCTGAGAAGCTACTATTTATATAACTGGTGTTCCCTGAACCCCTTGCAGCTTTTATTAAATGAAAATTCAATATACATACATGCAAACTTTTAAGCTTTTTGTAATACCAGTAGCCAAAGCATAGAGAATGCGCCAATAGCTAGAGGCACACATCATCACATATCATGACATTACATTGGTGCTACAGGGGGGTACGCTGGCATAAATGTTTAGATTGGCAACCTGATCTAGAATCACCTGATGTTAGTGCTGTCTATCTTCCAGCATTTTGGTTCACATTGAGAGACTGTCTAATCTTGCACCCCGATAGTGCCATTTTCTAGATGTTCATAGTGGTTTGCTAACAACAGACTATTACATCTCATATTTGAGAAAAGTTAGATAAATATCAGATATCCCTGGAGTTACCAAATATCTTTTATACATCACAGTTTCACAGGCCATCTTACTGAAAAATAAACAGATTCAGTACTTACCACAGATCTGGCTTATTTTAAAAATATCAATCTAGCAAACCTACCAGCAAGGGCAGTTCAAAAAGGTGGCAAGGACAGATACATGGAGCAGGCCCATCAGCCCAGGAGTAGTACTACTCCCATAAGACCCAGCTGAATCACACCACCCAGCTAAGAAGCTCCCTGGAACACTCCCCCCAGCAGCACCTCCTCTGCCACTTGGGGAAGAGGGAGCATGTAAGTACGCAAACAGGAGGAGCAACTAGTTCTACCTCTTCTCCCTTACTTATCCTCTCTAGGACCATGGCAGGAAAGACTGCCTAGAGACAGACAAAGTGGAAGCAGCCACCACTGCCCATTCCCTTGCTCACTCTCTTTCTCTGGGCAGTGGAAGAAGCAGCCATCTCATCCTCTCACTTGCTCATCTAAATTTATTTTTCATTTATTTCATAAGATTTCTTATCTGCCCTTCATCATAAGATCCAAGAGTGGGTTAGAACAATATAACATGCAGTTACTAAAGCAAATGAGACCATTCTATCCAAAAGAGAACAGTATAAGTCTTCCTCTAAGTGCTGCTGGGATGATTATTTGGGCCAGCAAACCCAGTACTCCCTGTCATACCAGAGGGTGGGTGAACCAGTGGAGTCAGGAGCAGTCATTGCCTCTTGCTGCTCATTCTCTCTCTCACTGGTTGGTGTGAAGGAAAGGATTGAGCCAGGAACACACCACCACCTAGAAGCACAGCACAGTGAGCAAGGAGGAGGAGATTACTTCTTCCATGAGCACCCTCTGGGCTAGTGGACCTATCTCTAAGTTTGATATGGTTGAACCATACGATGCAGAGAAGTTTAGTACGCTTCCAGAGCTGGCCCAAAATATTTTGCTGCCTGAGGCAATCAAGATAGCAACACCCTCTCCTTATTACAAAAACAGAAACCATCCAGGCTGGCACGCTAATCACACTTTGATGCTGTTGTCCCCCACTTAGACGGGTACATACAGTTCTCCATATGCGTTGTTACTTCTCACTCTCCCCTCCCCTCCCCTCCCCAATCTGCTGAGATAACTACCTCTCTCTTTTCACTTGTTCAGCTTAAATACACTTAAACTCACGCGTCTGGGGGAGAAAACAAGCCCTACCCTCCACTGACGCGCGTTCAGCTGATTAGAATATTAGAGCTGCGCGCGTTAGACTCCAGATAGGGGGTTGGAATGTTTTTCACTGGTATCGTCTGCACGCGCAGTCCAGAAAACCTGTAAAAACCACAATTCTTAATCACACCGCCAGTTTGTGCGTAAATCGTGCTCCGAGGTCTGGGTCAGAGCAGGGGCGCGATCTCTACCCATCCAGAAACTACGTCAAGTCACATACACATATTTGCCTAATGCCTACCCTTTAGTTAAAAGTCGTTCCTCTCAGATAAGGGCGCAAGAGCACTAGGACAAAAACGAGGCTGTTCTGTCCCCAAAGAACCCAATACCGGAGGACACCGAGCGCTCCCCTCCCTGAGCCTTAAGATAAAGGAGAAACCGCGCGCTCCCGAAACGGGCATAGAATGACTCTTCTAAATTGTGACCAAGAAGAAACTCACCCCGTGGCCCCTCAATCAGGTGGTTCCCGGAACTATGGTGCCAGATTGAGGGAGCGGGGGGGGGAAGAAAAGGAGAAGGTAAAAAAAATTGAAAGAAGTCGCACAGCTGCTTCTACTTCCGTCTTCAGGGAGACTTCCACTTCCTGTGTGAGCTGGAATGCATCCGGTGTGTAGGGGCGGGAAACAGGAGGCCTAATACAGACTTGGTGGGTGTGGCCTTTGCCGGCGTTAATTCCTAAACTCCCAAGTGGAGCAGTTCGTTGAGAGGCTATAAAGCTATAAAGCTGGTTGTATAATATCTCTCATGGGTCTCTACGCCCGTGGAAAGGTATCTCTGATGGCGTCGTTGGCCTGTCAGTCCACGTGGCCCGCATTTTCAAAGCTCCCAGTTTTCAAGAGGTAGATTACCGGTGCTGGGAAGTTTCCCACCTGAGAAAGCGAAGTGTTTGAATCAGGCTAGCCCATAGCGGACATGATCCGCGCCTTCAAAAGGAATGCCTTTCTTTTCTTTTTCTTGCAATGCCTCCCACTGCGGATATTTTAACTTTGTGTAAACCAAATGCATCTGATAAATGTCACAAATTAGTATTAATAGTATTTCCATGCTTCTTTATCTATGTGTGTATTTGGAGAAGTGAAGCCAAGTAGCAGGCTTGCATGGTGATCTCACTGAAGTGACAGGTAGCAGTTACCACTTCCGCCCCAGCAAATGGTGGTAGATGATTTTATTTTGGGGTGAAATGACCATGATGCAGTTTCCCATATAAAAACCAAAAATTGTCAGATCATAGCTAGAGAGAGTTTAACATTAAGGCTAGAACCATTGTGTTCTGTTACTATCTGAGAGATTGTTGCAGAGCTCTGGCAGGCAGAGTAGTGGACAACACTTGACAAGGCATTGCTGTGTCTGATAATGATAGAGTACCACTAAACAAGCGTAGAGAGGACGACAATAAAAGACTAGGACCTTTTCCCTCCCACGGTTCTGTTCTAAAGGCTGCAATTCTCTAAATTTCAGTAAGAGTAGCTTGCATGAGCTGCTAAAATTCTCTCATCTACACAACTATTAAAGCTGCCTGTGACCTGTCCTCTTTTGCATTTGGCCACCCTAACTTTTAATAGCTTGCAAATAAAAAAGGTAATAGGATGTAACAAGAGGGAGATTACGACATTAGTTTGACTTGTAAAGGTTAAAGTCACAAATATTTAACAGGCCTGGAATAAAATGGTGTTCCATTGAAGCCCACAAGGTGGAGCTCAAATCGTCTTTTGCAAAAGTGAGACCTAAGAAGAGAGATCATGCCCCCCCCCCCTTGATTGTGGTCAAACAGGCAAATGGTATTAAACACAAAATTATTGACACTTCATGACAGTTTATCTTGTGTGGAACAGAAACTACTTAATGAGTAAAGATAAAATATGGGGACTCAAGTTTACGTGAAAGCTACATATAGATTAAACCGCCTATTGCCTGATTGCAGAGCTTTAAGGGACTAGCAGTGGTTATGAAGTAGTGTGGGAAAGGCACTTTGCATAGAGTTGACCCTGACATTGGAACCAGCATCTAGGACAGGGTTAGCCAACATGAAACCTTCCAGATGTTGTTGGACTCCAGCTCCAATCTGCCTCAGCCAGCATAGCCAATGGTCAGAGATGGGTCATCCAACAACATCTTGAGGGCACTATATTGGCCACCTGTGAAGACCTTGTTTTGTTTTGTGCATAGACAACAAATTGGTCCCATTCTGAAACTGATGCTACATAGCCATCTGGTATCTGTCCAGCTTTTTGAAACCAGTAGCTTTTTGTTGGACTGCAGCTATACCCTTCTATTTCCTGTGTGCCAAAGAGCTATGGTCCTCATGCAGGATCTTGTTCTTGTTTGCAGTGGTCACTTACTGTGCATCATGGTGGGTTCTACATAGAATATGTGTGCCTCTTCACTAAGATTTCTTAATGTGTGCTCTGTAATCTGAAATAACTAGTTCACTCTAACTGCAATCCAATATCCATCATGTACTTCTTCACACAGTGCATAGCTAAGCAATGGCACTTGCTACCACTGGAGGCACTAACGGCCACCAACTTGGATGGCTTTAAGAGGATTAGATACAATAATGGAGGATAAGGCTATCAATGGCTACTAGTCATGATGGCTGTTATCTGCCTCCAAAGTCAGAGGCAGTATGCTTCTGAATACCAGTTGCTGGAAACACCAGAAAAGGAGAATGCTCTTGTGCTCACATCACCATCATCATGGTTTATTTGTATGCTGCTTTCCATAGTACTCTATGTTCAAGGCAGCTCACAACATGAAAACGTTACATAATTCACTGTTACACAACAAAATGCAAAATAGTCAAACAATATTAAAGAAAGATCTCAGTAAGAAATGTACAATAAATTGAAACAATACACTTACCATTTATAACAAGGTCCAACAGTAAAGTACAAAAACATAATCCCAATAACAGCAAAAACAACTACCTCCAGAATTACATTTTGGCCCAAACAAAAGCTCCTAAACAACACCCCACAGTCAAGACAGTCTCTGGCATCTTCAGGCAGTAGCAGCTTTTATAGCTGCAGTCAGTCAGGGCTCCAACATCCCAGGCCAGGTGGAAAAATGTTCACAGAGTACACCAGGTATTTTTAATCCACCCTTTACTTTTTCACTACACAATCATATGCGCCATCAGAGTAGCTAATATGGGGTAGCTAATCCTTGATTTTGGAGTATGTGACCTTAGCTTCATAATTTGATCCTAGATTTAAAAATACCAAGACCAGATATCTGAAAGTAATTCCATCATTTATTGATACCGTCAACATACAGTAATGCCTGGCTTTGTTCAACTTCTCTTTTTTTCTGTTTTCAGGGAAAGTGAACTATAAGATGAATAAGTTTTGGAAGCTGTGAGGCAATGTCAAGCCACTTCCACATGTAGAGGCTGCCAGAGTTTCAAGAACCTATTCATGAAAAGAGGCTAATAGAAGCAACATTTCCTGGATGGCCTGGAGACCAGCCTGAAGTTGTTATATAACAACTACTAAAATAACCACTTAGTTTCCTATAGAGCAGAGGTGGCTAATCTGTGGTCCTTCAAATGTTATTGGACTCCATCCAAAAGCCCCATTCAACTTGGGCAATAAAGATGATGGGGTTTGTAGTCCAGTAGTATCTAGAAGTCCAAAGGTTAGCCACCCCTGCTATTGAGATTATAGCATTAATCAGGTTCATGTATTATGGCATATTTTAGACCAGCATGACAAGAGGGTTTGACAAGATACTTATAAGGCTGCAGCAGATATCTTGGTTATGGGGAACTTTCAGTCTAATGCTGACATGGCAGTGCTGAATAGGTACAGAGAGGAAAATGATCCTCTTCAGGATCCTAACCATCTGGCCTGATAATTAGTTCCTAGCAGGAAGGCATATTGTGCAGTAAGGGATCAAGGTTATCCTAGATATGTTGCCTACTTGAGCTATGGCAGGCTTAATAGGTAGAGGACACGTTTTGCAGCCAAAAGATCCCAGGTTCATTCACAAGCATCACCAGCTCAAAGGATTTTAGCCAAAGAGACTGGCAAAGCCCCATGGTGTGATTCTGATTAAGGCAGCTTCACATTTCTAAAGCACGCAGAATTTTTATGAATGATATGAAAGATAAGAATGGTAGTAATAATCTGCCAATGGCAGATTATCATACACTTACGATAAACAAAGAAGACAAGACCTTTCTTTCAGATAACTGCAAATAAATAAATGTAGTTAAGCAATATCCAGTCTAATCTAACACAAAACTATATGTTTATTCATAATGAAGGAATATTCCGTTTAATCCAATGCAAAGTACTCTATATATATCCATGAATACATTGCAGCAGACCACATACTGGAGTCAGTAAATCTTAAAAGGATCATTAGTTTGGCTCATTTTAGATTACCAACAAACTGGAAGAGTTTTGCCCCAGACAAGCTACCATCATCCAAGTGGATCTACTAGGCTAGCTCATGATCTGATCATAAGGTATGTGTTCAAATTAGGACCTGTTCATGTGGTGAGTAGGCATCTGGTGGCTATGGGAAAGTTCTTTTGGAGTCCACAGGAGTTGCTCCATCACTCATGATCTCACTATGTGGGATATGCACAAATTAGAGGTCATTCATGTGACCAGTGAGTATGTAGGGAAAGTGCTTTTGGAGCCTGATGGTGATGAATCCATAGTCCATGATCTAACTATGAAGGAGGTGTGAGTTTCCCCCTAGGGTGTTCCTTCTGGCATAGATCCACAATATATTTATATTTCTGCATTTGCCACTTCTCAGTAACATCCAAAACCACATCCAGGGGCCATCCTTAAATATGTTGTACTTTTAATGGTCTTTTAAACCTATCACATTTTTTCCTTTTTTTCAGCCAATACACAATCCTCTCATTTTTGACACTTCCTACCTACTTGATGCAGGATATATATTATGGGTGGTCCCTCTGAGATGTGAATAAGTAAGCAGGGACTCAGAATTCTTTGAAAGTCATCTCATATTTTTCATAAAACTGTAGTCCTTGGGTTACATGGTCACAATTAATAGCAAGTTAATTGTTTACATTTGTAGTAAAGCATACACATGCTCTGAAATAGCACTACCTATATGGGAGGTAGAAGACTAGCTCATTTCTGTTTGATTAGATTTTCTGTATACCCTTGAAAGAATGCATACACTTAAAGCAAAATTTGTTAATCTCTTAAAATGACTTGGCTTGGGAAACACCTCCTGAAGTTTAAACCAATGAATCACACACACACCCCGTGTTATTCAGGGGCAATGGTTGCCATGTTGATTCCAAAGGAAAGAAGTTACAATTTCAGAAGTAACCACATAGTGTCAAGATGGTATTTCAGTGCCCTTCCATGTAGTTCAGTTACATCTAATGCAATCTCAATAAACCACAGGAGATAGTCCAGAAAAAATACAAAATGAACATCCAAGACAGACATTTTCATCCAGCTGGAAAAGCCTGTTGAAACAAAAATGTCTTCAATTGTTTCTGGACCCACTACAGATAGTGGGTGCCTGTCATATCTCAACAGGAATGCTGTCCCACAGAACAGGGGCACCTACACTGAAGGCCCTGATCCAAGTTACTGTGGAATAGGCTTCTGATATTCTTGGAACTTGAAGAAACTTTCCTGCTGAATACAGTAACAGTGTAGTTAGAGTGTTGGACTGGGAGACCAGGGTTCAAATTCCCTCTCAACCATGAAGCGCACTGGTGACCTTGGGCCAGTCACTGTCTCTCAGCCTAGCCTACCTCACAGGGTTGTTGTGAGGATAAAGTGGAAGGGGATCATGCTTGTACATCACGTTGAACTCCTTAGAGGAAAAGTGGGATATAAATGGAATAAATAATAAATAAATATTGTGGATATAGGGGATAAGGCAGTCTATGAAGTAGCCTGAACCAGAGCTGTATAGGGCCTTATATGTTAGTATCAAAACCTTGAACTTGGACTGGTAGATTAGCAATCTTTCTGGAAGACTGCTTTCATCAGTTGGTTCCAAACAGGATAATGCAACACTCAAGTTCCCTGCTTCTCAGTGAAGGTGATATCTGACTGCTCTCTTGAAAGCAGCTTCACAATGAGCTGTCTCTGGTCCTGACCATTTGTTGCCTTACTTGCACCTTGCCACACACCTAGCCTGAGCATCCCTGTGGGACCCAGCCTGGAATGGAAGGCAGATTAATAAGGTTGCAATCCTAACTAATGGTAGAAGTAACTACCATTGAAGTCAATGGGGCTTACCCCTAGGTAAGGGGTTAGGATTGGAGCCCCTGGCCGCAATCCTGAACTATTGGACATTGGTACTTCTGAGTAAACATGCTTAGGCTTACACTGTTAAGTGCTGTGCCACCACTCTGCTACTTACTGTGCTCATCACACACAGGCATAATACATCTGATAAACTGAAGTCCATGAGAACTTCTTTCATAATAAATGTGTTAGTCTTTAAAGTGCCACACCCTTTGTTGACTCTGCTGCAATGGATCAACCTCTGCAAATAAATCTTTAGTAATAATTGTGGTAGCAACAGTACCTGTAGGTGACTCCAAATGGTTGTGCGTATGGTTGTTTCACACCATCGAATGAATGCATGGAGGGTGGTGATGTGGCCTGTTCCTGCTTTCAACCTCCATGTCTTTCCTTGACTGCCTGTGTACAGCTCTAGATGTGTCAAATTCTCCACAATTTGGAATCCCACTTTTCCTTGATTGGGGGTTGGAGGTAGAACACCATATGCATGTGTTCTATAGCTGGAAAGGGCATAAGATAGTTCTGGATCCAATGGTGGCTCTCTGGGAGGTTTGCAGTAGATCAAGTAAGGATTCATGACTCCCCCAAGTAGCAGCAACAAAATGACTCCCCTCAATTATACAGTTAAAATGAAGAACATTGAAGTAACAAGAAATGAATTTGAATCTGGAAAGAGTGTGAACTCTGTTCATTTATGGTGTTCAGAATAAACTCCTTGGATCAGAATTCTTCCATTCGAAGTGAACTGTTGAACTAACTATTGAAGAAAGCACTGAATGTAAGGGGGAGGCTTGAGGAAAAGTACCTATGCAGGTAACAGAATGTATTGGTGTGTTTATATATAGGAGCTGAAATGAGTGGAATGGATGGGGAGCCTGCTGAACCACCCCATGCAGAGCCCAGACCTGCATATGTGTGCAGGTGCATACGCTAAGCACAAAAAATAGTTCTGCCTATTTACACACATTCACCACAGTTTACAGCTAGATGTGACACACAGTGCTGAAATAATTTCTGCTAAGATAAAGCATATGATGTTATAAACTATCCCTTTTGATTGCCTTCCCAATAACAAACAAAACTGTGGCATGGAATATTGGAATAAATAAGCAGGAAAAAACACTGAAATCAACAATGTGTGGCCCTTTAACGGCAATTGCCTAACTGATAAATAGCAGCATAGGTAACATATTCAATTGGCTGCAAAGTTGATCTGACTCACCAGACTCCATCTTGTGGATCTTAGTAAAAAACAAAGTAGATCCTGGAAGCCTGAAGTCAGCCTAGCTCTGGTCTATAGTATAGACTATATACAGACAGCCTATTACATGTATGGAGGTTGAGAGCAGACAGCATGGACTATCTCCCCTCCCCTCCCACAACACGTTCAATGTAACATGTGAAAAGAACGGCTGTATCCTAATGAGTCCTTAAAATTACATTGACCCAAGACTGCATCAAACTAACTTAGCTTTGTAGTTTGGTTATCAAAATTAAATAATTTTACTACTGCTAATATGTTACGTTTCTTAAGAAGATAAGAAAAGCCTGCTGGATCATGCCAATAGCCAGTCTAGTCCAGCATCCTCTTCTCACAGTGGCCAAATGTGGCTGTCACCTAAAACGGGTGGATAACCTCCAACCCACAGGCTATTCCTGACCTGCCAGGGGTTCCAGTTTGGCCCATGAGGCCATTTTTTCAAAACCATGCCCATCTGTCAATTAGCTGACATCACTCCAATGGGCAGATGACATCAGCTGATGTGCAGGGGGGTGGGGTTCAGTTTCCCACAGGGAACTGGCATGCATAGCCAAGGCAGCAGAGTTTAACACACTGTTCATCAGCTGATGAGCCAGGGTGGTGGTAGTAAATCCTGCTCAGTTTGGCTGCATGTGCCAGTTCCCTGCCATTGTGATGCCAGGTGGACAGCCCAGCCCACCTGTCAAGTCAAATTTGGCCCACGAGGCCAATCCTGATAAGGATCTCACCCATGGAGCCAAAAAACGGTTCCCCGCCCCTAACCTAAAGGTCCCTATCAGCATGATAATACTATTTTTGTGATGTTTGCGATTGTACATTTTAAACTGTTGTAGCCTGCCCTGGAACCTCAGGGTAAAGGGTGGGTAATAAATAAAATTCATAATAATGATAATAATAATTCACTGGTGTGTGTGCACAAAGTGAGGAAACAGATATATCTGTTTCCAGGCATTTGCAAAGCTCAGCTATGGCATTTACTAAATTTTTGGACATTCACAGTAACATACACATAATATGATGGTGGCTTAATTCTCTCCTTCAGGATGTGCCCTTAAATATTCTGCCCAGATGTGAGTAGACAAATGACAGGGAAGGGCAAAGATACCAACACAATTTGCTAGTAAGAAGTACTATTTTTATTTACCAAACAGCAAACAGAAATCAACTCTATAACAAACTCTCAGAACGGCTGTTCCTTTAAAGTTCTTCCTACTCCCACCCAGATAGCTGGACCTGGCTGCATGCCTAACCATTCTGCACTCAACTTGGACTAATAAAACATGAATAAAGGATCATGAAAGATCCAGATGCAAGGTACCCTGATTTGCATCAGGGCTAATTATTTATTTAAGAACAGCTATCCTTAAAGCATTTTTTGAAAAAACAACCCTAGGAATGCATTTTCTAGTTCATATTTGTTTACAGACTAATTATTCTCCAGTTTGTTGCTTCAGTGCTCTGTAAGGTAAGATATCAATATTACAGAAACAGTTTATCTTAGCAAAATAAATTCAAATGGCACTAGAAACAAAAAGCCATCATAATTATTGTCATATTGTTAAAACTGTGTTATATTGATCTTGCATCTTTTTGGGGAAATGAATGGATGCGTTAACAATTTTATATGAGGATTTGGGACTAATAGGTGAAGCATATTGTTTAAACTTGTGATATCTTAAATGTATTTCTCCTGGAAGTTGGGTCTAAGGCTGCAGTCCTATACCCACTGTACTCAATGGGATCAACTTCTGTATAGATATATATAGGATTGTACTGTAATACTGAAATCTAATGCGCATTTACCTGAGAGTATTGAGCTCAATGGCACATGCATAGGATTCTGCAGTAAGTCACAGTGATAAGCATGTTAAGGAAAGTTACTCCTTTTGCAAATCTAACAAATTACATGTGTACCAAACAGCAGCAGTATTGTGATTTTTATTATGACATGGACTGTGTTATAGATATTATAATAATGGGAAACATAGTAGTGCCCTTTCATTGCTAAACAGTTTTCTTTCTAAAACATGGAGCCATATAAATTAAAAGCAATGCCTGTGAATTATTATAGACATGCCTGTGTGTTATCATGACATTTTGAAGTGCACTCACACCAAGGCACCCAAATCAGCAGGTGTTTTTATAAGGATGGGGTGGAGTGAAGTTTGTTCAAAAGTTTCCTAAACAGAATGGGGAGTGTGAACCTGTCAGCCATCCTTTGTACATCTTTCAAACTGTAACAGCCCCATCCCTATCCATGCCTACTCAGAAGTAAGCCCAATTAACTTCAATGGAGCTTACTCCCAGGGAAGTGTGTATGGGATTGCAGCCCTAACTACAGATGTTTAAAGTGATTGCTGTTGTGATTGTATTAACCATCTCCAAGGAATTACATTAACATAAGCTGATACCACACTACAGGACAGCTTTACTTTATTATCTCTTTAGCATGAGAATGTGTACCTGTGGATATTTCAAAAAGTGTAAGGCATAACATGGCTTTGACCAATATTTATCATTTTGCCTGGAAAACATGCATATCTGACGCTTGAACTGGAGGAGCAAACCTGCTTTGCTATTTTTATTTATTTATTTAGAATATTTTTTGCCCCACCTTTCCACCATATGCACCTAAGGCAGCTTGCAGTATAAGAGTTCAAAACAAATCATTTTGAAGCCAATAAAAAATAAAATCAAGCAACAACAAAAACCAGGCAGAACAATCTCAGAAACACTGTTTAAAAAAATACAACAGTGATCAGAACTTAAGCATTATTTTATTTTAATCATAAAATAGGAAGTAATTTTATTTTAATTTTTTTAAGCCTGGGATAAGGTTGTATGTCCCTGTTATCAAAGGCGTGCCATGTGTATGTGTGTTATGTAGTAATGGGATTTATTATTAATATTCATGAGGCATTAACAGCTATTTTTGTGTTTTTTAATTAGGAGGAGCAGGAAGCAGTCCTTTGATTTTGGATACCCGTCACTATGTGGAAAAAACATTCTGTCTTTTGCCTTTTGGTTTTGGCTGTTGCTACAAACTGTGTAGTGTATGGACAAAACAGAAGGAGGGGACAAAGGCCAAGTTCTCTAGCAAGAAAAGACAATCTTCAGGGTAAAGTTATTTTCCTAGAATTTGCTATAGGCTGTAGGAAATGTTTCCCAGCCTAATCTCCAAGGGGAAGCAGCAAATTAATATATGAGGATTTTGTATCTTTTTGTAATGAGTCCTGAGTTCTATGGGGGCAGCATATTTTCTGTCAAGACTGGACTACAAGGGATATGATTATTCTCATCTAAAAGTGCATCTCTTTGCGCATAAAGAAAGTCAACATACTTTTTAGGTAGAATATGCTACTGGAGAATTCATACAGCACAACCGCAGTTTCACAGCAGTTTGGAAGATATCCAGATAGTTAAATAATCAGATATTTAGATAAGCCAGAGTGTGGTATACATAGGGCCACCCTGAACTGCAGATCTGTTGGGGCTGGGGTTTCCAACATGAGACCCCTGGGTACCACAGTGCCCTTAGACGCCTCCTTTGGGGCCCATCAAGTCACCTCAACCTCCCAGTTTTTTTTTATTTGAGGGGGTTTACTTTTGTCGGTGGGGGTTGTCTGGTCATGGTGTTGCCTGCTTTTTTGTCTGTGTTTTATTTGTGCTGGTGTTGCAGGGGTGGACAGGTTCTAAGTATTGCCAGATTTTCTTCTGTATTGAAGAAAATTGTATTGTATTCTGTATTGGGTATTTTGTAGTGCCCATAACAGTTTCGATAATTTCCAAATGTGCTCCCCAGGCCCAAAGAAGATTGGGAACTCCTGTATTACTGTATTCTGTGAATTGGGATATGTAATGAATTTTAACAATGGAGGTTCTACTCATTTATTTATAATTGTTAACAGTTAACTAAATGCCACAACAATTGCCACTGTCAAACTAGTGACAGGATATTAGGCAGCCCTTATGCCAGGTTTGAGAGACAGGCAGACCCGGTGGCATCCTTGTCCCTCTGGTACAACTCCAAGCTTGATAGGGGTGGGCAGCAGCAGCAGGGACAAACAGCAGGGGGGCAGTACTTTGATGCTTTGGGGAGGTCACTGGTAGGCCTAACACAACTTTTATTTTAGGGCCCAGCAGTGAGAGCAGGCACATCAAGTCTCCACCATCTTTCCCCAAAAATGCATCTGCCCCCCGCCCCACATACACTGTAAAGGAATGCTATCTCAGGAATGGAACCCAGAGGCATTGAATGCGAAGATGGTGCCAGATGCCAGTGTTAGCCACAGTGAGCCCTTGGAGGAGGGAACAGGACCAAAACACTGTGTGCCTGATGTTAGGTGGTGACAAATTATGTGCCAGTGACATTGTTAATGGGATTGTTTCTTAGTCAATGAGTTTCATTCATGATCAAGGTTCTGGTTTTGGTATACAAAGCCCTATACAGCTTGGGATCAGGATACTTGAAAGATTGTCTTACCCCTTATATACCCAGTTGATCACTACACTCTGCAGGTGAGGGCCTCCTGCAAATACCATCTTATCAGGAGGTCCATTCCACACCACATAGGAATCAGGCCTTTAGTGTTGTGGCACCGACACTTTGGAATTCCATCCCCTTAAAATATTAGACAGGCACCATCTCTGTTATCTTTTCGGCACCTACTGAAGACCTTCCTCTTTCAAAAAGCCTTTTAAGTAGAGACCTTATCCCAGTCTGCATCTCTGTTGGAATTGCTTTTAAAGGTGTTTTGAAAGCTTTTTTGGAAAGATGTTTTGTTTTAATATGTTTTAAGGATGTAATATATTTTAAAGCCTGTTTTTATGATGTTTTAGAATGTTTTTAGTGTTTTTATTTGCTGCCCATGGCTTCTACTGGGAAGACGGGTGGGATATAAATCTAATAAATAACAACAACAACATTGGACTAATCACTATGTAGGAGGCCAATTTTGCTAATGATTTTGGTGCCATCTTCTTCTTCATTGCCCTATAGTCAGTGCCACAGTCAGCGTGACTGGGTGACAGCATGGTGAAGGAGCAGTACAACCCCCTTCTGTCTATCATGTAGATACCCCCCCCCCGAGTGAACTGGACCCTATGAATAGCTGATAGGGTGGAGGCCCAGTTCATGTGATTCTTCCTCCCCTGAAAGCTCATCCAGCAGGCGAGTCATGTTTGCACAAACAGCCAGGTGGAGGGTAAGGGGGTCTGCACTGCAGCCTCACTGCTGTTCATGCAATATACCTGCCTGTAAAACAGTTGAAGAAATATAAGCACACCAGTACATGTATCGATGTAACTGTGTCTTTGTTTGATATCCCTTGTCCGCATCTTTACCTTTAATGTGGCCCTGACTGGGTAGAGCCCATGCTGGTTATCCAATTAACCTTTATAGATACTGCTGAATTAGAGCATGTGATCCACTAAATTTAAAGCTGAGTGGAACTATGGGAGGAAGTAGAGGCTGCAGAGGGGGGGGCACTAGGGACAAGATTTGTGCACAGCACTGTGGGGTTTTTTTTTTGCAGGGGGGTGCTGCTTCCTACCCCAATTAAAGTACATCTTAGCATACTCTCTAATTGTCTCTATTTTCTAGTATCTACCACTGTCCCAGTCTTTGTTAGTACATCATGGTGGCCCCATCATTCTGACAGGCAGTGTGGCATAGTGGTTAGAGTGTTGGATTAGGACAGATCCCCATTCAGCTGCAAAGCTCACTGGGTGACCTTGTGCATGTCACTGTCCCTCAGCCTAACCAACCTCACAGGGTTTCTCAGAAGGCAAAATGGGTTGTGCTGAGCCATGTATATTACTTTGAGTTTCTTGAAGGAAAGTGGAATATAAATGTAATAATTCATAAATAAATAAAATATTCTTTGGGATTCAACTCTCTTCCTGTAGGGTTGTATCCAATTTACATAGAGTAGACCCATTTAAATGAATGAATATACGTTAGTCAAGTCCATTTATTTCAATGGCTTCACTCTGAGTATGATTAAGATTGGATACAACTCATAGACTCCAGAAGCTAAATCTCTAAGGAAGGGGGTAGATGCATCTTACCATATGAACTGTCTGATTCCTTATGCTCCTCCTTGATCACAGAGATTCTCTGATGGGGCACTTCTAGTGGTTCTCCATGTCCTGAAGTTCGGTTGGCCTTTAGGGACCAAATCTTTACTGTGGCAGGCCTTGCCCTGTGGAGTTCCCTCTCAGTAGAGGCTTGTCAGGAATAATTCCCGCCTACTTTTAGACATCTCTGGAAAACCGTGTTATTCAGACAGGTCCTTGAAACATGCTATTTTTCCCCTACCAGTTTTTTATTGATATTTTTATTGATCTTATTGCAATTTGGTATTTTGCAGATCACCTTGCTGTATTGTTATAAAAGAGTGGTCTATCGATATTTAAATAAATAATCTTCTCCCTAGTGTACAGGCACCTAAATGCACATGCATAGAATATTAATGTACCATGTGGAACATAGCCTGACCAATGGTGCAGTTATGTAATATTAGACTCTGTACTTAAGGTCTTATTGGGGAGGAGGTAGAGGGCTTGTTAGATGGTAATGCATATTAATTCACTTCCATTAAATAGTCTTATGGAGTGGTTATGGATGCTCAGCAGATGGTAATGTATATTACTTCAAAATGTGGTAAGGCAGCCTTGCTGTCTTTGGGGGCCCTCCTGCTCATTCTGTTGAATGGGGCCCCAGACTTCTGACCCAAAGTCCTTCCCTGAGTGCGCTACTGAGCTTCCCATTTCCAGAGCTTGGAAAAGTTACTTTTTTTGAACTACAACTCCCATCAGCCCCAGCCAGCATGGCCACTGGATTGACTGATGGGAGGAGTAGTTCAAAAAGTAACTTTTCCAAGCTCTGCATTTCACATGTTAGAGAGGCTCATTTTGAACTCTGATAACTAACTTGTGGACAATTGTGCTATTCTAGTTTACTTTTAATATACAGAGCAAGCCAACTTCCTTATTTTTAATACAGAACAAAAGAGGCCATTGCAATGTAAATGTATACAAAAGATAGCCTTCAGCAATGTATGATATGAGTATTACCAGGGTGTCCCCCCATCTTTTTAATCTGCAAAATGTTGAAGTGTATGTGATATCAGAACAGATATGGGAAACTTTTGGCCCTCCAGATGTTGTTGGATTCCAGCTCCCATCTGCCTCAGCCAGCATGGGCAATGGTCAGGGATGGTGGAGGATGTAGTCCAGTAAAATCAAGAGGTTCACAGATTCACCATGCCTGTATTAAAGGATTGCAACTCTGTGTTAAATCAACAGTTCCAGTGTCTAGTAAATGAATATACTTCAGCAATGTTATCTTGGGTTTATGATCATGTGAAATGAATCACAGTTCCCCTTATCTCTTCCCTTTCTTCATCTGTTTCTATTTGATGTCACGCTGTATTGTTGTTTTCTCCCATATGTGGCTTTGCTCATTTGGATTCTCTCTGTACCATCTTGTCCTTTGCAGATTCTGTCTGCTTTGTGGATATCATCTTTATCCTGGACAGTTCTGAAAGTGCTATAGATGTACTGTTTGATAAGCAGAAAGAGTTTGTCACCGCCTTGAGTGACAAGGTTTTCCTGATGAAGCCCACCAGAGTCCGCAGGTATGACACCAAACTGGCAATCATGCAGTTCAGCAGTTCAGTCAGAATCGACCATCCTTTAACTGAATGGAGAAACTTGCAGTACTTTAAACAGAAAGTCACTGCCATGTCTTATATTGGGCATGGCACCTATTCCTATTATGCCATCTCCAACACTACTCAGCTTTTCAAAACAGAAGGCCGTAAAATAGGTGTCAAAGTGGCTTTGCTGATGACTGATGGTATTGACCATCCAAAGTCTCCTGATGTGCAGGGTGTATCTGAAGCTGCCAGAGCTCTTGGGATTTCATTTATTACCATTGGCCTTTCTAAAGTTGCCGATCAAGCCAAGCTGCGTTTGATATCTGGTGATTCACCTGGGAAGCCTGTGCTCATGCTCAACGATCCCAAACTATCAGAAAAAATACAAGACCAGTTGGTAAGAAATATTTTTAAAGTTACTCTCCTCCTCCTCCTTCTTGTAGAGTCTTTTTTGTAGTGACATCCCAGTTATGGAATAGCCAGTCCAGGGAGTTTTGCCTGGTGCCATCTTGGTGGCCTTTTCAGTGACAGGTTAAGCCCTTTTTGTTCACCTAAGCCTTTTAAATAACTGCTATAGTCTGGGCCTCTCAGTTTTTAAATCTGTGTTTTTTAACTTGGAGGGTGCAATGAATTTTATTTTTGTTGCTTTTGATTGTATGGTTTTATGTCTACTTTGCATTCAGATTGTTTTCTTATTTATTGTAAGCTATGGGGTGGCATATAAATGCTGCGAACAAACAAATAAATATTATTTGGCAATAGCCCATGAGGAAAGACCTTATCTTTATAAGCTCTCCATTCTTGCCTGGTGCATATAAGTGCACCTATCACACGCAGTAGCCCATCTTCATGTAATATTAGCATGCTGACCCTGCATCCATTCAGGCCATCCATCACTGTCATGCTAACATGAATATATGAAAGGGGCAGCACGTGTTGTTTAGAGCACTGTTCTTCAACCTTAGGTCCCCAGATGTTGCTGGACTACGACTCTCATCATCTCTGACCGTTGGCTAAGATGACATTGGATGATGGGAGTTGTAGCTCAACAACACCTGAGGTTTCAAGGTTGAAGAACACTGGTTGAGAGCATTTATGTGAACAGGGGGATTTAGAAGGTGTATGTGGGTCAGTGCTTTTCTCATGGCCAACAGTGGCTTATGAATCGAGTAACTGGAGCCTTCATGCATGCACTGCTGTATGGGGGAGGACCCCCACCGTTCTTCCTGCAAGGTGCTGGAGGAGATGTGGAAGTTGCCAAGTCAACACTGTGCCACTGCTGGGACTCTGGCAGGTTGTTAAGAGCATACATAGCCCATGCCTGTGATGGGCACTGCTGGCAGGCACATAATGGTATGGTACTAAGCCTCTGCTACCACCTCACAATACCCTCCATTAAGTCGAGGCAGCCAACGTAGAGTCCGCAACATTCAGGGACACTAATTCCCATCAGCCCCAGCCATCATGGCTAATGGCTAGAGATGATGGGGGTTGTAGTACAAAATATCTGGAGGGCACCGTGTTGCCTACCTCTGCATTAAGGGCTGTGGGTCCTTTTCTCCTATGAATGGCATTTAGTGGTGGACACTGGTAGTCTCCAGCTACCTGCCTTACTAGCCACCACTGCCCAAGATCCATGTTCTGCATAAATCAGGCCTTGAATTGTTTTAGAAAAGGAATGAGGAACTTGTGGCCTCATTCCGCAGAAGTATTTCCCCCCCCCTCTCTCAGCACTTTTGCTTTGCTCCACCCTTCCCCAATATGGCTGGGCATTGGACCTTTTTATTTTATATAAACTCCTATTAGCCTATGAAATTAAGCACATCCAATGTCCGCTTTACAGATTCTGCTTGTTGCCTGTCCATGCTTTGCTTCCTGATCCTGGAAGTGTCCATAATTCCTCCCCATTCTCCTTCCTTTGCACCTGCATCTACACGATGTGCCAATTTTGCTGAAGTGAAGGAGATCTGGGTCTGGTCAATAACTGGATGGGAGGCTACCTAGGAACCCAGTGTATGCCATCTTGAGTTTCATGGAAGAAAGGAAGGATGTAAATGTAATAATACATGCTTAGAATTTGACTTTGTGGAATGGGCTTATTCCTCACTCAGATTCTGGCTGGGACTGATGGGAGCTGCAGTCTAAAACATCCAGGTTGGGCAGGGCTGGCTTTAAAGTATAGACAGAATATCGCTGAAGGGGTAAAGTAGGTTTTAAAGCAGTAGCTCTCAAACTGTGGGGTGGAGGAGTAAAAGACTATCTGGGAACAGGGTACCTGAAAGGCAGCCTGCTGCCATGTAAACTTCCCCAATTGTTGACAATGTAGGCCTTTCTTTAGATCCTAACATGGTGGCCATGTGGCTGGCTTTGCAAATGACACTTCAGTATTTGAAGGGATGTCCAGTCCTAGTCTGGTTTAAAGATAAAGAGCTTTAAGAAGGGAGAATGGCAACCTTGAAATTGCCCATCAAGAGAGTAAGCATCCTGACAGCAGACTGAGCAGGCACACTGTCATCTGCTCACCATGACTTTCCCAATATTTTTTATTTATTTAAGTTATGTATTACATTTAGATCCTTCTTTCTTCCATCATGGAACCCCAGGTGGGATGCTTTTGGTTCCCAGGCAGTCACCCATCCAGGCACTGATGAGACCCAGACTAGCTTAGATCCAGCAAGGTGGTGGCCTCATGTGCTTTCAGACCATACCCAAGGATGTATTGTATTTCTATAAATTATAGTAATTATTTCTAAATCTGCACCTATACATATAAATTAACACATGCAAATTTTAAGAAATCTGTGTTTTCTTTTGTCCTCTCGTTTAAAATGACTTCCTCTTGTTTGTGTAAATGGCCAGCCTACATGCTGGTGGGTGGAGACCAGGGACAGGGCCTTACCAAGGGTGCTTCCCCATTGATGGAACTCCCTTTCCAAATGTATCCATCAGCTGCCTTCTTTACCAGCACTGTACGTTGGGCAAAAATGGTTCTGTTTGCCCAAGTAGTTATAAGCATTTGATTAAAAGCTACAGCTTTTTTTCTTACTGCTGCCTTTGCTCTGCTCTGCTTTGCAGTGCCTCCCCATAACTGTTTTGTTTGGGTTTTTAAAACAAAACATTATTAATATATTGTCTTAAATTGTTTGTTTCTTTTAACCCCCCCCCCCTTTTCATTTTGTAATTGCTGAGGTGATTTATGAAATTGAAAAGCTTAAATTAAAATGAGTCAGGAAAAAGCAACACACAGTGTTTAAAACTGCAGAACAAATTAAAAAACAACAACAGAGGCTAAAATAAACAGAATAAATATATTGAAAATGAACAATTTTAAAAGGCCTGGGTAAATTTTTAAAAATTGCCTGGCGCCTACAAATTCCCCTAAGGAAAGCCTCCCAAAGCCTCCCTTGGGAAAGCATTTCAGAGATGGGATGCCATAATTGCAAAGGCTCTGTGTCTCATCACCATCTGTTTGATCTCTGAAGCAGGATACCCAGAGAAGGGCTTCAGACAAGTATCATAGTAATGATAAATGCAGTCAGGAATGGATCACCCCTACCTTCAGTCAGAGTGAGACAGATGTGTTGGGTGGCAGATTTTGGGGTGGGGTGATGGGTAGGGGAGCAGAAACATAGGAAGCTTCCTTATACAGAGTCAGACTCATTGGACCATCTAGCGCATTATCATCTTCACCTGGATGGGGGAATCTGTGGCCTCCAGATGCTGCTAGATTAAAGCTTCCATTACCCTTGATCATTGGCCGAGCTGGTTAGGGTTTCAGGCAAAGGTCTCTCCCTGTCTTA
Organism: Rhineura floridana; assembly: GCF_030035675.1. Lineage (NCBI taxonomy): Eukaryota > Metazoa > Chordata > Lepidosauria > Squamata > Rhineuridae > Rhineura > Rhineura floridana. Next base: position 50,804,945 of record NC_084489.1, read on the forward strand.
CTTGGACTGCACCTGGGACCTTCTACATGCGAGGCAGATGCTCTACCACTGAGCTATGGCCCTTAATAATGAGAAAAGATTCGCAGTTTACTGTCAAATAAAAACATAGAAGAGAAACAGGATGTGATTGGGTCAGGAGGTGAGAAACATTAGACATTACAGAAGACAAAAGCTCATAACACAAGGCCTCAAGGGAGTGCTGAAAGTGAATGCTGTTAACTACAGATGTGACAAATGAAGGAAAAAAGGCTTTAGTAAGCCAGAGAAATTAGAAGAAAAAAACATTATGGAAATGAATGAGAGGGACAGATATGTATTTTACTGAGATTTGTGACTGGGTTAGAAACCAGAGAAGGTAAAAGGGAAAAACCTAACAGGTGCACCTTTTCTAATCTATACAGTACCCAGCACTGTGATGGGGAAAGTTGCTCCTGCAGAAATTTTCCTTCTGTGCAGTTCTTAAAAGTGCAAGAGCTCTCTCAGGATCTGGGCCTACTTAAGACCCAACTTATAATTATTATAGGGGTAGTCAACTTGGTGCTTTCCAGATTTTTTGAGACTCCAACTCCCACCAGCCCCAGCCTGCATGGCCAATGGACAGGATTGATGGAAATTGTAGTCCAGCAACTTCTAGAGGGCACCACATTGGCTATTTTAATATACCTTATAGTATAGTTTACTTTGAACATGTGAACATCTAATCCAAGTTGAAAAAATGATAGTAGAAATCTTCCCATTATCTGGACCGCTCAGTGAACATGAAAATTATCTGCAGTGGAGATAGTTTCTGAATAGATGGGGACAAGTCACACCTACTTAAAGGTTCAAAGAAGATCTGATTTTGCTTCTGTAACATTCAAAATCCTCCTCTTTGGATGCACACCTTAACATGGTGAGGGGGTTTGAGTGTGCTGAAGAAGCTGAAAGCAAAGCCATCAGGAGTCTCGACCAAGAGGCTAGACTCCTAGCAGGGGCACCCAAGGCGGAATGGTCAAAGCTGAAACACCAGACTAAGATGCATCCAAACTCAGAGGAAGGCAATGGTAAACCACCTCTGAACATCTTACCATGAAAACCCTATGAACAGAGTATCCAAAATGCAATACGAGATAGTGCTGGAAGATGAGACCCCCAGGTCAGAAGGCACTCACCGAGCTACTGGGGAAGAACAAAGGACAAGTACGAGTAGCGCTGTGACTAATGACGCAGCTGGATCAAAGCCGAAAGGAAGCCCAGAGGCTGATGTACACAGATGCAAAAGGAGAGTCTGGAGTTGTACGACGCACACAATAGGAACATGGAATGTGAGAAGCATGAACCAGGGAAAGTTAGAAATTGTCAAGCAAGAAATGGAACGCATCAGCATTACAATACTTGGCGTGAGCAAACTAAAATGGACGGGAATGGGACATTTCCAATCAGGCAACTACAAAATATTTTATGCAGGAAATGAGAAATTAAGAAGAAATGGGGTTGCTTTAATTGTGAGAAGTGATGTAGCAAGAGCAATTAGGAGCTACAACACAAGGTCTGAGCGAGTGATATCAATGAGATTAAACAGGAAACCTATAAACATAACCATCATGCAAGTCTATGCTCCGATGGCAAATGCAGAAGAGGAGGAATTGGAGAGATTTTACGCAGAAGTACAGGAGGAAATTGATCACATACCAAAACAAGATGTGCTGATAATCATGGGGGACTGGAATGCAAAAGTAGGGAACAGAGAAGAATTAGGAATTGTGGGGAAATGGGGCCTAGGAGACAGAAATGAAGCAGGAGAAAGACTTATTGAATTCTGTGAAGCCAATAATTTCTTCTTGCGAACACATTTTTTGAACAACCGAAAAGACGACTGTATGCATGGACATCACCAAATGGCCAATATAGGAATCAAATTGATTATATAATTGGTAGCAGAAGATGGAGAAGTTCCATACTTTCTGCAAAAACAAGACCAGGAGCAGACTGCGGTACAGATCATGAACTGGTCGTATTGAAAATCAGAGTAAAGCTAAAGAAGACCAACAAAGCAATCATAATGCCAAAATACAATTTAAATAACATCCCAGAAGCATATAAAGATCAAATAAGGAACAGGTTTGAGGCTTTAAACTTAGTTGACAAAGAACCAGAAGAACTATGGAATGAAGTCAGAGACGTTATCAGAGAAGAATGCAAAAAGAAAATACCTCTAGCTAAAAAGAGAGAAAGACCCCAATGGATGACTGAAGAAACTCTTCAAATGGTTAAAGAGAGAAGGAAAGCAAAAGTAAAAGGCAATAGAAACACAGTCACAACCCTACATGCAACAATACAGCGACTAGTACGTAGGGACAAAGAGAACTATTACAATAGTTACTGTATAGAAATAGGACAACAAAAAGGACACTGACTGACTGAGATGAAATAAAAGGAAGATGGAAGCAATACACTAAAGAACTCTATAAAAGAGATGCCAGGATGGCAGATTCATTCACAGAGGAACCATATGATGAAGAACCAGAAATTTTAGAATGCGAGTTGAAAGCTGCTCTTGAAATACTTGGAAGAAACAAATCACCAGGAATAGATGGCATACCAATAGAGTTGCTATAAGCTACTGAGACTGAATCAGTCCAAATTTTGATTAAAATCTGTCAAGAAATATGGAAAACTAAACAATGGCCTACAGACTGGAAGCGTTCCATATACATCCCAATTCCAAAAAAGGGGATCCCAGGGAATGCAGTAATTATCAAACTATTGCCTTAATATCCCATGCAAGTAAAGTAATGCTCAAGATTCTGCAACAAAGGCTCTTGCCATATATGGAGCGAGAAATGCCAGACGTCCAAGCTGGATTTAGAAAGGGAAGAGGTACCAGAGATGCAAACATACATTGGATAATGGAACAGACCAAGGTATTTCAGAAGAAAATCACCCTGTGCTTTATAGATTACAGCAAAGCCTTTGACTGTGTAGATCATGAAAAACTATGGAATGCTTTAAAAGAAATGGGGGTGCCACAGCATCTGATTGTCCTGATGCACAACCTATACTCTGCACAAGAGGCTACTGTAAGGACAGAATATGGAGAAACCGATTGGTTCCCAATCGGAAAGGGTGTGAGACAGGGGTGTATTTTATCACCCTGTTTATTTAATCTATATGCAGAACATATCATACAGAAAGCAGGATTGGACCAAGATGAAGGAGGTGTGAAAACTGGAGGGAGAAATATCAATAATTTAAGATATGCAGACGATACCATACTACTAGCAGAAACCGGTAATGATTTGAAACGAATGCTGATGAAAGTTAAAGAAGAAAGCACAAAAGAAGGACTACAGCTGAACGTCAAAAAGACTAAAGTAATGACAGCAGATTTATGCAACTTTACAGTTGACAATGAGAACATTGAACTTGTCAAGGATTATCAATTCCTTGGTACAATCATTAACCAAAACGGAGACAATAGTCAAGAAATCAGAAGAAGGCTAGGACTGGGGAGGGCAGTAGTGAGAGAACTAGAAAAGGTCCTCAAATGTAAAGATGACCTTCCCCACGTTTTGCTCTACTGCCCAATTTATACTCAGCCCAGAAATAGATTTCTTAGTAAATGGTTAGAAATCCCTCAGCTTGATTCACTTGATGGAAAAATCATTTTTTTAATGTCAGATCATAACTTGGAAGTAACCCACAAAGTAGCTCTTTTTGTAATAGCAGCAAGAAAACTTAGGGTCAATTACATTGCCCTTCGAGATATTACATAGGCAAGTTCTCTTACATGAGATCCCCGCTTAAATGCTTCCCTTTTAAACGTCTCCATTTGATTTTAAAGTATTGTATATGTATTGTTTTAATTTGCGTTGGCCTTTGGTCCTGCAAACAAATCAATAAAGTAAAGTAAAGTAAAGATGTACCACTGAACACTAAAGTCAGGATCATTCAGACCATGGTATATCCGATCTCTATGTATGGATGTGAAAGTTGGACAGTGAAAAAAGCTGATAAGAGAAAAATCAACTTGTTTGAAATGTGGTGTTGGAGAAGAGCTTTGCGTATGCCATGGACTGCAAAAAAGACCAATAATTGGGTGTTAGAACAAATTAAACCAGAACTGTCACTAGAAGCTAAAATGATGAAACTGAAGTTATCATACTTTGGACACATCATGAGAAGACATGATTCACTAGAAAAGACAATAATGCTTGGAAAAACAGGAGGAAGTAGAAAAAGAGGAAGGCCAAACAAGAGGTGGATTGATTCCATAAAGGAAGCCACAGACCTGAACATACAAGGTCTGAACAGGGTGGTTCATGACAGATGCTCTTGGAGGTCACTGATTCATAGGGTCGCCATAAGTCGTAGTCGACTTAGAGGCACATAACAACAACAGACATTCAAAATATTCTTATATCCAAGGAAAATACCTCATCTTCCTATTAATAGAGGTCTGCAAGGCAGTCCTACTAGAGAGGGTGAGAACTCCATACCATCAACCTATAAGTAACATTATAAAATTATGCATCACTAATAGGTTCTGGCTTATTGGAAAAGTGGAGGCCTATCCTAGTTTTGTCTTGATCATCATTCAAGATAAATGACCTTATACAGGAAATTTTATACTGATTTTAATTTTGTATTTTTTACTCACTTATGGTTTTGTGTAGTTTATATGATCTTGTTTACTCGTGCTTTTTTATGTACAGTACTTATCTTTGATCAAAATAAATTATTCATTCATCATTCAAGATATGAGATCTAGCAACCGTCGATGCCATGATCTAGGAATGAGGTGCAATGTCTATCTTTTCACAGATGGCTTTGTTTACCATGGTAGATGTCATGTTTTCCCCATCATGCATACAGGTGCATGTGCTAAGCACCTATCATGAGCAGATATAGCTTTGTGAAGTGGTTCTCAAACGTTTTCCCCCCATGGAACACTTGAAAATTGCTTAGAGTCTTGGAGGGCCACTTACTGATCTTTCTGTCTGTTGTAGCAATCACAGTGTGCTGTGCTAAATGCTGTATGATTTTTAGTTGTATTTTTATTGCTTCCTTTATTTCTCATATTGTATATCATTGCATTCCATAGAATTCAAGCAGTAATACAGTATAAGAAATAAAAGAAGCAATAAAATACAATTAAAACTGAACGTGAATTTTTAATATGGGCATACTACATACCACTTGAATGAAGCTTACACACCACTAGTGGTCCACAGAGCCATTTTGGAAACCCCTAGCTTAGTGGTTAAAAGTCTGAGCTATGGATCAGGAAGTTCCCCATTCAATTCTCACCCCTGCTATGAGCTTGCTGGGGCTGCATACACATCATTACTTTAAAGTTATTCAAAGCACATCCCCCCCCCAAAAAAGAATCTTTAGATGACCTTAGGCAAGGCACACTGTCTCAGCCTCAGTCTCTTCCCCCGCCCCCACACCTCCATCTGCAGCATGAGGCATAATAATGCCATTATAGGGAGGTAACAAGTATTACAACTAGATGATACATGTAAAATGCATTGAAGTATTGAAGGTGCTATACATATATTAAGTATTATTTATTTATCTACTTATTTATTTCTGGCAACATGCTGAAATTCATGAAAGATAAAAGATCTTGGTAGGAGACCTTCCTTTAGGATGGAGAATCAAAATTTCTTTCTGGGGCATGAAATATCGACACAGCTTCTCTGCCAGTAATATAATCCATGCCTTCATGAACGAATGATTGTCAGTTTTAGATAGATCTTTTAAAATTTACTTATATTTTCTGTTTCTTCATAGTTTCTTCTATTTCTCATAGTTTACGTTCATCTCCAAAGGATTATGACCCTAACATAAGCTGGTGGTGCTAAATAAATATGAACTAGTTGAAAAATAATAGTAGGACTACAAGCACAAGTAGTGAGAACTACTATGTTAATAATAAGAACAACTAGTACAACTAGTAGTATCAATAAATGTGTTTGATATTAAGGTTGTATCATTTGTTAAGTGATAAAGGTACAGCGATAAGAGTTATTTTAATATTTTTATGTAAGCAGCTTTGTGAGGTTTGCCTGAAATGCAGTATATAAATACCATAAAAATTTTAACTAATCCAGCTGAAATGGTGTGTTAAGTGAATGCATTTTTTTTTATTTTCCAGGCAACTTTGTTTGATGAGCGGGTAAGTTGACCAGCTTTTGAGTACACAGTGGCATTTCCATCATTCCTTCTGCTTCCAATATCCAGGCTGTGAGTGTTGTTGCCTATGCCGTCAAAGCAGCGCCACCCACAGAGGCACCAGAGGAAAAAGAACCTAAAAGTGGAGTGATGCTTTAAAAAGATTAAAAAGATGCTTTAAAAAGAGATTGGACAGCTATAGTGAATGCACCAGGGGAGCGATGGGGGGATATCCAAAACAGACCAAACAAGACTTGAACATGTTCAGTGGCCTCAGAATGTAGGGCAATTGTTGGGTAGGGCGATTGTGGTAGAGAAAGCTGTGTGGCCCCAGTTCTTATGGGAAAATGTTGTGCTGTTTCTCGCATCACGTTTTCCTATACAAACATAAGCTCCTCACAGGGAAAAAAGATATGCTCACGTACACAAAGTCATATGATTCTTCACACATCAGTGCAAACATGGGATCTCCCCCCCCCAAAAAAAAGTTATATTTATCTCTTTAGAAAGGAGTAAATCAACCAGAACCAGCACGGAAGTCTTTCCTGAGAAGCCCATGCAGATGTGGAAGGTCTAAAGGCCACGAGTGTTCCCCTTCTTGAGGTGGCTGTCTGAGCCTGTGGGACCATAAGAACGGATGCAAGGGTGGGAATTGGAGTGATGTTTTTCTCAGGAGGCCCACAGAGACAGATAAGGGAAGTTGTGGAGGGAAAGGAAAAGATTTCATTGCATCAGGGAATTAGGGTCACTTCAGAGGCGACAAAATTTCTTCAGAGGAAGCCCTTCTGTGTAACCAGCAACATGCAACATGCTAAATGTACAAGTGCATTTTGCTGGCCTGTTTGTTGTTGTTTGTACACATGTTGAGAAGCAAGTTAAATGTGATGGCCGCAGATGACCTCCAATTTCCTATCAAGTGTGAGAATGGGGGTGATTTAAACTTCCATATGGGCAGTAGTAGGGTGTGTGTGTTGAACTCTTCACAATCATTATCCCCCAATGGTTTTGATAGGCTGCTTACACACCATACATTTGAAATGCATTACTTCCACAAAACAATCCTGGGAACTGTAGTTTGTTAAGGGTGCTGGGAATTGTAGCTCTGTGAGGGGTAAACTACGGTTCCCAGAATTCTTTGGAGGAAATAATGTACTTTAAATGTTTGGCGTATACAAAATGGTCCGCCCCCGGAGACTAATGGATCCTGAGGGTTTCCAAAGGGCTCTGGGGGGTTTTCCGACTGAGAAGACTGGCGCTCCTGTTGAAGCCCTGGTTGATTTGTGGAATATGGAAATGACCCGGGCGGTTGACACGATCACTCCCATGCGCCCTCTCCCTTGCAGAGCTCATACAGCTCCATGGTATACCTTGGAGCTGAGAGCGATGAAGCAAGAGCGGAGAAGGCTTGAGTGCAGATGGAGGCGGACTCCCGATGAATGTAATTATGCCTTGGTAAGTGCCTGTTCAAAACAGTATATAGTAGCGGTGAGGGTAGCAAAAAAGAGATATTTTGCTGATATTATTAAGTCATCACTCTCCCGCCCAGCGGAGCTTTTTAAAATTGTACGAGGGCTTTTACATTCTGGCCCTCCGGACATTATAGATTCATCTGTAGCCCGCTGTGATGAATTTGCCAGGCATTTTCAAGATAAAATCGCTTGCATTCGTCGGGACTTAGACTCCAATATTATAGCAGTTGGTCCTAATGAAGCATCCAGAGCATGGTCTTGTCCCCATTTATTGGATGAGTTCCAGTCGGTGCAGCTCGAGGATGTTGACAAGATCCTTGGACTGGTGCGGGCGACCACGTCTGTTCTGGACCCTTGCCCCTCTTGGCTGGTGAAAGCTAGCAGGTCCGGAACCGCCAACTGGGCCAAGGAGGTAATAAATGCCTCTTTAAGAGAGGGAGTGGTCCCTGACTGCCTAAAAGAGGCGGTGGTGAGACCACTCCTGAAGAAACCCTCCTTGGACCCAGATAACCTGAACAACTATAGACCTGTGGCGAATGATCCGTTCCTGGGCAAGGTCCTGGAACGGATGGTTGCCGGCCAGCTCCAGGGGCTCTTGGATGACACTGATTATCTTGATCCATTTCAATCCGGTTTTAGGCCCGGTTTTGGCACCGAAACAGCCTTGGTCGCCCTGTATGATGACCTCTGTCGGGAGAGGGACAGGGGGAGTGTGACTCTGTTGATTCTCCTTGATCTCTCAGCTGCTTTTGATACCATCGACCATGGTATCCTTCTGGGGAGACTCACGGAGTCGGGGGTACTGCTTGGCAGTGGCTCCGCTCCTACTTGGTGGGTCGTCACCAAAAGGTAGTGCTTGGGGAACACTGCTCGACACCCTGGACTCTCCGTTGTGGAGTCCTGCAGGGATCGGTACTGTCCCCCATGCTTTTCAACATCTACATGCAGCCGCTGGGTACGGTCATCAGGAGTTTTGGAGTGCGTTGTCATCAGTATGCTGATGACACGCAGCTCTATTTCTCCTTTTCATCGTCTTCAGGTGAGGCTGTTAACATACTAAACCGTTGCCTGACCGCGATAATGGACTGGATGGGGGCTAATAAACTGAAGCTCAATCCAGACAAGGCCGAGACGCTGCTGGTAAGTGCCTTCACTGCCCAGATGGAGGATGTTCATCCTGTTCTTGATGGGGTTACACTCCCCTTGAAGGAACAGGTTCGTAGCTTGGGAGTTCTTTTTGATCCTTCCTTGTCTCTCGAGGCCCAGGTGGCCTCGGTGGCACGGAACGCTTTCTACCATCTTCGTCTGGTAGCCCAGCTACGTCCCTATCTGGACAGTGATGACCTCGCCTCAGTTGTTCACGCTCTGGTAACTTCTAGGTTGGACTACTGCAATGCGCTCTACGTTGGGCTGCCCTTGAAGATAGTTCGGAAACTACAGTTAGTCCAGAATGCAGCGGCCAGACTATTGACGCGGACCAGACGGTCCGCTCATATAACACCTGTTCTGGCCCGTCTGCACTGGCTTCCTGTTTGTTTCCGGGCTAAATTCAAAGTGCTGGTTTTGACCTATAAAGCCCTACATGGCATGGGACCGCAATACCTGGTGGAACGCCTCTCCCAATACGAAACTACCCGTACACTGCGCTCGACATCTAAGGCCCTCCTCCGAGTGCCATCACATCGAGAAGCTTGGAGGGCGGTGACTAGATCCAGGGCCTTTTCGGTGGTGGCCCCCAAATTGTGGAATAGTCTCCCCGATGAGGTACGCCTGGCGCCGACGCTGCTATCTTTTCGGCGCCAGGTGAAAACCTTTTTATACTCCCAGGCATTTTAAAAAAATTTAAATATTCTTTTTAAAGAAATTGTTTTGTAGTGTATTTTAAAACAGTGTTTCATTGCTGGTATGTTCTGATGTTGTTTGGTTTCTGTTTTTTGTTTGTTTTGCTTTTTGATTTTCTTATATTTGTTCTATTCATATATTTTCTTGTTTATCCTCTATGTACACCGCCCAGAGAGCCTTTTTGGCTTAGGGCGGTATATAAATTAAATAAAATAAATAAAAAATAAATAAACAAAAAGGGAGGCGTGGAGTTTCAAGGAAGAGCATATCAAAGAAAGGGTGCAGTGCTTGTCTCCTGTCTGGCCATGCTGTGATTTAAGTTCCCCCAGAGACCTACCCATCCGGCTTCAATGGAAATTTCCATGGTCTGCAATCTGGAACATGGGGTGTGTTGTCATAACATCTACTTGATCCTTAAGAAATTATAATTGCATGGAACTTGCAGGTGCATGGACATTGTGATACCCACAGGGATCCACACACTTTGGCTGGCCTCAGTGGCCACTTTATATGTGATTGCCACTGAGCCTGTGCACATTCACATGAGGACCAGAATCCATCCCTGATGTTCCACTTGGCTTTAGAAGCACTCAGAAGGAGCAAGACGTCTTACTGTTTACAAGTGTTTCTGAGGCCCAGTGTGAGGACAAAGAGTTCACACGCTTGTCTTAAGTTCTAAGCTAAAGAGAAGGGCAGGTATTTGCTGTATGATCTCTTGGTTTTGTGCAGGCAGTGAAGCTCTGTATAATATCGTGAACAAGACCCTTCCCCTCTCCTGAGTTCTGTGAATAACGTCTTTCTGATTACAAGGGCCTCCAAAGGCCAGCATTGCATCAGAGATCAGACTTTAACCATCTCTCATTTTATGTTTGATAGTAGCAAGTTCTCACCAGACTAAAGAAACACTATTGCTGTTATGGAGTTGTGATCACTTCTAACATGAGAAGCAGATATTCCAAGTCAATTCCACATTCATCAGGAACACAAAGCCAGCTGGCTGGAAGTTCTTGTTTCTCTGGAGAAGCTTTTAAAATAAATATATTCAGGTGTAATCCTTAAAAAAAAAGTATCTCTATTCATTCTTTAATTTTTTTTTAATGCATTTGTAACCTGCTTTGAGTTTCAAATACCCAACAATAAATATTAATCATAAATGTAAACTTATTCATGAAGAGTTGTGCCTGTATTGCAGGGGTGGGAAACCCTCAGGCCCAGCAGCCAAGTATGGCTCCCTGGCCCTCTGGATTCTCCCTAGGCCACACTCAATCCCCAGGTCATACTGCTCATTAGCTTTGCCCACACTGTCGTCAAGTGCTTTTGGCTAGCTGGAATGAGTCCTTGAACTGTGATAATGCCTGTTACTTGCCTGGATGGGTTTGTGTAAACCTCTGACTTTTGTGTGGATGGAATGTAGCCTACTGTACAAAGGTAAGAGTTCCATTCATTGATCTACCCACTTTTGCCTCTGGCCTCACCAACCACTGGCACACGGCCTCTGGAAGGTTCTCCACAACAGAATGCAGCCCTCAGACTGAAGAAGGTTCCCCACCTCTGTACTATTGATTTTGGGTTTGGTAAAATGATGTACCTTGTCTGAAATATTAACTTTGATGTTTCTGTTGAACCTCTAGTGTGAGCGAAAGAGCTGTGAATGTGAGAAGGGAGACCGAGGACCCCCAGGACCACATGTGAGTATATATGACAGGCAGTAGGAAGATTTTCTGCTTATAGTTCATAAGTGCAAATTAGCACACATAAAAGAGCATAAGTGGGGGAAAAAAGTATGTCAGAAAGAAAAGAGGGAGGAATTGTCAACTCAGGAATGTATAAAAAGTACTAGATTTTGTCAGGTGCCTATGTGTTCTACTTTACAGAAGATAGTCCTCTATCTGAAAGGCTGTTCAGTTTAAGTCTGGTTTAAAAAAGAACCATAAAAAGTGAGAAAGAGCAGAGGCCTAGAAGTTGTCAACCTACAATTAGCACCTGGACAGAAGACTGAGCGGGCACACAGGTCACCTGGTTGTAGTCTTTCCCCCTATGGAGTGATGTGTTGTATTTCTGTTATTATACAGCTGCAAGAGTGGCTGTATACTACAGCCAGCATGGATTTTTCACATTCCACAATGTTAAATTGAAAATACCCCCCATGCCATTCTGCTGCTTCCCATAAGCTCATTTAAAAACAAAACCTTACAAAACTTATAGTTCTGAACTCAGAAATGCTTGCTTAACAACCCTCTAAATTTTCATGGTGATACACAAGTCAGTCAGGGAGAATCGATAGTTCAAAGTGTAAAACAAGAGAAAAAAATCCAGACCCCTGCTGGATTTTTTCTGTCAGTGGTCTCATAATTTGTTGAAATTAATTAAAAATCAGCCATATTTGTAGAGCATCTGTAATCCTATTACTGACCTTGCCCCATACTCTGACCTTCATCTTCTGCAGTTTAAACATTGAAAAGAAATGCATGGCTGATTTTTAATTAATTTAAGCAATTTAACATTGAATTCTATTATCGTGACAGGCGTGCTCAGTAAGAACCGTCAGTGTTCTAAAAGCCACACTCATAGCTATTTGGCTTGGGTAATCAGATGGCCACATCCAAGCCAGACATGTATTTCACTTTAAACAGTCATGGCTTCCCCCAAAGGATCCTGGGAAGTGTAGTTTGTGAAGGATACTGAGAGTTGTTAGGAGACTCCTGTTCCCCTGACAGAGCTCCAGTGGCCAGAATAGTTCAACAGAATAGTTCAAAATGTGGCCCTTGGTCCGATTCAATACATTCTGGCAACAAGAAGCGTGGTATAATCTCCTTTAGTAAAATCTTTGCCACAGTTTGCGCTGTTGCATGACGACAAGGAAAAGCTTCCACCCATCCAGTGAGTTGGTCCACAATAATTAACAAATAGCGCCACCCCATGGTCCTTGGAAGTTCAGCAAAGTCTATTTGAATACGCTGGAAGGGATAGAAAGCCGAAGGACGACCTCCCATGGGTGCTGGGGGCTTTGGCCCTGCTGCATTAATGGCTGCACAAGTAGGACATTGGCTAGCTGCCCTTTGAGTCTCTACATACAGTCCTGGTGCAATAATATAACGAATCATCAAATCTCCCAAGGCACTTCCTCCCAAATGTGTGGCTTTGTGCATATTGAGCACTACATTCCTTAACAGAGGGCGGGGAATAATAATCTGCCCTCCTGGTACTTGCCACCATCCTCCTGGGAGAAGTTTAGCATTTGCCTCTTGGGCTCTCTGGATTTCCTCTGGCGAATATATTGCCTGGTAGCTGGATAAGTCAAGTGATGGAATTAACACTCCCTCTCTCTCTTGCACTCCTATCTCTAACGCTGCTTCCTTTGAGGCTTGGTCTGCCAAACAGTTACCTGCACGCAAGATGGGGTCTTTGCATTTGCCATGTGCTAAAACATGTATGACAGCCACTTTCCTGGGCTTTAATAATGCGGACAGGAATGCTTTAATTTCACTGCCATTCTGAATGGGTTGTCCATTACTTCCCAAGAATCCTCTTTCCTTCCACAATGCCCCAAAAGCATGTGTTGTGCCGAAAACATATCTAGAGTCAGTGTATAAATTGATCTCTTTGTCTGTATATAAATCCAAAGCCTTGGTTGCAGCCCATAGTTCTGCCTGCTGAGCTGACCAGCTAGGAGAGAGAGCTTGTTTCCATAAGATCTCTTTGCCTTTAACAACTGCAGCTCCTGTACAACACTTGCCTTCCACTATTCGGCTGGACCCATCTACAAAGACATTATCTGCCTCTTCTATCGGTATGTCTCTCAGTCCTGGCCTTATGGAGGTATCTTGATCTAAAACCTCCAGGCAATCATGTAACAACTCCCCTGGTTCAGGGATTAAGGTAGCTGGGTTCAAAGTATTGCAAACTGACAGAGTCAGATTATTACGTCCAGTTAGCAAATTCTCATAGGAAGACTGTCTTGATGGATTGAGAACTTTATCCGCCTTTGTTCCCAATATTCTGGCTACATCATGTGGGCCTGTTATTTCTAGCTGTGCCCCCATGACAATTTTCTCAGCCTTTTGCAGCAAGCACGCTGCTGCCGCCACTGCTCTCAAGCAGGTGGGCCATCCTTTGGCAACAGGATCCAATACTTTAGAATAGTATCCTATGGGGCGCCATCTGTCTCCCCATTTCTGTGTCAGGACTCCTGAAGCTACTCCCTTGTTTTCACTCACATACAATCGGTATGGCTTCTGTCCATCTGGTAGGGCTAGCACAGGAGGGTTGCTTAGGGCTTGTTTCAACTCCCTGAATGCTTTTTCCATTAATTTAGTCCATTTCCAATCCTTTAGCCCCTCCTTTGTCAGGGACTCATACAAAACAGCCGCTTTTACTCCAAACTCAGGGATCCATTGCCTGCAGAACCCCACTAGTCCCAAAAAAGCTCTCAGTTCATTTGGAGTTCTGGGGCTTGGCATACCACATATTGCTTCCCTTCTTTCAAGGCCCAAGGCCCTTTTGCCTTTCTTGATTTGGTATCCCAGAAACATGACTTCTTCCTGACACCACTGCACCTTGTCCTTAGACACTTTATATCCCTTTTTAGCCAATTCCTTCAGAAGAGACCTAGTAGCCTCTAGGCAGGCCCCCCGGTTCTTCCCACAGACCAGAATATCATCCACATAAACCAAGATCGGGGTTTGGGGGTTCCTTTCTCTCCATTCTTCCAGGTCCTTTTGCAGGGCCTTTCTAAATTCTGAGGGTGACCCCAGAAATCCTTGGGGTAGGACTCCCCAGGTATACTGGCAGATTCTACCTGTTTGGGGGTTCTCCTATTCAAAAGCAAACAAATTCTGACAGTCCTTGTGGAGGGGAATCGAGAAAAATGCATCCTTTAAATCCAAAACAGTGAAATGGGAGGCTGTGGATGGGATTTGTGTCAAAATGGTGTGTGGATTCGGGACCACAGGGTGGTCTCCAGCTACTTTGGAGTTAACAATTTGGAGGTCTTGCACCAAACGATAGACCCCTGGTTTGGCTGCTTTTGGGACCCCCATTATGGGTGTATTGTGGGGTGAAGATGTCTCACGTAGCCATCCATCCTTCAGGAACTGTTGAATAAGGGGTTGGAGACCTTCTCGAACTTCGCGCCTGAGGGAGTATTGTTTCACTGGTTGGGGCTTTGCTCCAGGTTTTAAGGTGACTTTTACAGGTTCTGCTTCTAAAGCCCTGGCTGGATTATTCTTGCATGCCCATACTATTTCTGGGATGCCCTCTGCCTCTTCCTCCCATTCCAAGACTGAGGCAGGTTTATGTTGCATCACCCCCCTCAGGGCCATTTGATATGAAGAGCTACAACATTTAGGAATAGTAACTCTCATCAGGTTCCCTTCAAAGGAAATGGAAGCTTGCAGTTTTGTTAAAATGTCCCTGCCCAGTAAGGCAACAGGGCAATTTGGGGATACCAGAAATTCATGCTGTATATGTCCATCTCCAATTTTGACCAGCTGAGGCCATGTGAAGTGAAGATTTTGCTTTATCCCATCAATGCCTTCTACCTTCTTAACGTGGGGGCTTATTTGGTCAGGCTGTGCCCCTGGCAAAATAGAATACGTTGCCCTGGTGTCAATAAGGGCATTGTACTTTTGTCCCCTAACTCTAAGAGGCATTACTGGTTCTTCTAGCCTCTTGAGGGACAGGCCCGACCACCTTCATTCTGAATCTTCCTCATGCCCCATCATTTCCCTTTCAAGCTGGTGAATTTCCCTTTCAAGCTGGTGAGCTCCAGGCTCCTGCTTTTTAGGCTGACGGGGGCCTGGTGTTCGCTCTTGGCACCCTTCTCTATTTCAGCGACAGTCCTTGGCCCAGTGGCCCTTTTCATGACATCTTGCACATTCATCTCTCTCCAACTTACGTCTGAGCCCCCTTGGAGTATTATCTCTGGGCCCTCTTTGAGTATTCCCTCTCTGTTCAGTGGCCATTGCTGCTGCTGGAATGGTGCATTCTTTTTTCCAACATTTCTCCCCCTCCTTTTTCTCTACTTGGTCTCTGTTCACATACACCTTAAAAGCGATTTCCACCAGTTGAGCTATAGGCATTGCTGGGGGCCCCTCAAGCTTCTGTAGCTTTCTTCTAATATCTGGGGCTGACTGCGCAATATACATGGTGTTAAGGAGACAAAGGTTATCGGGGCTGTCTGGATCCATGGCGCTATACTGCCGGAACGCCTTTTGTAACTTTTGCAAAAACGCTGCCGGGTCCTCCCCTGCACCCTGTCGAACCTCATAAATTTTACTCAAATTGCAGGTTCGTGGAACAGCGTGTTGAAGCCCATGGAGTATCAGGCGCCTATAATTTTCAAGGGGCTGAGGGGTTCCGGTTCGACAATTCCACCCAGGGTCTACGTCTGGAAAGCTCTGTACCACTGGGATCCCATTCTGCCGGCCTGCATCTATCTCTGCCTGCCGCCTAGCCTGGCTTATCACCATTGTGTGTTCTTCTGGGCTTAAAAGTGTTTGGAGTAAAGTCTGAACATCAGCCCACGTAGGGTTGTGGCTTAAAAATATTGATTGGAACAAGTCCTGCATTCTGGTTGAGTCTTCCCTCAGAGTAGGGGTCTGATTTTTCCAGTTAAACAAATCTGAGGTGGAGAAAGGGGTGTATACATATGATCTTGGGGCTGCAGCAGGAGCAGTAGGATTTGCTACCTCTCTCATAGGGCATGTCAGATCAGCCATATTTTCTCTTTCCCTTTCCTGCCTTCTTGCCTGTGCTCTCGTCGTCACCCCTGGCCATATGAGGCTGGGGTGGGTTGTTCAGGTAATTCACCCACACATGAAGCTAATTCCTGTCTCATTTCCTCCCGCAGACTGGTTTGCATTTCACTAATCTGTCTCTCCAACTCCGTCAGCTGCTGTCTATTTTGAGCTGCCAAAAATCTCCGCTTCTGTTCCGTCGTTTCTAACTGCTTGATGTATTCGGCCAGCAGAGGAGATGTGGGGGGGGGGGGGTTGAGGCTTGTTGCAGTGAGGCTAATGTGCCAGACCCACTTCCCAAAGGGGCCCTTCTAGGGGGGTTATACGGAGGGGGGGCAGTGGGCAATGCATCATCCACAAAGGGATCCTCTGGCTGACTTAAAACCACAGGAGGATCGGGCTTTTTAGGCTGGGGCTTGGACTTTTTAACCCCACGGTTAGGGCTATCATTGCTTTACAACATGCACCCTTGCATTTTTTTAATCCAGGGTGTATTTGTTTCAACCAGATCCTGCCACACATCAATGTAGGGAAATTGATCCCATCTTTCCTCTTTTGTGACTTTTGCATGCACAGCATTTATGATACTTTTATCCCAAGTTCCTCCCTGAGGCCACCCCAAGCCCCACGTGATCCATTCTCTATTGCAAAACTTAATCAAACCCCACTTAGTCATAGCATCAGCACCATATGCATTTTTAAAATCTTTAAAATTCCTCAAGAAACATCCCAACGGATTCTGCAGTTTTTCTTCTTGAGACGCCCCTGTTCCCATTTTACTGCGTTTTTCAACTGCCTGCTATAGGTCAGTTCCCTGGGCTTTTCAACAGGCTCTCGTCTCACAGGCCCCTCCCGTGAAGTCACCCCTACTCCCGATTCTGCAAGCAGATCTTACCGGGCTTCAGTAGCCCTCCTGACTCTCACGACCACCACAGTCACCGACAGCTTCCCGTTACTCCTTAAGGTGTTAGCTTCTCTGGTTTCACTATTGGAGCTCCGGTTGAAACTGCTGTGCCCTCTGTTCTCCGCCTCCTGGCGTCAAGGCAGGTTCAAACAACCTGGAGCGCTCTCCTTGACCCTCCAAGGGCGACCCAGGAGGCCAGCAGGTCAACCAGACCTCCTGGCTGGCTGCGCCAGAATTGTTACACCAAAAAGGCTCTTTACATCTGGAGGAAGCTCTAAAAATACACACCAGATGGGAGACCAAGAGAATAAGTCAACAGCTTTATTGATTACCAATATCTTTTGCAAAAGAGAGACGAAGTATTCGGCTAGTGCCAGAAAACCAGTCTGAAGCATGATTACAAGGGTACGAGTGATATATGCTTTCAAGTCCTCCTAAAACAGCCCCTCCCATCTTGTCAGCAACTTTCCCAAGCTTTCTTCATTGTCTTTGCATTAAACCAGCGCTTCTGTCCTTGAGCGTTCCTTGTGCTGTTCCCTACCTCCCCCCTTGACATGATACATTCCAGGCACTATCTGCTTGAACAGTATCCAGTTACATGGGATGGGTAAGCTAGCGGTTTTAGTATCAAGCCTGAAATGAACATTTAGCATTCACATGCTCCTTAGGCATTTTGTTTTTCTGCTTCTATGCTATCTCAAGTTAACACATTCTGTACTGTGTCAAATTAACACCACATGCACTATAGTTCCCAAACTGTATATCTCATTTCATTACAACTGTAGTTCTGTGAGGGGAATAACACCTCTCCTAGCAACTCTCAGCACCCTTTGGTATTTTAAAGTTGGTTTTTAAAGAATTTGCTTTTTAAAGTTTGATAGAAATATCTGTTGGCTATAGGGATGTTGTTAAACGATAAGGGTTTTTTTGCCTATAAGTGAATAGTATTATAGTATTACAGTAAATAATAATGTATTATTTCTAAAATTGCATCTATACTTAGAAATTGGCATATGCAAATTTTATGCAAATCTGTCATCTTTTTGTTCTCTTTTCCCATGATGCTCTTCTTCTTTTTTGACAATGGGTAAGCAGCTTCTCTAGATAAGGCAGGTAAATTAACATATGGATGACTTCTCAACAAAGGGCCCAGATAACAGGAACCCATATGAGTGCTTTGGGAGTGTTTGTGAGCACTGATAGGCTTGTGATGAAAGTAGAGTAGGTCACAATCCAACTAAAGTTAGTTGTAAGTCCCACTGAAAATAATGGAACAGGTCAATCATAACCAACTTAATTGTTAGTGCTTTCAGTGGGACTGAGGCTACAATCCTATACAAATGGGAGTTGGTCCCACTGAATTCACTGGAGCTTATTTCTGTGTAGGCATAAGTAGATTGCAGTGTAATAATTAACTGTAGTTGGATTGTGGATATATGTTTACTATTGTAATTAATCATAACCAGTTGTAGTTGTTCTTATAATTATAAACATTATTTTAGTAGTAGTATATAATGCCTTGAATCTAAGTATAGACAATCTACTATATATTTTGGAAAGTTGTTTATTTATTTGGTATACATTTGGTCACCTCTTAAGATATTGTAATCAAATTTTGCCTGATTGTTCCTGAGATCCAGGAGCAGGTTTTTCTCTGTGTTTGGATACAATTGGGCACCATTTTGAATGAAGATGGCAGATTGAAGCTTTCAAAACTGCAGTGATCTAGCCAAATTTTGCATGATGGTTCCTGAGAACAAGGAGCAAGTTTTCATCTATGGTTGGATACAGCTGGATGTTGTTTTGAATCAAGACGGTGGACTTACTCTATCAAAACTGCACTGGTTCTCTGTTCATCTGTGTACGTGCAGCCCTCTATAGCTTTTGTGAAAAGGAGGATGGGAAATTCCATCTATGTACGATTAAGAGGTAGCAAGGGTTGTGCTATATCAGATGCAAAACCCAACAACATTGATAGTCTAGTGGTGAAGAAGCTGAATAGATATATTTTTGTCTATTTGGAATTTTTTTAAACAAACAAGAAGAAAAGGTCCAAGAAAAGGGGAACGAGTAGCTGGACAACATACAGGAACAAAGCAGTGTGTGATGCTTTTACTTCCTCCATAAGCTCATTTCTTAGATTAGCAATGCAAACAATGTGATCTATGCCTTCTGATACATTATTTTTGTTGCATTCTGTAGTGTCTGATCCTTCCTCCCATCCAGTTTCATTTAAAAATGCACAGGACATATATTCTATTAATCATATTTCTCTCTCTCTTTTCCTTCAAGGGTAGTCATGGTAGTCGAGGGGATAAAGGTGACCGAGGAGCTAAGGGAGAAAAGGTAAATTAGAAATACTTAAAAATGTGATGTGGGATTATATATATTTTGAAAGCTTGGTTCTAGTAGATGTTGAAACCTATGAAAAATATGACTAGTGCTTCAGGAAGGAGAGGGATGGAGAAAGACGGGGAAAATAGAAGCAGCTAATCCAGTAGCCTATGGATGTTTCTGATCCAATATACCTAGAGTCTGTTTAGGACCTTCTGGTGGCTTTGAGGCAGCAGAGTTTTCATGGGAACACAATACCAATCCTAAATTCCATTGGGAATTCTTCCATATTCTTCCAAGACTCTTTGATGGATCTTTGCAGGCTTTCAGTGATTTGAAGAGTCCCAGCCATCAAATAGATGGGCTCTCCATCTTGAATACATGCTGGGGCCTGAAATCCCAACTCTTCATGCTCACTTACCACTGTATGATTTTCTCAGCTTTGTTCATCAGTATCTGGCATGGGCTGTTTCCTTCTTATAATCTATGTTCTGGTAGACAGGTGCCTGGTAATGAACTGTGCTTCCCCACTCAAGTTGCTTTGAGATCCCCCATGTTCTTCTCATGTGGATCCTGGATTGAGGTCAGCTTCTGTTTTCTCAGTGGTCTCTGAATGTCCCAGCTAAGAACATAAGAAGAGCCCTGCTGGATCGGACAAAGGCCTTCAAGTGGTCAACCAGATGCCCACGGAAAGCCCACAAGCACGACATTACAATAGCCCTCTCCTGCTGTTGTGATTGGCATACTGTCTCTGATCCTGGAGGAAGCATATAGACATCTTAACTAGAACTATTGATAGCCTTTTCCTCCACTAATCTGTCCAATTCCATTTTGAAGCCATCTGAGTTGGTGGCCTTCACCACATCTTGTGGTATCAAATTCTATAGTTTCACTAGGCTTTGTATAAACTTCAGATTCTAGTCATCTCTGAATTGGGAATTTTGGTCTTTGGGAGTTGCTGCTTGATTTCTGTTAGACTGCTTTCACACTTCACTTTATTCCATTATTCTGATGATTTCTTACCTGGTAATTTGTGCATTCTATTTGATCTTTCACATGACGTACAAGCTAGTTCTGGAATTCTAATAGAATATAGTACAAGTTTAACAATAATTTTCATAATAGATAATACCAGAAATAATCTGTTTGCAAGCTTTCGAACCTGGGAAACAGGCCTGGCCCCAGGCATGCCGCGACCCTTGGGCACCACCCTGCCTTGGGCCCTGGCGCTCTCTTTTCGCGATTTGTGGCAGGAGCTTCAGAGCCGGTGCCATTCCCTCACTCATCCTACCTTTCTTGGCTGTGTTTTGCAGCTGTGCGCACTGTGCACACAGGGCTACCCTTAACCAAGATGGCGGCCGAGGTTTCCCTAAGGGGCTGAAGCCTCTGCTGCCATCTTGGCTGATGGCAGGGATGCACACTGCGTAGCACACATGCGTGCCATCAACCAAGATGGCGACAGAGGCTTCAGCCCCTTAGGGAAACCTCAGCTGCCATCTTGGTTAAGGGCAGCGACGCAGCCACAAAACACAACTGAGAAAGGTAGGTTGAACGAGGGAATGGCAGGGGCTCTGAAGCTCCCACTCTGTGATCCACAGCAGCAATCCTGCCACAAATCGTGGAAGGGGAGCGGAGGGGCCCCTCAGAGTCTCCTATAGCCCCAGGGGCCCTCGGCCAGGACCCCATCTTGCCACCCTTTGGAGCCAGCCCTGCTGGGAAATCACGGGAGTTTTTTGTTAGCTGCAGCCACTCATGTGACAGGCATCCCAGCATGCAGTGTGTTCCCACCCTTTAGGCACACTTTTTTTTCCTGACAAAAATTGTTCCTGTATTCTGGTGTAGGTGTGGGTAGCAGCAGCATTCCCACACACATTCCTGTGTTCATACAACTATAAAAAAAAGTCAGATGCTAAAAGAGATGGTGATGGAATGAGATCTTAGACTTCCTGCCCAGTGGGGAACTACATTACACATATGTGTATAATGGGTGAGGGATGAAAACAAGACATTGCAGCCATGTGAAAGACATTTGAGCAAAATGCCAGTATATCAGCTGAAAAAGCCTTGGTTTCTTAACGCAACAGGTACTACAGTGTGAAAGGAATTTTAGAAATCAGGATAGAGGCGCCACCATTTTAATCTGAAAAACTAACGCAATGAGCCCCATGTCTGAAAGCAGCTTTAGTATCAGGTTCAGCAGTTTCCTGAAGCACATCAAAAAGTTGTAAATCTCAGAGGAAATATTCAATAAGATACAGAATGACTTATGATCTGCGGAGGAACACTGCACAACATTTCTTTTAGTGAAGAAATCCCATACCAGAGAAGTTAGATGAATAATATTTCAAATTATCTTCTGCAAAAGGGTTATTTGTGCATTGTGGGACTAGTTACATTGTCTTTGAGATTCTGGCTAACATTTTTTATAAGACTATTATCAAAATTGGGTAAATGTAGTATAAAAATGAAATAATATTTCCAAACCAGAAATGCAAATTTTCACTGGTTTCTACCTTTTTCCAGGGTGTGGCTGAGAAAGGAGAGTCTGGAGAAAGAGGTCTAGAGGTACATGGATAATTGCTATTGCCAGCTAGCTAAAAGCACATCTGCGCAATGTGAACTGTATCTTTGGTTTCTCGCACAGCCTGCTCTTTAATCTGCATCCTTTCTAACAGTCCTGTTTCTCTTGATGCCACAGGTTGATGTGCTCTTTGTCACAATGGGGCTTTGCAAGCAGGGCTGTCATAGCTCTTTTAGCTGCCATTAACTCAGCAGCTCAGATGTCACAGCATCCTATGCAAGACTTAGCTGCCATGCCTAAGACTAAGAAAGACTGGGAGACAAATGTGGTGTAGTGGTTAGAACAATGGACTAGGACTACAGAGGCCCAAGATCAAATCCCGCAAGGTGCCCTTGGACCTGTCTGTCTGCCTGCCTGTCTCTCTCTGCCTAATCTACCTCACTTGGAAACTGTGGTTCTTCAAATTATGCCTCAAATGTTGATTGACTTTGGAATCTTTTGATGAAAAGGAAAGGATGCTTATATATGTTGTTTATAATAATTAAATCACTATCCTGTAGAAATAGCATTCTGCCTTGCATATGGGAGCCCTAATGCGAACACTTCCCCTCTTGTGCAATGAAAGGAGCCAATTTGTGCATTAATTGCTTTGCATATGGATACAGGCTTCCTTCATTGAAATGGGTGGGGACAGTTGCATATACATACCTCTGGGTGCCAATCAGAGGCATTTTATTTTCCTTGATTTTTTTTTCTTTAAAGGATGGCATTTCAATTTTCCCCCATTCTGGTTATTACTGTGCACTCTCTGCTGATTAAAGAGCATAGTTCTTGATCTTCATCTTGATATTTACATTGCATTAGCCATGTTAAAATAACTTTATTATTATTATTATTTTGAAAATAGGGAAGTCCTGGTTATAAGGGAGACAAGGTAAGATGATTAACAAATACTTTTTTGGTGTCATATTAAGTAGTTTTGTAGACGTCTACAAAGGCAGTGCATTAAAATTATGAGGGATAGATTGTAAAGACACAATAGAACTAGAACAGAATAAGAGAAGACAGAGATATGAGTGTGGTTCATAAAGATGCACAAGCTGGGATTTCGGGGTTTTTTTGCATCATAAGCTTCTGTATAGTGGTAGAGTATTGGGCCTCTACCAAATGATCATGTGGGCAAAGCACTCCGTCCCTTGCACAGTCAAATATATCTTTTTAAAAGTGTCAGCCAGATGGATATATGTTGCCAAAGCGCTCTGTTTTTCCAAGCTCTGCAAAGCCTCCACCTCTCATCCAAAGAGCTTGAGACTGAAGGTACAGAGCCACCAGAGATGCCAGGGGCCACGTACAATGAGGTCCAGGGTTGCATGCAATCCATTGCTACATGCTAGGACTGAAGGATCCTGGGAGGAGAAAGGTGAGGTGCTCCTAAGGATCATGATCTGGCCTAAGAGAGGCTAATAAGGACCAATAGGATAGAAGGCTTAGAGAACACACGTTGGGAAACTAGACAACAGCTTTATTAGAAGAAAAGAACAGTAACAGGAAACCACCTGCTCCAATCAGATACAGCTTAGTTTAGTGCCACCTAGTGACTAAGTTGCAGAATGACACGATCCACACAGTCCAGGCAGCTGGAAGCTTTGGGAATGGCAAAGAAGGACATAAAAGTGATGTGCCTATGGTTTCCAGGCTTATGCAGATTTTGATAAGATTTTACTTAAGTGCTTTCAGCATCTTGTATCTAGATCTGGGATGGGGAATCTGTGTGGCCCTCCAGCAACCTGTGGCCCTCCAGCCAACATGTATTGCTGAACTCCAACTCCAGTCAGCCCTACCTAGTACAGCCAGGTCAGGGAAATGGGGGTTATAGTCCAGCAACATCTGGAGAGCCACAAGTTCCCCATCCCTGATTTAGCTGATCAAGGTCACTAGAGAATGTGCAGAGCTTGGGAAAGTTACTTTTTGGACTACAACTCCCATCAGCCCACTCCGGTGGCCATGCTGGCTGGGGCTGATGGGAGTTGTAGTTTTAAAAAAGTAACTTTTCCAAGCTCTGAGAATGTAAAATTTCAACATTTTATACAAAAATAAATAATTTGTGTGAAATACCACCATGAAACCATGTCAATAACATATAATTTTGCAGGGCGACAGAGGTGAATGTGGAACACCAGGACTAAAGGGAGACAGAGTAAGTTGAAAGTGCTTTAAATAATTTTGTCATATGCGTATGTTAAACTAGTTGCATCAATATTCTGTTCAAAATGTCTGCTGTTTGTATGAAAATGCAAAGAGTGTTTTTCTTCAAACAGCAAAGGATAATTATAATAGTTCTTATTGAACCAACCTCTGTTGAAATAAACTTGCCAATTTTACAGAACTATTGGCTCTGCAGGGTGGAACGTTAGCTCATTCTTACCTTCAAAGCCTGCATATTGTTCTACAATGAATAATGGATCCAGTAAGCCAAAGTGGACCAATCTGATTCTCTGGGAATAACATGGCAATAATCACATTGTTTCAGGCCTATATTGATTGCTTTGAGATTCTGTCCGGATGAGAATTTCCGTATTGTTCTAGATATGAAGTGGTCCTGAGAATTAGGGTACATATCAAACATATAAAAAAACAGAAGTGTCCTATTCTGACCCCATGGAGGACCCATGGGGCAAAGGAGCAAAGCAGGTTAGTTAACACAGCACCAATGAGTGCTCCTAGTGAGCATCTTGCTCCAACAAGGTTGAAAGTGAACTGAGGCCTATTCAGCCTCTGCCCCCAGTCTCCCTCTCCTATACTCATACACCTTAAGGACCACCTTACCTCACATGTCCCAAGTTGATCACTCAGATCATCTGGAGGATCACCATTAGTGGTCCCCCATGGACTAGAAGCATGGCTCATGTCAATGAGGATTCATGCCTTCAGTGTAGTGGGCCCAACTCTGTGGAACTCCCTCCCATTAGAAATCAGGCCGGCACCATCCCTGCTAAGTTTCAAACATCAGGTTAAAATGGTTTTATTTCAGGAGGCTTTTTGCTCCATGAATGCTATCCTTATGTTCTACTTTCTAGTGCTTTCATCTATGTTTCGAATGTTGTAAATTGTATGGGTTTTTTGTCTTTGTTTTGCTCTAAGCCACATATAGTGGAAAGTAGGGTACATACTTCTTAAACACTCTGCCTCCTTTTGGAGAACTAGAGTCTCTTGAAAGGCCAACTCACTAGTCTGAAGACAAACGCTTCTCTGGCATGCCACAGCCTCCAGCCTGATGTGCTGCCACCTGCACTGTTGGACTAATGAAGTTGTGTTGGAGATGCTCAGTTCCTCAGGGCCAGGGGAAGACACCTGTGATAGTCCTCGCTGTAATTTAAAGGGCTCTGGGGCCATGGGATCTAGTTGAGTAGGCTCTCCCTGCCAGCCTCTGGTTTAATGCTCCACTGATCACTAGCATCAGACTTGGAGCCGGGAACCTGCTCTGGCTCCTTAGATGATGACACTGTAGCCTCTGACTCAGGGTCCTGGTCACTATTGGACTCGAGCATCATGACAAGGAGGTAGAATTAGGAAATCTAAAAATCAGTACATCTCAATATAAATATAAAATTACCATATTATTTTTTTTTGCTGTAAGCCACTTCGAGACATATAGTGAAATGTAGGCCATACATTTCATAAATACTCTGCCTCCTTTTGGAGAATTAGAGTCTCTTGAAGGGCAAACTTGCTAGCCTGCAGACAGAAATCAGGGATAACTGTGGCCTTCCAGATGCTGTTGGACTCCAGCTCTCATCAGCTCCATGATCCAATGGTCAGGGATGATGGGTGTTCCAGTTCAACGAAAGCTGGAAGGCCACAGCTTGCCCATCTCTGATCAAGATGCACATTTGATAAGCTGATTGCCTGTTTTGTGACATCAGTCTGCTAGGTTTTGTGGATGACAAGAGGAGAACTGGTGCTAAATGGTTTCATTTGCTAAGAAGAAATCCATGTGAACTCTCAAATTCTTAGCATGCTCTTATAGCTTCTTATAGCAGTGTCAGTTTACACTGGAAGCAGGTGAAGAAGCTGTAAGAGATTATGTGAAATGTGTGTGTGAAGATAAAAGAAAATTAGCAGCTGGCAGTCAAATGGGAAGGAAAAAATTGACATAGAAACCATATGTCAAGATTGTAGAAATGTAAGGAAAGAACTTTGCCCGGCATTTTAGTTTTTTTTATAAAAAAAATTGAGGGCAAGGGAAGAGAAGGCATTGAACATCTGTAAAGGATTAAAAGCCGTAATGGATTAAGCACTTGCAGAAACTTCTGAACAGGCAAAAGTTCTCATCACCCACAAGATTCCCACTTACAACATGAAATGAAATAACATTGCCAAAAATGAAACAAGAGGTTTTTTTAAAAAAAGAAGAGGCAGCAATCATACCAATGGAAAATGACTAGACACAGAGAACACACAGCAGAAGCGTAGAGGAAAAGATTGGGACACACAGCATGAATATACAGAAGCACATTTATGATCTGGAAATATCAGCACTGCAATATAATGGGCTATACTATTGGGTGTCCTAACACAGTTTTTTTTTTAAAAAAATAATGATTAATTGCATAGCATTCAACAGTGTTTACTGGTGTTTCTCATTGCCCAGAAGTCTGGGTTTCCCTAAAGTCTGGGCACAACTTTCATAATTGCTCAAAATGCAAAGAACTGCTGGCTGTTTGAATTCAGATGTGAGTCATGTACAGAAGTCTACAGAGGACAAGCTTAAACATAATTATTTCCATCATTAGTTTTGCTTTCTTGGAGCCAGAGCCACCACCTCCCACCCAAGTGTGCTTCAGTTCAAAGGGGCCACTCATGATAACAAGCAGCAGTGGCTAAAAAGAAATAGAAGGAGGGTGATACTCCTGAGAAATAACTGATTGTGATTACTGAATTCCATTCCTCCCTCCATCTCTCCCCTCCTTTAGCTTATAAAAGGATTAATTTTAGGGGGGAAGAAAATATTTATCTGTCTGAAGCTTTTTTATCCCATATTTCACTTGAAGAAGGCTCCCAGAGCAGCTTACAAAGATAGGTAATAAGATGGTCCCTGCTCTTACCATCAAAAAGATGTAGTACAAAAGAAAAAAGGGATAGGGAGGAAGAAAGGGGGAAGAAAAACAAACCCAGGCATTAATTATTAAGGGTAGTCTCCAATTTTAGTCATATACAGACAGTGCAGTCCAGAAGTGATTGTTTTCAATAGGTCTTACTCCAAGCCAGTCTCACATATACTTCCTGTTGATGCTGATACTGGCATTCCTGTGGAGTCTATGTGTGTGGAAACAAGCAATGGTTTAGCCTACTAATCCGCTAAGTGGATGAACAAAAGAGACAGGACCTTTTCAGTGATGGTACCATGACTGTGGAACATGCTTCCAAGGATGGCCCTTCTGACCCAATCAATGGCTTGCCTTCCAGTGAGCAGCAGGGAAAAAATATTGTTCAGGAAGACTTTGGGAGTCAGGACGCTATTGCTAATTCCAGAGGAGGAGAGTGGAAACACCTGCTGCTAATTGACTGTGCCCAGCCCATATGAGCTATGAAGGTTGCTGCAATGCAGAACTTTTGGGGTCTCCATGAGGGCATCACCCCCTTTAATATTGTACCATTGAATGTATTATCCAGTAGAGAGAGAGAGAGTGTGATGTTGTATTATTGGTTTATAGTTGAATTGTGCATGTGCGGCCCAGAGTGGGTTGTCATGTTTTTGTATGCTTCAGAGATGCCCAATACCACTTAGTATGAGAAACTGAACTGGTATTGAGTATGGCCTTACCTGGGTGAGAGACGGGGAGGGAGTGGTTGCGTTGGATGCTATGTATTTTTGTAGCCTAAGTGTTTGTTCCTTATGGTGGTTTGGCTGGAGAAAAGTTATCTGTATGGTTTGTGGGAATGAATCAGAGTGGGATTTAGACATGGAGGACTGTTGACATATTTGGGAGGGATTATTGGGGGGGTGTAGCTCCTAGTATAGTTGTTTTAATTAATTAACTAATGATGCTGTTTTGGGAGTTTGTATTTTGTATTTGATTCTTAACTCATAATGTTTATGTTTAAGAGAATACTTTTATTTTTCTGATAATTATGCTGTTTTGAATGTGTTTTTTATATTTGGCTTGAATTTGTAATGTTTTCTTTTAATATTTTGTGATGTTTTGTTCAATGTTTTAATCTAGGTTGTAAACCGCTTTGAGATTTGTTTTCCAAATAATATAAAGCGGTATAGAAATGACATAAATAAATAAATAAATAAAATAAATAAATACAGAGTAGTCCCACTGAAATTAATCAACATGACTAACTTGGGTCCATTAATTTCAGTGGGTCTATTCTGAACAAAACGTAGCTGGAGACATTTCAGAGTTATTCTAATGACCAGGTGGAATAGAAACAGTTCAAGGAGAAGAGAAGCCAAAAACTCCTGGTCTCTCAGCAGAGCTGATAGAGTAGTGCTGCTTTCCTTTCCTCTCTCTGCTGTAGCCTGATGGAATTATTGCTGCCAGGTGACCCTTTACAGGTGGAACTGGCCTCTTGGAAGGCCTGACAGTAACCTCACTTTCCTTCATTTTTTCTTCTGTAGACTGATGCTTAGGGTTGCCATATTGCCCGGATAGCCGGGTTTTACCCGGATTCTATGCATGCCACCCGGCGCCCGGCTAGCCCCTTACGTGGCCCGGATTCTCAGCTTTAATTAAAAAAAAAATTAAGTTTCCAGGTGGTCTGGTTCTCGAGATATACATAAAAACGTCAGCCACCCCCCTCGACTGTTAAATCTTTCTTTAAACAGTACTGCACTATAGCACTTTGTAGCTTTAACCCCGCCCGTTCAGCATTACAGCCAATCAGGGATTGTGTTTCAGTTTCATTGACCTCAGGCAGTGTCTAGAAAACAAAATGGTGGTTTCAACCCCCCCCCCCCGTTTATCTGAAAATCTCATAAATTGAGTAAGTATATACATTTCAGTTTTTTTTCCTCTTGTGTGCAGGAGTCAGAGCTTGGGCAGTGTTTTGAAAACCTTCCCAATACTTGCTTTTTGTAAAAGCAATGCTAATCCCATATGCCCAAAGTAAATCCCATTTAATTCAATAGGACTTACTTTGAGTAGACATGGTTATGAATGTGCTGAAAATCAATGGGACTTTGGAGTGAATGTAAAAAAGAATTATGTTTGTGTTCTAACTCTTTCTGTCTCCAGTCCAATTTTAAAGCAAGTAGGCAGGGCTTACTTAGGTATTACAGTTTTTATTCTGTAGGAAAGTAATACTGATTTTTTTAAAACTAATACTGATTTTTCTGCAATGACCAACTGGTTTGACAATAAACTATTATATGGGCTGTATGTATTTATACATCTGCTGTGTGTGCGTGTGCGTGTATGGAGTCTTTCCAACACCCCTGTGAGGTAGGGTTGGAAACCAATGCAGCTCACAACAAGAAATAAAGGCATTTAAAATCCAATGACCATAAAACAAGTATAAACAGTTGCAAAACAGCGTAAAGTGGCATGATTTGGAATTTTGGGTTGTGTGAATGTCACTTGAGGTTGCATTTCTGCCCGTTTGAGTAAGCCCCACTGAATACGCTGGGACTTGCTTCTGAATAAATAAACTTAGGATTGCACTATAAATATCTTTACAGTTTGTGTAAATAATAAATATATTTGATAGTCATGCTTATATACATATTTCTTCATTTATCCTATTTTTGGTTTTTGGTTAGGAATCCTGACTGGCTGTGAGATGCTTAGTTTTTTGCCTTACTCATAGGAATCTTGTTGTGGTTGGTATGGTATTACATTTAGGAAAGTGTTACTGCCTTCTGTGTTTTTTTTTCCTATTTGCATTTCACTTATCTTTAACCTCACTCCGTTACACTCATAGAAGCAACAGCAGCATATGCAAGATAATTAACTCCCATTAGTGATAAGAACAAGAATTTATAATTATTATTTCAATTAAAACGAGGCTTCTCAATACTTTGAAGAGGACCAGATATTTATTTTCTTTCTGAGCCCAGGACTGGGTCTTTCATGATGCCCAGGGAGCAGGAGAGTAGTCGATAAGACAGACATCCTGGCATTGGTAATCTAATTAGCAAGGTATGTGTGGGGTTGTTGCACACTTCCAGGCCCAGTTTCATTTTGAGTATGGAGGTGCAACCTGTGTAGATGTGGTTGAGAAATTTTGAGTTAAGCAAAGCTCTGCTTTTATAAAACCTAAGAAACATACAGATACTTTGAATGTCTGAGTGCCTGCACCAGTGGAATACTGGAGGAACTTGTAAAACTTGCTGCAACAGTATTTAGAACTGAGCATGTGGTGTGAAAGACTCCTTTCCCTAACATTTTGGCTTGTTTTTCTCCACCCACCACATCTCTGAAATATATTGTATATGTTATGGTTAACCATGCTGCTGCCCTGACTTTATGTTTGTTGCTATTTTGTGTTTTTATTATGTTTTTATATTGATTGTATTTTTATTGTTTTTACTATATTTGTAAGCTGTGCTGAGCTCTGTTTTTAACAGCAAAAGGGCAGGATATAAATTCTCTTAATCAATCAATAAATACTCCATAGTGTTGGAAACTAGAGTCTAGGCATTTAATGTTGCTTAAAAAAAAAAGATTTCTCACATCTTTCCCCAGTTTTTGGTGGTAATTCCTAGGCACAAAAACAAAACAACTGGACAATCCAAATATTAATATGCAAATATTTGCATAATATGCAAATAACATGCAAATAATTTGCATAATATGCAAATTAGCCTGCCCGGATTTGTGGAACTGGAGTATGGCAACCCTACTGATGCTCCAGCCATCAAGATACATTTTCAGACTCCAAATATTGCTATGGGAAAGAAAATGTCCCTGTATGTTCTACATAGCAACCGGGAAAGAGAACTTTAGGTTGACTCGTGTGTTAAAATCTGAATTTAACAATGGCATTCTTTTTTGTGCTTAATCTGTTTTTAACCTCATTTAACTGTTGTGGCTCCCTCCAAGAAACTCTGGGAATTTTAACTCCATAACGGTGCAGAGAATTCATTGGTGGTAAAGATGATTTCACCCACCCTTTCCTACTTACAGGACAACAATTCCCAGGAACACTAGACCTGTTAAGATAAGTCCTATGGAGGGGAACAGTAGGATTGCTCTGGTAGGCCCCTTTCACACCCTATGCCATGTACAACGTCGCACAGACATTGAAGATGTGATGAGAAACCTTGCAAAAAGCAGCATCACCAGTTACATTGTGAAAGCCTTCATACATATAACTGTACAGAGGCTGGGATTGTGGCCTGCCACAATGATCCTTTTCTCCCCTCCATACATTCAGTGTACAATGTTTGTTGTCAGAATGACAGCTAAACCAGTTTAGATTTTGAGTGTGACATGCTCTGTGATATTGACTATCTCCCAGTCTTCACCATCCTGGTGTCTTCCAGATGTTTTGGACTACAGCTCCCATCAGTCCTAGCTAGTGCATCCATGCTGGTTGGGGCAGATAGGAGTTGTAATCAAATCTGGAGAGCACCACATGATCAAAGACTGTATTAGATATATACATGAGAGGTATATAGGACCTGTCCTATTTTTGTGATTTTAATTTGTTTTAAACTGTTTTTAAACGTTTGTTTAATTTGTTGTGACCTGCCCTGGGACCTTAGAGTGAAGGGCAAGTAAATATTTTTATCATCATTATTATTATCATTATCATTATTGGTGAAAGCAGTGGAAGAATGAGAAATTCTTCCCAGCACCTGTATGTACAGATAATAAGCAACCACAGTGGCGAGGAAAGATTTGAGAAGCATTTTTGTAAGTCTCATTTGAATCAGAATTGGATATTAATTGTTTTCTTTTTGTTTTATTTGAACAGGGGCTAGAAGGCCCTTTTGGCCCAAAGGGACCGAGGGGACCTCAGGTAAGTTTGCTTAACACCATAATCTATGTGAAGATGATTTTTTTTGTATGGAGGAGCTTTGAATTCCAGGGCTATTTGACTTTTGATATGTTGATTACTTTGGCCTATTTCTCCCTGAGGTACTAAATCTATATCTGGGCTATACCACTTCAGCAAGGCCAGCCCAAGGCATTTTGCTGCCAGAGGCATTGGACAATATGGTACCTTATCCTTTTCCATGTACAAAAGGTGATTGGACTGGCAGCAGCTAGATCTTCAATAATGGTGAAGTGACAGCATCCTCCACTACACCTGAGGGCAGCACACCAAACTCTGACCTCCACTTCACAACCACTCCCTACCTATCAGGGACCAGGATTCGGATTCCTCATATCATTAAAATGGGTCTTGTTACCAGAAGATTGGAAAATAGCTAAAGTAACACCATTTTTTAAAAGAAAAGTTCTCAGAGGAGAGCCAAGAAATTACAGACCCATCAGCAGAACTTCTGTCCAAACTAAATTGTCTGAAAGTTTTTTTTTTAAAGCTAAAATAACTAAACATGCAGAAGAACAAATCCTACTAAAGACAGATCAGCATGGCTTCTACAACTGGGAAACAGGAGATTTTTTTGGAAAACAGTAAAAAATAAAACTTCCAGTATCATAATGATGTTATATAAATCTACAGCTATGACAACTAAATGACATTTTGTACCACTGAGTGAGGCACATTGTGTGGTGACCGAGATCTTTTTTGTGATAGCAGCCTGGCTATGAAACTCCCTCAATTAGGAAATACTGTCGGTGTTGTCTATTCCTTCTCCTCAGTCTCAGTGTTGTCTTTGTAGAATTCAGCAGGGAGGAGAATAGGGACCAGAATCAGACTTAGTTGGCTTCTCTTATCATTGGCTCTGTCTCTGTCTGCCATAGGTTCTGGCTCCAGCTACTGTGAGACTCTCTGCCTTCCATCCTACCCATTCCAATGGCACCAGCACCAGTCACCACTGTGAATACCAAATAACAGGGTGAAATGCCAGGAGAGGGCTATTGCCTTGCCAGCTTGCTTGTTGGCTTCCTGGAGGAATCTGGTTGGCTGCTGGTGGAAACCATATGCTGGACTCTTGATCCCACCCAGCAGTGCTCTTTATTTATTTATTATTTGATTTATATCCTGCCCTTCCTCCCAGCAGGAGCTCAGGGCGGCAAACAGAAACTCTACAAACTCTTTAAAACATCATAAAAAGACCTTAAAATACATTCAAACAAAACAATGTTCAAAACATTTTTAAAAGCTTTAAAAAAGGGTTAAAAACATATTATTAAAGAAAACATATTAAAAGCAATTCTAACACAGACAAACGCTTGTGTCCTTATATGCTGCTGTGGCAGCATATCCTGTGTATTCTTGGAAGATAAGCAATGGAGAGGTTTGTGTCCAGATTTTCTCTGTGGTTATTTTTAGAAGCTGTCATTCTCAAGAGGAACCTTCCATCAATCTCTTCCTTGTCACTTAAAAGCTCAGTGTTCTGTTCTGCAGCTACAGCACATAGCTTGAAGTAGAACTGTGAGAACATTTTTGCCTTCTCAGTGGAACTGCTGACCCCCTCCCTTGCCAATTCTTCAGCCTTTGTGCCAGTAGAAAAATGTCTAGTATTTCTTCAAAAATGTTTTCTTGCTATTAAGAGGAGTTCCCATGGTAGGCAACTATATTGCTACTGAACAGCACTGGTGATACGTCAGAGGAAACTTAAGTAGGGATTTCCCAGAACATCTGAGTTGTTACAGCATTTGGTATAGGTATAGCTTCAAAATATTGCTGAAATTGATATTACAGAATTATAGCAACTTTTTTTTTAGGCTTCAGTGTAATTATGAAATAAGGCTTGTTCACACATTACACTGAACAGAGGTACAAGCTGTCTCTACACATGTGCAAGCGCTTCTGTGAAAGAGTGTACATTTGTTGAGTTGTGCAGCTCAACTATTGTGTACACAGATTGTACACTTGCTGAATGTAATCTCTGAACATCCTATATTGGCTATGCTATTACAGATCATGTATATGGCCAATTTGATTTTGATGTGCATGTTCAGTTTTCAACCCAGTTTATAATGTTAAGATTATAAGAAGATCCCTGCTAGATCAGGCCAAATACCCATCTTGTCTAGCATCCTGTTCTTACAGCAGGCAACTGGATAATGTAAACAATGCCAGATGTAGATCAATTTGCAGATTAAATCGTCACCTTTTTGAGAAGGGAGAATGTCTTCCCGGACATTTGTACAGCACACATTTTCCAGGGTAATTTGAGGGACAAGTACATTTCTGACTATGCACACAGTTTCCTGCAATAAGCACTGAAATCCTTCAGCACACAAAACTCTTGCTTCTAGAGACAGAGAACAGAGTGTTTTTTTAATCTGTTGTATATTTCTGTATACACATACCTTAGTATTTTTTTGACTGGTATCTTGGTTGCTCTGGCTTTTTAACTGATCACATGCTCTTGGCCCTTGCTTACTTAAAATCCTCTTGAATGTTAATATAACAAGAATGTTATAATAAGTTATAATTCTCCATGGGGTTACTTGGGTTTGGATACTATTTTTATTACAAATGTTCTCTTTTGTTTATATTGTCTTAATTTCATCTCAAATGTAATGGCAAGATTGGGAAACTGTCCTGAAAGGCAGTGCTATCGGAGGCAGCTGAAAAGTAGCACTGAATTAAGTACAAGAGGGGGGGGGAAATGTTTTGCAATAAAATGAATGTAGCTAATAATGAATCCTCTCTTATTGCAAGGATCTACATACATGTTTACAGGGTTGTGTTTATATTATTGAGACTGTGCATGAGATTATTATACTGAAACATGTTCACTAGTAGAAGACATTTTTTTTCCTTTCTTTATCTTGTAAAAGGGAATCAGTGGCCCTCCAGGTGAACCTGGTCTAAAAGGAATTCATGGAAATAAGGTAAGGCATATCATTTTACAAGTGAGACCTGCTACAACAAAATGTTGCAAAGCGGAGTACACCTGTTCTGGGAGCCAGCCAACCAGTCAGCAATGCCCTTTTTCAGGATCCTCTATTCTATTCCCTCTCCTCACAGCTTTTCCTTCCCCTATCTCCAAGAAATACACATTGTTCTGTGGCCAGTGAGTGTGCTCAAAACATTGAGCTGTTTTGACATCCCCCCTCCCAGCTATTAGACTTTTTTTCTGAAGATACTTCCCTCTTATAACAAGATAATTTAGAGAGGTCTGTGCATGCACTGAAAGCATTAGTGTATCTGCATAGGGTGTGTGTACTAGGGATGGGCGAGAATTCCTCTGAACTCAGATTTAGTACCGGATTTTCAGTCATCTGCATATTCTCCATGTTTGTGGAGTGATTTTGCTTACCCCAAACTTCAGTGGCCTTTCCCTGACACCAGATTTCCCCCCCTCAAGTATCTTGTTCTTTTATTGATTTTACTCACAGCACAACTCTCTGTTTCTCTCCCCTACTCCTTCCACTTGAATAATCCACACTCCATGCAGGAGGAAGTAGGCCAAGCCTATAATAGAGTTTAAAAGGCAAGCCTAGGCATAGGGAGTCTCTAGAGCAGTGTTTTTCAACCTTGGGTCCCCAGGGGTTGATGGACTCCAATTCCCATCATCCTTGACTTTGACCACGCTATCTGGAGATGATGGGAGTTAGTATCCAACAACATCTGGGGACCCAAGGTTGAAGAACAGTGCTCTAGAGAGTCTTTAATGTGGGTGAGACTCCCTAGCCTTGCCTTCTAATCTCTGTAGTGTTAACCCATTAAATGATCAAAAGGGAAGTCTAGAGACTAATCTTGCTCACATTAAGGACTCTAGGCTTGCTGAGGAGAAGATGGGGGATGGGAAGGTACTGAAAGCTCCTTTTCTCTTTTTCCTTTCAAAAGCAAAACAGCTGGTCTCTGCTTGCTAATGTGAAAACTGACCAGCCTGAGTCACATCAGAGGAGGAGACGAAGCTGCTTTCCTTTCCTTTATCAACATTTCCTTTCAATATATTGATGTTTCCTTTCATTTATTGATGTTTCAATTCAAAATATCAAAATTAATATCAATATTTTTGGGAGAAAAAAATAGACTGGTAAAAACACTGGCTAGCAGACAAACTTGAATCAATACCACCTGTTAGGTCGATGGGAGTCTTCTGAAGCAGTATCAGCCAGCGGATCCCATCCCCAGTGTGTACATTCTTTCATTCCAGCAGCATCCCCTTATGCTTCTTGGGGTGCTGTTCTAGGGGGTCCCTAATTTCATGGGTGTTTTTCTGCCATTAGAAAGGGATAATGTGAAAGCCCCTATGTGCATAGAAGACGCAACCATAATTCTGAATTAGATTAGGAAGGAGAGAATGAGAAACTGTGAGCATATGATACAACATGGCACTTGGGGAAAAAGAAAATTTATTATTTATTTATTTATTTGTTGAGTTTCTATACCGCCTGACTAGCATAGCTCTCTGGGCGGTGTACAACAAAGAAATATAAATATACACAATAAAATCCAATAAATCAGTGCAAGGGACATGTATATAAAAATCCACAAATCTAAGATCAATTACAACATATTTAAAACTAAAAAACTAAAATGCCTGAGAAAAGAGGAAGGTTTTAACTTGGCGCCGAAAAGATAACAATGTCGGCGCCAAACGCACCTCATTGGGAAGACTATTCCACAGTTCGGGGGCCACCACTGAGAAGGCCCTAGTTCTTGTTATCGTCCTCCGAGCTTCCCTATGAGTCGGAACTCGGAGGAGGGCCTTCAATGTTGAACGTAGTGTACGGGCAGGTTCTGGCTGCCGCATTCTGCACAAGCTGTAGCTTCCGAACTGTCTTCAAAGGCAGCCCTACGTAGAGCGCATTGCAGTAATCCAATCGAGAGGTTACCAGAGCATGGACAACTGAGGTGAGGTCCTCCCTGTCCAGATAGGGACGTAGCTGGGCTACCAACCAAAGTTGGTAGAACGCATTCCGTGCCACCGAGGCTACTTGAGCCTCAAGTGACAGGGAAGGATCTAAAAATACTCCCAAACTACGAACCCGCTCCTTCAGGGGGGGTGTAACCCCGTCCAGAACAGGGTGAATATCCACCATGTGATCAGAGAAACCTCCCACCAACAGCATCTCAGTCTTGTCAGGATTGAGCCTCAGTTTGTTAGCTCTCATCCAGTCCATTGTCGCAGCCAGGCAACGGTTCAGCACATTAACAGCCTCACCTGAAGACGATGAAAAGGAGAAGTAGAGTTGCATGTCATCAGCGTACTGATGGCAACGCACTCCAAAACTCCTGATGACCGCATGCAGCGGCTTCATGTAGATGTTAAAAAGCATGGGAGACAGAACTGAACCCTGCAGGACCCCACATTGGAGAGCCCACGGTGTCGAGCAATGTTCCCCAAGCACTACCTTCTGGAGACGACCCGCCAAGTAGGAGCGGAACCACTGCCAAGCTGTACCTCCAACTCCCAACTCCACGAGCCTCTCCAGAAGGATACCATGGTTGATGGTATCAAAAGCCACTGAGATATCAAGGAGAATCAACAGAGTAACACTCCCTCAGTCCCTCTCCCGACATAGGTCATCATACAGGGTGACCAAGGCTGTCTCAGTGCCGAAACCGGGCCTAAAACCCGATTGAAATGGATCTAGATAATCAGTTTCATCCAATAGCGCCTGGAGCTGGCCAGCAACCACTCGTTCCAGGATCTTGCCCAGGAATGGAACATTTGCGACTGGTCTATAGTTGTTAAGGTTTTCAGGGTCCAAGGAGGATTTTTTCAGGAGTGGTCTCACTACCGCCTCTTCAGACGGCCAGGGACCACTCCCTCTCGTAAAGAGGCATTTATCACTTCCCTGGCCCAGGCGGCTGTTCCATCCCTGCTAGTTTTTATTAGCCAAGAGGGGCAAGGATCTAGAGCAGAAGTGGTAGCACGCACCTGTCCAAGCACCTTGTCCACGTCCTCGAGCTGAACCAACTGAAACTCATCCAATAAAACATGACAAGGCTGTGCTCCGGACACCTCATTCGGATCAACTGCAGTAAATTGGGAGTCTAAGTCCCGACGGATGCATACGATCTTATTCTGGAAGTGCCCAGCAAACTCATTACAGCGGGCTACCGATGACATTATCGAGTCCTTAGGGCCAGAATGAAGTAGCCCTCGGACAACTCTAAAGAGCTCCGCTGGTCGGCAAAGAGATGACTTAATAGTGGCAGCAAAATATTGTTTTTTCGCAACCCTCACCGCTCCTAAGTACAACTTAGTAGAGGCACTTACCAGTGCATAATTGCATCCGTCAGGAGTTCGCCTCCACCTCCGCTCAAGCCGCCTCCTATCTTGTTTCATCGCTCTCAGCTGTGGAGTGTACCATGGAGCTGTATGAGCTCTACACAGGAGAGGGCGCGCAGGAGCAATCGTGTCAACAGCCCGGGTCATCTCCGCGTTCCACATTTCAACCAAGCCTTCGACAGGAGCGCCAGTCTTATCAGCCGGAAAATCCCCCAGAGCCCTTTGAAAACCTTCAGGATTCATTAGTCTCCGGGGGCGGACCAATTTAATAGGTCCCTCACCCTTGCAGAGGGGAAAGGCCGCTGTAAGTCTGAACTTCAACAAGCGGTGATCTGTCCATGACAAAGGAAGAGATGTAAAACTCCCCACATCCAGATCTCCATGTCCAGTAGCAAAAATAAGATCTAGGGTATGCCCCAACACGTGTGTTGGGCCACTGACATATTGGGACAGCCCCATGGTTGTCATGGAGGCCATGAAGTCCTGAGCAGCCCCAGACAAAGTAGCCTCGGCATGGATGTTGACATCCCCCAGTACTAATCGTCTGGGGGATCTCAGCAACACCTCCGAGACCACTTCCGTCAGCTCAGTTAGGGAAGCCGTTGGGCAGCAGGGTGGGCGGTACACCAACAAGATTCCCAGTCTGTCCCTTTGACCCAACACAAGGTGCAAACACTCCAGGCCAGTAGCTACATGAACATGGTGCTTGATGAGAGGGATGGAACTCCTATAGACCACAGCAACCCCACCTCCCCGACGTTCAGATCTACCATGATGCTGAACCAGGTACCTGGGTGGGCAGAGCTGGGAGAGACTAGCTCCTCCCTGCTCACCCACCCAGGTCTCGGTTATGCATGCCAGATCGGCTGCCTCATCCACAATCAAATCATGGATGAGGGAGATTTTATTATGTACTGATCTGGCATTTAAAAGCAGCAACTGGAGATCCAAGAGTTGGCTGAGAGGACAACCAAAATAGTAATTAAGATGTCAGACAGAGAAGGAACAAAGTGCATTTTGATAGTGTGGTATAGTGGTTAGAACCTGGGATGAGCACTTATTGAAACAATACAGAAACAGAAACACAGCCATCCTTTGAAATTTGCACTTCTCTGAATTTTGCAGTGCAGTTTTCCAGTCAAGTAATGTGTATAATAATATGGAAGAGAAAATTGCTGTGCAAAAAATGGGTATATTAGGCAAAGTTGCGTATAAAGATATGTATATTAGGAGAAATTTGCACCAAAATGCTGATGAATTTTCATGAGGACTTTTTTGTAAAAAAATTACAAACTGATGTGGAAATGTGGAGAACTGAATTTAAGGTTGGAAAAATGAGAAACTGAGAGAAACTGGGATTGACAGATTCGCCCATCCCTAGATATAACCCTAGGCGTTTTTTCTTAGCCACCAATCATTGGCACATTGTTATTGTTAATTGTTAACAGTAATTAACAATTGTTAACAATTGTTATTAATATTGATATTGTTAATATTAATATCAGTAATATTAATATCAATATTACCTGCCCTTCACCCAAAGATTCCAGGGCTGGTTAGCAGTTTTAAAATACATAATTAAAAACAATACAAAATCACAACACACTAGTCCTAGTGTTACATCAATTATTTATTGTGCTGCTTGTGTCCCCTTGAGCATTGAATAGCTAAATATTTATAAATGTAAGGACTAGTGTTAATGACACTATTTTCCACTTGCCTTTCAAGACATAGGATGCTTCATGAATGCAGCTTCTATTGCATTGTACGTGGGCGTTCATTATGTGAAACATCCTGGCCTTGTTTCTGAGGCAACCAGAACATTTGAAGATACACAGGAACAGCTTTATATGTGGAAAGTATTTGTGACAGTAAAAGATGCTGGAATCTTGGCCTCACTCGTGTTTTTTCCGTGTCTTGGTTTTTCTAATTCTTTGCTGTCTTTTGTATGGAGCACTTGTGTGCTATCTCAGCAGGTGAAAAAGAAAAGGGAGCATAAATGCCACACATTATTTGAATCTTTAGCTTCTTCCAAATACAGTGGATTTGGATTATAGTTTTGATTTGTACCCCATTCAGATGGGTGTAGGTTTTCGGGAGCAGAGACCACATGGAGACAGGAGTGGGGGAAAAACATGTCCATATCTTTTAATGGTCACAGGCATAATAGATGTTGATGTAGCATAGGGCAAACTTCCTGTCATTGGGCAGCCCGACGGCTGGCCTGTGTCTCCCTCCCCAGCCTACTGGCTTGAGGACTGGAAGGGAATTCTTGAGCATCAGCCCCCCTCCTTGGCATGAGCTGTTCTGGTGGGCCCCTACCCGCAATCCAGATGCATGGCAGCTTGCCTCAGCCCATCAAGTTCTAGCTGAGGCCTTGAGGCATCCCTGCCCAAGGAAGATTCAGCATCTCCAGTTGCACATGCTTCTCACTGGCCAATCCTCTGTGCTACAGTGTTACAGCAAGAGCCTTATTGGTTCCCTCCCACTCACCATGCCAGCAGCACAAGCAAGCCTGCCAAGAAGGGTGGTGAGCAGAGGTTAATGGTGGAAAACTGTTTCCTGGATCTGCCACATTTATTCACATTATTTACATTCAGTTGGCAGCCAAGGAGAAGCCTGGTTTGGAACCATTGGGGCTTGGGAGGAGACAATTTATCTCTCTCTCCCTGCCACAGCCCCAACAAAAATTATGCCTAATTGTTAAACTATTCCCTGTGCTGTGATTATAATCCAGGTAAAAGGCTGCCTTGGCCGCAGTTAGTTAAAGAGAGAGAAGGAGAACACCAATCATGTGATTTAAAGATGTAATTAGCATTTTTTAAAATTTCTCCCTAATTTCTTTAAAAACTGCCCTCGGAGCGGTGATGAATGAAGCATTTCTGGAATATGTACCTGCATCAATAGGAAGCAATTAATTGGATGCATGTACCAAATGAGTAGAAAGATGTACTTGTAGCTCAGGGACTGATCCCTCTGTGTAGGTTTTCTTTACATTTTAAAGCAGCATTTCTGGAATATGTAACTGCATCACTAGAGAAGGGGACAATTAATTGGATGCATGTACCAAATGAGTAGAAAGATGTACCTGTAACTCAGGGGCTGTAACTCTGTACATTTTAAATTAGTTGATTTTTGGTATGTTTAACTAATTTTGGAAATTCTCAGACATGTTCACATTACAATCACTACATTTTTTTTACAACATGGTTCATTGTGATCTTGACACATGTTGGACCATTTAGGATTGTGTTGACTTCACCAAGTAATGTCAGTTGTCTCTTATTTAATCCTATTTAAGAGTGGGGGATTTTTTACTAGTACCTATTTTTCCTTTTCCTTCTCTGTTCTCCACTTGTGATTTTTGTAAGCAGCTAGAGAGAAGAACTCCAGTGTTGCCAAAGCGGTCCCTTGGAACAGCCTAATTTTATCTTTAAAGCACTTGGTTAAAAAGAGTA
The DNA here is from genome assembly GCF_030035675.1 of Rhineura floridana. Taxonomy (NCBI): domain Eukaryota; kingdom Metazoa; phylum Chordata; class Lepidosauria; order Squamata; family Rhineuridae; genus Rhineura; species Rhineura floridana. The sequence goes on from NC_084489.1 coordinate 50,846,654, forward strand.
GAATTGTTAACAGTATCTCTTACGTGACTTTGTTGCTTTTAGGGCTGAAAATGAGGTAAAGAAAAATGCTGTTATAAATAAATATATTTTCAACAGACAAATGAAGAAAGAACTTTTGCTTTCTAGCTTTGCAAAGTAAGTTTGGATCTGAAAGACAAGCCAGACTCTGTGCATAATACCTTTTCATCCTTAGCAAAGCCTTGGCAGCCTTTCTTTTTCGACATACAACTCTATTGTTTATCCTTCAAGTTGAAAACTATACAAAGATACAGAAGCCATCTGTTTTTTAATTAGCAAGTTTTAAAGTGGAGTTTGCATCTCTGCACCCTTTAAATTTCAGACAAATGAACTTGCCTGAGAAGGAGTTTTGCCCAGTGAAATGAATGGCTGTTTACAGCTCAATAAATGCCCATTCAGCTAGTAAAGGTCAGTGCCTTTTTCACGTTGAGTACTGTGGCAGACACTTAGCAACCTCCCCAAATTCTGTTATCTTTATAGAAAGATCATTCAGCTCCTCTTTTTTAAAAAATGAAGTTTCCATACACTTATGAATGAATTCAAAGTCTTGCAGTTGTTTATATGGTGGCTGGCTACTCTTCCCAAGTGTATAAATAATAGGTCTGTTCTCAGGATAATACCAGTGGAGCAATTAAACTGCTATGGAAGAGATTTCTGTTGTTGTATCTCTGGGAGAATGACTTAAATTAATGTGGACTTGCAGAAGCTATGGATGATTTTCCAACTGGGACACAAATATGGCATGCATTTAGAACTACCACTGCCAAAATTTTCTGTGGGTGCCTTTAAGTAATTGATGAAGGCAGTTGTTTAGTTTTCGGGGGGGAGGGAGAGGATTCCATTCTTGTGAATCAAGAGCACATTGAGAGCCATGGATGTTCCCTGTGAGTCCTGTTCTGGGAAAGCTATATTCTGTGCTAAAATACATTATGCAAAGCAATATAATTAATTCAGATTTTTGGACAGGGCACTCCAAACCTGCGATCCACTGCATGGGTGGAGGTTAGGATGTATCGGAAGTGTCCCTTTGCTTGGCTCCATTGGGCTGTGGTGGTGCTGGCTCCGTGCCCACCAAATGCTCAGGTGAGAGGATGCTGAAGCTACCAGTGGCAGTATCCCCGCCTGCAGCAGCCAGTGTAAACCCTTGAAACAAGGTGTTTGGGGGACTGGATGGGGCAGAGCTGGGCTGTCTAGGGATCTGCTGGATCTAAGCTGGGCCAATTTACCAGTGATGGACCCAATCTGGGCATCTCCACTGCAGCAGCCTGGCAATTGTTCAGTGAAGCATGGCATTTCAACTACCACCACCATCCCACCTTCTGTCCTGGCTGGTATGAGCAGTAGGGCTTTGGATGCAGTGGTGGCTCTGCCAACTTTGTTTAGCCCCTGCAGCTCCTGGCTGGGTTTTAGGATTAGAGGTGGACAGTTTCTCTCCATTTCTCATGCTTCCAGTCTCAAGTTCAGTTTGTCACATTTCTGCGTCAGATGATATGAAAAATTTATGCCAAGATTCTGGAGAACTTCTGCAGTCAAAGTGGACGAGACTTCATTAAATGTAGGGATGGGTGAATCCGTCAGTTGTGGTGTCTCTCTGATTCTCTTTGATCCAATCTTCAGTTCTCCACATTTCCAGACCAGGTTGTGATTTTTTAAAAAGTCATTTTAATGCAAATTTCTTCAAATATATACATTTTTGGCTAATATACACATTTTTGCAAAGCAGTTTCCCCACTATATGCATTTTTGGTATATTATTTTCACTGAATGAATAGTTTATTACGGTCGATGACCAGAAACGTATGCATTTGTATGTTCATGTTATCCTAGTATATGCATTTTTGTACACTTATTATTATTATTATTATTGTTATTATTATTATTATTATTCCCCGCCTTACGGCCAAAGGCCCTCAAGGCATCTTACAATGAAAAATAAACACAGGTATAAAAATACAATATAAAAATACAATAAAGAGCAATACAATTTACAAAAATTAAATTAAATAACAAATAACATTATCGTTATCGGCACCGCCAAGAAAGAGGAGGTGATGTTAGCGGGGGCAGCAGCTCCTGAGAGGCAGGGCCGGCCCCAGGCATGCCAGGGCCCTGGCACCTGCATGCATGCACGCACACCCCACCTCCCTGCCCACCTACCAGGTGGACAGAGGAGCGGGACATCGGGCAGGCGAGCAAGTGAGCAGGCGGGGTGGCAGCATGGCGGGTGAGCAAGTGGGGGGCAGGACGGAGGGCAAATGAGTGGGTGGGGGCGGGACTGCAGGCAAATGAGTGAGCAAACAAGCAGGCAGGATGGCAGGTAAGCAAGTGAGTGGGCGGGGGGCAGGACAGCAAGTGAGCGAGGGGGTCTTATACGCCCAGTCGTCTTATACGCCGGAATATACGGTAATTGTATTAGCTGCTTCTGAAAAACTGGGGGGAAATCCAGGAGTTACTTGAAAGGAAATAATAAAAATGCCTTTCATATAGTCAAGAAGAAGAAGGAAAGTCCAAAAAATTATGATTTTCATGGGTTGGCTTTGTTGCATTCCACATAGGCATATATGCATGGACATACACCTCCAGAGAAAGCTAGGACAAACAAGTGTTTTAAGTTAGGGAACGTTCCATTGTGTTAAATATTCCGGATGATTACTTATTGTACAAGCTCTTGGAAGAGGGGATATTTGGAAAACCGAAAGCCAGCTTTGTAGGAAAGCTGCCAATTCCAATGCAAAGTGAAAACACAGGGCCAGCTGAAAGATTTCAGATGTTGGCTTTCTGAATCCTTCCACTGAAAGAGGCCTACTGTGATTATTATAGATCCTAGTGTTAGGCAGACACTGGAGAAAATCCTCATAAAATGGTACAAAAATGAATGTAAGTGTTGCTTTATAGTTCTGCTGCTTGAAAGTTCTGATCCTATCAATTGACAAATACTTGGCTGCGCAAGAAAAGTAAATGAGGCCTGTTAAAAATTAAATGTCGTATCCTATATACAAGTAATGAACCAACTTCTCTGAGTGTGGCTCCTTATGAAGTCAAAATAGCTAGACAGTTATCAGTAGGCTTCAGGAAAATCCCAAGATTTGCAGAAGTACAAAAAGTCTTTAGGGTAAAAAAAAGAACCCTAAGGGGGGAACCCCAAAAGCAACCTAATGAGGACTGATATCAGTAGGCTTCAGGAAAATCCCAAGATTTGCAGAAGTACAAAAAGTCTTTAGGGTAAAAAAAAGAACCCTAAGGGGGGAACCCCAAAAGCAACCTAATGAGGACTGAGCATGCTCAGTGACCACAGAATGTTCACTGACTGTTGAGGATCTGAAAGCAGTGGAGAGCAGGAATGGAATGGAGTATCCTGGAAAGAGGCATACCTAGTTGGCTGGACCCTGAGTGCTCCACACTGCAAACTTTTGTTGCAGGTCCCACTTTAGGGGCTCAACCAGCAATTCCCAAATAATGTGGTGGGGCATACTAGATGAAAGGCTTCACTAGAAATTAGGGGTTCTGTGAGCAATAAATTAACTGCTCACAGGGACTTGGGAAGGGACTATATTTCAGTTGTAGAACACATGGTTTTGCATGCAGAAGGTCCCAGGTTCAGTCCCTGGCATCTCCAGCAGAGCTGGGAAAAGAACCCTCAGTCGACAATACTGAGCTAGGTGGATCAATGGCCTGACTTGGTGTAAGGCAACTTCTTCCATTCTTACGTCTGTCTGACTAATGGCTTTTCCGAGCTCAAACCCACATAGGAGGCTTTGCTCTGCGTCCTGCACTGTTTACTACAGCGAAGAGTACTGTTCTTAAGGAGTGGGGAGGAGAAAGACCTTCCTCAATCTTTCCTTCCTTGACATGTATTCAGCTGGTTGATATCTGCCTTCAGGGACACCTGCCTTAGCTAACTGGGAAAGGGGGAACTGGAGTCTTCACTTTTATCTCTGCTTTCAGTTGATATTGTTATGAATGCATCTGGACATTAACCCTTGTGTAATTTTCCTAGCTGACAAAATCAGATGCTTTTAGAATGGGATGTCTTTGATCAGATGAGAAAAAAAATCTAGATACAATATATTCTTCAGAAATGCTGGTTATTTGTGTTGCCTTCATAGGGCTTCCTCGCATGAATCCTGACATTGTATAGTATTTACAGTAGAACCTCTGCCAAGATCATTAGAAAGCAGACAAGTATTAACTTGCATATTGTTCTTGGCTTTTCTTCTTCTTCCTGCTGATGGGAAAAAAGAGATTTCTTGTTGATAACATCAAAGAAGTATTAACTTTTTCACCACCAAAGCAACTATGTGTAGCAGACTCTTGGAAATCTCATATTTCTTCATAAGAGGCTTTTTTTAGTCTAAGAAAAAGAAAAGCAGTGGAAACATAGGGGCTTATATTCTGATTTGAAAGACAGTACTTTAAGGGTGTAATCCTATGCTGGAGTTCCACAGACTGAGGGTTATAGGAAATGGTGGATGCCCCATTATGCTAACAGACCACCACATATGCCATTTTGGCAGAAACACTGGCAAGGAAAGGGTTCAATGGGACTTACTCCCAAGTAAGTGTGTGAAGCATTGCACCCTTGAATTAGTGAGTAGGCTCTTCAGAACACAGTGGGACTAATTTTTTAATCTACTCCGAATTTCATGCCTATTCAGATCTAAGATGTGGAGTTCAATGGGACTTACTCTCATGCGACTGTGTAAAGGATTGCAGCCTAAATTCCATTGATTTCATTTAGGGAGCAAGCGGAATGGAGTTTGGAATAGGCAGATCTCCAGCTGAGCCAGGACTCAGGCTGAAGTCCCTTACCGTAGCTCAGCTGAAGATACATAAGTCTTCCATCCTGGCTCAGTCAGGGTAAGTCCTAACAAAGGAGTGTTCCAGGGGAATGGTAAGGGGGTGGCTTACCCCTAGTTCAAACCCTGTTCAGCTCAGTCAAGTTACCTAGGGCCTAGTCCTCAAAACTCAGGCCCATGCTCACCTGCTGGCTCAGCCAGCAGTTGGTCCTCCCAGAGGTTCCTGAATGGAATTTGGAATAGGGGTAACTTACGCTGGCCTAAGTTACACCGGCTTCTCTGCCCGACAGTTAAGCACAGGCTTAAATCTTTGCTACTGAAATAAATGGGACAAAAGAACTTAACTCTGCCTCGATCTATTCATTTTGAACATTTACTTTCTTGTAGATAAATTTGTATTTTCATAAACTTGGCATATTCCCCTTTATAAATTTCATTTGTGTTGTTTGAAAGATGGAAGACTGAAATTGCTTCAGATTTTCTCATCTCCACAAAGCTGCTGAAACTGTACCCAAACCACAGGACATCCAGTTTCTTTGTTTTGTTATTTAACTTGTAACTTAAAGTAAAAGCACTGATAAAGATTAGCTATGCTCATTCACTGCCACATGGAGAAAGATACAATGAGAGAAATGTATGTTTTAAAACAGCTCAGTGAGAAAGGGCATATTTTCTGGTATGGAAAAATGGTAGTGTGTCAGGAACATAGAAAGCTGCCTTATATTGAGTCAGACCATTGGATCCATCAAGCACAGTATTTTCTAGTCTGAACGGGAGCTGCTCTCCAGGGTTTCAGGCAGGAGTCTCCCCCAGAATGAACCTTCTGCATGCAAGTCAGATGCTCCACCACTGAGCTACAGCCCATCTCATAGAACAATACCTGCTATTTACTACACTCAGTGGAGTCACACTAGGATAACTCATTAACCGGAGATGGAATGCAGGGCAGCAGTAGAACTTTGGGAAATCAGGAGTAATGCCTTAATCTTAACCCAGCCTGCTAAGAAGAGTAAATAATAATTATAATTATATCAGATCGCCCTGGAACATGGCAATATAAACCTAGCAAGCAGCAATTGTATTTCTACAGTTAGATTTTGTGAATGTGTTCCTTCATATGATACTTAATTCACTTATGGACTTCACTACCGTGAGATCTGGCGATGGTCACTAGCTTAGATGGCCCCAATCTAAGGGTCACATGATCATGGGCTATTAATCATGTGATTAGATGAAATCTCTAGGTACTGAGGCTGTTGCTAGGGAGCCACAGTGGGAGGGAGCTATTGCTCTCATGCTCTGTGCATGGCTTCACAGAACCATCTAGCTAACCATTTTGGAAAACAGAGTACTATACTAGATGGAGTTTTGATCTGATCCACCAGAGGTCTTCTTACATTCCAACCTGTTTGGGAGTACAATTTAAGGATTATTGGCTTTTGGTGTGCTATGAAAATAGCAGGCTATATATATATTACTACATATGCTTTCTGATGTTTTGCTCAAGAGATGGGAGCCATATAGTAAACAAACAACAACTCCAATATGGCTCACATGTAGGGTTACCAACCGTACTCTTTTAGGAGTACATGTACTCTTTTTGAGATGGTGCAACAGCATACTCTTACTTTTCACTTATTGAAGCCAAATGTACTCTTTTTGAAATGACAAAATGATGGTAACCCTACTCACATGGATTGTAGATAACACAATGAATGTACCAACAGTATACAGGTTTGAGTATGCTGCTATATGTGTTATACAACGCTCACTCATAGTTTCAGTTTTAAGCATGATGATAAAAGTTGCAGTTGCTCATCTTTTCCTGTGGAAGTTTAAGCACTCATCTTCTCTGAAAATCCAATCTTTCTAGCAAATATGACTTTTGAATTGGTGCTGATTCTAAGCTTGAAGCTACTGACTTCAGCAGATAGTGCTTCTCTTACTTTTTGTTGTTGTTAGAAACCATGCAAATAGGAATGAAGGCGTTTTTTGTAACAAAATGAGACATGGAATCCTCAGAAAGATAGCAGTTCTCGAATATGAGTGGAATGCTTTCTAAAAATCCTGTGTGCTTTGGATTATCTCATAATAAGAAGAATACTAAAGCCACATTTTGTAGACTAATGTGAACACATCATTCTGTTATAGAAATTGCAGTCAGCTGTGTGGACAGGAACCAATATTCAAGACCTGTCTGTTTCTACCTGGTGAAACTTCTTGCTTAGTAATGAAAGACCCATGTCATTTTTTTTAAAAAGCTAAATAAACATAATAACTCTTGGAACTAAATATCAACAGAATGCAACAGAGATTTACAAAGGAAATGCTGCAATTTCTGTAAGCCAATTTGCTTGATGCTCACGTGCATAATCAATGGGATTATAAAGGATCAAACCAACATTGATGTGAACTGGATACTATAGATTCAGAATTCATTACTTGGAATTACTTATTCATTTGGAACAAATTACTATATTTTCCCACTGTACCAACAACTCATTTGCTTATTTCTGTTTCTTTTAAGGGGGAGCCAGGCCCATCAGGCCCTTATGGCCCTGCAGGAGTCCCTGGGATTGGATATCCAGGACCTAAGGTAATGTATAAGATCTACATTGGTAATATGTTCATGATGGTGTTGGGAAATCCAGTACAGCCATGGTTATTTGACTATGTCCACTGAAAATGAGAGCATTCTGTCAAACTGTGTACTGGTTGGTTTGTATTCTGTTATCTTAAAATGATCCATTCCTGTTGTTTCTTCATTGGGAGAAATGCTGAAACAGCTGACTTTTCACAAACAAAAGAAGACAGAACAACCGACTCCTCACTTAGCCAAGGACATGCATCAGGTCATGCTTATTACATTTTGTGCAATGGGAGGTGAGGAAACAAAAGCCAGCACCAGGGAGGTGTATGCAAGTAACAAACATGTTAATCTATAAATTATAGTCTGTCCTGCCTGAACTCACAGACTCAGACATGGCTGTGGTTTTTTCTTTTATTGAATTAAGAGGAAGTTTCAATTCAGCATGCTATATGAATCTATCTATGGCTAACTCAGAACTCAGCATCTCTCTAGGTCTAACTAGGCACAACTTTGCTGCACTAAGACGTTGACTCAGCAACTACCCCCCCTTGGCTTAAGTAAGGCTCAGCAGGCATCCTACTTTCATGTGCTGTCACTGTTGGGAGCACTCACAGGCAAAGGCTCCTCCTCAACTGTGCCTGTTGAATTTCTCACCACGTTTGCCTCCTGGTGCGAGGCAAAGGTGGAGCCCCCGTCACTGTCCCGTCTTCCCCCTCAGAGGAATGAGGGCTGCCTGCAGGCAGTGTGGACACAGGGAGAGGGGAGGCGTCAAGCTGTGAAACGACTGGCTGGTCAGGTTGACTCGCCACAGGGGTATCTGGAGCTGCTGGGGTTGAGCTGTCAAAGTCCAGAGCTGGGGCGCCTTCTGAGTCCAACTCTCCGCTCAGCCCCTCACTGGCTCAACCATCCCGCTCTAAGTCCTCCACATAGTTCTCATTGGTCCACCCCCTTCCAGAGGGTCCAGAGCTGGGGTGCCTTCTGAGCCCAACTCCTGCTCAGCACCTCAGCTCGACCATCCCAGTCTAAGTCCTCCTCTGCTTCGTTCTCATCCATACACCCTCCAGCAGGGCTCACGACATAGCCATCGGACAGTATCCAACTAAATAGATCCACCAGTGCAAGATTTCTGCTTGTGCAACAGAACTTCCTCTCCCTCTCCTCTCTCCTGCCTCCTCCCAATACCTGCTCTGGAAGGTCGGGGGAAACTCCAGAACGGATTTAGGGGGGCAGAGGGGGTACAAGGGGAGAGGAGAAGGAGGGGAATTTTATTTGCTGAGCCACAAATCCTTGGGCTAGTGGATCTGTTTTGATGAATAACGTCCCAGGTAAGGAACTATAAAAAGTGGGGGAAACAAGGTTTCAGACAGGGTGGGGCTTGAAGAGAGCCTAGTAGGCCTGTCTTAGAGTGAAGAAATGACCTTGAGAGGCCATCCAGACCAATCCCTCCCCCTGCCCAAAATCACAATACTGTTAGGGCATTGCATTATGTTTTCATTTGAATAAATGGACTAAAAGTGTGGCTATGCATTCTTATCTGCTCCTGTCTTAGAAAATACATTCAGAACAGCAACAAACATCTTCCTTTAAAAATATTATTATTTCTGTTATTATTTATTATTATTTACAAGGGTGACAGAGGTCAGGAAGGAAGAATTGGGCTTCCGGGACCTATTGGAATTGGTGAGCCAGGCTTAACAGTAAGTAAAATGGTCAAGTTCTGAAAAAAAGAATTTTAGGATGTGCTTGACTGAAATATAGTGGCAATGTGTATCGATTCACTCTGCATCTGCTGAGCACCTACAGTGTGTGTGCTCAACTGTAAACCTTTAATGGGGGATGCTCTTCTTTTAAGTTAGGAAGAGCACCTGCTATGGCTAATATTAGTAAAACAATAAAAGTAAACTATAGGTTTTCTGTCTCCTGCAAAAGAAAGAGATATCAAGATGTGCAAGAGATCAATCTGAGATGAAGAATTAAAAACAATATTCATGCTGTTAAAGAATCTCTGCATGTTACCTGGGAACAAATGGCACAAGAGCATTTCTCTTCTGTAAACCCCATTCAGTTGAGCAGGATAATTTCAAGGGAATTTGTGCAGAACGTTCTGTTGGATTGTATCAAACCCAGCCATTTTACATGAGCACTAGAGCTCTGATGTATCTACTGTCTGCAAGACTGTCCCATTCATTTCAATAAAGGCAGTAGATCCTCATGAGTTTTCATTCATATCTTATAATTTGGCCAGAGCATTCCTTAACTGATTACAGAATATTTTCTTTTTGATTCCTTGTTGTCTTACTGTATTAATAGCTTTTTTATTCACAGCAGAAAAATGGTATGGGGTTGGATCCAGGCTTAGTCATGCTTAGCGTAGACTAGGGATGGGTGAGAATGTTTTCAGTTCACATTTCAAGCCGAATCTATCAAATTTGCATTTTCTGAAACAATATGAGAACTAAAACATGCCACCCTTTGAAATTCACTCTTGTTTGAATTTTTCGATGCCAACAAAAATATACAATATATGTATACCAAATATTTACACAGAATATACAAAAATGCATATATTAGGGGAAAGTGTGCATAAAAATGAATATATGAGTGCAAATAAAATGCAAAGACATATTATATTATGAGAAATGACCTGCAAAAATGTGTACATTAGTCAAAGCTACCTACAAAAATGTGTTTATTAGGAGAAATTTGCAGTAAAATGCTGGAGAATTTTCATGATTGCAAATTGCTGCAGAAATGTGGAAAACTGAATTTATGATTGGAAAAATGAGAAACTGAGAAAACTGAAATTGACAGATCTTTCCATCCCTAGTGTAGACCTATTGAAAGTCAATGGGTCTGCTTTTGAAGGTTGTTAAGGGACCTTATTTTTTCATCTTATGATGATAGAATATCTAAAGTATTCACTGCAGCTTCAGCAGCTTTAACAGAGTGTATATTCTTGCTTCCAGCCCAAGGCTCTGTCATGCACGCAGGGGCTTCATTGTACACATGGAGTTCCATGGAGCAGCTGCTTCTGTTCTCTTAAGCATGAAGGCCTAAGTACATGTCATATAGGGATGAGGGAGAAATTTGATTCAGTTTGCATTTAAAGGCAAATCTACCTAATTTGTGTTTTGAAAAACAATATGCGAACCAAAGCATAATTGTCTTTAGAAATTCACACTTGTGCGATTCAGTTCTCTAGCCAAACAATATGTGGCAAAAGACATATATTAAGAAAATGTTTGCATAGGAATGCATATATTAGTGGAAGTAACATATAAAATGCATTGTATTGATGAACAAAATGACAAAAAATATGTATATTAGGACAAAAAATACTGATGATTTTCATGAGGGTTTTTAAAAAAAATTCTGCTAAAATGTGAAGAACTGAATTTGAGATTGAAAAGAAATGAATAAGATAAAGTGAAAATGACAGATTCATCCATCCCTAATGTGATGTGAATGATGTGAGGAGGAATCATATTGTAGCTTTTTAAAAAAAAAAATACCAGATATGGGAAAGGTATGCTTGTCCTCAGGAATGCAACATACGGTGAGATGAGGTTTGTCTTTCTGCCCCATTAGCAATATCAGTGAAAATCATCCCTTTCATGTGGCAATTTACATTAGGGAAAATTTACCATTGTAGGTCTTTTCCTTATATCATTTGCTGTATTGTGTGTGTAGATTTAACTGATACCATAACTTGGGAGGAAATGCTAAAAACACTCCTAACTGCATGCTGCTTTTGTGAGCACAATCACATACCATTAGGGATGGGGGAGAAATCTAGTTCCTTTTGCATTTAAAGGCAAATCCACACTTTCTGAAACAATATGTGAACCAAAACACAACCATCCTTTGAAATTGGCACTTCTCTGCGTTTTACAACACAGTTCTCCTTCCAAGTAATGTGTACCAAACTACATATACTAGGGTAAAGTCCGTATAGTAGTGAAAATAACAAATAAAAAGATGTTATTAGGGGAAACTGGGTTGCACAGGTTAGAGTGCTGGACTGTGACCTAGGAGACAAAAGTTCAAATCCCCACTCAAACATGAAGCGCACTGGGTGGCCTTTGCTTCTCAGCCTAGCCTGCCTCACAGGAAGGAGAGAACCATGTACACCACTTTGAGCTTCTTGGAAGAGAGGTGGTATGCAGATGTAATCAATGAATAAATAAATTGCACAGAAAATTTTGCATATTAGGAAAAATTCACAATAAAATGTTGATGAATTCACAAGAGGACTTTTAAAAATAAAATCCACAAACTGATGTGGAAATGTGGAGAACTGAACTTACAGTTGGAAAAATCAGAAACTGCGAGAAACCAAAATGGTCACATTTGCCCATTCCTCCATACCATGCTTGGTACTTAGCTGTTAGAAAGCCAAATGTGATTGCTAGTTAAGCCCCGATTAGGAATCACAGTTCACTCTACATCACTGCTGATGTGATGCATTCTACAACACTGACGAAACTGGAGCTCTTGCCTGCTGCATTGAAGGTCCCAAGTGTGGGTCAGAGTCTTAAAGAGCTTTGCATTGCAATCTCAAAGCGTCATTTGTCATTTTGACTCTAGGGGCCACGTGGTCCTGAGGGTGTGCAAGGGGAAAGGGGTCCACCAGGAGAAGGAGTTGCAGGACCGAAGGTAAATATCTTAATTAATACAAAATACAGGATTTCTGGGTCACTGTATCAATTGCCACCTCCCCACCCCCTTGAGTGAATCACTAGACATGCATCTGATTCCCATGCTTGGTTTAAATCATGTTAATATTCCTTTATTTTGCTCAAGGGTTACTATTTAAGAAAGGTGGGAGCGCGGTTCCGCCTTGCTTTTCTGTTTAAGAACACACATGATAAAATTCCTCAGTAGCTGTTGATATCATTGGTTATCCCAGTGGTGTCAGCAAAACAATCACCATAGTGACATTTGGACAATAGTTAGAACATACTAAAATAACTGAATTTGAAAAATTTCACTACTATTTTCTCGCAACTCTTAGTTGAACAGGGCTTCCCTTGAGCCTTGTTGGTCTCATCAGGCAGATGTTGTTGGCCATTCCCGGCTCTTAGAACACTAAGTGGTGGTGATGGCTACTGTTTTCTCCTCAGCCTTTGAGTTTCTTTTTTTCTGCCTTTTTGGCTCTGTGGTGACTGCTGTTCTCCTGTGTTACTGAGCACCAGGCCTGGTGCAAATGGTATTAACAGCCTAGCTGTTGTTATAAACAATTGATTAAATGTGTACTAGGTCTGTATCCCATTGCTTCAAGTTTATTCAGAAAGGGTAATTGTTTGGTCTATGCCAATTAATATTCCTAGAGTTATTATGAAACATGAAAAAATATGCACATCAAAGACTTGATTCTATTTTAACGTAAAAGGTGGGTAGAAATGTCAGAAATCAATCAATAAATAAAATGCCCATGTTGATTATGACTTATGGCAACCTTATGAATCAGCAACCTCCAATAGCATCTGTTATAAACCACCCTGTTCAGATCTTGTAAGTTCAGGTCTGTGGCTTCCTTTATGGAATCAATGCATCTCTTGTTTGGCCTTCCTCTTTTTCTACTCCCTTCTGTTTTTATGGTCTTTTCTAGTGAATCATGTCTTGTCATTATGTGTCCAAAGTATGATAACCTTAGTTTCATCATTTTAGCTTCTAATGATAATTCTGATTTAATTTGTTCTAACACCCAATTATTTGTCTTTTTTGCAGTCCATGGTGTGCGCAAAGCTCTCCTCCAACACCACATTTCAAATGAGTTGATTTTTCTCTTGTCCACTTTTTTCACTGTCCAACTTTCACATCCATACATAGAGATCGGGAATACCATGGTCTGAATGATCCTGACTTTAGTGTTCAGCGATACATCTTTGCATTTGAGTTCTCTCATAGTTGCCCTTGCCAGTCCTAGCCTTCTAATTTCTTGATTATTGTCTCCATTTTGGTTAATGGCTGTGCCAAGGTATTGATAATCCTTGACATTTTCAATGTCCTCATTGTCATAGATTATACAAATAGGATTTGTGTGTCCATGTGTATGTGATCGGTACCACAGGGCAGTTGCCTGTGGCCAGAGGACTCAGGAGGACCCAGTGCTCAGTCTACAGCCAATCCAAAATACCAGCTACAGACATCTGAGGCCAGTGGTTCTCTCAGTGCTCCTTCACCCAGCACCGGAGCCTGGGTGGCAGTGGCTGGCGTCCACCATTTTAATTCCTCCATAATGCCTCTGGGGCCTTGACATAGCATCACTGGCTCGCTATGTGTAGCATTTATAGGACATGATTTTCTGTCTGAAGTCATTTCCTTTTGTAATTTCGATATGGCCAGCAGGAACCCAGCTGTCCTTAGTAGCTTCAGCTGTTCTCATGCTCTCTCAGTGGGTCTGCTTTCTCAGCGGCTTCATTCCATTCATACTTAACTCTAAAGGATGATACAACTTACAGTTGTATGTTGGGAAGCGCTAACATCAAAGAATGTTATAAAGAATCTCTGTGGAGATTTGTGTCTTCATGGACCATTGCCAACTTTTGAAAATAAAATAATGCAAACCTACGGATTTACAAACAAGTTTGAAAATGTAACATTGATTCATTTGGAAATTAAAGCAGTTTTTATGTCCTGTACCCAAATATATCCTGTCATAGCAGATATACTGGAAGATTCACAACCTCCTGTAGCGTGAGACAGCTCATTTGTTTTTCTACAGTATTTCCTCCTCCAATATGCAAATCTTTAATTCCATGCACGTTAACTGAAAATTTTCCTGCCACTTTTACAGTGCTTAGACTGAAGCTAAATTTTCAACCCCCCTGAATATTGTTGTATGTTTCTTAACATTTTCATCTTGCAATGACTGTTTTATTTAGCTACTGGAAAACAGTTGCTCCCATAGAACTGTTGTGTGATCAAAGACACACTGTGCTTGCCCAATAAAATTTGGTATTGTGAAGGCTGATTATTTTGAATCCAATGGCTTTTAGGTTATAAATTGGGTTAGAAGTTGTAGATTAGGTTGCCAACTTCTGTATTGACCCACATCCTGGGTCTTTAGCAGTAGGTTGCAAAGGGTCAGGCTGAATGACATAAAAATGTTTGTATTCTCTAGTCTAGTAGATGCTGTGCACTTAACAGTAATTCTCATGAAGCACAGATTCTATGATGATGAATATTCTCAGAGACAAAAGAGAACACTGGCAGCTGTATATGAAACAACAGATATTATGGAGAAGGGATGCAAAAGAGCAAATGGGGGTCAGATAGAGGTAAATGGCGGTAAATTGGCATGGGGTAAACAGGCATGGGGGTAAATTGTGCTTTACAAGTAACATAGGCAAAATATAAGCCAGCCTTTCCCAACCAGTGTGCCTCCAGATGTTGTTGGACCACAATTCCCATCTTTCCTGACCATTGGCAATGCTGGCTGAGGCTGATGGGAGTTGTGGTCCAACAACATCTGGAGGCACACTGGTTGGGAAAGGCTGATATAAGCCCTTATCCCATGGTTTGAAGTTGGCATGTTTCAAACAAACCAGATGTAAGATTAACCACAATTTCTTGGGTTTGGATGACTCAAGAAGCTATGGTTAATCTAAACCAGAACAGAAGTTTCTGAACCCTTCCTGAAGGTTGCACCAAAGGGGGGGGGAGCATGCGGACCCAAGGTTTACTTAGGTTTGTTCCCATCTGAATGCAGCCTGTATGTTACATGCTTAAGCCATGTAGACTGTTAAAGCCAGGTGTGGGGAACCTCAGGCCCGGGGGCCAAATGTGAACCTTCCGGTCTCTGTATCTGGCCCTTGAGACTCTCCACAGACCAGACCTGCTCTGATCCTCCTCATGTGCTTTTGCCTGTCTGGAAGGTCTCCTTGAACTGTGACAATGCCTCCTGCCTGCCTGGGTAAAGGATGGAAGAGTGTGTGCATGGGGGTACCTGTGTAGAAACCTCTGACTTTTGCATGACTGGAATGTAGAAACACAGGAAGCTGCCTTATACTGAGTCAGACCATTGGTCCAGCTAACTCAGTATTGTCTAAACTGACTGGCACTGGATCTCCATGGTTTCAGCCTCTGTCATGCAGCCCCAGGAAGGTAGTTCTTGAGGGACTATGGCCTCCGGCTGAAAAAGATTCCCTACTCCAGGTTAAAACCAGTTTTTGCCAATCAGAACCTCTGCTGTGAGGCACATTATTCCCCCTCATTCTTTGCTTGTTGCCCATTATTTATTTATTTGATGTATATCCTGCCCTTCCTCCCAGCAGGAGCCCATTGTAATTTAAATTATGTAGTGAACTATGTAAGGCAGTAATTATGAGTAGCATCCCTGGCAGTCAAAATGGTGAAAGAGATTTGGAATTCGTTAGACTTTTCAGGGTGCCTTCTGTTTGCAATAGCATTAGAATGGATTCACACATAACGACCAGTCACTGAATTTACTGTGTTGTACTTTGAATCTGCAATGTCTATTTCAGAAATTCCTCTTTATCTATATAAATAATCTAGGGGTTAAAGAACTGAACTTTTCTGTGAGGTAGTAAATGTCTGCCCATATTGGATTCTAATCAGATTTATGAGTGTGGGCTTGCAGCAGCCCTAAATAAATGCCCAAAAGAGCTGAATTGAATGTTAATGTCAAATATTTCCAGGGTGAAAAAGGTTCTGAAGGGCCAGGAGGACCAGTTGGAGCACCAGGCCAATTCATCAAAGGAGATAAGGTACAATGTATAGAACAGATGGCATAGATTGTATGCTACAGTACTGAACCAGTAGCCTGAAAGCTGCTGTGAAGATAATGGCCCAGAGGACTGCAGGACAGAGAAGACTAGGTCTAATGGTTTTAAGTTGCAGGAGCGTAGATTCAGATTGGACATTAGAAGGAACTTCTTGACAGTAAGGGCAGTTCGGCAATGGAACTGACTGCCTAGGGAGGTGGTGGGATCCCCTTCGCTGGATGTCTTCAAGCAGGGGCTGGACAGCTATCTGCGGGAGATGCTCTAGCTGTGGATTTCCTGCTGTGAGGCCCCTTCCAACTCTGTGATTCTATGATTCTATGATTCTATAATAAGGATTCCAGGAAAATTAAATGAATAGTAGCCTGGGTTGTGAAATTGCCTAGATAATGCCTATCTTCAGATATCATAAATGACTGCAGTTTATTCCGATGGAAATGAGCCTAGCATCTCACATCCCTAGGCTTGGGTGCTCCTCCTCTGGCACATCTACTGGGAAGAAATTGGGAACTTTCACTTTTGATTTTGATTAACCACAGTTTAGCATTGCATGTGAACTCTAAACTGTTTCATCACTGTGGTTTGTTTGAAGCCAGATGGCTTTATAAACCACCACTTGTTGGCTTGTGGTGGTTTATAGTTAAGACTAACTACAGGTTGTCATTTTTTAATGACAGAGCAAGCTACAGTTTTGTGAAAGCGGAAGCAAAAGATTCTGAACTCCTTGCAGCTGTGCTAGAGGAAGAAGTAGGGAAGTGGAAGTGTGTGAGCCTGGTGGGAGGATAGACTTGTTCCTGCCATGATAAACCATGATTTATTGTGATATCGAAATTCACCCATGGTGTCATTATCACATTTGTCATGTCATTGCATCGTGATCTGATCTCATTATTTCCCCAAATGTTCTTTATCCCATGATCTTTCCCCCCAGGAGATGTTTCTTTTGAATAGTTTGTGGGTTAATATGCAGCCAAGAATGTGGGAAAGGAATTACAAGCTTTAAAATAGGATGATGATGATGATGATCCCTTGATTGAAGCAATGAGAAAGCATTTTTTTCATACAGGGTGAGCGAGGGATGGATGGACCACAGGGGCCAATGGGGCCACCTGGAGCTGGCATCCAAGGAAAGCAGGTAAATGTACCCCACAGCAAAATCTACTTTTGACTAGGTATTTTGTTGGCTTATGAGCAAATATAGGCATGAATTGTGAATATGTTATCCCTGTTGAAGATGACAACATCATGCAACCATAGACAAGATAAATCTATTGAGCCTTTTGGAATTAACTATCCAGTGCCAGTTCACTTCCATGTTTGGCTAGTTTAACTCACTGCTCATCTGAATCGCTTGCATATTTCTATCTTAATTCATCATCTAATACTTGGATTTAATCCATCACAGACCCATTAAAACCAAATGCTTTAGCACTGACTATCAAGATGGCAGTCATCTCTCAGTACCATTATTTTTTCAAAAGGCAGGCCAACCAATTGACCTTAAAGTGCTGGGTTCAAAGCATACTGATGTCAGTGTTATTAAATGTGTCTTTGGGGGTGGAGGAAAATGACATCTTCTTGAATACATTTAATTATATTCAATGGTGGCTGGTGGCTCCATGTCAGTGGGGTAGTGGAATCTGCTTCTGGGTTTAGTCTGAACTGAAACCTAGGTTCAGCACTTTGGACAGCTCCTTTAAAGTTAGGACTAAAAGCTAGAGCATATTCCACTGCCCTACTGACATGGAGCCACCAGCTGCCAGTGATTATATTAATATTATTTCATTGGGTGTTCCCATGCAATAAATTGACATTTTTACATGGCATTCCACAAATGTGTTTAAAATATCCAGTGTCAGAAATGATTGAACAGATCTGTTTTGAGCATTTCAATTAGCAAGGAAATCGCAACGAGCTAGAATAGCAGGAAGAGGGGAAGCCAATCTGAGAAAAGGAAACCCCTTACTTAGGACATAGAGAGAAAACACAGTGAGCTGGCCAGTTATATCGGGCTGATAAAGCAGAGCACTCTGAGGCAAAGGAAGTGTCTCTGTAGCCAATACAGAAGCAGAAGGTCTATAATAAAATACAGGTTTATAATCAAAAATGCAATATTAAAAATAGTTTTAATGGAAAAAGTAAGGAAAGTCTTAAGTTTGCATTATATGTATGAGTTAGTATGCGTGTGTGTGCATACACACAAAGCACATTTTTTACCTGTTTTTGCTTCTTTATCGCTAATGCTTGCAAGGTGACTCCCCCTGATTTCCCCCCCCCCATTATCATTAGGGTAATTTCAATTCACTTAATACTTTTTCTCTCTAGGGCGTTCAAGGTCTAAAAGGTGTGCCTGGGGTGAAAGGGTCACGTGGTGTGGGCCTTCCTGGATCGAAGGTAAGCCTTAAAGAAATATATTGCATGATGCAACAATTTCAGACTCAAGGTCAAAAGTCCTATGGTACATACAATTTGTAGGCATGAGAGGTTTTGTTAGATGACTGTGTGAATGAAATAGTAGTTTTCTGCATCTGTATTCCATCAAGATGTGGGAAAATCTGATAGGAAACTGCTATATAGGATATATTAACCTAGTTGGCATATCGCAGTAAACTATAATTAACGGTTTACTATGACCATGCCTAAGAGGGCTCTTTGGTCCTCCCTGCTATTGCTGGGAGAAAACAAACCATGATCTATAGCTAGGGATGGATGAATCTGTCAATTTCATTTTTTTATTTTTTTTCAGATCCTAAATTCATTTCTCCACATTTCTGCAGCAATTTGGAATTATTATTATTTTTAAATCCTCATGAAAATTCATCAGCATTTTAGTGCAAATTTCTTCTAAACAGCACATTTTTGTATGCGGGTTTGACAAATGCAAACGTTTTTGCAAGCTATTTTCACTAATGCAATACATTTTCTGTGCTATTTTCACTAACATATTCATTTTTATTCACACCTTTCCTTTATATAATGCATTGTTTGTTTCGAGAACTGCATCAAATTTTTGAAAATTTTGAAGGATACCTGTGTTTCGCGTATTGGTTCAAGACACCCTTTCCCAACTAGTGGGCCACCAGATGTTGTTGGACCATGTGATGTTCCTATATTAATGTATATATGGTAAGTGTTGTTGTTTCAGAAGATACATGGTAAGTGGAGTGAAAGAGGGGGAGTGAATGGGCAGTAGAATGCGAGATGATTGGCTGAGTGTTTAAAATGGCTGAATGTATAAAAGGAAGAGTGAGAGTGGAATGGGGGGGAGAAGAGAAAGAGTGGATTGCTTGGTGGGGTTTGAGAGAGTTGTTTGCCAGGAGAGCGTGAAGAAGGAGGGAGGTGGAGTTCAGATTAGTATTGAGTAAAACCATATGCTTATGTGCCTTAAGAAGAAATCTTGTTAATCTTGTTAGCTTTGTTATCTGTAATAAATACTTAATTTGGTTTACCAAAGGCCTGATCCTTGGCTGGGGTTTCACAGACCAGAAGGGAGGGTAAGGTAATGACCAAGGCTGAAGGGGAACTGTAACAAATGGTGGCAGCGGTGAAGAGAATAACAATACCAGTATTCAGAGTCTCTGGGAATACTAATATTGGGACGTTACTGGTGGTTGCCTAGCAGGGGGATCTGTTGAGATCTGTGCTAGAGCGGGGAGAGAAATCATAAGAGAGAGCGGTCCGGACTGGTGGAGTCCCTGGTGGTGCCTAGAGACAGGCAGTAGCCACGCGCAGGTAGGAACCTGACAGGGAGAGCCAGGGAAGGATGCATCACAGACCACAACTCCCATCAGTCTCAGCCAGCAATGGTCAGGAAAGATGGGAATCGCTGTCCAACAACATCTGGTGGCCCACTAGTTGGGAAAGGCTGGTTCAAGAAGTGTGAATTAGCTGGTTTCTCATTAAAATGCAAACAAAACCGCTATCCTGGGTTTAGGAATAATGTTAAACCAGGGGGTCATGGTTTGTTTCCTCCATGTACGAGTGGGGAAGAGTGGAAGAGCTGTCTTGGGCACAATCAAGGCAAACTATTAACCGTGCTTTACGGTGATGTGTGAATGGGGGCATTGTGATAACAGAGATAAATGTCACGGGACCCTAATGATTCCTGTCTGGGCAGGAAGATGCTGTCAAAATAGATATTTTCTATGCCCAGGTGATGGAAAAGGTCTATTGAGTCCTGAGCCCTGTGGCCAAACAGGATGTATCAGCAGGGCAGGCATACAGCTGCAAGATTTATTTTCATGTAAAGCTGGGGATGAGGGTAAGTTAAAAGGAGCATGCAGGGAACAAAAGCAAAAACTGCTCCATCCCAACCTGACTTCACTATGCTCTGCAGTGCTCCCCCAGCCATGCTCTGATGCCAGACTTAAGTCAGTCTGGGAGAAAATTGCTTAAAGTAGCAGCGTTCTGCAAGTTAAGGCCTGCAGGGAGAAGGGCATGTTTTCTTCCTTTGCCTGCATGCTCCTCTTCATGGGAAGAGACAATACCCCCTTCCAACTACATATGTGAACAAGGCAGACAAGGACAAGATGAATAAGGAGAAATTTGATTTAGCTCACCTTTAAAGGTGAACCTAGCTAATTTGCACTTCCCAAAACAATGAAAAATGGAAATGGACTGTCTTCAGGTTGATCCCGACTTATGGTGACCCTATGAATAGGGTTTTCATGGTAAGCAGTATTCAGAAGGGGTTTACCATTGCCTCCCTCTGAGGCTAGTCCTCCCCAGCTGGCTAGGGCCTGCTCAACTTGCCACAGCTGCACAAGCCAGCCCCTTCCTTGCCTGCAACTGCCAGCTGGGGGGCAACTGGGATTCTTGGGACTATGCAGCTTGCCCACAGCTGCACAGGTGGCAGGGTGCGTAACCCCTGAGCCACTCACTGTGGGGGTGATCTCTAGCTAGCCCTTGACACCCAAGAGACACAAGCAGGGATTTGAACTCACAGACTCTGGACTCCCAGCCAGGCTCTCCTCCCCACTGTGCTGTACCAGCCTTGTTCCCAAAACAATATGTGAACTGAAACACAGCCATCCTTCAAAATTCACGCTTCTCTGAATTTTGCAATGTAGTCTTCCAGCCAGGTAATGTGTACAAAAATGCATATGCTTGAAGAAAATATACATAAAAATGCATATTTTAGTGAAAAATAACACTTAAAATGCATTATATTAGGGGAAAGTGCTTTGCAAAAATGTGTATATTAGAAGAGAAATTGCATACACAAATATGTATATTAGGGGAAATTCACACTAAAATGCTGATGAATTTTCAAGAGAACTTGTTAAAATAAAATTCACAAACTGATGTGGAAATGTGGAGAATAGAACTTAAGACTGGAAAAACTGAGAGAAACTGAAATTGACAGATTAACACATTCCTGCACTTCCATAACATACATGTGGCTGCCTCATGTTGTTTAGTTGGCCCTTAGAAGGAGGACTTGACATGAATCTTGGAATGTTATTAAAGTTTTGTTTTTAAATTGCTATCTGTTTCTAGATCTGTACCCCCATGACTAACTGAAAATCAGATTAATATGAATATCCACAGATTGCTCCAGACATGCCCATGCTCCCCCTCATCAGACCGATTTCCCGGTCAAAGATAAAACATTTCTTGAAGGATGTTACTTGTTGAGAGCAATGGAAAGGGAACTCAGTTTTTTCCCCTCCTTTTTTTGAGCCACATTCCATCCCTGATCTTTGTGGGAAATATCTACAATATCAGTGGGTGATCTCTAAGATGTACATGACCATTTTCTGACCATCACTTAAAGCTTTCCCTCAGTTGTATTTGAGCAGTTTTCTTGCCTCAAAATGCACCATATTGGAAATGGAATGATCATGGTCAGTGGAGGATGCTATGGACAATGGACAATAATCTGGAGTCTTGATTTGTCTTTGGGGGGCTTCCAGATGGGAGCTTAATTTTCAAACAGGTCATTGGCAACTAGGGATGGGAGAAAAATTAAATTCAGTGTGCATTTAAAGGTGAATCTACCTAATTCACACTTTCTGCACACTACACAAACCAAAACGCAACCATCTTTAGAAACCTGTGCTTTTCCAAATTTTACAGTGCAGTTTTCCAGCCAAGTAATGTGTACAAAAATTCATATACCAGGGTGAAGCAGGCTTAAAAATGCATTATATTAGAGAAAATAACATGCAAAAATGCATTATATTAGAGAAAATATGCTTTGCATAAATGTATATTGGTGTATATCAGGCAAAAGTACATGTGAGATGTGCATAATATGAGAAATTTCCACTAAAATGCTGATAAATCTTCAAGGGGACTTAAAAAAAATTACGAATTGATGCGGAAATGTGAAGAACCGAATTTAAGATTGAAAAAATGAAAAATGGACACTAGAATTGGCAGATTCACACATCCATATTGGCAACATTTTTAAAACTTATTGGATTTCCCCTGAAAAGGGTAAATCCAGATTACATGGGATACGTGTACAGGGGATACATGTAATTTTGATGCCAACACTGTGTGCACACTGCAAAAAAATTGTGTGCATGAGAAGCAGCAGTTACACAATAAACACCCCACTGGAAACATCTTTGGTATGTTTTTTTCACTTGGAAATACAACAGAGACTCCTTCCATTCCTTCTGCTTGCCCTTCCATCTCTGCATTCTTGACTGGGAGCAGATATACTGTGACCAAAAGGGAGCTTCCTTCCTTCTGTTTCTTGCTGGGAAATAGCAGATTGAATTTACTTTGGAGAAGGATATTAGTAGGAAAAGAGTAGAACCCCCCCCCATCACTTTCACTCTTCTGGCCTCAACAGACTGTTAAATCAGCATGTTTCAAATGTCAATTTTGCAGACATATTGGCATCTCTGTTACCACTGTTTATTTATAGCCTGTGAACTAGATTGCACATGTTACCAAATAACGTATGTGTGTATTTCTGCACTATAAAGGAGATCCCCATTCCCCTCACCTCTCTCCCCCCCCCCCGGTTGCTAAATCATCTGCATGTTGCTATTTTTAATTCTGTAGACTTGCATTTATAATGTTTTTTGTTTTCATTTTTTAATTGCAATTTTAACTTTTTGTTAACTGCTTTTGTTAACTTTTCGTTAATTGTTGAAGGGTGGGGTGTTGAGTGAATGCACACATACACACTCATGCCCACTACTACATTAATAACAAAGCAGGAGAAAGTGTTACTTAATGTATGCAGTATAAATATTTTTGTTGTTCAAGGGACAAGAGGGTGCATCTGGACCAAAAGGTGAAGTTGGACCAGCAGGAATTGGACTGCCTGGACCTAAAGTGAGCCTGTTTTGCACACTTATATCTCGATATTTCTTTTAAAAAAGAAATCTTGCCTAGAGCTTCCTTTCAGGAGGTTGGTTTAGCTCCCTGATAGTTCAACTTTGTAACACAGACAATTTTTACTTGTGGTACTTTTGGAACTCTAGTATATGTACCAGATGACAACATATATGCCCACTGAGTGAACTGCTAATAAAGCATAAGCATTTATTAACAGCAACATTTCTTGACAAAATGCATAAAAGTGGTGGTCTGTAAAGCACCAGTGCGTAATGATTCTCAACAATTTCAAGGAAACATCCGATAAGGTACTGGTATATACATCTTTGAGATCCACAAAACAGCCCTCCCCCCCTCTCCTGAGCCCACTAGGCCACCTTTTAGGTAACAGAATAAAAATGATAAAGCATCCCTCCCAAATTAATCCAACTGCATGCTGAAATGTTTGTTTTTTTCACCTTCTTTCAAAGGGAGAACCAGGAAGGCCAGGCTTCCCAGGAGAAAGCGGGAAAGCAGGATTAATGGGAGTACCTGGGAAAAAGGTAACATTGTTTTGTTTGTTATACGTAGAGATATTTGCCCAAAGCGGAAGGTCCAGGTTCAGTTTTCAGTGCACTCCCCCTTGCCAAACTGGAGCACCATTCATTGGCACAAAGAGTCACTCCTTCAGCTGTGAACCAGCCACATCTTATTTGTACCACCTGCAGTGGTATAGTGGAAGGGGAATTTGAGTGAGCAGTGCTCATGGACTTTTTTCAGAACAGGAATCATGATGTCATCTGCAGGAGTGCAGGTAACTGAGGGGTTCTTCTTGCTCTGGCAAGTGAATGAGGTGTTAACAATGCTTTCAAGTTTCGTTATTTAGGGCAGATTAGCATAGAGGAAGTCAAGGAATGAGGAAAATAAAAAGAGGCTGGATACTTCTTTCCTTTTTTTGATATGGTTCCTACTTTATGCTAGCAATTTAATTGGTAACACTGTATTGCAAAATTATATAATCGATCAACACAGCTGTCTGTAGTTTTGGGCTCTGCTTGGAGACAGTGACTGCAGACTCTACTTGGGCTATGGGGTTGATCATGATGACCATCACCATCCCACCAACAGTATAGCAGCTAGGACTTGGCACCCTGCCCCATATTCAGGGCCCAATCCAGCACTTAGGAGTGGCTCTGATCTGTTTCAGATCTGGGCACCAAACCAATTTGAGAGCCTTGCACATGCGGTTGGGAGGGAGGGGAAAGAAAGAGAGACAAATAGGTTTCTTTTTCCCTGAAGGTACGCAGTAAAGAAGACTCCTTACCTGGCTGTACACCTCTTTGATAAGTTGTGGCCAGGGGGAGAGCACTTCTGGGAAGCCAAGCTTCTTAATCAGACCACAGGCCAAGGAGAGTGTGTTTTGTGCATGTGCTCTTGAGAGAAGCCTCTCCGCTGCCTGAGCACATGTGCCTTCGTTCATGTGAACTTTTCCAGTTGTGTTTAGCGCTAGTGTCTGGAGGCATTGCAAGTGTGTTCACACAGGACATGCATGCCTCTTTGGCTTCCCCTCTCTTGGAAGGAGGGAAGGAAGGATGCCTGCGTGTGTGTCTCCTCGCCGCCAGACTGCCTCCCCCTTTTGACAGCCCCAGATTGCTCCAGGTGGACCCTGTTTTGGGCAGTCCCCATATCTTCATATATTTAATATAAACTTCCTCTCTAAGAGTCCTTAAAATGTATGTATTAATGTATAGAATAGCAGATGTCCAGGTATGCAGACTTCCTCATATAGTCAAGCCTTGTTAAGTGCAAAGTGGAGAAAGTTTTTCTCTCCCCGCCCCCTTTGTCTAGTCTTGGGCAGTCAAGCAATGTACTCTTGCTTGCATAAACAAAGGAGATAACAATTTCCAGGAGCTGCACCACGGAGGAGGCTCGTTATATGGTGTGGACAACAGCTGCTTCTGGTTAAAGAGACTAACTGTTGAAAGGTCAGCTGGTCCTACTTGCTGCCTCTGCAAGGTGGCACAGAGAAAGTGAGAAACACTGGGTAAAGGCAGCACAAAGCCCAGGTCACAGCTGTCCTCAGCCCAGCAGTGTAATGACAAATTCAGAAGTGCAGAGTCCCTTCATGATAGTAACAGCCACGCCCCCTTTTTTTGCTGCTGAGTTGTGAATGAGATTCTTGTTAATGCCTTCTCTCACAACAACAGATTCCCTAGGAGCCAATAAGCAGGAAAGAGGAGAGCGTTAGCTGCTGAATAGAGTCTTTTCAGTGGCTGGCTCACCACCTTTTACTTTGATTGGCTCCAATCAACAGGAAAGGACAAGGACGCATGTTAGAAGACTCTTCTCAGTGGCTAACACACTCCCCTTTCATGCTGATTGGCTCATACAATGCTGGAGACATTGGGACCCTGCTCCCAAAAATGTAAGGGGTCTAAGACATCCCCCAAGACCCCAGATGACTATACCCCTGCCCCACCCCAAGTGATCTGGGGCTGCCTCAACCTACTTTGCTCAAATCCCGGATTGGCCTGACCCAGTTTGGGATCTGAGATCCAGCTGGAGCCACTGCACAACTCAAGTAGCAACAGGAGCTTCTGCCAAGAATGTATTGGGGGGGGGAAGCAGTAGTTACATCTGTTCCTGAATTCTGTTCCAGATTTCTCACAGTCATAGTGACCAAGCAGATGCCTCTGGGAAGGCTACAGGCAGTGGGCAGGTCAGGAAGGTAACAGTCCTTCCCTGCTGCTGCCTGCCTCCCACCCCCAAACTGGTTGGTTGCAGAGGTCCATTTAAGGACTACTCAAGGATTTGATTGGTGTGTGTTTTTTGCAAACCAAACTGTTTCACACATCCCAGACTACTATGATGATTTTGTATTGTTTTCATGGTATCTTATAATAATCTGATGTTTTATTGTATTTGTATATGCTGTATTGTTGTACACTGCCTTGATATTTTAGGGATAGAGGCATGCTCACTGTTCTGCTGATTCCACTGCATCTCCACCTCTCTTTTCTGAAAACGGGGGCACACAATGCAACTCAAACCTCACCCCTTTTTACTGGGGTGGGATCAGTGCTTTAAAAAAAAAATCAGTTCAAACAGATTTTGCAACTGATTGGCAGATCAACCCATTGCCCCTCCAGGTGTGGCCAATGGAAATCCTTTGCTGTAGGCAACTAGCCTAGCGGGCAGTATCTAAATAGTTTTATAAATATAAAAAATAAATAAATAACGTGTGGATTGGAACTCATTATCCTGCTGAAATTCCCCCTTCCTCACAACTATAAAAAGTGCAGGAGCCCTGTTGCCTTTTGCATCTGGCCACCCTAAGCTGAGATGAGGAAAGGGGCAAATGGGGACAGGATCTTCTTAGTTTTGGTGCCGCTTTTGAGTAACTTGTCCCAGAGAGTTTCCATGGCACCTCTTCTGCTGTCTTTCAACAGCTATCAGGGTCTACCAGCCACAACAGCTATGTTCTGACTATATTTTAATTCATTGACGTTAGGAACATAAGAAGTTGCCTTATCCTGAGTCAGACCATTGGTCCATCCAGCTTAGTGCTGTCTACACTGACTGGCAGGGGTCTCTCTCAGTCTTACCTGGAGATTAAACCTGGGACCTTCTACATGCAAACCAGAAGCTCCATCATGGAGTATGGCCCTTCCTCAGATATATTATGCTGCTGAGATTTTCCTGTTTTAATTGTTTGTTTTGATCTTTTGTATTTTATTGTTTTTTAACATATTTAAGCCACACTGGAAATGGAGTTTACTGAAGGGTAGGATATACATTTATAAGATGAATACATACTGTGTGAAAATTAATGCCCTCATTTTATCTATACTAGGGGGAGCAAGGATTACCTGGCCCAAGAGGTCCAGAGGGAATGCCTGGGAAAGGAGACATGGGTCCAAAGGTACAATTTAATATGTGTTTTGCAAGTATAACGGTGGGAATCATACTAAGAGTGATATCAATTCTCTGAGTGCTGTGCCTTATGTAGCCAAAATGGCACCATCCACTGACAAGAGGAGACAAATCAGCAGGCTCAGGGGATGTCTAAGGTTTGCAGAAGCATAAAAAGTTTTAGAAAAAAACCCTAATGGGTGTGTTGGAGAACGTGCTCATAAAGAATATTGACTGACTGGCATGCAGGGAAATAAGGGAAAACAGAGTGGGAGAGGGAATGGAATGGAATATCCTGGAAGAGCACATGGCTGACTGACTCAAGGACATTCCACACTGTAACATTTTGTTGCAGATCCTATTTGTACTACATATACAGTGCCAGACTATTTACACCACTGAAGGAAATCTAATAGAGCAGGCAACCTGTGGCCTTTCAGATGTTGTTGGATTCCAGTTCCCATCAGCCCCATTGCCAACATGGCCAATGGTGTCTAATCTGGAGTGCCATCGGTCCCCCATCCCTGTTGTAGAGGCTGTTAGAGAGTCACACTGTTCAGATAAACAAATATGACAAAGGAAGGTTCTACATGGAAAGAAAGACACTTTAGGCCAGAGGTAGCCAATGTGGCATCCTCCAGATGTGGATGAACTACAGTTCCAGTCATTCCTGACCATTGGCTATGCTGGCTGGGGCTGATGAGAGCTGTCGTCCAACAACATCTGGTAGGACACCAGATCAGTTACCCCTTCTTTAAGCCTTTCCAGGCATGAACCATGTGTAGAATCAGTGTGCATCAGTGTGGTGGTAGTACTGCAGCAGCACTCTGCCCCTAAAACCATGGAATTCCCAACTGTGTAGAGAGGTACTTATGCGCCTACATAGATGGTAAATTGAAAATGTAAAGGCTGGGAGCAGAGAATGCCACCACTGATGCGCCTCTCCATGACTATGTATTTGTTCTAGACACAGTTCATGTCAGGAAGGGGCTCTAGCTAAAACTACAGGGAAATTGAAGTGTGTACGCACATTTGAAAATTAAACACCAGTGTTTCCATTAAAATAAAAGAGAAATGGATCTTCTTCATGCTGCTGAAAATTTAGGTCACTTTCCCTCATGGAGAATCTTTAATGAAATGTTTAGAGCCAGACCAGACCTGTCCTGGCAAAGGCACTGATCTCACAATTTGACCTCATGACTTGTTGCTTCTGGCCCTGCCCCTGTCTTTTCACCTGCTGGATGGACGGTACGCTCTTGATCTGAGGCCACTGACACTCTTCATCCCTGTATGGCCATTGTGCAAGTTGTATGGTAGCAGGTTAGAAACACTTGCAGTTGTCTAGCAACCAAATGGCAGATGACAAGTCACAAATGATGTCATAAAAAGCAAAGGAAATCATCTGGGTCCACAAGAAAAAACCCCAAATCCACTGTATAGGACTTACCCAACTGTCACAAAATACTGAGCAATCTTTTGCATTCTCCAAAACTCCTAATCAGAGTCAGACTAGATGTTAAGCAAAGGGGGTGGGGAGAGAAAAAGCTGGCTTGATGTTGAAGCCATGAAGTCTGAATTTAGTCACACAATCTTAAAATGGAGGGCAGGAGGAGACAGAAACCCAAGTAACTGGATTAGACTTTACTAGATGCTATGCAGGGTTCAGGTTGCACCTGGCAGGAACAAAGAAGCAACATAATGGCTTATCTCCCATATGAAACTATAAAATCCAGCCATTACTAAGCTTGTGAAATTAATTTGTGTGTTCTCACTAGACACTAGCAAAACAGTGTGCCATGGGCTGAGGTTTTTGTGTTTGTGGCAGCAATATAGTGGCAAATTCAGAAGTTCATGGTCCCTTCCCTTCATATTTACACCCCCTCCTCTCCTCTCCCTTTTTTTGCTGCTGAGTTGAGAATCAGATCCTTGTTAATGCCTTCTCCCACATCAACAGACGTCCTTAGGACCAAATAAATATTGAAAGGGGGAGAGTGTTAGCTATTGAGAAGGGTCTTCTCAGTGACTGACTCATCTACTTTCACTCTGATTGGTTCCAATCAACAGGAAAGGACAAGGAAGCCTGTTAGAAAACTCTTCTCAGTGGCTAACAGACTCCCCTTTCATGCTGATTGGCTTGTAGGATGCTGGAGACAGAGACCCTGCTGGGACCCACTCCCAAAAACGTCAGGGTCTAAGAACCCTCCTTAAGACCCCAGACAACTACGTCCCTGGTTTGTGGATGACATATGACTTGGATTCAGTTATTGGTAGCCCTTGAGATCCTGACTCAAGAAATACATTTTCCAATGTGCAACCCCGTCTTGAAAAATATTCAAAGACAGAAGTGTTAGTTAATCAGTTCGGGCTGCCACCAAATACCTTGTTTTCATTTTAGAAAATTCTAATTAAATCATAAATATGTTAGGTGGAAACAGCTCTCTACTGCTACTGCTTTTATTTTTTGTTTTTTTTAATCAGGGCGAAGAGGGGCAAAAAGGAGCTAAAGGAAATGATGGCCTAAGAGGTTTGACAGGGGATCCAGGACCAAAGGTATGCTCATTTCATTTCTGTGTGGCTTCTCCCTGCGTGGGTTCTGCATCCTCAGGGCCTGTCGGTGTGCAGTGCATCAGATGTAGTTCGTATAATGCACCTGATCACCATAGTCCACATCCTACAAGGGAGTCCCCAACCATCTAGGCCAGGGGTGGAAACCTCTTCACCCCAAGGGCCACATTCCCTTCTAGGCAACCTTCCAAAAGTAACATGCCTGTGATGGGTGGGGGGACAGAACCAAAGGTTGGGCAGTGCAGAGCCTGTTAATTTTACTTTTGTGTTCTACCGTTTTATATTTTGTTTCTACGCATACGCACACCCCCTTCTCTGTCCTCCATCCAGGCAAACCAGAAGCATG
The DNA here is from genome assembly GCF_030035675.1 of Rhineura floridana. Taxonomy (NCBI): domain Eukaryota; kingdom Metazoa; phylum Chordata; class Lepidosauria; order Squamata; family Rhineuridae; genus Rhineura; species Rhineura floridana. Next base: position 50,876,906 of record NC_084489.1, read on the forward strand.
GTCAGAGGTCAAGGACACATTCTAGCCAGACAAAAACACTCACGAAGTTTGCAAAGCAGGGCCAGTGAGGGGTGCAGCCTGGGGAGAGGGCCAGTCAGAGAGGCCTGGGGGTTGCATGGAGCCCCCAGGCCTGAGGTTCCCCATCCCTGAACTAGGCACTGATTGAAACAGGGTGCACAGTGAGGTCTGGGGAACTAGCTCCAGGATTTCCAAGGCAAGAAAAGAAACCCGACTTCTCCAGGTCTGCAGACACCAAACTGAGAGCGCTGGCTACGTCACCCAAGATGCATCCCACCAAGTTCATTACATTAAAAATGAGCAGAAAGGGAACAAAATGATAGAAGAGCTGCTAGATTTTAGCTATCCTGAAAAATGCTCTAATGGAGTTGAAGGGCAGTTGTTGAGGCCCGGATGCCTTCGTTCCCAAAATGGAGATGATCCTTGAAGTTCTTTCGAGCATTGCAATTCAATGTTGGATGTTTGTTTATCAGCTGGCGTAATTTTGCAGCTAGACAAAGTGTTTTATGATCCTCTTGAGTGTTCATAGAGACCCGATACATATAGACTTCTTGCGATTGTTGCTAATAACGCATACAAAACAAATCGATGATTTCTTTTCTTTCAGGGTGAACCTGGAGTCAAAGGCTCAGTTGGTAGCCCTGGGCCTTCAGTTCATGGGCCCCCTGGCCCCAAGGTAAATGTCACATTACCGGGTTGCTACACGCAGAACTGGGCACAAACCTAATACATATTCTGAAACCTCCTTTCATTTATATCTGGTGAGCACTGGAAGAGTACTGACTGGAACATAGGAATCTGCCTTGTGCCTAATCAGACAACTGGTCTGTCTAGAATTTTAGACCAATATTATTTACATTGATTGGCAGCAGCACTCCAGGGTTTCAGGCAAGAGACCTTCCCAGTCCCTACCTTGAGATGCCAGGAATTGAACCTAGGACCTTTTGTATGCAAAGCATCTCTCTGCCACTGGGCTGTGGTCCTTCCTAATGAATTGTGTATGAGGCTGGCTCTGCCATTAAGCAGAGTGAGGCAGCTGTCTCAGGCGATGGATGCTAAGGGGTGTGGGGGAGGGCAGTGAGAGGAACCTACCTAGCTATTGGAGGACAGAACAATGTATACCACAGGGCCTGCCTTGCCCCCCCCCAAGCTTGCCTGCTGCCTTTCAGCTATGCAGGGCTGGTGCCAGGCATGACTGGGCCCGTGGGCACCAGCTTGCCCCTGGCCCGTGGCACCCACCCTCGTGTCCCATCTACCTCATCCCATGTCATGTCACATGAATGACATGCACACTGTGCACGCATGCCTGCCATCAACCAAGATGGCGGCAGGGGCGGCAGCCCCTTAGGGAAGCCCCCGCTACCATCTTAGTTGATGGCAAGCATGCACACACAGTGCACACGGCATACTGAGGAACAGGAGAGGTAGGAGGACATATGTGTAGGCCTATTGAAGCCCACATTGTTTGTATGGGGGTGGTGCCTGGGAACTCCCTCTCTGCCATCCGCAGCAGGGTCAGGACCCGAGGCTGCCGCAGATCACAGAATGGGAGATCTACCCTCCCACCCAAAGGAGGGGCTCTTCAGAGGTCCCTCTGGTAGGCAGGGGCCCATGGCGAGGGCCCAACCTGATCACCCTCTGGTGCTAGCCCTGCAGGTATGATGCAGGATGCTGTCCCGTCACCACTGTTGAAATATGTTTGAATTGTCAGTCCAATCAGATTCTGCATGTGGAATGGGAAGGTGCCACCTTCTCCTTCACTTAGGCAGCCCTGACTCTGTGCCGTAGATTGAATGCAAAATAGACATAGACTGGCAGTTTTACTTTTGGTTCCTTTCCTGTTAGTACCATGTAAAAGAAACCCTTCTTACTTTTCCTCATAGACAGAAGGGTTGTCTCCAAGCCCATAATTTTAGAAGCAACAATCCCCCCCCCCAAAAAAAATGCAATGTGGAATAACTGATCTTTTCTCCAGAACTACGGGACACTTTAATAATGATGTGTGTATTTTGTGTGAACGTTTAGGGGGAGCAAGGATATGCAGGACCTCCTGGAAGTGATGGAAGCCCTGGAAATTCAGTCATGGGACCTCAGGTGTGCAGTTTTAATAAAATAAAATACAAACTGCTGACAAGCAAATTTAATATGACTGCTTACAAGCAGAAATAAATATTTAATTAAGTGTTTTTAGAACTGATGGGTGGGAGGCAGAGATAGCAGAAGATTTTGATCCCCGCATGCATATTAATTACGTCTGATCATCCTTCTTCCCCTTCTAAATATGTTCTTCTTATCCTAATTTAAATGCATGTTTCCAGGGGGGGAGGAGAATGCTTCATTCTGAAGACAAAGTATTTCTTTGTGTAGGACAACTCCTAGCACTCTATTTTGTGTTAGGTTTTGACCTAGTTTGATTTGGCATCCTTTCCCCCCCTTTATCACTATTCATATTGTGATCCAGTGGCATTCTGGCAAATTCAGGTTATGCAATTAAAGTGGATGTGGAGCTCTTGGGCAACAAACCCCTTTCCACAATATTTGCCTTTTTGCACTGATAGGAAAATGCACTGGAAAGTATGGGATGATTGTCTGACACAACATCGTTTAACCTTCTCACAAATAAGAATGAGTGCTCAATAAACAGCTGATGTTGTATAACCTCCCTGCAAATGCCATATAACCTCCCCATTATCTATTTCTAGTATAGTGTGGTTGACCTGTTTACCCCAGAGAATGAAAGATGCAAAGCTGTAGTTGTGCTACAATGGTAATCATCCTGACATGCTAGGTTTATACGTCCACAATTTTTATTTTTACCTGGGGGAATATTCAAACATTGATTGCCCACATATAATCTGAAATGACATAGTCTAGCATCAGATGTAAATCTTCTGATTGTGTTAGAATTGTGTGAAACGAAGATGAAGGAATACTGGTTCCTTCTAATACAAGGAGAGTACATGGAACAAAATCCTCAGTTCTTAAAAGAAGGGTATTGTTATCCTATTTTGGATGTTCACAAAGTGAAAACATCTGTTTGGCAGCTCTTTCCAATGGAGGAATTTGGAAGTCAAAATAGAGAAGAGACCCCTTGCCCCTAATTTCCTTTTTTATTGAATTAATTAATAGGGAAACTACTTGACATTGGCAATAATCCAGAGAAATCCCTTAGGCACACCCCAAGGACTTGGAAATGTCCAACATGACTTCTGCTGCCCTCCTTCTTTGAACAGTAGCCTGTCCCATGCTATATCATATACCACCTCTGAATTTTCTTCTGTGTGTGCCATGGGGTTCAGAGGCCTGCAAGCCAATTGCCCCGTGGGGTACACCAGTATTGCCAGTTATCAAACTTTGCAAGCTAGCTGTTAGTGTCCAGATCTTGAATGCTTTTCCTGGTAACATTCTGGCCAGTGAGCAGCAGTTTCCACCTATCTCCCTGGGTGCTTTTCCAAACAGAAGTACAACAGGAAGGTGGAGCTTCTCTGTTCTGTGCATAATCCATGTGTGCTAGGACATGGCATGCTGCCAGTTTCCATTCTCACCTGTTAATATCAAAGTCTGCCCATATTCTTGGTTAATGATGTCATATTTATTTATATTTATGTTTATAATTTGTGTTCAGGGTGCTCCAGGCTTACCTGGGCCACCTGGACTTCCTGGAGCAAAAGGAGATGGCTTTCCAGGTCCACTAGTAAGTATAATTTCACCTCTAATTTATCTGATAGGCGAGAATGCTGAGCTATCCTCAGTGTCCTGAAATGTCACATCTGGCCAGGGTAACACACGTATGAGGATTCCTCCTTTACTTCCTTGTGTGTCCCAAGCGCCTTCAGAGCTCCAGTGTGTTTCTTATGCTTAGAGCCACTTTGTGAGCTTCTTCCTAGTTCAAGGTTAGGGCTCTTCTCATCCTGAGGCACACTCTTAGGCTTGTTTGTTTATACTCCTCCCACTTAGCCCAGCACTGGGATATGCTGTCCCTGACTTTACAAACCACCTCCTTCTCTTATCTGTTTTCTCCTCTTTCGTAGTGCTTACTTTTCCCCAGCTGTAATCTGTCCTCTCTTAAGTCATCACAGATGATGCTTTCCCCCCCTCATTACTGCTTTACAATGCAATCCAATACATGTCTACTCAGAAGTAAGCTCCTTTGGGTCAGTGGGACTTACTCCCAGGTAAGTGTGTATTGGATTGCATTCTTACTCCTGTCTCGGGTGACTTTCCCTGGTGTTTGCTTATTTCCCACCTAGCTCTCCACCTGTTCCTCCTCCGTCATTCGTTCTTCCTTTCTACCCTCCATTCCAGTCCCCCCTCTCTCACCTTCTCCTTGTCATTCTCTCCTTCATGCCAAGGTCCCATCCTACTCTCTCTCTCTCTCTCTCTCTCTCTCTCTCTCTCTCTCTCTCTCTCACACACACACACACACACACACACACACACACGAGTCTTTCACTCTCGTCTCTCTCATTCACTTCCATTCATCCTCATTCTCTCTGCTGCTGCTTCTTTCACTCCTGCTTCTTTTCCTGTACGTTACCTCACAGCTCCTGTTTCCCCTTCTCTTTCTTGGTGACTGGAACTGACACTCGATGCACCTATTGCCCCACCTTTATCCTCTGTCAGACTGAGTGCTGCTGCATCTTCAGTGCGCTCTCCCTGCAATGTCATTTCCAGTTGGACTGGCGCACCTTGGGGAGCTGGAGAGGATGTCTCCCTGACCTCTCCTTGCAACAAGCCTTAGTTATGTCTTGTTTGGACTGCTGTAGCACATTCTATGTGGAGCTGCCTTTTGAAGAGTGTTCGGAAGCTTCAGCTGGTTCAGAAGGCTGCAGTGAGGCTGCTGTCTGGGACTGGTTATAGAAAGCACGTCGCTCCCATGTTACAACAGCTTCACGGTCTACTAGTCTGTGCTGGTTATGACCTATGTGACTTGGGACCAGGTTATCGGAAACAGCACATTCTCCGATTTGAGCCTGCCTGGGTTTTAAGGTCCTTGGGAGAGGTCTTCTGTTTATCCCATCAACACTTTAAGTGCATTTGTCAGGAACTCGAGAGAGGGCCTTCTTGGTGGCTGCTCCCAGGCTCTGGAATTCCTTGCCAAGGGAGGCCCAACTAGCCCCATGCCAGGCCAAGACATTTTGGTTTGGACAGAACTTTGACCCCAAAACTGACTTTGTAAATGTATTGAAATTGGTTTAAAACTGGTATTTTGATTTATTTTTATTGGTGTGTTACCTGCCTTGTTTTTATGCTGTTGTTTTCTATTATTGATGTTTTATTGTATTTGCATTTATTATGGCTGGCCACCTTGACACCATTTGGTGGAAAACAATTTTAATAAACATAATGAAAAATATATGTATGATAAAAATGAAATGGAAAAATGAAGCTTCTGAACAAACGCACACATCCTTGGGTTCTGTGACACTAACCTGCCTCCATTTTTCTAATGCTATTCTAGGGACCTCAAGGAATGCCTGGTCTTCAGGGACCAAGAGGTCTTAAAGGAGCAGGCGACCCAGGACAAAAGGTACTCATCTTGAAGTAATATGTGCCCTTCAAAATAACTCTGTCATTACAAGCAGCTAAAGCAAATTGTATGCACTTGTGTTATATCTATATCTGTAGATATCACCACACTTCTTTGGAAATGAACATAGATCACCATTTCTTCCTGATAAAATAACTTTTATAAAGTTGACAGAATCCATATGAACATGGCTGTTTAAGAGTTAGCAGAAATAAGACCTTTGGCGTGGTGTTAATTTATTTATATAATTATTTACAGGGCACCTTTTGGGGGCCTGTCTCACCCAAGGTGACTGGCTTTCATTTCCTAAAAATTAGCAATTTAAAATTGGCAGCAGTACAGCAAGTATTTAAAAACACAGGGCCTATTTCTTTAAAAGAAAGAAAAATGCAAAATAGAAATGCTATCCTTTTCTACCTTGGTGTCTAAAACAACAGCCTAGATTAAGAAAAAGTGGCTCCAAATAAATGGCTTTTTAAAATCCACTTAAAAATATGAAGAGTCAGGGCCATCTACACACATCTGTAAGGATGAAGGCAAAAGAAACTCTGTGTGTGTGTTTGTATTGTATACACACACTTCTAATCAATCTTCTCATTTAATGACCATGTAAAAATCTGCACTTGCATTCTGCTGCAAAATTAACATCAGGTATTGAAGCTTGGTATAATCTACATTTTAGTATATCTTTAGTAGACTACCTTCAAGCCTGCTAAACACTACTGTCCCTACATGAACAAAACAGCATAGGGATTTGTCAAAATTTGTTTTGTTTTTTCATAGTGCCACAGTGCATTTTCTGGCAACTGCAAACCACTTTAGAATTATCATATTAAATTAGAGAGACAGAGAGAGAGATTATCCCACGTTCCATGGTTACGTGCGAGCATTCTAATAAAGTTATTGAGAATTAGAGCTATTAAAAATTAGATGCAGCAAAGATTCTGTTATCCATGTGTTATTGGGGACACAGTGTGCATTTGTATATACAACTTCCATATAATGGCATGGGCAGTAGGAATGTGATTCTTAGGTGGTTCTAATCTACAGTGATGCACAAAGTCATGGGTAGACTAAACTTCCCCAAGTTATGAAAAGCCTAAACTGTGAGTTGATTCTAACCTTACTCTCTGCTGCAGAAAATTGAACATTTGCAGTGGATACTGTAACCCTGAAAAGTCCCAGTTTTTGGGTTGTATCCAAAGCTAGTCATATTCAGAATACATCCATTGAAATTAATGGACATGGCTAAGTTAGACCCATTAATTTCAATTGGTCTACTCTGACTACAACTGAATTGGATACAACCTATTGATCTTAACTTGCACTTCCTGAATATTTGCACCCAAGAGGTGGAAAACAATAATACACATGCTCATTAATAGAGATGCAGCCCATCATCTAGTGACCTTACCCTTCGAGACAAATCCTTGAAGCAATGTCCCTGCACCAGTGAGAAGGAACAGTTCATGAGGGGAGGGGGGATTTCATGTATTGGCTTTAGTGCAGTTATGCAAAGAATACTTTGTGCCCCAATCCCAATCCAAGGCCTAACATAGGAGTAGCCATTGATGCTGCTGCATCTGTCTGTTCCTACTGCTCCTGTGGCCAGGATATGATGGTGATGCAGGAGGGGCTGGCAATGTTACTTTTGCACTACACACTATAGGCTCATTGTTACTACTGTTTATTAATTGTAAGGAGGATTTAGGGAAGAGCAGAACCCCACACATTATTTATTCATTAAATGTATATCCTACCCTTCTTCCCAGTAGGAGCCCAGGGTGGCAAACAAAAGCAGTAAAAACACTCTAAAACATCTTAAAAATAAGACTTTAAAATATATTAAAACAAAACATCTTTAAAAATATATTTAAAATATCTTTTTAAAAAACGTTCTAAGTTAACAAGGGAAGCTCAGACTAGCAATGGGCTCTGTTTCTGCAATAATTGGATTTGCCATCGGATTAATTATTATTTCTGATATTCCCTATCTTTGTGGAAAGAATTTTGAAGTAGCAACTCTCTGTGCCTGGTTTCTGATTCATTCTTTTTTTCCACTTCTTTTTTTAAAATCACTTTGAAATCATTGACAGTGCCAGTGATACTTCTATCAATCTACTTTCTGTGTGAGCTCTTCAAATGTGTATTCCTCTTCACTGATGTCAATGAAGTGTTGATTGTAACTGACAAAGCAGCAGGGGGGGAATAAGGTGTTGATTCTAAGCGGCAAGGGGGAATGAGGTGTTGATTCTAAGCAGCAGGAAGACACTGACTTGATTATCTGCCTTAATCTGCTCTGCAATGCACTTGAAAAGGAATGTAAACAGGCAATAATTACAGAGTTCAGAATGAAGATAGATAACAGTGGAGACTCATGAATAAATAGTGATTATAATTTTCTGCAAAGCAAAAAAATTTTTTTAGGAGATTGGAAAAATGAAAAGATATTGAAGGAAAAAGGAATCAGATCATTAATGACCACTAGGGTGCCACACTTAAAAACGAAATATAAAAAAGGAGAGGATTCCATCCTTAGCTCAGATTAGCCCAATATTTTATTTATATCCCACCCTTCCTTTCAGGAGCCCAGGGCAGCAAACAAAATAATTAAAACATCTAAAAACCAACAAACTTAGAAACATATTCAGACAAAACAGCTTTAAACACATATTAAAACAAAGCAGGTTTTAAAACCTTTAAAAAACAGCTTTAAAAATATCTTAGAAAGCAATTCCATCACAGAAGCAGACTGGGATAGGGTCTCTATTTAGAAGGCTTGTTGAAAGAGGAAGGTCTTCAGTAGACGCCAAAAAGATAACAGAGATGGTGCCTGTCTAACATTTAAGGGGAGAGAATTCCAAAGTGTCATTGCCACAATGTGTCCACTTCCTATGTTGTGCAGAATGGACCTCCTGATAAAATGGTATCTGCAGGAGGCCCTCACCTGCAGAGCGCAGTGATCGACTGGGTATATAAAGGATAAGACGATCTTTCAGGTATCCTGGTCCCAAGCTTCACAGGGCTTTGTACACCAAAAGCAGAACCTTGAATTGGGCCCAGTAGCTGATGGTAATATTGCCTACTCTGATTGACAGCAGCTCTTCAGGGTCTCTCAACAGAAGTCCCTTCACATCACCTACAACCTGATCCTTTTACCTGAAAATGCTAGGGATCGAACCTGGGACCTTCTGCATGCAAAACATGTGGTCTACTACTGAGCTATAGTTGCTCCTGCCCCTCTAGAAGCTGCTTGCCTGGTTGGAGCTGCAGGATTAGCTTCCCGGCAGAAGTGTCACTGCTGCTCACTAGGAGGTAGAGGTTGCAATATGGGTGTGCACCATGTGGAGCCAATCCAGTGCTCCCATTGGTGCACCTGCACCACACCAACTCCCCCCTGCCTTGTCCCTCCTGGTAAGCCACAGCAACACTGCTACAAGGAAGCTAGCTTTGTGGCTCCGCCACATTGGGAGACTCACTTCTGCCCCCTTCCTCCACCCCAAGTAACTTTACAAGATACAGATTTAGTTTTTGAGGCAAGAATAAGCTTTTGCACGTCTGGGCTGTCAGAAACACTTGGCACTGGATTCGCACTTACAGAAAAATTCCAAATATAAGAAACCGTTGTCCTTTCACTATAAAAGGGAGGACAAATAGATGAGTGAGTTAATATTTGCAATGTGGTAGATTTTTCTTCTCACAGAAATTTGGTAGCAAATTTCATTATAATTGATTTTTTGTTTTTATTGATACCTTGGGAAAAAAACAACCAGACACATGCTGTGGCCAATAGGACTTTCCCCCTCTCCCCTCCCTCTTCTCTAATTTAAACAGGGCTGCTCTAATCTCCACATATTTTAAAACAGCTTTGTTTAACCGAAGAGCCCCCTAGTAATAAATTTACATACAAGTCAAGTTGGAATTCCATGAAGTATTACTGGGTAAGAATGTTCCCTAAATCTCAATCGGAGCTCTGTTCTCTTGGCCTGAGAGATGGCTCACATATGTGTACAGCAGAAAAGAGGAATGTGATGTTAACAGAGGCTCAATTCACACAGGAACCGCCTGTGGGATGCATGAGCAATATAGGCATGACCTTCTTGTTGTGTATAGGGTAGACATTGAGGGCAAAGGAGTGAGCGGTAATCACAACTGGATATATAAAAGGCATGCAAATGTAACTTAAAAGCTGGGTTTTAAGAAAGCCGTAGCCTTAATACCACAACAGTTGGAAGAACTGACCTTAGCATTTTTAAACTCAAGAACAGAGCGAAAGACTTAAAAATAAACAAACCCACCAACATGGTCCCTATGGACAAGGTAGAGCCCAGCTGCAGGAAGCGTATCATTTAAAAATCAGACTCCAGCGCAACTGCAGAACAGAGCTGAGTGACTGTTCTTCACCCCAGGCGTCTAATTGATCTCGCACACAGTTACCACCCATTTGCTCCCTTTCGGCTGTAGGCCTTTTCTCTCCCCCCCCCCCCCGCTTTTCTAATTGGAAAAATAAGTATGCAGAAAAATTCCTACAATTCAAAAGAAAAAAAGTCTAACGTAGAAGCTCTTTGTATATTCGGTCAATTTCACTAGGAACGTACAACTCTTTTCCCTCCAGAGGGTTAATTGCCAATCTGTATAATTCCATATTAAATACATTAATTGACCCTGCATCTGTTGTTGCTCATAAAATATTTTTCCTTGTGTTTCACAATAGTTGAACAATTTGAAAATCAATGTATCAGATTTTGCAAAGTTAAAAATGGAAATGGAATGCCTCCAAGTCAATTCTGACTTATGGCAACCCTATGAATAGGATTTTCGTGGTAAGCGGTATTCAGAGGGGGTTTACCATTGCCTTCCTCTGAGGCCCAAGGTCACCCACTGAGCTTCATGGCTGTGTGGGGATTTGAACCCTGGTTTTCCAGGTCATAGTCCAACACTCAAACCACTACACCACACTGGCTCAAAGTTAAGGAAGCTCAAAATTTAAGAGATTACATACACCCCTGTATATATAACAGGTATGCAACCTGTTTAATGATCTGATGTTTGTGTCTCTGGATTTTACTTTAATTCAGACTATATTTCACCTAATAATGTGTGTGTATTAATTGCACCCTGCACTTCATTGTTCCAATACAAATTGCATAACTCCACTTCTCAGTGAGTCTCTGTTGGAGGTGAGTCTGTCATTAATCTGTCATTAACAGATGAATAGTCATCTGAAGATCTTCAGAATCATATGCTCTACATACTGTTCAGAAAGCGCTGGCACTAGAATGAGGCAAACTAAGATCATTCTCTCAGTGGGCAAATGTGCAATAGTGGCAAATTGGCATCCTCTGGGCCCCTACTTGCTTGCCTCGTCATTTCCGGGCAAATTCCATTATCTCCATTCAGAGCAGCATATGGACAATAAAAACGACAGTACAGAAAAAGCCAACATTACTAAAACCAAGAATAAAGCAGAATAGGATGATGGAACTTGTATTTTAGGAACATCTGGAGGGTACCACATTGGATACCCTTACCCTATAGGGAAATATATGCTCTTTCCCCTTTATGGAGCAAATATATGAGTGTGGATTTGAACCCAAATTTCCCTTCTCATCAAACACTGTTAAACCACTACACCATGCAATGTTTCTTGTCAAGGTGAAGGGATGGTATAACTGGACCGTGCTACCCTTACTATTATTTATTAATTATAAGAAATGGAGTAGGAAAAAAGTCAGTGGCTGCATATGGACACAACACTAAGCCATGGTTTAGTTCTACATGAATGAGCCTAGTCTCCACCCCAGCTCATGCCCCGTGCTTCCCCTCTTCTCTTTCTGCACAGGTGAGAGAAGGAGTTGAGAGCGTTAGCTTATGTTTTGGTTAATTGCAGCTCTCTGTGTTATCCAAACTAGGGATCGTAGTTTTTAACACTAACTATGGTTGGCTCCCACACAAGTCACCTTCAAGCCATAGGTTATGAAGCTGGCTAGTTGAAACTAACCACAGTTAGTGTTACACTTCAACTCATGGTTTGGAAGACATGGGGAGGTATAGTTAATTCAAAGCAAAAACAAAAACTTTTGAAGCCCTGCCCTTTGACACACAGGAGAGGGATTGGGGAGTGTGCGAGCCTAGAAGAATAGGCTTGTTCACATAGCTCTGAACCTCCAGATGATGAAGGACTCCATTTGCCCCAGCCAGCATGGCCCTTTGCGAGTAAGGATGGGAGATGAGGTTAACAACACCTGGAAGGTCACACATTTCTCACCCATGCTCTAACCATGGGTGGGGAACCTGTGGCCCTCCAGCTATTGTTGAACTACAAATCCCATCATCCCTGATCATTGGCCATGCTGGCTAGGGCAAATGGGAGCTGAAGTCAGACAATATCTGGTAGGCCACAGGTTTACATCTCTGCTGTAAACCAAGGTTTAGTGTAGCCTTCCCCATATTTTGGACACTCCATCAGCCCCAATCCGCATGTGCTTGCACTCAGATCCTGCTTTTGAGCTTCCCTTAGGCATCTGGCTGGCCACTGTGAGAACATGATGCTGGACTAGATGGGCCAGTGGCCTGATCCAGCAGGACTCTTCTTGTGAAGGGTCCAGGTTGGGGAAGACTGTTTTAGTGATATGTCTAAACATGGCCACTTCATCTTTTAAGAATTTAAATATTTTGAACAGCCTGTCTTTAACTCTGTTAGCATATTTTTTGCCTGAAATTGTCCTGTGAATGGCCTGATTCAGAGTTATAAGCAGCCTGGTCCTGTGGGTGTTTATCTGGAGGTAAGTTAAGTTCAGAAGGGTGTATTCCCAAGTAGTGTGCAAAGGACAGCAATACAAATACATCATACTGTTTTAGATAAATCAGTCAGAAAAAGTGTGCTTGTGTATGGGGGGGGGTGGAGTTCCAAATTCACAGTTCCCTCTTCCACAGAAACCAAACGACTGACATAGAAATTCACTCTTCCTTTGGCGACACCTGCTGGTAGCAAATGGCATAAATGAGCCTCTTAACATGAATATGCAATTCCAAATTCCAGCTGTGGTGTTAGGGCTACTTCAAGCATTGCCTTTTAATAGGCAAGTGTAAACAACCTAAGAAAAGAACTTGAGATACTATCAGGGATGATGATTACAGGTACATACATTGGGGAGTCACTGCTGGGGAGGAGTGTAGAGAATCTTTTTTTCAAATCGCCTTCAGCTCTCTGAAAAAGAATAAAATAAATCTGCATTGTATCTGCATGTTTTTCCTCTCTGCACCTAATAGCAGCTATGGAGCTGGAGCAGGACTCCTATGATACGGAAGAAAAGCATTTGACACATCTCATTTCCCTGTACTGCAGCCCCAGTCCAAATGGGAACACTTCACAGCTGCTTTCAGATGCTTTCCAATAAAGGATCTCTCCTATAACATGGAGTTTGGCCCTTGTCTTTATTTGCTCTTTAAGATCGACCCTGCAAGCCTGTGCATGTGTGATCCAAAGTAAACTCCACTGAGTTTAATGGGACTTATTCCCAAGCAAGTGTTTGGGGGACTGTAGCCCTAATCTTTGTGAGGTTTCACAATCTGATCTGACAAACCAGTCAATCTGGCTTCTTAGATTTATGCACTGAATTAACTGCATTCCAGCACTGAAAGCTTCTTGATTAACTGGTTTGGTGGTTGGACTGGCCCTCTTTAATGCCATTGAAGTCTCCCCCTAAACAAACTACAGTTGTATGCATATTCTGAGTTTGGTGAAACAGACCTTTGTCCGCTAGGAATTTGAGGAAGATCAAGTTGCTGTCAACAAGCTGTCAACAGCTGTCCCATTATTTAAATCTCTGGCCTTTTTGTTACACGTTTCTTCATGATTTGTTTGAATTGTTAATGCCTTTAACTCAAAAGAATCACTGGTCTGATGTTTCGAAACTCTGTATGGCAAGGAAGTTGCTCTGAATCCTGTTCCCAAAAGCTCTTCCCACTATGGGGTTTCTGGGGTGGAGGGAGGGGAAGAATGGCATGAAGAAAGGGTTAAGTGTCTCATCTCCTCCAGTACATGCCTGCTGGAAAACTGAAAAAGAACAAGAACTTTCAGGCTATCATATGGCACCCTGAAATATCACTTCATGTTTGTGCACGCCTCTTCCCAGATATGTCTAACTGGACCCTCATATCTTTATATCTTTGGGTGCCTCTGCCAAGCAAGGTCCAGCCAATGGCTGCCTGTGAAAGGGCCTTCTCAGTGGTGGTGCAGAATGCTCTTCACAGGCAGGCCCACCTTGCACCTATTTGGATGACCTTTTGGCATTAGGGCAGACCTTGGATTTAAAAGGCCTTTTGTTTTCCCAGACCTTTTAAGTCTTCCTGTGCCTACTAATATTGTCCTAGCTCTGTGGTTCTGATTCTCTGGTCTTTGTTTTGGTATAAGTGGGAATGCCTTGTAGCACTTCTGTTGTTATAATTTGTTTTGAAACCAAGCATGTTCATTCATAAAATCATGTAACTGGAACACCTATGTTTAATCTTTCTTTCCTCCCATTAGGGAGAACCAGGAGCAAGAGGACCTCCCGGGCCTCCCGGGCAAAGGGGAATAGGAATACCTGGGCCAAAGGTTAGCAAGAATCTCTGAACATTCATACAGATATGTATTTCAGATCGCCATAACATTTTAAAATTCAGATCAGCTAGCTGAGCAGTCTCCTCCATAGTCTGTAATAGGGCCCTCCAGAAGTTGAGCTCCAAGTGTCTTTCCTTGGAGCTGGATGTTCCTGCCCCTTATTTATTTACCATTTATTTAAATAAGATTAGTTAGCTGCATTTCTGGGAAAGCCTTATAGCCAACTAAATATTATAACGCCTTTTTTGCCTGTTTTCATTTTAACTGACTTGTAGATGCCTTTGAAAAGAAATGCTTTCTTTTTAATATAATATCGAGTTCAGTGGCCAGAGTTGTCAGATGCAATGCACCCAGAAAGAGAATACTGCTGATCCTGCAGTGTACATAAACTGGTTCTCAGTAATGGGGACTGATTGGTGCATTCCAGCAGCCAAGCTTTTTTTAGCCTGAGACTGTGGGTGTATGGATGCTTAGTTTATAAACAGGGGTGTAGTCGTCCTTAGTCTTGGGGGGCCCTAGACCCCTTACTTTTTTGGGAGCAAGATCCCAGCAGGCTCCCTATGTCTCCAGCATCCTGTGAGCCAATCAGCATGAAAGGGGAGTGTGTTAGCCACTGAGAAGAGTCTTCTAACATGCTTCCTTGTCGTCTCCTGGTGACTGGAGCCCATCAGAGTGAAAGACTCTTCTCAATAGCTAATACTCTCCCCTTTCACTCTGATTGGCTTCCAGGGATGTCTGTTGTTGTGGGAGAAAGGCATTAACAAGGATTTTATCGTCAATCCAGCAGTAAAAGAAAAAAAGGGGGAAGGGGTGGCTGTGTCTATCATGAAAGGGGGAAGGCATGTTGTGGGAGAAGGCATTAACAAGGATCTTACTTCAACCCAGTAGCAAAGGGGGGAGGGGCCATGGATGTGACTAACATCAGGGGACCCTGCACTTCTGAATTTGCCACCACACTACTGTTTATAAAGCAAAAGTTAAATTCTTGTACATCAGTATGTTAGGGAGAAGGGTGTTGAGAGCTGTTTTTCAACAAAATGTAAACTGGTCAAGGACAAAGATGACGGGAAATAAGCTGGGTGGCTCATCAGTTTTTTATTTCTCAGAGTTTGCCTTCCCGGCCCTTGCCTCTTATTTTACCAGCTTCTTGTTTTCCAGAAGTGGAGGGGATGGATCGTAGCCAGGGCCGGTGCCAAAGGACGGCCAGGTCGGGCCCTGGCTGAGGGCCCCGTGGCCCACAGGGACCCCTGAAGGGCCTCTCATTAGGGTAGGGGAGTAGCGCTCCCCTTCTGCTATCCACAGCAGACTCCCTGCCGCGGATTGCAGGAAGGGAGCTTTCAGACTGCCTGCCCGTTCTCTCGTTCCACCTACCTGTCTCTCCTGTCTTTTGAGGCTGTGTGCTCTGAGTGCGCAGGGTTACCATCAACCAAGATGGCGATGGAGGCTTTTTAAGGGGCTGATGCTCCTACCACCATCTTGGTTGATGGCAGGAATGTGCGTGCGCATGTGCATAGTGTACCACGCATGCATGTCATCAAACAAGATGGTAGTGGGGACATCAGCCCCTTAGAGAAGCCTCCGCTGCCATCTTGGTTGATGGCTGCCCTGTGCATGTAGCACTCACAGCAACAGAAGACAAGAGAGAGGTAGGTGAAACAGGCAGGAGGTGCACACCTGGGGCAAGCTGGTGCCCAGGGGCCCAGTCATGCCTGGCGTTGGCCCTGATCATAGCCCTAGTTTTTAGAGAAAAGGGGGAGGAGGGAAGTGTCATTCTGAATTCTCTTGCATCATGTTTTCAAAATGGACTTTCCCCACTACAACCTTGTGTTTACATTAACCAAGGCCAACGATAAATGTATAACCCCAGCCAACAAAGTAGAACCATTTCAGTTTCACAGCCTGAGCAGTTGGATTAAAGAACTAAACATCCACCAGTATATTACTCCCTCTTCTTCTGCTGCTGCTGCTCTAAACAACGTCTCACTGCAGAGTGCAGTTATCTTATTCCTTACTAGAGAGAGAGGTGACTTTGTGATACAAGAACCTTGATCTGAGTATCCCTTTTTACTCCTTGGCTGTGGCAGCTCTGAAAAACTCACACATCTTATAACCCATATTTCTGGGATCCCCAGTGTGGCATCACAATACACCTTCTTGGTGACCACCAAGGCCCCCTTGCCCTTCAATTTTTAATTTTATTATCATTATTATTATTATTGGTTGAGGGTTGCCTGGGGTGTATGTGTTGAAGTATGCATTTTGCCTGTGGTTTGGGGAAAGTTCTGAGCATCAAAAAAAATTTCTTCTTCTGTAAAATGGGTGCTTTGTGGTGCCCACAACAGTTTCTTAGACTTCCAAATGTGCCCACAGGCCCAAAAAGATTGAGGATAAAAAAACAGAACCTCTGTACTTTGGTTTGTGGCAGTTTACATAATTAAAATTTTAATCATTTTATACAGCATTTAAGGGCAAAATGGAGAGACAGGTTTGGACATATCGCTATAATTTCTGGGTTGTGATCCAAAAACCTGCCTAGGGCACACCCAAGGACTTAAACACAAAAGATTTTGGTTTGAAATGCACACACATTTTTTCTTTGTGTAACAGGCACTCCACAGCAGTGCCCTGTAAGAATCAGTTTTTGAAACCCCACTCAGTTTTGAAAGCAGTTTGCCAAGTTGATCTGGGAGATTGCTGTTTGAGAAATAAGGAACGAATCATTCAGGCCTTTGAATTCTTCACATATACTAGTGTTGCAATACAGTCTTATATCTACTTACCTGGGAGTGAGCTCCAGTGACCTCAATAAGACTTACTTTTGAGTCAGGATGGAGGAGAAATTTGATTTTGTTTGTATTTTAATGAGAAACTACCTAATCCACACTTCTCGGACCAATACGGAAACCAGCTATTCTTCGAAATTTGTACTTCTCTGAATTTTTAAGTGCAGTCCAACCAACCAATATGTAGAAACGTACATATACTATGAGGAAGTGTGCATAAAAATGCATATATTAGTGAAAATGACATACAAAATGCATTATAGTATTTATTTATTATTTGATTTATATCCTGCCCTTCCTCTCAGCAGGAGCCCAGGGCGGCAGTAGTAGGGAAAACCGCTTGCAGAAATGTGTATATTAGTCCAGACTGCATCCAAAAAGTGTTTATTAGGAGAAATTGCACTGAAATGCTGATGAATTTGCATGAAGATTTTTTTTTTAAAAGTGGTAATTGTGGAAATGTGGAGAACTGAAGAGTGGTAAAATGAGAAAGTGCAAGAAACCAGAATGGACAGGTTTGCCCACCCCTCTACAATGCATGTATAGGATTGCATTGTTAAGTACCCAAAGCTTATGTTTGTAATGTCTTTCAAACCATTCAGCATTTAAAAGGCCTCAGCAAGGATCAAGCTCCAGGCAGAAAAAGCAGAGGTGGAACCAACTCCCTACCAGCCTTTCCTGAACTTTGGACCCCCAGATGTTGCTGGACTACAAATCCCATCAGCCCCAGCCAGCATGGCCAATGGTCAGAAATAATAGGAACTGTAGTCCAGCAACATCTGGGGACCCAAGGGTTGGAAAAGACTGTAAATACATTTCTGGCTTCTTCCTGGAGATGTCTTAAACTACTTTGCCTCTCTTTCTCTTTTTTAATCTGTGCTATTTTCATTTCATTTCATTTTTTTAATAGGGCGTTATAGGGCAAAAAGGTCTTCCAGGTCCACAGGGTCCTCCCGGAGATAGTATACAAGGAAGTAAGGTAAGACTGTGAATGCTGACAAAAGCTTTTGATAATGACTCCCCATGCTCCCCCTTCATTATGCAATTGTTTCACGTAATAATTTTGTTCATGCTTATGGGGAGGGGAACCTCTGAATTAAAAAAAAAACCCATTCACTTGGTGGAGCTGGGTTGACAGATCTCAAACCTATTTTAATTGTATGGGAAATGTAGTATTTATACCCTGCCTTTCCTCAAGAAGCTCAAGGTGGCACACACATTCATCTCACCATTCTATCCCCACCAAAAACACTGCAGGGTAGATCATTATTTATTATTTATTTATTATTTCAATTTATATACCGCCCTTAGCAGAATAGCTCTCAGGACGGTGAACAAACAAGGTAAAATACAATATATCATGGTAAAAAATCACAAAAACATGTACAAACAAACAACAGAAAGCACAACAAAAACAAATACAACACAAATTAAGAAGGATACATATTAAAAATAGAAAGATTAAGAAAATTAAAAGATTAAAATGCCTGGGAGCATAAAAAGGTCTTTACCTGGCGCCGGAAAAATAGAAGTGTAGGCGCCAGGCGTACCTCTTCGGGGAGGCTGTTCCACAACTCAGGGTCCACCACAGAAAAGGCCCTAGATCTAGTAACCACCCTCCGGGCTTCCCGATGAGTTGGTACCCGGAGGAGGGCCTTAGATTCTGAACGAAGTGAATGGGTAGGTTCATAGCGAGAGAGGCGTTCCACAAGGTATTGAGGTCCCACGCCGTGTAAGGCTTTATAGGTCAAAACCAGCACCTTGAATCTCGCCCGGAAGCAAATAGGGAGCCAGTGCAGACGCGCCAGAATAGGTGTTATATGCGAAGACCGACTGGTCCTCGTCAATAGTCTGGCAGCCGCGTTCTGCACCAGCTGAAGCTTCCGAACTGTCTTCAAGGGCAGCCCTACGTAGAGCGCATTACAGTAATCCAATCTTGAAGTTACCAGAGCATGAACAACGGAGGCGAGGTCGTCCCTGTCCAGATAGGGGCGTAGTTGGGCTACCAGACGAAGATGGTAAAATGCATTCCGTGCCACCGAGTCCACTTGGGCCTCGAGAGACAAGGAAGAATCGAAAAGAACCCCCAAACTACGTACCTGTTCTTTCAGGGGGAGTGTAACCCCATCCAGAACAGGGTGAACATCCACCATCTGAGCAGGGAAGGCGTTCACCAGCAGTGTCTCGGTCTTGTCTGGATTGAGTCTCAGTTTATTAGCTCTCATCCAGTCCATTATCGCGGTCAGGCAACGGTTCAGCACATCAACAGACTCACCTGAGAAGATGAAAAGGAGAAATAGAGCTGCGTGTCATCAGCATATTGATGGCAACGCACTCCAAAACTCCTGATGACCGCACCCAGCGGCTGCATGTAGATGTTGAAAAGCATGGGGGACAAGACCGACCCCTGAGGGACTCCACAATGGAGAGTCCATGGTGTCGAGTGATGTTCCCCAAGCACTACCTTCTGGTGACGGTCCGCGAAGTAGGAGCGGAACCACTGCCAGGCAGTGCCCCCGACACCCAACTCCGCGAGTCTCCCCAGAAGGATACCATGGTCGATGGTATCAAACACCGCTGAGAGATCAAGGAGAATCAACAGAGTCACACTCCCCCTGTCCGTCTCCCGACAAAGGTCATCATACAGGGCGACCAAGGCTGTTTCGGTGCCAAAACTGGGCCTAAAACCGGATTGAAACGGATCTAGATAATCGGTTTCATCCAAGAGCGCCTGGAGCTGGCCGGCAACCACCCGTTCCAAAACCTTGCCCAAAAAAGGGACATTCGCCACCGGTCTATAGTTGTTCAAGTTATCTGGGTCCAAGGAGGGTTTCTTTAAAAGAGGTCTCACTACTGCATCCTTGAGGCTACCAGGGACTACTCCCTCCCTCGAGGCATTAACCACTTCCTTGGCCCAACCGGTGGTCCCAGCCCTGCTAGCTTTCACTAGCCAAGATGGGCAAGGATCCAGAACAGACGTGGTTGCCCGAACCATTCCAAGCACCTTGTCCACTTCCTCGAGCTGCACCAACTGAAACTCATCCAATAATGAAGGACAAGGCCGTGCTCCGGACACTTCAATGGATTCATCTGTCGCAACATCAGAGTCAAGATCCCTGCGGATACATGCGATCTTATCTTGAAAGTGTCCAGCAATTTTGTTGCAGCAGGCTTCCGATGTTTCCGTAGTATCGTGGGGGCCAGAGTGTAAGAGCCCACGCACGACTTTAAAAAGCTCCGCTGGGCGGCATAGGGATGATCTAATAGAGGCAGCAAAATAAAGCTTCTTTGCTGTCCTTACCGCTTTTGTATACAACTTATTGGTGGCACTTACCAAGGCATGATTGTATCCACTGGGAGTTTTCCTCCATCTGCACTCCAGCCTCCTCCTCTCATGTTTCATCGCTCTCAGCTCCGGGGTATACCACGGAGCTGTATGAGCTCTACAGCGGAGGGGGCGCGCGGGAGCGATCGTGTCAATAGCCCGGGTCATTTCTGTATTCCACAGTGCGACCAGGGCCTCGACAGGAGCACCAGTCCTATCAGCCGGAAAATCTCCCAGAGCCCTCTGAAAACCTGCGGGATCCATCCGGCTCCGGGAGCGGATCAACTTAATAGATCCTCCACCTTTGCAGAGGGAAAGAGCCGCTGTAAGTCTGAATCTCAGCAAGCGGTGATCTGTCCATGACAATGGGGTAGATGAAAAACACCCCACCGCCAGATCACCATCTCCATGTCCAGTGGCGAAGATCAAATCAAGTGTATGTCCCGACACATGCGTTGGGCCGGTAGAAAATTGAGACAACCCCATTGTTGTCATGGAGGCAATGAAGTCCTGAGCTGCGCCAGATAAGACAGCCTCGGCATGGACGTTGAAATCCCCCAGTACCAAAAGTCTAGGGGATCTCAACAGCACCTCCGAGACTATCTCCGTCAGCTCAGCTAAGGAAGCTGTTGGGCAGCAAGGTGGACGGTACACCAACAGTATTCCTAGTCTGTCTCCCTGGCCCAATACAAGGTGGAGACATTCCAGACCAGTCGCCGTCTGGACAGGGTGCTTGGTGAGAGGGAAAGAACTCCTATAGACCACAGCGACCCCCCCTCCCCGGCCCTCAGATCTACCACAGTGCTGAACCAAATACCCGGGTGGACAAAGCTGGGAAAGAGCAACTCCTCCCTGATCAGCCACCCATTATGTTGAATGCTAGTGACTACCCCAAGGTCATGGCTGTCAGTAAGCTTCATGGCGGAGTGGATTTTGAACCTGCTGCTCCTCAGTCCTAATCCAATACTCCAACTACCACATCACGTTTCCTTTCAGTGGCAAAAAATGTAGAAGAAGGGAAGCTCACTTTGCCTTCAGGGATGGATCCCTACTCCTCGTTAGGAAACTTGGGTTCTCTTGGCAAAGCTGAACTTAAATGTGCCATGCCTAGCTGCTGATTGTTAGGAGAGTTTGCCAGAGCAGATAAGAGGTGTTTTCTGGACACTGTCTGGTGCCTCCATGATGTCAAGAAGAACTTCCACTGGTGTTCTTTAAGCAGGACTGGGTTTCATTTAAGACACTGATCTCTAAACTGTGTTCCAGAAGCAGCTTACTCAGTGGGGTGAAGCCACAATGTTAGTTCCCTGGCAATGGCGTGGCGGCTGCTTACCAGGAGGGAGGTGCAAGGTGGTGGGGAGATTGCCATGGTTCCAGCACACCAATAGATCCAGTTCTGTGCTCCCACCTGTGCATCTCCACTGCGCTGACCTGCCCACAGCCTCACTTCTCCCTGTAAGCACCAGTCACAGGATGAGCATTTTGAAGATTTTGATCACGCAAACTCTCTTGGTGGAGCTTTGCTTAGAAAGGTGATCTATAAATATTTTAAATGCTTTTTCACATTTATGAAGCCAAAGGAAATGCTCTAACAGATGTCCCACGGCTACAAAAATATTAGGCCATACATGATCTTTCTTCGGACAGTTGAAAACAACAAAGTATTTGAGCTACCCCCCACCCTACATACCTTTTATCATTTGGCACAAAGCAGAAACTTTCATTGGCGGTTAACCTTTATTTCTCTGCTAGATTTATCTTAAAACATTTGCTGCTAAAATCATGGCCGTAGTTTCTCAACCAGGCTCCAGCCCCCTTGGAGTGAAAAGATCAGGCTTCTTAAACTCTACCTTGGTCAAAGACAGAAATTTATTATGGAAGGAATGATGAACTGTGAATGTACTATCCACCGTGCCCACCCCTCCGACCCTGAAGTGAAACACTATGTGCTCCAGCAGTTTAGAAGGCCATCACGTTATGTCATGACCTAACACAGTGACAATTTTTTTTAACTAGAATCTCAGTTTTACCCTTTAGAACCCAGTAGTTTCACCTTCTACTCTACAGCAATTGGCTCAGTTTCTGTAGTAATTGGAATTGCCATCAGATGAATTATTATTTCTGATATTCTCTACCTTTGCGGAAAGAATGTTGGAAGTAGCAACTGTCTGTGCGTGGTTTCTGATTCGTTCTTTTTTTCTGTTTGGTTTGGTAAAATTCGCTTTGAAATCATGGATAGTGTGAGTGATACTTTTATCTATCTACTTTCTATGTGAGCAAATATGTATTCCCTTTCACTGATGTCAATGAGGTGTTGATTGTAACTGACAGACTGAAAGCAGCAGAGCAGAATGAGGTATTGTGAGCAGCAGGGGGGAATACACTGGCTTGATTATCTGCCTTAATCTACAGTGCACTTGAAAAGCAATGTCAGGCATTCATTACAGAGTTCAGAATAAACACTGATACCAGTGGAGACACATGAATAAATAGTGATTATAATATTGATAATTCTTTGCAAAGCAAAAAAATAAAATATCGGAGATTAGAAAAATGAAAAGATATCGGAGGAAAAAGGAATAGGATGGTTAACGACACCAGGGGGCTACACTTAAAAATGAAAAGTAAAAAAGGGGAGGATTTCATCTCTACTACTCTATGTGCCCATGTTTGGTAGTCTGCTAGAAAACACTTTCCCATTTGTATAAACCTCAATGAGGGCACAGAGCATGGCCTGTGAGGGGTGTGATCTGGGGATAGTCTTGAGCGTTGAAGGTTGCTTCCCCACCCTCCCTTGAGGACAATTCAGAGTTTAGAAAGCAAGTGTGTTGTCACCTGTAAAAATGACCTCACTCCTTATTAGGTGCGCCTGGCGCCAACGTTACTATCTTTTCGGCGCCAGGTGAAAACCTTTTTATTCTCCCAGGCATTTTAAAGTGTATTTTAAAGTGTATTTTAAACAGCATTTCCGTATTTTGGATGTTGTTTGGTTCGTTATTGTTTATTTGTTTTGTTTTTGATTTATTGTATTTATTGTATTTATATATTGTGCTTGTTTTTATCTTTTTGTACACCGCCCAGAGAGCCTTTGGGCTTAGGGCGGTATATAAATTAAACTAAATAAACTAAATAAATAAAAATAAATATTAGGTCAAATAGTTGTCTGGATTGTGGCAGTTCTTGTGCTCATAAAGTTCCAGGGCTCAGTTAAGCTGTCTCCCAATAGGAACATCTGTGTATTTGATCTCTGGGCCATGTAAGTAAACCTTGCTGTTGGCAAATATTTTTGACCACTTAAGTTCACGGGCTGAGCCATGGAAATGTTTTTGGGCTACATTTAATGTAATGGTTCCATATGGAAGTGACAGTAAAGCTGCTCTGTTAAAAGGGCCTAAATGGCTCATTCAACATCTGTCACTCTGGTGGAGGCATTCAAGAGGCAGCTGGACAGCCATCTGTTGGGTATGCTTTAACTTGCATTCCTGCATTGAGCAGAGGGTTGGACTTGGTGACCTTATAGGCCCCTTCAAACTCGACTATTCTACGATTCTATTAATTTTCTGCATGTGCCTTTTCTGCATGGTTAATACGTGTGCAGGCAGGTATATCAAAATAAAATCCTAGCAGACATAATTTAATCTGTTCTGTATTCAAATAGAACATGATCTAAATAACCAAAGAACAGTCTCTTGTGTGTGGCTGCTGCATGTTATGGTGCAAGGCACCTTTTTAGAAAGCTTAATTTTAAGTAACTCTCTCTGTTATTTTCAGGGAGATCAAGGGGTTCAAGGCTTACCAGGACCAAAAGGCTCCATGGGGATAGGACTACCCGGTCCTAAGGTAAGAAGGCTGCCCATCCATAATCAGCAGTGTGGTGTAGTGGTTAAGGTGTTGGACTACGATCTGGGAGACCAGGGTTCAAATCCTCACCTAGCCATGAAGCTCACTGGGTGACCTTGGGCCAGTCACTGCTTCTAAGCCTCTGAATAATGCTTACCAGGAAAACCCTATTCATAGGGTCGCCATAAGTCGGGATCGACTTGAAGGCAGTCCATTTTACTATGGGATGGGGTGGAGCCGCAAAGATGCCCTCCCAACACCGGTGTCACTGCAGCTTATCTGGATGGGGCAGGGCAGCAGAGAGGTTGGGGCTCTGCAGCTGCTCCCATCAATGTGCCCACATAGTCCTGACCTCCCTGCTGTGCTTCAGCCTGATCAAGGTAAGCTGTTGGGAGGGTGATACTCCACCCACGCCCACACGGCCCACTGTTGTCTACAATACAAAACGTTCATTTTACTTTTTCATTGTATACATTATTTAAGGTGCCTTGGCCTTACACTCTTCCAAAGATCCTGCAGAATCAGACTTCAGAATGTTCACTGAAAGATTACAATTTCATATTTAGAAAAGGGCAAGCCCAATACAGATCTATCCAGCAGAGGATAATGGAGTAGCGCCATTCACCTAACCTCTGGTTGGTTGCGTTGTTGCCACTTACTGGGAGGCAGAGAGGGAGGGGAGAGGTATTGGTGTAGTGCAAATGCACCAGCCAGAGTGCCAGACTGGCACTGCACCAACATTCCTGCTGCCTCCTCTCTGTCCCTCTTTCTAGTAGCAGCACTGTGCCCAGCTGGAGGTGCGTGGTGCTGCCCCACCGTGCTGTCCACTACTGGAGCGATGCCTTTCTGCAATTCTCATTGTGGACAAACTTTAAAACCATTTACCATTTAGGGAGATTCTTCTCCCATCACCCCCTCCCCCCCCAATCAAAAATCAAACACAGTAATCCAGGTTTCCTGTAGGTAATCATATTTTATTTCTTGAGAAAATCAGAAAAGGTCTTTCTGGAGCAATGGGTGGTCCCTAACCAGCAATATTCCAAGAGAAGATTCCTAGACTACTACTGCTTGTCACCTTCTGGATGGGTGACAGAGAGACTGAAAATTCTGCACAATCAACTTCAGATTGTACAAGTATCACCAAACCACTTCCGAATTACAAAGCTGCTTTGGGTTGATTTTATGCATTCTAAACATATTTGCTCCTTCCCTGGCATCTCCAAGGTGGGGCAGAGAGAGACCTCTGTATAGCCACTGCCAGTCAGTGCTGACAGTACTGAGCTAAATGGACCACTGATCTGACTTGGTGTAAAGCAGCTTCCTATGTTTGTATGTACCTCTTTGTTAACCTGGGACAGCACTGTATTCGGTGAGGAAGAAAGTAAATTGGGCTCATTCTTAGATACCAGAGAGTCATTTTATTATAATCAATGCAATATGAACTTGTATCCAATGTTAGTCATACTCAGAGTAGACCAATATAAATTAATGGGAGAGTGTTAGCTACTGACAAGAGTCTCCTCAGTGGTTGACTCACCTTCTTTTACTCTGATTGGCTCCAATCAGAAGGAAAAGACAAGGAAGCATGTCAGAAGACTCTTCTCAGTGGCTAACAGACTCCCCTCTCATGCTGATTAACTCATAGGATGCTGGAGGCATAGGGACCCAGTTCTTCCAACAAATTAGGGGTCTAAGACCCCCTGAGATCCTGGATTAGTACACCCCTAAATAAGCCAAATCTTTGTGGAGTTTTGTTTTTATTTTCTCTTATTGGTTTATCTAGATAGAATTTAGTTAACGTAATTCCAGAAGGAGGAAACCTTTTTGCCTTGCTGGCCAGATCTTCATTCCTCTCCCCTCACCCCATGGGCCAACTTTAACAGGTGGGTGGGACCATCTTCCTGCCAATCATTTGATGTCATGATGATGTCAGGTGACTGATCAGTGGGTGATCCCACTCACCTGCCAAAGTTGACCTATGGGTGCTGGGGAAGGGTCTGCAGTGCAGGACCAGCAGGACTGAACCAGCTCACTAGCTGATGAGCGGAGGGCTCAGTCCCGCTGGCTGCAGAAGTCTGCTTTGCCAGCTTTGTTCACAACTAAACTGAATGGTAAGCGTTCAAACAATGGGGCTCCTTTGGGAGGAAGGGTGGGATAGAGATGTAATAAATAAATAACAACACAAGACATATTTTTTAAGTTATTTACCTATGCAAACAATAACCATGTTTTATCTTACTATCAGGGAGATTATGGAGGGAAAGGAGACCAGGGAAAGAGAGGCATCAAAGGAGAGATTGGAGAACCTGGACCTGCCGGAGCAAGGGTAAAACTTATATATATATATAAATATAAATAAATAAAGCTTTATTTATTCTTGCATGCCAAAACATAGCACTAATAATATATTAATAATACATATCATCATATAGCCCAATGTTATTATATTACATTTCTGAATCTGTTTTGTTGTCAGATTTTGTATATTTTTATTTTTTTCTCTGGTCGATTGATTTATTGATTGATACAACTGACTGATAAACTGATTGATTGATGCAACTTTCTAGGGTTTTTCGGGACTCAAAGGTGAACCTGGGCTTACTGTGAGTACATCGCTATATGGTAATTTAATAACAAAAATGTGACCTCTAGTAAAACTGCATCTGGTGCTTTTAAGGTTAGCCATAGGGAACCTGTGGCCAGCCAAACATTCTTGGATTACAGTTGGGAATGAATGAATCAGTCATTTCCAAGTCCTGCTTGGGGGCTTCTCATGGAAGCATCTGGTTGGCCAGGATGAGAACAGAATGCTGGACTAGGTGGACCTTTGGCCAGAACCAGCAGGGTTCTTCTGTTCTTATCTGTCAATTTATTTATTTTTTATTTATTTTAATTTGATTTATATCCCACCCTTACTCCCAGCAATGATCATTTATAAGTCTGTTCCATCCTGTTTCCACAAATAATTGCGACAAAAAATCCATTTTATGTATTTAAAATAAATATTTTATTGGAAAAAGTGCAGGTAAATATTATTTTACACCAATGTATGCACTTCTAAATTTACCCTAAATTACTTTTTAATTTTTGCATGTTAGTCCGTTGTTTGAGTCAAAACTGTGTGACAGAATTCAGAGAAGTCCGAAATCCAAAGGATAATCATATTCCTATCTTTGCCTTAGTCCGGGATGTTCAAATTAAGTCAATTTGTTTTAAAAATGTGGACCAAATGAAATTCTTCTCTGTCCCTAACTACAGCTCCTGTCAGCCTTCACCATTGGCCATGTTGGCTGAGGCTTATGGGAGTTGTAGTTAACAATATCTAGAGGGCCCTCGTTTTACCACCTGATCTAGGTATTACTCAGAATGCATTTAGATGGGGAAGTGGAAGTTTGCCTGCTGGGCCTATATCTATTCAATTTGCTAGTCTGGTGTCATTTCTGAAAGAGCCTGCGTGCATACAAACTGTATGTGCAGCAGGAGAATCTGCCTATTTAAAGGTAATCTCTTTCAGATAATATGTCAAACACATGCACGGAGTAGGCATCTATGAAGGCATCAATTTCTGTTCTGCCCCATGTTCATTGTATGCAGTGCTGTCAGGGCCAGTGCTAGGTATAACTGGGCCCTTGGACACCAGCCTGCCCTGGGCCTGTGGCACTGTAGCCCAACCCCCCCATACAGGCTGTGCAGGGCTAATAAGCCTGCCCGTGCATCCCACCCATCTCTTGCATCCCTGTGAATGACGTGCATGCTGTGCGTGCATGCCTGCCATCAACCAAGATGGCAGGGGCGACTTCAGCCCCTTAGGGAAGCCTCTGCTGCCATCTTGGTTGATGGCAGGCAGGTGTGCACTGCATGCATGCCTGCAATCAACCAAGATGACAGGAGACGTCGGCACCTTAGGGAAGCCGCCACTGCCCTTTTGGTTGATGGCAGGCATGCACGCATAGTGTGCATGTTATTCATAGGGATGGGAGAGGTAGGTGGGGTATGCGGAGAATGCGTGTGGGCTTATTGAAGCCTGGGAGCTCCCTCTCTGCGATCAGTGGCAGGGTTGGGAGCTGACACTGATGCAGATTGCAGAATGGGAGTGCTAGCCTCCCACACTAAGGAGGGGCCCTTCAGGAGCCCTCAGCCAGGACCTGCCCTGCCCGCCCTTTGGTGCTGGCACCAAGTGCTGTTTCTGTTCAACTGCAATTCAACTTCCAACAAAAACTACATTATTCATCTCTTTGTCTACTGTGGCAGAATTTTACACAATTAATTACACACCATTCATTTCAATACAAAGAAACATAATGCAAAAGCAGGGGGGGTCAATTATGTATCATTTGCATATTGAAAACAACAGTAAATACTGATTATATTTGCTGGACTGTTTTCTGGTCCAGACTTGGGATGAATAGGTGAACCTCAGCAATGACTGTGCGCGTTTCTGCTGGAGTTCTCTGACAACCCTAGTAGTGAGTGAGGGCAGAGGTGCAAATAGACATGATTCTGCTTCCACTTCTATACAAGTTCAGAGAACCATCTGAATAGAGTTGTATGTGTTTTAAACAATTATATTTTAGGCAGTGATACATAACTGAAAACCACCACCCCTACACACACTGTATTTCCGAATCTGAAAACCCAACTGAAGTAGCTACTCTCTTTCAGAAAGAAGAAGTAATCAGACTCATAATGGAGATATGTGGTAAGATCTACCTGAAGGAAATAATTTCATTTAATGAGTTGTGTTCCCTGAAAGTATTCAGAATTGACCTTAGAAGTGTGTACATTTATTGGACGAGGTCCAAAGAACCATAAGTGGAAGAAAATAGTTTCAAGGACTGTTTCACAAATGCTTGCCCAATTTGGTGCAGTGTTATAACAGGTAGATTCTATTGCAGTTCTCATACCTGCATTATATCTTGCACAAGCAGAAGAACATCTTTGAAATAATACTACTATTTTGACAGAATGTACTAGTGCAAGATTGTAAAACAGCCCTTCATGAACAGGAGGCACTTTCTGCACGCAGAAGGGCACCTTTGGATCCAACACCATGGGTTGTATTCCACTAACTTTTATTCAGAATAAACCCATTGAAATTAATAGCCATGACTGACTTAAGGCCATTAGAGCTGGGATCCAAGGAGCCACATGTCCACCATGTGGGTGGGTGTTCAGCCTCTTTTTCAATCAGCTGTCCACATGCAACTATCTTGTTCTGTGATGCATCTGGGATTGTCCCCAGCAGGGAAAGTAAGCAAGCCTTTCTCATGCACCTAGGGAGAAGGACCACTTTGTGTGCACGTCTGGGCATTTTTGGATCCCAGTCTGCGACGATTGGGAAATAATTTAATATATATTGTACAACTTGTTTATGTTATTGTAAACCTGTCTCATTATTTATTTCAGGCTGTGGGATTAAGTGCAAAGAAAATCCTTTGGAGCTAGTATTTGTGATTGACAGCTCTGAAAGTGTTGGGCCTGAAAACTTCGATAGGATCAAAAGGTTTGTAAAAACGGTGACTGACGCAGTCACAGTCAACCAAGCTACGGCCCGTGTCGGCATTATCAACTTTAGCCACAAAGTCGAAGTGGTGTCCACATTGCTGCAATTTCCTAACAAAGAGAGCCTGAAAAGTGCAGTAGATGCAATGCAATACCTTGGGGAAGGCACATTCACTGCTACAGCTATCAGCAAAGCCATTGATATATTCCAGTTTGCCCGACAAGGGGTGAGAAAGGTGGCTATTGTAATAACGGATGGGCAAGCAGATCGCCGTGATTCAAATTCATTGGATGTTGTAGTGAAGGATGCCCATGCCCTCAACATAGAAATCTTCGTCATTGGGGTGGTTCAGAAGAGTGATCCCAATTTTGAAAGTTTTCGGAAAGAAATGGACCTCATTGCTTCAGACCCAGACCTCGAGCATGTCTACCAGATAGACGATTTCATGACCCTGCAAGGTAAGAGTAAGCTACCTCTCTAAAAGATAATTTTCTGGAATATTTGTATTGCATACATTATAATTGCAATACTAATTGCTATAAATAGTAACTTGAACTTTTGTATGATGCTAAAATATAAAAAGAAATAGCAGCAATATTCGTTTTCAGTGTGTGCGTGCGCAGGTGCATATATATCAAACGATATCACGCAGTGTCACATGAGGTGGAGCGGCAAGCGAGGCATGAGGATGGCTGGCAGGGGAGTGGGCAACTGAGTGAGCGGGGCTGCCGAGGGAAGGTGAGTTGGGTGCATGTGGAGTGAGAAGGCAAGTAGCTGGGGGGGAAGTGGGGGTGGCAGCCTGGGCGAGATGCAGGTAAATGCCTTAGATGGAAAGGCAATCCAGGTGTGCTGTGTGGAGCTGTGCAGTGTCAAGGGGGAAGCTGCAGTGTGGGGCAAGTGACACAGCACAGGAACAGGCTAGGAACGTTAGCAGGTGCATAGCGGCCATTGTGCCCCAATACCATGAGGCACTGGGGGGAATTGTGAGGAAGGGTTGGTGAGGGGAGTGGGATGCCCGGGGGGCATTTGTGAGTGTGTGTGAGTCCCTTTGTGTGTGTTTGGGGTACCAGTTGTGTGTGTGTGTTTGGGGGTGCCTGTGTGTGTATGTGTGTGTTTGGGGGTGGGAAGTGAAGCGAGCAATGGGACAGAACACCCCTAGAGTGTGTGTGTGTGTGTATGTATAAATATAGAATAACCATAAAGTTATGGAAGCTTTTCTGATACATTGCTTAACTGTCGCTTTTGCTGGCTGCCTTGTCGTAATGTTTGCCTGTAAAATAATTTTCATAAAAATGATAGTTTTTATAAAAGATCTTTCAACAAGCAGAGACATAGAATAAAGAAACTAATCATTTGGGATGTGCAGCCCAGTGCTGTGCATGCTTACTTGGAAGCAAGTCCTGTCGACTTCGATGGCGCTTCATCCCAAGTAAGCAGTTACGGGATTGCAGCTATGCAAGCTGTGCAGAGTTAGATATGACTAAGCCCATTGAAATCAATGGCACACATGCACATCTAGTTCTGTATAGCATCAGACTATTGGCCCTTTGACAACAGGAAGGCTTTGTGTCATTTGCACCTCAGCTTTGATTTCTGAAATGCTCTAAGCGTCATTTTGATTCAGGAGTTCTTAAAATGTTTATTTTGAGCCATTGAAAGTACAAAAATGTTTATTTAAATCCAGCTGCATAAGAAAGGCAGGGAAGGGTGTGTTTAGATTCTTTAAGTAAACGGGTACGATGAGAGACAAACATGTCTCTGTCCCTTCCTGTAGCTTATATCCCTGTAGTCTGGCTGTGTCTACACCATACATTTAAAGCACATAACTTCCCCCAAAGAATCCTGGGAACTATAGTATATGAAGGGTGCTAGAAATTGTAGGGGGTTAACCAGAGTTCCCAGGATTCTTTGGGGAAAGTCATGTGTTTTAAAAATATAGAGTGTGCACAGCCTCCCTCAGCATGGTTTCCTTAGCTGGCGACAAATTCTCAGTAAGCTCAGCTATGAAAAAAGTGGCTGTGTGAAGCTACAGGAAGCTAAGTGGCTGATACTGTTTGTTTGTTTATAACTATTAGCTGCCAGGATACACATCTTTCCAAGTAACATTAAAGTACATTTTAAAAAACCACAATGAACAGTGTCAACATATAAGAGGTCATCAGGATTCTTCCTGAAGGGCAGTTGGTGGCAGAATGGCCCTGGGGAGAGGAAAAGAGTCTACTTGGAGCAGGCTGTGAGTCTGAGGTGGTGATTTTCTTACTCCTGGGGTTCTTCCCACAAAATTGATAGTGTCCATAGCCTCCACTCTCTGCTAAGGATGTGAGAGAGAAGTGCAATTCAGTTTGCATTGAAAGGTGAATTTATCAAAATCGCACTTACTGAAACGCTATGAGAGCCAAAACCTCCTTCGAAATGCGCTCTTAATCAAAGTTTGCGATACAGTTTTCTAACCAGTGACCAACCAATATTTACAAAAATGCGTATATTAGGTAAAAGTATGCATAAAATGAATATATTAGTGAAAATAATGTGTACATTAGTCAAAACAGCAATAAAAATATGTTTGTTGGGAGAATAAAATGCTGAAGAACTTTCATGAGGATTTTTTTTATTTTTTAAACAACCTTTATTTGAAGTATCATACATTACTGATCAATAAAGAAAAATAGATATAATATAAAAATAACAAGTGGATGGATGAAACAGAATTGAAATAATACTGTTTCATGAGGATTTTACAAACTTTTTTTTTGCTAACTGCTGCAGAAATGTGCAGAAGACTGGAAAAATAAGAAACGGAGAAAATCAAGATGGATGGATCCTTCCATCCCTACTCTCTATTTTGAAAAAAAAAGTGGTTAACCCTCCCACCCATGCACTTCATACATTGAGGTGGACCTGGGCTTGAAGCAGCAGTGAGGAACCTGTGGCCCTCCCAGATATTGTTGGACTCCAGCTCCCATAATCCCTGACCGTTGGGCATACTGGCTGGAGCTGATGGGAGCTGGCCTCTTCAACAACTGGAGGACCACAGGTTCACCACCTCTGGTTTAAATAAACAGGTCTGCCCCCATCAGCTTGCATGTAACAGTATCAACTTTTTGGAATCTTTTCAGCTCTTGAGAATAAGATCTTCAAACAAATTTGCGATAACGATTTCAGTTCCTACATCACCAAAGTGCTCAGTTCAGCACTTTCTCCTGGGCTTGAGACAAGAAATGAACATGCTGGTCGGTTTCCCATCAGTGAGGTGCTAGAGCCATATGTCCCCCCCCACAAGCCAGAGGTTACTGATTCTGTAAGTATTCCTAAAGAATAGCACTTATATAGGAGGGTGTTAGAGCTTAGTGGAATAGTGCATGCTTTTGCATACAGAAGGCTCCAGGTTCAGTCCTTCGCCTTGGTGTCCTTACTCTGCCTTGGTATTTATGTTTACCTGGTTTTACGGCAGACATATAATTCTTTTTCTTTTCTGTAGCTACACCCTACAGGGATACCCAGTGAGAGAGTAGCATCGCATTATGATTGGGATCCCTATGCTACTACATTGCCTCCGAAATACCTTCCTGATAGTCACAGGCAACCAGTCATCCCTTCTGCTTATGACAGACAAGATTACGTAGAACTCCAAACTCCCCGTCCAGATCTCTCTCTCTTAACTAGACAAGTGGACTCTGCAACAGCTGTTCTACAGCCTCACAGAGTGATAGGTGCGACAAAAGGTATGGAGCGATTCTAATGGAAGGAGTAAGGGAGGCACAGACTTAAGGGGGGGTTGGTGTCTTTTTTAAACTATTAACTTTTTAATAGCAAATTTAACTAAGAAAAAAAGAGGGAAAAGGTGAAGGGGAAAACAACAATAAAACACACAATTGACTCACGTGGAGGATATAATAAACTAAACATATACCTTGATATAAGCATCCAGATGTCCAAATAGGTATCCACATGAGATTGACACGAATAGGAAATATGTTCAAATGTAGCAAGGACAGTGAGGTCCTCAGACCGCTGTGTAATAAGCAGTCCGTGTTTATCCTTCCAGGCTTGAAGTAGAAGTCTCTTAGTGACCATGGGGCAGTTGGGGTTTTGAATTTCTTTATATAGGTCATCTCCCCATTCCCCACAAAACAATCTTGAAACTGTGTCATATATTGCATGTAAAGGCTGAGAATTCTGCTGAGAATTAAATCCTAAAGTGGAGAATTGAAAAATAAAATAGGGTGGTATTCAGTGCTAATCTTACTCAGAGAAGACTCAATGCAGTTACCAGCCATGATTAAATTAGATTCATTAATTTCAAGAGATCTACTCTGAGTAGGACTTAGTTAAATTCAATCCATGTTTTCCACATTTCCTTTCCTCATTCATGTGATGTAGATTTCATTGCCTTTACTGGTCCCCAGATGAGAGATAGGAAAAGATCGTGATGGCCTAAAACTGATGTGTGCTCACACACACTGTACAGGTTCTCAAGAGACAGGGACTAGGAGATGTAGAATACTGAACTGAGTCCACTGTACCCAGTTTCTGAAATGATTTATGTCAGGAGTGGGAGACATCTGGCCATCCACATGTTGTTGGGCTTCAACTTTCATAAACTTCAGCCTGCATAGCCAATGGTCAGGGATGATGGGAG
This sequence comes from Rhineura floridana, assembly GCF_030035675.1. Classification (NCBI taxonomy): domain Eukaryota; kingdom Metazoa; phylum Chordata; class Lepidosauria; order Squamata; family Rhineuridae; genus Rhineura; species Rhineura floridana. The sequence goes on from NC_084489.1 coordinate 50,911,146, forward strand.
CTGCAGTCTAACAACATCTAGAGGGCCACAGCTTCCCCACCCGATTTAGGTATATAAACAATTAAGAGCCAATCTATGACTTACTGCACTACAAATGCATGTGTAAGATGGAGTGGAGCATCATGACACAGGGCCATTACACATGCGACATTCATCATACAATTTGGCATGGAATAGCTTATGCTAAAGCAATAGTGGGCACAGAGGAGCCCACATCAGAACAGGAAAATGGCATGAGGTAAGGGGGCTTTAACCCTTTGTGCCTACTGGACAAAGGAGTCCTGACTGGAATCACCCCTCTTTCTCCTTCCCCCATGCTATTTGCAATGGGAGAAAAGGTCCCATTGGTGCCAATTAAGAGTTTTCTTCCCATTGTGAATAGCAGGTAAATGGTGTGTGTAGCAATTCCTATCAGAACCACAGTGGAAATAAAGGGTTAAAGCCTTCTTCCTCCATGCCATTTTCCTGTTCTGACTTAAGGACCCCTCCACATCTGCTCTTTGTGTAACAAAATTCAGCTGTGCAGCACCAAACTACATGACAACTCTCCTATCTAGTTTGGCAACAAGTTGGTAAGACAAAGGACATGTTTACATTGTACATTAGCATGAAACTTGACACAATGCTAGCTCTTGTTATCTGTTCATTTCTGTCTGGTTACTTCCTCGTGTTACAAGACTGTTCTAGGCTGCCATCACACCATACATTTAAAGCATATTTCCGCCCCTCAAAATTGCTGGGAAGTGTAGTTTTTTAAGGGTGCAGGGAATTATAGTTCTGTGAGGGGTAAATTAGTTTCCAGGATTCTTTAGAGGGAAATGTGTTTTAAACGTACTTATCATACATGTTGCGTATGTAGCCCTAGAAACCTTCTTTCCATCAACAGCCTCATGGCTTTCTGTGGGCTGCCCTCTTTAGGAAAAATGGTTAACTCTCTCACTTCCAAGTAGATATGTAAAGGATTGTCCTATGTAAGTCTGTATAAAGTATAGGCAGAAAATTATAGGAGGAAAATATCTGTCTGTGTTTGATTGGAAGAAAAAATTGTTGCCATGAAGTTACATCTTTTACAAAATTGGAATTCTAGAAATGGGTAGGATAGTCTATAGCTGCCATCCAGTCAATGCTGTGCAAAGGCAGCCCCATAACAAAACTGGTAGAACCAGCAAATACAGGAGTAAGCTGAGTTTACCTTGGTAGCAGAAAAGAGAGCAGCGATTACTCTGTACAGGTACACCCTCCCATTACAAATACCTCAGGTGCACCAGTTCAATCACAGCAACATAGTAGGGCAGACAAAGCCAAAGATACTGTGCTTCTGTAGAAACTGAGCAGGTCTCAGACTTTAAAAAAAAACCACCACCTCTTCTTCCCAGATGCTAGATGTCTGGAGCCAATGAAAACTGGAGATTGCAGAGATTATCAAGTGATGTGGTATTACGACAAGGATGCAAATTCTTGTGCCCGTTTTTGGTATGGAGGGTGCAACGGTAACCAAAATAGGTTTGAGATGGAACAAGAATGTCAGGCAGCCTGTGTTCAAGGATAAGTAAGTATGTCATGCTAATAGGAAGTTCTCTGTTAAAGAGTATTTTTCTCAAAACAGTCAGACTCGCCTCTTATTTGTACAAAAGATAACTCTGACTCTTCTGGCCTGTGTTAAATAGGTTTTGGTATCTGACATTTATTTATAAATATTTTTACACTGCCTCTTCTTACAAAACTTCAAGGGTCCTTGCTGGAAGCTCCAGCCCGAGAGAGTTAATATTTAGAGCTACATTAGTATGAGCAGTATACTCCTATTACAACATTATACAAGTTCATTTGTTGTATTTAAGATAATATAAGAATTTTGTGGGTTGTTTTTCTTTTCTTTTTTTTACAGAGAGAACTCAAGGTTTCAGAAGAAAACAAAGCCAAACATTTCTGGAGTTTGCATAAGAATACTAAAGAATTCCAAATGCTGTGTTAATATGCTACTTCTGTACCATGCCTCCTGCTTTTTAGAATCATTCAATCGATTTTATAGAGCATGCTATCTTTATAATTGATAGCTTTACTTGACAAAAAGCATGTTATACTTCCGTGTGTATGTTTTAGCTCTAGTATTGCCTGTCACAGTGTTCCAAGAACTTTGAAAGATATGAGAGGTTTTAACGCTTAGCTTTAGTAGTACAGAATCTTTCATTATTGGAAATGAAAAGCAGAACAAGGGACAACATCTGGACCTGGTAAAAACTGTAAGAGCAGCAAGTGGAAAAATGCCTCTGGATACTGATGGAAACCTTTAATACAAAATCGTTATATATAGATGCCACTATCTGAATGCCTCCCACCCCCCCCAAAAAAATTAAAGCATGTATAGATTTAGCAGTTTAGGATTGCCAAAAACATTTGTCATTTGTCTTTCCTTTTTCTTCAGTACATCTACAGTAACCAAGATCCAGTTGTTGTGATGGACAGCTAGCCACACAGAACAACTGGTGGTCCTCCTTATTCATCCTACTTAGAGGAAGAGCCATCCAGCCACTTTAGTTAGGCTTCAATGAATGGCTATTTAAGCCCAGATCAGGGCCAGTATTTTTTAGGGTATTTGTTAAAGCTCAATCCATATATTCTTATTTCTCAGGGCTCTTGTACAAAAGAGTGAAATAGTACAGACAGTAAAGTGTCAAAGTCAATTCATAGGGGAATTTTATAAAGAAAAAGCACTGAAAGATGTACATAAAGTGTATTTTTTTGGACCTTACCACTATGCAAAGGTACTGTACAAGCTAAAATTGATGGAAAATGATTAAACTGATTATATGGAGCAGAGGGGTGTGTGTCTGCTCTTCTCGTGTGGAAATGCTACAGTTATGGCATGTGTTAATTCTCCACTTAATCAACATTCATTCAGACAGCTCAGGTTCAGAAGTGTTAGCAGCAGAGATAGCTGCTACATTAGCATTACATTTTTACCCCATCCTTCCTCCAAAAGGAAGCCCAGGGCAGCTTACATACAATCCAATGTAATACAAAATAATATTAAAGTAATCATATTAAAATATGCAGTTATATAGCGTCTGCACTCAGATGTGCATTTGGGTATATGGTTCATTTATGCCATGGCTCCTCATTCAGAAAATGATATGAATAAGAGCAGAGGATGGCTAACCTGTGGCTACAACCCTCAGAATCCCTGACCATGCTGGCTTTGATGAAAGTTGTAGGCCAGCAACATCTGGACAGCCACAGGTTAGCCACCAATGATTAGGGTAAATATGTATGCCTGCCATGTGCAGTGCCTTCCTTTGTATTGCAGTTCTTTAAGTTTGCATATGCCAGATGTATATGGTAAATGACATGTACTTAATTATTTCTTTAAACATTTACTCTTTCCTTTTTATCCCTACTTTATGCCATTTAGGTCTTGTCCTTGCACTTTGTAAACTGCAGCGTTAACTGACTAAGGCTGCAAATCCAATACATACTTGCCATTGAACCCAGTGGAGCTTACTTCTGAGTAGACATGACTTACATGGCCCTATAAGCCGTCAGGTATCATCACGTAGCAGTCTGACAGTGAAGAAATAAATACCAGCTACCACATCCACCTCAGCAAGTGTTAGACATGGTTTTTATTAGTCCACTCTGACACCACACACAATTCTGGTTTTGAAAAAAAGGGATCTAGCTATAAAAATGCAATGTATGTAAATCTTTTAATTCAGGTAGGAGCTTAATGTACTGGTATACAAACAGATAGTTGTGAAGCACTGGCAGGGAGAGTAGCTGAAAACACGGAGGATAAAGGGGCTATTACAACATCCGTGTCATCTCCAGTTAAAGGATTTGAGGTAGCAGAAGAAGTGGCACCTTGTGGAGTTATCAATATTAATTCAATCTCTTACCTGTTCTTCATCACAAGGTCCCAAGGCAGGTGATAGCCATTTAAAAATACAGTATTAAGATCAGTTTAAAACAAATTAGTTGCAAGAATAGGGTGGGTCCATACATATGCTGTCAAAAGGCCAGGGTAAAGAGGTGTGGCAGTTGCTGATTAAAGTTGGGTTAGATGTCCAATGGTCTGACACCTCCTTGATTCCCTTTATATAATAAATCTTTTCGGGAAGAAGCATAGCATCCACACATTTAATGGGTGGTATCTAATAACTCATTACTAGTCCATTAATTTAAGTAGGTTTACCCCCGTGGCTACAACCCAACAACTTTGCATCTCTACTCCATTCCTCAAAACATTAGAATGGAATTCACTATACATACACATTAAAAACCAGAAGGGAGACCTCTTCTAACTGAGATAAGTTATCTTTATTTGTGCACTTCTCATTTAAATTAATTGCTAAAAACTGGTGAAAGGCACTTCAAGGATGATATTTTAAAATAGTCGTTTACATTTATCACATGACCAAACCAGTCAGCCGCTATTTGCTGTGAAAAACCATTATCCTGCCACTTAAAAACTCAAAACATTTACTGTTCTAACATTAAGTTACTGCTCAGCAGTTAAGATTGCTTTTCAAATGTATTTCCAGTAAGATTTATCCAGTTTATTGTACACAACATACATTAAAGTGAAGCATGAACATTTACAACATTTTCCCTGTTAATAAGCAACAAAAAGCTTTACAAACAGCTGAGTATGGTATTTTTCAATATACATAGAGATCAAGGATGAGATCAGCTTATACTTTCTCCGCAGTAGGCAACCTCACAATAGGACTTTTTATTATTCTCTTTAAATGAAAACACAAAGATGTTAGAAGTGTAATATATACAGAAATCGTCTCATAGCTCTAACAATAAAGTAATTTGAACACTAGTTTAAAATTAACTGATGGTGTAAAATATTCTTGGAAAAATAGTTAAGAGTAAATTTAATGAAAAGTGATTAAAAATAAACTGAATGATCAGCATAATTGGAATGTTTTATCACAAGTTGGACAAGGCAAGCACATTTCAAAAAATACAAAAGAATACAAGCAATGTGCACATCAAAACTGAAGTTCAGTTGAACAATGGTCACATCCGCACCATACATTTAAAGCACATTTTAGCACTTTAAGCATCATAACTTCCCCCCAAAGAATCCTGGGAACTGTGGTTTACCCCTCACAGAGCTACAATTCCCAGCACACTTAACAAACTACAGCTCCCAGGATTCTTTGGAGGAAGCCATGTGCTTTTAATGTACGGTGTGGATGTGACCAACTGAGTTAACCTGATATTTGGTGCCAATCCACAAGAGCACACTTTGGGACCTACTAATATCCAAAGCTTATCTTGTACCTATGGACCCAAATTTGTCTTTTGGTGATTAGGAATACTTGATGTTTAATAGAATACCATGATTTCCATCTTAGAACCAAGATGAGGAATGCAGCAAGAGGTAAGTAGCCTAGCTTCAAAATTTGGCAACTGGATCCTTTCCTGCATCTCTACCTAAAACACACAACACAGAGGAAAAAAGTTTAATAATATGGGAGGAAGACAAGTTGACCCCCAAAGTAATAAGCTGTTTCCCAGAAAATAACTTGTGCCTCTTCATGCTAAAGGCAGTCCTGGATTATTATTTTTAAAAAGGTTTAGTTGGCTCAGTGGCAGTCTTCGCATTCCCAATACTAAATAGCTATGGCTTATGTCACCATCATACAAACAATGGGATTTCTTGCTGCAGCCTCCACAGAGAGCTGTTTCAGAGATTTGCTGGAAACAGGCATTTCCCTTGCTCCATGTCATTGGGCACTTTAGATCCAAGAATATACTTTGGAACAAAATTAGCAAATAAACAGACACTAACATATAAGGCAAGGTAATGCACCCAAAGTGGTACTCCTTGCTGCTATGCCAATACAAATGATTAACAAACACACCCTAGCCAAAAGAGCTTTAGATACACAAGTGGGACCTGCAACAAAATGCTGCCGTATATCCCCAACCCCTAACAGGGCCATTCCTGTTGAGGGCTCTTAATCAGCATGAAGCAGGAACCTTGTGGTACTTTTTAGATTTCAGGGAGGGGGAGGAAAGTTACAGGAGGGGGAAAAGTGAAGAGGACTCTGCCCCCAGTTCCCTGAGACCTTCTGCTGCAATTCTAAAAGGATCAGGCAGGAAACAATGTGACATACCTCTGCCTAAGATCCTGGAGAGCCATTATGCAACAGAAGAATGAGTAAAATAAGGACACAGCACTGGGTGGAGTCAGAGTTAGTAACGGGGTAAGAGTGTCTGTTGAGAGTAGAAAGTGAAGGGGAGTGGGGTATATGTATATGAGAGAGAGGAAGAGAGAATGAGGGCATGGATAAAAGTTATGATCATTGTAAAAAAGATTCAGGTACGTCAGGTTAGGGCAGCCTTTCCCAACCAGTGTGCCTCCAGATGTTGTTGGACCACAACTCCCATCAGCCTCAGCTAGCATTGCCAATGGTCAGGAAAGATGGGAGTTGTAGTCCAACAACATCTGGAGGCACACTGGTTGGGAAAGGCTGGGTTAGGGTGTTAAAACAATTTGCTATTCTTTATCATTTGACTTTTTTTATAGTGCTATTTTGTATAAATATGGTTAGTACCCTTACACTAATGAAGATGTTCTGGTCTGGGTTAATTCTAGGATTAAAAGTTATCCTATGTGTCTTCTGTTGATATGCATAAGGAAAGGGACTCTTTGGCCTTCCAGGCATTGTTGGACTCCAACTTTCATCAGCTCCAGCCCACAAGGTCAGTATTCAGGGATGAAGGGAGCTGGAATCTAGCAACATCTTGAGGGCCACAGGCTCTCCAAGATGGAGGGAAGTCCTACTGCTCACTATAACTCAGCATGTGGTGGCAGGTCGATGTGAGAAAATAGGGATTTCTGGACTCAGTGGATTAGCTGACAGACTGACCTAATGACCTCCAGGGGCCAGGGTAGAGGACCCTCGAGATGTCCCAACTTGATGGCTAAGTGGTGGGATCCAAATTTGTGGAATTTAGATATAGCGAGATACATCTGGTAAGGCTTTGAATAATCCAGAATGTTTGTTGACCAGAACTGGAAAGATGCAGAGAGAGCAGTGCAATTAAGTGTTATTTTGGTTTGGTTGGAGAGTTGGTAGAGATTAGATAATGCCTTACAAGAAAGCATCACGGTCAAATGGAGCTAATAAAGATGGAGGAATGAATCCTGACTCCATAGAAGTTTGGAAAATGCCTTGCAGTACTGCTGATTTGGAACCAAAAAAAGTGAACTGTTGCAGGACGTCTATCCTGAGAAGGTTCCAAGAGAGAGTTCACTTGACAAGGGTGAGTCATTCTCCCACAAATACACATCTGGGCACTCATTAAAAATTCACAGTATAGTTAATTTATAGTACAATGTATACATATCTATTCAGAAGTAAGACTCTTCATATTCAATGGGGTTTACTCCCAGGTAAATCAGATTGTAGTAATCGGACCAGACTAAGATTCTTTTGAAGCTTTGGAGCTGTACTACTTTGGGGGGGGGGCATGGGGCTTTACTGGTTAAAGGAAGTAAAAAATTATGTCAATAATATAAGGACTTAGGCTGCAATCCTAACCAGGTCTACTCAGAAGAAAATCCTATAAAATTCAGTGGAGCAACACCCATATGAGGTAGGTTAGGCTGAGAGTTACTGGCTAACTCAAGGCAATAAGTGAACAAAAATGATGGGTGAAGTAAGTTTTTAAAATGTGAAATTGCACATGCTCAGTGTGTTTTTGTTGTTGTTTATCAAGGCTTTGAGTGTGTTTTTATACATTTGTATATGTTCATTATATTTTTAAATATTTTTAAATATGTTAAGTTGCCCAAATTTTGTTGTTTTTACTCTTGAGTTCTTTACGCGGTTTAGGGTTGGCATTGGGGGAGAGCAGGGCTCTTGTGCCTTTAACAGCTGTGTGGCAGGCAGAAATTAAATTAAGCCTTTTCTAGTATGGAAATACAAGCTTTGCCTTTTGACATTCTGTCTTAGACATATTATTATTGTCATATGGAGCTTCTTGAGCTGAGTGCTGAAAATGAGGAATCATTGTATACAGGTGGAGCACTTAAAACCAGAGTCCAAATGCCCAGGTATCAACCAGGCTCTGTTCACCACTCTGGGTGGTTTACTTTTATATCCTCATTTTCATTTCCTTCAAAATTTGTTAACAGGTGTTTATATTGCTGTAACCTGCCCTGATGAATGGCAGGTAATAAATATTGTCATCTTCATATTTGTTTTTGTGATGAATAAAAAGTGACTTTATTTAATGCTAGATATTTCTTCAATTAGAGACAAAAATTACAATTGCAAAAACGGAGGTTACAAAGGGGGTCCCATACTCATGAAGGTTGAGAATCATTGAACTATACTGAAGGAGGGCTGAGACTCTGAAGGCCTTGTACAAAAAGTGTGAGCTGTTGTTCTACAACTTGATTTACCAGAAGAAAAAGATTGTCTCAGATTCTTTAGAAGGAACTCTGAACCTGTGACGGTTCAATGGGCGTTGTACAGATTGACTCTATTGAATGTGAAGTTTCTATTTGATCCAGGAAGAGGGTTATACAAAACGAGTCCTGCAAATGAATATGAACTTGTAGAACTCAAATTTAAACCACTATTAAGTGTATTTTTGTTATGCTTTATTATTTAAGCTGTATGTGTTTATATGGGTGCTATAACTGCCACCTTATTTATATCAAAATTGTCCTCCGTTGTCATGGAACATCAAATTCAGACAACTGTTTGAAATGGGGTATGTAGCAGAAGAGTGAGAGGAAGAATGATGAACGGCAGGGGTGTGTGATGGAACATTTGGGTGGATTCATAGTAAATTACAGGTTTTGAAAATGACAAGTTGAGGGGGAGTGTTAGAGGTGTTGAAAGAATGTAGGAGGGAGAAAATGAGATGAAAGAGAATAAGGGTGTAGATAAAGAAGTTAAGATAGGTGTTAAGCAGGGGGAAGAGGAATACCAGGTTAAGGTAGCAAAAACAATTATTTGCTATTCTTTATTAATGACTATTTGGTGTTGTTTCCATAAACAAACACGCTTTAATGGTTTAAATTAATGAAGGTGTTTTGGTCTCGGTGAATTCTAGGTTTAATGAGTCTCATCCCTTGGGTCTGGCATTGAAATACACAATGAAGTCTATAGAGCAGAGGTCGGCAATATTTTTGGATCAGTGGGCAAAGTTTCCCATTTGAGAGTGTTGACAGCACAAGTCACAAAATGGCTGCCATGGAGGCATGACATAGCACAAGACAGTACAGTTATGGTGAAGCTTTCCCCATAATTGTATTTCCATACTAGAAAAGGTATGACCTGTTGAATTTCTGCCTGTCATACAGCTGTTAGAAAGCCTTGTTTTTCCCCAATGCCAACCCTAAACCAAATCCTAGGCTGCCCCATTTAACACAAACATATTTACTTCTGAGCTGCCCTGGGCTCCTGCTGGGAGGAAGGGCGGGATATAAATCAAATAATAAATAAATATGTAATCCATTGTCCTGTAAGTTAACTATACAATGAATTCTTAATGAGTGCCTGTATTTTAGTTCCAGCACAGCAGGAGACATACCTAAGACTCTTAGTAATGTTTTCACATTTGCTTTTTGGAGGGAGGGGGAATTCTTCACCCACACTTGTTGTACAGAAATATTTTTCCTGCAAATACTACTGCACAATACCTGATCTCAGACAAACCCACCACAGGAAAATATGTCCTGGTTGCCAGGTGAAAAGGAATCTATGGAGATTCCAAGGACTAGAAAATAAGAAGCAGGAAACATGTACTAAAGGGCAGGGGGAAACAGCCACTCTTTTGGAAACCAGGCAATAGGAATCCCTGGGGTCCTCACTTATCAATTACATCTCTGCCTCATTAGCTAAAAACACTGACATGCAGGAGCAGCCAGGCTGGCTGATTTCACAGAAATCTTAGAAGTGTACCTGCACATTCTGCTTCATAACTTTCTAAGAGGGCTAGAGACATTTTTTAAAAAAATGAAAGCTCAGTCTGGGACCCCTGCTGGGTGGAGTGCGGGCTGACAACCCGTTTATTGTTCACTATAACCCAGTAGGTGATGGCAACAGGTTATTGTGAGGACTCTTTAGGGAAGTCTGGATTCAATGGACCAGCTGAGTTACTGATCTAGTGATCCACAGAAACGAGGTTCTTGTCTCCTTGGAACATCACAAGTTATGTCAATACAAATGATTGTTAAACACACCCCAGTTGAAAGAACTTAAAGCATACAATGTTGCAGTATTTTCCCAGCACACAAAAAATGGCTGCTCCTGTTCAAGGCTCCAACTAGTTTGGAACAGGAATCCTGTACTATTTTTCAGATCTCATGGAGGGGGATATTCTTCCTCCAAACCCTTCCACTTCTGTGCTAAAAGAATTAGGTAGCAAGTGATGCAAAAGACCTCTGCATGAGATCCTGGAGAATTGCTGCGAGCCTGACTATACAGGACTACATAGATAAATAATCTGACCTGATGTAAAGCAGATTACTATAGTCCTAGAAGGCTCAGGTTTGGGAGATACCAGTTCTGAACCACAATGCACACATATATAGTGGGATCTGAAGAGCAGGAAGAGAGGCATAGTTGTTCCTTTCCTCCTGAAATATCACAATATAGTGCAGAGAGCAGAGGGGTGTTTTTTTTTGTTTTTTTACACTTTATGGCATATATCCCTCTAGTTTCCTTTCTCTTCACTCAGCTGACATCAACATTCCACACACTTGCAACTGATGAAATTGTTCTTTTTATTTAACTTCTAAACTTGTATACTGCTGCATACCTAAGGAGTCCCACAAATAGGAAGAAATCAGATTTTATCTATGGGTGGTGCCATTTTGCTTCCATACTGATAGCCACTCAACTACCTGAACTCATGCTTAGACAGAACTAATAATTAACAGTCATTCTGATACTTTAAGGTAAAATACTTTAGAATAGTTCACTCCCCCACCCCAGATTAGCTACACAATTTACTACAGCACTGACAATTTACACTAAATGCTTGGGGGGAAATACTTTGAGGCAGATAAAACAGATGAAAGCACTAAAGCCAGAATGAGCAACAGAAGAGACCAGTATATACAAGCGAGAGACTGTTAAATGTCATATAAGCCTAAAATTATTGTACTAATGAGCAACAGCTCAATATTTGTCTCAGCAATGCATCTGTCACCATAGCTGTTCTGAGAATTTGGCATGTCTATTATTTTTGCACTTTCCCCTCATAACTGATTTAACAGAGAAATAATATGTCTGAAGCAAAACATTTTCACCATTCTTTTAATTCCAGTTTTCAGAACTCCTCTACAAGCGAGATTTATAGCATAAATAAGAAAACATCTGGTATGTTATATTCATGTGACATAAAGGTTACTTAGCTATGAAGAAATGTTAATATTGTACTGAACATTGATTAAGAGCAACATTGGGAACAGAACAATATTGTCCTGTCTAAACAGCAGAGAGAGGCAGAAGTGCATATGCAAACCTTGAAGTAAACAATTTCGTAGGACAGTGGTAATGCTCCAGTGCCCCAATTCACTGAAAAAGCAAACAGTAATGAGTTTTCGATACTTGGCAAAGATTTCTAACTAGCAAACACCATCAAGTAATAATAACTTTATCATCAATATGATGAATTCAAGGCAGATAAAAAGCAAGCCTTACTTGATCACTTTAGCAAAGCTACTGTGTCTTAATATTGCAACAAGAAAAAAAAATAGGCGCATTCAGTACATTGTATGTCGAGTGTGAGAGCATAATGGCTACAAGAAAATTGCACTATAATTAATAGTTTAGCACAAGTACACAGCTCCTTCTTCTGTTGCTAGAGATATCCATTTAAAGATGACCTAACACAACAGCAAGATAATATGAGATACACAGGGAAATCATGTTTTAAACTAACCAAAAGGATGCTACAAGACATAAGAACACTGTTAAAGCTGAACTAAATAATGACAGTCATCTAATCCTAAATGGAAACTAAGAAACACTCAAAATTCTCGACATGCAACATGATCTCGCATTTTAATTTAAACAGTACCTATTATGGTGCAAGTCCAGTTCTATAAACAAAGAAAAAACTTTTTTTTTAAAAAAAGGGAGTCAACATTAAACCAGCATTAACATGGGGCTATGCACAGTTTACTACTTCCTCTAGTAGAAGCACAGTAATTCTCATAGTAATCAACTTTCCAGATGAAGCATAATAAATATATTTGGATATATTTAATTAGTTCACTTAGCGAAACTGTGCTTATTCTGATAATGAGCTCAAGATGTTCATCCAAGTTTCCACCTAACCTTCAGCCACAGCTCAAACACAACTCAGCCCTGCAATATATGAAACTAAAAACAAACATATTCACCAACATTTCAATATTAGAACGAAATGTTGAACTTTGGCATATTTCTTGACTGTTGACTTTGTCAGGATTTTAATTAAATACTTCACACTTGAATCTCGTTAGCAAAGAACCCATCGGTATATGATGTAACTAATTGAAGGTATCAAAGAATTAACACAAAGCATTGTTTGATAAAAACAGCTAAAATACTGCATATCATGGGTGAATCTGGACAACAGATATTTATTTCAATATAAGGTTTGTGTGCATACATCATTGAATCAAAAGTAAGGAGATTTGATTGCTTACTACTAAGCTTTATGAACTTGGCTTTGCAGTTCCATGGCACGTGAAATGTTCTTGCTTCCAGCATGATTAAAGAAGCACCTGCTGGCTATGGCCACTTGAAGGAACACGTTATAATTATTTAGCAAATCCATCTAGCCATTGTAAGCTAAATGTATTAGTTCAGCATTCCATAAGGAGTCTTCAGTGCACTACCAAACATTTTATTTAGAGGCTTTCAGAGGCTTGTCCACTTCACCTTTGGATTTCACATCACCCGTTGCTGCATCACTTAAGTTTTTCTTTTCTTGATCCTTAGGAGAATCAGGATTGTATCTGAATTGGTAACCATAAGGACGCAGATGATAAATTAAATATTCCAACTGATACATAGTGGTGGCATCAACGTAGTGAAAAGAGACTGCCAGGTCAGAGCAGCAGCCAGGACCCTACCACAAAAAAGGAAAAGCATGATGAACAGGCAAAAAATCTATTTAAATCTATTTAAATGTTAGTATGAACTTAAGGGGCATCTACTTAGGCTGCAAACCAGTACACAGTTACTTGCGAGTAAGTCCCACTGAACCTTTACTTCTGAGTAGATATTACTGGATTACAGCCTTAATCATCTTGATAGCACTGAGGATGCTAAACTTTGTTAGCACACAGAAGAAATGTGTTTTCTTTGGAAAGACAGTTTGTTTCAGAATTGGTCACAAGAGTAACACAATACAGGAGAATTCCCATTCGGGACATAAGAAAAAGACAATTTCAATTTCTTCCCCCAATGTTACATGACAACAGAACCAGAGAAGGACCATAAAACGTGTGGAATAAAACATGTTTTTGTGTGTAGAAAGGCTTGGGTTCTCCTTTGCTTAATATCTTGGAGAGCAGCTGACAATCAAAATATAGTTCTCAGTAGAATGGACCAATGTCCTGACAGTATATAGCAGTAAACATTTACAGTAGGGCACTGCTTTTCGGTGCCCTGCTTTTTGGCATTTCACTAATATGGCGCCAGCGGGGCGATCAGCTGGAGGGAGGCTGGAGCTCCCCGTGCTCCAGCTGATCTCGCCGGAGGAGGGGAAAATCAGCTGTAGCACGCTTTTCCTCTTCTGGCGCTATCAGACTCCCACGCTCGAGCTGATGGCGCCGGAGGAGGGGAAGATCAGCTGTAGCGCGCTACAGCTGATCTCCTCCTCCTCTGGCACGATGAGCGGGTTAGGTTCCAGACCCCCGCGCTACAGCTGATCTGCTTTTTGGTGCTTTTCGCTTTTCGGTGGGGGTCTGGAACCTAACCTGCCATATGAGTGGGGCCCTACTTTATAGACTAAGTTAAGAGGTTATGTTCTAATGGCCAGTTTAGACCATGAAAAGATTAATTACAATATTCCAATCTTTGCAAAAATCTTACCTCTACAGGAGGATAATAGTTATAATTCCAGTACCAAAAAGTTCTAGGTAGGTATCCTTTCATTAAGTGATGTTCTGGCACAAATGGATGGAAAGTCTCCTTGCCAGTTGGATCCCTGGAATCTCCAGCTTCTACATTAATACTCTCCATGCATTTGCCTAATGCCAAGTCTTCAATGGAAGAGCTATGAGTACATTTGTTGTTTTTAAAAGCATCCACAAATCTCTTCAGAGCTTCTTTGCTGAGCACGTAGCCGGCACCTCCACTCATGTAGCCCTGTTTTACAAAAGGCTTAAACTTTCTTCCAAAATAAATTGGTTGTTCAGGGCTGTATTTTGAAAGAAGCCATCTCAAGTTGTCCAGTGCAACGTATGTGTCATCATCTGCCTTCATGAACCAGTCTGCTTCATCAAGATGGTGATCATGTACATACTGAAAAGCTTTAATGGTTTTCCAGTACAACTGATCCCTGCCTTCTTTGGTTTCCAACCCCACTGTTGGGAAGTCTTTATTTTCCTCAGAGCTCATAAACAGTATTCTGTTGCAATGCTGAGCCCAAGTAGCTTTGACATGTTTGGCCTTTGTTTCCAGATTTTGAGGTCCAGTCATCACCCAACAAAGTATCCTTACCTTCTGGTACAGTTCTTCAGCAATATTTTTATTTTCATCTGAAAGAGAGGGGGGAAATTACATTGCAAAATGCCGTCATACTTCAGAGTATTTATATGTTGCTTTTTAGCACCACACCTCACAAAACATTGTTCATTGAACAAAATTATAGATACAATAGTTACACTGGCACATCAGAAAAGCGTATACTTCTAAAGAAAGCTAGTCTGATTAAGTAATTCACAGCCTTAGTTAAAGGCAGTTGTGAAGAGAAAGATCTTAAAGGCTCACTTAATGCCTTAACTGAAGCAGCCAAGGCATAGGGCACATGGAATGGTGATCTAGTGTGGTGGGGGCACTATCTCTTGTGCTTTCCAAGATAACCAGTGTTACTGAAGGGCACACCAGCAGGGTCTGTGAAACAAGTCTTAACGTACAGGCAGAATTAACCAGATGGACGCAGTCCTTTAGGTAAGTCCTTGAAAGCACTAAACAGTTTGAAGCCAGGTTAACACCAGCACTTTGAACTGAACCCAGAAACACTGGCAACCAAAGGAGTTGGCACAAAATTGGTGTTGCATGTTCAGACTTTCTGTCCCTGCAAGCAACTGGGCAGCCACATTTTGCACCAGCTGAAGTTTCTGAACCATCTTCAAACAAAACCCTTTGTCAAGCGCATTACAGTTTGGCAGACACAAGTGTATGGTAACTGAGGTCAAGTATGGCATCTCTAGATAGGCTGAATGAAAGCACTCATGACCAGTGCCACCATGTGTACCTGTCCAGATAATGACCAACTGAAGAGCTTCCCTAGGCTGTGCTACTGGTTATTCAAGAGAGGACAATCTTGTCCAGGACAGGATTCACACCACCATCCACAAGACTGGTTTCACTGTTCACATTATCATTATGATCAAGACCAGCTTTTTCCAGTGTTTTTTTTTTAACTGTTTTGCCACAGCTCTGGTAGGCACAGTGATGGGACAGCTGATTAATAGTCTTTATGGTATAAGTTTTTACAAATTTTGAATACTGAAGGAGAAGTGGAATTCTGTAAGCATTAACTGAGCTAAGGCTAACTGAATAAAGATTTGTAAATATATGCTATATGAGTTGAACCACCATTGCCTACATGGAAATGAACATTACCTCATTTAAAGTTTAACAGCCCTGACATCCAGTAACGTCCCATTTTTCTTTTAAATGCTAAATTATATGATATAGTCTCCACATTTTTATTCTCCATCCAATTTAAACAGGATTAGAAAAGTATTTCAAGTTCCCAGATGCCATTATACGATTTGACTGCCAGAGTTGGGGAGGTGAAATTAGCCAGATTTCTAGACATCAGCACTACATTTTTAGGGGCAAGAGTAACCAGCAACATGTTTTCAGCTTTAAAAACTAAAACACAATTAATGCTGCAATCATATATTCGCTCCCATGACAGTAAACTTCATTTAACTCAGTATGACTTATTTTAGAGTAGATATGTATAGGATTGTGCAGTAACAGTGATAATACACTGCTGGCTCCTCGAACGTCAAGGCAAACTGTGTCCCAAACTCAACTGTGCATTCAAAACATTTTAATGTTACAAACTAATTTAGTGGAAAATGTAATGCCACATCCTGGGCAGATACATGAAAAGTATTTAGAACATTTATAATATGGAATTTGAGTACTGTACATATTAGCAGGGGACTACAAGATTATGATGGGATAAGATTATGATATAAAGAAAAACAATATGCTGCTCCATACGGCTGCATAAATATACCTTTATGTTGCCCAGCATCGGCATTAAAATTCATTTGCCCTTTTAGCTGATTCCTTTCATCATCATCTGAGTGATGGCCATGAGGATCGTTGTAAAGGATATGAGGCTCAACTTTAACTTGTTCTTCCAATACTACACTAAACAGCAGGTAACACAAGAAAAATCCAATTGCTGATCCAAAAGTAAAGGTCAGAAAATTCAATAAGGATTTAGAAGAGGCCATTTCCTAAAGAGTTCGTCTGCTGAGAGAAAGAGAAAAAAGTATTAATTATGTTATGCTTGAGAATACAAATGAAAAATGCAGAAAGACACCAAATGACCATATCAAAATATTAGGTTTTTCATGCTTTTCCATACTTTTTTATGATACTTCATTGTGAAGATGCCCCATAGTGAAGGTTATATTTTACCATGTTTTGAACCAATGTTTTTTTTAAAAAAGGCAAAATATAAATCTTGACCATTTCGTGAAAACACCTGTAAAGATAATGACATGGTTTCATATTTTTAAAAAATCAATCTGTAAATTTGCCTTGAAACTGGGGAAGTGTTGTCATATTAAAAAAGGAAATGTTTAATAAAAGGTATCCAAGAAATTTGAAGAATGACAAATAATATTAGTCATAACTTGCACAGCAAAGATTATTTTGTGCCTTACTTTCTCTAAAACAGCACACATTCAAAGTCTGCATACTGGAGGAACAAGGCACTCATGTTCAAGATTATATTCAGAGTCAAATGTGGAACATTTCTTAATGGAAACAAATGTACCATATTTTTATTCTATGCCACAGCAACAGCATTTAATATTGACCACATAACTGAAATTCACTAATAGGCAAAAAAACCCTTGGGGTTTAAGAACGTACCTATAGCCCACAGATATTTCTGTCAAACTTTAAAAAGCAGGGAAATTGGGTAGCTATAGTGAATGTACCAGGGGAGCAGGAGACCTGACCTCCTCTCTGAGATATTGTACTGCCCTACAAATTTGTCAAAATGCAAACACAATTTAGGTTTTATTTATTTATTTATTTATTTATTTATTTGATTTATATCCCGCCTGTCCTCCCAGGAGGAGCCCAGGGCGGCAAACAAAAGCACTAAAAACACTTTGAAACATCATAAAAACAGACTTTAAAATACATTAAAACAAAACATCTTTAAAAACATATTTTTTAAAAATTCACAGTCCAATCCACTTCCTATGTAGCTTGGAAGAATTTGGTAACACATGCCTCTGAGCATATGGTGAATGGTGGCAACACCTGCAATCAGCCAAATAACAGAAACAAGACATGTGCTGTGCTGATCTTGTTTTAGATTTCAGCTATTTCAACTAGCTTATTATCAGCTACAAATATTTCTAGATAGTAATTATTCTAAAATGAACATTAAGTTTTTACTATCACAAAATTTCCCTCTGTTATAGAGTTTGACAATAAATCACATTGTATCCTTTTGACAGTAAGTTGCACTTTAGAATCATCAAGAAATGTAAAGTACAGTAGGGTCCCACTTCTTGGCACCCCGCTTTTTGGCGTTCCATTAATACGGCACCAGCAGGGCAATCCGCTGGAGGGGGGCCTGGAGCTCCCCACGCTCCAGCTGATCTCACCGGAAGAGGGGAAGATCAGCTGTAGAGCGCTCCAGCTGATCTCCTCCTCTTCTGGCGCGATCAGACTCCTGCGCTCAAGCTGATCACACCGGAGAGGGGAAGAGGGTTAGACCCCTGCGCTACAGCTGATCCGCTTTTTGGTAATTTTCGCTTTTTGGCAGGGGTCTGGAACCTAACCTGCTGTATGAGTGGGGCCCTACTGTACTTATATTTGAAAAACCATTGCTGTACAACCTGATTGCTTATAGATTATAGGGACTGTTGGTACAGGGACGAAAATCTGAAGAATATAAAAGGATATGAATCCAGATCTGCCCTAGACACTATACTGTGACATTTTTCAAAGATATGGTCAATTAGTAATAAGTTAGCAGAAAAAATCTGGGAAGTCTAACATCTTTCATTGAGTTAATACCTAGGTACAATTCAAACCTTGTTTTAATCAATCTGAGATAACAGACAGATGCCAAGTATAGATTGAGAAAGAATCCCAGACTCTAGCAGTTTCATTACTTTAAAAAAAATGGAAATGGACTGCCTTCAAGTCAATCCTGACTTATGGCGACCCTATGAATAGGGTTTTCATGGTAAGTGGTATTCAGAAGGGGTTTACCATTGCCTCCCTCTGAGGCTAGTCCTCCCCAGCTGGCTAGGGCCTGCTCAGCTTGCCACAGCTGCACAAGCCAGCCCCTTCCTTGTATGCAACTGACAGCTGGAGGGCAACTAGGCTTCTTGGGACTATGCAGCTTGTCCACGGCTGCACAGGTGGCAGGGCACATAACCCCTGAGCCACTCACTGCAAGGGTGATATTTAACTGCCCCTTTACACTCAGGAGACACGAGCGGGGATTTGAACTCACAGACTCTGGACTCCCAGCCAGGCTCTCCTCCCCACTGTGCTATACCAGCTTCATTAATTTCAGATACATATTATTGTGCAGATCCTTTGTAATTATTCTAGTTTGACTAAATTGTGATAGAAAGACTTAAGAAAAACAGTGCAAAATCTGGTTTTTGAGAAAAAGGCTCTTGTATAGACATTCTTATGCTGCAAAATCACTGGCTAATTATCTCTATGCTACACTATGCTGCATGTTCAGATAAGAGCTTACTTTAGGTCTGGGTTCATGCCCACATTGTGTAATCATGAGCAAGTCACTGTTCTTAAGTCTCAATTTCTCATCCTCCCAGGGCTGTTGCAAGAATACACCAAATAATAACTGTATGCCTTTCCTCAGCTAACACTGAATGCAGAATTTATCAAGAATCATCTTAAACTGTTGACAAATGAAGAAGAAAGTCATTCTGTAGACATCCTCCCATTCCAACAAGGTTTCTCCAAGACATATTTCTTGAAAAGAGTTTCCCTCTTGTTGTCTCATACCATTCTACCTGTTTTTGAAGCAAGGGAACTCAGTACAAAACCCATGAGAAACTGCATCACTTTATTAAATTATTCCAATTCTACAGCTCCTCATTCCAACTTCTCTTTGAATTCAGTGTTTAACAAAACACAATTACTTTATCACAAGGTCGGTCAACCTCCTTATGCATTTTAATGTCTGCATCTAAAGGCAGTTTAAGCAAGTGAGGCCACCACTGAGTCTGGAATGCGTCACTTGTGAATATTAATGCAAGATAGAAAGCAGGAGAACACCAATTTAAACACAAATATAGCTAATGAAGATTTTACATTTGGACTACAGGTACAGAATACTCTAAAACAATTTAAACATCACTTATGAAAGTGGCTGTACTTCATTCATTGTAATTTGCATAAAATCATCATTGCTTAGAATACACTTGAGACTATAAATGGCTCTCTTTGGGAGTTTTCATGCATTATCCCAGTGCCACATTAGCAACATTCACACAGTCAATTTTAAAAAATTATGTATACATGGCAAATAAAACACAAATATCATTACAGGCTGGAATGCATTTTTATGTCACTTTAGTTAATGCACTACCATGGTTCACTCATTAAGCTTTTCCTGCTTTAAATGATGCTGTTTGGGAACTAGTATGTTTCAGCTAGTATGGGAGAATACACTCTCCACGTCTTGTCCAGATCCTTGCCTGTGCATTTCCCTCACCTGTTCTCCTGCTCCACCTAGAGGTGCGAAGGCCAGGGAAAATCCCAGAAAATTTCAGGAAAAAAATCCCTCATTTTTTCCTGGTTTTTCCAACTTTTTTTGGGGGGGGGGGGAGGCAAAGAAAAAAACATTTTTTTCTGATTTTTTCTGGGCCTTCACAACATCATTTCCTTCACCACTACCTTTCCAGTTCTTCAATGAAACTAATGATAATGAAGAGGGTGGGAGACCAATACCATTTCATTGTATTGACAATACTGCCAGGCTTATGAAGGAAAATGTCTTCCTTAACAGTCAGTTGGTGATCTGGTTTAATTATTGTGTGTTTTTTAGAATTATATAATTATGTGGTATTATAATTGTTGTAAACCACTTTGATTTTTTAAATAAAATTGCGGTATACCAATATTTTTATAAGTAAATAAGTTTACCTTTAAAGAAGTAAGAGTATTGTTTCCTACACACCAGTGTTGATATTCATACATACCCTTTTGAAGGAAGAAAACACAAAAATCCCACTCTTCCTAACTCCAGAGCAGCAGCAAGGAAAAGGGCTGGCTGGCAGTGTTGATGAAAGTGACAATGCTACCTTGGAGTTCCCACACATTCCCATATTAGAAAATATTAAAATGTGAAAAAATACATTTCCAAATGGTTAAAACTCCATGAGAAAAAGATGGATGGCTGCTGGAGGACCTGAACTGTTATTCAGAAAGAATGCATCTCTTTGATGGTGTGATACAAAAAACTAAAAAGGTAAAGGTGTCCCCGCACTTATAGTGCGATTCGTTTCCGACTCTTAGGGTTACGTCTTGCAACGTTTACTAGGCAGACCGTATATATGGGGTGGGATTGCCAGTTCCTTCCCCGGCCTTTCTTTACCCCCCAGCATATGCCAGGTACTCATTTTACCGACCACGGATGGATGGAAGGCTGAGTGGACCTCGACCCCTTTTACCGGAGATTCGACTTCCTCCTTCTGTTGGAATCGAACTCTGGCCACGAGCAGAGCTTCAGCTGCGCCGCTTACCACTCATGGGTAGATTTAAAATTCTGATACAAATGCATTTCTACCTTTCAGGTTCCCACACCAACAACAGCAGAGAGGTACAAAAACACAAAATCCAGTGCATGTTTACATAGAAGTCAGTTTCACTGCATTCTTCACTGGGACTTACTCTAAGGTAAGAGCACCTGGGCCTAACAGTACAATTCTTTGCATGTTGTTTATTCAGATGTACGCCTGTCCACTACGTTAAATAGGGTTTACTCCCATATAAAAGTTGCAGCTTAGGCAACACATGCCAGATCTGTCTTCACAGAATGACCCGCCTGGGACTTGAAGGCGTTTTAAGTGTCACTCAGCAAAACACATTCTGGGATCCTAGCAGGGCAACTCCTTGATGCAGCGGTGACAATATTCTTTCTGCTTCCCCGCTTCCTCCACTAGGGAGGAACTTCTCCGATACTGTATTCTCACTTCATGCAACGCCCTCAGCTTTTAGCCTAACAGCCGCAAGCTCAAGGGTGCTATAACCACCGCAGCAGCAGCCATCACCAGTAGGCTGATTTTTATTTGATACACAGCTTTCTATCGCACCCTTCTAGCGCCTCCGGTTCCAGTATGGAGCTGGGGTGGCCAGTGATGCAGTGGGAAAATTTTAGACTCTGGACATCACGAACTGGACATCAGAACCATCCCACCACGCTTTCAGTGAGAATGTGTGCCTACTACGAAATGTCGTAAACCAGCCCAGTTGCGTTCGGGAGCCCTTCCTGTTCAGTTGGACCCTGGACTTCTGCCCCATAGTCTTGCCCTGAGAGAACCCTGACTGAGGAGCGGGGCGAGTGGGAGAAAGGGGTTGACATCTCAGTATGGGGAAGGCTCCTTTGGCGGCCTCCTCGCCAATAAACCAAAAGCGCCGACACGCAACACTCCGCCCGCCCTCCCCCAAATCGCCTCACACCGGCGGTACTGACAGTATTTCCATTCTCCACCCAGCTCCCAAGAGAAAGGACAGTGGCGCCGAAACGACACTTGTTACACCGACCAAGGAACCATGTCGCCGTCGTCCGCCTCACTCCTCCGGTAGTCAGCCCCGCGGCGACGTCCCTACCCCGAAAAACATCCATCAGGGCCAGCCTACCTCTCTCTTTCCCCCTTACCTTGCCCAGCCTCCGCCAGGAGGACTGGCGGAGGAACAGAAGGCACTTCTCAGGCCCCCCTGAGCCACGAAAGGTTGCCAGGCGGTGGAGGAAGCGGCACCCAGAACCTCCGAGGCCCTGTCACTGCCATCCCCCGTCTTCTCTAAGCAGGCCGTCCCCTACTTAACGCCCATCCTAATATCCTCACGCCGCCCGTCCCGAGAAAGGAGAGTCGAGCCGGCCCCGCCTCGAAACGTCTCATTAGGCCCGAGAGCAGCAGCCAGCCATACCCGGCGGGGCTCTTGCAACTGGGCGGTGTCTCGTTGTCCTCTGTTCCCGCCCACCTGATGACAGAGCGGAGGAAGGAGGAGGAGTGGCGGCAGCTATTACTTTCTCTTCAGGCCTGGGACTGAGATGGGTGGAGTGCGGCTTCTGCCTGTTGCTCGCTTCTAAGGAGAAGGATCGTGGGAAGCTTCTGAAGGGAGGGGGGAAACCATAAGCCCCAAGGCTTCCTTACCTCATGACTCAGTTACAGTCCCGTTTTCTTTTCTACGGAGGAGGTGTCGCTTACCGGAGTCTCACACTCTGATTCAAATCAAATAGTTACCTCCAGGCAGCCAGAATTTCGATTGCCTCGGCCGGCGTTCCATTCCGGTGGCCTGGGAAAATTCGTATGTTCAAGCGTTTTTGCTCTTGGCCCTGAGCCTAGCATGACCCTGTATTTTGAGTAGGGGCTACCGAAGTGCGAGACTGCAAACTAGCCAGTTTTCTTTAAATTACACGCTTCTCTGAGAGGAAATCTCATTTCACTCCTTGAATTCGGTGTGGGAAAGCTCAAGCTCCGGGCTAAATGTGGTCTCTCTGGTTGGCTCTCCGGACTCTCCAGGCCACAAACCCTCTCTGAGTGCTTTTATCCAGCTGGAATGCGATAATGCCTCTTGTTGGCCTGAAAAGAGGACAGAAAAGGGGTGTGTGTGTTTATCAAAATTTATATGCTGATTGATTGTAACAAAGCCTCTAAGTGGTTTACAAGAAATATTAAAATTATCAATAAAAATAGTTAAAAACAAGTAATTAGAAAGATTTAAAAGATAATTCAAATCACCAGTAAACTAAAAAAGAGATTAAAATGCATCAACATCTATGTGCCTAGATAGGTTTGCCTAAATTTGCCTCTGGACGAGTGGCGGCTGGCACATTAGGGCAAGAGGGGCATTACTAAACTGAGCCTGAAACTGATTTTATTCCCCCCTGCTTTTTTTAGTTTTATCTCTTTAGATGCCTTTTAATACCACTCCCCTAGATTTCTTAACTGTATTTTATGTATTTTTTCTATTTTAATATTTTTTGTTTTTATTGTGTATGATTTTATTGTGAGCTACCCTATTTTAAGGTAGAAGGGTGGGATAGAAATATTTTAATAATAAATAAATAAATGCCCCACCAAGCTCAGTCTGCCCTCAGCAAGCCCCCACCTTCCTGCCTTCTTACTGATGCCTCTGCTGCTATCTTTGTTCATGACATGCATGCGTGCTACGTGCACATATCTGCCATCAGCCAAGATGGCAGCAGGGGCATCAGCCCCTTAGGGAAACCCACAGCGTAGCCAGCATTTACTTCAAGGAAGAGATAAGTGAGGTATGCAGGCAGGCATTGCAGGCCTGCGTGGTAGTAGCAGTGGTGCCTGGGAACTCCCTCTCTGTGATCCATGGCAGGGTTGGGAGCCGATGCTGCCACGGATCACAGAAGGGAGCGCTACCCACCCACCCTAAGGAGGGGCACTTCAGGGGCCCTTGGCCAGGGCCTGACCTGGCTGCCCTTGTTGGTGTTTGCTCTGTCAGACATACACTGGCGTACCCGACCGTAGTCACTCCCTTGCTTTATCCTTGCCAAGAATAACGCAACTCGCGTGTAGAAATATACAGTCTTTTATCAGCAGAATAACATAAAGCAGTACAAGTTACACAGTCCGTCTTTCTCCTCTTTACTTCCCCACACACCAGAAAAAACATCCTGTCTTTATAGCCCATCATGGTCATTTAGTCATTAGGTGATTTAGGGTCTGCACCTGTATCGCCTGAGGGTTTTGATTTACTCTTTACTGTCAGTTAACCCTTTCATGGCTGGTTTTCCTTCTTTGTGAAATGTACATGCTAACAGCCCTCTGGTGCCGGCCCTGTCAACAACCCAGGGGCACAGGGACTCAAATCAGTTTTCAAACAGGTGTCAATACAGAAGCACCACATCATACTAAATGCATGTGCCAAAGTGATGGTGAGACTGATTAAAAAGAAGGGCAAGAGAAAAAAACAATAGTCCTTTACTGTTTTCAGGTAAGTAGGCAACAGTTGGTCTGAAGTGCTTAATGCTTTCACCGACTGTCCCTTAACAGCCTTAACTTTGGATGCAGTGTGTCCGTGGGAAGTGGGAATTCGCTGCTTCCACCATCCTACTCCTTTTATATATCTCTTTTGAGACTAGCTACTACATAATTTATTTTATTTCTAGTTGTGCCAATGAAATAAGTGGCAGGTTTCGCAGTGATTGCTAAACTCACATTCTGTTTTTTCTCATAGGTTTTATGGAGCCCACACCAAAAATGTCTAGGTCTGTCTAAACCTGAATATCTGTCAAGTTGTATGAAAAAAAAAAACCCTTTCAGTTTTTACATATATACTAATTTGGTATACACAAAAAGTTTCACAAAGAAAAGTTCTTGGGAAAGAATGTTACAACCGATTTTAGCCTGATGATGTCAATGGTATTACAATCAGATAAAGAATGAAAATAATGAAAACATGCATTCAGATGGCTAACAACTATATATGGCTATAGTTTCAAATGAACAGATATTTATAGCATGCACCTATGCAAGTCTGCTCAGAAGTAAGTCCTATTAAGTGCAATAGGACATTCCCAGGCAGATGAGCATAAAAGCCCGCAGTGCCCATCCTATATACACTTACTTACCTTGGAGAAGTCCTATTAAACACAGTGGGACTTCTGAGTAAGCATGCATAGGACTGTGCTATTAATAAGATGTTGGAGTTTGCCTTTGTCAAAGTGAGAACCTCACAGAGCCTCAATTGGAAGCAGATAGATTATACTTTCCAAAGCATCTTCCTCTTCATTTTCCAGCCTGTCTTCCTTTCAGTCTTGGGGCTTTACTTCCAGCTTTCTGGTGTCTTCCCCCCCCCCCGGCTCCTGGACAATCGAGGCCTCTTCTTCCTCCTCTGCTAGTGACTGCAACTCCTCACAGTCCAAACCCTCCAGCTGCCCATCCACTTTGTGGATCTCTTTAGCCACTCCAGTATGGGTGCTCTGCAGCTGAACTCCTGGGTCACTCTAAACCCCTGGTAGCGGCTGATCAGGCATGGCTCTCACTTCCTCACATGGGGTCTCCTTTCTCCAAAGAGGCTTTCCATTATCTCCTCCATTTGTTGCCAGTGCTCCTGGTGCTCTCGTTACCTTTTCTGCTGGTCCTCCTCGTGCTCTCGTTGCCTTTGCTGCTGGTCCTCCTGATGCTTTTGTTGCCTTTGCTGCTGGTCCTGCTGCCTTTGCTGCTGGTCCTCCTGGCACTCTTGTTGCCTTTGCTGCTGATCCTCCTGCTGATCCATCAATTTTATCTGTTCCAGAGTGGTTGCAGTTTCTCCCTCCATTTTAACTCAGGCACACCTTGCTCCCCATGCTTCTTCCAGGAAACTCAATCCCACTTTCAACACCAGTGTTGCACGCCACCCCAATCTCCAAGCGGTGAGAAATTTCCAGGGGTCCCTGTGCTTAACCCAGGGGTTTGGTTTCCTTGGAAAGAAGGTCAGCAGAATGTGTGGTGA
The DNA here is from genome assembly GCF_030035675.1 of Rhineura floridana. NCBI lineage: Eukaryota > Metazoa > Chordata > Lepidosauria > Squamata > Rhineuridae > Rhineura > Rhineura floridana. The sequence continues at coordinate 50,937,296 of NC_084489.1, forward strand.
CTTTATGAAATATGGTTTATTTATTTACACACATTCTAACCTGAGGTTAAGATGGAGGGGTTCAACATTGATAGCTGCCATTAAAAAAAAAAAATTAGCTGGCAGAGGTTCAAACCTTTTAACAGCTGTGTGAGTTAGAGTGAGCTGGCCAATATTGATATTTGAACAGGCGCAGTTTCCTCATCACTACAGTTCCATGCTTGGCAAAGCTTCAACTGCTATATTTCTTTGCATATCATGCAACATTTAAAAGCATAGAAGAAACTGTAACGAGTAGTAGGTAGGAATACTAGGAACTCTTCAGGGCTAGAAAGGAAAATATCCTCAGACTCCAACCATTACAATCCTGTGCAGAAACAAATTTGATTGAAATCAGTAGGACATAGCTCAAGTAATGTGTTTGGGACTGGGAAATTAGGAAAACTGGAACAGTCCAGTGAAACCTGAAGTCCTGTTTATGCACTGAGCAGAAAGTAGCTGCATGCTTGTGATAAAATAAAAGTTTATTCAACAATATGACTTCATCTGTTTAACTAACCTTTGGTGTCATTTTTAAAAAGCTTTTCTTCTGATTATTTAATCTAGATCCTGTTTGTTCTTCTGGCAAATAAAGAGGAATTATTGTTACGAATTGGGTTGCTCTGTAGAGGAAGGACTAATTTCCTGGTAGCCCTTCCTGGAGTTTAATTTAGCATGTACATTAGGCTGGAGTGAGATGGCCAACATTACAGTCCAGTTTTGATCTTCATATTTATTAACACAAGAAGTGGATAAATAACAATATATGGCACATGAATCACCTTTTTAAAACCTTGGAAGTTCCTAGTACCATAACTACCGCTTCAATGGTTTAATCCCTGGCATCTTCAGGATGGCTTGTGAAAAACAATGTAAACCAGGTATGGGGAACGTCTTGCTCTCCAGATGTTGCTGAACCAGAATTATCATTCCTGGCTGTTGGCCATGCTTGCTGAGACTGATGGGAGTTGTAGTTCAACATCTGGAAGGCCAAAGGTTACCCCACCTGCTGTAAACAATACTGAGCTAGATGGGCCAGTGTTCTGACTTGGTATAAAACAGCTTCCTATATTCAGCTCTCATCATGTTATAAAACTATTTAAATGAAATACGTTTTGAAACATAGTATAATTGTAGTGACTTCTATATCCAAAGGCTGTGTGATAACTGGGCACTTGCTTGTTCAGCATTTTGGTAACATCAAATAGTTTTTAAAAAATTACACAAGATTTTTAGGTCACTTTTCATAAACAAAAAATAGGTTAAACCAGCTAGTTTAAAAGGAATGCACACAGTATAAACAACACAATAGGGCAGGTCTAAAACCACAGCAGGGCAAGCTAAGCATGATGGAAGACTAGCAATAATGTTGCCATTCACACCTCTAGGAGAGAGAATTTTTAAGTTAGGTTGCAATTGCTGAGAAGGCCCTGTATACCATTCCAGTATGGTGAGGAATACTTACTGGCACCTCCCCAAGGCCAGATTATCCATGGTGCAATTGGAGCTATGGCATCAGGGCCCTGCCCAGACTCTTAGCTTTCATTTTGTTTAAAAGGAAGTCAAGAAGCAAAATGTTCAGACAAATGAGCCAACCTTGCTTTTCCTGCCTTGAAGTCAGAGCTGTGTCTGATAAGTCAACACCAGGATACAGAAATTCCTGGCTCTTTAAAAGCAGCTATTGCTCGCTTTCCTTTAGCTTCTGTTTCCTAGTCTATCTATCTCGTTTGTCCAGGCCCAGCAGCAGCCGTCAGTCAGGTCAGAGAACACTGTACATTTGTAATTAATTCACTAATAGGCAAAAAACTTTGTGGTTTAAGAACGTATCTATAGCCCACAGATATTTCTATCAAACTTTAAAAAGCAGGGAAATTGGGCAGCTATAGCAAATGCACCAGGAGATCAGGAGACCTGACCTCCTTTCTGAGATATTGTACTGTCCTACAAATTTGTCAAAATGCAAACACCATTTGGGTTGGTGTTTCACAGTCCAATCCACTTCCTGTGTAGCTTGGAAGAATTTGGTAACGTGCCTCTGAGCAGAGGGCAGAGGGGAGGAGGGGGATGGGAGCAGGCAGAAGGAGGAGGGGAGGAGAAGGACAGGTTTGATCATTTGCATGTTTATTGAGTTCATTGGGATTTACTCCTGTGCAATCATGCTTAGGATAGGTAAAACTGACCGGAAGGGAGGGAGGGGGGCTGGAGAGGGGAGGGGAGAAGGAAGGAAGAGGAGAGGGGAAGGAGGGGAAAGGCAGGTCTGACCATTTGCATGCTTATTGAGTTCAATGGGATTTCCTCCTATGCAATCATAGTTAGGGTAGGTAAAACTGACCATGGGGAGGAAGAGCAGGAGGGGAGGAGAGGGGGAGGAGGAAGAGGAAGGAGTGGATTGGAGGGGCAAAGGAAAGGGGGAGGACAGGTTTGAACATTTGCATACTTAGAGAGTTCAATGGTATTTACTCCTGTGCAATCATGCTTAAGATAGATAAAATTGACCATGGGGAGGAGGAGGGGGAAGGAGGGGCAAAGGAAGGGGGAGGGAAGGGGCAAGAGGGAGGGGATAGGAGAAGGGAGAGTGGGTTTGATAATTTGCATACCTTTTGAGTTAAATGGGATTTATTTCTGTGCAATCATGTTTGAAAATGGAAATGGACTGCCTTCAAGTCGATCCTGACTTATGGCGACCCTATGAATAGGGTTTTCATGGTAAGTGGTATTCAGAGATAGTTTACCATTGCCTTCCTCTGAGGCTGAGAGGCAGTGACTGGCCCAAGGTCACCCAGTGAGCTCCATGGCTGTGTGGGGATTCGAACCCTGGTCTCCCAGGTCGTAGTCCAACAGTGACCCGGAGGGGGAGGGGAGGAGATTGGGTGGGTGGGCACTGGGCACAGGGGAAGCCCCTTTCCAAAATGAAAACACTGTGAACAGTATCATTGTGTTTCAGCATTTCCCCCACCTTTTTATTCTACAGCAGGCACATGTAGCCTCCCACCCAAATTTAAACCAAAGCTGTCCCTGGCCACATCCACACCAGGCCTTTATTTCACTTTGGACAGTCATGGCTTCTCTCAAAGAATCCTGGGAAGTGTAGTTAGTGAATGGTGCTGAGAGTTGCTAGGAGACACCCTGTTCCCCTCACAGACCTTCAATCAGAGTGGCTGACTGTTAAACCAGTCTGGCCACTGGAGTTCTGTCAGCAGAATAGGGGTCTCCTCTCAGCACCCTTCACAAACTACACTTCCCAGGATTCTTTGGGGGAAGCCATGACTGTCTCAAGTGAAATCAGTCTGGTGTCGGTGTGGCCCCCTGATTAGGCAAGTCCAGCAGCTGTGAGTCTGGCTTTTAGAACACAGAGTTGGTTCTTACTGAGCATGCCCGACACTATCATTCAGTTCAATGCAAAGTTTCTTAAATTAATTAAAAATCAGCCAGGCATTGTCTTAACTTTTAAACTGCAGAAGATGAAGGTCAGAGTATGGGGCAAGGTCAGTAATAGGATTACGGGTACTCTGTGAACATGGCTGATTTTTAATGAATTTAAACAGATTATGAGAACTCAGAAAAAAGTCCAAAAGGGCTCCGAGGTTTTTCTTTCTCTTTTTACACTTTGAACTGTCTATTCTCTCTGACTGTTTTGTGTATCACCATGAAAATTGACAGGGTTGTTAAGCAAGTGTTTCTGAGTTCAGGACTATAAGGTTTGTAAGGTTTGTTTCGAAATGAGCTAATGGGAAGCATCAGAATGGCATGAGGGGTATTTTCAATTTAACATTGCGGAATGTGAACAATCCACACTGGCTATAGTATACAGCCACTCTTGTGGGTATATAATATAGTACAAACTTACTTATCTTAAATGTTGTGGTTATCTCTCTCCCGCCCTCACACACACACAAAAGCAATCTAAAAAATAAGGAGAAAGTTCAGAGGTTTGGGGACAGGAAGGGATTTATAGTATTATGTGTAAACAAAGTTAAGAGCTTGGGTAAATTTAATCTGAACAGGGTTAGATTTTAAATGTTGCGGTTTGTGTTTGACTTCTACACAAAGTGACAGTGGAAGAAGTGTGTGGAAAAGAGAAGGCTGATTTTTAAAACATTTGAGGTTTTATCATTTATTATGATTTATTACTGATACTGATAAGCCACTCTGAAAGCCTTTTTTGGCTAAAGAGCAGAGTGAAAAAGATGTTTTTTCTGTCAGCATATATTACGCAAAAGAATATTGCTGCTTCAGAACAGTGAAGCTTGCTTGGGTTCTTGAAACGATGAGGTGTGTTCACAGGTTAATAAAAAAAAAGATGACTCAACCAACCAGAAACAATTAAAAAAAAAATTGGCAGGGTGGAGGAGAGTGAATATAACAGCAAGCAAGACTGGATGAAACCAAAGGTCCACCTAGTCTAGTATCCTGCTTCCCACAATGGTAGCTAGATACATCAGGAAGCATATAAGCAGTGTTTGTGGCCAATTTGTTTGTTTGTCCTCCCTGAGCATAATCAGAGGTAGACCACCTCTGAACCTGGAGAAGGAAAGATGTCCATCAATTGATATATAGACCATATTGCTATATGGAACCTCCAGGTTTAGAGCCAGTCTACCTGTGAATAAGCTGAAGTTGTGGAGGCTAACAATAAGAAAGGGCTCTTGGGTCTCCTACTCTCCTTTGTCTAATCACCTTTTAAAAGATGGGTAAGCCACTGGCTCACAACACATGATGGGCTGTGTGAAGAAGTCCTGTCTCTATGACAATCACCCACAACTGTAAACTAATTTGTTTTTGCTGTTTTGCTACATTGCATGTGCTGCAGCATGCAAATACATCTAACAAAATTAAAAAATTAATTAACTACTTTAAAAAAAATGCATTCCTTTCTGGGGCGGGGGGGGGCTGTTTGGAAAACTGCACCAGTCTCCAACCAGCTTATCTGGCTTTGCACCTCCCTGGTTGATCTCGGGGTTTCTGGACTGGTTGATATGTGAAGAAACATTTCATCAGGTATCTAGGTTCCAAGCTGTTCCAAGGCTTTATATGCTAACATCTTGAATTGGATCCCAGCAACATATAGGCCCATCCTTGGTATCTTACTATTTCAGATCCTTTATCTTTTCCATTATCATACAGCAATGCTCTTTTGATACTATTCCTCTGCACCATTCTAGGTCATACCTTTTCAAAGGAAGCATCATGCTGTGCAGCCGGATTTTATGCTTGTTTGTTGGAAAATTGATCCCTTTGAATTCAACAGGACTGAATTTCTAGTAATATGCATTTCCCTCCCCCCCCCCTTTGAAAATGGATTTGGAAGATGTGTTGAGGCTTAGACTTGCAATAAAGAATTACACTGAATGTGCTCACCGGATTTCATACTAATACCTCAGTATCTGAAGAAGATAATTGCATTACTGTACAAACAAACTTGCAAAGAATGCCAGCCTATCGAGTTAAACCACAGGTATCACTTTGCTTAAGCAAAACCTTTTTCTCATCTACTTTAATACAGATCTGTAAAATACTAATTATTGAAGAAGTAATCCCCCCATTAATTGTGTTTTCTAGTTAATTCTGAATTTAGGATTTGGTAGTGGTAAACTGTCAATTATTACGCAAAAGATACTGTTATGTGATGTCTACCCTGAGGACTAAAATACTTGAATGGAAATTGTGAGCATGTTCTAGTAATGTAACATATAACTTGGTCCTCAGATTCAAAACTGTCTAGCAGTAAGGCTCAGCTTTAAAAATAATCCCAAGAATAATTTATCTAAATGTGACAAGCCTCTTATTGTTGGCAAATACAGGCCATTTTCATACCAGTGCTTTGGAAATACTTGTACACAATAGCTTTTTTTCATTCAGCTGAAGGTCAGCTAGCCATGGATGTCAAAGCAACAGCTCTACCTTGTGACAGAAAAAAGGGACTACTTTTCTCACTAAAGGTTTCAAATTGAATATCCAGTCATTTTTGCCATTTATATACTGCCAGTATTATTAACACTTGTTGGGAATGTTCCAATCTATGAAGTAGGCATTAACTGTGCAATAATGGTTGCAGTAGTAGAACACACTGTACACACGACCAAATATCATTTGATAGTCCAGCACAGAGGTGGGAAACTGGATCGAGCCATGGGAAGATAATTTGCATTCCTGGCTTGAATTCAAGACAGGGGTGCAAAGGAAGAATGAGGAGCACACTCTTAAGTGCTTTCCTAATTCTTCCTTTGCAGCCAAAAGTCACAGCAGGGCAATAGAAAAAGTGCTAAATTTAAAAAGTGCTGACTTTTGGCTGCAAAGAAAGAATTGAGTGTGTGCTGTGAGTGCACTGCTGTGCTGACTCTTCCTTTTAGGCATGACTTGGTATAGCACAGTGAGGAGGAGAGCCTGGCTGGGAGTCCAGAGTCTGTGAGTTCAAATCCCCGTTCGTGTCTCCTGGGTGTCAAGGGCCAGCTAAAGATCACCCTTGCAGTGAGTGGCTCAGGGGTTACATGCCCTGCCACCTGTGCAGCTGTGGGCAAGCTGCTTAGTCCCAAGGAGCCCAGTTGCCCCCCAGCTGGCAGTTACATACAAGGAAGGGGCTGGCTTGTGCAGCTGTGGCAAGCTGAGCAGGCCCTAGCCAGCTGGGGAGGACTAGCCTCAGAGGGAGGCAATGGTAAACCCCCTCTGAAGACCACTTACCATGAAATCCCTATTCATAGGGTCGCCATAAGTCGGGATCGACTTGAAGGCAGGCCATTTCATTTCCATTTTTGAAGTTTCAAGCTGTATCTTGAACCTTCCTGTGTCTGATATCATATACGATTGGGCTCATGGGCCACAGGTTCCCCACCACTAGTCTAAGGGTATTATTTTTTCTGTGCAAGTGGAGTTACCCTTTGCATATGCATTACAAGAAAGAAAATAATACCATTTCCAGCATTTTCAGTACCACTACTAGATAACTTACACTGCAATCATATGCATAGCTGTCCAGAGGTCCCACTGAATTTAGTAGGTCAGAGGCTGCGTACATACCAGACATTTAAAGCAGTTTACCCCTCACAGAGCTACAGTTCTCAGCACCCTTAACAAACTACAATTCACAGGGGGAAGTCAAGAATTTCAAAAGGTTCCTAGACATCCAGTGATCTGGTAACACAGACTTTCAAATGGCTTTTGGCAACATGCTTACTAGCTAAGGATTCATAGTCATTGGGGTCCTAGGACTGACTGAAAAGTGGTTAAAAAAACAAGCAGAGTAAGAATAAATTGATAGTTCCTACAATGGAGTGAAGTGGGCAACAGAGCCCCTCAAAGATCTGTATTAGAAAGTGCTGTTTATTTTATTCATAAATGAACTTGGTTCAGGTTAGGTATGAATGGTGAAATAATCAAGTTGGCAGATGTCTGAAAATTAGTCAGAAAGGTGAAATCTGAAACGAAAGGATCTTCAAAAGGATCTCTTAAAATGGGTGACTGGGTTTATGAGGGCTACATACCTGCCAGCTACTAGGTGATACTAGACAGTGGGGCTTCAATTAACTTAAAAAAAATAATAATCTAGAACACTACCCAAAATCAATCTCTAGCTTTGCTAAATATAAAGACTGCCAGGTTTCTTTTTACTTTGGCTCTCTTCCTAGTAACCTGTATGTTCAACTTAAAACTAGAGACAGATCTGGGTAACTGCTGGACTTCATGTTTTCAAAAATAGGGACCATCCCTTGCTTCTTTGTCCCAGAGCCTGAAGTACCCAGAATCAGGCCGTGAGCACACTAGTCGCCCACAGCAAAGTGTTTCCATTGGCCACATCTGGAGGGGGAATGGTTTGATCTGCCAATCAGTTGCAAACTCTCTTGGAAGTGAACTAAAAAAAAAAACCCACTCAAGGTGCTCCCACCAGGTTTTACAGTAAAAAGGGGCAGGGTTTGACTCGCGTCATGTGCCCCCATTTTCAGGAGAGAGAGGTGGAGACACACTGGAACTGGCAGAACAGTGAGTGTGTCTCTCCCCTCAGTTTGCAAGCTTCATCTTGAGACTGTGTGTGCTTCCAAACTGTTATTTTGTGCATGGAATTCAGTGCCATACCATCAATTTCAGATCAAACAGTTAAAGCAGATTTGGAATTCTCACAGAACAAACCCAGCTGTTGTTTTTTAAGGACTTTTTGCAGTAAGGAAAATTACAGGACAATGCACTGGGATAACAAATGCTTGACAGGACATTGTATAACTTCCCTGCAAACAAATTGGGATGAATGCTTAATAAAGAGGTTGTGTGGAAGCAGCTAAGATCTGGTGCAGACCTGCATTATGGCTACAACATCCTGCATTTTAAAATTTGTATTTGTTTCTTTTCTCCCCTGATCCCCCCACACCCGCTTACTTTGTATAACATCTAGCTTGAAGAAGAGTTCTAGAGGACTTTAAATTTTTGTTTTCTATTTTGTGATGACTTCCTGTGATTTTTATGGACAGAATATGTAAACAAGTGCTGAGTGACATCCATTGTGAAGTGAATTTCATTCTCTCAAAATACTAGAACTTGGGATCATCCAGTAAAAGCCATTAGCAATATGCATATAATGCAAAATTAACTTATTGGAAGCACTATGGTAAAAAACAGTCATGACCACTTGCTTAGGATGGATCAGTTAATGGCTTTTAGCTACATGTAGCTAAAATGGAACTCTGATTATCCCATGCTGGAAAGAATAGCATTTTCCAGTGTTTTCCCCCAGGAACTGAAATGGCAGAGGGATGTTTGAATTTTTGGGGTGTAGGTGAGGTTTAAAGGGTGTGTGAATGTGGGCTCAGGGCGTATGGCACCATAGTAAAAGAAGAAAAGTGTTTTGTGATCATCACATCAATAAAGTTAGGTGCATAGTGTTGCATAGTGAATATGTTGGCCTAGAGTTGACCTGGGTTCAAACCTACTATTCAGCCAAGGAAGCCAAATGGGTGCCTTTATGCTATTGGGAGGCAGACTAGCCACCTCTGAGCTGGTCTCCAAATTGTGATCTCCTCCCACCCTGCCCATAGGGCCATTCTGCATCAGCTGCCCTGTGGGAAGGATTCTGGGGGGGAAAGAGCCATAGGCAAAGACAATCTCAGAGCTTGCTCCATAGCTGGACTCAGGGCCGGTTCTAAAGGGCGGCCAGGTTGGGCACTGGCCTGACGGCCCCTGGAGCTACAGGGGGCACCTCAGCGGCCCCTCCGCTCCCCTTCTGTGATCCGCAGGCCCCCCACATCCCCCACATCTCTCCACTTACCTGTCTGCTGTCTTTTACCGTTGCCCTTAACAAAGATGGCGGCTGCAGTTTCCCTAAGGTACTGAAGCCCCTGCCGCCATCTTAGTTGATGGCAGAGATGTGCGCACGTAGCACGCATGCGTGCCATCAACAAAGATGGCGGCAGCGGCTTCATCCCCTTAGGGAAACTGCGGCCACCATCTTGGTTAATGTCAATAGTAAAAGACAGGAGACAGGTAGGCGGGGGTGGGATGGGGTGCACACGAACGCGAATGCTCACGTGCACACATGCCGGGGCCCAGGGCAAGCTAATGCCCAAGGGCCCCGGCATTCCTGGAGCCGGCCCTGTTGTTAGCCTCCCTGGACTTTCCTAAGAGGAAGGATGGGATAAAGAATAGTACTAAATAATCATAGTAACGCCCAAGCACTACTCTGCCACAACCATCATCATAATCAAATGTCTAGTGTGAAAGAAGCACCCTGCAAACCTGAAATCCCAGTAAAGCGGCACCTACCTTGTGGAATTCCCTACCCTTAAATATTAGACAGGCGCCATCTCTGTTAACTTTTTGGCGCCTATTGAAGAACTTCCTCTTTCAACAAGTCTTTTAAGTTGAGACCTTGTCCCAGTCTGCTTCTGTGTTGGAATGGCTTTTTAACATGTTTTTAAACCTTTTTTAAAAAATGTTTTTTAGCCTTTTTTTTAAGATGTCATCAAAGTTTTTTTCAAACAAAGTTTTTAAAGTTGTTTTGTTTTAATGTATTTTAAAGTCTGTTTTTATGATTTTATAAAGTGTTTTTACTGCTTTTGTTTGCCGCCCTGGGCTCCTGCTGGGAGGAAGGGCGGGATATAAATCAAACAATAAATAAATAAATAAATTTACAGCTGTCCCATGGCCTCTGCAGAGAGCCTTAGCTGGCCTCCTCTCCTTCAGCCTCAGCTCCAGGCTGCAAAATGGGGATAATTATACCAAACAGACCAAAAGGGCAGCACAAAAGGGACCCACACACACACTCCCCATTTTGTAAATACGTGGGGCAGGGAGGGAGAAGGGAAAGCTGAGAAAAGAACATCTCCTCCTTCCCGTGCAGGCATGAGTTTGGGAGCAGCAATGAGATTTGAACCCAGGTCCTCTTCATAGCTCAGACGCTGAGCTCTTAGATTACACTGAGGCTCTTCAAAGTTGTCATCAATTGATCCTGAAGCAAGCTCCTCACCAGCCCCAGCAGGCATATTACAACTAAAAAAGCTTTCCAAACCCATGAGATCCTCCTTAGGTATTTATTGGTGTGTATGGAGGCAAGGAGAATGCTCAGTTACACTCCTTTTTTGACAGCAGTGCAGGTGAGACAGGCACAGGAGCTCTGAGGGAGCAAAATGTTGGCAACTCAAGTACACAGGAGGGAGCCAGCCCAGCTTCTCCAGATTATATATTTACTTCCCCTCAGCCTCCCCCTCGTCCTGGGCTCCTTCCCTCCATTTGTCCCCTCTCCCCCTGCCTCCTTCCCCTCAGCCACCATGTCCTTTTGTGACATCACAGGCAGTCCGTTGCCGACAGTAAGAGCACAACCTCCCTCGGCCTGACAATGGTGAGGACACCTCAGCAGTGATTTATTCATTTATTCATTCCAGCCATCTGCTGGAATGCGGCTGCTATTGGAGTGTGGACTTTCTGCCCTTGCTTATTGACTATAGGTGCTGCTATTTTTGCTACCAGCTGCTGTATCATCGCTGTCGCCAGCTTCCATTGCTGTGGGCTTTGGCCTTGAGTTCATTACAGCTCTGATTATATTCTACTTGCGAATTCTATCTGCAAGCACTATCTGTGAACTGCTTTGCCATTGCATATGAATGTCATCTTCATTACTGCCACCGCTGACATTATTAGGATTATTGCTAGTTGTTGACTATGGAAAAGTAATCTTATGTTGATTTCTGACTGTGGGGTGTGTATGGATGTGTGGATGTGATGGAAATTGCACTGATTTTAATTTTAATTTTAATTTAAATTAATTTACAGTTGCAGAGTGTGATAGAGGCAGGTCTCCGGTTTATTATTGTTTTAGGGTGGGTGGCCTGTCTGATCAGCGGACGGGGATAGGGGCATGTGCAAGGCAGGGGGGCATGTGACAGGGAGGGTGAGGGGCCAAACTATAGAAAAAGTGGGCGGCAGACGCTGGAATGGTACTGCTGGCAGACCAGGCCAGATTAGGGGAACAGGGGATAGATGCTTAATACCCATCCCATGTTCCGGGTCTGTCCAGAACCAGATGATAACTGGGGGATGCAGGATTCCTACCGACCTTCGACTGCTGCTGTGTAATGCCAGGTCTGTAGTACAAAAAACATCACACATCCATGATATTATCTTGGATGAGCGGGCAGACCTGGCATGTATTACGGAGACTTGGCTGGATGAGGCCTCAGCTCCCATTCTTGAGGCCATGTGCCCGCCGGGTTTCCATTACGCACAGCAGCCGAGGGTAGGAAGGCGGGGAGGGGGAGTGGCAGTAATCTATCGGGAGTCTTTAGTTTTTGCCAGACCTCCTCTTCATAGGACTAAGTTTGTTGACTGCATGTATTGGAGGTTGGGCCCGAAGGGCAGTTTGGGGATCCTGCTTGTGTACTGCCCACCCCGCTGCACAGCAGACTCCCTGGCCGAGGTGCTGGAGGTGGTCTCGGCTGTACGGGCGTTGTCCCCAGAATTATTAGTGCTGGGTGACTTCAACGTACATGCCGAGACCGCTCTCATTGGAGCCCCTTGGAATTTCCTGGAAATCATGGCTTCCTGGGAACTGCACCTTAGTAATATTGGGCCCACCCATGTAGCCGGTCATGCTCTCGACCTTATGTTTGTCCTGGGACGGGAGGGAAGTGCTCTGAAGTTGGGGGTGGTTTCTTCCACCCCTGTGTCATGGTCAGATCACTATCTGGTAAATATAGACTTCTCGATGCCACACTCCCTCCGCAGGGGAAAAGGACCTATTAGAATGGTCCGCCCCAGGCGCCTGATGGATCCAGAAGGATTCCTGACTGCGCTTGGGGAATTGGAACCTGCTGAAGGCCGCCCGGTCGATGCCCTGGTGATAGAGTGGAACGAGGGAATCACCAGAGCATTGGACCGGGTGGCTCCGAAACGTCCTCTCCCCCTGAACAGAACTCAGTTAGCACCATGGTATACACCACGGTTGCGTAATCTGAGACAGGAGGTGAGACGACTAGAACGCCGGTGGCGGAAATCACGTTCCGAAGATGTCCAGACACAGGTTAGAGCAGCAATAGCTGCCTATCAAGTGGCAGTGAAGGCAGAAAAGAAGTTCTTTGCTGCCTCCATTGCGTCCGCAGAGTGCTGTCCCAGGAGGTTGTTCCAAGTGGTCCGAAGCCTGGTCGGTCCAGTTGCTCAGGAACCCTTGGAACAGTCAAAAGCCTCCTGTGACAAATTAGCAAAGCACTTTGCTGACAAAATTGAACACTTGCGGAACTTGATCCCGTACGCCGTAGATACAGTAAATGAACCAGAGTTGGCCAGTTGCAAGCCGGTCAAATGGGATCGGTTTCGGCCTCTCCCTTCTGAGGATGTGGACAAGGTGCTCTCAACTGTGAAGCCTACCACATGTCTAAATGATCCTTGCCCGTCGTGGCTCCTTGTGAGCTGCAAAGAGAAATTGGGTGAGGGGATTAAGGCGGTGGTTAATGCATCCCTGGAGGAAGGTGTAATGCCATTAGCCCTCAAGGAGGCAATTGTAAAGCCCATCTTAAAGAAGCCCTCCTTGGATCCCCAAGTTTTGAACAACTTTCGCCCAATTTCAAATTTACCATTCTTGGGCAAGGTCATTGAGCGAGTGGTGGCTAATCAGTTGTCGGCACACTTGGATGAAACAGATTATTTAGATCCATACCAATCAGGTTTCAGGACTGGACATGGAACTGAAACAGCCTTGGTCGCTCTGGTGGATGATATGAGGAGGGCATTAGATAGGGGAGAATTCACCTTTCTTGTCCTCCTCGATCTCTCAGCGGCTTTTGATACTGTTGACCACAGTATCCTTCTACATCGCCTGGAGGGATTGGGAATAGGAGGCACTGTACTGCAGTGGTTCCGCTCCTTTCTCTCCGATAGGCATCAACAAGTAGCATTGGGGGAGGAGGTTTCAGACCCTTGGCCTCTCAATTGTGGTGTGCCACAGGGCTCTATCCTCTCTCCCATGCTATTTAATATCTATATGAAGCCGCTGGGGACAATCATTAGGAGATTTGGGCTGCAGTGTCACCAATATGCGGATGACACTCAGCTCTATCTCTCGTTTAAATCCTCACCAGAGTTTGCTGTGGAGACCATGTCCAAGTGCCTGGAATCCGTGAGTGGATGGATGGGAAGGAACAGGTTGAAACTGAATCCCGATAAGACCGAGGTGCTACTCGTGGGGGACAAGGGAAGGTTGGGAGATATTGACTTGATGTTCGATGGGGTGAAACTGCCCCTAAAGGACCAGGTCCGCAGCCTTGGGGTTGTTCTGGATTCCAAGCTGTCAATGGAGGCTCAGATCTCGGCAGTGAGCCGGGCAGCTTGGTATCAATTACACCTCATACGTAGACTGCAACCCTACCTTCCTGTTCATCAGCTCCCATTGGTGGTACATGCCCTGGTCACCTCTCGTTTGGATTACTGTAATGCGCTCTACGTGGGGCTACCCTTGAAAACGGTCCGGAAACTACAACTTATACAAAATGCGGCGGCTCGACTACTTACAAATTGTCGTCGCCGGGAGCACATCACTCCAGTGTTGTTCGATCTGCACTGGCTTCCAGTTGTTTTCCGGGCCCAATTCAAGGTGTTGGTATTAACCTTTAAATCCCTACACGGTCTCGGCCCAGTTTATCTGATGGAGCGCCTCCAACACCACCAATTATGCCGCCCGACAAGATCAGCCACACAGGGCCTTCTCTCAGTCCCGCCAACTAAAACAGCTAGGTGGGTGGGGACTAGAGAGAGGGCATTCTCAGTGGTGGCCCCCACTCTCTGGAACTCCCTCCCGTATGATCTCCGGCATGCCCCTTCCCTGAATGTATTCTGCCAGGCCTTAAAGACCTGGCTTTTCAGACAGGCCTTCGGGACTTCCGGGGAGGGTTAATCTCTATGACTAATTGCTTATTACTCTGAACTGTCATTGTTTTATAATTTTTATCGTTTGTATTGTATTATTATGATGTATTTTATTGTAACTGAGTTGTACGTCGCCTAGAGTGGCCACTGGCCAGATAGGCGACACATAAATTAAATTATTATTATTATTGTTATTATTATTATTATTAAAGTATTTATAGGCTCATGTATACGTATGGCTTCATGTATACTGATACCAGGGAGAGGCACACCATGACACTCTGGGATTTGATCTCCCATTGTCTGTTTTTGAATAAAACAAAGGACTCCACAGGAGATGAATACAAAAAATTTTTTATTTAGGAATAAAAGCTGGCTTCTTTAAGCCTTGCAGTCCTCTTTGTTGCTTTCACAGGTGGTCTCTTCCAAAACCTCGCCAGCTTCAGAGACATCCCTGGAAAAAAACACAGACAATGAGGGGGATGGCAACTATCCAACAGCTTCACCCAGGCACCTCCACCAGTGTCCACCTGGCAACTTCATCCGCTAGCTTCCACCTGCCAACATTCACGGGTTTCATCTATTCATGAATATCCACCGGTTTGTCACATTCACACACTTACACCCCCCCCCTTGACCGCATCTGAAACCCCACTCACACACAAACACACGGCCAGCCGACATCCATGAAGAATGCCATCTTGGTTGATGGCAGCAATGCACGCGCTGTATGCCATCAACCAAGGTGGCGGCAAAGGCTTCAGTCCCTTACGGAAACCTCGGCCGTCATCTTTATTGATGGCAACCCTGCGCGAACAGCAGAGAAAGATAGGTGAAGCGTGGGGGATGGCGGGGGATGGCGGGCGGTTTGGAAGCTCGTCTTGCGATCCACGGGATCGCAGAAGGGAAGCAGAGGGGTCCAGGGCAGGCTAATGCCCAAGGGCCCCCGCATTCCTGGAGCTGGCCCTGCTCAGCGGCCATGTGGTTTTGTGATGCACAGGCAGTCCACAGCCCATGGCAACAGCTGGGGAGGCCTCATCATCATCTCTTCACACACTTCACAATTGTGGGTGTAACTCAGCTGGGATTTATTTGATTGCTCTTTTAATATTAAAAAGTTTTATAGCCCACCCTTCATGTGTACTTATATTGGGCTGGGGAAGATTGTTCAGCCCAAGTTGGCCTTCCCTTGTGGGCAACGTTCCGGGGACTACATGCCAGAGGGGGGCAGGGCCAGGGGCAAAAAGTAGGCGTGGCCAGATGCAAGTGTGGGTGGAGCAACGGCTGTGACTTATCTTTGTACATTCAGCTCCATTCCAGCTATGCAAAAATGAAAAGTTTCTGCACTTTCCCATTTCTCCAGTCCAGTTAAGCAACAGGTGTCATTATAGTTCAAGGACACAAAAGAACTTGAGGAGGGTTTGGAGCTGGGCCTGTGAGGGGCATGGCCTGGGAAGATTCCTGAGGGCTGGGCAGAATGTGTTGGAGGGCTGCTGAGATTCCCCATATCGGTCATAACATGCAGTTTGATATAAAGGTTATATTTATATAAATATTCATTATTTTATTTTAACGAAAACAGCCCTTGTGGTGCCAGCAGATAGATATTCTTTTAAGGAATTAAGCATTGCTGAAAAGGATTAAGGAAGCAGTCTGTACTTTGATTTCACTTTTGAACAGGTTCAAGGTTCCTCTGTTGATATACAAAGCCCTGAACAGCTTGGATCCAGCATCATTTATGGACTGCCTGAGCCCTTCTATCCCAACTCCATCGCTGAGTTCCTCTGGAGGAGTGCTGTTAGTTGTCCTCCATGTTACAGAGGCCCAACTGGCCCCCATTAGAAGTTGGGAATTTAATGGTGCCGGTCCCATTCTGTAGACCCACAGGGCCTTTGTTTTCCAAGGATTCAGCTTATTATCCCTCATCCAGCCCACTACCCTGGGCGGGGGCACATTCTTCTTCTTCCTAGAGAGTGCCATGGAGTGCAAAGGAAGCAAACTTTGGTCAAGAAATTCTGGCTCATGTTTTAAGCAGGTTTTGGTGTCTTTCTTAAGGGCAGAAGTGTCTCCATCTGCCTGGATTCTGGAATATGGGGAGTAGAACCCATACATGTAAAGCACATTTAAAGTACGGGGCTTCCCCCAAAGAATTGTGGGAACTGTAGTTTACCCCTCACAGAGCTAGAATTTATTTATTTATTATTTGATTTATATCCCGCCCTTCCTCCCAGCAGGAGCCCAGGGCGGCAAACAGAAGCGCTAAGAACACTTTAAAACATCATAAAAAGAGACCTTAAAATACATTAAAACAAAACAATGTTAAAAACATTTTTTTAAAAGAGCTTTAAAAACATCTTTTAAAAAAGGGTTAAAAACATTATTAAAAAACAACAACATATTAACAAGCAATTCTAACACAGACCCAGAATTTATAGAAGGCTGGGCCCAATGTCCTGTAGGACCCTGCAGAGTTGCGTAGCGGAACAGAGAGTATTGAGCAATCTTATGTGTGTGTGTTTGAATCTTTGGTAAGATTCTACCTTCCCTGCAAATTAGTCAGACAGAGACTTTAAGGTTTAAAATAAGAAATAGCTACTTTATTCTGGAAGTACATACTTGATAGGAAAAAGTTATATATCTAGCTAACTAGCTATGTTGGAGCAGCAGACTCTGATCCCAGGGTCTGCCCTCATGCTGGATGAGAGGAGAGAGAAAGGAAAGATGTCTGCTCCCCTCTCAAGAAAGAAGACTGGGAAGGAGGGAAGGAACTGGGATCAACATCCTTTGCACATCAGTCTAACAGGAAGGGAGAGACAGCAGGAGATCAAAGGGATAGGTATAGCCTAGCAACCAAGAGGTCTCCTCTCTAGCTACCCTTTTTAACCCCATGCAGCCTCAACCCACAAGTTGGAGTTGAACCTCATACATTCTAACAGAATTCCCAGCATCTTTAACAAACTACAGTTTCTAGGATTCTTTCGGAAAGTCATGTGCTTTAAAGGTATGTGCGCTGTCCTCAGTCGAACTAAGACAATGCACCAGCATGAAGAAGATGCAGGATTTTGGTTCACGTTGCAAGCAGAAGTCCCGAGTGATTTTCCTGGACCTCAGATGTATCTGATAAGGTCTGAGAATGCATTGATCCCTTAAAACAACCGGAATATTATTGTTTAATAATAACGTCCTCATTCTTATGTAGCCAAAACAGCACCTGACAAATACACAAGAGGGAGGTATCCACAGGCTTGGGAGGATAGGGGACCCAAAGGCTTGCAGAAGTACACACTTTTTTTTAAAGGCAAAATAACTCTTGCAGTTGGGAAAAAATCCGCCAAACCTCCCAGTGATATGTTCTATAGGCATTAAAATTTTGAATGAGTGTGTGGTGGGGACAGAAAACTGAGGTGGGGGTGGAATGAAGTATCCTTAGAGTGGGCATGGCTGGCTGGCTGGCGCTCTAATTGGAGCACTCCACAGTGCAACAAGTGGGACCTGCAGTTGCCGCGTGAAGTGCTCCTATTTACAGTGCCAGCCAGCCATGCCCGTTTCCAGGACGCTCCATTTCATTCTCCCGTCCCCAGGTTTTGCCCTCTTCCCCAAGTGCACAACCGGACTGAAGGTTCCTTTCTGCCTTTGACAAACAGATGATTTCTAGGTTGGATTCTCTTTGTATTCCAATAGATGATCAGAGGAGATAGGAGAAGGAAAGACATCAGCTGGAAAATCTGGGGGAAGCTGAGCTGCATTGGATGCTGTTGGGAAGCAAGGAGCACATGGTGTCTCACCCTCCTGACCAGGGAGAAGACCTTGAGAGCTGGCAAGGTAATTGCCTGTGGAAAGAAGAGAACAGACTGCTTCCTTCTTTAACCTCTGTGTAAGATTTGTGCAAGCAATGAACTGGCGGTGACCGACCAGGAGAGAGACCTCGGGGTTGTAGTGGACAGCACGATGAAAATGTCGACCCAGTGTGCGGCAGCTGTAAAAAAGGCAAATTCCACGCTAGCGATAATTAGGAAAGGTATTGAAAATAAAACAGCCGATATCATAATGCCGTTGTATAAATCTATGGTGCGGCCGCATTTGGAATACTGTGTACAGTTCTGGTCGCCTCATCTCAAAAAGGATATTATAGAGTTGGAAAAAGTTCAGAAGAGGGCAACCAGAATGATCAAGGGGATGGAGCGACTCCCTTACGAGGAAAGGTTGCAGCATTTGGGGCTTTTTAGTTTAGAGAAAAGGCGGGTCAGAGGAGACATGATAGAAGTGTATAAAATTATGCATGGCATTGAGAAAGTGGATAGAGAAAAGTTCTTCTCCCTCTCTCATAATACTAAAACTCGTGGACATTCAAAGAAGCTGAATGTTGGAAGATTCAGGACAGACAAAAGGAAGTACTTCTTTACTCAGCGCATAGTTAAACTATGGAATTTGCTCCCACAAGATGCAGTAATGGCCACCAGCTTGGACGGCTTTAAAAGAAGATTAGACAAATTCATGGAGGACAGGGCTATCAATGGCTACTAGCCGTGATGGCTGTGCTGTGCCACCCTAGTCAGAGGCAGCATGCTTCTGAAAACCAGTTGCCGGAAGCCTCAGGAGGGGAGAGTGTTCTTGCACTCGGGTCCTGCTTGCGGGCTTCCCCCAGGCACCTGGTTGGCCACTGTGAGAACAGGATGCTGGACTAGATGGGCCACTGGCCTGATCCAGCAGGCTCTTCTTATGTTCTTATGTTCTTATGATAAAAGCGAATGAATTAATCCTTTGGAGAAGGGTCTAGCCATGCCCAAGATTACAGCTGTTTTAGTCTGTCGAAATTGTACCATTGAGTTATTGTTTTGTATCATTTCTCTATCTCAATAGGTTTGATACCTTTGGAAAACATTTTTCACATGTGCTAGTCCACTGTGCACTTGTGCCATGGAGGCCCCTGAGCACTATAGAGAATTCGGAGTGAGGTTCTAGGACCGAGATAGTCAATGTGGGGCCCTCCTGATGTAGCTGTACTCCAACTCCCATCATCCCTGATCGTTGGCTGCTGGGAGTTGAATCCATCAACATCTGGAGGGCGCCACATTCTTACCTCTGGACATGGGCAGAGAAACTTTTCCCTGTCAAGGGTGCTTATGCGCACACATTCTTTGGTATAAGATTATGCATGGCATGGAGAAAGTGGACAGAGGAAAAAAAATTTTCCCTCCCTCTCTCATAACATTAGAACTTAGGGACATGCAAGGAAGTTGAATGGTAGGAGATTCAGGCCAGACAAAAGGAAGGAGTTCTTCACACGAGTGAAGCTATGGAAATCACTGGTCCCGTCCCTTCCATGTTCATTCAGGGGTTAGCCCTTAAGACCTCCAGGTACTGGAAGGCCTTTGGAGCGTAACAAACCTGACACTTCTTGTATGATGCAATGGTGAGTTGAATTTTGGATTGTGGTTCCACTTTTTCTTTTTAATTTATACTATCCTCTGCCTGTCACAGGGCCATTCTACTATCAAGTGTCCTGTCAGAAGGATCCTGATGGCATTTTAATATGTTAATATTACTTCTTGTGTTTTTTTTAACGGTAATTTAAGGTTACAGTAATACCTCAGTTAACAAATCCTCCAGGAAAGAAGCTCCTTTTAACAAAGTCTTTTTGGGGGGCATGGCACACACTCTGACATAGTCAGAATGTGGCTGCTTGTCTGCTGGATTGCAGGTGTTGCAAGCAGCTCCCTCAAGCGTAGCTAGAAACGTGCTCCTTGCCAGGTGGCACAGGGCCCCCCCGCAGTAAACAGAGCTTCAGGTGCCCAGAAAGCACTGTTTACTGCAGACATGTCTGCTTGAGTGTACGGGAGGATGGCAGAGACACACACACAGAGACCAAACACAGAGTGTGGTTGTGGCTGCCCCTTGTCTGCCTGCTCAAGTATACTGAGAGAACTGTGCTCAACGCTTTAGATTGCTATGGCAAGATGCTTCATGATAAAGAAAAAAGGCAAGGCAGGCATCCCTGGATGCATTTTGGAAGAAGCCTTCAAGGGGTCTGTAGCAAGGCTTACCTGACCCGGTTGTTTCATTTCAGACATACATATTGTTAGTTCTGAATAAAAAGTTTGCTGCAATATGTTTAATTGCTCTTCTTTTTTATGGCATACGAACCTATTCTTTCCCTGTTACTCCTACCTCTGGTACCAAATTTCCATTAAAGAAGTAATGTCCATGAATGCATGTACTTCATTAACTGAGGTATTACTGTATTTGTAATCCACTTTGGACGCATTTGTATCCTGAAAGGTGGAATATGAATATGAATAACTGTAAAAATCTACATAAATAGCAATTACTGTTCTCTCCCCCCTCCTCTTCGCAGGGTTGTTGGATATTATAAATAGCTGTAATAAATACATGTCAGTTGCTCATTCTCCTTTCCGCTCTCTAACCTACCTTTCAGGTATGTTGTGAGGTTAAAAGCGGGGAGAATATGTGCGCAGCTTCGTGAAAAGGGGAGGGTAAGAATGCAACAGGTAATAAAAGACCTGCCGAGACCGTCAATTGCATCAGCCCACCGAGCTGGGATGCCCCAGCAGAGGGCGGAGCGCAGGCTGATGAAATCCGGCTCTGTATTACACGAAGCCAGCGAAGGGTTGCCCAGTTCTGTCGTACACAGAGGGCGGCTTCCGCTTTCCTTCTTCCTTCCCGTTTAGCTCAGCAAGCAGCGCGAGGTTCAGCACTAGAGCCGGTCGGTCTGTAACACAGTCTCTTCTGGCCTGCGAACCAAGCATTTCATTTCTCGGTGCCGGATCATCGGCACGTAACGGAGAGACGAGGGGGCACTTTTTTGAAGTTCGAGCTGTATCAGGTAATCTCGTTGCTACCCACCTTGTTCTGCTAGCAGGCCCCCTGTACCGTTAACAGCTGCATGACAGGATGTGAGCCTCTGTCGTCGTTCGGCGTGGAAACCTGCACCTGTTGAATTTCTGGTGCAACTCTTACAGTTACTTGGGTATTAGTCCAGGATCTTGCCAGGCAAAAAAAAAGGGGGGGTATTCCTCCATCACCTATAGTGAGGAAAACTGCACCTGTTGAGTTTCTGGTTGTCGTGCAACTTTTACAGATACTTGGGGTATTAGTCCAGGATGTTGCCAGGCAAAAAAGGGGAGGGCATTCTTCCATCACTGTATGGTGATGAAAGCTGCACCTGTTGAATTTCTGGTTGTCACGTAATTCTTACAAGTACTTGGGGTATTAGTCCTGAACCTTTCCAGGTAAAAAAAAAGGTGGGGGGAGAGGAGGAGAAGTGCAACCTTTGACTATGTCAGACATTCTTGTAGTTCTAACTCAAGGGTAGCTGACCTGTAGCCCTCCAGATGTTGTTGGATGACAGCTCTCATCATCCCTGAGTATTGGCCATGCTGGCTGGGGCTGATGGGAGTTTGAGTCTAAGAACATGTGGAGGACCACAGGTTCCCCATCCCTGCTTAACTCCTACAGGTGAGGTGTACAGAACTGTGAAATTGCTAGACTCCTTTCCGTGTAGTTTGGGAAAAGACACTGTCAAAAGTGTAGAATTCTGCCCTAGGGATACTTTCTTGTCTTCTGCCCTCTTCACATGTCAGCCTTTCTTGTCTTCAAAATTAAGATGTATTCCAAACCTTGTCGTTTACTGCTCACCCTGTCCTTACCCCCCCTTTTTTTTATTTAAGATGACTGGCAGCGTGATAGTTCTTTTAATAGTGCAGTCTTGTACATGTCTGCAGTCTGGAAATAAGTTCCAGTGAGTTCAATGGGACTTGCGCTCATGTATGGGGTCGGAGTGACGAGGTGCTATCCTGCGTTAGTCATCCTTGGAGTACATCCTAATGGAATTGGTGATTTCAGTGAGTCATACTCTGTGTATGACTAAGGTTGGATGTTGTCCATAATTGTCTGAAGGGTGAAACTTGGGATAGCATGAATAGTCATGCAACTCCTTTAATTTTCTTGCATGAAAAAAATAACTTTATTCAATAACTTCCAAGGCTGCATTTTTTTTAAGCATCAAACATAGTTCCCTCATGCCATATTCTAGCAGCCTCTAATGACCCTTAATGATCTCTCTCTTTTTTTTGTCCTTGCTGTATTAATTCCCGTAGATGAGCATCTGAGACAAAGTGAGAGGACCCTGAGCCCCAGCAGGCACTGGCAACCTTTTTCTTTATTGCTCTTAGCATGTGTTACAGGGCAAGGATGGGAAACCTCAGGCTCTGGGACCAAATGTGGCCCCCAAGCTTCCCTGTCTGATCCTCAGGACTCTCCCCAAGTCACATCCTTTAGGCTCTGCTTTGCACCTCTCCTGGAGTGTTTTGGCCTGGCTGGAAAGTCTTCTTCAACTCTGACGATGCTTCTTGCTTGCCTGGTTGGAGAGGGACATGTATTGCTTTGTCCCCTTTTTGCCTCTGGCCCAGCCCACCACTAGCTTGTGGCTCCCGGAAGGTTGTCCAGAGGGGAATGTGGTTCTTGGGCTGAAAACTGTTCCCCACCTCTGTCCTAGAGGTTATTGGCTGTAACTAGTAGACATCATCTAATTATTAGGAATTTATTAGGAAAGTATTAGGAAAGTGTTGCCTGTTATTGTATTGTCGTTGAAAGTTGTTATTGCTGCTTTTTAATAAAGTTAATACTTTATCTAATTTTTGTAAATTGTACTGTTTTTCTTGACATGTATTCTGTATTTGTGTTTATTTTTTGTAAGCCGCCTTGAGAGCTTTTTGGCCAAAAGGTGGCATAGAAATAAACTATAATAATAATAATAATCCTTTGTCGGGAGAGGGACAGGGGGAGTGTGACCCTGTTGATTCTCCTTGATCTCTCAGCTGCTTCTGATACCATCGACCATGGTATCCTTCTGGGAAGACTCACGGAGTTGGGAGTTGGGGGTAATGCTTGGCATTGGCTCCGCTCCTACTTGGTGGGTCGTCAACAGAAGATAGTGCTTGGGGAACACTGCTCGACACCCTGGACTCTCCATTGCGGAGTCCCACAGGGATCGGTACTGTCCCCCATGCTTTTTAACATCTATATGAAGCCGCTGGGTGCGGTCATCAGGAGTTTTGGAGTGCGTTGTCACCAGTACACTGATGACACGCAACTTTATTTCTCCTTTTCATCTTCCTCAGGTGAGGCTGTTAACGTACTAAACCGTTGCCTGGCCGCGATAATGGATTGGATGGGAGCTAACAGACTGAAGCTTAATCCAGACAAGACTGAGACGCTGTTAGTGAGCGCCTTCTCTGCCCAGATGGTGGATGTTCACCCTGTTCTGGATGGGGTTACACTCCCCTTGAAAGAACAGGTTCATAGCTTGGGAGTTCTTTTCGACCCTTCCCTGTCTCTTGAGGCTCAGGTAGCCTCAGTGGCACGGAATGCTTTCTACCATCTTCGATTGGTAGCCCAGCTACATCCCTATCTGGTCAGTGACGACCTCGCCTCAGTCGTTCATGCTCTGGTAACTTCTAGATTGGACTACTGCAATGCGCTCTACGTTGGGCTGCCCTTGAAGACAGTTCAGAAACTACAGTTAGTCCAGAATGCAGCGGCCAGATTGTTGACGCGGACCAGAAGGTCCGCTCATATAACACCTGTTCTGGCCCGTCTGCACTGGCTTCCTATTTGTTTCCGGGCTAAATTCAAAGTGCTGGTTTTGACCTATAAAGCCTTACACGGCATGGGACCGCAATACCTGGTGGAGCGCGTCTCCCAATATGAAACTACCCGTACACTGCGCTCAACATCTAAGGCCCTCCTCCGAGTACCATCCCATCGAGAAGCTCGGAGGGTGGTGACTAGAAATAGGGCCTTTTCGGTTGTGGCCCCCGAACTGTGGAATGGTTGCTCTGATGAGGTGTGCCTGGCGCCGACGCTGCTATCTTTTCGGCGCCAGGTGAAAACCTTTTTATATTCCCAGGCATTTTAATGTGTATTATTAATATTTATTGATGTATTTCGCTGCTGTTTTGATTTTTGTTTACGTCTGTTTGGTTTGATTCCATTGTATTATTGTATTTATATATTTTCTGATTGTTTTATTGTCATGTACACCGCCCAGAGAGCCCTTGGGCTTAGGGCGGTATATAAATTAAATTAAATAAATAAATAAAATAAAAATAACTAAACCATATTCTTTTCCCAACAGCCTTGAGTAGATACCACCATGTGTGGCATTTGGGCCCTTTTTGGAAGTGACGGATGCCTCTCTGTTCAGTGTCTCTGTGCTATGAAAATAGCCCACAGAGGCCCAGATGCTTTTCGGTTTGAGAATGTCAATGGATACACCAACTGCTGCTTTGGCTTCCACCGTCTGGCAATTGTTGACCAGCTATATGGGATGCAACCTCTAAGGGTGAAGAAATTTCCCTACTTGTGGCTGTGTTACAATGGAGAAATTTATAATTTCAAACAGGTAAAAAACCCCCCCAAAACTGGATATAAGCTGTGCCTGCTTTAGTGGTCTTTATAGTGTTTTCTTGTCCTAGTGGGCTTGCTTTGCATGATCAAAATATTTCTTATGTTGTTTTAGCTAGTTTTTTTAAGTTGCTTTGGGAGGGCTTTGAGCTGAAAGGCAGCATATACATTCCATAAATAAATAACTCATTGTCTATAAATGCTTCCCATTCCACTGCTTGGGGATTTTGGGTGGCCAGTTTAGGACCTCTAGAATATATCAAGCATCACTTCTGTTTGACCTGTGTGTTGTGGCTGCATACAATTTAAAGCACATCTGAAACATTTTCCCAAAAGAAACCTGGGAACGGTAGGCTTTTTTTAAAGGTACTGGAAATTGTAGCTCTAGGAGAGGTAAAATTTAAGATGTGGGAGACCAGAGTTCAAATCCCCACATAGGCTGCAATCTAATACGTGCCTACTCAGAAGTAAGCTCCACTGGTTCAATGGGACTTACTCCCAGGTAAGTGTATTGGATTGCAGCCTTAGTCATGAAACTCACTTGGTAACCTTGGGCCAGTTGCTTGTCTGTAGCCTGACCTACTTTCCAGGGTTGTTGTTTGGGTAAAATGGAGAGGGGGAGAACCATGTGTGCCCCCTTGATCTACTTGGAAAAAAGTGGGATATAAATGTTGTAATAACAATTATGATGATCAAGGGTTCTCTCTGAGGGATTACAAAATAGCCAAGCTTGGTGCCTTTGCTTAACTCTTGTATAAAGCTGGGAGAAAAAATGATGGAAAAAGGTGTTGGAGGTAGTTGACTAGGGGGACATGTGTAAGGAGCTTGGAATAAGCCCTATTTGAGGATTTGTTTGCTTCCGTGTTGAGTGACAGGTGTAGTATGATATTTTGATATCATACTAATGTATGATATTTTGGTTCAATTAATTTTGAGAAATTTCAATAACTACTCAGGGGCATATAATTTTGGGCTATTTTTTCTGCCCTTTTGTACTTATTTTATTTATTTATATAATATTTCTATGCTGCCATATCATAAAATATCAAGATGGTGTACAGCATCAAAACATTGTTAGATCAGTTATTAAAGTGACTGGCTAGTAAAAAAAGAAATTAAATAGCTGCAAAGGCCTGTTAGCATAAAAAAGTCTTCAAGAGATGCCTGAAAGTAAAAAACGAGGATGCCTGCTGAATCTCTGCTGGAAGGGTGTTTCACAGCATGGACTGGCAATGCTAAATGCCTGATGTCTTATTTGGCTTCTCTGTAACAAACAAAAATACTGCAAAATGTATAAAACAAAATACAGTGTGTGTGCGTGTATGTGTGTGTATGTCATGAAAAATCCACTCTCTCAACAGCTACATACATTCCATATCCTCTAACTTACCTGTATCACAGTCAACCTATATTTACATGCATTCATGGACTTCGTTTCTCTCACAAAATGCCACAGCCAAGTAGACTCTTTCACCATACCACCCATCTAGGCTCATATGTTGGTAAATTTTGGGGGAGACCTCCGGTCAAGATCAGGAGGTTCAGGCTGACTTGTATAGTACAAGACAGTCCTTCAGGTAACCAGGCTTCAAGTTGTCAGTATAAAGTCTGTATATTCAAGAAGTTCCATTGTAGCTCATAGGAAATGTAATGTTAGCAGAAAATTGTGATAGTTTTGCTGAATGTTTAAAACTGCAGTGCATAGCCAGTCAGATCCCTGTTAAAATGACAATGGGAACTTGGCTGACTCTACATTTTGAGGATTTGGCTTTTATTCAGTGTCTCACCTGGGTAAGCAGTTGCTTCCATTGAGACTAGAATGCAAGAGGGTGCAAAATATTGTGGGGATACTGTTGGGATCAGTCCTCACTGCACTAAAGTTGGTGGGATTTTTATCTTTGGTATTACATGGGTGAATGCGAGACTACTGATCTAAAAAAATCTGCCAAATCATCCTGGGAAATGTTTTTGCTTTGGTTCCATGTTTAAAATAATCAGTAAAAGTATGGACAGTGTTTTGTGTGTTTTTTAACCTTCAAAAGTGCACCTTTCCAAACACATTTAAATCATTTTGTTGTGAAATGTTGTAGGATAAGGATATATAGCAAGGGTTATTAACGCAGTTGGTTATCCTGAGACAACAGCCCCTTAGTTCACTTTTCTACTTGGTCATGTGGTGAAATGGTATGCTCCAGATACGACTGCACATCCGTCAGGCATTTATTGACAAAACTAATCTACAGCATTCTAATGTTAATGTATAATTATTCCCTTTTTGGGGATATAAAAATGCATTATTTTCATGTGCCTGAATGTGAACTTGTTTTTTTCTAAAAACTCATTTCCTTTTCTGTTGTAGCTGCAAAAGCAGTTTGGATTTGATTACCAGACCTTAGTAGATGGCGAGGTTATTCTTCATCTTTACAACAAGGGAGGGATAGAGCTAACAGCCTCCATGCTAGATGGTGTATTTGCATTCATTTTGCTTGACACAGCAAACAGAAAAGTGTTTCTGGGAAGAGATACATACGGAGTCAGACCGTTGTTCAAGGTCCTGACTAATGATGGATTCCTGGGTGTCTGCTCTGAAGCAAAAGGTAACCTCAAACTCTGAATCTCTTTTGAAATCACAAATTTTTATTTGATCCCACAAATAAACCTAATTCACATTTTAAAAAATATTTTTAATTTAAATTTTTAAAATTTAAATTTTTGAACAGATATGTTAATGTACCACTTTTAAGGAAGTATGTTTGTGTTAAATAAAGCAGAAAGTGTCAGCTGGCAATTTGTTTTGAGCAGAACATGACAGCTTTCAGGAGAAAGCAAAACCATCCCACAAAAAGAATGAGTTTTTGAAAGTAATTGTAATAATTATTCTGTGATCTTGTTTTGGTGTACATTTTAGTTTTCTAGGGTATGTGTTTTTAAACCCATGATAGAAATACATAGGACATGAACAGATTTAATATGGCTGTTCCCTATAACACCAGTTTTCACTCTTTCCCTCTTCCTCTGTCTCTGTTCTGCCCCTGTTGTGCTCCTTGACTCAGCAGAGTAGGGTATGGCTTGCCAGAAATATGGAAGGAAATCAGAAGCCTCCTCTTGTCTAGCATGCTTGTCTTCCCTGGACCCAGATAATTTGAATAACTATAGGCCGGTAGCAAATGTGCCATTCCTGGGCAAGGTTCTGGAGAGGGTGGTTGCATCCCAGCTCCAGGCACTCTTGGATGAGACCGATTATCTGGATCCATTTCAATCGGGTTTCAGGCCCGGTTTTGGTACAGAGACAGCCTTGGTCGCCCTGTATGATGACCTTTGTGGGGAGAAAGACAGAGGGAGTGTAACTCTGTTGATTCTCCTTGATCTCTCAGCGGCTTTTGATACCATCGACCATGGTATCCTTCTGGGGAGGCTTGCGGATTTGGGAGTTGGAGGTACTGCCTGGCAGTGGTTCCGCTCCTATCTGGCAGGTCATCTCCAGAAAGTAGTGCTTGGGGAGCACTACTCGACACCCTGGGCGCTCCAATATGGAGTCCCGCAGGGATCAGTTCGGTCCCCCATGCTCTTTAACATCTATATGAAGCCGCTGGGTGCTGTCATCAGGAGTTTTGGAGTGCGTTCTCATCAGTACGCTGATGATACGCAGCTCTACTTCTCCTTTTCATCTTCTTCAGGTGAGGCTGTCTAGGTCCTAAACTGATGCTTGGCCGTGATAATGGACTGGATGAGAGCGAACAAATTGAAGCTCAATCCAGACAAGACTGAGATGTTGTTAGTAAATGGATCCCCTGACCAGTTGGATGTTCGACCTGTTCTGGATGAGGTTACACTCCCCCTGAAGGAGCAGGTGTGCAGCTTGGGAGTCCTTCTGGACCCGTCCTTGTCACTTGAGGCGCAGGTGGCCTCGGTGGCACGGAGTGCTTTTTACCAACTTAGGCTGGTAGCCCAGCTACGCCCGTATCTGGACAGGGAACATCTTGCTTCAGTTGTCCATGCTCTGGTAACCTCAAGATTGGACTACTGCAATGCACTATACGTGGGGCTGCCCTTGAAGACGGTTCGGAAACTGCAGCTCGTGCAGAATGCAGCGGCCAGATTAATAACCGGGACCAAGCGGTCGGAACATGTGACACCAATTCTGGCCCGCTTGCACTGGCTGCCTATATGTTTCCGGGCCCAATTCAAGGTGCTGGTTTTAACCTATAAAGCCTTACACGGCACGGGCCCACAATACCTGATGGAACGTCTCTCCCGATATGAACCTACCCGTACACTGCGCTCAACATCGAAGGCCCTCCTCCGGGTGCCTACTCAGAAAGACGCCCGGAAGGCGACTACAAGAAAGAGGGCCTTTTCAGTAGCGGCCCCCGAACTATGGAACACCCTTCCTGACGAGGTACGCCTGGCGCCTACTTTACTATCTTTTCGGTGCCAGGTGAAAACCTTCCTCTTTGCCCAGGCATTTTAATATTTTTAGTATTTTAGTATTTGTATTTAATGTTTGTAAAGATAGTTATATGTTTCATCTTTTTTTTTCTAATTACTTTTGATTTGTATTTAATATGGGTTTATTATGTTAATCTCACTTTTGTTGTATGTTTAAATTGTTGATTTGATGATCGGGTGGTTTTTAAATTGAATGTAAATATATATTTTTTATCCAATGTACACCGCCCAGAGAGCCTTGCTATGGGCGGTATAAAAATTGAATTAAATAATAATAATAAATAATAATAATGCTGAGTCAATGTGCTCAGTGTAGGCACACTGCAGAGGATAAAGAGAAGTGCAACTGTGCTATACTGTGTCGGGATCTCTTTTTTCTTGAGTATTGTACCTGCAGTGAACTGAACCAAGCCTATAATACAAGATAAAAAGATGTGTTCATCTTACAGTATTTATCTTGTGTGGTTATCAGGCAGCAGGTAATTCTGATACAGATTGTGTCTCATGTCAAAAATGGCATAAACGGTTTGTCTGGTCAAACCTTGCCCTGATGACCAAATGTTCTGCAAGCTGAACTCCAGGATATAAGTAGCACACACTTGTGTGCAGAAGCAAGTAGAATGGATGCTGGCTTTTATGCAATATATTTGACAGCATTTTATTAGACACTGTATTGTCTAGGCCTACGGCCATACTACCCTGAACACGCCTGATCTCATCTGATCTCGGAAACTAAGCAGGGTCAGGCCTGGTTAGTACTTGGATGGGAGACCGCCAGGGAATACCTGGTGCCCTAGGCTTAGAGGAAGGCAATGGTAAACCACCTCTGAATGCCTCTTACCATGAAAACCCTATGAATATATCCAAAAAAGATTCATAGGGTCGCCATAAGTCGTAATCGGATTGAAGGCATATAACAACAACAATTGTCTAGGCACAAGCATATCACAGTAGTTTTCCCATCTAATAAATGAAACATGCAGATTGGACCTTTTGAGTTAAAATTAACCCTTTTAATGGGCAAAAGATAGGAAAGTGCTTTGGGTGGCTATGTCCCCTTGCAACATAAGATTCCTTCTAATAATGCCAATTATTATTATTAATTATTATTAATTGAGTTTATATCCCGCCCTTCCTCCTGAAGGAGCCTAGAGTTGATTATCATTTACCATTTCTTTATATGTGTGTCTCTTGTTTATATTTTTAATGCTCCTCTCTCATAGTACGCTTCCAGCTTGCCCATTGCTATCACTGTGACTTCATTAGATGTCTTTGTATAGCAGAGGTAGCCAACATGGTGCCCTCCAGATGCTGTTGGACTACAGCTCCCATAAGCCCTTGCCAGTATGGTCAATGGTCAGGCATGATGGAAACTATAGTCCAACAAATATCTGGAGGGCACCATGTTACCCCTGCTTTACAGCTGTAGTTCGATCTTCCTAATTTCAAGACTAATGTTGGTGTTCTGAAAATTTCTGATGCTGTGCCAGCATGTATTTTATCTTGCCCTGAGAAAAGGTAATCATTCTTCTGCACCACCACCCCACCCTCTATGCGGTGTTATATATGTAGGTCTTATCAACTTGAAGCACAACATGTCCTTTGCTCCAAAAGTGGAACCTTTCCCTCCAGGACACTATGAAGTGTTGGATTTAAAGCCGAGTGGCAAAGTTGCATCAGTGGAAGTGGTAAAATTTCACAGCCCTAAAGATGAACCTCTGCACGCTGCCTACAGTGCAGTTCAAAATCTCCCTTCAGGTAAGAGCAAATCTAAAACTGCCTTCTTCATCTCTTCAGATTGGGGCATTCCATCAATGAAGAGATAAGCTTACTCTTTGATCCTTTTTTGTTCTAGGACATGCCGTCTTGAGGTTTTGTACATGATTGTTAGAAAATCATTAGATGATCTAATGCTGGTTAAAATATTTGTTTGATTATAGAATGTTAGGTTTCGTCTAATTTGATATGCCAGTGCGGTGGTGCAGGCAGAGTAATTGGGGACACCCAGGTTCAAATCCCATCTGAGCTATGAAAGCTCACTGGCGGTCCTTGGGGCCAGTCACTCTCTTTCAGCCACCCTGTCTCGCATGCAGTGGTGGCTGGTGCCCATCGAGACTGGTGGGGCAGAATGCAGAGAGCCCAAACAGGAGGTGGAGCCAAAGCCAATGACAGGCATACCAGACTAGTTCTAGTTTTGTCCCCATCCTCCTCCCTGCTGAGTTCTACAAAGGTCAACACTGAGACTAAGGAGGCAGAAACTGACACTGTCACCACATCCTGGACAGATGTAAATAAGAAGGCAGACAGGTAGGGGCTGGATGAGGGCAGATTGAGGTTGGTGGAGCAGTGCCCACTTGCCCCAATGGCCAGCCTCCACTGCTCTCATGGTTCTTATGAGGATTTAAAAAAGGGGGTGGGGACTTGTATGTCGCCATGAGCTTCTCGGAGAAAAGGTGGGCTATAAATAAATACGCTTATCATTTTTTTTCTGATAGGCTTTGATGTCGAAACGGTGAAAAGCAACATTCGACTTTTGTTTGAAAATGCTGTCAGAAAACGTTTGATGGCACACAGAAGAATTGGTTGTCTCCTATCAGGTAAAAATAAGGGATTGCAATTATTACCATTGCCTTTCTCTAATGCAACTACATGTTTGTATTACATTTGATCCTATTACCTTAGCAGCATGTTTTTTTATTTAGAAACAATTTAATGGAAACATGTAAGAGTTATTGTAAAATGCATGCAATAATTTTCTTGTCGAGTGATTGTTATGGACTTGTGGCTGGATGTAGCAGAAGGCATCATGTCATATATTAACAAAACTGCAGAAAACAACCTTAGTTGACCATGGATCAGAGGTCCTATAGGGGCCAAGGAACACATTCACCCATAGTTAACCCTCTAGGGGCAAAATTGTATAAGTAGGTGTGGCCTTTTTGTTTTAAGAACACATGTTGTGGGTCTTGGGGAAAGGTCACAAAAAACCTTTTGGCATCACAGAATCACTGCAGGAGATCCATGGAACCAGTTAGTAACACACACACACACCACAGTATTTTTTTAATGGATAAATCTTTGGGGGGCCACCAAAAAAACGTATATGACAATGGGGTACCCTCGGGAACAGTCAGTTAAAAAAAAGTGAAGGACAATTTTTTGGGGGGTGGGAACGGAGTGGGGATGAATGTTCCACAAATGAGATGCCACAAAGAAGGAAGCCGTCTTCTAGTTGCTCTCTGCCTTACCTCAGATGACAGAGGCATCAAGAAGTGGGTCTCTAAAACTGACCTGAGTGCATGGACAGGCTGACAGGGGAGTAGATATTCCTCCCTTCAGATGCCATGGTCCCAAGACAAGAAGTGTTTTACTGGTAAGTGCCAACACTTGGAACTGGCCTTGGAAATGGACTGGAAGCCAGAGAAGCTCTTCGAGCACAGAGGACTAGCCTGTGGCCCTCCAGATTATTATTAGTTTTCAACTCCCATCAACCTCGGCCAACAAGGCCAATAATAAGGGATGGTGGGAGATGTAGTCTGGAGGGCCACAGGTTAGCCACCCTGATCTGTGAACACTAGGAATGAGATTATATTTGAAGATACAGGGCAGCTCCAGCACAATGAAATGTTCACTTTATATAGGTGGGTTTGTTCAGGTTTAGTAGTGCATGCTAAAGCTTTGCTGCTAGTATGTTCCACCTAAAATAGGTAAGCCTATTCTGTTTTTACTTGTGCATTCTGTATGTCAGCTACATGTATGTTTTTAAACATGTTAGACATAACCATTAATGATGTTTTAATAGGTGGCTTAGATTCTAGCTTGGTTGCTGCAATGCTAACCAAACTGATGAAAGAAGGAAACATTACATATCCCTTGCAAACCTTTGCGATTGGGATGGAAGATGCTCCTGACCTGCTGGCTGCAAGAAAGGTATAGTGATATTGTAATTCAAAAGGTACACATTCAATATTTGCCTGTTGCTAATATATTGTGATCAAGCTATACAGAGAACTAGCAGCCTCATAACCAGCATTACCTGGGAATTCTAAGAAATTAAAAAACATTGCAGTTTTGAAATTAGTAGTTAAAACCAGTGCAGTTTTGAAAGGTTTCGTCTTGATTCAATATGGTGTCCAGTTGTATCTAAACATAGATGAAAAACTGCTCCTTGATCTCAGGATCTATCATGCAAAATTTGGTTATGGTATATTAAGAGATGTTCAAAAAAATAAAAACAATCAACCCTCCAAAATATATAGTAGGTGATATTGGGCACAGGATGCAGCATCTGGAGAATCTTGACTCTTTTTATTTAATAGGCAAGATTCTAGAGCTTAAGACAACAAAGATAGATAGGAAAAAGTACATGGCCAATGATTCATGGAAGTTTCACAAGCCAAAGCAGATTTTTTTAGGAATGGAGCAATCCCAGTGAAACTGACTGCCTTTATTTAAACAATTTATGCTCTGCTTTTCACTATATGCCTCAATTCAGCTTACAGAAAAAATAAAACATACAATATACACCATTTAAAATGTAGATAAAAACTTCAGAAAATAGAGACATTAGAACAATATTCATGGTGCAAAAGGCCTCCTGAAATAAAAACCATTTTAACCTGGTGTCTGAAGTTTAGCAGGGATGGTGCTTGCTTGATTTCTAATGGGAGGGAGTTCCACAGAGTTGGTCCCACTTCATTGAAGACACAACTCCATGTTGACATGAGCTGTGCTTCACTTCCATGGGGGATGCACTAGTAGTGCTCCCCTAGATGATCTCAGTGATCAACATGGGACATGAGGGGTAAGGCCATCCTTAAGGTATCCTGGACCAAAGTTGTTCATGGCTTTGTATAGTTAGATTCAGGACAAACAAGAGTGCTTCTTCACACAGTACATAATTTAATTGATGGAAC
Source organism: Rhineura floridana (assembly GCF_030035675.1). Taxonomy (NCBI): domain Eukaryota; kingdom Metazoa; phylum Chordata; class Lepidosauria; order Squamata; family Rhineuridae; genus Rhineura; species Rhineura floridana. The sequence continues at coordinate 50,971,438 of NC_084489.1, forward strand.
TCACTGCCACAAGATGTGGTGATGGTCCTTTTATTTTTTGAAAGGGGATTAGGCACAGTCATGGAGGCTGGCCAAGTACCAATAGAACCTCCATATTCAGAAGCAGTATGCCACTGAACGACCCAGACTGGCAGGCAGAATTCATGCCCTGCCAGTGGGCTTCTCAGAGGCATCAACTTGGGAAACAGGATGCTGGACTTGGGTTTGATCCAGCTGAGCTCATCTTTTAGCTTCAGTGCATTGCATAGTTCATTGGCCCATGACTAGTAGAGCAAAATGAATTTACATAATCAAATAAGTTAATTTGTAAAACATAGATTTCAAAATCCAACATTTCTTGACCTAGTATTGATATAAGTTGGGGGTAGAATTATTTTTTTTTAAAAAAAAAATAGATCAGAGTATGCACTGCCTTGCCTAATCATAAGCTCCCGTTTCATTCTAGATGCATCTTTATTCTAGATGCATCCTTATCCTAGGCTATGTCTATGCTGGAATTGCTTTTTTAAAGATGTTTTTAAGATGCTTTGTTTTAATATGTTTTAAAGTCTTTTGTTATGAAGATGTTTTAAAGTGTTTTTAGTGTTTTTGTTTGCTGTCTTGGGCTCCTTCTGGGAGGAAGGGCAAAGTATAAATTTATTAAATCATCATCATCTTTAGCTTTGGCACTGATCCCCAGCTCAGCAGCTTCATAGCACACTTAATATAAATTTTTATTAACAGGTAGCAGCTCACATTGGAAGTGAACATCACGAGGTCATTTTTAATTCTGAAGAAGGGATTCAAGCACTAGAAGATGTCATATTTTCCTTGGAAACATATGACATTACAACCGTGAGAGCTTCAGTGGGTAAGATATACATTTTTTTTTAAAAAAAAAAGACTTAAAATGCTGGTGCAAATTGAAAAGATAGCAATTCTCGATGTAGTGCTTGGCACAGAACATATAAGAACTTCATCAAAAGCTCTTGGCCTGCTTCCATCTCTCCCAGTCAATCAGTAGCTGTGACCAGGAGTTGCTTGCACAGTGGATTGGGGGCATTGATCCGCTACCCTGACAGCAGTGTTACTGCTGTTTCCAGGGGCAGTGTGGAGTTGGGTCAAAGTAGTGGCGAGGTCAAGGATGCACGGATGCACTGACGGAGCCCATCTGATGCTCTTGCTGGTACACCCACACAGCCCAAACTTTGACGATGCCCTGTACCATGTCTGCACCAGTCTCACTTCTGTCTGGGTCCCACATTTTCTTCTTGTAACATGGAGCCATGTCTTTGGGGAAAATCCCTTTTTTATAAATAAGAGAGAGTAGTCCTCATGAGTTGGTGAGAAATCTTTTTAGAAATGTGCCAAATTCTATGCAGCATGCAAATAATCTGAAATGCAATTTGACCTTTTCAAGTCATATTATTTTGGGGTAATACGCTTTCGCAAGCAATACCTTGTAGTAATTCTGTTCCGCACCCCACCCAGAGAAAAACACACATTAATATTTCCAAGATCCCACTTGCCCTATACACCTATTGTGCAGGAAATGGGGCATACGTCTGTTCCAGTGCTTTTCATTATATTTTAATGAGACTACAGTCAGTCGGTCATTTCCGTGGTAACATAGCAATAAACCATTATATATCAAGTCATTCAACAATTATAAAGCAATAGTGTGCAACAACCAATGTTCCCAGGGCATGGTCTGGAGGCACATGAGCCCACCATCTGGCTGAAGCTAAGCAGGTCTGGGTTTGGTCAGTTCCTGGATGGGAGACCACCTGGGAACCTCATGTATGCCACCTTGGATTCTATGATGAAAGAAAGGCAAGATATAAGTGTAATAAATAAACAAACGAGTATTTAAAAAAGTATACTCATTTTTTTTCTACCCTTCTTCAGGACTAAGACAAGAAACTTGGCAGTTTCTAAATGTTAACACATTTATTGAAATCTGCTAGTAAATTCTGCAAAGGAGAATCTTCCCTTTGTCTATTGTAACAAAGGAAATGTGAAGATCATTATAAATATTGAATTCATAAACAAGATGAATAGATTCTGTGTTTGTAGAGGATTAGAAAAGTAAGTGTAGCATAATGCTTAGAGTGCAGGACTGTAACCTGGGAGACCAGAGTTCATTCCCACTCAGCCATGAAGCTCACTGGGTGATTTTGGGCCAGTCACTGCCTTTCAGCCTAACCTACCTCACAGGGTTGTTGTGAGGATAAACTGGAGAAGGGAGAACCATGTACACCACTTTGAGCTCCTTGGGAGGAAAGGTGGTATATAAATGTAATAAATAAATAAACAAACAATCCTTCTGGGAATAGTGTCTCAAGGGCACCCCTAAATCTGCCAAGAGAAAAGCAGTTAACGGCTTCTCAGAAAAGGCTGCTCTCATTTTAATATTAGGTGGATTGACTAAATATCTCAGGGTTATAAAATAGGAAGGAATTAATAGGTGTATAGCTTATCTGACTAACCGGGTTGGGGAAGCTGTTCTTGGGCTCCCAGTCCCCATCAGCTCCAACCAACATGGCCATTGAGGTCAGGGTTGATAGGAGCTGTAGTCTAGCAACATCTGGAGGACCACAGGTTCCCTGTCCCTGATTTACGACAAACCATCTCAGCCATTTGGGGTTTCCATCTCAATATCCCTAAGCCCTGTCAGACTTAAGACTGCCGGCCAGCACATTATTTATATATGTGCAGTCCCATTTTGATCACATCTTGAATCAATGGAGCCGCCAGCAGATACCGGGGTCCTCCTTCGCTACTTCTTCTCAGCATGGGCAGGCACACAAACCTTTTTCTTCCTCACATGCTTTTATTCCTAGATATTGCAGGAAGCAAGTGTAAGGCTGAAAAAAGACGGAAAGAGAGTCTCTTTCTCCATGTAGTGGCTACATGTAGTAATTGACAAGAAGTGCGAAAGATATACTTTATAAGGGTTGGTTTTGTTGTATCAATTTTATAGCACTGAGTTTTTGATTTTTCACAAATACAGGGGCTTCCCTGCTGTCGACAGTCACTAGGGAAAACACAAAGGGCAACAGCGATGAGCATGGAGAGGAGCTAGTGCACTTGTCATGCACTCCCCTCCTTGCGTGTTGACCTAATCCTTGTTCCCTAATTCCTGATGATTATCAGCTTGTGGTATCAGGGAGACAGATTTTTTCGCTGTTGGCATCGAATTTCTGGAATGCTCTCCCTGCTGAGATACAGGAGGCCCCATTAGTACTGGCTTTCCACCGTCTCTTGAAAACACACCTGTTTAGGCCAGCATGCCTCTGATCCTCCTGACTTGAACCTTCTGTTTTAAATTGTATAAATTGCTGTTTTGACTGTTTTAATTGTTGTGTTTTTTTATTGGGCTTGTTTTATTGTACATTTTTATTTATTATTTGTTTATTAGATTTATATCTCGCCCTTTCTCCCAGTAGGAGCCCAGGGCGGCAATTTAATTGTGGATGTTTAATGTTTTGATGAAATTGTTTTGTTGTTTCTTTTAATTATGTATGTTTCTGGTAATTGCTGTTATATTTATAAACCACTTGGAAGCCATCTTGGCAATTAAGTTGTATAAATAAATAATATTCATAATGCGCAATGAGTTTTACCATCATCAAGTTCTGTGTTCGTGTAATCAAAGTTGGAAATTGTCTTCTCCTTGATTAGGCATGTATCTGGTCTCCAAATACATAAGAAAAAAAACAGACAGCACAGTCATTTTCTCAGGAGAAGGCTCAGATGAGCTGACGCAAGGTTATATCTATTTTCATAAGGTAAATGCTGTTTGTTTCCCAAGTGATGCTAATTCTTGCCCATGGATCAATGCACTATGATAAGAAAGAATATCTTTGAGGAAATAAAGTAATTTTGGCAGATGCTTGCCTTTTATTGCCATCGACTTAGAAATAAAATACCATTTTAAAAGTGCATTTCTAAGCTCCTGCTGGAAAAGAATATTTATACATGAGTTGACTGAGCATGCCATTATTCTTTCTGAGTTCACAGTTTTTCAGAGGGCATGAAATAAATGTCCATCTTAGGTTCCAGGCACTGGTATTTATAAACAGTAGCTTTTTAAAATTATTGTCAATGTTATTTTAAGGGAGAAAAAAAATCTAGTGCACGTTCAAGTGTTGCCTTTTATCAAGCTTTTGTGGTTCCCCCCCCCCCGTGGAAAAGTGAGACTTCAGGACCATTCTTGCATTCTAGGAGAAGCGTTGGCACACTTCCTGTTGTTGCTTTCTACAAGTGGGTGGTGGAGGGAGGAAGCGGGCATAGGAAATAAACATCTGGGGTTGTATCCAATAGTGTATTTGCACTAGCAGAAAGTGCTTCCTCTGTCCACAAAGCAGAGCACCTTCCCCCCCCCAGTACCCATACCTATTGTAGCACTGTTATCCCATACTGCTCCAGGGGGTCTGTCCCTGAGTAACCTTTTGGGTGGTACAGAGAGCTGGGGGCGGGAATCAGTAAATATCGGCTGCCCCACCTTATCTGAGTGGAGGTGCTTTCTGCTAATGCAAAACCACCATTGGAGACAATGTGTATTTTTCTCGGTCAACTCTTATTGGAGCAGTACAGGGAACAGAAGAACTAGTCCTTTGAGCATGAATAGGGTTTTACCTCTTCCTCATGTTAAGAAGCATAGGAACATAGCAAGCTGCCTTATACTGAATCAGGCCATTGGTCCATCTAGCTCACTGTTGCCTACCCTGGCAGCCACTCTCCGGTTTCAGACAGGGGTCTTTCCTTCATCTACCTGGAAATGCCGGGGATTGAAACTGGGGCTTTCTACATGCAAGGCACATGCTCTACCACTATGGTCGCACCACAGTGACTTCACAGCATGTGACTTCCCCCCAAAAATCCTGGCAACTCTAGTTTGTTAAGGGGTGCTGGGATTTGTAGTTCTGTGAGGGGTAAACCTCAGTTCCCAGGATTCTTTGGAAGAATCCATGTACTGTAAATGTATGGTGTATATGCGACCTGAGCTACAGCCCTGCCACATGTTGTTTTTTCCTGTGACCTGTACCCCGCAGTGCATGTTAGCTGCCCAAATAAGTAATGCTCCTGAGTAATCTCTCATGTGTCTTTGTTGCAGGCACCCACACCAGAAGAAGCTGCCGAGGAAAGTGAGAGACTCCTCAGAGAACTCTACCTATTTGATGTCCTCCGTGCTGACAGGACAACGGCTGCCCATGGGTAATGAAACTTTGCCGGTCTTTATATATTGCAGTGACAATATGACCAAACTAAAATTCATTGGGTGGTATCCAATGTAGTGCTAAGCTAAAGTCACTTAGCAGTATATGAAATGTTTTGCACCAGCAAAATACTGTTGCACAAGAGAATGCATATGCAGGCTGCAGATTACTTTGTTGCACAATGGATTGTGCAATCTCTCTTGCAATACATGTCCACTAATGCAACTGTTGTAGTGAATTCCCCTGTGGCACAACATTAAAACTCACCCGTCTGCAAGAGCCCTTATGCTTGAGGACAGAGAACGTTAGATACAGCCCATTGTCATTGCTACTAAAGTTAGACGTCAGATGGGTACCTTTATTTTTTCAGTTATCCTCAACTAGCCCCCCATTAAAAAACAAAAACAAATTACAGTCCTGTTAAAGTTAAATTGAACTGAATTCTTTAACATTAATTAAATGATTATGTACTAAGGCTTTTTTCGATTGTTTGAGAAAGATAAGAGAGGATATGTTGTCCAGTAGGTGTCACGGTCTATAATCTTGCAAACTGGCAAGCTTTTGAACTGTATAGGTTTCATACAAGCAAAAATATTAAAGTTAGGGAGCTCTCTGCTTGTGTCTGACTACTAGCAGCTATAGCCTTTCTTAACTTTATTTTCCTTCTTGTTTCTCTTTTTAGTCTAGAACTGAGAGTTCCATTTTTGGATCACCAGTTTACTGCTTATTACCTGTCTTTGCCAGCAGAACTTAGGATACCAAAGGTGAGCTATGCACATACAACCAAGTTAGGAAATTTACAGCACAATCCCGGACAGGTTTACTCAGAAGTTAAGCCCCACTATGTTCAACGAGGCTCCCTCTCAAGTAAGCATGTTTAGAATTGCAGGCCTAAGTTGTGATTCATGAACTCATTCATGACAAATACTATTGACTTGAGTGAGTCTCACCTACGAGATTTATTTTTTTTTTTGATTCCAGCCTTATACCAGGAAACCATATGACTGACTTTGCAATTTGCCCCTCTAGCTTCATGCTTGAAATGCTGTGTTGGGTCTGACACTTTCTAACTGAAATGCTTCTGAAAGGAAGGGTTGTGCTTCTTTTTTAAGAAGATATCTTTTAAATGTCAGGCTTTAGCGGCTGATATTTATGGTACCTCTTAACAGAATGGAATTGAGAAACATCTCTTAAGAGAGGCCTTTGAAGATACCAACTTGTTGCCTAAAGAAATCCTCTGGAGACCGAAAGAAGCCTTCAGTGATGGCTTAACTTCTATCAAGAAATCATGGTTCTCAATACTCCAGGACTATATTGATATTCAGGTACACTGTTACATGTTAAAGAAAATCTATATCTGTTTAATGTAAACAGTTAAAAGCCTATAGAAGTTTTTTATCTTTCCAGTCAGTTCACATCATTATATACCACTTCATACACTGATTGTATTTATTAGGAAGTCAGAGTGGTGTTCAGAGTTGTCTTTCCTCCTCTGTTGTTATCCTCTCAACAACTGTGTGAGAAAGGTTAGGCTGAGATTGTGACTGACCCAAAGTCAACTGGTGAGCTCCATGACTGAGCAGGGATTTGAACAAAGATCTGGAACTCATCTTGGCCTGAAACTCAAACAGCTAAGCTAGCCCTCTTATGAAAATGGCAATGCACCAGTCATTTGTAATACGTGAAACGATAGCTCTGAAATCACACCCAAGGATGTTTCTGTCAGCTGCAGTGCTCAGATACCTACATTGTGGGTTGCAAAAGGAACTCCACAAACGGATCCAAGACCTACAGTGCTATTCAATCAGGGAACATAGGAAGCTGCTTTATCCTGAGTCAGACCATTGGTCCATCTAGCTCAGTATTGTCTACACTGACTGGCAGTGGCTCTCCGGGGTTTCAGATAGGGGTCTCTCCCAGCCCAGGGTTTCAGACGAGGGAACCAGTGAGCTACAGCTCTTCCCCTGCAGCCCTTGAGAAGATGTTGGTCTCCAGCTCTCATCATCCTCAGCCAGCATTGCCAGTGTTTGGGTGTTGGACTCTAGCAAACTCTGGAGGGCTACAGATTCCCCATCTCTCACTTAAAATTGTTCCCATGCACATAGACATGGTGATGATTCCTTTGTCTGAAACAAAAATCTGCCCCAGAAGTATGAACTTCTTGCTTAGTCTTCAAGGTTTCAGAACTCGGTTATGTAATGCTACTGGATAATAGTTTAAAAAATATAAATATTGCTAACAAAGCAACCTTCTAAGATTTATTTAAATAGGTCTCATCAAGGGGAAACCCTAGATTGGGGTTGGTGTAGGAGGGAGGACTCCCAATGTGATTGGAGAAGGATTTTGTGATGCACTTTGATATGATTAAAATTCAAAAAGAGATTGGTTTGGCTACAGATATGTGGGTATTCTATACAAAAGTAAACAGCAAACTTAATTTTTTGTTTTTGTCTCATTGTACACTGCTTCGGTAGCTTTTTTGGCTATGGAGTAGTTTATAAATCTGCAAAAAAAATAATAATTCTAGATTAAATCAGTGGACAGTACCAGAAATGCTATTCTTCTAGGGAGAGTCTGACTTGAACAGTGGTGATTAAGCTGTGGCTCTCCAGGAGTTGGTCTCCAACTCCCATCAGCCCCAGCCACATGGCCAGTGGTACAGGATGATGGGAGTTATAGTTCAGCAACACTGGAATGGCCGCTGGGCTCTCCACCCATGCACTAGAATTTCATTTCCCCCTATCCCCTGCTCCAACAGAGCCCATATAATGTCCGAGAATGGATAATCAAGGTCTTATAGGAAATTTTGTCTGTGCCAGCTGTAGAAATTGCACCTTCTGTGCAAGATAAAGGAGATCATCCAATATCAAGGTTGTATGCTAACAGTCTATAAATTGGCTGGAGAACCTGCGGCCCTCCAGATGTTGTTGGATGCCAACTCCCATCAGCCCCATCCAGCATGGCCAGTGCACATGGATTATGGGAGTTTAGTTCAGCAACATCTGGAAGGCCACAGGTTCCCCAGTCTGGGTTTAGAAAATTCACAATTGTGTTTGATCTCATATAGTTTCCACTTGTGCCTTTCTATAAATAGGTAGACCAACAAGTTTGCGACTGGGAAAAGTAACAATATGACTGTCCTCTCAAAAGAGTCATCTTTTCATGAGCTAAGTCAGATAGGTTCTTGTTTGCTGGCAGGTGGCTTCTATTTTGTATCTGTCAAGAAGGGGTAAACTGATTTGAAACAGTGACGTAAACTAGAGCTTTTGCTAACTAGTCAAAAACAGGACTCCATGGTGCAGTTCCCACAGCTTACATTTCCTTTCTTGTTGGTGTCCCTAGGTTGACGACTTTCTGCTGGAGAAGGCAGCAGAGAAATTCCCCTTCAATCCCCCTAAAACAAAAGAAGGCTTCTACTACCGCCAGATCTTTGAGAAGCATTTTCCAGGCTGCTCCGACTGGCTCCCTCACTACTGGATGCCGAGGTGGATCAAGGCCACGGATCCATCTGCTCGCACCTTGAAACATTACAAATCTGCTACAAAAGAATAGACATTTTAATCTCTTTAGAAGTTGCTCTGTCCCAGTGGTTTCTTAGCCTAACTTTGGCGCAAAAGGGAAAGCAAGAGAACAAAGCTTTAAAAAATAAAATAGACAAATGTGCAAATCCCTTTCAGATAAAATGAATCTGTGCTACTGATTTAACAGTGGCCAAAACAGAATTTTTGTTTATACCTAAGCTGCATTTTACAGTCAATATACTCCAAAATAACCTCCTTGAAACCAGTGGGACTGCTCAGGGACTCCACCGTTGACAGCACCTTTGACTACAATTCTGCATGCAGCCAGCTTGAATCCTACTGAAGTCCAATGAGATTTCAGCAGCCAAACGGTGCATCAGATTTAAGGACTTCTAAGTGCATTTTTTCCTACTATCGCAGTGCTGGTTTCACACTTTTGCCTTAATACTCTCTTATGTGTCTACTGAACTTGGACATCCTATCCAGGCTATTATGTTTGAAACCTGACCTTCACATTGCTAATGGTAAACACGCGTGTTGGCAAGTCAGGTGGTGATCAGGACTGGCCCTACCATGAGGCAAAATGCTTGTGGGTATCATGCAACAGCAACAAATTGTTTGTTATTTATACTCTGGTTTCTCTTCAGATGGTGTAAATCTTTCACCTTTTACTTTACTTGTTATTTTATTATGACTGTATTTTTACTCCTAGTGAAAGGCCCTTGTGGTTTTTTGCTACTAAAATAACTTGATTGGCCATAGGTATTACTGTACCTTGACTTGGAGGGACTACAGGGATTTTATTTTCCTATATCGTCTTTTTGCAAATAGAGATAAATTGGGGTGGGTGAAGAAAAGGTGGTGGTTTAGATTCAAGTCTGGTTTGTTTGGTCTAAGCCATCCACAGCTCTGTATGCCTGTAAAACACTTGAAGGTTGTAATATGACCCAGTTCATAAGTGCAGCTTCCAGCAATGATTCCCCCCCAAAAAACTGGCTTGATTTAAAGCAGGTGTGGGGAACCTTTGGCCTTCCAGATGGTGCTGGACTGTAATTCCCATCAGCCCCAGCAAGCATGGCCAATGGCCAGGGATGATGAGAGTTGTAATTCAGCAACATCTGGTGGGCCAAAGGTTCCTCAAACCTGGTGTAAGGCATCCATGTAGCTGTACCTGAGCAACCTAGGGATAGCACATTGTCTTCCACATCATTTTAAAACCATAGACCAGTAGTGGGCAGACTTCAGGTTTGTCGCATCTCTCTTCTCCCCCAAATGCCAAGATCAACTCATCAAAGCCAAGTGCAAAACATGTAGTTAGAATTCAAGGACCAGATGCCCCTGAAGCACATTCTAACCTAGGAATTTGTACCAGACCTAAACTGAACTCACAGTCCTTTCACACAGAAGTCCAGTCCTGGTTAGCTTTCTTCATTTCAGCAGTCTGATTTAGGTGCAAAAAATCACCTTTGTTGCTGGTAGTGCCAAACAAGAAACATTTGCTGTCTCAGTATACGTCCGTTTCCTAATTAATGGATGTTCCAGAGTTGTTCTCTTTGTAATAAAGTAGGACTGCCATCTTCACTACCTCTGCTTGCTTCTGTTTTAGCCAGGTGGGCTGGACCTTTTTTCCCTGAGGCCATCAGTACCAACTGCCCTGCAAGGAAGAGAAGATCAGGATGGATGCAAGGCTATGTTTTTAGTCTTGTTTTTCCAGCTGTGAGCAGCGCACAGCAGCAAGTCCATCTCCTCTAGTGGTATCACTTTATAACTAAGAACTCATGCTTGGGTTTGCCTTTTTTCTCCTCCCTCCCACTAACTCTTCCCTTTTGTGTCATGCCTTTTACATTGTAAGCCTGGGGGCAGGGACTGTTGCTGATCTTTGTACGCTACCCTACTAATTTTTATTGTTATTGCTAAAGAGTGGGGTGCAAATGCAGTCAGGGATGGGGAGCATGTGGCCATATAGATGTTGTTGGACTCCAGTTCCCATCAGCCCCAGCTAGCATGGCCAGGAGTGACGGGAGCTGTAGTCTAAGAACATCTGGAGAGCCACAGATTTCCTGTCCCTGCTCTAAATAAATAATATAAAATAAACTGCTGAGCTGTTACTTATTTTAATTTTATTTATTATGACATTTATATCCCACCTTTCCTCCAAGGAGCTCAAGATGGCATATATGGTTGTCCCCTCCCCATTTTATCCTCACAACAACCCTGTGAGGTAGGTTAGGCTGAAAGGCAGTGACTGGCCAAGATCACCCAGTGAGCGTCATGGCTGAGGGGATTTGAACCATGGTCTCCCAGGTCCTAGTCCAACACCCTAACCATTGCACCGCAGTGCTGTGATGACCAATTGCATAATGGGCAAAATTCCTGAATCGTGTAAGAGCTGAGTTTCATTTCATTAGATGAGGTGCAATTGTATAGTCATGCACCATACAGACATTCCTTTTGCTGCACAACTGTGCAGCATCTGTGTCCTCTGCTACATCTGCTTTTGATAGTCTGGGGCAGTGGCAGCGTGTGTGTTGAGCAGCACCCTTGTGGTGACACTGTGTTTACCAGGATGGAAATGGAGCAGAGCAGGGCAATGTGGCAGAGACTGGGGGAGTAGGTTGGCAGTAGTCCTGCATCTGCCTGAATTGGGCTGCCACTCCCAACCTAAAGCTCCCCTGACCTTGCTGCTCCCTTTCCCCTACCTTATCCCTATCCCAATGCTGGTGAGCAGCAGCTTCACCATCACTGGGAGGATGCCATGCTGCCTGCCCTCATGTGCCACTGCAGTCCAGGGTTAGTGAGCCTGTGGCCTCCCATATTTTGATGAGCCACAACTTCCATCTGGAGAGCCACGTATTCCTTTGGTATTCAGTATTCTGGCAGCAGCAATCCTATACCCACTTAACCAGGGGTAAACCGCATTGAACTTGGTGGGATTTGTTTCTAAATAGGCACATAGATAATTACACTGCTTATCTGTTTGAATGAGATGGCTACATTTTTCCTTAGCAATAACCATCGTAACTTATGTATAGAAAACACACACTTTGGGCAGATTTCCTAATTCTTTGCAATAATGGCAATAATTTTCTTGATAATTACTACACCGAAGTTTATACAGTAATACAAGCAACATGTAGTTTAAGAGGTTGAAGACAGTTTTATTTAAAATACTAGGGGCTGCTATCCCTGCACACTTTGTGCACCAACCCCATCCCCTAATCCCAGAAACAGCAACCCCAGATACTGCCACCCACCTTGCCAACTTAGGGGAGATAGGTTGGTAAATATTTTATTAAAATATTTAGAAATAATTATTTTTGAGGTTTTGGGACTTTTTTGAGTACTCTTATTATTGCATGGTTTGCTCTGTGTGTGTGTGTGAGGGGTTATTCCATCTTTAAAATAATTTTTGAAACCACAAGATGGCACCCTAGAACTTTAAGATACATTTAAAGAGTGGTCTTTTGTACCATCTCATTGACACAAGTTCTGTACATTTGTATAATTTATAGCCTAAGGGTTGCATCCAATGTTAGTTCAACTCAAAGTAGACCCATTAAAATTAGTTGACACAAGTTAGCCATGTCCATCAGTCTCAGTGGGTCTTCTCTGAGTAGCACTAAGATACAACCCTTAGACTTCAGCCACACTTATGGCTGGTTTAATTCATTTTATTTATTTAAAATATTTATACTCTTGACTTTTTTGAAAGGCCAATATCTTCGCAAGGCAGCCTCCAGCAACTGATAAGACTGATTCAAACAGAAAATACATTTTTAAAACTGAACGGAAGGTAAAAAACAACAACAGCATAAGGGAAGCATCAAAAATATCAAAGCAGAGAGGCTTAGATATTCAAGTCCTAATCATCACTTGGGGACAATTAAGTAAAACATGTCTTTAGAGCAGGGTTTCCCAAACTGGTCTGTGGACCATCACTGGTCCGCGAGCTTCATTCAGGTGGTCCGTGGTATGTCCATATTAAATACTCATATTGATTTTTAATTGTATTTGTATTGCTTCTTTTATTTCTTATATTGTATTTTTGTATTACACTTTGAATTCTACAGAATGCAAATTGTCATACAATAAAATATAAGAAATAAAAGAAGCAATACAAATACAATTAAAAATCACAGCATCTAGCGCAGCTCTGGAGAGCCCTGTGGGGGGAGGAGAAGCTCTGGTGACCCCAGGGGGGAAGGAGGTGGGCTCTGGTGATGGTAGGCAGGGTTGGTGAGTGAAAGTGAGCAGGGGCAACAGCCCCATATCATATATCATTTTGAATATATTGCCTAGAATATAGATGGGGAACCAGATGTATATTTGTTTATTTTTACATTTATAGCCCACTTTTCCTGCAAGGAGCTCAAGGTGACGCATATAGTTCTCCCCCTCTTCATTTTATCCTGACAACAACCTTATGAGGTAGGTTAGGCTGAGAGATAGTGATTCACCCATGTTGACTCAGTGAGCTTCATGGCTGAATGGGGATTTGAACCCAAGCCTCCCAGGACCTAGTCCAAAACCCTTTTAACTATTATACCACTCTGGCACTCTCTAGTTATTGGACTACAACTCCCATGATCTCTGACCATTGGCCTCTTGGTGGTTGGACTGATGAGAACTGGAGTCCAACAATGTCTGAAGAGCCACAGGTTCTCCAGCCCTGTCCTATAGCTCTGGAGTGACACATTATTTGTGTGTGCGCGCATGCATACATGTGCATACTCCCTTGATAAAAGGTAAAGGTGTCCCCGCACTTGTAGTGCGAGTCGTTTCCGACTCTTAGGGTGACGTCTTGCGACGTTTACTAGGCAGACCATATATATGGGGTGGGATTACCAGTTCCGTCCCCGACCTTTCTTTACCCCCCAGCATATGCCGGGTACTCATTTTACCGACCACGGATGGATGGAAGGCTGAATGGACTTCCACCCCTTTTACTGGAGATTCGACTTCCTCCTTCCGTTGGAATCGAACTCTGGCCGTGAGCAGAGCTTTGGCTGCGTAGGGTTGGGAAAATGTGTCAGTTTTTGTTTCTCTCCTTTTTTCAGTCTTTAGGTCGGTTCTCTACATTTCCATGTGAATTCATCAGCGTTTTAGTCCAAATTTCTTCCAGTATACACATTTTTGCATGCAATTTCTCCTTATATACACATTTTTTGCAAAGGATTTTCCCCTAATATAATTCATTTTGCATGGTATTTTCACTAATGTATGCATTTATATGCACACTTTCCCCTAGTTTATGCATACCGTCCTGGGCTCCTGCTGGGAGGATATAAATCAATCAATCAATTTTTGTACACATGACTTAGCTGAAAAACTGCTCTGCAAAACTTGGAGAAGTGCAAATTTTGAAGGATGGCTGTAGTTCATTTTGTGTGTTGTTTCGGAAAGTGAATTAAGGAATTTTGCCTTTAAATGTAGTTTCCATCAAATATCTCCCCCATCCCTAGTGTGCAATAACAAAGCGACTGTCCATCCTTAACTGCCCTTGTCTGCCTCGCTAAAAACATGTTCCACCATTTCAAGGAAAATAGTTTCAAACCTAGGAGCAAGCACAGAAAACGCCCCAATACACCGGGGGGGGGGGGGAGCAACAACTGCATATAATAGAGAGACTTCACAGGCTCAGACACCTTTGGAGTTACATACATGTTTATTTTTAACCGGGGGGGGGGGAGAGAAAAGAAAAGATGGGCTTGATCAAACCTGTTTTTTCCGCCTGCTTGTTGTGTGTTTTGGCACGTGTGGAAAGAAGGTTTGTCCCTTCTGAACCAGCTAGTCTCTGGTCCAGGCCGCTGCATAGGCTGGTAGGTATCAGCATGTGTTTTGTGTTGATTCTGGCACAGGTGCCAGGTGTGCTGTCCTAGTACTCCTTATGCTTGAGAAATCCTCCAGCTGGAATCATATATAACATTTCATTTCCTCTCATCTCTTCCCCCCCCACACACATTTTTCTTTTCACCTGCAGATGGCAGTATCTGTTCCGTAGATCCCTTGCTTTTCTCATTTTAAAAAATTAGGAACTTGATTTATTTTGTTCGTTTGAAAAAACACACGCCACCTAATCTTGCTAGTTTATGAGTTAGATGATAGCCCCGGCTTTGACAAAGGGAAAATAGGTATTATGCAAATGCTATATACAATATGACATTTTAAAAAAACAAGCAAAAATAAAATAAAAGGCCTATTCAAACACTGTGGGCAAAATTGTTATGCAAAACTGTGCCTTGCACTGGAGATATTTTGCAAAGTGTGATGAGTCGAATGTTCTTCATTATTCAGTGTTGAAAATAATTTAAATAATTAATGCTCGATAATGGAAACTACAGAGAGTTTATAATCTATTACTTTACTATGTTGGATTTTATTTTATTTTTTGCTATGCATTGCCTTGAATTCTTGAAAAGCAAACACAGAAAGGTGGACAAAGGAGGGGAGAAAAAAAGGGAACGAAAGGAGAAATCATTTGTTTTCTATCCTGCTCTTTGGAGTTAGTTTTTAGAGGGGACTGGAAGAGGAGTGTGGAATGTTATGTGGGAGGGAGGAATTGAAAGGAACTCTGAGTGACAGTTGGGGTGAATTTGTTCAACTGAACGAGGGACAGAGAAAATGGTGGAGGTCATGGGTGTCCTCTAGGGGGGAGGTCAAGGGGGAACAATCCCCCCATAACTCCCAGATTCCCAGCTCTCATTTAAAAAAAGACTTAAGTTTCTAGCATTTGTGAAACCTGAGATATGAGGCAAGATATGTAGGCATTATTCTCCTCATTTGTTTGTGGGAAACTTGCTTGCTCCAACCTTTTGGTGGTGTATGCTTATTAATTTGGAATATTTACTTTGATTCCCCCCTACCCCCAGGCCTGGAAAAATTCTTGTGGAGTTCCATGATAGAGGACAGAACAGATTAGCTCAAAAGAAATGGGTTTAGGAGAGTTCTAGCTCATGATTTTGCTTTCCTCATTCCTCTGATAAACACTCTGGTGTTAATCCTGGGTAACTGTCAGTGAAACCCATCCTTAAAGGGCTTTGTACACCCACCCTAATCTAATACTAATGCCCACATGCTGCTGTTAGCCCAGAGACACGCTGAAATGCTCAGGTTTCAAAGCTGAAGCAACAAGTTAACTTTGGACCTTGGGGGACAAGAACAGAGTTTCATTCTTACAATAATGGGTGACAAGGGCAAGCAGAGTATCTTCAGGACCCAGCAGTTAACATCTTTGTCTAGTCAAATGGCCTTGGCGGTTCAGAAGAAGTGAAAAGCTTTTCACATATTAGTACAAGAGAGTAAAAAGACTTCTTGCATCTTTTAAGAGTAGGGTTGCCAGGTTCAATCCCTGAGACTGATCCTGTATCTTTAGGAGAAACGAAAGTCAGCCAAGTGCAGGTGTTCTTGCAACCCTGTAATGGGAAAAACCACAGGGTGGAATTCTCCCTCCCACCTGCACAAGTTTTAAAGATACAAAAGACCTCTTGGAGGCTAGGCCTGGCAACCTAGAGGTCTTTTATATCTTTAAAAGCTGTGCAGGGGGAAGGAAGAATTCCACCTTGTGGTTTTTCCCATTACAGGGTTGCAAGAACACCTGCACTTGGCTGACTTTCTCTTCTCCTAAAGATACAGGATCAGTCTCAGGGATTGAACCTGGCAACCCTATTTAAGAGTCCAGTTTTGGACTTGAGCCACAGCTGTTTTTATGGTTCTGCCTGCTCTTGTTCCTTTTTGGGAGAGTTGTCTCCCAAGGCCACTTTCCACTGGCTTTTAAATAAATGGAAGTATGCCACAGTTTTGTTTGTTTGTTTGATTAGATTTATATCCCTTCCTTCCTCCCAGTAGGAGTTTTAATATGATATGTTTTTTGTCTCCCCATGTCAACAGTCTGTGTGGTGAAGCTTGCACCAACCTGGAACCCTTCAGTTCTTTTGGACTACAACTGCACCTTGGACAGCTCCTTGAAAGTTCAGACCAAAACTTGGAGCAGATTCCACTGCCCCACTGACATGGAGCCACCAGCCACTACTGGCCCTGACACAGCTGTCCAGGACAGCTTAAAGCATGGACACCACAGCCAGATAAGCTCACTTGGGCCCACTCAGGTAAGGAAGGGGGAGAAATTTGTTTCAGTTTGCATTTTAATATGAACCTACCTAGTTTACTTCCCCAAACAATACGCAAACCAAAACACAGTTACCCTTCAAAATGCACACTTCTCCAAATTTTGTAATACAGTTCTCCAGCCAAATAATGGGTACAAAAATGGGTATATTCAGTAAAAGAGTGCACAAAAATGCACATATTTGTGGAAAAAACATATGAAAATGAACTCTATTATGGAAACCTGCACACAAAAATGTGTATACAAGGAAAACATGGTACTCATGTGTGGATGAATTTTCATGAGAAAGTATATTTTTAGAAAAGCAAACTGATGCAGAAATGTGGAGAACTGAACATAAAGAATGGAGAAAAACTGAAATGGACAGCTTCATCCATCTCTAGCTCACCAAGAGGACAGTTCAAGGCTGCCAACTTTTTGCTTGGGGCCTCATCAGAACTAGAGTCTGCCTTCCTGACTTGCAGTCAAAAGGTTTAAAAGCATACCTGTTTGCAGACATTTAGCAATGTAAAGATGCATTAAAGTGGGGCATTTTTAATGCTGCCTGAACAGTTTAGCAGAGCCCAGGGGTCACAGGACCCAAAGCTTTTGCGTGTACATTTGAAGCATGGTTTGTCTATTCAATTCCTGACATTTCAGCTCCCGCATTCATCAGATCTTATATTCTGGACATGTAATCGTGTACAACTCCTCTGATGCCTTGTCACTTAGCTCCCTGCTGCCTTCTTCATTTTCCAGGTACCAAGGGATGTGAATTGACACAGCTGGAGGTGACATTACCTGTCAGTAGTTAACAGATGGTGCAGTCTCTGGCGATGATAGTGGGAGATGTAATGTCAGCAGGGTGTGAAACTTTTTCAATTCACCCATCCACAAAACATCACCAAAAAAATGAAATCATGATGTTACCCACGTTAACTGAAAGACAAGAGAACTATGGGCAAAGGAGGTGTTTTCATGAGAATTCAGGCTCATGTCAACATCTTAAAAAAAAGCTGCCTGAGTCATTCCTTGCCTGTGGTTTAAAAATCAATGTGAAATGGCAACATCTTCAAAGCATAGCAGAACAAAGTACCATGGGGGGGAATAGCTTAAATGATGTTTTATTCCTAGTTCTAAGTACTATAAAAGCCACAAACACTTTTTGCAAGGATGAATGGAACATAGGAAGCCATCTCCCACTGAATCAGACCATTGATCCCCCTGATTCAGTATTGTCAACACTGACCGGCAGTGGCTGTCCAGGGTTTCAGGCAGGAGTCTCCCCCAAACCTTCCTGGAGCTACTAGACCTGAACCTGAGACTTTCTGCCTGCAAACCAAATGCTTTACCACTGAACTATAGCCTTCTCTATGGGCTTTAGCAACTATCCAGATGCAGTGAAAGTATGGCCTAACACTGTGTCACATTCTTTGGAAAATACTTTTGAACTCTTACAGGTTCAAAATGTGTAAGAGGACATTGGTAACCTGTGACAATCATATCATGGGTTGTAAGCAAAATATGCAGCGTTCCTTGAAATGCATGATGAGGTCTCAATAATTGAGTTTCATGTCTGTGTGTGAACGAGTAAAAGGAGGAATAGGCAAAAGGCAACAAATGACTCACACTGAATCCTGTCTCATGTGACTGAGTTATTGGCGAGAACGTCCTGCTGAGAAACAACCTTTAATTAAAAGTCCTCCTTTAAACTGGGGCCTTAAGAAATATTTTATTCCTCAGAACAAAATGATACCAAGAGAAGCTGAGGACACAAAGCAATCTAAGCTGGCAATGTAAGGCCGAAGAAATGCCAGAGCAGGACACACGGGTGAGAAACAAAGAGCATAACTGATTAGGAACTTCTCCAGTGCAACTCAGAGTTCCTTCCATCGGCAGAGTTCCATTACAGCCTAGAGCCCCTCCAGACTGGTGGGTTTTTGTGGGTGTACTCTACAACATGTCATTGATGTAATAATAGAGCGTTAGTGGAGGATTAATACAGGACTGTCCACACATTATCCTGCTTTATTCATTTCTTTCTTTCTTTTCATTTAACAAAATTTTTATACTGCTTGAATGTAAAGGTCTCTAAGCATTTTACAAAACATTTAAATAATCAAGAAAACAGTTAAAAACAATTGAAAAATGTATTTAGAACAATTACAGCAGCTACTAAAAGATGAATACAGCAGCTCTGTGTCAGGATAGGCTTGCCTAAACAAAAAAGCAGACGCTGAAAGAAATACAGCTGTTCTGCAATGGTTTCTCAGTGTTACTGCATTGTTGCCAGCTGGAGGGGCACTCTTGCACTATAACGCAACAAAGGTGGGACAACAAAACAAAACAACCCAGAACATTAGTGGGATGGAAAGTTACAGGATTTTAGCAAGAAACTAGGACATGCACCAACTAAGGCAGTACGGCTGCCCCAGAACTGTTGCAGGCACAAATGGTACTGAAAGTGTGATTGTGTACAACCACCCTGATAACACCATGAGAACAAGTAATCATGAATGCTCTTTAAAAAACAAAAAGATGTTTGGAGGGGCTCTAGAATTTTCATTTAAGATCATGGGTTCATTCAGGTTTGTGTACTGTATGTACATATATATGTATACACACACACACACACACACACACAGAGGGAGAGAGAGAGAGGGAGAGAGAGAGAGGGAGGGAGAGAGAGGGAGGGAGAGAGAGGGAGGGAGAGGGAGAGGGAGAGAGAGGGAGAGGGAGAGAGGATGACGATTTCACTGTGTTTTCCTCAGACATCAAAATTCCTCTCCAGGATCAAGCATGGGGAAATCTGTTTCTGCATGTTTAGGGCAGAAACTGGCTGTGCAATGCATTGATTGGCAGGAAGCATATGACATCACACCCACTCCTTTGCCTCTCCTTTCTCATAGCAGTTCAACTTTGTAAAAATAGTGTATGTGTGTTTTTATTTAAAAAAAGATACCAAACAAATGTTCAATCAGATAACGTTTGCAAGAGGCACTTTAAAGAAGAAGAAGAAAAGTAAATCCCTACTTGATCAAGCACGAGGAGAGGTTCAAGACAGATGAGTCTACTTGTGTATGTTTTACTGATAAAATCATGTGTCAAAAACACGGCAAAGATTGGGGACACTGAGCTTTCTCTGCAGGAGAAAAAAACTGTGGCAAGTCTTCTTTTTAAGGAATGTCTCTGTATACACCCTGAATTGTAGTTTCTATGCTGATAGTGTGTATTTCGTTAATCCTGTAGCAATTACTTGTTGTTATAAGTGGGCCCACCCATACCTAACCGCAAAATCCTCATTTTCCATATTCAGATGGTGGCCTCGAAATCCATACATGTCCTGTTTGTGGTTGGATTACTGTGAAAACCCAATTATCAAGCATTCATATGTGTGGGCTTCTTTTGTGTGTCTAAATTGCTTTAGCATTGGCCAGTCCCCTAAGTCCACCTCTTTTCAGTGATTGGACCATAGCAGTTGTTTGCTTTTCATGCACTTTTTTGGAAAAGCACAGAAATGTATATCTTTTTTATTATTATTATTATTCCCATGCATGTGCAGGTTTGTGGATATGCTATTGGGTGGGAAGGAGACAAGGGGCTTGGCATATGATAGAGGAACGCCCATGGACTGCCTATTGGAGGAAAGTCCACGGCATCGCATCCAAGCTCACAGACATTAATGTGATTGATTCGATACAGTGGTATTTCTAATGCGGATTTGTGAATGTGAAAATCCATGCTAGTTTGCAACATCACATGGACGACGGCAAATTAATGAGGACACAAAGCTATAACATTGCTGATTATACAGTTGTATGGATGGGCCCTGTGAGTGGCTGTTTGCTAGAGTTACCAGGTACCTGGTTTTTGGCCGGAGTCTCCAGTTTTTGGGGGGCCCTCTGGCTCTCCGGCTAGCACCCCTTAATCTCTGGACTCTCAGCTTCAATTTTTTTAAAAAAAGTTTCTAGGTGGTCTGGTTCCCGAGATACACACCAAAACGTCAGCCACCCCCCCGCAACTGTTTAATCTATTTAACTGATACAACGCTGAAGTTGGTTCCTAGTTCCCAGTTCCTTATTTGCTTGAAAGTTCAAAACACTAAAAAAGAAGAGTTGACAACTAAAGCAACTTCAAACCAAACATAACATGTCTCTGAACCCCAAAATATATGTTGGGGTACCCTGTATGATATATCACTGTGATCGGGGGACTCTCGCCGTCAAGAATAACAATACATTTATGCAATCAAAATCATCAGGCTTCTGATATTATCATAAATTCATAATGATGTCATAAAATCATAAAAAATAAGTAACTGGGGGTGCCCACCCCAAACTCTGCTCTGGGACATGACAAATCATATACCCCAGGAAAGGGGAGGGTGTCCTCTACGAGATGCCACTGTGTCCCACCTGGCCCAGGGCTGCTGCTGGGCACAGGGCACGGAGGAGGGCATCTATGCAAAATCAAAGCAGATCAAAACATACAGGAAAAAATAAGTAACTGGGGGTGCCCACCCCAAAATCTGCTCTGGGCCAGGACAAATCATACACCCCATGAAAGGGGAGGGTGTCCTCTACGAGATGCCACTGCATCCCGCCTGGCCCAGGGCTTCTGCTGGGTACAGGGGAAGGATGAGGGCATCTATGCAGACAGAAAGGGTAGAGAACCTTCTTACTCTTACTCATTTCTCAGACCTCTTTCTGAAGTGAAGGGTCAACTCTGTAAAGAAGTTTGGAGCAGCCACATTAAAAGATAAGGGCAGGGCATTCCAGGCAAGGGGTTGTCAACCCTGCTTGGATATGGATGTCTTTGCAGAGGATCCCTAGTCAAGCTTTACCAACAGCACAATCCAAACTATATCTACTCAGAAGTAAGTCCTGTTGAGTTCTATGGGGGCTTAGTCCCTTAGTATGTGTGTTTAGAATTGCAGCCTTCAGGGGCATCCATCTTTACTCCCAAATGCTCCCATCTACATTTTCTACTGGACCAACGCATGTGTCGGGACATACTCTTGATTTGATCTTCGCCACTGGACATGGAGATGGTGACCTGCAGGTGGGGTGTTTTTCATCTACCCCATTGTCATGGACAGATCACCGCCTGCTGAGATTTAGACTTACGGCGTCCCTTTCCCTCTGCAAAGGTGGGGGACCTATTAAGTTGGTCCGCTCCCAGAGACTAATGGATCCTTTGGGTTTTCAGAAGGCTCTGGGAGATTTTCCGGCTGATAAGACTAGTGCTCCTGTCGAGGCCCTGGTCGAACTGTGGAATATGGAAATGACCCGGGCTGTTGACACGATCGCTCCTGCACGCCCCCTTCGATGTAGAGCTCATACAGCTCCGTGGTATACCCCGGAGCTGAGAGTGATGAAACGAGAGAGGAGGAGGCTTGAGTGTAGGTGGAGGCGAACTCCTGATGGATGCAATTATGCTTTGGTAAGTGCCTCCACTAAGTTGTACATAGAAGCGGTAAGGGCAGCAAAAAAGTGTTATTTTGCTGCCACTATTAGATCATCTTTATGCCGCCCAGCGGAGCTTTTTAAGATAGTACGTGGGCTTTTACACTCTGGCCCTCAGGATACTACAGAGTCATCTGAAGCCCGCTGCAACGAGTTTGCGGGGCACTTCCGAAATAAAATCGCATGCATCCGTAGGGACCTCGACTCTAATGTTAGGACAGTTGAATCCATTGAGGTACCTAGATCACGGTCTTGTCCTCAGTTGTTGGATGAGTTTCAGTCGGTGCAGCTTGAGGAAGTTGACAAGATGCTTGGACTGGTGCGTGCAACCACGTCGGTACTCGACCCTTGCCCTTCTTGGCTAGTTAAAGCTAGCCGGGCTGGAACTGCCGGCTGGGCCAAGGAAGTGATCAATGCCTCCTTGAGTGAGGGAGTTGTCCCTCGTTGTCTCAAGGAGGCTGTAGTGAGACCTCTCTTGAAGAGGTCGTCCTTGGACCCAGATAATTTGAACAACTATCGACCGGTAGCGAATGTTCCATTTCTGGGCAAGGTCTTGGAACGGGTGGTTGCCAGCCAGCTCCAGGCGCTCTTGGATGAAACCGATTATCTAGATCCGTTTCAATCCAGTTTTAGGCCCGGTTTTGGCACAGAAACAGCCTTGGTCACCCTGTACGATGACCTTTGAAGGGAGAGGGACAGGGGGAGTGTAACTCTGTTGATTCTCCTTGATCTCTCAGCTGCTTTTGATACCATCGACCATGGTATCCTTCTGGAGAGACTCGCGGAGTTGGGAGTTGGGGGTACTGCTTGGTAGTGGCTCTGCTCCTACTTGGCGGATCGTCTCCAGAAGGTAGTGCTTGGGGAACATTGCTCGATACCCTGGACTCTCCATTGTGGAGTCCCTCAGGGATCGGTTCTGTCCCCCATGCTTTTCAACATCTACATGAAGCCTCTGGGTGCGGTCATCCGGAGTTTTGGAGTGCGTTGCCATCAGTATGCTGATGACACGCAACTCTATTACTCCTTTTCATCTGCTTCAGGTGAGGCTGTTGATGTGCTGAACCGTTGCCTGGCCGCGATAATGGACTGGATGGGAGCTAATAAACTGAAACTCAATCCAGACAAGACTGAGACGCTGTTGGTGAGTGCCTTTTCCGCTCAGATGGAGGATGTTCATCCTGTTCTGGATGGGGTTACACTCCCCCTGAAGGAACAGGTTCGTAGTCTGGGGGTTCTTTTCGACCCTTCCTTGTCACTCGAGGCTCAGGTAGCCTCGGTGGCTCGGAATGCGTTTAACCATCTTCGTTTGGTAGCCCAACTACGCCCCTATCTTGGTGGTGATGACCTCGCCTCAGTTGTTCATGCTCTAGTGACCTCTAGATTGGATTACTGTAATGCACTCTACGTGGGGCTGCCCTTGAAGACGGTTCGGAAGCTGCAGCTAGTGCAAAACGCAGCAGCCAGACTACTGACGAGGACCAAGTGGTCCTCACATATTACACCTGTTCTGGCCCGTTTGCACTGGTTGCCGATTTGTTTCCGGGCCAGATTCAAGGTGCTGGTTTTGACCTATAAAGCCTTACACGGTGTGGGCCCGCAATATCTGATGGAACGCCTCTCCCGCTATGAACCTACCCGTACACTTCGTTTGACATCTAAGGTCCTCCTCCGAGTACCGTCTCACCGAGAGGCTCGGAGGGTAATGACAAGATCTAGGGCCTTTTCGGTGGTGGCCCCCGAATTGTGGAACAGTCTCCCCAAGGAGGTACGCCTGGCGCCTACGCTGCTATCCTTTCGGCACCAGGCTAAAACCTTCCTATTCTCCCAGGCATTTTAATATATTTCTATGTATTTTACTGTTTTAATGTTTTAGCTATGCTAATATCATTTAGTGTTATTATGAATTTGTATTTTTATCTGTGATTTTGTTCATTTATTGTATTATTGTATGTTGTACACCGCCCAGGGAGTCATTGGCTATGGGCGGTTTATAAATGAAATTAAATAAATAAATAAATAAATAAATCTAACATCTCCACAACACTATGCTCCTTTCTTCCTACAGTGACCTTCTGGTGACTGGCCTGGCCTGAAGGCACTTAAACCCTTCTTTCCGAAAGCAAGTAGGCTAGATTAAATGTTTCCTACTCAGGCTCCATCTTTTAGCTAAGATGTCTAGCTTAATTTCCAGTCAGATTTTTTTTTAATTGTATGCTCCAAGCAACTGTGATTGATGCTTAATGTATCATGCTTAATGACATCACTCGGGCCCGCCCCATGACATCACTCGGGCCCGCCCCTAAAATCTCAAGTTTTGGGATGCTTGTGACCTGGTAACCCTACTATTTGCATATGTAGGAAGGAATAATGGTTAGATATAAATTCTGCTCTGAGGCAAAAAGAAATGTATGGAAGCAAACAGAATAGTGCTATTATTACATTTCTTTTTTCCCAATTGCTGTGAATCTTTCCACAACATGGACATGCACATTCTATAACTGAATCCCAAAGTGCACATTTGACTATGTTTTGGGCTAAAATGTAGGCCACAAATATGGGCAACTGCAAATATGAATTGTCAACTGATTTCCCTATTTGACCTTTGGGTGTGTGAATGTGTTTTGTGAATGGGCCCAGTCCATACATGCACTTCTTTGAGCTACTATATCAAAAGACACCCGAGCAAGAGGACTTTTCTAGGTCTTTCACAGCTACATTCAGATTTGTCCCTATTTTTGCATTCATTCATTACATATGGAAATTTCCATGAGTGTTCTTCAACACACAATCAGAAATCCTCGCCTGCCTGCCTCATAATACTTTACTTAAGGTTAGTTAGTGAAATTGATTGCTAGGGGATTCAGAAATACTTTTTCATACATGGAAGCCAGAGTATTTTAATTGCTGTTTAATGGCTTGGCTTTATTTATTGGGTGGAAGTTGTTTATGTATTTTTTCTATCATATTGTTTTATTCTTTTAACCAAATGACCATACCATAGCATAAGCTGGCTGCCCATTTGCTACCGGGCCAAGTTCAAGGTTCTAGTTTTGGTGTACAAAGCCCTATACAGCTTGGGACCAGGATACCCGAAAGACCGTCTTATCAGGTGAGGGCCTCCTGCAGATACCTACTTATCAGGAGGTCTGTTCTGCACAACATAGGAAACGGACCTTTAGTGTGGTGGCACCTACCCTGTGGAATTCCCTACCCTTAAATATTAGGCAGGCGCCATCTCTGTTACCTTTTTGGCGCCTTTTGAAGACCTTCCTCTTTCAACAAGCCTTTTAAGTTGAGACCTTATCCCAGTCTGTGTCTGTGTTGGAATTGCTTTTTAACATGTTTTTAAAACTTTTTTTTAAAAAACCCCAATGTTTTAAACCTTTTTAAAAAAAAAAGTCTTGATGTTTTGTTTTAATGGATTTTAAAGTATGTTTTTATGATGTTTAAAGTGTTTTTAGTGCCTCTGTTTGCTGCCCTGGGCTCCTGCTGGGAGGAAGGGCGGGATATAAATCAAATAAATAAATAAGCTTTCATGGACTTCATTGGATGAATGATGCATTACTGTCAGGTCACTGGTATAGATTTATGATTTATTTAGGTAAGATATTTATATATTGCTTTTTGGGCGAACCTCATGTAGCAGTTTACACAGAACTCAGAGGAGACATGATAGAAGTGTATAAAATTATGCATGGCATTGAGAAAGTGGATAGAGAAAAGTTCTTCTTCCTCTCTCATAATACAAGAACTCGGGGACATTCCAAGAAGCTGAATGTTGGAAGATTCAGGACAGACAAAAGGAAGTACTTCTTTACTCAGCGCATAGTTAAACTATGGAATTTGCTCCCACAAGATGCAGTAATGGCCACCAGCTTGGATGGCTTTAAAAGAAGATTAGACAAATTCATGGAGGACAGGGCTATCAATGGCTACTAGCTATGATGGCTGTGCTGTGCCACCCTAGTCAGAGGCAGCATGCTTCTGAAAACCAGTTGCCGGAAGCCTCAGGAGGGGAGAGTGTTCTTGCACTCAGGTCCTGCTTGCGGGCTTCCCCCAGGCATCTGGTTGGCCACTGTGAGAACAGGATGCTGGACTAGATGGGCCACTGGCCTGATCCAGCAGGCTCTTCTTATGTTCTTATGTTCTTAACTATTAAAATAAGCATAAATTAAAACTATAATAAAACAGCCAAGGCAATCTACTTTATTTTATTTTAATCTGTAATTTTAGCTTATAATGTATATTTTTAATTTTTTTTAAAAAAACTGTTAACTTTTACTTTTATTGACAGTTTTAAGGTATATTTTATACTCTTTAAAACCGCTTAGAGGTTTTGTTTACAATTAAGTGGTATACAAATTCTGATAATGAATGAATGAAAATATGGGGGTAAACCTTTTTGAAAATGAGATCTTTTCCCTGCTCATGGTTCTTGAGAAGCCCTGTGGAGGTGGTTGAGGGATATGTAGTGGAGAGCCCGAAAGCCCCCTTTCCTGGGGAGAGGAGTAGCTCCCGCCTCCAAAACCTGAAATATGCTGCCACCGTCCCTTACTTTTTTCTCTGACCTTGAGACAAGTGCCAATAGCAAGGCTGTTAGTAATTGAAATTAATTAGGGAGAGGAGAACGCTTGCACCCATCCCCCCCTGGGGAGCTGGACAAGTTGTTTCCCTTCGGTTCACTCTGTGCATAGCATGGATCCAAAGGATCTAGACACTGCAGGGAGAACACAATCGCTCGTGAGTAGTCACAAATGCAATTCAACCCCCAGCAGTGGATTTCAAGAGAGTTTATTCAGAATAAGACTGAAGGGAGCAAAAGGGAAAAAGCAGAATGGTGTATGAAAGAGGAGGAAAAAATAATCATTGCAAATCTAACCTATGCACCTACCCAGGGACTTGAGCTTCTGGTCTCCTTCTGAGTAACATGGCATCATGGACAGTCTGATGAACAGTGAAGGACAGAAGAAAGGAATGTTGATGACATTCCATTTTTAAGGGCTCTTGACTCAGGTGGGCTCAAATCAACAAATTGGCTCTAAGCAGCCAATCACAGAAGTTGCATATAGCCTGGAAAATAACCACAGCACTTTATTTTATAAATAAAATTTAAAATTGTTTATATTATAAACAAGATCAGCCTCACAAGACCTTCTCTCCGTCCCACCGGTGAAAACAGCTAGGCTGGTGCGGACCAGAGAGAGGGCATTTTCGATTGTGGCCCCCACCCTCTGGAACTTGCTTCCTTTTGACTTTCGACATGCCTCCTCCCTGATGGCTTTTCGCCGAGCCTTAGAAACCTGGCTATTCAGGCAGGCCTATGGGATTTCTGGGGCGGATTAGTTTTTATGGTATATTAATTGAAAGATGGTTTTAGATGAATTGATGTTGATGTTGTGAATTGTTGATTGTATATTGTTTTATTGTTTTATATTGTATTTTGTATTGTTGTACGTCGCCCAGAGTGTCTGTTAATTCGGACAGATGGGTGACTAACAAATAAAATTTTATTATTATTATTATTATTATTTATTTTATTTATTTATGATTACATTTATATCCCACTTTACCTCCAAGGAGCTCAAGGTGGCATACAAACATGATTCTCCCCCTCCTGACTTTATCCTAACAACAACCCTGTGAGGTAAGTTAGGCTGAGAGACAGTGGCTGGCCCAAGGTTATCCAGTGAGCTTCATGGCTGAGTGAGGATTTGAACCCTAGTTTCCCAGGTCCCAGTCTGGCACTCTAACCACTACACCAGACTGGCATTTTTGTGGCAAAAGGCAATCAAGGTGTCAATAGGCAGGGGCTATCAAAGTGTTAATTATGGCATGAGTTGTCCAGCTTCCCTGCTAGGCCCAATCTTCCCTCAGCTTGTGAACTGGAGGGGAGCCATGACGTATCCTAAAACAAAGGAAACTGGGTTATCTTAAAGGGATGTGGTAGAGTAGGGTGGGGCAGATCTGCTCCATAGGGTGTATATATGAATACAGAGGGGGGAAATATGGCCATGGAATGCCAGATATACACACTGGGATAATGCTTTGTAGAGCTTAAATATACTCTTATCTTTACATTGTTTTCAGAATGATAGTCAGCAATTGCTCCTGAAAGATCCATTAAAAGTCCATCACGACAAGAAGATTCAACTGTGAATATGAAGCATCCTCAAATCTATATTGTTGTACCTGGAAAAAAAGGTATTCATAATAAGCCAAAGCTATATATGCATTTCTAGAATAAATCTCAGTAGCTTTGAAGGACATGCTAAATTGTCTTTTAAACATTTGCTCATTGTTTCTGTAATTGTTGGAATGTTTTTACTTCACTGGTTTGAGAGGATAGATAATTGCTTCAGCTTTCGTGAAGTTTTGTGGCAGGACCCCCCCTCCTTTGTGCAAAAATAATCTATATTAGAAGCAAAACATAGAAAACTGAAAACTGAAAAAGACAAACGGAGCATGGATTCATACTTGAATACAGCAGGTGACGTCAGATTAAGGAATGTGGATCTATGCTCCATCATGCTCTGAACTCTCCACAGAAACCAATAGTTTTTTTAAGACTCAGTCAAAATCCCTCCCACCTTGCTATCTTGTAACATAATATAGCTTGTAACTTGGCAGCAATTGGTCAGTTTCCTTCTCAGGCATTTTGCTCTGGGGCAACATCAGTAGAATTTTTTGCAAATTTGCAATTACTTGTTATTTTTTCTTAGGCCATGTCTCATCAGTAATCCCCTAATGTTTGCTTCTACAATTCTGTCAAAAATTCTTGCTAGTAGCAATAGTAGAACTCTTGCTGCAATAATAGAACTGAAGTCCTAAACAATCAGAAAAAAATCTAGTTATTTCTGAGATCAAATACAATCTTTGCTTAGACCCTTTGCACTCCCGATGACACCTGTGGCAGTTGCAATAGGGTCTCATATGTAAGACCTTTTCATATGATATAGTGAAGACTTTAAAAGGGGTTCCTACAAATTTATGGATGGTAAGGCTATCAGTGACTAGGCTACTAGTAATGATGGCTATATTCTGCCTCCAACGTCAGAGGCTGTACGACTGAATACCAGTTGCTAGAAATCACAAGCGAGGCGAGCACTGTCGCATTCAGGTCCTACTTCAGGACTTCCCAGTGGTTGGCCACTGTGAGATCCTTTGGTACGATCCAACAGGGCTCTTCTTATATTCTCTCCCCCCCCCTTCAAACTTCCTTACTGTTGTGGCGCAGTGAGGTAAGGAGCAACAGGTATCTTCCCCCTTCTTATCCATTTCTGGCAACGGAAGTAGCAGTGCCCTGCTATCAAATTGACTGATACAGGGGGGTAAGCAGAGTGAGTAGTGTGGAAGTAACAAAAGCTAGGCCTTAACTTTGGTTCAGATTTGTGAGTGCAAAGAATGATGGCTAGAATGTTTTTGTTTAATGTACTAAGAGGGAAAGCTAAAAAGACGTTCCGAGAATAATGTTGATGCTGTAATGCAAGTAGAACAGGAGAAGAGCAAACATGTTAAAGTATTTGGGCTCCTGCTGGGAGGAAGGGGGGGATCTAAATAAAATAATAAATAAATAATTTGCAAGCTGCATGTACGTGACCCTTAGACTTTAAACTGCTGATAAACATTAATTAGGGGAAGTGCTTAATTTTCTCTATTCCATGTGCAGGACAGTAATACATGTCAAGATGACATACTAAATTGATGACATGCTGTAATTTGGGTTACATGTGCTTTAGGGAACCATATAAATATATGCTGTAAAAAATGAAGAAGCAGAGAGCTTTTGGCATTCATGGTGTTTCCATGTCAGTCTGACATTCTCTCCAAACAGCTGTTTGAACTTTGCTCCCAAAATAAAGGTGCCTCTAACAGGTCTCATCTAAAAACAATGTGAAGCTTTGTTTTCTTCCACAGCAGGTAAGCAGAGTGTGTAGAGAAGAAGGAAGGCTTGAGGGGTGGGTGAGATAGGAGTGAATCTGGGACGGGAGAGAGAGAGGAGTTCTTCTCTGACTTGGATTACAATCCAAGATGGAAAAGAACTGTGGATGCTGCAATGCTCATCTCAGATTTGAAGTGAGCATTATAAATCACTGAAGTTCGACTTCCCAGGAGGATCGCTCCACCTGTGCTGCCTCTGGGACGGGCTCCCGTCTTGGTGGAAACTTTTTCAGTTTTAAAACCAGTCAGAAGGGCTTTTTGACTGGGGAAAATTTCTTCCGGATAAGGAAGAAACGTAGAGATTTTCCACAGAGCTTTGTTGTGTGTGTTGGAGGCTGGAATTCTGCGAAAGAAGGTCTTCCAGCAGCTCGGACGGAGCTAGGATTTCCAACCAGCTCAACTGATTAAGTGAGCCGTTTTTTTTTTCTTCAAAGAAAAACGGATTAACAGGCAAGCATTCTCCTGTCTTTTCTCATTATTTTGTTATCAATACAGCTAAAGAGATTTGTCAAAGAACCAGCAATTAAGAAATCCTGGGTGAGTCATAGCTTTCTCTTTTATTCACGGAGCTAAGGGGAAGAAAATAGAAATAGTTTATCTTTATTTTTATTGCAAAAAGCTGGCATGGAATTCAACATTATAAAGATTATAAACGGCTGAGGGGTTTCTAATTTTAAAGAGAAATTTTTTTTTTGATTTATAAGACTTTTGAGTAATATATGTCTGGGACTATTTTTTCCGGTTTACTTTTTTTTTTTTTTTTGACGAATCTGCTCATTCTTCCTGCTACTAATTATTTGGATGCTGTGAATTAAAGTTGTTTTGGCACTTTGGGACATACAAGAGATAGGGCAGTTCGTCTTGTTTAGAGGGTGATGTCAGCTGGCTTGAAAGATTAACTCCTTTGTAACTGGATAAAGAAATAAACTGTTCTTTGCTTGGGACATTGGAAATTGAAGGGATTGTGTTTTTTTTTGGTTTTACGAATGACAATCAAGAAAGTGGTTGAGATCATGGATGTACAAGAAGGGACTTTCTCTTTAGATATGTTTCAGAAAACAATGAATGAGATTAAGTTAACAAAACAAGAACTCAGACATAACAGACAAGTGATGATAAGTGAATTTGGCGAAATGAGACAGGAGCTGAAAGAAATTCAGGATTCTATGAGAAAGGAGAACAAAGATAAATTTGGAAAATTAAAAAAGGATGAAAGAAAAATTAAAGGGAAGGTTCAAGCCTTGGAGATTGGATTAAATATGGTCTTGGAAAAAGATTTGGATTTCCTGGCTGTGATGGATCCTGGAGACAAATATTACTGTTTGGAATTCAGCGCTGTCCCTGAAGGAATTGGTGAAGAGACTGGAGATAAAGATATCATTGGTTCGAAAAAATTCATGGACTTGAAGGATTTGATGGAACTTGAAATGGAGAAAGTTTACAGAATTAATTCCTGTTTTGTGACAATGAAAAACCCTTCAAGAGATGTGCTAGTGCATTCTGTAAAAAAGAGGAACAGAGATGCGGTTCTGCAACAATACTTCAGTGATACGTTCGGAAATGATGGCAAGAAAATATTTGTGATGAAGGAAATCCCTATCAGACTCTTATTATATGACTATGACAGCAAGATTATTGGGTGCGTAAAGATGGAAGATGGAAGATGGAATCAACACTGATAAAGGAAGAAGAGCAATTTGAAATTACTGGATTTAATAGACTTGAAGAGTTGGATTAATTGACATGTCTATCTAGAAAAAAAATTGATGGACATATATCTCAAGGATTGGAAACTTCTCTTTGACTTTTTGTAGAAGAATAAAATGATATGATGTTAATGAGATTTGATACCAACTAAGATAACTGCTGGAGGAAGGTGATTTTATAATTTATCAAGAGACAGGTTTGTTATATATTATAGACCTATAGCTGAACTACGACAAATCGGAAGTCGATAGGTTTTTTTTGTTTCTTTTTATTGTATTAGTTTTAATTTGTGTTTTTCTTTTTGTATTGTCTTGATTTTGAAAATTTGAATAAAAATTAATTGAAAAACAAATAAATAAATCACTGAGGTTCAAACTTCAGCAATGCTCTACTAATGACCCCAGCCCACCATTTGCCTTAGGTAAGAAAGAGGCAGGGAACAGATAATTAAAGGATTTTCATTCTTTTTGAACTAATCTCAAGAGCTCCTTTCCCTAATTCATAGACCTAAGTAGTCTTACTTGGAACCACATTCCACTGAAATAAATACCAGAATGGAGGACCCTGGAAGAGCTCGTCTTCCCAAAACAAACTGTTAAGACCCTTCTCCAAGTGCCTTCTTTATCATAGCTGTATGCAGGACTAGCCCAGCCATTAGGGAGATACTGGCAGGTGGGTAGGGGCAGGGCTGTGTATGCTAACCTGTTCTTCTAGGGCAGATCAGTTCCCAGCAACCCTGCTAGCTGAACTTTAAAAGTATTGTCTCAGGAAAGACTAGGATGCATCCCTTGCCATACCTGCTTTGCAGCCTCCTTGACCAGCTGGAATGGGCCCATCTGACACCTTATGTAGGCTGGCAAGGCCTGTACTGCAGCTGGTTCTGCCTTGGCTGTACTGATTTAGAGGGTCGTTGCCTAACAGCTGCTGACTTCCATGTTGTGGAAGAGATGCAGCCTGTGTTTTCTCATCTATGTCTTCCTTGGTAGTGTGAGTGACTGAGTTCAAGGGTCATGATATGTGCTATGTGGCCTGACCTGTACCCGCTAAGCTATCCTGCTACCCTGAGGTGCTCTAGAAGATGCTGCTCCATGGTTAATGTTGAAGTTAGATTCCGCTGCCACTCTAGTTGGCTTTTGCATGTGGAATCAAAGGATTCACCACCTTGTCTTTCACCTGAGGCAGCAAGGTGTCTTGGGCTGGCACTGAAGGTATGCTATTCAGTGACAAGGGATAGGGCTTTCCCAGCAATGGCACCCTGATTATGAAATGCCTTTCTTAAAGAGGCTTGCCTGGTACCTATGCTGCCGATGTTTGGCACCAGGCACAAACATTTTTTTTTTAAACTGCTTTTATTAAACCTTTTCAAAGAATTACAACAAAGCAGTAATTGAAGTGTCATGTACAGAACGAGCACCCCAATATACAAGCCATGGTACTGGATAAGGCCCAATGTTACCCAATGAATTTTTGCTGTTGCCTAGCAACCATAGCATCCTTTTAATCTTTCTCTAGACTAGTCTGAGGCTTCAGCAGGAGGTTTCAGGCTTTTAATCTGCTTTATTCTTCAGGTGGAGGGCGTTCTCTGAATTTGGGGACTAGATGCAAGAGGAACATACTGTTTCCCTCAGGCTCCATTCCCATGCTCTATTAGAGTCCTAAAAAACTGGCACCTGGTATGGGTTTCTTAAAAGCTCATTGTGCAAAAACATTATGTAAAATCAATCACGAATGATACTGTAGGGTTGTAACGGAGGATTCCCAGAATCAGAGGTGGGAAATTTCATGTCTACAATCCTATACTCATTTACGTGGGACTAAGCCCCAGTACCGGCCATATATGATATGCAGAATGTGCAGTGCATGAGAGTCCACAGATTCTGGGGGCCCCACCAAACTCTTAAATTATCATCCATCATATATAGCAATTATCATATACCAGGGATGGGAAATCTCAAACCTGGGCACCAAATGTGGCCTTCCAGGCCTATCTGGCCCCTGGGACTCTTTCTAGGCTGCATCCCCTACCATACCTGCTTTGCAGCCTCCTTGGCTGGCTGGAATGTGTCCTTGAACTCTGATAATGCTTCTTGCTTGGATGGATGGGAGATAGAGAGGGATGTGTGACCATGTGTGGAAACTAGCCTGCTTTATGCTCTGGTCCTGCCCATCACTGGCATGTAACCCCTGGAAGGTTGTCCAGAAGAGAATGCAGCCGTCAGGCTGAAAACGGTTCCTCATCCTTGTCATATGTCATAATTATCCATCATATTTGTTGTTATGTGACTTCAAGTCGATTACGACTTGTGGCAATCCTATGAATCAGCTGTCTCCAGTACCGTCTGTGTTGCGCTGCAGCCAACTCAGAAGGGACAGGAAGGGGGGAGGCATGAGTTTCAGGCACCTCCGCAGCCAGAAGAAGCCGAGTTAGGGATTGTTGTGTCTGAGCAGGATCGTGTGGGAGGGGGGCAGCCTGGTCTTCAGCCAGTTCCCACGAGTAACACCCTTTCTGAGGAGCCGAGCGCACTGCCCCCAGTTGATGCAGAGGACTTGGGGGAGGAAGCTTCAGAGTCAGTGCCAGCTCCTCCTTTTCCAAGCAGTTCCCAGGAGGATTCCAGCGTGGCACCGCCCCCTGACCTCGAGCCTGTTACTCGGGAGCAGGTGTCTTCAGATGAGCTGTTGGATGCGCGTCCCCTGTCTCCTCATTCCCGTCGCCGCGAGAAACGGACAGGGCAAAGACAGGAATTACAAAGGAGTCAGAGATTACGTTCAAAAACATTTCCTATATAAGCCTGCCGCTCCCAGTGGGGGGTCGTTGAGTCAACTTCCTTCACACGCTGCAGAGCATGTCTAGAGTATAGTTAGGGACTTTAGTGAGTTAGTGTAGGGTTTCCTATGAAGCGCAATGCCTTTGATGTAACCATTACTCTAATAAAATGAGATTTACTTGCACACACACTCCAGCCTCATTATTTTGGCTCTGAACGGGACAATCTGTTATAAAACACCCTGTTCAGATCTTGTAAATTCAGGTCTGTGGCTTCCTTTATGGAATCAACCCATCTCTTGTTTGACCTTCCTCTTTTTCTACTCCCTTCTGTTTTTCCCAGCATTATTGTCTTTCCTAGTGAATCATGTCTTCTCATTATATGTCCAAAGTATGATAACCTCAGTTTCATCATTTTAGCTTCTAATGATAGTTCTGGTTTAATTTGTTCTAACACCCAATTATTTGTCTTTTTCACAGTCCATGGTATGCAGAAAGCTCTCCTCCAACACCACATTTCAAATGAGTTGATTTTTCTCTTATCCACTTTCTTCACTGTCCAACTTTCACATCCATACATAGAGATCAGGAATAGCATGGTCTGAATGATCCTGACTTTAGTGTTCAGTGATACATCTTTGTATTTGAGGACCTTTTCTAGTTCTTTCATAGCTGCCCTCCCCAGTCCTAGCCTTCTTCTAATTTCTTGACTATTGTCTCCATTTTGATTAATGACTGTGCCAAGGTATTGATAATCTTTGACAAGTTCAATGTCATTGTCAACTTTATCCTTATATATTTTATTGGCTACACTGTATAATAATTTTGATGTGCATGATGATTATGCATATTTTAAATATTTAATTAATATTTAATTAAATGTCTTCTCATAATAATGTTTCATCTCTGATGAGAAGGTATGTAATTGGCTACTGGTGTATGATCAAACTAAATTGGGAGGTCCCTCCTCCAAAAATAAATGTGTTTCACGCAAGGACCTATGTCAAGTATAACCACCATGGCTACAACTCAGTTAACTCAATGGGACATGCATAGGATTGCACTCCAAATTTCCCAATGATGGAGCAGGAGATAAAGCAGCCATTGACTTGTCCTGTCTGTTTCCTCCCTGTCCCTGCAATCCACCCCTTTCCCAACCTGTTGTAATTTACCAGTACTTCCAGTATGCCACTCAGCTGGCAAGGGAAGGGGGTACATGACAGGGCTGATCAGCAGGAAAAGCTGTGACTGCTCTTATCACCCTCTGCATTAAAATAAAAGTGATGTAAGGGCTGCTCCAGACTGGCAGTTTTTTTGCAGGTGTATTCTGCAACATATCATTGGTGCAATAATAGTGTAGTAATGATGTGCTTATAGTGGATCGTCCACACATCGTTCCACTTTATTAGTTATTCTGTGATCCTTGCAGAGTGTTATTGCATTATTGCTGCCTGGAGGGGCACTCTTGTTGTAGGGATTCCCAAACAGTGGTCTGCGGACCAGTGGTGGTCTATCTGTAAAAATATAATTAAAAATAATGCAGCATCTAGCATAGCACGTAACACTTGCTGCAAGGGGCAGAAACTTCATGAAGTGGTCCGCCAAGACCCTCAGCAATTTCCAAGTGGTCCATGGGGGGGAGGGGAGGGTGTTGGGAAGTTCTATTAGCTACTGAGATGAGGGGTGCAGAACCTGTTGTGGCCCTTAAGATTGGACTCCAACTCCCATCAACCCTAACCAGCATGGCCAATGGTCAGGGATGATGGAACTTATAGTGTAGCTGCACCTGGAGGGCCACAGGTTTCCTACCCCAGACTTAGTTAAGGGATCTCAGTTGATACTGCATCGAGAGATGTGAGAAAACACAGCTAATACCTGATTGGTCCATCTCCATCCCGCCTGCACACCTGCTCTGGTGTGTGTGTTCATCAAGTGCTTCCTGTCTGAAATAATTACATCATGGAGTGTGAGTTGCAAAATCCCCAGAGTAGATCTTTCTTTTATTTAAAGTGTTAACTGCTGTAAAATGCCAGATAGTGAAATGAAGACTTCTAGATGCACATTTAAATCTCTCTTTTCTAAAATATATACGTAGGCATGAAACGGAAAAAAAACATGCTGCAATGATACAAATATATTTTAGCTACAGAAATTACAGTACATTTTTTTTGCTATGAACACAAATTGAGGCACTAGACACCAGATCAAGTTGGCGTTGGTAGTGAAGCTGATACAATTGCTATAAATTAACAAAAGATTTTTTTATTTCTTTACCACTTTTTTTAAACATTTGGTTTAAAATGTTTAAAAAAGAATATCTCTTTCACAGAACATATCAAATAATGTGCTTTGTTATGAAACACCACTGATTTCTGTATTCCGTATGGAGTTGTCATAGTAGAATTCATCTACCACATACCTGCATACTGCATGTATCGCTACCACAACAGAAAAAAAATCATAATTTTTTAAAATTGAATTTACAACTAAGAAAAAATGTTCAGACTTAAATAAATAATTCCTTACAATGGCTCTTTTATAATACACTAACTTGGCCACTTAAACAATTTCAACAAAGAATGGTCTGGAAGGTCTCATTTACGTCTCCTGTCATACATCTGTGCCGTGTTCCATTCAGAAGATCCTGGGAGGGAAACAAAACAACAATCAAGTATGACATGTTACTCTGAATGTAATTTGAATATATGAGTCTCATATACTACAATAAATTGGTCTAGAAATATAAAGTGCAATGCAGTCAGTATTCCTCGGTATCCTGTGCATGTTAGGCCAGTTCTGGGTGCCACGTTTTAAGGAGGACACTGACATTTAAGAAGGATGGGGAAGGGCTGCAGTTCAGTGGCAGAGCATCTGCCTTGCATGCAGAAGGTCCCTGGTTCAATCCCCAGCATCTCCAGGTAGGTCTGGGAATATCTCCTGCCTGAAACCCTGGACAGCTGCTGTCAGTCTGTGTAGACAATACTTAGCTAGATGGAACAATAGCCTGATTTGGTATAAGGCACCTTCCTATATTCCTATCACAAACTGGAGTGTGCCCAGAGGGTGATCAGGCCAGTGAGGGGTCTGGAAACCAATTCTTATGGAGAACGATTGAAAGTGCTGAGTATGTTTTGCCTGGAATTTGCTCCCACAAGATGCAGTAATGGCCACCAGCTTGGATGGCTTTAAAAGAAGATTAGACAAATTCATGGAGGACAGGGCTATCAATGGCTACAAGCCATGATGGCTGTGCTGTGCCACCCTAGTCAGAGGCAGCATGCTTCTGAAAACCTGTTGCCGGAAGCCTCAGGAGGGGAGAGTGTTCTTGCACTCGGGTCCTGCTTGCAGGCTTCCCCCAGGCACCTGGTTGGCCACTGTGAGAACAGGATGCTGGACTAGATGGGCCACTGGCCTGATCCAGCAAGCTCTTCTTATGTTCTTATGTTCTTATGACAAGAGGACATTAGAACATATGAATATATGAGGAGCACTGCTGGATTAGTGGCCCATCTAGGCCAACATCCTGTTCTCACAGTGGTCAAACAGATGCCTATGGGAAGCCCAAAAGCAGGACCTGAGCACAGCAAACTTCTCCCATTAAGGACAGGCAGACATGGTAGCTGTCTTTATATATCTGCACATGATTTCGTATGAGTATTAGAAGGAACCTCTTAATGGTAAGAGCTGTTCAATAATGGAACAGACTGCCTTGGAAGGTGGTGATTTTTCCTTTGATGGAGGTATTTAACCAGAGGCTAGGATGGTTATCTGTCAGGAATGCTGTGAGGAATACTATGAGGTTGGACTAGATGACCCCCAAGATCCCTTCTAAGTCCATGATTCTTTAATTCTATGGGTGCCCAACTCATACCGAAATCAGTGTTGTCTTTATAGCTTGGCACTTAGAGAGGCAAGCAATGGGACTCAATTCCTTTTTGCATGGTTCTCAAAGGTGATAAAAAGTAAAACCAGAGAAACAGGTGGCATCCTAAGGCTTTGCCATCACCTTTCTACCTGTTATATGCATTACACACACGCACGCACACACGCACGCACGCACACCAATGCTATTAGCATTTACTACAATAATATTTGGACTGGCACAGCTCTTTGACATCCTCCCTCCTGCACCTCACTGCCAGTCAGACTTGATGAAGTCCAACAAAATGTTGCACACATGGCTTTTAGGATCAATTGTTTTTCAGATGAGAGTGCCCTTCCCACCAGTGAAACATACTGTTCCTTGCATTTTCTTTTCTTTTTTTTACAATAATGTTTATTCAAATTTTCATAAAACATAGAAAACAAAATCATAAAACATTCAAAGACAAAAAACAAAACAAAACAAAAATGATTAAACAAAAAAAAATAAAATGTTGACTTCCCATTTGTCACATATCAAATCAGTTATAGGTCTACAATATATAACAATCCTGTCTCTTAAATCATATTATAAAATCACTTTCCTCCAGTAGTTATCTTAATTAATCATCAAATCTCATAAACATTACTTTATTCTTTCCACAAAAAGTCAAAGAGAGGTTTCAATTCTTTAAGAAATATATCAATTTTTCTCCAAATAAACATGTCAATTAATCCATCTCGTTAATAATTATAATAATCTTATTGTCATAACCATAGTCCAAATAAACATTTTGATTAATCCATCTCATCAGAATCTGTTAGGTCCAATAATTTCAATAGCCATTATTCCATTATCCCTATTAGTTCCATCTTCCATCTTCAATAGTCCTGTTAAGTCCAGTAATTTCAGTGTCCAATCTTCCATTATCAGTATTCCATAATAATCTTGCTGTTGTAGCCATAGTCATATAATAAGAGTCTGATGGGAATTTCCTCTATCCCAAATATTTTCTTGCCATCCATTCTGAATAAGTTGCTGAAATACTGTTGTAAAGTCATATCTGTGTTCTTCTTTTTTACAAAATGCACTGGCTCATCTCTTAAGAGTTTTTCCATTGTCACATGGCTGCAGTTAATTCCATAGATTTTCTCTATATCAAGCTCCATCACATCATTCCAGTCCAGAAGATTATCCAAGCCATTGATAACTTTATCTCTAATATCTTCATTAATTTCTTCAGAGATAACGTTAAATTCCAAACAGTAGATTTTATTTCTAAAATCCATAAACTCCAGATCTTTTTCCAATTCCACATTTGTTCCAATCTCCAGGGCTTGTATCTTCCCTTTATTTTTTCTTTTCTCATCTCTGATCTCATTCTCCTCTCTCACAGGATCCCCTATTTCTTTAAGCTCCTGCGTCATTTTGCTCAGTTCAATTTTCAGCTCCTTACTACCCTGTCGCAGGGTTTGTTTCGTTATCTCAATCTCATCCATTATTTTCTGAAACATAATTACTTCCAGATTCTCAGCCACTTTCTTGATTGCCATTTTTAAAACCACGAAAACAAAGCAAAACAAAAATAAAGAAGAACCACTTCTTATTTCAGCAACAATTGGGTTAATATTCCAGGCTTGATGACATCACAGTATAAACAGAGCAACCTGCCTTATCTCTCTATGTTCAAGAATGCAAAACAAATTTAGTTCCCAGCATCAAAACAGTTAGTGGCGTCGTGAAGAAGCAGATTCGTCAAAATAAAATAGACCAAAAAGAGAATAGTCCCAGACAATATAATATTCCTCGGAATAGAAATCAGGAATAGAAATCCCTCTTCTGTTTATTATCTTTAGAATGCACTTCCAGGACAGCTTTTTGCGACAGAAACAGAGATAAGCTGTTAATTTCGTGAATAACAGAGAAGAGCTATATCTCACCCAGAAGTTGTCCAAAGCCGATCAATCTGACAAATCTCCTTTTGCTGCAACAATTTAAACCAAGTAAAAAAAATAATAGAAAGAAGGGTGCTTGCCTGTTAGTCCGTTCTCTCTTTAAAGAAAAGATAAACGTATCGCTTAAGCAGATAGAGCTTGTTAGGAAGTCCGTCCGGCATTGTTGGCTGGACCTTATCTCATAAATTAATGAAATCCAGTCCTCCCAACAAAAACAGGCTTTGAGGTTGATCTCTACGTTTCTCCCTGCCCGGGAGAAATTTCATCAGTCAAAAAAAAAAATGTTCTGACTGATTTATATCTGAATAAGCTTCTTTTGAGGCGGGAGCCCGTCCCAAAAGCAGGCACAAGCGAAGTCACCCTTCCCGGAAGTCTGTTCCTTGCATTTTCTATCTGATATCTCCTCTGTAGGTCTCAAGTTGAGTTTATATATCCCAACTGAAGGGTGCCTTTTCCAGTATATGAATTTTCCTGTGAACCAGCCATAGAGTTATTATACCAGCTATGGCCCACCAGGTGCTGTTGAACTCCAACTCCCATGATCCCTGACTATTGGCCATGCTGACTGAGGCTGATGGGAGTTGGAGTCCAACAATATCTGGAAGGCCACAGTGTCCCACACTCCTGCAGTAATGCTTGCTCCTAAGGGTCTTAGCACCCAAGCTGGAGAAAGGAGAGGGCCCCAGAATGGGGAGGAGAGAAAGTGGAAGTCAGGCAAAGAAGGACTGTTGGGGCATCTGAGGATGAGAGACCAGACAGAAGAGCCCAGGGAAAGCCACAGAGAGAAAACTGTTAACTAGGGATGGGCAAATCTGCCAATTTAGACTTCTCTCAGTTTTTCATTGCCTCAATCTTAACTTCCTTTTTTCACATTTCCACATCAGTTTGTGATTTTTTTAAAAGAAAAACATTCATCGTAAAAATTCATCAGCATTTTAGTGTGAATTCTCCAAATGTGCACGTTATTGTGAATTAGGTAGGCTTGCCTCTAAATGCAAACCGAATCAAATATATCCCCCATCCCTACGGACGTAACATCACTAACTCAAGAAATGCCACTGACTTTATTCAAGAAATGCCCAGTAGCCCAATTACCAACATTGGTTTGGGGTTGGGGTACTATGGGGTAAGTAATTCTTCATTCATTGCTGTAGCTGTTCATGTACTGGTTGAGTTAGTTAGTTGTTTATGAGACAAAGAAATACTTCTATATTCCAGAACGATTGAAGTCTGCCACTCATTTCAGATAGCAAAACCCCCCTGAAGCATTACAATGTTGTAAGAGCAGCTAATTCCCTTTCATGCTTGTTTTCCAAATCATTAGCTTCTGTGAAAATTCAGTTGGACATCATAGAATTACGAGGGCAATGAGAACAATCAGCCGGCATGCAATAGGCTAAAAGTAATTCCTATTCTTTCTCTGACCCCTTTCTTTGCCTTTCACGGTTATGATGTGGATTTTTAGAATGTCATACATTTAATAACAGTTCTAAGGACAGAACACGTAGCAGTTAAATGTTCACTCCAGAACATTGGTACAGTTTTACTTAAACACAAATTGCCCTACCTTCAACATTTTACTGCAAGATAGAAAATAAGCCTTAATAAGGGTCTGTATAGTTAAGATCATCCACAATCACCCCTTTGCTCTTAACAATTGGAGGTCAAGTGTATTTTCATGATCATGATACAGAACCAGAGATGGTTGCGGCTGAAAGTGAAAGATTAAATTTATTACTATTCATGATGTTAAGCAGTTGGAACTAGAGGGGGCAGGCCAAATGAAGTGCTTTACATACTGCCTGGGATCTGCAA
This sequence comes from Rhineura floridana, assembly GCF_030035675.1. Lineage (NCBI taxonomy): Eukaryota > Metazoa > Chordata > Lepidosauria > Squamata > Rhineuridae > Rhineura > Rhineura floridana. The sequence goes on from NC_084489.1 coordinate 51,013,770, forward strand.
AAAGCCATGCAGTTTGCAATCCTATGTACACTTACATAGTAGTAAGTGCCACTGAATATGGTGAGACTTCTAAGTAAGCATTGCACAGCATCAGATAGTTAGCTCCCTGGCTGTTATATTTGCAAGGTGTTTCCCACAGATGCTTCTGGCAAGATGTTCAGTGATCCTTTGTTGTCAGATACTCTCTTGATTGTGTCATCCCACAAGCCATCTTGAAATAAAAAAGTCACCTAATAAAGAAATCAGGAGGAAAATGCTCATGAATCTTAAGCTGTGTTCAGCAGTTTCCCAAATAAACTTAAAGGGAAAGGGGGAGGAATCTGTGATTAGGGATGGGCAAATCTGGCCATTTGGTTTCTCTCAGTTTCTCATTTTTCCATTCTTAAGTCCAGTTCTCCACATTTCCACATCAAGTTGTCACTTAAAAAAAAAAAGTTGTTCTGAAAATTTGCCAGCGTTTTAGTGTGCATTTCTTCTAATATACACATTTTATGTCATTTTGTCTAATACACACACTTTTGCAAAGCACTTTTCCCTAATATAATGCATTTTTGTATGTTATTGTTACTAATATATGTACTTTTATGCACATTTCACCCTACTATATGCATTTCTGTACACATAACGTGGCTGGAGAACTGCACTGTAAAATTTAGAAAAGTGCAGATTTCAGAGGATGACTGTGTTTCAGTTTGCATAGTATTTCAGAAAGCGTGAGTTAGGAAGGGTCATCTTTAAAGGTGAACAGAATTGAACTCCCCCCCCACGTGGATCTCTGTGTGAACCACCACAAGAACTGCATAGTGACCAAGAATTCAAGTCCTTCAGCTGTAATGGAATCTTGGAGAAGGAATGGAGAGATCAGTAGTAAATATAAACTTTACAACTGATTGACTCACACTTTGCCCATTTACCTAGAGGTAAGCGCCACTGAACTCAGTGGAACTGAATTGTGAGTAAATACATATAGGATATTGGTGTTTGTGAGCCACATGAGTTTAGAATCCTCCAAGGGTGGGGGGATTTAGAACAGAAAAGCTGTAGGAAGGTTAAGCATTCCCCCCTCTTGCTCTGCTACTCCCAGGTTATGGTCTGAAGACACATGGGGCCACCACATTGCTGAAATTAAGCTGGTCTGAGCCTGGTCAGTGCCTGGATGGGTGACCACTTGGGAACCACATATATGCCACCTTGGGTTCCATGATGGAAGAAGGCCTGGATAGAAGTGTATTAAAATAAATAAACAATATTCTTCAGTTCTAATTCCCCCCCTTGGACTTGCTTTTTAAAAAAGTAGTTCACCTTTTGATCTGTTCCTTTTATTATTATTTTAAAGAGTATGTAGCCCTTCATGGTGCTGTTGCTCTGTACAAGATGCACACTGAGTGAGGCTACAAGGAGGAATTTTGCAATGTCTCTCTCATCTCAGTCTTCAGAAAAGGGTATGTGAAAATGTAGGAGGAGAAGCACATGCACCCCTAGAGATTTGGCTAGTGGATGGACTGGGGTTGTCAGGTCTGGAGCTTAGCTCTGCAACAGGATGCAGCAAGTTCTGAGTCTGATGCAGGTAGGTTCTAGTCAAATGAGCCAGCGTCAGGAGCCATGATCATAGCTGCAGGCCCAGCTAGGCAGCAGTTCAGACTGAGAAGCTGGCTTGGAAGGAAAGGTTTTATAGTGCCTGGTGCATCTCCATTGGCTAGCAGTCAAGCTGTTGGATCAGCTGACAATATTCAGGCCATGACTGAATCCTGGAGGATGCCTTTGGCTCTATCAAGCTGGCTATGGGACTGGAGTACTAGTAGAGGGTAGTGTGATAAAGGCTGCCTACTGGAGGTCCTGATTCAAGACTCCCCTGGTGCCTTAGAGGGGCAGATGAGAGGTGAAAAATTAGGGGAAGGACTGTAGTTCAGTGGTAGAACATCTGTTTTGCATGCAGAAGGTTCAATCCCTGACATCTCCAAATAGGCCTGTAAGTGTTCCCTGTCTGAAATCCTGGAGAAGCACTGCCGGTCAGTATAGACATTATAGAGCCAGATGGACCAATTGTCTCAGTATACAGCAGCTTCCCACGTTCCTAAATTTTCTTTGGTTCCTGTCAAAAAGGAAGGGTACCACATATTAAAAGCTAAAGGATGTCCGGAACTTTGAACATTCGAAAGAGTCATAGACAACCCATCCGATACATCCGTGGTAAGAGTTACTAGGAGACTGTTATTCCCCTCACAGAGCTCCAATTCCCAGAATTCTCTGGGAAGAGGGGCTGACTGTTTAACCACTCTGGACATTGAAGCTCTGTTGGAGGAATAGGAGTCTCCTAATAACACTCAGAGCCCTTCACAAACTACCCAGGATTCTTTGGGGGAGGCCATGACTGTTTAAAATGGAATAAATTTCTGGTTTGGATGTGACTGTTGCCTGCCATTCTCATTAGATAGAACGGGCCTAGATCCCATAGATAACAGCATAGTTCTCATGGGGGCAGGGCCTTTGGATTCAAACTTATTTTATGGAGAAAGAGAACGCAGTCGGAAAACTGGGGTGAGGGAGTGTGAATTGGCTTGAGTCCCTTCCATCTCATAATATAAGTGGGCATATTTATCCATTTGTCTGCCTGGAACCCTGTTGCAGGTCTCACTTGTGAGATCTCAAATGTCCATATGATATCTTTCTGAAAGGAGATCTCCATAAGTCTCTCTTAGAGTCAGGCTACTATGGGATGATTTCTCATAAGACACTGATCCCAGCGTTCTGATGTTGCACAGGGAGCTTGGAGCCAGGCCAAAATCCAGCTCAGATACTTTGAAAAGGACTACTCTGACATGAGAAAACTGTGAATTACAGGGTATGTAACTACTATTTCTGCTTCAACATTTGACTGAACTCAAGCCTGGAAAATATCTTTTTAAAAAAGAAGACACTTCCCATGCTGAATTTTTTGGCATCACACTTAGGGCTTGTTCACACAGTAAGTTAATGTGAGATTGGTGCTGCTTGCACCCCCATTTAATTAGCAGGGTTCAAATGACATTGCAGGCAAAGAGAAGCTAGGATGCAGTTTGTCCCTTTAGATCCTCATCAAACCAACCTGGGGATAATGCAAAAAGTGAAGGAAAAACCATCTCTGCTTCACAGTGTTACTCCCATGTAGGTGCTTTGCTCCAATGCTTTTTGCTGGGGGGTGGATCGTCACTTTCGGATACTCCCCTTTCTCTGCCCACTAAACTCTCCATGAATTCCATTTTGTTTCCATTGGCTTAACAAGCGACTTCCAACTGAATGCTCCTGAATTACTGCAGTCCCTCCTTTCCTTCTCCCCTTTCTCCCCCAGTAAACTGCCTTCCTTCACTCCTGTTCTTTCTTTCTTTCTTTCTTTCTTTCTTTCTTTCTTTCTTTCTTTCTTTCTTTCTTTCTTTCTTTCTTTCTTTCTTTCTTTCTTTCTTTCTTTCTTTCTTTCTTTCTTTCTTTCTTTCTTTCTTTCTTAAACTTCAGCATGGTTTGAACTCTTTCCACCCAAATTCCCTCGGCTTTGCAAAAGCGAAGCTGAACTACCCCCTCAACTTTTCCACACAGCGCCACAGGTCTACAGGAAGGGAATGTTGGACTGGGAAGCATGTGGCATCGGCGTCGTCTATGCCCTGGCGTGATGGAAACGGGGCCGCCCAGAGTGCATAATGTTTTCCACTGAAATCACTTTTATGACCCAAGCTAACAACTTCAGCAGCTGCACGCGAAGTGCTGCTTTTCCCTTCCAGTTTGCTGCACACCACCCCAGTGGAGGGGGAAAGGAGCAACTCCGGGGGTAGCCTGAGCCACCTCCACATCTCTCCAAAACCTACCTGCCAATTACCAGCTATGTGACAGGAGGCACAGTCTCTCCCTCACACACACACAAAACCTGTCTCCAACTAGCTAATTAAAAAAAAAGGAAGAAAGGGTTTTTCTTGGAGGGGGGGTCTAGTCAGTGTCATGTCAATTTCACTCCGAGGGGCTCCCCTGGCTTCAACCTTGAAGCCGGAACAGTCGTGGGGATTGCAAATTGTTTTCTCAAGGCAAGGGGAAAAAATTACTCTGGAAAAAAGGGACCTTGTAGAAATGGGGGGCAGATGATGACCCCACTTATTTTCAACTGCCAAACTTCCAGAAGCAGTTGGGGGCAGGAGGTAGTTAAAATACTGCGCAGGTGAAGGATTTTTGCACATGCCCAGTAACTGAGCAACCAGAGGGAGTACACAAGTAAAATTAGACGGTGGGGCCAAAAGGAAACAGCGATGCTAAACCTTTCCAGATGAACGCAAACTAGTGTGAATGCAAAACAGCGGATTGGAAGGCAGGAAGGTTGGAAGTGTGTGAACCTTTCAAATCTATTGCGATGGAAAAAGCTGCATCTTTAATCTGAAGTTTAGCTCCAATGTGAACCAGTCCCAAGATGCAATCAGAGTTTTTTCTGGAATAAATCCCTAGGATTGATAGACACCATGCTACTTTCATTCTAAATCAGAGCTATATATTTAATTGTCTTCAGTACACCAGGCTCTGTGGCAATGGAGGTTGGTCTGTTAGGGTGAATGGGGCCTTACCCCACCACCCTCATTTTGTCCTTAGCCAGCCCCCATTTGTCTTCCTTCTTACTTGCACTGGGAGGGGGCACTGTCTGTCACCTTCCTCCTCCTCTGACTCAGTGTGGCCCTTGTACAACTCAGAAGGGAGGAGGAGGGGGACAAAACTGGAATTAGTTGGCTTTGCCTGTCAGTGGCTCTGGTTTCATCTACTGTTGGGGTCCCTGCTTTCTGCCCCACCAGTCCTAGTGGGCACCAGCCACCACTGTTCTGTGAATTTCATCTGTGTCAGATAGAAGAGCAATGAATACCAAGACAACTGAAACTGGAAAGTAATATTTCAGTTTCTGAGTGTGATGATCACATTATAACTATTGTTCATGTTCACGTTAGGGAACAAGCTGGAAATTATTCTATACATTACAGCAATTGTGAAATAATAAGGATTTAAAAAAAAACAAGCATGGTTATTTGTACTTCTCATATTTTCAGATTACAATAGGAACTGAATCTCAACTCAAGCTTGAATCTGTCAATTGGTATTTATGAGTGCCTGAGTATTTTAATGGCTATTCCACTCAGAGATAAACCGTTTACTCAATTGCTCATGATTCATAGCAATTTGTAAAACTAAATAGGATATAGACATAATATTGCAGCTATGAATACTGCTGGGCTGGAAATAAAGTAATTGACAATTGGAATTTCAGAAAAACAGTTTACAAATGCTAGCTTAAATAATTGCAAATAGCATTAGACAATTTGGCTTCCCAATCCACTTAAGGAAATAGCAGAGGGTGTTCCTTTAAAATCATTCAATAGTCTTTAGAACCTATTTAAATAAACCACTTTTTTGTTATTAGCTAAACACACATCTTGTGGACACAATAGCAGACATCACATTTTCAGTGGGAAAATTAAGCCATAATAAACTTCCAGCAGAGGAATGCCAGCTGAATGTGAGATTAGGTTTGACTGTAGTGATATGTACTGGAAGGTAGAGCAGTGGCTGCACTGGGAATGAAAAACAAGGATTGCACTTGCTGAGTAAAAGGCAGGGGAATGGGAATAAAGGTGCCATTGTGAGAGATGAGCAATCTGCAGCTTACTGGGTATTCTAAGATTTTTCAGTTCCTAAAGCAGGGATGAGGAATCTGTGGCCCTCAAGCTGTTGTTGGATTCCAGCTCCCATGAGCCTTAGCCAGCATTGTCATCCAGGATCATCCAGGGTCCCCATCCCTGCCTAATGTTATTTCCTTATAATAGCGTTGATTGGTTGGGTGTCTGTGACATCACATAACACCTTTCCCTTCGGCAAGCAGTTTTGCCACCTAAAAACAGGAAACTGGTTGTTACAGTTTTTTGTTTCATTTTAAATCAGGTGCTGTTTGATTGAGGGAGAAACTGTCGCTCAGTGGTAGAGCTCATGCTTTGCATGCAGGAAGATCTCAGGTTCCAGGTTTAACCCCCCCTTGTAATTTCCAGGTAGAGCTAGGAAAGGCTCTAGTCTGAATCCCTGGAGACCTGTTGACCATCAGAATAGACAAATATGCAAGATGGTCTGATTCAGTAGGATGCAGCTTCCTATGTTCAGATGGAAATATTATTAAAATACTTGAAAAACAACATAACAGATAAGAGAGGTTGTGCTTTTAGTCTCGGCTGTAGTTTATACATACCAGAATCTAAAGATCTTTTGCCCATGAGTCCAACAAATGAATCTGTTTTATGTCCTGAAAAATATATTTGGGGGTGTTTAAATACATTTGAAATACATCTGTCTCTCTCTTTTTGTGGTAATGTGCTTTCATGATGAATACACAATTAGAAACAGATGAGAAATATTTGAGCAAATGATGACATGTGACACCTTGCTGGGTCTTAGTACAAGAAAAGACAAATGTACCCTTGTCCATTTCTTCAGGTTCTAACCTATGCCCTGCTCAAATAATTGCCAGTGTTCATTTATTTAATATGGGTTTGAATTAACAGTTAAATCATGGTTCCTGAGCTACCAACTGGAGTTGAAATCCATGGTTGCTCTCCAGCTGTCTTAAATGAGAGCACATGTTCTTGGAGGCATCTTGCCATAATGTTTTCTTTTAAAATACCTTGGAATTTCCTGGGGCTTCGCTTCTGTAACAGTTTCGACATTCTCATTGCCGAGAGTCCCAATCCAGTAAGGTTTCCAGATGTGGGAGCTCAGATGCCCACACTGAGCTCTTCTGCCCAAAGGGTTCAGTGGAGAAGACAGTCTGTCCTCACACATGTAGAGCTACTGCTCTGTTGAACTGTGTAGGAAACCTTGCACTAGGGGGACGCATTTTAGGATGCATTTACTAAGTTCTGTAAGACAATGTTCCATTGCAGAATCCTTTCTTAGGATGACATGAACACATCTTTGTGTGTGCGGAAAGTGAAATTTAGAGAGTCACACAATCAGGTTCTCCATTGGAGTGCTGGGTTTGACTCTGTGGGTTCAAATCCCATGAAGTTTGTTGCCTTGGGCAAATCATACTTTCGGCCTAGCTGTTCTTACAGAATGACTGCAAGATGCATGAATTATAAAATACATTTGTAACAATGAGAACTATCTCTATGGATGAGATCCAGTGTTTATCTATTTTCCTGTTTCTGCATGGTTTGTTTTTATGTACACTGCTTAGAGATGTGAATGAATAAGTGGTATACAAATGTCTTAAAGAAATACATAATAATATAGTCCACTATTCTGTTTTCCAACAGTGGTCAACCAGTGGGAAACCCACAAGTAAGGCATAAATGTAACAGCTTTCCCTTATTGAGTGTCCCCAGCAGTAGAGGTTTACTGCCACTGAACATGGAGGCTCTACAGCAGGGATGGGGGACCTCTGGCCCTCCTGATGATGCTGGACACTCAACTCACATCAGCCGCAGCTAGCGTGATCAGTGGTACGGATGGTGGGAAATGCAGTTGAGCAGCTTTTTGAGGCTGGCAGGTTCCTCACCTCTGTTTTACGCTGAAAAGTGCTAAAGAAATGACTGGTAACTAGGGGGCTGGAGTCAAGGTTCTTGCTGGCAAACCCCATCACATACAATGCTCCCACCCCAGATACCAGAGGATTCTGGGAGAATTTGTCTTTCACTCCTGTTCCCCCTCCCTTGCCATCCCTAATGCATCCTCTTTATGTCATCTGACTCCTCCCCTGTCCCTTCTGCCTGTCTCTCTCAATGTCTGTCCTTTTTTAGCTTGCAAACTATCTCTGTCTCTCTCATGCCATCTGTTCCCCCCTCTTTCTGTTTTTCTCATGCTACTCCCCCTTTCTCCCTCTCTAAACATTAGAAGAATTCTGCTGGATCAAATTAAAGCTCCACATAGCCCAGAATTCAGTTTCAGTTCCCAATGGAAGCCAATCAGAAACAACCTTGCTGTGTTGTTTGACAGTGTTCCAGGGTCTGTTATGCCAAGGTATGCTGCCTCTGAACATGGAAGGTTCTATTTAGTCCTATTTTATTTTATTTATTTCTTATTGCATTTATATCCCACCTTTCCTCCAAGGAGCTCAAGATAGCATACATGGTCCTACCCCTTCCCATTGTATCATCACAACAACTCTGTGAGGTAGGTTAGGCTGAGAGGTGGTGAGTGGTCCAAGGTCACCGAGTGAGCTTTGTGGTCAAGTGGGAATTTGAAGTCTGGTCTCCCAGGTCATAGAAAGGTGCCAGCATATCTTGTGGCAGCGATTTCCACAACTTGTATGAAGAAGAACTTTCATCTGTACTTACTGAACCTACTGCAAGAGCTAGAAGTATGTATTTTGATTCTAGCAAGCTACTGCAATTCTCTCTTTTGCACAACTATTAAAGGTGCAGGAGCCTTGTCCTCTTCATTTGGCCACTGTAACCTATGGTCACACACGCACCTGCTAGCCTAGGACAAGGTTGGGGGACCTGTAAGCATTCCAGATGTTGCTGAATGACAACTCCCATGCTGAGAGATACAAGTTGTGGCATCCCGGGATATTGATGCTGCTTCAGGGCTAATTGGCTGGCTTCATGTTTGCTTCTGCTCCTAGTGAAGCCTGTGAGGACACTATCACTTTAAAGAAGGTTGTGCTTAAATGTACTGCTAAGCCCCCTAGAATCTCCATAGGGGATAATCTAGAAGCTACAGTGGTTGCTATAGTATTTCTCTCTTCTTCTAATTATGACTTCTAAGTTATGCAAATAGTTAATAAAAGTTTAGCTCTTGATTTACTGCAGCTTGGAGCTTGGAAGTTAGAAATACAAGGACACAGCAAAGCCTGCACATTTATCAACAGATTACTACAGAGGCACAAAAGTCTCTATTGGTCTTTCCTCCCAAAGGAAATGTATTTTGTAAAGGCTCTTCTGGGTTTCCCGCTGCTTACAGAAAAGAGACATTGCAACAATCTGAAACAGGCTAAATTGACCAGACTTTATAAAAGACTCTGCCATTTAAAAAAAAAAAGTTTTGGTATGAGTGACAACCGTACATTCCTCTTTGGGGAGAGTTTTGCCTATTGATCAATGCAAAAAAACCCTCAAAGCTTCCAGAATATTTAACTCAGCGCATCTCTCTGGGAAAACACAATTTAACTTTTGTAGCATTGACTAATATGTAATGGCTTGGGCATTAATTGGATAGATACTCTCTAGAATAACGCAAATAGAATGACTAGTCCAAGTTAGATTTAGGCTGCAATCCTACAATCCTCCCTACATGCTTATTTGGGAGTAAGTCCCATTGACCTCAGTGGGGCTTTATTCTGAGTAGTCATATATAGGATTGTACTGTTTGACCTGAAATCACAATTCGATCAGTTTTCATTAAAGTGTTGCAATTGCAAGAATTCTTTATGGTTGCAAGCTGCCCAGAAAATGTGGCATACGAATAGAGCAAATAAATACTTTTCAGCATTTTATCCTTATAATGTATTATTTTATGTATCCACCTGCAAACTCTAAAATGAGAGCCTGGGGCTATAAAGTTAAAATCTAACCTGTGGAGGCTGCTCCATTAGGTCAAATAGAGCACTGTCCCACCACCCTCAATCTGCTCTCAGCCAACCCTGCTTGCCTGCCTTCTTACATACAACCAGTAAGGGGTGGTGGCCCTTGCTGTCAGATTCCTCCTCCTTAGTGTGGCTGTGTACACACCATACGTTTAAAGCACTGGACTTCCCCCAAAGAATCCTTGGAACGGTCGTTTGTTAAGGGGTGAGGGGATTGTATCTTGGTGATGGGTAAATGACAGTTCCCAGGATTCTTTGAGGGAAGCCACATGCATTAAATGTATGGTATGGATGTGACCTGAGCGACAGCCCAGCCCCATGTTGGTATTTCCTATGGCCTGTACTTCAAAGCAATGTGCTTTCCAAGTATGAGATATACATAGCCTGAGTTGCCCTTGTAGAACTCAGCAGGAAGGAGGACGGGGGCAAAACTAGAATTAGTTGGCTCTGCCTGTCATTGGCTCTGGCTCCATCTGCTGTTGGCCTCCCTGCCTTCTCCCCTACCAGTCTCAATGGGTAGCAGCCAGCTACTGTGCCATCCTATGAAGGTCTACTCAGACGTTAGTCTCATTGAGACTTACTACTAGTTCAGCCTGTTTAGGATTGCAGTTTTAATCAAACAAATTTAAGAGGAGGTAAAGGACAACCTTCAAAGCATGGGTAGCCTGTCAGGAGAGCTGATTCTGCTCTCTCCCTCGGGGGTAGATTTTCATGTTTGAAGTTCTGATTCTTTCCCCCAAGTTAAAGCTGTGACTTTCTGAGTGACAGTGAAATAATGTCGATAAGGCTGTGCATAGGATGGTCAGGGTCATGAAAAGGACAGGGCTCCTGCACTTTTAAAAGCTGTGTAGAAGACAGAATTTCAGTAAATATAGCTTGTCATGTACATCATACCTGGTTAAATTCCCTCTTCTACCCAACTATTAAAGGTGCAAGAGCCCTATCCTCTTTCAGGTCTGATCACTCTAGCTGTGTAAACCTAAACAGGGATGGGAAACCTGTAGCCTTCCAGATGTTAATGGACTTCAAATCCCATCAGCCCTAGCCAGCATGGCCAATGGCCAAGGATTATGGGAGTTGTAGTCCAAAGAAAACCTCTGGAGGGCCTAAGCATTACTTTTGAGGTGCATACTGACATTCATAGGTACCAATAAGTGATACTGTGATTACTTTTACAAAGTGCCCATGATCCAATGACCTACTGGGGCACATTTGTGCCCCTATCCAGCTAAAGATAGTCATGACTAAGTCCTGTTGAAACCAATGGGGCAAGTTAGTATGAATTTGTGTTGTCATCGGGGGAAACAAAGCTGCAATCCTATGCCACTTACCTGGGGTAGGCCCTGTTGAACTCAATGGGACTTACTTCAGAGTAGGCAAGCTGTTGCCACAATGGAAATCACAAGAATCTTATGTGTACTTACTTAGAAATAAGTCTCACTGTGTTCAGTAGGGCTTAGGGCTACTTAGGTGTGGACAGGATTGTAGCTGTGTAGTCATCATCCTATTCCCTTCAGTGTTGGCAAATATTCTTTGTGAATATCATTACAATTACATGAAGTTGCTAACACAGAAAATAATGGAGCCCCTGAAAGCACACCAGCATTTTCCTGTGCTCACTGGAGATGGAAGCATTTAGAATGAGCTGTAAAATTGCAATCCTGGATATAAATAGCATTGAAATCAGTGGAAAATTGTGACCCGGGAAATTACTGGAGGGGAGGCAATCGGCATATTTCCAATAAAACCAGGTTCAACTTACTTTTATGGGAGAGAGGGCCATATCCTAGAAAATAATAAATAAGAAACAATTATCTAAACTAGTAGAGATGGCATTTTATTGTGTCATTTTCATGAAAAGAACAAAAGCATCTAGCACTAGCAAACTGCCATTTCATTGCAATTAATGTACTAATTATTTTCTGAATAATTCAGTGCCACAAAACACTTTTCAATACAGGCATGACACACCAGGTTGTTTCTTGTAGAAACTTCATTAAAAAATGCCTTTATACAATTGCCATCCCCACCCACTGCAAATACTTCTGCAAGGGATTTTCTTGATACCATGTATAGCAATCAAATGGTTTTTTTAATGCCTAGTTTTGTAAAATATCATTTAACAGTTTCACTGAGGACATTAATAGCATTGTTACAACTACTCCAGGGTGGGGTGGGGTAGGTTTTTTCAGCCTGGGGTCTGCATTCCTTTCCAGAGATTACATGCTTTCCAGAGATCATCAGTGATGGGAAGGGGCCAGAGACAAAAGTGGCTGGAGCAACAACTGCATATTTATCTTTATGTAGTGGGCTAATTTCTACACACCCCTTTCTATCCTCCAGTCAAGCAAGCAAATGCATAATCAGTGTTCAAAGACAGCCAGACAAAACACTCAAAGTGCAAAGCAGGCCTGCTTGGGGTGTGGCCTGGAGAGAGGAGGTATGGTTGGGGAGTCCCAAAGGCCAGAAAAAAGAAGCTTGGAGGGTCATGTTTGGTGCCCTGTCCTGAGGTTCCCTGATATCATGCACAAGAGGGCTGCAATCCTAACCCCAACTCATGCTACTGGAGGGGGTTAGGATTTAGCAGACAGCCCTGTCTGCTGGCCTCTGCCAGCTTCTGCCAGTGGAGAGGGTGGTATGTGTTATTTAGAGTGTCCCTCCTATTAATCCCATATTTTAATGCCCTGCAATTTATGAAAATCACAGGATCAAATTCTTCAGCCCAGCACTGAAAAGTACCTTGATTTCACGCACCAGGGACTTATTGTAATGAGAGCTCCCAGGGCAGGAAGGAAACCAGTCATGTCAGTGTTCTCTACAACACTTTGCACTGGGCTGTGAAATGTTAGTGGTGGCAGTTTGTTTGTTTTTTAAGTTGGGTTTTATGCATATACAAAGAGAACAAAAGTAACAAATACCAAATGAACAAACCAGCCAAAACAAGAAAGACAACAACCAATTCTATGTATATAATTTTGTCCCATGGGTGCATAATCAGAAGTACATTGAATTTTATTCATGCACCCCAAATTTCTAAGGATACTGCAGACTGCTGTTGGGGAAAGTTTGCACTGTTAGCTATATACAATAAAGTTCCACCATGTAATGTGGCAGTTTTTAAAATGATTCCTAAGAAAGGGAAGTTTAAAAGATGTGGCTAGACATATAAATCAAGTGAGCTGCATTAAACAGAGAGGTCTGAAAACAGTTCTTACCAGCATCTCGTTTGCCCATTAAGCCATAGAACTGCTGAGGTCTGGGTCGCCTGGCAATTCTCCGCAGAAAGTGTTCAAAGGGTAAAGGCAGCTCCTCCTGAAACAGATATATTATACTGTTAGTAGAGCAGTTAGTGTACATGATAGACAATGCAATATTGGGTGAACAAGAAAGAAAGAAAGAAAGAAAGAAAGAAAGAAAGAAAGAAAGAAAGAAAGAAAGAAAGAAAGAAAGAAAGAAAGAAAGAAAGAAAGAAAGGGGGGCAGTAAATCCAGAGCTCTTAGGTATCATTCAGCACATGATGCTTCTGTTTCCTCACTTTTCTTGCCTGCTACTTTCTAAAATCTCTGGGAAGAGATGATCCTATCCAAAAGAAAAAGGTATTTTCCTCCAAAGCCAGATCATGAATCCAAACAGAACTCTGCATTATAAATCCAATCTAGAATCAAAAACCCCTATGCCCTGTTACAAAAAAGCCACTAGGGGGCAGTGGAAACACAGAGCCAGAAAATATCAAGATTAGGGGTTAAACCAACCTGATACCAGAGACTGGTGATCAGCATTTTAAAACAAACTCAAAACAGGTGCAGGGAGCTCAGAATTTGGTCAGAGCCATGGCATTGGGCAGGTGTTATTTAACCCCTTTCCCCTGTTGTGCCTAGAGATGGCTGAGAATTTCTCAAAAATCAAACTTGGTGCTGGACTTTGATACAGTTGGCACATTTGCTAGCTTTATGGAACAACCTTGTTGCCTGTGACCTTCTGTAGATTTTTTTGACACTGGATTTTAAAAATGCATGGAATAACCAGCCTGTCTTGGTTTGCTAACGTGAAATTGACTAGTGGTGGGTGGGGAGAGACTGTGTGTGCATGAAACTGATTAGCCCATCTTTCCTTGCTAATGTGAAATTGACCAGTAGAAGGAAGGGAGACAGTATGTGAAACTGAGGCTGCAATCCTAAACACCCTTAGTAGGGAACTAAGCCACATTGTGTGTGTGAACAAAATAAAGACACTCTTTCCTTCTCTTTCATCCCCTTCCTCCCCTCCACTTCCTACTCTTCCCCCTAGCAACGTTGGTGTGAGGCACAAACAAATTGGCAGCCACATTATTCCTGGCGCAAGAGCCTTTTGCCTGGAGAACCAGAAGGTGGCATATGTGGTGGTGGTGACACAAGTGGAGGTGAGGCCTGCCCACATTTGCCTCTGCTTGTGAGCCTGCCGCTTTCTCTGTGTGCTGCTCTGGCTGTCCCTGGAGAAGAAAAATAGAAGGAGGCAGTATCCCCCCCCCTACTATTTCCTCCCTTGGCTGAGGAGCAGCCTGGAGGGAGAGCCAGACAAGTTCCAAAGGGTCAGCACTTGTCTGCCTGCCAGCTCTGCTTTGCAAGGATGTGGTTGTGGCGGCCCTGATGCTTTGACAGGACAGGAGGGAAGCTTTGTTTCGCCTTGCTGCCACTGAATCCACTCTACACCTGCTTCCTTACCCCTGAGGAGAGAGAAAGAGAAAACACCACCATGTGAAGTGGCAAGGCCGTTGGGATTTTGCCCTCTGAAGCTGAGTAAAGGTATCCTCAGCCTGTGTGCAAAGGGGTGGGAGTTTGAGGCATGTGCGAGCATACGCTCCATAGGCACAAAGGCAGGCGGGCAACCTCTCATTTTCCATGGCTGGGGGATATGATTCAGATAGAATAGGGAGGAGACAAAGGGGGGGGATTGGGTGGGTGACACCAGCCACTAGAGAGAAAGCTACTTTCCGTTCCTTTGTCAGAAATATTGATGGAAATATTGATATTTTTCCAGGAGGAAAAAAATCAGGACAGTATAAGCGGAATAGAATGGAAAACAAGCTAAAATGAACCACGTGTCAGTCTGATGGGGTGTAGTCAGATCGGCTGCAATAAGCAGATCCCTTCCCTAGACTTGTGTTCCTTATTCAATTCTCATACCGAAGGAATAAACTCATGGGGTGTGTGTGTGAGGGGGAGAGACAATTTCAATTAGGGGAATGTGTGTGTTTTAAATTTCACCCAGGGCTGCTGTTTCAGTTAAATTTAGAGCCTTGTGAAAATATCAAACTGTTTACAAGAACAACAAGAACTGTTGTATTTTGTGTTGTGATATAATGTTATTATAAAAACAGAAATAAAAACACTGATTGTAAAAAAGAACAAGAACTACACCTTGTTTTAAATCCCCAGAGGGTGATCTCATGCATCACCTGCGGTTTGGCCTTAAGGGCCCACATTCATTTTGGGACAAGCTGATGGTTCTCATAAGGAATTCTTACATGAGAAGCTCACATGTGCCTTTGGGCCTCTCTTGCACTGTTTCTGCCATATATGGATGTTGTTTATGTGGGTATGAACATGGAAGAGAATCAAATGGATGAGCTTTGAAATTCAGGTGCCAGGCTGATTCAAACTCAAATTATTTTCACATGAGGCACTGAAAAGTCACCACTACTCCACATTTAGGAAGTTTTATTCTGGTATGCCAAAAGCTGAGTTCAATACATAATGGTGGATATGTGCAACATGGCAGATGACAGATGCATGCAACATGATGCATACAACATGTTCCCTGGACTGAAGCTGTTGGCAGTCAGACTGAGCTAGACTTTTCTTGGAGCTGAAATATGCTGAAATGGTCTTGAGAACAGACTCTTAAGCATATCAGAAGGAACTGGTTATAAAACATGTAGACTTTCCTTTGGAAATATGAAGCGGCATAGAAATGATTTAAATAAATGAATAAATTGCATGACTGTGTTAACAGGTCCAAAACTCATAACCCACTTTCAGCATATTTACAGCACCATATGGAATGTGTAGGGTTCAAAATCATAGCTCAGGGATAAAGCACATATTTTGCATGCTGAAGATCCCATATTCAATTCCTGGCATCTCCAGTTAACTCAGCCAAGAGAGCAGATGACAGGAAAAACCTCTGACTCAGACCATGGTGAGCTGCTGTCAGCCATAGTAGGTGATATTAATCTGAACTGCTTTAAGTCAGCTTCCTGTGTTCCTATGTGTGAGCTATGTGCAACGATGCTAAACACTACACACGAAACCCTGCAAATATAGACAAAACCATTCACGCTGGGAATTTTGTTTCTAAAGAGAGAGAGTCTGCTGGGTATATAATGTTTTCTAACCTGAAACCTCTTCCTCCAAATCCCAGCTGTATTGTTGCTCAGCATAGTGGAAGGGGGACTCTATAGATGCATAAAGGAACTTTTCATAATTATTTCAGACATATCCAAGATCAACCCAGACCTTCAAAGCAAGTTCTGGAACTAAGCTGTGATTCACATTCAGCACTCAACTCACCATTTATATTTGAATTACTTCTTATGATCAGTGTTAGGAATATTCAACACGTTAAAAACAACAACACCAAAGGAACCCATATTCGGCCCCCCTCATTTTGTGACCTTTAAAATGATGGAGAACACACACACACACACACACACTTGACATCATTCTCTCTATTCCCAATATTCAGAGGTAAATGCCAATAATTATGTAGCCAAAATGGCACCATCCATGCTTATGTACAAGGTATCGGAAGGAACCCCCAAAATATTGTAAAAATACAAAAAAAGGAAAATAAAAAGCCAGGTGGTGGAAAACTGCAAAAATAGCCCAATGAGGACAGAGCATGCTTAGTGTCTTGGAATGCTAATTGAATGGCCGGGGGGAACAAATGTGGAGGAGAGAGGGAATGGAATGGAATGGAGTATTGTGGAAGAGGCATGGCCGGCTGAGTAGAACAATGAACACAGAGCTGGTCCACATGACGTTTGCTATCTGGGGCAAAGGAAAAGATTGTGTCCCTACCTGTTCTATGTACTGTGAAGGTGAGCAGATTAGCAATTGAATTTTATTCAGCACTGGTGATTGGACAGTTCCCTTTGGGGAGCACTGGTGATTGAGCAGCAGGGTGGGTTAGGAGGCAGGCAGTAGGCTGTTTGGGACACACACCTCTATTCCACTCTGTGGAATTCCCTCCCAAACGATCTCCGTCATGCCCCCGCTATGATGAGCTTCCGCCAGGCCTTGAAGACCTGGCTCTTCGGACATGCTTTTGGAGTGGGTTAGGTTTATTACTACTGTTGAGATTTTAATGTGTTAATGTATTTGTATGTTTTTATTCTGTACGTTGCCCAGAGTGGCTGGACAGCCAGCCAGATGGGCGACTAATACATTTAATAAATAAATAAATAAATAAATAAATAAATAAATATTCTCCAACATTATTATTATTAGAATTAGAATTTATATACTGCCTTTCATTTCAAGAAGGTGGTTCACAAAAAATTAAAAGCTAACAGCAAAATAATAAGAATAGAACCAAATATAAAACACAGCTACCTGTTATTAAAACACATAAACAACTACATTTTGCCACTGCTCTCCACCCTGCAGCATCTGTCACCTGAGGTGGCCACTTCACTTTGCTTAATGATAGGGCTGGTCTTGATGAACAGATGCCCTCCACACTGCAACATTACATTGCAAGCACCACTTGTTTATTTTGTTAGTTGGGGAGAAGAGCAAGACAGTATGCACAAGAAGACCCACTCCCTCCAGCTGCTGGAAATCTGTCAGCCCCTTACCAACCCTCTGACTTCTGAGGTTTTATTGAATGTTGCCTACATACTTTCAAAGGTACCGCCAGGGCCAAGAAGATGCCAGCATGGTTAACGAGCAAAGTCAAGGATGCTCTTAGAGGCAAAAAGTCTTCCTTCAGAAAATGGAAGTCTTGTCCGAATGAAGAAAATAAAAAAGAACACAAACTCTGGCAAAAGAAATGCAAGAAGACAATAAGGGATGCTAAAAAAGAATTTGAGGAGCACATTGCTGAGAACATAAAAACCAACAACAAAAAATTCTATAAATACATTCAAAGCAGGAGACCATCTAGGGAGGCGATTGGACCCTTGGATGATAAGGGAGTCAAAGGTGTACTAAAGAACGATAAGGAGATTGCAGAGAAGCTAAATGAATTCTTTGCATCTGTCTTCACAGTGGAAGATATAGGGCAGATCCCTGAACCTGAACTAACATTTGCAGGAAGGGATTCTGAGGAACTGAGACAAATAGTGGTAACGAGAGAGGAAGTTCTAGACTTAATGGACAATATAAAAACTGACAAATCACCGGGCCCGGATGGCATCCACCCGAGAGTTCTCAAAGAACTCAAAGGTGAAATTGCTGATCTGCTAACTAAAATATGTAACTTGTCCCTCAGGTCCTCCTCCATGCCTGAGGACTGGAAAGTGGCAAATGTAACGCCAATATTCAAAAAGGGATCCAGAGGGGATCCCAGAAATTACAGGCCAGTTAGCTTAACTTCTGTCCCTGGAAAACTGGTAGAAAGTATTATTAAAGCTAGATTAACTAAGCACATAGAAGAACAAGCTTTACTGAAGCAGAGCCAGCATGGCTTCTGCAAGGGAAAGTCCTGTCTCAGTAACCTATTAGAATTCTTTGAGAGTGTCAACAAGCATATAGATAGAGGTGATCCAGTGGACATAGTGTACTTTCAAAAAGCTTTTGACAAGGTACCTCACCAAAGACTTCTGAGGAAGCTTAGCAGTCATGGAATAAGAGGAGAGGTCCACTTGTGGATAAGGAATTGGTTAAGAAGCAGAAAGCAGAGAGTAGGAATAAACGGACAGTTCTCCCAATGGAGGGCTGTAGAAAGTGGAGTCCCTCAAGGATTGGTATTGGGACCTGTACTTTTCAACTTGTTCATTAATGACCTAGAATTAGGAGTGAGCAGTGAAGTGGCCAAGTTTGCTGACGACACTAAATTGTTCAGGGTTGTTAAAACAAAACGGGATTGTGAAGAGCTCCAAAAAGACCTCTCCAAACTGAGTGAATGGGCGGAAAAATGGCAAATGCAATTTAATATAAACAAGTGTAAAATTATGCATATTGGAGCAAAAAATCTTAATTTCACATATACGCTCATGGGGTCTGAACTGGTGGTGACCGACCAGGAGAGAGACTTCGGGGTTGTAGTGGACAGCACGATGAAAATGTTGACCCAGTGTGCGGCAGCTGTGAAAAAGGCAAATTCCACGCTAGCGATAATTAGGAAAGGTATTGAAAATAAAACAGCCGATATCATAATGCCGTTGTATAAATCTATGGTGCGGCCGCATTTGGAATACTGTTTACAGTTCTGGTCGCCTCATCTCTAAAAGGATATTATAGAGTTGGAAAAGGTTCAGAAGAGGGCAACCAGAATGATCAAGGGGATGGAGCGACTCCCTTACGAGGAAAGGTTGCAGCATTTGGGGCTTTTTAGTTTAGAGAAAAGGCGGGTCAGAGGAGACATGATAGAAGTGTATAAAATTATGCATGGCATTGAGAAAGTGGATAGAGAAAAGTTCTTCTCCCTCTCTCATAATACTAGAACTCGTGGGCATTCAAAGAAGCTGAATGTTGGAAGATTCAGGACAGACAAAAGGAAGTACTTCTTCACTCAGTGCATAGTTAAACTATGGAATTTGCTCCCACAAGGTGCAGTAATGGCCACCAGCTTGGACGGCTTTAAAAGAAGATTAGACAAATTCATGGAGGACAGGGCTATCAATGGCTACTAGCTATGATGGCTGTGCTGTGCCACCCTAGTCAGAGGCAGCATGCTTCTGAAAACCAGTTGCCGGAAGCCTCAGGAGGGGAGAGTGTTCTTGTCCTGCTTGCGGGCTTCCCCCAGGCACCTGGTTGGCCACTGTGAGAACAGGATGCTGGACTAGATGGGCCACTGGCCTGATCCAGCAGGCTCTTCTTATGTTCTTATGTTAAACCTATCTTTGTACCTCTGTAAACAGAAAGAGGGTTTTTTGTTTTTAAATGAGATTCTTAAAAAGTTCAATTCTGCAGCTAGCACCAAATTCCATGCTCAGTTTTGATTACTAAATTAATCCATCAGACATTGAAGTGGATGTGGAGAGAGACAGAGGAAACCAAAGAAATAGGTAGAATTTCTGTTTCTTACAAGGATACTTATTTAATTATCTTCTGTAAACCTTCAAACCTCACAAGTTGTCATTAGTTATTCATAGCAAAACTTAACTACAATGGATTTCTGATGACTTCTAATAAGCCAAGGAGGTTCAGGGGCAAACTAAAGGCTGATTCATACATGTATGTAGTTTGATTTCTCATCTCTCAAGCAGTTGTCACTTGATGTCTATCACCTCAATGTTTGAGCAGGCTCCTTTGAGCCCTATGTTTAAGGTTTTGTGGGATGTGATATGAAAGCTGTCATATTTGGTCCTTGATTTCAGCCATCACTTGATATTGTGATGATGGAACGTAACATGTATGAACTCTCTTTTAATTTGATTATAGTTGAGAATGGAGGTTGGGTAGTCCTGGTGAGAGACTGCTGAGGGTTAAAGATCATGTTAAAATGGACTTTAGATGCTACATTTGTTCTAAGAGGTCCTGTTTCTCCAAGCCTCCAGAGAAGACTGCGCACTTCTGACTATGTAATAATGAAATACTTCTACTGCCCTAAAATTAGTAGGCATTTATTCAAGAGCACCACAGTCCCTAGCTTTTCCTCACCATCACTTAAAGACTTGCCACTAAAAGGTAGTTTTTTAACAAAAAATTAAAGAGTAGCATACTTTATGCATGGCACTAAACTGAAGTATGGTTGCGATTCTTAAAATCCTGTCCGTTGGTACCATCTTTCCTCTCAAGCCAAGCAGCCTGTCTCACAGGCAGAAGATGATCTTATTCCAGGGGACTTATTCCAGAATAAGACAGAGGTGGGGAAGCTGTGGCCTTCCAAACGTTTTCAAACTTCCATCAGCCCCTGCCAGCATGGTCAATGGTCAAGGATTATGGGACTTGGAGTACAACATCTGGAGGGCCACAGCTTCCCCACCTCTGTCTTATTCCCTTCCTCTTCTCTCCTCCCAGAAATGATGTAAGGGAGATTCAGTTTCCCCATTTCAAATTGTTGGGGAATGTAGAGCAAACAAACCCCAAAGTTCAGTCCAGATCCATCTCATTTTATTATGCAGGGGTGAGGAACCCTGAGAAGAACTTCAGACAAGCCTGATTTCACATTCTAAAACAGAATTCTGAGTGAAACGCTGAAGATATCACCAAGCCTTGAAACTGACTTACACACCATACATTGAAAGCACATTATTTCACCCCAAAGAATCCTGGGAACTATAGTTTACTCCTCACAGACCTACAATTCCCAGCACCCTTAACATACTACAGTTCCCAGGATTCTTTGGGGGGAAATAATGTGCTTTCAATGTGCTTTAAATGTATGGTGTTGTATGCAGCCTTTATCTCACATGATCCCACATTACTTCTTAGGAAACATGCCCATGGAGAACAGGGCTATAGAGTAAAAAACCTTTGCAGTTATTTTATTGTCTATATCCATTTCTACTGAAGTTTTCACAGAACCCCAATATGACAAGGTAAAACAAAAACAAGCATCGGGCAGTTACAAAGTGTGGGAATTTTTTATTTATTTTATTTATTTAATTACATTTTTAAACCGCCCTATAGCAACAAGCTCTCAGGGCGGTGTACAAAAGATAAAAACAGGTTAAAACACAAATAAACATGAAAACAATACAGTATAAAAAATATATAAACAAAATTAAGACAAAGACAAATTAAAGTAGAATTTAAAATGCCTGGGCAAAGAGGTAGGTCTTTACCTGGCGCCGAAAAGATAACAAAGAAGGCGCCAGGCGTATCTCATCAGGGAGGGCGTTCCATAACTCGGGGGCCACCACCGAGAAGGCTCTAGCTGTAGTTATTACTCTCCGGGCCTCCATATGCGTTGGAACCCGGAGAAGGGCCTTCGACGTCAGGCGCAGTGAACGGGCTGGTACATAGCGGGAGAGGCGTTCCACCAGGTATTGCGGTCCAATGCCGTTAAGGGCTTTATAGGTAAGAACCAACACTTTGAATCTGGCCCGGAAACATATTGGTAGCCAGTGCAGCTGTGCCAGGACAGGAGTTATATGATCATATTTTTTAGTCCCGGTAAGAACTCTGGCCGCAGCATTCTGCACTAGCTGAAGTTTCCGAACCGTCTTCAGAGGTAACCCTACGTAGAGTGCATTACAGTAGTCCAATCTAGAGGTTACCAGAGCATGGATAACTGTGGCAAGGTTCTCCCTGTCCAGATAGGGTCGTAGGTGGGCTACCAGCCGAAGCTGGTAGAACGCATTCCGTGCCACCGAGGCTACCTGAGCCTCCAGTGACAGGAGCGGATCTAATAAGACCCCCAAACTACCGACTTGCTCCTTTAGGGGGAGTGTAACCCCATCTAGGGCAGGTCGGACATCAACCATCTGGGCAGAGAGCTCCCCCACCAACAGCATCTCAGTCTTGTCAGGATTGAGTTTCAGTTTATTAGCTCTCATCCAGTCCATTATCGCGGCCAGGCAGTGGTTTAGTACATCAACAGCCTCACCTGAAGAAGATGAAAAGGAGAAGTAGAGCTGCGTATCATCAGCATATTGCTGGAAACGCACTCCAAATCTCCTTATGACCTTACCCAGCGGCTTCATATAGATATTAAAAAGCATGGGGGACAGAACCGAACCCTGCGGGACCCCATATTGGAGTACCCAGGGATTCGAGTAATGCTCCCCAAGCACCAACTTCTGGAGACGATTCTCGAGGTAGGAGCACAGCCACTGCCTAATTATTCCTAATTCTCCTCATGGCTAACACTCTGCCCCTATTTCTGTCTGCCTCTGCTTGTGCTAGGGAAAGCAGAGAAAGGCTCTTCTGTGCATGATGCAAAGATAAAACATTCCCCTTTTGCAACCTCTGCTGGACCAAAAAGCAAATGTGGCTCTTTTTCCTTCTCCATTTTAAGGGGTTTTCAGATGCAGGAGGCAGGATCAGTTATGGGGGAGGAATTGGGAAGGGAAGGAATTATGGGCAAAATGGGAGACTAGAAGGCAATATTATCAGTAGGAAGGAAGAAAAGATGCCAACTCCAGCAGAACAGCCACGGAACTCTGGAGACAAAACATGCCATAATTGGCAGGAAGCACTGGAACATAGGATACCGAGTCAAACCATTGGTCCATGTAACTCAGTACTGTCTACACTGACTGGCAGCGGCTCTCCAGGTTTCAGACCAGAGTGTCTCCCAGTCCTACCTAGAGATGTTGGGAATTGGACCTGGGACCTTCTGCAAGCAAAGCAGATGGTCTATAATTGAGCTATGGCTCTTCCCTTCAAAGTGAGTCTTGGACGTCTTGGAGTGAGTGGATCTATGAGGAGGGGGTAACTGCTCCCTGCAGCACATGCTACTTCTGGTTAGCATCTCACAGGATCTCCATTATTTCTTGCCTTTCCATTTGGGACCATACCACTTGCTGTACCTTATTTAGTTATTTAAATTCTTTTTTTTAAAAAACCTACAGCCTCTCCTGCAAAACAAACTGATGGGATTTTACAAAGAAGACCCATGCTTATGGATCCACGGAGTCCTGCTGAAACTGTGGCTTTTACAATTTAGTTTAATTCAGAGATCTTTTCCATAATAAATCAGTTTTGTAAAGGAAAGTCCTACATGGAGGCCACTTTCCAATGAGAGGGCATGCAGGGGCAGCAGACTGCATAATTTTGGATCTTTCTGATGGCTACCTTCTGTCTGGGTTTCATGGCATTAAGGACCATTCCACACATTACATTTCTGGTACACCTACAAATAAAGTACATACATATTGTGAAACACATGTACCATAAGAATACACCCATCAGAGAGAACCAGGTTGACTGCAGTCCTCAGTCAAATGCATTTGCTGCTTCATTCCATAGGGTGGATTCAGCCGACTATGCATACCCAAGCAGGGCTCTATGCGGAGGAAAGAAACTGATCACCTAATCTTGTGGTTTGTTACATCATCTTGGAAAACAGGTGAAAGTCAGCACTAAAACACACTCATTTCAAGGTAGGTTTTACCCTTCCTGATGGAATTCAGTTGCTAAGACACATAGTACTCTTCCAGACTGTCACTATTTTTGGGTGGGATTTAATCACATGCCAACCAATTCAGATTATATAATCATAACTGATTGGTCAGTTTTGCACAACAAACTCCCTTCCCCAAAAGATTGGACTTTTTGCAATAAGAGAACTGATGAGAAAATGCACCAGACATTGCAATGTCATCTCATGTTCCCACAAACAAATGAGCGTGAATGCTCAATAAACAAGTAATCTCAAAGCACCCTCTGTCTCTTTCTGATTTTTAATTTATATCCAGAAAGGTGGGGAGAGAGGAAATTAGATAAGATGGAGATGCATGATCAAATCTCCCATCACATTTTTGTAAAAAGCAGCCTTGGAGATTCATATTGGGACCATGGCCCTAGGGGGAAAAGAATGAACGCTTCCTTTTCCAGTGCCATTTTCCTTGTGAAAATTGCCTACCCCAAACTGGTACTTGCATGGTTAGAGAAAACCTAGGTGTACAAGGAAAGTGGGAATAGACAGATTTCCTCCCTGTCAATCCAATTTCTCGCTCCCTGCCTGGCTTCAAATTGAAGATCATTTTATTGTCAGAAAAAGTTAAAGAAGCTTCAGCAGAATACAGAGAAACCAATAGCTGCAGTTCAGCTTTGATATTGTGAGGCTTAAAAAAAAAGAATTATTTTTAAAGAAATATACAGCCTGCCCTCTCCTATTATCCCATGCTCCATACAGTTCCCACTGGCAATCACTTCGTATTTCTCACTCCATTAAAATTTACATTATAGTTCAAGAGCATCGTGTGTGTTAGTGAATAGGTATCCACCAGTATGGTGACAGAGAGAGAAGAGTGCTGGTCATTGTCATCCATCATCCATAAAAACACCACAGCGGCCGGTGATGTATCCAATATTACAAGGAGAAGGGGAAATGATAGTACTAGTAGTAAACCACGGATCAGGGGGAAAGCCCTGGACCTGAAACAGACTAGGACATGGATGTAACTGGCCTGAGAGGGGTGGAACAGACCCTGGCTTCTTCAACTAATTTGGAGGGATGTCTCAGAAGCCTCCTGCTGCGTCTTTCCTGGTGCAAAGATGGAAGCAGGGCCAGGAAATGACACAGGATGCATGTTGCATGGGGTCTGAAACATCTTTTCATTTTATGGGCTTGTGTTACCTGCATGATCTAGATCAGGGAAAGTCAAAGTGGTGTCCTCTGGATGTTGTTGGGACTCCAACTCCCATCAGTCAGAATCCACATGGTCAGTGTTCAGGGATGCTGGGAGCTGGAATCCAATAACATCTGGACCACATTGGCTACCCCTGGTCCAGACACTGCGTGTTCCCACATTCTACTGTTGCAGACAACCCTGGATGGGAGATCTGCTCTAACCTTAGCATGCATGTGGTTGGGGTGGTCAGATAAGCTGAATGAGTAAGTGCAAGAAGACCCACACATTCTTTTCACCACACCAAATGACCAGGCACAACCTGGCAGTGTTTAATGCTGATTTTTCTCCCCCACCCCACCCCACCCCACCCCACCCCACTCCATATGCCACTTAATGTAACCAGTCTTAATGTAACTATATTTTTAAGTGGGGAGGCAGCGCAAATATAAAACAAGTAGCCTCTCAGCTTTGCTAACTATGGTTAGACAGCCAGAATAGCCTTTTATCTCTGGTGGGGATTTGACAGGTAAAGCTGGGCATCCTTAGGATCTGCCTCCAAACGACCCCATCCCCTTCACAGAGCAATCCTGTCCGAAGTTAAGTTCCTGAGGTGTGTGGGTATAGGATTTCAGGAGTGTATAGGAGCATGGGTAAGGCATACTGTTGCTTCAGTATCTGAAAGGATCCTTAGAAATAAAGTTTCCCATTCTCCCAAATGCAGCTGTGCAGTCAGCCTGATCCAAAGTGTGCTTACACCGAAGTGAATTCCCATGGACTTCAACTGGACTTACTCCCAGTCCAGATGTGCATTGGATTTCAGCCTTACCATGCAATCCTTTGCATGTTTCCTTAGACATAAATCCCTCCTGTGTCCATTCCAATGGGGTATACTCTTGTGCGAGTGCATTTAGGACTGCAGACTTTAATAATAATAATAATAATAATAATAATAATAATAATAATAATAAAAGATTCACTGGGTTGCATGCAAGTAAGTTCTTGTCAGAGTAGACCCGCTGAAATGAATGGAGCTAAATTACTCATGTCAATTACTTTCAACGGGTCTGCTCTCTGGCTAACGTTGGATACAAGCCATTTTCTCACTATCTAGCTAAATTTCCTGTTAAACTGTGAAGTTTAATTGTTGGCGGAGCAGAAAGCGATCCGCTCCGCCAGCAGAATCGTAATGCGTTTCTCCGACGGCGCTGGACTCCTTTCCTAGGGAGGAAAAGGTTTGCAAGTTGCCTGGATTGACCGAGATATGAAGACCGGCTCTCGCTGCCTAACTAAAAGTCACACAGAAGCACCGGCGAAAATCAGGCACGCCCCTGAAGTCGAGAACTTTCCCCATAAACCTCTTCCCAAAGTCGACAGCTATTTCATCGCCTACTTTCAGAACCAGGGCAATCTAAACACCAACAAACCAGCATCATCCCGGTATCTCTATCCCCCCCTCCCCGCATGCCGCCGCTTCTCTCCCCCCCCCAGCATCCATGTACTTCACTGTCGAAAAAAGCCATCCTTGAACTTACTGTCGAGACTGAAAAAAGCGCCTGCCTCTCTCACCTTGTTTTGGTCGCCCTCGGACCAGTCGGACCAGTAACTGAGATCCTCGTTGTCTCCCAGCTCTTCCGCAAAGGCTTGCGCCGAGACGAGGAAGAGCACGGCCAGAACCGCCAGGAATTTCATCTTCGCCGCCCGCTTTTCGCCGCCCGTCGAGGAGCAGCCCGGGGAACGGTTGCGGGAAGGACAGGAGGAGGTGGAGAGATGCCCTCGAGCAAAAGCCTGAGCGTCCCTTCTCTCGTCTTCCGGCTGCTGAAAAGTTCTGAGAAGCTGTAGCAGAGAGAGAGAGAGAAAGAGATAGAGAGAGAGAGGTGTGGGGGGCGTCTTAATAAAGGCTTTCCCCGGCTTGCAAGGACATCTCAGCCTAGACGCGGTGAAAAGAAGGCAAGGCGGGTGGGCTTCGCCAGCTGGCCCTCACTCTGGAGCCTGCAGAGTGAGGGATGCGTGAACCTGAATGAAAGGGCTGCTGAGGGCTGAGTTACAGTATAGGGAGCACTTACAGCGATGGCTCTGCTGCTTTTCTGGATGCCTGGCTGAATGAATGCACAAGCCAAAGGAACCAGCCACTTTATATTCCTGGAGGCGGGGAGGGCCAAAGAGCTTCATCTGCCTCACCTCTAATTGCTCCCTTGTATTTATCATGTGAGTCACATGACAAGCCCCCACCCCTGCACACGCCATCCCAAGGCGTGATGGAGCGTGATCCATATTCAGTCACCTCAAGGCTCACCTCCTCTCTTTTTCCTGTCAAAGGAACTGACCCCCTTTCTTGGGTAGCCATCCACACAGTTTGCCATCTTCTGTGTGGCTTTCCATATTATGCAATCTGGATTTTTTTTTAATCTATGTAGGAGGAAGCCCTCTCCTCCCAGCCTCTCAGAGATGCCTCTTGTGCCACTGTCCCAGGAGACCCAAAGATGAATCATCAAAGCCGAGCAAGTGAGTCATCCTGGGCCACTTTGTGTGAGAATATTTCAGATGTCAGGCCCAATGTGATTTGAAGAGGGACCCCATTTAGTGGAAGGCTGCCTTCTTTTCCCCCTCAAAGTCCCAAATCAACCCCCAGATCATGAAATCACATTATTATTATTATTAGTCACTAAGAAAAGAGACATCAAATTTGCAAAGGAGTGCACAAACTATGTGACTTGGCTGTGCTTATGCTATTGATAATGCAGACGCAGAAGAAGAAATCAATCTGAGGTTGCTTGTCTGCAGACTTTTTCATTGCTTTCTCCATCATTTATTATATCCCAGGCTCCGTCTGCTAAATGTCACAATGCCACATAGCTAAGGACATTCATTTGCAGCAGAAAACATCCCCAGTCCACAGTGCCCCACTGCTACTTCAGAACTTGGACTGCAAAGAGAAGGAAGCATAAACCATCTGTAGCCCAAAGCCTGATATAACTCTGTCCCAGTTACATCAAGGTACAACTCAATTTCATCAGGGTACTTAGATTTCAAATACTTAGCCCCAATCAGCTTTCAGAGGCATAAACTGCTCTGAATCTTAAGTGTTTCAGCTTAGATGGGTTATAACGAATGTAGCAAACTCAACTCAGAAGCTGGGGGGAATGGAATGAATCCATCTAGTGCCATGTCAGGATGCTAGGTTAGGATCTTGGTTCTTCATCAGGAGCAAGACCAGATATATGGACCAGTGGGTATAATTAAGTAAGTATAAGGCAGCTTCCTATGTGTAAGGCTGCAGTCCTATACATCAGGGGTTGCCCTCTAGAAGTTGTTGGACTTTAATTCCCATCAGCCCCAGCCAGTTTGACCAGTGGTAAGGGATGATGGGAGCTGCAGTTCAACAAATATCTGGAGGACCACAAGTTAGCCACTTCTACTATACATGTTTATCTAGGAACAGTGTCATTGAACTCAGTTGGGCTTACTTCTGAATAGTAAGGATATAGGATTGCACTGTTGGTGTACACTGCCATGATCTTCTAAATTGCACAGAACTGCTTATCAGGTCTCAAATAAATCATTTAATTTGGCTACATGGCAAAGTGCTGGTTTCAGCTCTTGAGATATGTGTAATCTAATTAGGAGTTCTATGTAACATGGAGACTCACATGCTCTTGGTGCCATTTTCCGTGTCACATTTAAAATTGAAGAAGTGTGCTGTTGAATCAGCACTGAGGTCCATCTAGTCCAGCATTATGTTTCTAACATCGGACAGTCAACAGGGCCCCTCTGTTGGTTCCCAGCACCTGCACTCAGAGCTCAAAGCCGTGCATCCATATATCTGTGGGCTAAGATGTGAGAAAAAGCTTTCTCATGTCTTGTTCTCTAATGGCAAGAGGCATATGAATATCTGTCCTTCTTTCCTCATCTGTTCCTTCTCTTAGTCCTGGCATCATTCATATAAATGTGAGATGTGGCTGGCACCAGAAGCATTACAAGTATTCTGGAGAAGGTGGAGATTTTGTACGCCAAGACACTGCTTAGGAAACTAAGCATGCATGTTGTATTTGCTGGCTTGGGTTGAAGCACCTGCAGAGTTTGACTACTAAGATGGCAAGTACTGAAATAGCAATTTCAATCCCCAGGACTTCCCCAGGCACTAGCGGGAAGTACAGCTGTCTAGATAAAATTAATCTAGAACATAAGAACTTAAGGAGAGCCTGCTGGATCAGTCCAATGCCCATCTAGTCCAGCATCCTGTTCACACAGTGGCCAACCAGGTATCTATGGGAAACCTGCAAGCAGGACCTGAGTGTAATATCTCTCTCCCCACTTGCGATTCTCATCAATAGGTATTCAGATGCGTATTGCCTTGGACAGTGGAGGGAGAACATAGCCATCATGGCTGGTAGCGATTGGTAGCTTTATTCTCCATGAATTTGTCCAGTCCTCTTTTAAAGCCATCCAGGTTGGTTGCCATCACTATACCTTGAGTGAATTCCATAGTTTAACAATGCTAGTATTATGCAAGGGGGAGAAAAACTTCTCCCCCTCCCTACTCTTTCTATACCATGCACAATGTTATACACCTCTATCATGTCCCCCTTACTTGCCTTTTTTTTCTAAACTAATAAGCCCTAAATGTTATAACCATCCTCATAGGGGAGTTGCTCCAATTCTGATGGGGTCTATCTCAATCAAACATGTTCTGAGCCCAGTGATAGCTGTGTTTACATGCAGGCTCTCCATTCCCATCTTGGAATGAGTATTGCATGCAAATATCTGAGACCTGGTTGACCTTTGGGACATAACAAGAGGGACTCATGTAACAAAGTGATGCAGTATTTCCCCCATCGCATCAGAGGAGTCCTTCTGTTCAGGGCTCCAGTTCGCTCTGAACAGGAGCCTTGTAGTTCTATTTGAGGCTTGAAAGAGGAGGGGGGAGGTTCAGAAGGAGGAATGCAGAAAAGGACTTTGCAAATCTTACATCACAGCTATGCCAGGCAGGTGGAAACTCTTCCCATTCTCCCACCAAGGCTAAAACCCATCCCCTCCACACCCTCTCCAGTAACTCTCCAGGGTGCTTCTCCCTGGAATTTAGTACTGCAACCTCGAAAACTCGTCATATGCCAACAGAAGGATTCTGGCAATCGGTCCTCCTACCCGAGTATTCCCTTCTTGGACTCCTGTTTCAGCCGGGCCCTTTCCGCCAAACAACGTATGAGTTATATTAATCATCTGGTTAAACTGACCTCTTATTCACGCACTTGGAGATTAATTGCTACTTTCCATTCAGCGACTATTGCCAATCGGATTTACAATGCAAGGGAGAAGTTACAAAAGTTTGGCATTTCGCTGCACCGCTATTTTTTAAACGTATCTCCCCCCAGGTCGTTAATAGTCACTCTGGCTGACGCTCCGAGAGCAATCAGAACCATGCCCCCCAGTCCTAAGCCATCCTGCCCCCATTACGATCGATTTCTTTCCGGCATGTGGCAGGACAGGAGGGCCTGTAATCAGTCAATCACAAATGATCGAGTATTGACAGGGCCCTCATCTGCATCTGGCCCTACCTCCTCACCTCCTCTTCAGGTGAGTCCCGTGGACAGGACCTTAGATGTCAACCACTCTACTAGTACTCTCGAGAGCTCCCTCAATGGTGATGAGATTGTGGTGTCCCGCTCCTTTGCCACATTACATCCCCAGGACCAATTAGACATCTTGCTGAGACTTGAACGCCTTAAGGACCACTTATTAAGCATTTTCAGAGAGGGAAAACCAACAGTGGATCCGTGTACATCTGAGACTGACTCTAACTGTAATTACTTCCCTGAGGTTGGAGTGGCAGATCGGGTTCCGAACCTCCAGCCACCTCTCCAAACCCTCCCTGGTCTCTTGAACACCTTATGGACTTCAGGGGCACCTTTTGCCACGCCCGCCTTACCTTTTTCCGATAATTTGGGCAATTTGAATTCCCTTCCCCCACATGATCCCCATGCCATTCCTGCCTCACTCAACGCCCCACCCACCCCTGAGGTGATCCACTGACAACCTATAGCTTGCTCTCCCGACCTACCTCCTCTCCGCCCTCCTCCCCAGCCCCCCCTGCCCAACCTTGAAAGTTTTAATGCTCCGCTTAACCTTCTATCATGGAATATTGCTGGCTGGGCCTCCAAGCGCAACTTGCCGGATGTGTTATCCTTCCTGGCTAATTTCAATGTGATGTTTTTACAGGAAACCTGGGCAATCGATACAATTATCTTTGATGGCTTCTCTTCTATTGATCTCCCAGCCACCTCCCCCAGGGGCAAAGGCAGACCTAGGGCTGGCCTTGCTATCCTTTTCGCAACTTCCCTGGCCGTTTCACTATCCAAGCTTCCCTCTTGCAGCAATATGGCTATGGCCGCCTTGCTAGAATCCAGTGCCCTATCCCTCCTTTTGATTAATGTTTATATCCCCCCCTTTTCGGCCAGGAGGGATGTCTCTTTGGCCTGGGAGACCTTGGAGAGCTATATTCTTGATATTGAGTCCCACCATCCCCACATACCTCTTATCATTATGGGCGATTTCAACGCTAGGATAGGCCCCAACAACTCCAGCCTTTTTTCTTCCAATCTTTGGGAAGCCATAGATCTTACTAACATAATGTCCCCCCACGATTGGTCATCTAAAGACCAAAAGGTGAATTATGGTGGCACTCGCCTGCTGCTCTTGGCGGGCTGTTTTAACTCTACAATTTTGAATGGATACCACAGGTTTGACAGCCGCGCTGAATTCACCTTCATCTCGGGGCGGGGCAGTAGTGTGGTCGATTACGTTTTGGTTTCTTCCTTTTTACTCAACTTTATTGCCTATTTTTCAGTGGGTAATGGATTGGACAGCGACCATCTCCCATTAATGTTGTCACTCTCTCCTCCGGAATCTGTCCATCTAAAACCCAACATCATCTATACCCATAATTCCTTCTCCCCTAGACATAGGAGGATTAAATGGTCTTCGGACATTTCAGCTAGGATAGCTGCCTTCTTAGAATCCCCTTCGGCCCTTGCTCATAAAGAACGTATTATGAATGCTACTGATTCCCAATCCAAATTAGCTGCCTATTCCAACTTGGCCCTTGCCCTGGACCCCTTCCTAAAATTTAACTCTCACCATTCAAAGCCTCGCGGCTCCTTCTGCCCCACCCGCTGGTTTGACAATGATTGCGTCGCTGCCAAGAAAAATTTGAGGAGGATCTATCTCACCTACAGAAGCAATAATTCCAACTATCTGCCGACGGAATATTACGCTGCCAAGCGCTTTTACAAATCCCTTTTGGTCTCTAAAAAGAGACAAGCTACTCTCGCCGGGTGGAAGGTGCTAATTAACGCCTCTAAACTCAATGATTCTAAGCTCTTCTGGGTTCTGGTCATGGATGCCCTGTCCTCTTCGAATCCAGTTGCTTGCCATATTCCTTCCCACGTTTGGGAAAAACACTTTTCCGATTTGTTTAAGGAGCCCACATCCTTTTCTTCCAATAGGTTAGACAGCTTTGACTTCCCGGACCTTCCTCTTTGGCCCCCTGTCTCGCAGAATGAGATTATTTATCTTATTAAAGGCCTGAAGGCTGGTAAAGCCCACAGCCCTGATGCCATCCCTCCTGACCTTTTGAAGTCACAATCAGCATGGTGGGCCCCTCTCCTCTCCAAACTTTTTACGTGGATAAACAATTCTGGTTTTATCCCTGCTTCCTGGCTCGATGCTATTGTGATTCCCATCCATAAAAAGGGACCTCAGGATAACCCTCAGAATTTTAGACCTATTAGTCTGCTCTCTACCGTTGGGAAACTATATGCTAGGTACCTTAACGGTAGATTTACCACCTGGATTGAGGAGGAGAATATCTTAGGCCCCGAACAGGCTGGTTTTAGAAAGTCCAGATCCACTCTCGACCATTGTGCCCTGTTAAACCACCTTGCGGAAAAGTATACCGGCCCCCTAGGGAATGGTCTTTATGTGGCCTTTATCGATCTTAAATTGGCCTTCAACTCAATTCCTAGAGACAGGCTCTGGGCAAAGCTTCTGCAAACCACCATTGACAAAAGACTCCTTTTCCTTATTTTTCAACTTTATCAACCTTCCACTCTACGGGTTCGGTGTGGAACAGATGGCTCCCTTACCAGCCCTATTCCAGTTACCAGAGGGGTGAGGCAGGGCTGCATATTGGCCCCTACCCTCTTTAATCTTTATCTAAATGACCTTAGTTCATTCTGTCACTCTGCCATTTTTCATCCTCCCAAAATAGCAGACCATGCCTGTCCTCTGCTACTTTACGCCGACGACACGGCTCTTCTGTCCCTATCTAGAATAGGCCTTAGACAGCTCTTTCGCGCTTACATGGCCTATTGTGATGAAAATTTCTTGACCATTAATTTTTCAAAAACTAAAATCTTGGTTTTTTCTTCTCGGCCTTCTATTTCAGATTGGCGAATTAATGGTCAGAGGATTTCCCAAGTCAGGGAGTATAAGTATTTGGGGATAATGTTCCACTCTTCACTCTCCTGGACCCCCCACCTACACTCCTCTGTACCCACGGCCAAGTTCTTGGCTAAAGCGCTACTCCGCTATTTCTTTTCTAAAGGCGGGCAATTCATACCTGCTGCCACCAGAGTCTTCTCCACTAAAATTGCCCCCCAGCTCCTCTATGGAAGCCCAATTTGGATCGCGAATTTCTGCCCCAAAATTGAGGCTGTTCTTTCCAATTTCCTCTGCTCCATTTTTGGAGTGTCCCGTTGTGTCCCTAATGCAGTCTTAAGACTCGAGGCCGGGCTCTCCTCTTTAGAATGCCTTTCTTGGTCCTGAACATTGTGTTTCTGGTCCAAGATAGCATTCGCTGATCCTGCGCCGGGATATCTCAATGTCATGTTGATTGACCGCTTCATCAGTTCCTGGGCCAAAGTGGTTCAGCACAAACTTTCTTCTCTTGGCCTCTCTACGGAGTTTTTAGCCACACTCGATTTTGGCACTGCCAAAATGACCATTAACAGGTGCCTAAAGGACATAGATCTTCAGTGTGACATAGCCAACGCCGCTAAAACCTGTTCCCCCCTCCACTCTGGATTGAGGTTCTTTTCCCCCCTTCCTGCCCCATATCTTGAATTTTTAGATCTGCCGCGCTATAGATTAGTTTTTACCAGGGCTAGATTTAACTGTTTAGCATCAGCCCTTCTTGAAGGTCACTTTCGGGCATCCCACATGCTAATCGCCTTTGCCCCTGCCGACTTAATGAAATTGAATCTCTGTTTCATGTTCTTTTTATTTGTCCTCTTTACTCCACTGAACGCATCAAGTTCCTAAATCCCTTGATCATGAATTTGCTTGGAGGTACAACCTTGGACAAACTGAAGTTCCTTTTATCCGGCACAGATAAATCAATATCGCTTGGGGTTGCCAAATTTCTCCATGCGGCCCAATTTTTACACAGTAAATACATTTCTAGTATTTCGTGTTGATTTTCTTGTGCTAAATGTATCTACTTGTTTATCCTTTTTTATCTTGCCTGTTTTAATTTTCTTATTTGTATAACGGGTCTATGACTGTACAATAAACTGTACAGACTTTGCAAATCTCAGTATAGGATTTTAGGTTTGTACACTTCCCACCCCTCTGAAGCTTTCCACTAATGTGCTGAAAGATCAGGTAGCAAACGATGTCAAAGACCTCTGCTGAGCCTTTGGAGAGGTCCTGCCAGTCATAAACGGTAACACTGGGATAGATGCACACATAGTCTGACCTAGCATAAGGCCACTTCCCATGTTCTTATAGTGCTGAACATTTCGTATCTATGTGGTTTGTGTATATGCAGGTGGTGGTCTGGAGCCTGGGAAAGGGCAAAGGATGCACCTTTTTCTTTCCTTCCTCCTGAAACCTCCCTGTATAATGCAAGAAACCAAATGGAACAGATCCCCTCCAACTCATAACTCCCCCTTCTAGGATACTTACTGTGCAATACAATGCACTGTTAGCAGTCTGAGTTGGCAATTTGTTTCCTCATGGCCATCCCTGCACTTTTCCTTTACCCCCTCAGCTGACATCTCAACACTCTGTCCATCCTAGAAGCTCACAGATCCTTATCAGGATGTTGTTAAAGGTTTTTTTTTTAATTCTTTTAAATTGCTATGTTATACATCACTGCTCACATAGGAGGTTCCCTATGTATCCCTCCCAACTACCTTATTTTCAAGCACTGCCGTATGCTTCCAAACTGATAAGGCACTCAGCTGCCGAAGTTTGCTATTAGAGGGAATGATAAACCCATTCCACTGTGATAGGCTTTCTTGGTCATTTTGCAAATCTCAGTATAGGACTTGAATGTTGTGTGCTTTGTGTTTCCAAAAAAAAAAAAAAGCAAGCATGCATTTTATGTCTTTCTGTTTTGTCTCTCTGATAGATGATGGAAGGAAAATAACCCCCATTTGATTTGACCTATGAGTCAGATATGATATAAGGTACTCACAGAGCTTGGAAAAGTTACTTTTTTGAACTACAACTCCCATCAGCCCCAGCCGCATGGCTACTGGATTGGGCTGATGGGAGTTGTAGTTCAAAAAAAGTAACTTTTCCAAGCTCTGGCTCATCCAAAAAGTTTTTTTCTGGCAGGTGGTAGCAGCGTGATGGAAACTGAGCAGGCTTACCTGTCTTTACCTGTAGATTGTCCCTATCCCTGTTGTTTCTATAAAGAACACAGTCTTGATAGTAATTTATACTTGATAGCTCAGGGTGTGATTGTCAGCAAGAAATTATTATACCAACAAAATTGTCCAATTGGGAGAAATATAACTCCCAAGTGGGAAGAAAAAAAATTAGTCTGGGCAGAAAGTTCTTGCTCTCTCACTCTGTCTTCATCTCTGTGCCGACAACACCAATTCTAATCCTTGACTAGAATTTTACATGCTTTAGTGACTTTTGCTAGTCCTCTGCAAGGGAGAAGGCTAGGCTAGAATTGTTCTCTCTAACATGCTTATTTTCTATGCACAGGGAGCTTTAATGCAAGCACCTCCCCTCTAGCTGCTATCTGTGGTGGTACTGTCTGGAACAGTTTTATCCTGTTTGTCTACAATACTTCTCATATTATGTTCCTGTGGTTTGCATCTCTAACGACACTCTTGTGCCATTTCCCCTGTGTCTGGTTTAATATGGAAAATTGCATTCAGTCATTTGTACATCATCATCTTAATGCACCTTAATAAACTTTAGTCTCCTTCCATTTATTTGCAACCGCAGCTTCACCAGTGTTACTTATCCCTGGGATAAGGTTCCTTTGTTCATCAGGGTCTTCTAAGAGACACCTTATCTTATCTTACTATATCATGTTTTTGTAAGCATCGTGCTACCCGTGAACATTTCTGCACAGGCGTGTGCCTGTGCTGAAGTGTTTACAGGTAGCCTGATGCTGCCAGGTGAGGCAGGCAAAATGAGGTAGTGGTGGTGGTGGCAGTGAGAGGGACTGGCAGTGGCGAGAGGGGGCAGCAGTGGGAGTGGGAGAGGTTGGTGGCGGAAGGAGGAGGCAGTGGGAGGGGGCAGCAATGGGGAGGCGAGCAGGCTGGTGGGTGAGCAGCAGCAACAACAAAAAGGCAGTAAGATAAGTGATGGAGGCAGGGAGGTGACAAGTGCCAGGGCAGTTTAGGGAGCTGCCTGGGAATGGGAGAGCTATGGCAACCATGGGGGTGGAGGAGTTATGGCAACCTGTGTGTGTGTGTGGGGGGGCTCTGGTGGTGGGATGGGTGGGTGGGGCTCTGAACACCTGTGTGGAGTGGAGTTGGGGTGGGTTTGATAAGGGGGTGGGGGGAGTGCTAGGATGCATGGGATGGAGGGAAAGCTAGGGGGTGCCTGGCAGAGGGGGGAAGGCTTTGGGGTGCTGTAGAGTGGGGTATAGGGAGTGTTGGAGAGCAAAGCAAGCAGGGGTGGCAGCCTCTAATAAGAACATGAAAAGAGCCCTGCTGGATCAGACCAAAGGCCCATCCTAGCCCAGCATCCTCTTCTCACAGTGGCCAACCATGTGCCTATGGGAAGCCCACAAGCATGACATAAGTGCAATAGCGCTCTGTCCTTGTGATTCCCAACAACTGGTATTCAGAAGCATCCCATTTTCAACAGTGGGGGAAGAACATAGCCATCATGGCTTGCAGCCATTGATAGCCTTGCTCTCCATGAATTTTTCTAATTTTCTTCTAAAGCCACTGAAGCTGATGGCCATCACAGCATCCTATAAGAACAAATTCTATAGTATCGCTGCATGAAAAGGTACTTCCTTTTGCCTGTCCTGAAACTTCCAACATTCAGCTTCATTTGATGTTCTAATGAGACAGGCTATCCACTATCCACTTTCCTCCACACTATGCATCATTTTATATGCTTCTAACATGTTCCCCCTTACTCACCTTTTCTCTAATGTAATCAGCCCCAAATGTTGTAACTTTCCCTCATAACCATGAATTTATTTAAACCTCTTTTAAGCCATCCAAGTTGATGGCCCTCCAGATGTTGCAGGACTACAGCTTCCATCATCCTTAACCATTGGCTGTGCCAGATGGAGCTGATGGGAGTAGTCTTAAAAATGTGAAGGACATCAGTTGGGGAAGGCTATGCTATAATAATGCTATAATGGGGGTTGCTTGACAGACAGAGAGGCAGACAATAACATTGCAGCTACTTTCCCAGACAACACAGGACTGGACAGACTGTAGCAGAAGTGGGAGTCTGTGGCTTTCCAGATGTTGCTCTCATTATTCCTGTTGGCTGGGGTGGAAAAATCTGTCAATTTTTATGCTCTCCATTTCTCATTTTTCCAATCTTAATTTCAGTTCTCCACATTTCTGCAGCAATTGGCATTTTTTTTTAAAAAAATCCAGCATTTTAGTGCTAATTTATCCTAATAAACACATTTTTGTTGGCAATTTTGATTAATGTACACATTTTTGCAAGCCATTTCTTATCATATAATTATTTTTGTATGTTATTTTCATTCATATGTTCATGTTTGTGCACATTTTCACCTAATATATGCACTTTTGTAAACATTGGTTGGTTGACAAACTGCATCATAAAATTTGAATAAGTGCAAATTTCAAAGGATGTTTCAGAAAGTGCAAATTTGATAGATTCAGCTTGAAATTCAAACTGAATGGAATTTCTCACCCATCTGTACTATTGGCTATGCTGACTTGGTGCCAATGGTGCCATCTGTAGGACCATAGATTCCCCACCATTACTTGAAAGCAATTTTTAAAAAATGCACATCAAATAGTATATAGTATATACAGCACTTGCACGCTGTTCATGTCAAATAAATATTAAGTAATAATAGTGCATAAAGTAGAGTACAGCTCAAGTCTGATGTACACATGCATATGCATTACTGAGTGGTTTGCGACTTAATGTATGAATTCCTTCCAATTGGATGTACAGCGTCTGAAAGTACAGCGCTGTCAGGACACCTGAACTATCCATCCAAAGTGTTTGATCAGTGACGGCTGTTTCACTCATACGTCATCTTTGGATGTCGCAGTCATCATATGATAAATGTGTCCATGTGTGAATTCACTCTCAATGATGAGAGCTTTGAGGGAGGGTGGATCTGATCCTGTGTGTAAATGTAATACAATTGTTTGCCCTGACAGAGAAGGTTGTTTGAGATCTATCCCCCCCCCCAGTATGACAGTCCTGTGTGAGTTATGGCATGCAATTGGAATAATGACTTCAGTTCCCTTAACAGATCTTGGAGCTGTTCTGTCTTATTAGATTCAAGGTTACTTAAGCATGATTGCGCTCATTTAACCTTGGCTCTTTTCCAGCATATGCATTGCCAGGATGTGGAATATTTCCCTCTAGACAAGTCATTTCCTTCAAGGCTTGGCAGTAGTTAGTGTAAAA
Organism: Rhineura floridana; assembly: GCF_030035675.1. Classification (NCBI taxonomy): domain Eukaryota; kingdom Metazoa; phylum Chordata; class Lepidosauria; order Squamata; family Rhineuridae; genus Rhineura; species Rhineura floridana. The sequence goes on from NC_084489.1 coordinate 51,052,619, forward strand.
GAAAATAGGAAGTCTTCACATTAACCCAGTCTTTGCCAACCTGGTACTTTCCAGGTGTTTTGGACTATTACATCATCTAGCACTAGACTGATGAAGGCTGCATTTTTATAGCTTTTAATAGATTATTTTATAGCTAAGACAAACCTTTGAAGAAAACCTACAGCCCTAAAGATCATAAACTTGCCTCTTCTCGTATTTACTGAACCATTCCGAACCATTTTGTCCATGTATCAAGTTCAGAGGAACAAGTATATCCTGGGTAGGTTTGCCAGGTTCTTGGCCTGAGACTGATCCTGTATCTTTAGGAGAAGAGAAAGTCAGCCAAGTGCAGGTGTTCTTGCAACAATGTAACGGGAAAAACCACAAGGTGGAATTCTCCCTTCCCCCTGTACAACTTTTAAAGATACAGAAGACCTCTTGGAGGCTGATAACATACCAGCAGTTTTATTTTCAATACTTATTATAATGATCCCTAGCATGTAATTATGCCTTTTTCGCAGCTGCCACACACTGGGTTGACATCTTCATTGAGCTATCCACTACAACCCCAAGGTCTCATTTCTGGTCAATCACTGCCAGTTCAGACCCATGAGTGTATTTGTGAAATTGATTTTTTGCCCTGACCTGCACCACTTTACACTTGCTCACATTAAACTGCATTTGCACATTTTACCACTCATTCACTCAGTTTAGAGCGATCCTTTTGGAGCTTTTCGCAATCTCTTTTTGTTTTAATGACCTTGAACAATTTAGTATAATCAGCAAACTTGGTCATCTCACCATTCACCCCTAACTCTAGATCATTTATGAACAAGTTAAAAAAATATCCAGATCCCAATACCGCTCCTTTGGGGACTCCACTTTCTACAGCTCTCCATTCAGAGAACTGTCCATTCATTCCTACTCTCAAGTTCCTGCTGCTTAACCAATTCCTGATCCACAAGACGACCTTTCCTCTTATTCCATGTCCACTAAGCTTACTCAGCAGTCTTTAGAGTGGTACCCTGTCGAAAGCTTTTTAAAAATTCAAGTACACTATGTCAACTGGATCACCTCTATTTATATGCTTGTTGACACTCTCAAAGAACTGCAATAGGTTGGTGAGATAAGATTTACCCTTGGTGAAACCATGCTGGCTCTGCTTCAGCAAGGTTTGTCCTTCTATGTGCTTGGTTATTTTATCTTTAATAATACTTTCTACTAGTTTTCCAGGGACAGACGTTAAGCTAATTGGCCTGTGATTTCCAGAATCCCCCCTGGACCCCTTTTAAAGATTGGCATTACATTGGCTACTTTCCTGTCCTCAGGTAAGGAGGGAGATCTGAGGAACAACTTACATATTTTTCTTAGAAGTTCAGCAATCTCACATTTGAGTTATTTCAGAACTCTGAGGTGGATACCATCCATACTCGGCGATTTGTCAGCTCTAATTTTGTGTATTAAGCCTGTAACTTCATCTCTTGTCACCACTATCTGCCTCAATTTGTTTCCTGCAACATTAGTTCAGGCACAGGGATCTGTCCTATATTTGCCATATTTGTGTGCGGCGCAGTCAAACTACAAGAGTAATTTATGTTGTATGCCAATATGGTTATGCATAGTTTTTTAGAGGTGCTGATCTCTAAGACTCATCACAAAAAGAAAATAGTTTAGTCTTATTTGTGTGTTTTTATGAGGGTGGAAGACTATTGTTCATATCACTCATGTTCCCACACTCAGATTTTATAAGTGGACTAAAGGTGTGAGTGATGCCATAAATGCCAACTCATTATAATTGCATGGACTATTGTGCCCGCCAATTAGAGCAGATAGTTCCTTTTCAGAACCAGCCTTCTCTGCATAGAGGAAAGCATTTGAAATATCTAGATAACTTCTATCCTGATTTGCTGGACATGGAACAAGAAGGAATTGGGATTTCCGCACTCCTTGCCCTTTCCAAACAGGGACAAAAACCTTCACACATTTGACATTTAATTTTACTTCTAGGTTCTGCATATGGGATATAAACAAGAGGAGAGGCCTGCACTTTTATGTCTGGTGACTGTTGAGAACAGAATGTTGGCCTAGATGGATCTTCTGAGCTAGATGGCTTTCTCATTCAGCCTCGCCAGAAGCAAAGCATACTCAGAGTTTGTTTTGTTGTTGTTGCTATAATTATTTATATCCCTTCTTTCAGGATATAAATTCTATCAAGGTGGTTTACAAGTAATGTTCCCATACTTATTTTAAAGATATAATGAAAATATTAACATATCAAAAACACATCCAGATTCTGCCCACATGATAGTTGATGGTAGATCAACTGGTGGTGATGGGTCCTGAGGTGATAGTCCAGCTGGGGCAGGCCTTGAGGTGGTCTTCACCTGTCTTCCTCTCTCTCCCTTGGAATACTTCCCACAAACAACTGATGGTAGTTCACTCTGTTTTTTGCAAGAGGCATGGAAGATGTTGGCAATCTTAAATCTCAGTCTCAGCGAGAAACATCAGACTTGGATGAAGATGGAAATGAGATGGAAGAAGATCACATCAATGAGATCTATGGGTAATCATCTCTTGAGTGGTTGCCTGAGTAGAAACAAAAGCAACATGGTGATTGTGATGCATTACAGGCAGTTGCTACAAAGGATGTTACTTGTGACAGGGGCTCATTGAGTAATTTAGCAAGGGTACCATTTGAAGGGGTGGTTTTCCATGCATCAGTTAGACTCCTCATTCTCTAGTGTTGTTTCATACCACAATCACTCCCTTTGTTTCATCTGTTCAGGCATATGTAGTCAAAACAACACTACCTATGCACAAGAAGGAGGTATCAGCAGGCTTGGGGAAACTCCAAGAGTTGCAAAAGTACAAACATGCTATAAAAAAAGCCCTCTTAAGGTATGTAAATCCAAAAACACCCAATGATGAATGAGTGCACTTAGTGCCTATGGGCTGCTGACAGATTGGGGTGGTAGTGGCTGTAAAACCAGGTAGGGAGAATAGAATGGAATAGCTGAAATTCTGAACAGCAGCATTGCACAGAATCCATACAGCAACATTTTGCTGCAGGTCCCTCTTGTTCTACACTGTAGTGCAAACAATGAATACAACAATGGTCTTCAAAGTGAGGGTGTGAGATGTATTATGTGAAAACGTAGCTAAGTTACCTTAAAGTAAACCCAAATACTTTATTTTGAGTTTCTACACTGGAATTGTTCCAGTCAGCCAGGGCTCCCATGTGTTCATACATTATATAAACTGTGATTGGTTTCTTTTTAATTTCCAATCCATAAGTGCCTAAAATATAAGTAGAAAGATACTGACTATGGATCAGAAGTCCTAGCAACACAATGACTTTATTTTGATGTCTTCAGATTATTTATTAGTGAAGTATCTGATTTTCATTTTACCCATGGAACATGGAGAAGTTCTTAAAACTTTTTTTTTTAAAATAAACATCTATCTGGCTTATATACATATATTCTCAAATTTCACCATTATCATCTCTCCTGGGAAGTAAGAGCGCCACTTTAGAGCTACAATCCTATGCCTCTTTATCCAGAAGTAATCCTCACTGAACCTCAGTAAACTGTCTTCTGAGTAAATATCCACTGGATCAGTGTGTTAACTTAAGCAATTATGTGATCCTATATACTCTTACTAGACTTAAGCCCCACTAAACACAGTGGGACTTACTTTTGATTAAATGTGTATAAGGATGCACTACAGGACATGTTTGATTCAGAACATCTGATACCTGCAAAGAACACAGCAATCATATCATGAAGAATTGCATTGGGTTGTTTAGAAAAATGATTGGCTCTGTCTTGCTGATGACAACTGAGCAACTTTTTCAACATGACAGTTGCTTGTCCAGGTGCCAGTTGCTTGAACTGTAGTATTCCCAAGCAGACTGGGAAATGTACATCAGAGCAGTGCATTAGGAACTGCAATCAATGAAGAAATATTCACCATCCTTTTTACACCTCCCACACGCCTATATATGAGATGCGTCAGAGAATCTTGTGAAATTTGCATTTGAAATGTTTTCATTTGCATCTTCTAGAATTCATTTTGATGTTATGGATGAAAGAACTGATGGTGCTTTTGAAGGATCCAGCAATTAGGTCTTCCTGTTCCAAAAAGGGTTGCTCTGATCCTATGATTCTGTTGTATCTACAGCAATGAACCTGTGACTATAGCTAAAATCTCATCCCGGATCCGATAAAAAACGTGTGTGGGGAGGGAACTTGCTCTGTGCTATTTGCAAGGAGACCCCCATGAGAGAGTAAGGGAGGTAAGGAGGTTCCTGGAGATTTATAACTTCATGAGCTTATACCTTCAAATCAGTAGCGGATGGTGTGATGGGGCAGAGGCATTTAACTAATCTCTCAGCAGGTGAGTTGCTGCTGTTTACCAGGAGGGGGAGGGACAAAGCATCAACAAGTTTGGTGCAGTGCAAACACACCAGCTCCTGTTGATGTGTTTGCACTGCAGTGCCTGCCCTGCCACCTTGCCCCTCTCTCTTTCCCAGTAAGCAGCAGCGACTCACTTGCCAAGAGGTCAGGTAAGCATCTCCGCTCCGTCCTGCCATTCACTACTGTTTCAGGTATGAGTATAATTAATTTTTCAAAAATACTCTCAGTATTTTTTGTCATTGAGTATTTTGTCAATTCTAGTACAAATGAACTGAATCTATAGATCAGAGATGGAGAAACTGTGCCATCCACCCCAAATATTGCTGGGCTAGAATTCTCATCTTCCCTTACCATTGATCCTGCTGGCTGGGACTGAAGGGAATAGGAGTTCAACAACATCTGTAGGGCAGGCAACAGGTTCCTCATTCCTGCTATAGGTGGCCCCTCTCTCATCATCAGTTAATGGCGTTTACTGTATAATGAAGGATTTAGATCTTTCCTTATTAATGTCCTCATATATAATTTAGATGCGAAAACAAAGGAAATATTCCTTTCATGTACTGAGGAATTTATGCACCAAACAAGCATGGTAAATGATCTATGCAGTTTATATTGGGCCACATCAAAGGAGAAGAGGGTAATCCTAGAACGTTGGTTTATAACCTCAGGATATACAGTGTATAACACATTCTGTTTTTTCTCTTGTTCAGCTTCAGTCAAACTAGCACATTTTCCTCACCCACCTTTCAAACTTTTTTCTTAGAAGAGAATAATCCTTTCTGTGTCAGAGATAATAAATAATTATGTCTGCTTATTAGTGTTTATAGTGGCAGATGGGCTTCTTTCATCATCTCTGTCTAAATATATGTATTTTTAGAATGTACGATTATGGCACAGTTTCTTTCAATATGGCCATTTGGTCATAATAACCTAACAATAATCTTGGTGGGTCAGTCCAAGTTCCAGTCTAATTCAGCAGGCAGCAAGATGATTACTGTTCTGTGTTGACAGTATCTATTTTTCAGAGTACACCATCTCTGAACATGGAAGATTCATTTATGTAGCATTTTATTTAGTTATTTTTTAAAAAATCTTTCCCTTGTCCCAAAAAAGCTTAAATTAGAGTAGAATGTCGCAAACTGTAAGAATAAAATAGCACATTATATGTATAATAAGGAAAAGCTCAGCTAAAACACCACATCTTGGGCTGGCTTATGGGTGGTTAATAAGAAATGGTCTCGGTAGTGCTTTCTGAGGAGTGCAGTGAGGGAGCAACTGCTTATGTAGGGCACTAAATGTTCTCCTGCTTTGAGGTAGTGTTTTCTCCAGGATTCTAGCCTGCAAAAAAAATTATTTTTTCCCTATCCTGTTTGCTGCCATTGTTTCTCTTCTCTGCAGCTGATCTGGCATGATTTTTCACCTTCTCTTCACTGTACCTTCTTCTTCCTTTATAAGCCACACAAGCAATCCCAGCCAATCAGGATTCATCCAATGCTATGTAGCCAGTTAAGTTTGCGGTATAATCTCATTGCTGAGAGCAAACAAATCCAATGAAGAGTTATGGTAATGCATGCTGGGTCCATTAGATCAGTGGTTCCCAAACATTTCCCCCCCACGGACTGCTTGAAAATTGCTGATGGACTTGGCGGATCACTTAATGATTTTATGCCTGTTGTAGCAACTGTAATGCACTGCGCAAGATGCTGTATGATTTTTAATTGTATTTTTATTGCTTCTTTTATTTCTTATCTTGTATTTTATTGTGTTTCAATTTGCAGTCCATAGAATTCTTTTTGTAATACAATAATATACAATATAAGATGCAATACAAGTACAATTAAGAATAAATATGGATATTTAATGCAGACACACCACGGACCACCTGAATGAAGCTTGTGGACCATTGGTAGTCCATGGACCACAGTTTGGGAACACCTACATTAAATGGATGATCCTAGCCAACCAAGGATCATGGAATGCAAAGAATGCTGACAAAAAGCTGGTTTGTAGTCAATTATATTTCAGTATGGGCTGATGCCACTGAAGGCAAACAAAGCCAGGAAGGGTACTGTTTTCACTCTGTATAGGTGAACACTTTCACCTTCTTCTGACGCTATTAAAAAGATGCCAAAAAAGAGACACTTTTTGATGTTTTAGGAAATGTTTGAAAAGTGTTCTCCTTTGGCTTATCCCCCTGATTTTTAAAGAAGGCCCTATTCCTTGTAGCTTCTAACTTAACCTCAGAAGGCAGACATACTCTAAGCAGTGCAACAAACTTCCCTTTGATGGAATCTATGAGTCAACCATCTTCAGAGGACCAACAGCCTCAACTGCAAGGTTTGCCCTGAAGCAGGGGCACCAAATAGTATAAATTACTATTGAATTTGATTTATTTATCACAATTTGAGGAGGTTTTTTGCCTATCGGTGCATTTCTCTACTTTTTAATCCGGGAGGTAAGAAATGGGATCCTGTGCAAGCTTGCTGAGGGTGGATTTATCATTTGCATGCTTATTGAGTTCAGTGGGATTTGCTCCCCTGCAATCATGCTTAGGATAGGTGAAACTGACCACAGGGGATGGGGAGGGGAGGAGGAGGAGGAGGGAGGGGAGGGAGGGCAGAGGGAGTAGGAAGGAGGGGGAGGGGAGGAGAAGGACATGTTTGATCATTTGCATGTTTATTGAGTTCAGTGGGATTTACTCCCGTGCAATCATGCTTAGGATAGGTAAAACTGACCAGAGGGAGGGAGGGATGGCTGGAGTGGGCAGGAAAGGAGGAAGAAGGAGGATGAGAGGGGAGCAGGAAGGGAGAGGAGAAGGGAAGGGGAAAGCCAGGTCTGATCATTTGCATACTTATTGAGTTCAATGGGATTTACCCCTATGTAATCATGGTTAGGATAGGTAAAACTGACCATGGGGGAGGAGCAGGGGGAGGGGAGAGGGGAGGGAAGGAGAAAGGGAGGGGAGAGGAAGGAGGGGAGGGGGAAGGAGAGGATTGGAGGGGGAGGGGCAAAGGAAGGGGCAGGGGAGGGCAAGTTTGATCATTTGCATGCTTATTGAGTTTAATGGTATTTACTCCAGTGCAATCATGCTTAAGATAGGTAAAAACTGACCATGGGGAGGAGGAGGGGCAGGAGAGGGGGAAGGAGGGGATTGGAGAGGAAGGTGATTGGAGGGGAGGGGAGGGGCAAGAACGAGGGGATAGGAAGGAGAAGGGAGGGTGGGTTTGATCAGTTGTATACTTTTTGAGTTCAATGTGATTTATTTCTATGCAATCATGTTTGAAAATGGAAATAGACTGCCTTCAAGTCAATCCCGACTTATGTTGACCCTATGAATAGGGTTTTCATGGTAAGCAGTATTCAGAGATGGTTTAACCATTGTCTTCCTCTGAGGCTGAGAAGCAGTGACTGACCCAAGGTCACCCAGTGAGCTTCATGGCTGTGTGGGGATTGGAACCCTGGTCTCCCGGTCGTAGTCCAACATTGACCTGGCGGAGGGGCAGGGAGGGGAAGAAGAGGGAGGAGGAGAAAAGGTGGGTGGGCACTGGGCAGAGGGGAAGTCCCTTTCCTTTCCAAAAGGAAAATATTGTGAACATTATCATTGCTTTTCAAGGTTTCCCTCACCTTTTTATTCCACAGCAGACACATATAGCCTCCCACCCAGAGCTGTCCAAGGCCACATCCACACCAGACCTTTATTTCATTTTGGACAAAGCATCCTGGGAAGTGTAGTTAGTGAAGGGTGCTAAGAGTTGCTAGGAGACACCCTGTTCCCCTCACAGACCTTCAATCAGAGTGGCTGACAATTAAACCAGTCTGGCCACTGGAGCTCTCTCAGGGGAATAGGAGTCTCCTCTCAACACCTTTCACAAACTACACTTCCCAGGATTCTCTGAGGGAAGCCGTGACTGTCTCACGTGAAATCAAAGTCTGGTGTGGGTGTGGCCCCCTGATTAGCCAAGCCCAGCAGCTGTGAGTCTGGCTTTTAGAACACTGAGAATTGGTTCTTACTGAGCATGCCCAACATTATCATTCAGTTCAATGCAAAATTTATTAAATTGATCAAAAATCAGCCAGCCATATTTTTTTTACTTTTAAACTGCAGAAGATGAAGGTCAGTGTCAGTAACAGGATTACGGGTACTCTGTGAACATGGCTGATTTTTAATGAATTTCAACAGATTATGAGAACTCAGACAGAAAAAAGTCCAAAAGGGCTCTGGTTTCTGTCTCTCTTTACACTTTGAGCTCTCGATTCTTTCTGACTGTTTTGTTTATCGTCATGTAAATTGACAGGGTTGTTTAGCAAGCATTTCTGAGTTCAGGAGTATAAGTTTGTAAGGTTTTGTTTTCAAATGAGCTTATGGGAAGCATCAGAATGGGAAGGAGGTATTTTCAATTTAACATTGCAGAATGTGAAAAATCCATGCTGGCTATAGTATATAGCCACTCTTGTGGCTGTATAATTTGGTAATAACCCTTGACACAGCTGGTACAGCACAGTGAGGAGGAGAGCCTGGCTGGGAGTCCAGAGTCTGTGAGTTCAAATCCCCGCTCGTGTCTCCTGGGTGTAAAGGGCCAGCTAAAGATCACCCCCACAGCTCAGGGGTTACATGCCCTGCCACCTGTGCACCCATGGGCAAGCCACATAGTTCCAAGGAGCCCAGTTGCTCCCCAGCTGGCAGTTGCATACAAGGAAGGGGCTGGCTTGTGTAGCTGTGGCAAACTGAGCAGGCCCTAGCCAGCTGGGGAGGACTAGCCTCAGAGGGAGGCAATGGTGAACCCCCTCTGAATACCGCTTGCCATGAAAACCCTATTTATAGGGTCGCCATAAGTAGAGATCTACTTGAAGGCAGTCCATTTCCATCTCAATAACCCCTGAAATTCAACATATTACCAGTTAGTTCACAAAAATGATGTCCATTTCCTTCCCTGTTAGCATCACGTTGTGGTTTATATTTGACAAAGTGGATCATATACCAAAGATCTCCTTAATACAGCAATAGCAATGCCAAATTTATAATAATATCCATAGATTGTTCCCCTGGCCCCAATATATGGCGTAATCCCTGCAGACTGTGTTTATACCAGCAGGAACCACAGGAATAAGAGAGCTGTTTATCAGACTTTACAGGAAGCAACAGAAACATGCAGATGCCTTGTTTTGCCACATGTGAGGTGATATATGTGGGAGTAGGCATCCCTTTAACAGACCAGTAATAGATGCATCTTCCTTCTTTATAGCCTCGGGGAGAATGAATTTTGGAGAAAACTGCTATTAAACTAAAGTGTTAGTTTGCATTTAGTTTGTGTTTTCTCAAGGTACATTAGCTAAATGCTAAACTGCAGTGTCGTCATCCAGCTCAAGAGGAAATTACCACTTGTGAATTCAGGAATTGTACATATACCATCTTTTTGCCCACAGAGTATTGGCCATCCGTCCCTAATATGTTGCAGAGGTTGTCAGGACCTGTCCCTTATAGATACTGATTTACCTTTAATGAATATCCTGCTTGGGGTAGGCTTGAGGCTACCAAGAGGGGGTACAGCCCCCAGGAAGCAAGGCCTGAAAAAACAATATATCCGCCATTAAGTATGATGAATGAGAACAGTGCCCATAGGATGCAATTTGCTTTAATAATAATAATAATAATAATAATAATAATAATAATAATAATAATAATAATAATAATAATAATAATAATAATAATACACTCTTTCCCTTCACTGCATCTGTGACAACCTTCGTTCAAGTTTGACCTGCTAGGCTTCTGTCAGGACATTTTCTTTCTTTCTTTAGAAATGAAAATAATAATGTCAACATGAATGACTTCACAGCTTGATACTGTTGACTTGGGGAAAAATAATTCACAGCCTTACCAACTTGTCACAAGGGTACTCGGGTAAATCTATTAATCTTTCAAAACTTAAAAATGCAAAAGGTTGGTAATGACCACAAATTCTGCCCAGGCATTCAAAGAGAGGAATGATTAAGAGTAACACCCCCATTCTCCCTGTTATCCTTTGGACAGGATTTTGAGTAAATATTCCATCAGATCTACTTTTCTTTGTGGTTCAGAAAAAAATGACGATTTGTATGCTTGTGCCTCTAAGCTACTCTGATAGATAGATAAATAAATAAATCTGGGACACTGATGGGAATATTCCTGGCAAGTTTGTTTTGTATCACCTAGAATCATTCCGTACGCAGTCAACAGGCATCTGAATCAAGTGTTACTTGTTTTAACAATGCCATACTTGGCAAATCATACTTTCAAAATGCACTTTCTGTTATATATATCTTGAACCATTGCACAGAAAATATACACTGCCTTGTGTTTGTAATGGCAGATCATCATATTCAGAAAAAATCATTTAGTTTATAATGAGCACAGTCTGCTCCCTTGCATAGCTCCGACGGAATTTTAAGGAGTTTCACAGTGGACATTCCAAGTAGATTGTGCAAACTGTAAGTGCAAAATGGTTTGGTTCAATCAATCTGTGTATTGCATTTATGGTAGATAATGGTCATATTTAAATAACACGGTTTGGATTAAGTCAAACTATTCTTTTGTAATGTACACAATTTTCATCTTAAAGTGCCCATCTTTGCCACATACATAGTGGCTCCAGCCCAACTAATGCTAGTTGTACTTAAACCCAAACTTGGTTTTCTGGAAGGATATCACTCCTGGGAGAGTCAGTGTGGTATAGTGGTTAGAGTGTTGGACTAGGACCTGGGAGACCAGGATTCAAATCCCTGTTCAGCCACTAAGCTCATTGGGTGAATTTGGGCTAGTCACTGCCTCTCAACCTAATCTACCTCACAGGGTTGTTGTGAGGGTAAAATGAAGAATGGATGACGCATGTATAGCACCTTGAGCTCCGTGGAGAAAACGTGAGATAAACATGTCATAGCAAATAAATGGCTGACCACTGTTGGGAACACAATGCTGGACTAGATCGGCTTTTGGCACACTCCAGCAGGGATCTTCTTATATTACTATGTTGTTACCTGCCTCTTATGGTGTAACTGCATGAGACAACAGTGGACAGAAGACTTCAAACTCAGTTCACCACCAAACAGCAGCAAATTAAAGCAGCAGATTGTGTAATTTCCAGAGAAGCTGCAAGAAGGAGCTTCCACCCACAGCTCCCCTTCCCATCTTCTCCCATTTACTTTCCCCCCAGCTGGAAATGTGTGTGGCTGACGGGGGTGTGTGTCCTGGGGATGAGGCACAGTAGTTGCTGGCAAAACAGAGTGAGTGGGCAAGAAACTTTCAGTACCCACCTGCCACTTCACCACCGGAAAAAATCGTCTCTGAACAGCATATCAAAAGAACCCAGGACAATTCAGAAGAATAAATTCAGAGTAGAACTTGCCCCATAAGCCACTGCTTTACTATTTTTTGGGGTGGCGGTGGAGGGTGACCTGCTTTCAAAGATTTAGATTTCCTTGTGCAATTCAACTTATTTTATTTATTTATTTATTATTTCATCATCATCATCATCATCACTGTTTATTTGTATGCTGCCTTTCCATAACAATTTATGCACAAGGCGGCTCACAACAAGAACAGAAAAAAAGTTACACAACTCACTGTAAGAAATAAATTTGATTTATATCCCGCCCTTCCTCCCAGCAGGAGCCCAGGGTGGCAATTTACAATTCAACTTACACAAGTTAATCTTAGGAAATCTTTTTAACACCATATTTACAGGTATATCTTTATTAGAAACACAAAGGATATCGCAAATATTAAGATCTTAGTAAAATATTCATCTTTTGACATTGAAAAGCATCTTGAATGTGTGATTGATACAAGGGGATGGTTAGCTAATATGCTAAAGTCTCTTTTCAGTATCTTTCAGATCATTTTGAATCCAGCTGCTCTGAGTTCATATTTCTGAATCACCTTGCATTCTGTTATGCTCTGGAGATACCATCATTCATTCATACAGGAACTGCTCCAGGCAGTGAATATTCTCATTGAAGAAGGTTGTGTTTGAACCGAGAATGAGCAGCAGATCTTTAAAATGTTTGAATGTCATGCCATGTTACTCTAATGGCGAGTTGTCTTATGTAACATGGCATGGTGAAGCGTAATATTTCCTGCTTGAATCAGTATCTTTGAAAAGTTTACTTTTCAGACACTGCTAAATAGACAGATCAGATTCAGAGGTTGTTCCAAACCTGGGCGTTCCATCAGTGGAGAAATAATGAGTCCCTATTAACTTGAAGCAAGTGTTGGCATCATTCCCATATACTGAAGAACTACATATATTAGTATGCAAATAGGACCTGTAACAAAATGTTGCAGTGTGAAGTGCCATTTTACTCCATTCCTCTCCCTCAGTTTTTCATTTCCCCCCTGGAAAGCCAGTCAGCATTCCATGGCCACTGAGCATGCTAAGTCCTCATTGGGTTGCTTTTGGGGCACCTTCCTCAGCCTCCCCTCCCCTTTAATTCTGCAAACCATGAGGTTCTTCTAAGTCTGCTGATACCTCCCTCTAGTGCACAGCTGGTGTCATTTCAGCTATGTAAAGATTGGCACTCATTCACAGCATGAACATTGGGAATGGAGGGAATTATATATAGCTTGGGGGGGGGAGAGTCATAGAAGACATTCCCAGGACACTGGAAGTGCTTCCAGATAGGGGGCATAATTTGAAAATGGATCATTGAGATATCACAAATGGGTTATTGGCCACATCTCTCTCTCTCTCTCTCTCTCTCTCTCTCTCTGTGATTTCCCCTGGAAAAGATAAATCCATCTTGGGGGTGGGGGGAAATTCCTTTCAAGGGAAGGGTCATAGCTCAGTGGTATCTGCTTTGCATGCAAAAAGTTCCGGGTTCAATCCCCGGCATCTTCAGGTAGGGCTGGAAGAGGCCCCTGTCTCAAATCCTAGAGGTTCACTGCCCGTCAGTGTAGACAATACTGTGCTAGATGGACCAATGATCTGACTCAGTATAAGGCAGCTTCCTTGTGTTCCTATGAGCTGGCATTTTGATGGCAATGGCATTGCATGGATGCTGCAAAAAAACTTGAGAAGCATTGATCACAAAATACACCCGTCTGGAAGCACCCTCTGTCTAGGGATGCTAAAGAGACGGTAGAGTGCATCCAGCAGCGAATAATTACATGATGGCATAAGGATGAGGAGAAATGTCTCAAAATATTCCAGTTTTTCTCCATTTCTCATTTTCCCAGTCTTAAGTTTGGGTCACCCCATTTCTGCATATGTTTGTGACTTTAAAAAAAGTCCAAATGAACCTTCATACACATTTCCATGCTCATTTCTTCTAATATACATTGTATGCAATGTTTTGCCTAATATATGCACTTTTGCAAGCTGTTTTTCCTCCCTAACAGAATGCATTTTGTACATAATTTTGTACATAATTTTCACACATTGCAGTGAGCACTTTTCACAAATGTATGCCCTTTTGCATGCATTCTTTGGTAGGAGAACTGCATCACAACGTTCAGAGAAGTGTGTTTTGAAAGAGGGGTGTGTTTCAGTTCGCATATTGGTTTGGGAAGTGCAAATTTGATGTGTTCACATCAAAACATGAACCGAACAAATCCCTCTTCCATCCCTACAAGTGCACGAGTCGTACCCCTAACACAGCCTTTCCCAACCAGTGTGCCTCCAGATGTTGTTGGACCACAACTCCCATCTTTCCTGACCATTGGCAATGTTGGCTGAGGCTGATGGGAGTTGTGGTCCAACAACATCTGGAGGCACACTGGCTGGGAAAGGCTGCCCTAACAGCTGAACATTTGGATTTGCGAGAAGAGTCCCTCTGCACATACCGATGTATACATGTAGAGGTCCTCCACCCAAGAGGGGATCCTTGCATGGAGAAGCTCAATGTGCTGTCTGTCATCATCTGAGAATACCTTCTTCCAGAATGTGAGGCAGGGTTTTTAACTCTTTGCTCCCAACATGGCCCCAATTGGCACTACGCCTCCCCACGCCTGCTATTCAATTATTTCTTCCTGGATAGAATACTGCTTGCATTCTTAAAGCATTACATTCATGCTATTGGGTGCTTCCTTTCCACTGTAAATAACAGGTATACCACCCCCACCATTCCCAGTTATGTTTGGGACTATGATGGGGTCATAGGGTTAAAATACCTCTCCTTCAACATGGCCCCAAGGCTTCAGGTAGGAATGATATTCTCATCCAATGTCAGGCGTGAGCTGAGCATTCATGAGATTTATGTTAATTTTGTTCGGTCTTCCTTGATCTTCTCATTCATGGAGTTACAGACCAAACAAATTACAAATAAACCACCCCCTGTATCAAGTATCAACGTATTTCTCTCTCTCTCTTTTTTTTTAAAAAAACTCCTTTCTCTGCCTTCAAAACACAGATGGGGAATTTCATGCTGGAAGATGAAACATGGCCCTCCAAACCTCTCTATGGCCCTTGGGGGTCTCCCCAGGCAACATCCCTCCTTGATTCTGCTTTGCACCCTCCTTGAGTGTTTTTGCCTGGCTGGAATGTGTCCTTTAACTCTGATAATGTCTTTTGCTTGCCTGGATGGAGGATAAAGAGGTATCAGGGAGTGTGTGTAGAAACTAGACTATTGTACAAAGGTAACCACCGACTTTTCTCTCTGGCCCCACTCACCACTGGCATGTGGCCCCTGGCAAGTTTCCCAGAAGAGAATATGGCCCTCAGGCTGAAAATGTTTTTCCACCTCTGCTTTAAAAGATGCTGAAAATGGACATTGTGACAAATCGGATGAACTTGGGAAACAATGGGAAGATTCCATATGGGCATTTTGGGGGATTTAGTGTTTAGGATCTCAAGCACAGACAGGCCTTTGTTGAGAACTCTGAGAAAGTCAGATGGTAAAAAGCACCCAAAGTTGCTTCTCTTTGCTACAGAACAACAAAATAACTGTTTAGACTGATAGAAGCAAATAAATCCACTCTGTTACAAGAATATCTAAGCATTTCCTGAGTGCTTTGCCTGCATTGCTACTGTTCTGAACTACTGCAGTAAGGGCTGCAATAAATGGGAAATATATCTCCATTAATCTCTCTAAACTGATAACACTCTGACTTCTTTTTGAAGAAGTGTTCTTCATTCATCCTGTTGATGGAAATTAGTAGTTACTTGAAGGATGCCACAGCTAACCTCTGCATCTTTATGTGCATAAATGAATAATAATAAAACGTTCCACAGATGTACTCCAGTTTTATCAAAAACAAGAGTGATTTTAAAAAATGAGGAAAACATGCATTTTCAATTATCAAGCACCTCCTATTCTGAAACACCTCCCCAATGGCAGAGGGAGGATGTATTATAACCCTGAAGTTCAGCAGTGATCTGGACAGAGAGACTACACGGCCACTGGCCAAGGAGCTGGACCATGTTCCTGGCTTTGAGCCTTGCACTGGTAATCATGGGCCCACTGAACCTGAGACAGACAAGAGGCTGCTGAACCAGCTTCCACAGTACCAGGGCCAATAAAACCAGAGTTGGGACCCACACAGGTGCTTTTCCCTGGGCTTGAGGAGCCAAGTGCTACCTTGCCAGTCCAACAGCAAGAGGCCATGGAGCAAATACCAAATACCTATCTTCAAGCTAGAGTGATGGCCCTTTACGTGTCTGCAGTTGTCTAACAAAGGGGTCAGAGTATAGGAGAGGCAGACTGGAAGCCAGAAGCTCAAAAGTTCTCGGTTCACCTCCAGCAGTCACTGGAGCAAGTTGTTCATTGGGTATCCTCTGTGGTGCTGCAACAAGTGGTCTGCCTTGTTGCTCCCTGTGGGTTTCTCCTTAGGGCAAGAACAGGACAGTATGAAACCACGATGAGACATAGAAGTGTTTACTTCCAGACCAGAGGGTTGTCTCTTTGAGAAACAATACTTCTGAGACATGGGAGGGTGGAACCTAGGAAGTTAGTTTTGGCCAAGGGAGTTCTAAGGCCTAGATTAGCCTCCAGCTTTCCTTAGAACCAAGTTGTTCACATGGTGCTCTCCAAGATTCTGCAATCCTGCCCTACCTTGCGGTGTGTTCTGAGGGTTTGTGTTCAGGTCAGGGCATGAAAAGCCAATCAGTGGATGCTGAATCTAGCCTTTATTCAAAAGCTGGCCAATGTACCTCAGTGTCCTGCCTAATGCCTAGTTATAGGAATGCTGAAATATATTCAATTAACAACAACAACAAAAAACCCTTGCAGATTAACATTTTGTGTTAAGGGCTTTTCATGTTCATTCAAGCTCCAAAATGCTGGAAAATGACTGCTGTTGAGGGACATACCCTTAACAGATGTGTTAAGAGAACATGGTTAAACTATGGCATCCTATCCTGTGGTTAATTCCGGGTTCACCACCACCTGGATGTCTGACAGTGGCAGAATGATGAACCGTAGTCCAAAATTTGTCTGTTTACTGAAACCTTTCCTTGTAGGCTTTGGTCTCCACGCCTGTTACCATCTTCTCAATGGCCTCTCTCTCTAGTTTCAGTGTGAAAAGGTCCCCTTTCACACCATCTTGTTTCTTCTTAATAATTTTCCTTCTGTTGATTCTCTTTCTGTCTCTTAAAACCATACAACCATGTTCATTTATTTACTTGTTCATAGCAATGCTGATATCTGGAATAGCACACTTTCTTTCTTTTGAGCGAATGTATCCAAAGAACAACCCAAGTCTCCTCTATGTTACTCGGTCACATGTTCAACAGACCCTCTTAGATCTTACAGAAGCCCAGGACTATACGTAAGTGTCTGGCTTGGGGCTTCTTATGTGTCTGAAAGCAAGAAGCAGATGCTGAAAAGCACTCAGCTCCTGCTGTCTCTGCCAGGCGAGAGTTTCAGAACACACACAGATGTCAGGCAAATGGGAACCCACCCCCTTGGAGAATTATCCCATTGGAGGATCCTTTGTTGGTCAAAACTGGACACCACTACAGCCCACTGAGAAGAAATGAAGCATCTGGTTTACCAAATTATTATTTTCTATTGGGTCTAACAGTACTCTGGCCAAATGTAAGCTTCTGTTTACCTGAGAAAAAGCAAACACATTTTCTCTCTTCTCTCTCTCCCGGACCCCTTTATCATTTAGCCACTGGCCATCCTAATGGGGCTTGAAATTCTGGAATGAGGAAACCCAGTCATTTCAGTAAAAGTTTCCAGATTGCCTTGTGAATGCCTTGTGCGCCTGACCTCATAAACAGACACGAGAAAATTCCCTGAAGGATTAATGACTGATTCACTTCACAACTTTACTGTTTTATTCCACTTGCTTTCATGGCGTACCACTGAAGTTGTGAAGTTTATGCCATCATATTTTATCCCACATGTAGGCAAAGAATGCCGTAGAGGCGTGCCTACTTAAAGGCAATCTTATACGTAGTCACAGACGAAAAACTGTTGCTAACTTCAAATAGGGACTCAGATATGGATTCAAATATGTTTAGTGTCTCTGTCATTACCCATTATGAATGATATTCAGAGGTTCAGCTGAGCTGTCTCAAACAGATTTTATATAAAAAAATAAAAACTCAGCAGTGGAGGTTTTGAAATATTGAATTACATCTAACAAGGAGGAGACTGTCCAAATGTATTACATATGAAGACACCTTTTGCAGGGTATTAATGCTGAGCAAAGAAATGAAAAAATCAAATGACACTGAACAATTTGTTTTCATTATAAACATTGCTGCTAGACAATACATGCTAGTTTCTACATTTTAAAAGGCTGCAGTCCAGTAGTGATCCACATGTGCTGTATAAAGTCAGGCCTATGTATAAACTGGCACAAGGTTGTGAGTCTCTTAAAAAATGCTGTGCATGGCAATTACTGCTAGGGACAAATTCCATTCAATTTGCACTGAAAGGTGAACCTACCAAATTTGCACTTTAATATATATATATATATATATATATATATATATATATATATATATATATATATATATATATATATATATATATATATATATGGAAACACAGCCATCCCATTCTTTGAAATTTGCACTTCTCCAAACTTTGTGATGCAATTCTTCATCCAAGTAATGTG
The DNA here is from genome assembly GCF_030035675.1 of Rhineura floridana. NCBI lineage: Eukaryota > Metazoa > Chordata > Lepidosauria > Squamata > Rhineuridae > Rhineura > Rhineura floridana. Next base: position 51,071,057 of record NC_084489.1, read on the forward strand.
TGTTAAAATGCATGTATTCATGAAAATAACAGAAAAATGCATTATATTAGGGGAAATGGTGTGCAAAAATGTGTATATTTGTCAAAACTACATACAAAAATGTGTTTATTAGGAGAAATTCACATTCACTGATGCTGGTCATTGGTCAACATGCCTGAGGGCTTATTCACATGGGAGCATAACTTCATGCTAAAGAAGCGATTTTTACCTCTGTTTTCTGTTTGCACCGTCCACAGTAAGGGCTCAGTGCCAGCTGCAAACAAAGTGTTTTCTATTCATACTGAGGGGAAGGAACAATCACACAGTTTCCTAATGACCACGTCCTCTAATTTAACATTTCTACTCCCTCTGGTTACCTGGCAACCGAGCATGCTCAGTTTGTTCTACCAGTAAGTTTCATTAAAAAACAACAACCTGGAAGTGGAATTATTTGTATTTTCACTGGTACAATACAGCTGAGATACAAATGTTTGTTTGAGCAGTGTTATGCTTTTGTGCACAAGTTAGGGGGAAAAGAAAAGGCACCATTTGCAGCAACATAAAAAAGCCTTGCAGAATGGGAGAATGGCTCTCAGGACTCTCGCCGGCCCATAGCCACATCCCTCAGCAGCCCTATTTCATATCCTCCTTGAGGGGTTTTGCCTGGCTGGAACGTGTCCTTGAACTCTGAGAATAGCTTTGGCTTCCCTAGAGGGATGATAAAGAAAGGTGTGTGAGTGTACGTAGAAACTACCCTACTGTACAAAGGTGGCAATTGTATTTGTTGCCTTGCACACTTTTCCTCTGCCTCCACCCACCATTGGCATTCCCAGGAAAGTGGGACTGTGACCCTCAGTCTGAAAAAGGTTCTTCTCCCCTGTTCTGGGGAAAGATGGGAAGTTACAGATGGTGGCCAGTAGGAGTAAGGTGGCAGAAGGAGCACTAGTGTGTTTTAAACTCCTGACCTCAAAATTTGTTCCTCTCCTGAAGATAACTAATCCCTCCCATTTTTGCCACATGCAAATGCATCAGTGAAATGAGGTATGGTGGCCTTGCCTGGAAGTAAGTCCTATTATTTTCAGTGAAGCTTCTTCCCTTGTTGGAGCATTTAGGACTGCAGCCTAAGTATGGAACTACAATATACAAGAATAATGTATTTCTTGTTGCTAAACAATGTGTTCATGATATTAAACTGCCTCCCCTAGCAGACTGATTAAAGTTATTGCTTTATTAGTAGCTGACAGATCGCTGGGAGCCCTTGTGTTATTCCCTGCAACAAGAAAAGACTGAGAACAAAACAATCCCCAAGGCAGACTACACTGAAGCAGTGTAATCTCACAAAGGAAACTGTAAAATGGTTTTTTTCTAAAGTCATCAGACATCAAGTTCTCCGTTTATAATTCATTTGTTTTGAAGTACCAACAAATTGGCACTTTTTCTTGTTAAGGCCAATCTTGTTCTGCTATAAACAGTGATGGAACATCAGCTGCTCCTGGGAGTTGTTCAGGAAGGGCCAGCTGATTGATAGAAGATGCTCAGGCTAATGAAAATGGCTTCTTACTGACATCTGAATCCTCTAATTAATTTCTGCCTGATCAGCCATCAAGGATGAACTGAGCTTATGCCAGTTAACAGCTGACTTGTGGGAAGCAGTTAAGTATGATTTGTGTGTCTTGGAAGTTGAGTTCAGAGGGTGGGCATGCCATTAATTCCAGAGCTGCTCTATCTGGTGATCCCTTCCCACTGCCCTTTGCTGGGTTATGGCTTGTGGAGTCATCTGTCCTCCATTTCCACATCAGCATCTGCTGGGGTCTCTCTTCTATACCCATTGGCCCCTGTTGGTACATTGCCCATATAGTAGGAGAGGGCCGAATGCAACCCTCTGTGCATCTCTGTCCAACTCTTGGGACTCTGTAGGCCATGCCCATTTCCCTGGCCGTGCCCCTCACTGGCCCTGCTCCGCACTCTCCTCAGGTGCTTTTGCTTATCTGGAATGTGTCCTCAAATGCCTCTTGCTTGCTTGGATGGGAGACAGAGAGGTATGTGGGTGGGTGAGTGTAGAAACCTCTGGTTTTGTGTGGGGTGGAATGTAGAATAATGGACAAAAGTAAGAATCACACTAATTGCTCTGCCTACTGTAGGCTATGACCCCATCCATCAATGGAATGTAGCCCCCAGAAGGATTCCCATAGGGCCCTTGAAATACCACTATTCAGACTACAGGAAAATTGAAGGTGGGCAAAGGGAGATGGAAGGGCAATTTCCCTGGTGACCCCTGGCCTTATCTCAGAATTCTTAAGGATGAATACCTTCAATAATAAATCACAGACAATAAATAGATATTGGGAGAATCAAGCCCACTACTCTAGGCCCACCTATTGCAGACCAAAAATTTGTCACAGCACAGTGTGCCCATTCTAGTCTCCTTGCTGGACCAGCTGGACCAATGTTTTTACTGTCACTGGGAATATGACCACCGCTTACTCCATTCAGTGGTGACCATAAAGCTGGCATGTTCTGAACAGCAGTAAATTTTTAAAGAAACCAAAAATAGGAGATGGGAAAGAGTCATTCTCAGATATGTACCTTACAGAAGGAGACCCAGGTTTGCGGCAAACTTGGGGCCACTTCTCCTCCTGCATTATTTTGTGCAGGAAAGAGATTCTGTGAGTCGCACTGGTGGCTCTAAAAATTAAGGTAACAATGGTGTGTGTGTTGGTGTGTGTGTGCGCACGTGTGTGGACTTTCCTAAAGGTAAAGGTAAAGGTGTCCCCGCACTTGTAGTGCAAGTCGTTTCCGACTCTTAGGGTGACGTCTTGTGACGTTTACTAGGCAGACCGTATATATGGGGTGGGATTGCCAGTTCCTTCCCTGGCCTTTCTTTACGCCCCAGCATATGCTGGGTACTCATTTTACCGACCATGGATGGATGGAAGGCTGAGAGGACCTCGACCCCTTTTACCGGAGATTTGACTTCCTCCTTCCGTTGGAATCAAACTCCGGCCGTGAGCAGAGCTTTCAGCTGCGTTACCGCCGCTTACCACTCTGCGCCACTGAGGATCTTGCGGACTTTCCTAGGAAACCCTTTTTTACAAGAGGAACTATGAGATCTGGATTCAAACTGTGGTGAGATGGGAAAGGGAATGCCAGGGCCCCCAGTGTTCAGTGCTGCCAGCCCCCACATTCCCTGAAAGGAGGTAATCAGTGGATACTTTAACAGAGGAGGAAAAAACAGGAGTTAAGGTTTATTTAACAGGGAGGAGACAAGAGGGGAGGAAGCAAGAGGCAGATATACAATACAGGTATACTCAGGCAGGTATACAATTTTAAACACTGCGTACACACTAGGGATGGCAAGTTCTGTCAATTTCAGTTCTCTCTATTTCTCATCCTTCCAATCTTAAATTCAGTTCTCCACACTTAAAAAAAATCCTCATGAAAATTCTCCAGCATTTCAGTGCAAATTTCTCTTCATAAACACATTTTTGTAGTCAGTTTAGACTAATGCACACATTTTTGCAAGCAATTTCTTGTCATATAATGCATTGTTGTATGTTTTTTACCCATATATTCATTTTTATGTACACTTTTCCCTAACATATGCATTTTTGTAAACATTGGTTGGTTAGCGAACTGTATTGCAAAAGTTGAACAAGTACAAATTTCAAAGAATGGCTGTGTAACGGTTCTCATATTGTTTGGAAAGTGCGAACTTGATCAATTTGGTCTGAAATGCAAACTGATTCAAATTTCTTGCCCATCCCTAGTACACATCATACATTTAAAGAATATTTAAAGCAAATTACTTTCCCCCAAAGAGTTATGGGAACTGTAGTTTGTTCGGGGTGCTGGTAATTGTAGCTCTGGGACGAGTAAACTACAGCTCCCAGGATACTTTGGGGGAATTCTTGTGCTTTAAATGTATGGTGTGGATGCATCCAGTCAGCCTCTAAACTCATAACAAGAGAGGATGGAGTCCAAGAACTGCGTCAGACACAGGTGAGTGTTCAAAGTCTCTGAGACCTGGGATTCAGAGGTCTCAACTTGATGGTGGAGCTGCTGTTAAATCAGTTCTGCTAGTATGTGAGGACAGAAGGCAGCAGGCAGCAGTTTTTCTCTCTCCTCCACTGATTTCTAGTGATGGCTCCTTCTCTCACACTCCTTCTCTGTAACCTTCTCCTCAACATCTCACTTCCCTGTTCTCTGTCCAGTTTTATACTCTCCTCAGAATCCCCTCAGAATCTCTATGGCAGCTCCCAAGGGCCAAAAAGGGCTGTGCTCGAGGCATCTCCCAGTGGCATACAGTGCACAGGATTACACATATGTGCACGCATGCATGCATGAGGGTGAGTGCATATGTTGGCATGTAGGCTGTGTGTCTGCATGTGGACACCAGTTTGACTGTAGGAATGTGCGCAGGTTTATACAAGAGTGTGGCTACGTGAGAGAAACGGTGTGAGCGTGGATATGCAAATGTGTGGGTGAGGGAACACGTATGTGTGTAAGGCTCCTTCAGATGACCGCTTCATTAAGCATCCATCCTGATTTGTTTGCATAAAGCTTATGTGGAGTTAGACTCGTGATTCCCAAATGTTTTCCCCCCCATGGACCGCTGGAAAATTGTTGAGGGTCTTTGCAGACCATTCAATATTGTTCCTGCCAGTTGTAGCAATGATAATGCGCTGTGCTAGATGCTGTACCATTTTTAATTATATTTATATATTTATTATCTCTTATATTGTATTTTATTGTATTACTATTTGAATTCCATAGTGTTCTCTATAGTGTTCCTCACAGACACAACACGGACCACCTGAATGAAGCCTGCAGACCACTGGTGGTCCATGGACCACAGTTCAGGAACCCCCAGGTTAGACTATGTCCCATCTTTACTGAGCATTCGTTCAGGTTTGTTTGTGGGGAGGTTATACGGCAATGAGCATTCACCAGGGTTTCCTTACGTTATGGTTATATATGCCTTGCCATTCATCATTCATTCATCCCACACTTTTTGCTGCATTTCAAACGTCCATTTCCCAACCTTTGGTACCCAGATGTTGTTGGACTACAACTCCCATCAGTCCCAGCCAGCATGGCCAATGGTCAAGCATGATAGGATTTGTAGTCCAGCAACGTCTGGGGACCAAAGGTTGGGAAAGGCTGATTTAAAGAAAAGAAAGTGGTTTGTTGTCCCAGAGCAAGAGAGCACTTTAATCCACTTTAATTGTACAAACCTACATTTCCACTATTTGCTTTAACACCATCTGCAAAATATAGGCAGTCTGGAAGTGACCTGCAAGATACAGACAGAGACAGAGAGAGCATGAAGAAGAGAGGGGAGAAGAAAGCAAAAGGAGGAAATCTTTGTCTGTTTATCCTGCTTTACCCTCCCCATCTGCAGGTTCCTACAAGGTCTTCACTTTTATTTTCTAATTTTTAAATGACTCCTTTAATGAGGATTCTGCCTGCTCCCACTGGAAGCTTATGCCACCACCTAACATTTTGCTTGTTCTCTTCTAATACAGTCTTTAGTCAACAGCACGTTTTCCCTTGTTTAAGTTTCAGTTCATTACATCTAGGTACTTCGCCCTAAAATGGATGGCAATTTTCCACAAGAAAATTACAAGCTGCCACATGGGGGAAATGCCCCTTTTATTTTCTGTATAGAATCCCATATTATTAAACAGTTTCAGACGAGGTTTTCAGAGTAGCAAACTTCCGCATTTTGCTACAATAGACTGTGCAATGCATCTTGTGACAAATTTAATGCCCACTGGGACAAATAAAGTAGAACAAAATTGCACCATTCACAGCCTTACTCTTGTGCTTTAGAGCTGCTTTGGATGCTATGATATGTGCACTGGTTTCATATTGGAAAACTGCCAGAAGCTGCAATAATTGCAGATGAATGCAAATTACCTTTTCTTTCTTTTCTCTAATTTAATCCCTTAATGCAGTGAACAATGCCCATGGGAATATCCACACAGCAGCTCTTATTTCAGAGCTGTTTTGGTCCTGAATCTACTGCCAATGAATCAGCATGACAATGACACCAAATACTGTCCGTGTGCAAATCCAAAGGAAGTTCATCACACTGAGGTCCTACTGAAATTAATGAGACATAAATTAACTTCATAGCAAACTTGTCCTGTTGATTTCAGTAGGACTTAAGAACATGTTTCTCTGGATTTGACCAAAGTTTTCACATAATCTCACCTTGTGGCTTCATATACACAGTGGACTTAAGCACCACTTGCACTTTCACCATCCCCTCTCCTCATCCCATTTTGATCCTCTGTAAGCTACTGGGACATGGTGGCCAGAACCCTAGTCCAGGGGAAGCTAATGTGGTGTCCTCCAAATGTTGCTGTACTACAAGTCCCATGAGCCCCAAGTCAGCATTGTTAATAGTCAGGTGTTGAGTGGGCAGGCATACAGATCTTTAATTAATAAGATCTTGGCAGTGGTGCCATCATCAGGGCAGGGCTTTGAGATGTTCAGAGCCCCACTTGCCCGAATGTGCAGGAGGGCCAGCACGTGTAGCAGAGCTGGCTTACCACATTTTGAAGCACGTGAAGTAATATGCATTACCATCGAAAGCCCCTTTCCATAAAGCCATTAAATCCTGAATCTAAAATTCCTTACCTACACTACCAGACTTAGGAGAGCCGCTACCATTCAGAGCACATAGTGCTGGGGCATGATGCATCAGTCATCTAATTCAGTATAATGCAACTTCATTTCCATACGCACAGATGACAATGATCCTAACTACATGCTTTCATAAGAGATTGTGCATGTGATGATCAGTATTTGGTCATGGGTCATTTGACTCATATGCCATGAGTAAAATCTGCAGTTTCATAGACCACTGAAAACATCTGTGTGGGTTGAGCTGGAGCACACATAATTGCAGGCTCTGCTTATACTAAAGCAGCAGTCCTGAGCAGAACAATCAGTCATCCAAACTGCTAGCTTCATTGATTTCAGGAGAACTTATGTCCAGTAGAGACTGGTAGCTTTGATGTCAGTGGGGCAGTGAATCCTCTGTGTTTTAGTCCAAACTTTCAAGGAGCACACACCTTGGATAGCTCCTTGAAAGTTCTGACTAAAACCTGGAGTGCTGCCCCAATGACATCAGAGCCACCAGTTTCCACTGCTTATGTCCATCTTCTGGATCACAATATAAGCCATGTCCTGTATATAATATGCATACTCTTAAATTATTTGTGGGTTGCCCTGCAAAGTATAAAGAAAAAGAAGAGAAAAGTTATGGATTTTAAAAAAATTGACCCGCACTAAGATTGTTCAAAAGATGTACAATTTCAGTGGGTGAAAGCCAATGATTGTCTACCTTGGTAACGCAGGTCTTACAAAAATCCATAAATCTGTCCTCTGTCCAATTTTTCTGCAGTGTAGTTTCTGATTAACTGCATTGCTGGAAAAGAGAAACAGAACAGAACAGAACACAGTTAATGAAAAATAAATAAATGAATGTGCGGTAAACTTAGCTTGTGTGCTTAAGAGATCTCTAAATATATTTCATTCAGGGTTGGCGCTAGGCATGCTGGGGCCCTTGGTCACCAGCCTGCCATGGGCCCTGGCACCCACACACATGCACGGACGCCCCACCTACCTGTTTCTCCTGTCTTTTGCAGCTGTGCACGCAGGGCTGCCATTAACCAAGATGGCGGCTGAGGTTTCCGTTAGAGGCTGAAGCCTCTGCTGCCATCTTGGTTGATGGCACGCATGCGTGCTACGCACACCCATCCCTGCCATCAACCAAGATGGTGGCGGGGCATCAGCACCCTAAGGAAACCTCAGTTGCCATCTTGGTTAATGGCAGCCCTGTGAGCACAGCACATGCAGCTGCAAAAGACAGAAGAGACAGGTAAGTGGAGCCAGTGAACGGGCAGGTGGCTTGGAACCTCCCTTCCTGCGATCTGCGGCAGCTACTCTGCCATGGATTGTGGAAGGGGAGTGCTACTGCTCCCCCACCCTATCAAGGGGCCCCTCAGGGGCTGCTGTGGTCCCAGGGTCCCTTGGCCAGGGCCCGACCTGGCCGCCCTTTGGCGCCAGCCCTGATTTCACTGATATTACTTGTGGCTGAAAATGTAACACTGATAAAAGTAATTCAAAGGCCACATTCAAGGACTGACTGACTCTACACTCTTTGACAGATAGTGTTAATTTGTTTCCTATCCGTCTTTGAAGAAGCTCAGTTCAGCAAATACTCAGAAGTGGCTCCCTGTGTGAGATTTATTATTAATTTATTTATTTACTGCATTTTTAACCCACCTTTCCCCCAAGGAGCTCAAGGGGGCATACATGGTTCATTATCTCCTCATTTAATCCTCATCACAACCCTATGAGGTAGATCAGGCTGAGAGACTGTGATTGGCCCAGGTCACTCAGTGAGCTTCATGGCTGAGCGGGGATTTGAACCCTGCCTCCCACACCATTGTCCAACACTTTAACCACTACACCATATGGATATTATGTAGATGGGGATGGAGTTGCTATGCTAACTTCCTGATAGGTCAGCTGCTGTTACTTGGGGGGAGAGGAAGGGGGGAAGCAGCAGGGAGGGCAGTGCAGTGCAAACACACCGGGAGAGCCACTCTGGTGCTCCTGCAGCTGTGTTTGCACTGTGCTGAACTCCTTGATGCCTTCTCCTCTCCCTCTTGGGAAGCAACAGCGACCCACCTGGCAGGAAACTATCCTAGTGGCTTTGCTCTACCTTTCTATCCTCACAAAAAATGAAGTTGATTATGCTGAGATAGTGACTATCCGAGGCCATCCAGCGAGCATCATGACTGAGTGAAGAGAACCCTGCTGTTTATAATCTGGCCCTATCCACCGTGCCATACTACCTACCCCACAATTTTGCATGCATTACGCTAATGCTGGCTTAATGCCAATGCCCAGCTGGTCTGCATATTGGCTGTATGTACCTGTGCTAGGCAAGGAGCAAGAGAATACACAGGGCTGCCAGGGCTGGCCACGCACAAGCTACTACACTGCTCCCTCTAACCATACGTTGACATTATAGCAATGGCACATTAACTGATCAAAAGCACACAGGGATTCAATTTTTTAAAATTTTGTTCTTTTTTAAATAAACCATTTATATATTGTGCTCCTCATGAGTTAATTTGGACTAAATACTAAGCCTAGATTCATTCTAGGGATCCTGGACATATACCACTAACATAGCCCAGAATCCCCATCTCACCGCTTTGCATGGACTGAAAAGCGGATCATTTCCTTTTAACGTACCTTAACCAACTCACCCTACAAAGGCCTGTGGAGTACCAAAAATCAATATGGGCAGCTATGATTGAGCAGATGGGAATGGAAGTGCAGGGACATCCTGAATGTAAGGCAGTGATAGGGAATTCATGTCCCTCTAGATCAGCCTTTCCCAACCAGTGTGCCTGCAGATGTTGTTGGACTACAACTTCCATCAGCCTCAGCCTGCATTGCCAATGGTCAGGAAAGATAGGAATTGTGGTCCAACAACATCTGGAGGCACACTGGTTGGAAAAGGCTGCTCTAGATGTTGTTGGACTCCAACTCCCATCAGTCTCAGCCAGTACGTCCAAGGGTCAGGGATGGTGGGAACTGCAGTCCAACAATATGTGGAGGGCTACAGGTTTCCCTTCCCTGATGTAGCCATCAATTGGCTGCCTTTGTGTGGCTTCTCCAAAAGGGCATAAAGTGGCTCTCATGCTTTCAATAGTTGAACAGGTGATTTTGGAAAAACTAGATTGGAGAAGCAAAAATGTGGCAATGATCATTATTAGGGAAGGATGAATTTAATCTATGCTGTATAGGATACCATGATTGAAAACTAGGGGAGTAGAGTGCCCATTAACCTCTGCTATGCCGCTGAGTCTTCCCTGTAGTTGAGGCAGGCGCATATGGAATTTCAATGTCCCACATGCTTGCTTTGTTTCCATCTACGGTTTTGCAAGCATTGTACTGGGGTACACATGATTTAGGATTGGTGCCACACCTTTCCTTATGGGGAGTTTCCAAAAGCACGTTGAGTTCCCCAGGGATAGCTGCTGAGATGAAAATTCTCAGAACAATTCTGGCTGTGAACACTGAGTGCATGCATGTGTGTGTTCCTCTGGATGATAGCCTAATAGAATGATTGAAAGTTGATTAAGAAATCCCAGCCAAATAAGGCATCTGATTTATTTGATGGGCTGCCCTAGTGGAATGAGCTGGATGTTCTGCCAGCAAAGCTCAAGCCAACCTGGAAAATTATTACATCTAAACGCCAGTGCAGACAGTCGAGAGGCAAGTCAAGGGGATGGAAGTGGAGAACCAGAGGAGATGGGTCAGGGTAGTAGCTAGTTCAATATGGGCCCTCTGTAGGGTGAGGGACCTGTGCGCCTTAATATTTCTGTAGACTAAAGAGTGTATGCAGGTGGAGTATTTTTAGACCTTCCTGATGAACTAAGCCCACATAAGTCCTCTCTTCTACATATGCATATTATATATGCATATTATGTGTGTATTTTATTACATTAATACCTTTCTTCCAGGGATCTCAAGGAGCTGCACATGGGTCTCTCCTGCATCTGTCCTCACAAAAACTCTGTGAGGATGGTTAATCTGAGAGAGAGAGAAAAAGTGATCGGCATTGGCCCAAGGTAATCCATTGAGCTTCATGACGTCATCCAGTGGGCTTCATGACGCTGGGTGATGCTGTGAACCAACTCCTACTCTGGCATTCTAACTCAGGGAGTAGGGAGCCTTTTTCAGCTTGAGGGCCATGTTCCCTTTTGGGCAACCTTCCAGGGCCACATATCAGTGGTGGACAAGGCCAGAGGCAAAAAGTGGGTGGAGCAATGAATGCAAAGTTTGCCTGAGTGCAGTAGGCTACTTCCTACACACACTCACACACCCTTCTCTATCCTCTATTCACATGATGATCTATTCACAAGATGATCAGAGTTTAGGTTGCATTTCAGCCAGGCATTGAATGTTTTTAATGTGCTAAGTAAAAGGTGTGGCCTGGGGAGAGTTCCGGGGGACAAATAGAGAGGCCTGAAGGGCTGCATTCAGCTCTGGGCCTGAGGTTCCTCACCCCTGGTCTAAAAACTGCACCACGCTGACTCACTTAAAGATTCAGAAGCCCTATCCTCCTTTACATCAGATCATCCTATTCCTCTAGGCAATGGGCTGATACAGCAGCAGGGCATTGCTCCCATCTGGCAACTAGAAAACATCCCTGCCCTTACTTTAGGATTTTTGCACTAGCAAGAGGCCCACATTGGCCATGATAATGTGCCACCTTATATCTGCTGTGCACGGGGCCACACCTTGGAGGACATTTCCTGTTAACTATCAACCTACTTATCAGATATACCAGATAGGAAAAGTTTAATAAATATTATGAAATCTAATTTAATTGTCAAGGAAACAGAGACTATCAATGGTATGGTATGTCATATACAAAGAAATACTGATTGCTAGAAATAAGATAAGGATCCCAGTTAATTCGTTCAGCAGAAAAGTGTTGAAAGACCATCATCACACCATACCACGTATGTATTAGCAATTTAATATAATATAACCTGCTATTTATACTTGTCCTGTTTGCAGAGGGAGCAGAACCAAGAGAGGACAAATGCAAAAGTAGATGGCTAGGAATAAGTAATTGCAGCTGATATATTACTTTCCTAATTGTTCTCATTAGTTTTGTCAATATTCCTCTCACACTTATATATATATGACACTGAATGCAAATATTTGCCAGGGGCCCTGCTGTTCTTACAAGCCTTTCAAGAGCATTGTTATGACTTAATTAATTATGGTGATGATTATTATGGAAGCTCCATATTTTTGATTTGTAGCATCGTTAATTATTTTCTGATTTGGTTAAATTTGCTGACATGTCTGAAGTGATACTATCATCAGCACTTCACAGAACCATGCCTACAGGAGGCATTTCAAGGAGCTGTAGAGGGACAACAGAGTGAACAAGACAAGGATAGGACCAAGGAAAGACTTGGCTTGTGCTGTTGGTGGGCTTGATGGAGCAAGGTTTGAGCAAGGGCACAGGGATTAAGATATGATCAATAAGGCTGGAAGAAGGAAAAGATAGGAATGATTGCAAAAGCATGAATTTTGGATGGAGGAATGGAGGAGGCTGACTTTGAGACCATGACTACACTAGGGGCAGAGCTCAGTGGCAGAACAGCAGAGGGTCCCAGGTCCAATCCCCCCCCATTTCCAGGTGTGTGTGTGTGTGTGTGTTATGTGCCTTCAAGTTGATCGCAATTTATGGCGACCCTATGAATCAGTGACCTCCAATAGCATCTGTCATGAACTACCCTGTTCAGGTATTGTAAATGCCGGTCTGTGGCTTCAATCCATCTCTTGTTTGACCTTCCTCTTTTTCTACTCCCTTCTGTTTTTCCCAGCATTATTGTCTTTTCTAGTGAATCATGCCTTCTCATTATGTGTCCAAAGTACGATAATCTCAGTTTCATCATTTTAGCTTCTAGTGATAGTAGCCTTCAATACCGGTCTTCCTGTGCCAGTGCCCTTCCATGTGACCATGCCATTCATCCCTCTCCCGAGTTACATGCTGCCAATACAACACCACTACTTTTAGAAGGAACAAAGAGCTGAATTGTCTACTCATCACTTGATCCCTCAGCCCTGCTTTCATAGCAGAGCCATGAGTAGTTGTACCCAAATCCAGACCTCGAATGTGTCTCTGTCTTCAAGCCCCTAAAGTAAGTATTGCTTTACATAGGGAGTTGCCTTATACTGAGTCATGCCATTGGTCCATCAAGTTCAGCATTGTCTACACTAACTAGGAGAGGCTCTCCAGGGTTTCAGATGGATTCCTTTTCCCAGCACTTGTTATCAAATTCTTCCAAGCTCCACAGGAAGTGGACTGGACTGTGAAAGACCAACCAAAATTGTGTTTGCTTTTTGGAAAATTTGTAGGGCAGTCCAGTATCTCTGAGAGGAGGTCAGGACTCCTGCTCCCCTGGTGCATTCATTATAGCTGCCCAATTTCCCTGCTTTTTAAAGTTTGATAGAAATATCTGTGGGCTATAGGTAAATTCTTAAACCGCAAGGTTTTTTGCCTATTAGTGAATTTCTCTGCTTTTTAATCCAGGAAGTAGGAAGTGGGATCCTGTGCAAGTGTGCATGCTTTACTGCCCTGCAATCATGCTTAGGATAGGTGAAACTGACCACAGGGGAAGGGGAGGGGAGAAGGATGAGGAAGGAGGGGAAGAAGGGTGGTGGGGAGGATGGAAACAGGAAGGTGGGGGGGGAGAAGGGCAGGTTTGATCATTTACATGTTTATTGAGTTCAGTGGGATTTACTCCCATGCAATCATGCTTAGGATAGGCAAAACTGACCGGGGGAAAGAGGGATGGCTGGAGTAGGCAGGAAAGGAGGAAAAAGGAAGAGGGGAGAGGAGGAGGAAGGGAAATGAGAGGGAAAGGAAGGGAAAGCCAGGTCTGATCATTTGCATGCTTATTGAGTTCAATGGGATTTACTTCTATGTAATCATGGTGAGGATAGGTAAAACTGACCATGGGGGAGGAGCAGGGGAAGGGGAGAGGACAGGGAAGGAGAAAGGGAGGGGGAGGGGAGCAGAAGGAGGGGGAGGGGGAAGGAGGGGATTGGAGGGGGAGGGGCAAAGGAAGGGGCAGGAGGGGAAAGCCAGGTTTGATTATTAGCATGCTTATTGAATTCAATGGTATTTACTCCTGTGCAATCATGCTTAAGAATGGTAAAATTGACCATGGGGAGGAGGAGAAGGAGGGGAGGGGGAAGAGGAGGGGATTGGAGGGGGAGGGGAGGGAAGAAGCAAGAGGGAGGGATAGGAGGGAGGAGAAGGGAGGGTAGGTTTGATCAGTTGCATACTTTTTGAGTTCAATGGGATTTATTTCTGTGCAATCATGTTTGAAAATGGAAATGGGCTGCCTTCAAGTCGATCCTGACTAATGGCGACCATATGAATAGGGTTTTCATGGTAAGCGGTATTCAGAGGTGGTTTACCATTGCCTTCCTCTGAGGCTGAGAGGCAGTGACAGGCCTGAGGTCACCCAGTGAGTTTCATGGCTGTGTGTGGATTTGAACCCTGGTCTCCCAGGTGGTAGTCTAACAATGTCCTGGGGAGGGGCAGGGAGGGGGGAGGGGAGGGGGAGGAGATAGGGTGGGTGGGCACTGGGCAGAGGGAAAGCCCCTTTCTTTTCCAAAAGGAAAACATTGTGAACGATATCATTGCTTATTTATTTATTTGTCTATGTATTTATTGCACTTGTATACCGCCTCATAGCCGAAGCTCTCTGGGCGGTTTACAGCAATCAGGGTTCCCCCCACATTTTTAATTTTATTTTTATTCTACAGCAAGCACATGTAGCCTCCCACCCAAATTTAAACCAAAGCTGTCACTGGCCACATCCACACCAGACCTTTATTTCACTTTGGGCAGTCATGGCTTCTCCCAAAGAATCCTGGGAAGTGTAGTTAGTGAAGGGTGCTGAGAATTGCTAGGAGATGCCCTGTTCCACTCACAGAGCTTCAATCAGAGCAGCTGACTGTTAAACCATCACTGGAGCTCTCTCAGGGGAATCCTCTCAGCATTCTTCACAAACTACACTTCCCAGGATTCTTTGGGGGAAGCCATGACTGTCTCACGTGAAATCAAAGTCTTGTGTGGGCATGGCCCCCTGATTAGCCAAGCCAAGCAGCTGTGAGTCTGGCTTTTAGAACACTGACAGTTGGTTCTTACTGAGCATGCCCGACATTATCATTGAGTTCAATGCAAAATTTATTAAATCAATTAAAAATCAGCCAGGCATTTTTTAAAACTTTTAAACTGCAGAAGACGAAGGTCAGAGTATGGGGCAAGGTCTGTAACAGGATTAAAGGTACTCTGTGAACATGGCTGATTTTTAATGAATTTCAACAGATTATGAGAACTCTGACAGAAAAAAGTCCAAAAGGAGTCTGAGTTTTTTCTCTCTCTTTGAACTCTCGATTCTTTCTGACTGTTTTGACTGTTTTGTTTATCACCATGAAAATTTACAGGGTTGTTAAGCAAGCATTTCTAAGTTCAGGACTATAAGTTTTGTAAGGTTTTGTTTTGAAATGATCTTATGGGAAGCATCAGAATGGCATGGGGGTATTTTCAATTTAACATTATGGAATGTGAAAAATCCACGCTGGCTATAGTATACAGCCACTCTCGTGGCTCTATAATATATATATGTATATTTGTCCGAAAGAAGTGGATTCCACAGAGCGACATCATCCCAAGCATTTTATTTGACTAGTATAGCTGTCACCTGCCAAATCCTTGCCGGTAGACGATGTACTATAACATTTTAAACATGCAAACAAGAAATGAAAAGAAGGCCATTACTTTGGTTGCAGTACAACAACATATCACAGTGTGCACCCATTTTCCATGGTCAGGTTTTCTTCATTTTCAGTGCAGCCCTGTGGAACAGATGCAAGCATCCTGCTTTATTAACGCAACAGTGTAAAAACAATACTTATGTGTATTTCATTATACAAAGAGGAAAAATGACACAAAGGATAAAGACGAACATAGAAAATTTCACAAAATGGTGACTGTGTTCTTGATTTGGCTAAAAGTCAATGTGGGAGAAATAGCCCAGACTGGTGTGGTAGTGGTGGATGTCGACTCTTTCTTTTATCCACTGTAGCTCAGTGGTAGAGCATCAGCTTTGCATGCACAAGGTCCTAGGTTCGATTCCCAACATCTCCACATAGGGCTGGGAGAGACACCTTGTCTGAAACCCTGGAGAGCCACTGCCAGTCAGTGTTGACAATATTGCAGTAGATGGACCAATGCTATGCTATGTTTCTAATATATGAATCGATTTAAATATTCTCATCAAACAAACTCCACAGTATTACATAGGTCAAAGGTCTTATTACCTATAGGCCTGACAGAAGAGGAAGGTCTTTGTGATGCCTCTGTATAATACTGTAAATATGGTAAGTGCGGGTTTATTTGAGTAAATGAGGTAAGTGGACTGAGTGAGAGGGTGGAGTACATGGGTTGGAATGTTGATGGGTGTTGTATTATGATTGGCTGAGCATTTGAGTTTCTGAAGGTATAAATGAGAGGATGACAGTTGAGAGGGGGGTTCAGAGAGGTTTTTGGGTGAGAGAAGTTGGTTGGTTTTGGGAGGCTTTTGTTGAGTGGATTAGGTGGGTAGTGAGGCAGGTTATTGACGACTAGAAACATAAAGAGTAACGCAACTTATGAAACCACACACTTGTTGACTATACCTTTAAGTAATCCTGTTATTCCCTGTGTATATAAATAAATATTTCTTGGTTTACCTAACACCTGATCCTTGGCTGGGTTTACACAGACCAGAAGGGTGGGCAGGGCATATATCAAGGTTGGGAAACAGTATCAATGGTGGCAGCGGTGAAAAGATAGTGTAACATCATCAGGTATCCAGAGCAACCCAGGGCTGTATTCTTTATAGGCACAAAGATACAGGGGGGTTGTGGCCTGCAGGTGCACCCAGACACAAAGTAGCAATAAGCCAGGAGGAGACTAAGGCACAGTCTCAAGGCAATATTGTTTTACAGGGAGTGTCTGGTGGTGCTGCCTAGCAGTGGGATCTTGAGAGATCTTTGCTAGAGCCGGTGAGAGAACTGTTTAAAGACCAGGACCCTGAGGTGGGACCCTGACAAAATGGTGACCACAGGTGTGAACCTGACGGGTGGTGGCAGCAGTTGGGATCCTGACAGGAAGGGTCCTGACAGGTGGGGTCCTGACAGTCTTCACCTGGTTCTAAAAGGTACCGCAGATGGGAGAACGTTCTGAAGCAGCGTGTGAGACTAGAAGAACAAGCAAGTATTCACATATTTCTATAGATAATGTACCTTTTTCTGATTAATCAAAGGGGCTCAAGATTGCAGGAACATGGAATCACGAGACTAACAGCATATCATAGCTATACGTACATAGGATCCTTCAACATAAGCAGAAATAAAGCAAGGCTTATGGCGTATATTTGGGCAAGAGTTTTAAATAGAAAGTTGATGGGCACAAGTTATGACAAATGTTTAAATGAGAAATCTAGGGTTGGGACATAGTGTGCTGCGTTATAGGACCTGGATTTGCTGGTTGGGCTGAAACAGCAAGACAAGGAACCAGGAGGGGGGGAGGATGATAACACTGAGGAGCAGACAAAGATCTGGGGAGCCAATTAGAAAGAGACACCCCAAGTTGGATGGAGATAGGAAAAGGGAACAAAAGGTTATGTTTGGATAGATACAAGTAAAAGTTCTGCAATGGAGGAACTAACTAATTAAGAAGGAAGAACAACCAGGTTATAGACTAGTGAGAACTTTTGTATGTGTTGCTTGTGTGTGTGTGTGTTACTTCTGATTCTTTATTCTATCAGTTCTCTTGTAGCTGTAGCTTAATTCATCGTTAAAATCATTTGCATATGTCTCAGCTAGCACTGCTTGGTTCAGATGGTGGAAGGACTCTAATGAACTCTTAAGTTTGTATTCTTATGCAGGATAGTAAGATCTCTGTTGGAGGGTAGTGGGATCATACTGTAAAATATCTCGTGAACATAAAAAAAAAATCCTACATGGAATCCTATTGCTGAGAAGGTTTCTGCTTACTGGGAGGGAGATGGGGAGGGATGAGGTTCCAGGGAGGTCAGCATAGTGCAATCACACTGGCAGGAGCACTGGATTGGGTCCATCTTTGTGTTTATACAGGAATACCCCACTATACTGACCTTCACTTTACGGACACTTGCGAGTACGGACATATTTACAGTAGCACCATTCCCGTTTACGTATGCTTGCTTTGCATGAACGGACACTTAATGGCATGATGCCACCGCCTGATCAGTTTCCAACTACAAACATTTTCTTAAAATAAGGCCTACTGTGTTTATTTTAGTTATAAATGCGTTATTTACATCAGTTATGCCCACATATGACAATTGCAGTGCAGTATATGCATCGAAAAGTGAAAAAAGGTAGCGCTTCACTTTAAGTACATTTTCGGTTTACGTGCTTGCTCTGGACCCATTGCGTACGTTAATGTGGGGTATTCCTGTACCACACCAACTTCTACACTCCCTCACTCCCTCCCCCTCTCCAGTAAGCAACAGCGACCTACTCGGTGGGAAGCTAGCGTACCAGCTCTGTCCCACCTGGCGAGCCAGTTCTGCACGTATGTACTGGATTTATGTGACCTGCAGGGTGTTTGAGAAAGGGAAGAGGGAAATTAACACAAAGCAGGTTTTACATGCAGAAATGCACATCTGTGAATTGATGGTTCTCTACTTGTATTTGAAATATACTGGAGGCTTAAATTTTGTCATATTCATAAAAAATGAATCTCTTTATTTCCCTTAAACAGAGGTTTGATGGGGTAATTCACAACAACTGACAGAACAAATGATGTTTTGGCTCCAATAAATAAAACATTGCACAAATGAATTGACTATTTTTCAAGATGGTGGAATGGCAGGGAAAGGACTGAAGTGCCATTATCTTTTATCTCCTTTTTAATGTTGAAACAACTTGCTGAATTTAAATCCAGCAATGTCTTACCTACTGATTCAGGTATTTTTGATTTGCAATGTTCACAGAATAGTCATTTCACTCAACTCGCCAACTCCTTGATCAATGTTGCTTTACCTACTGGGTAAATGGATGAAAAATATTGTAATGCCTCTTTTTCTTTTCTCCCTCCCCCCCATACTTTGGTAGTTGAGCAAGAAGCATCAACTTGTTGGGCACTATTTTTAGACTGGAATGTCTTTCTTCTGTATTCTACAGGGGCAAACCTTTTCTCCATTGTAAAAGCCATTGTTTCCCACACACACACACACAACAGTCAAGGGTGCTATTGGAGAAAGCACCTGAACAGAGTGGGGCTCTCTCTCTTTCCTGTGTTTCAGATCACATATGATTATTCCTTGAGAGCACCTTCTTATTATCCAGTTATTTTTCTTATTTCAAGGGCTATCAGAGAGAGTTCTGTTTGAAGGACTGCCTGGTCCAAGTCCAGAAAGGAGAGCAGGGTCCTTGAAGTTGCCTGTCAACATTTAGCACCTGGAAAGCAGCACACAGACCACTTGGTCATAGTCTACTCCATTATGGTGAGATATACTGCATTTCTATTGAAATTATAGCAGTTCTTTCTAAATGTGCATCTATATATCTCAAATGTATGCACTAGCCAGAGTTTTGATGAGTACATGTGTTAACTAAGGACTACTAGAAATGGTTTATGGCTGCCTTAACAAAAACATGAGGTAATAGGCTAACATAATCCTCCCATATTCACCAATTTGGGTATTGAGATCAGCGGAGGAGGCCTTGTTGGTAGTGCCACCACCTCAGAGGCCTCGTGAGAGACCGTCTTCTGTAGCAGCCCAAAAACTATGTAATTCCCTCCCTATAGAGGTGTATCTGGCCCTGACACTTTACATCTGCACTGAAGATG
Source organism: Rhineura floridana (assembly GCF_030035675.1). Lineage (NCBI taxonomy): Eukaryota > Metazoa > Chordata > Lepidosauria > Squamata > Rhineuridae > Rhineura > Rhineura floridana. Next base: position 51,090,552 of record NC_084489.1, read on the forward strand.
TGTTACACATTACATTTGAACCCCAATATGTGTCCACCCCATGTAAGAGTCAAAACATATTCCAGAATGTAGTGGAACCTTTTGCAGGAGTCTAAAAACCCGCACATTGCTCTAAATCTATATAACCTTGCCCTTAATACCCCAAATAAGAACACACCGAGAAATATTTGAACAAAAGGTTGGTTATTGCAAGGAACAGGAAACATATAGCATTCAGATTTACATTTTATACACAGGCAGCGTTCAGCTAGTACAATCACACCCCAGATCTACGAGAGAATAGAGATGTCCTACACACATCCAAACCCGCCTGGATAGTCAGCACATAGACTCACACTAAAGAAACAAGTAAAGGGGGGTAGCAAGAAAATATACCTCCCCCTAAAACTGTTGAGACAGAAGTCAGGACAAAGATTTCTAAGCCTGGTGAGAATTAAGCTCTAACGTCTGATATAACCAGACACAAAAGTTCTCACCCTTCTTTGGTCCAATGTCCAACACAGTGAATTGGTGTTTCTAGAGAGCAATTTGAAGTGTCAAAGGAATATTATTAACTGTGACTCCACAATCCAACAGAGCAAGTATATTGATTTCAGCTGAAGTTAAATGTGCATCAGAGGATGGTTTCTATTTTTACTATCATAATTTGAGCCTTAAATACCATACATTTACTTTAAATCTTGAGATATATTAAAAGGTACTCCTTTTCTATTTGGATTGGTGTTTGAATTCTTCTGGTATAATTTTCTAAGTTTTTGAAGACTAAAATCTTCTCTCTTAAAAAATGACAAATTTAATGGTTTTCATGAGAATTGGTGCATTCCAGAACTTGACACTCAAATACTCGTATGCTAGGTTTTGGCTTTTTGGCTATATAGATTTGCTCTTTGCAGTTCTTTCAAGAAGCTACCAAGAAGAACATGTCTAGAGACTGAGAAATATTAGGGCATGAAACTGGATAAGCTGATTAAATGTATGTTAAGCCACAATAGAAGCTATCCCAAAAACAATATAATGGGTTTCTTTATTAGATCTACAAACCAAGTGCAGTAATATGGAAACTATTAGGTAGTTTATTAGAGACTGCCAACTTTGTGCCTTGCCCTTGCCTAAGAATCACAGCTAGTGTTCGTTTGTCTCACTGTAGCCTAAGTCTGCTTTATTTCACATATGCCCAGAGCAGCTGTTCTTAATTTTGCCTATTATAGTCATCCATCAATATCTGATTAAAGGAGAGTATCAAACTCATTACTATTGAGCTCCTCTTTAAGTTGTTGGAGTTAAAGCAATGCATACAGAGAGTATTTTCTGTTGGGATGGGAGGAGGACAGATATGGAGATGAGTACTGCTCCCATTGTGGCTCCCCCCCCCGACTTGAAGATTTAATAAAAAAATTAAGTTTTTCTTTGATGTACTGAGGAATCCATGCAGATAATTAACCACTAATTGGTCTGTTGCAAGTTTGCTGTCTCTGAACAGGTCTATCACTATTGTTCTCTCCTAAAGTGTTGCCTGATTTGAGTCTGGGATTTGCTAAAAGAACATTAATGTCCATTTAATGACTATGGCTGGTCCCCTGAATGGGCAATTTACTTGCAGGGGTGGGATTTGTGTTGAGCACTTGAGAAGCTGTATATGAGAAGTATTTTTTTTTAAAGGAAGCAGAAAGAATAGCAGATAAAATAGTGGAAAATTGGTATATGGTAGGGAAGCACAATGGGGTGTGGTCTTTGGAGTCTGCTGCAGGGTACCAATGTGGTGCCTTGACTCCATTTTACCTCCACTTATTTTCTGCTAGTATATATGTGAATAAAGCAAACCAGTGGGACCCTGCAACAAAATGTTGCTGTGTGGAGTGCTTCTGTTAGGGATCTAGACACTCCCTTTCATTTCCCCTCCCTCCTGGTTCTCCCCCCCCAATAGTTAGGCCACATCTACACTATACATTTAAGGCAGTATCATATCACTTTGAACAGTCATGGCTTCCTCCAAAGAATCACAGGAAATGTAGTTTGTTAAGGGTTCTAAGAACTGTCAGGAGACCCCTATTCTCCTCACAGAGCTACAATTCCCAGGGTAGTTTAACAATTGGTCCCTCTTCCCTGGGAACTCTGAGAGGAATAGGGCTCTCCCATTTCTTTCTTGCTGGTTTGTTTTTGCACTACATAGAAGTGGTTTACAGTAGGGCCCCGATTTGCGGCACTCCGCTTTGCAGTGTTCCACAGATATGGCAGTTGTCAATTGCAGAAAGGCCCCGCTCCTACGGCACTTGTTCCACTTTTATGGCGTTTTTTGGGTGTCAGGCACCATTTTAGACAATGTTAGTCAATGTGTTCCACTTGCGGCGGATTTCGCTTTATGGCAGCGGTCTGGAACGGAACCTGCCATATGAGCGGGACCCTGCTGTACATGTCAAGTGCTGGCAGTGACTAATTTAATTAAAAAATCACAGTGCCCTGTTTGAACATGGACCACCATTGCCTCACCTTTGCAGAAATAAACTCAGAGGCAGTACCATATTTATCACCATTCCCTAAATGTGAAGGCTTGAAGCTCACAAGATCTAAGCCAGAGTGTGTGGGGGGGGGCATCAAGCAGAGATTCTGCTGTACATTTATTGACACACCTTTGGCTACAGGAAAGTGAACTATAGGGAGACAAGCTAAAGCAGTAGGTAAACACAAGGAGTCTTGTAGCACTTCCAAGATTAACCAACCCATTTATTGTGGCATCAGCTTACATGACGTAGAGTCCATTTCATCAGATGCCTTTGATGAAATGGACTCTAGTCTATGACAGCTGAGACCACAATCAATGGATTAGTCTTGGAAGGACTCCTTGTCCTTGTCATCAGCTTGATAGGAATTGGGTCTAATACCTAAGTTAAAAGCTGATGTTTCCAACTCTCCTTGTAAATGTCTCCCTCCCAGATCAAGCACAAACTGTCTGAGTTCCCATTCCAGTAGATGAAGGTAATTACAACTATATAGCAGGAAGTACAGGAGATCCAGTTATCAACACAAAAACACCACCTGTTGATCCTCTGCTAATTGTAGGGCTAAGGTGTGCTCTCTTTGACATGATTATTGTCAGGGGTGTAGTTGGCCAGGGTCCCAGGGGGTCTTAGACCCTTTATTGGGGGGGGGATCCCAGCAAGGTCTCTGTGTCTTCAGTGCTAATTGGAGCCAATCAGAGTGAAAGGAGCTGAGCTACTAAGAAGACTATTCTCAGTTGCTAATACACAATCCTTAATATGGTAACCAAGAAGGGAAACTCATTTCCTTACTTTATAGCATCTTAGTACATTTGCCCGTGTATGTGCACAGAAAATAGTAGATCTTGCTGGAAGGCAACACATGGAGATTTGCATTGATTGATGCAATACATCACTAAGGGAAAGTACTCCAAAGAAAGTTAGAGAATGAAAGCTCATTTTATTGTATAATCTTAGAAGGGGGAGTGGCTGTAAGGGGCCGTGGTGTGATTATCATTAAGGGACCCTGCACTTCTGAATTTGCCACTACACTACTGATTATTGCTGCTAGGACTGGGACACTGGGCACAGAATTTCTTTTAAGATATGAGCCCAAGAGATTATAAGTGGTACCAATATCTGTAGAGTCAGGATTAAGGGTGCCTTCACTCTGTCTTATTTTGCAGGGGAGAGGAATTCAATCATATGCCAGAACTTTAGGTTTGTGGATTAAGGGGATCTTATTGTTGTCCCTAGTGCAGGAAATCTTTTTTTTTTTTTTTAAACTAGCAAACTGGACTTTTGGAAAGTGCTGAGGAAATGCATGGAAAAGTAAGAGATGAACAAATGACAAACGGGAAGATGTGTAAATACCTTACAAACAAACTGGGACGACTGTAGAATGTATGCTTATTGTCATATAACTACACAAACAAATCAGAAGAAATGCTCAATAAAGACTGCATATAGTCTATCCTTTGTACAAGCTTTGTGCAAGGAAATCAGGGTGAAAGCTCAATAAACAGGATGTCTGGAGGGGCCCTAAACTCTTATTTTTCCTGACTCTCAGTTGTGCATTGGTTTCACTAGGACCCTATACAGGTGTTATGCCCTTGTGTGATTTCCTTTGTTTGAGGGGAAGAGACGATATGCTCTCTGAACATAAGAACATAAGAACATAAGAACATAAGAAGAGCCTGCTGGATCAGGCCAGTGGCCCATCTAGTCCAGCATCCTGTTCTCACAGTGGCCAACCAGGTGGCCCCACTCCCTCCCCATCGCCTGGTCCCATGGCCCACCAAGCTTTGGAGAAGGCCTGCAATGGGGAGCCTGCTGTACTCCATGACTTAGAACCCTGCATGATCCTGGGGAGCCTCTACATGTAGATAAGTATCCCCACTGCAGACCTTTGCACTCAAATGTATGGTCCAGGGCATTAGAATTGCAACAGAGGGAGTGCAGGACAAGCAATCGTGGCTCTGTTCTCCCCAACATGCATTTGGCTTTGAAAACTTGAATAGGGCTTAGGTAATTCAACCATTAGCCCTGTCAGATGTGGTAGTGTTCAACAGGCCCCTTGGGGATCGAAGGATGAAACGCCAGCTATTACGGCTCATTTTGTTGGCCAACCATCAAGCAGAGGCATCTATCCTGAAAGTCAGTGTGACTCTGAGAAAGTGCAGCACTTAATCACTTAATGCTGGGTGTGAATTTAAAGAACAAGATTTTTGTCTGGGTGCATAAATTATTTCATTCACTATAACAAGCTATTATGGAAGCTTTCTTGGCATGCAGGGACTTAAAAAAATGCTGAAGGTTTTAGCAGAAATGTGACGCTTTGAGAATGTGAGGCAACAATATTGATGCTTTTATGTCACCTCTGCTAGAAATGACTGACTTCTAAATTGGAAAGTGGAGAGGTCCAAATAATATAGAAGTGTCCCAGTTTCTGTTACATAAGACTTGACCCTCAGATCAGTGTAAGCAAACTACTATCGGCTGACTTTCCCTCATCTTGTTTAAGGGGTGGATATTCTGGAGCTGAGCCAATATTTCACAGAAAAGAATGAACATTTCCTCTTTTTTTGAGTTCATCCTGTACTTTAGAAAATATTTGGCAAAACAGCCTGCCCAGAGCTTGGAAGTAATTCATTACAAGTAACAAATTACTTGTAATTCATTACTTTTTGAGGAACGAGTGGGATTGTAATAGAACTAGGAGTAATTTTATTACTTTTGTGGAGTAATTGTAATGTTTCCAGCATTACTTTTGGGCATTACTTGGGGAGGGGAAGCAGGGCAAGTCTTCTGCTCCTCTGATTTGTGGATGAGAATCATGTGCCTCAAACTGGGCTTCTGTGCAGCATCGCTCTTCCCTCATGCTCTGTGGGTGGGTAAGAGGCAATGAGGGAGGAGGCGGAAAGTGAGACGGGTGGAGTGGAGAAAACAATTGTTTTAAAAAATGGATGGTGGTGGTGAAGAATGGAGTGGAGGGAAAAAGGAACCGGAGGGCAAGAACATGGATAAAGGAGGAGAAGGAGGCAGCAGCAGAATGGAGATGAAGAACTGTGGAGGTGAAAGAAGATGTGTGTGTGTGTGTGTGTGTGTGTGTGTGTGTGTGTGTGAATACTGTGTTTGTACTTGGCACACAAAGTGGCCTCCACCACCCTCTCTGGCTACTGTGCTGCATTTGTATTATTTTAACTTTTTTGCATCTCAGGGGAAAATGTTTGCTTGGGTGAGTGTCCCTTACTTGGTGTCAGGGCAGGGTCTGGGAGGTGGTTAAGCAAGAGAGATTATGCTTGCTGGCTGAGGGGTGGGGGTGGCACTTGGTTTGACATGCAAAGATCTGAGTAGTGGCCTCAGCCTCCCTCCCCACCTCCCTTACCAGCGGAGAGACCACCATTGCTATCTTCTGGATAAAAATAATTATTCTACTACCTCTGTATGTGTGTGTTTATTTTTTAATGTTGTTTTAGGCTACTTAGATGTGCAGCAGCCAAGGCCAGCACCTTGTAGGCATTTTTTTAAAGTAACTGAAATGTAATTGTAGTGATTACCTTTGAGAAAAAGTAATCAGTTACTTTCAGAGCAATTGTAATTGTGACGGTAATTACTACTTTTTGGGCCCTGTAATTGTAATTGTAATTGAATCTTCCAAGCTCTGAGCCTGCCTAACATCTCTACCCACAGATATGCTGGAGAATTTTGAGAACTGTGGCTCCAGTATAATAAGAAAAAGAATAAGAATACATTTTCAAATGACAACATACAGAAAAACACATCCCTTTATCCCTCCTCCTTTCCCCAACACACATCCGTACATGTTTATTCTTTATTATATAATCACCCCAACAAATATAATCTTATGCCCACATTGCACAACAGATACAAATGTTCCAGAGAGGACAAAATGAGGTGGGGGAAAGAGAGGAAGAAGAGAACATATATTCTATTCTATTCTATTCTATTCTATTCTATTCTATTCTATTCTATCCCATTCCATTCCATTCTATTATTTTGAAGGAAGCTTTGTGCTCAACTAATCCTTCTAGATCCCTTCTGTTAGCAATTGTTTCTTTCATCTACCAGTATGAACTAACAATAGAGTTTCACTTCACATTAACAGAGCCAAGAATTTTTGGCATCATCTGGCCACAACTGAAGTTTCACGTTGAAATGTACCCTGTAAGATTGAATTCAAATCTTTATAACAAGTGTGGGGAAAGTGGAAGAGGTTATGGGTTGCATTCTCCAACACTGCACAAGTGGAAGGCAGGCTTGTGCAACAGAACTTTCCTTCCTCTCCTCCCCATATAGTCCTCTGTACCAACCAAAAAGGGTTTTCAGAGGGTTGGAGGAACTGACCAAACATTGTGGGCTGTGTCTTATGGTGCTATAGTGAGGGGGTGTAGTCTGAAATTAGGGACCTTGTGCAAGCAGTGCAAGATTCCTCTACTTGATTTTGGGCTATTCCCCCCTCCCAACACAGCCCCATAAGACACAGCCTGAACGACAACCAGTAGATCCTCTCCCCGACCTTGGAGAATATTTTTTTTGGGGGGGGATACAGGAAGAAGATGGGGGAGAGAAAGGACTGTTGTGTGTCCTGCCTTCCACTTGTGCAATGCTGGATACAACTATGAATGGATGGATATGTCCATTTTTGTTTCTCTCTGTTTCTCTGTTTTCCAATTATAAGTTCATTTCTCCAAATTTCCATTTGTGGTTTGTTTTTTTAAAGTCCTTATGAAAATGCAATAGCATTTTCGGATGAATTTCTCATAATATAGTTTTGCAAAGCAACTTTGCCTAATATGATGCATTTTTGTATGTTATTTCCCCTAATATACACCCAGTCGATCACTGCGCTCTGCAGATACCATCTTATCAGGAGGTCCGTTCTGCACAACATCGGAAACAAACCTTTAGTGTTGTGGCATTGACCCTTTGGAATTCCCTCCCCTTAAAATTATTACACAGGCACCATTGCTGTTATCTTTTTGGCGCCTCCTGAAGACCTTTTGCTTTCAACAAGCCTTTTCAGTAGAGACCTTATAAGTCTGCATCTGTGTTGGAATTGCTTAAGATGTTTTAAAGATATTTTAAAATATGTTTTTAAAGCTGTTTTGTTTTAACCTGTTTTAGAGTGTTTTTAGTGTTTTTGTTGGCTGCCCTGGGCTCCTTCTGGGAAGAAGGGTGGAATATAATTTAATTAAATAAACAAATAAATAAAGTATGCATTGATATGCCCACTTTGCCCTAGTATATGCCTTTTTGTACACATTACTTTGCTGGAGAACTGCACTGCAAGATTCGAAGTATAAAATTTGAAGGATGGCTGTGTTTCAGTCCACATACTGTTTTGGAAAGCATGAACTGGGTAAAGTTGTTTGCCTTTAAATGTGAACTGATCATCTTTCTCTCCTAACTCTAGATACAACCCCACATTTTAACCATATAAAATATGTAGGATTTGACTGTGTGTAAAACATGTGGATTCAAAAAAATTGTGTAATTATATCCAGGCTGGGCTATCATTTTTAATTTCTCATACAGAAGCCATCATAGTGAACTGCTGCTTTTGAAATAGAGTTTCAAAACAGGTTTGTGATATGCCATTGGGTTCTAATGTTCAGAGAGAGAGATGCTCAAAAATTCTACCATGCTAGCACTATCTCTTTGTGCAACCCACCCCCCACTGTAGCTCTTTGGATCCAGTCAAAGTAAGGCAAGTAAAAGAACTAATTTAAATGAAGTCAGACTGATGGATTGCCTTAATGCCATATGATGAACAACAACATCCATTAGCATTCATGGCAAATGTGCCATTGATTTTAAAGCATATAATCATGGGATCCTTGTGCCTCTGGGCTTCTTTAAAACATCCACCACTTTTATTACTGATAAAAACAAAGGATGATTTAGAGTTTCAAATCCTGTGTTTACTCTCTAATACCCCAGGGGGTAGAGGTCCTGTCTGTAGTTTCTACAACTGAATCTTGCCCCCTCTCTGTGGTGAGGAATATTAGAAAGCCAATGTAAATCAAGCCAAACTCACTTTTTCATTGTAACTCAAAAGTATCATGTCTTAGATAGCAGTTGTCAATATGTAGACACAGGAAAGAGAAATTGGATTTAGAGGTTTGAAGAAAGCTCTGTTAGAATAGTAATGACTTTGTTCTTTTTTTGCACAATCAATATCCAATTTTTGAAGATTATGGCTCAGTAGGGAGAAAATATGAAAGAATGCTAAAATACAGATTCCAGCAGCTCCCCAGAATTAATCTCTTCACCTCTGCATGGAAATTCATCTAAATGATGGCAATGTATGCTGTTTTAATTAATGATCTTACACGAATGTAAGGAATTGTTCAAGGTTAATGCTACAAAGCAAGAAAACTGCTGAAAACTCAGTCCATAAAATAAGATAAATGTCTGTAGAGGTGCTGGGGCAATATAAAATCCATAATCTTAATGACACTTTTTTCTTTAATGGTTTTAATTATACTGACAAAATTAAACACAAATATCATTTTGTCAAAGCATCTGACAGAACCTGAATCTATTTCATATTATATCTCATTGCTGCACACATTAATTTAATGTACAATGATTAAATATTAAAATGCTAGGCAAAAAGTCGTTTGTGTTAGCCTATGAAAGTATGAACCCAACAATGTGTCTGCAGTATCCCAAGCATTTCACTGTGTAAGACAAAAGGTGCGTGCCACAGCTAGATATACAAGGATTCTCAATAACCTCCAAAGCAATGACTTTTAAAGTTTAAACCAGGGCCTATCCAGGCTGCTGTTTTATTGTGGACGTATGCAGCAACATGTCATTGACACATTAATAGTGCATTTGAAGTGGATTTATAATATATCATCCTTACAACATCCTGCTTCATTAATTGTTCTGTGATGCTTCCCCAATGTTCCTGCATTATTACATCCACACTTTAACTCCATCCATTCTATTGTCAGTGTTCTCACCATCCAAATCCCACCATAATTTCATTTGCACATTTTAAAAGTTTGTATATGTAGGCTCTGATTGCTGTGCTAAACCGTGCTCATTTGCAGAAAAAAAAATCACAGGAACCAACAAGAAGTATGTGGGAGTGGCTATATCACAAAGAAATGGATACATTTCAGCACATTGCAAAGGTGCTCTTGCACTATAGCTAGGGAGAAATTCAATTAAGTTTCATTTAAAAGCAAATCTACCGAATTTGCACTTTCTGAAACAATATGCAAACGCTGTCATCTTTCAAAATTCACACTTCTCCAAATTTTGCATTACACTTCTCCAACCAAGGAATGGGTGATATTCAATTCTAGTCCTACCCAGAGTAGACCCAATGAAGTTAATAGACATGACTAATTGAGGTTCATTCATTTCACTGGGTCTTCTTTGAGTAGAACTGAGTTGAATACAACTCAATATGTACAAAAATTCATCTACTAAGTAAGGTACAGTATGCATCAAAATGTGTATATTAGTGAAAATATCTTACAAAAATGCATTAGGGGAAACATAAATATTATGGAAAATATGCTTTGCAAAAATATGTATATTGGGCAAAATTGCATTAAAATGGGTAAGAGGAGGTTGCACTGAAGTACTGCTACATTTTCATGAGGACTTAAAAAAATTGCAAACTGATGTGAAAATATGAAGAAATGAACTTACCACTTAAGAAACTGAGAGAAATTGAAATCGACAGATTCGCCAACCCTAGATTTAGCACATTAAAAGTGGGAGTAAAAAACCAGCTGGAACATTTGTATTGTAAAAAGGCATGAGAATTTAGTAGGAAAACACAGGACATGCACTGATTGCCACTGAAGCAGTATAGCCACCTCAACACGTTTACAAGCACAAATGGTATTGAAAGCATGACTGTGTATAACTGCCCTAATAGTATCGTGAGCACAAATCATGGTAATGCACAATAAAAAAGATGTCTGGAGTGGACCTTACAGTGCCATGAAGAGGGCTTATAACTTACTTTTCAGCCCTTCCATCTTATTAATCAATAAAAAATAATTATAAATTTATATAACTACCTCACCACCTCCATCACTGGCATTCAGAACACATATGGTCACAACTATTTATGCCAGAGTGATACTGAAGTTACTTTAAATAAACTGATAGTCCTTAAAATTTTTATTACTGCCTTAAAACAGATGAAGTACCTAGGGATTAATGGCTCCTCATCTTCAGCCTATTGGACAAAGGTAAAGAATCTATCCGCGAGTGAAATATGCAGAGAAGAGAAATCTCATATAAAGAGAGTGTAAGGGAATGGCTGCAAATGTAAGTCTTTGTAATGTGTGCCTAGTCAGTTGAAACTCTGAGAGCCAATTAATGTTACCCTCTTAATGAAGGAACACTTGCAGGTAAGCCTTCCACTTCCTGTATTGGCTTCCTCTTCCAACACCAGAATAAGTGAGAATAATTGAAGATAATCACTGTAGTGCTAGCTGTTCTCTTGCTTTGCTTCAAGCTTTTGTCAATGTCAATGAGATTCATCTAGCCTTGGGCTGGCCCTCCACCCCCTCTGCTCCGCTCGCTCACTCGCTCTCCCTCTGCCCTGTTGTATCCCTTGCTCGCCCTCTCCCCCACTCACCTGTTGTCCTGCCCCCCGCTCACTCCCTTGCTCACCCTCTGCCCCCGCTGGCTCCTTCATTTGCCCACCATCCTGCCCCCCGCTCGCTCTCTGCCCCTGCTGGCTCCCGCGTTTGCTCGCCCGCCATCCTGAGGACCCCTCGTTGTTGTGGGAGAGTAGTGCTCCCCTTCTGTGGCAGTCTCCCTGCCATAGATCGCATGGAGGGAGCTGCCCTCCCATTCATCCTCCCCCCCAGCCATCCGCCTGCCATCCCAAGGGCCCCTTGTTATGGTGGGGGAGTAGCGCTCCCCTTTGCGGCAGGCTCCCTGCCATAGATCGCAGGGAGGGAGCTGGCCACCACTCACCGGCCCACCCATGCCCACTCTCCTCCCTGCCCCCACCCCCGCCAGCTCACTTGCCCAACCTCCCACTCCTCCGCCCACGTGGTAGGTAGGTGGGGCATGTGTGTGTGTGTCAGGGTCCAGGGCAGGCTTGTGCCCAAGGGCCCTGGCATGCCTGGGGCCAGCCCTGCTTGGTAGCAACATGATTGAGTAGTCGTACCTCAGTTGCATCCCCTCTGTTCTTAGTTCTGCTCTTTTCCAAGCAGTTTCTGCCCAGCTGACTGCTTAGGGAAGAAAATCAACATCAAAAAGAACAAGAAACAGAGCTGGTGCAATGAGGCGCTGTTACCTCAACAGTGTTGGTGAGCAGCAGTAAGCTCTGTCCTTGCAGAGAACATGGGCCAAGACAATGAAGAACACATGCTGTGTAAGAGAGTTGTAGCTGTCACTGACTGTTCTGGCTGACAGAGAAGCAAACTAGTATAGCCAGAGCAGATGAACCACTCTTGAACCAGAATGGAACCAGGCTGTTGCCACTTAAAATCAAAAAGATGGCAGAGCAGCTTTAAAACTGATTGAGGGGGGAAAGCCAACAGACTCAAGCCTCTGCAGCATGGTTAAATCCATCCATTTTATTGGCTGCACCATGGGTACAATGAAAATGATGGAGTGTAAGATTGTTGGATCCATGTCCAGAAATGGCACATTAGTTTTTAAATGTACCAGTGCACTGAGCAATGGCACAGTCTCTGTGCACCCCACCCTGTCCTCCTATGGCTGTTTTTTTCACTTTCCTTTCTGCCTGTTGTTACCAGCTAGATTCTAATTGCTGGATTCTAACACTTGGAGCATTAAAAGACATAAGCCAGCATGTAGCATTCTTTTTAGACCTCCCACTGAACAGGTGGAAGTCAGGGGGTGGAGCAAGTGAGGCATATAAATAGCAGAGGCAGGGCCAACGGGTACAGTCCTACTCTCCCTTCCACATATTCAGTGAATTTGCAGAAGGAAGTTCACCAGACTGCTTTGGCAACTCTGGTTTGCAATAGCGTGTGCCAAAAGTCAAATAAGGATTAATTTCATTTACAAATTGCTTCCTATGAAGCATCTCAAAGTGATTTCACAATACTATAAAAACATATATAAAACAATTGCATATATGTTGTTATATGCCTTCAAGTCAATTATGACTTATGGCGACCCTATGAATCAGCGACCTCCAATAGCCAAGAAGCTTGTCTGTGCTGCCGGCAGACCTCACGCCAAGGAGGAATGGATTCCCAGGACTGTCCCCTGCACGTGTCCAAAATACGATAACTTCACTTTCATCGTTTCAGCTTCTAGTGATGGTAGCCTTCAATACCGGTCTTCCTGTGCCAGTGCCCTTCCATGTGACCACGCCATTCATCCTTCCCCCATGTTATATGCTGCCAATACAACACCACTACTTTTAGAAGGAACATAAAGAGCTGAATTGTCTACTCATCTCTTGATCTCTTAGCCCTGCTTTTATACATACATGGAAATGTGATTAACCAAACAGAGGTTTTTATTGTATTACCAAAATGTTTCAGCTTCCACCTTCATCAGCTGCTAACATCCAAATGCTGTTACCAAGGTGGCAGTTATAGAGCTGTGAGGATGGAATGCCCAGAGGGGCTTCATTTGCAGAAGCTAAGTAGTGCTGGTACTGTCCTCCAGGTTCAGGCCATGTGGTGCCAATGTGTCCGGAGTGTATATCCAAAGGTTCTCCCTTTTAGTCAGTGCTGCTGGATCTGTTGGCATCTCTAAAGGTGTTATAGAAAAGTCCAACAGGCTGTGACCCTCACTGTTGAAATGTTTTGCAACTGGTTGCTCCACTTTTTTTGTTAAGATTGCCAATTTGTAGTTTCTGAAGCGTGTGCGAAGGTCAGTTGTGGTTTTTCCTACGTATTGGATATGACATGTTAGCAGCTGATGAAGGCAAAAGCCGAAATGTTTTGGTAGTACAATAAAAACCTGTTTTGTTAATCACAATTTTGTGCATATATTTTTAGGTGATTAACGGAATCCTTATAGGGATCCAGAGCACACTTGGGTGAAGTTGTTTGTTGCTTTCGAAACTGTCTCTCTCTAGATATATATCAGATGCTGAAAAGACAATAGAGATGGTACCTGCCTGATATGTAGTGAGAAGGAATTCCAAAGGGTAGGTGCTGCCACACCAAAGGAAATTCATGTGGAAAAGACTTCCTAATAAGATGGTATCTGTACTGGAAGCCGTCTACTGCAGACTGCAGTGATCGGTTGGGTATATAAAGGATGAGACAATCTGTTAGGTATCCTGGTACCAATCTGTAAAGAGCTGTGCCCATCGATATCAGCATGCCTAACTTAGCCCAGAAGCTAATTGGCAGCCAATTTGCTTTACACAACCCACTCGCTATGGGCTGAGTCAGCACATGACTTCGCAAGCACTGCTGGTTCTGTGTCAGGGCCCTTATTCCTCAAATAGCAAAAATGCCACGTTTCCCCCCTTCTCTGATGTGTCTCCTTCAGCACATAACATTCATATCTTGAAGAATGAAAGAAAATAAGATGGGGGTAGGAATGTGCAGAAGTTATTGTTTGATTACTTGTTTCGTTTTGTTTTGACAGCTGATAAGCAGAAGATTATTTGTTAGCAGTTATTGCTACAACAAGGACATGCTGGGAATAATCGTCGCTCTATAGCAGCAGGAGTGTTCTTGCTTGCTGGGAATTATATTTGCTTTTTTCTGATTGTTTTAATCTTCTTTTTATATGATTCTACCCAGCCCTTTGGTATTTCCCTTCCACCCCCAATATCCTTGGAAAGCCACTGAGAATTAAAGCTGTGATAAGAACTTAAGAAGAACATGCTGGATCAGGCTAATGGCCCATCTGGTCCAGCATCCTATTCTCACAGTCACCAACCAGAGGCCTATGGGAAACCCACAAGCAGGACATGAGTACAACAGCACTCTCCTTGCCTGCGATTCCCAGCACCTGGCATTCAGAGGCATACTGCTTCCAACAGTGAAGGCAGAACACAGCCATTCTGGCTAGCAGCCATCAATAGCTTATCCTCTATGAATTTGTCTAATCCTCTTTTAAAGCCTTCCAAGTTGGTGGCCTACTTGTTGTGGGAGAGAATTCCCGTTTAACTGCGCACTGCTGAGGAAGTACTTTGTCTGTCCTGAATCTTTCAACGCTGATCTTCATTGCATGTCCACAAGATCGTGTCATGAGAGAGTGGATAGTTATAACCAATCAGAAAGTTTGTCTTCTTATTTAAAGTTTTCGTTGGCTCACCTAAAAAGGATATTGTAGAATGGAAAAAGGTTCAGAAAGGGCAACCAACATGATCAACTCCCCTGTAAAGAAATGTTACAACGTTTGGTGCTTTATCTACACCGTGGATAATTTTGCATGCTTCAGTCATGTCTCCTGTTGTGTTTTTCCTAAACTAAAAAGCCCCAAAGGTTGTAACTTTTTCTCTGTGACCAGGTGACCTGCATGTGCCTGCTTTCCAGGTGCTACCTCCTGGTCGACAACTTCAAGCCCCCTCCTGCTCTCCGTTCTTATGTTCTGTTATTTTTAAATGTCACTTGGACTGGAGAATCCTTCAGACAGAGGATGCTTTCAAACAGAGGGATATCCTCTGACAGCCCTTCAAATAGAGGACTGCCCTATGTAGACTAGACACATGGCCACCCGAGTATACATTAATGTAATAAGACTAGAATGTGAAGCAGCAAGAGCCTTTACCTTATGACTGGTGATAAGCAGAAGCATTAGTGCACTTTGTTTTCTGGCTGGTGACAAGCAAATTTGCCCTTGTCGATAAGTTTGTAGGCAGACCACATCTGGTACGGAAATGAACAGCCTTCATGTCACAGTCACTTGTGTATGCAATTAAATTATCTGCGTTTGTATTATCAGCCTTTTTAACTGTTATTTACCAGTGGACAACAGCAATATATTTCCTTTATTTACTAGTGGACAACAGCAATATATTTCCTTTTCATAGAAAGAGGCTCTCCATAAAGGGGCAGGAAATCAGTAAAAAGGGACAGTTAATCAGGGTCATTGAAATGGCATCATAATGCATCTGAATTAAAAAAAAAGCTGGACTTGTATTGGAGCTATTTTTTCTGGGGAAATGAATTAAACTGAAAGTTGGTATTCTTTTAAACAGCAACACTTCAGTTAATTTTGGAGGATCTGCATGCATACTTTGAGAGCTGTATCAATAATGTGCATTGATAGTTATATATTTAAAACATTTACAGCCTGCAGGCCAATCACAATGTACCTGCAAGCAAGGGTGTCTGCAGGGTGGGGCGGGACAAGGGGGCGCGCCCTCCTGAATTCTAAATGTAATAGTGAGCGGAGTGGGTTGCCAATGACCTGTAGTAACAATTCATAGACCTTCCCGCCCCCAATATTGATGTGGACACTCTTGCTAATGTCATGCACTGGTTTAAGACATCTGCTGCATCACCTGAATTAGAAAGAAAGAGTGTTCTGTGTCTTCAGCATACTGCTAACAGAGCAGAGTTGAAGTCTCCACTACCACCATCTTCTGGAAATGGTATGTTGACTAGAAATGGAGCCACTGGAGTTTGATGCTCCTATTGCAGACAGATGATCCAGAAGAATATCGTGGTCAATCGTACTGAAACACAGTGAGAGGTCCAGGAGTACAGAGAGTCATCCCCGTATCTACTACCAGTGTAGATAATCTACCAGGGTGACCAAAGCAGTTTCAGTACCAAAACTGAGCTAGAAGTAATATTTAGATGGTCCCTATATGTAGGGTGTATTTGCCTCCATCCCTCCCCTAGAGAGAAGACTCTGTAGTTCCTTCCAGAGGGGAGGTCACATGGGCCTCCTGGCCAATCCGGGGGGCGCGCGCGTGGGACGGGGCTCAAAAGCCAGCCCTGCCCCAACTCTCACTCTTCGCTTTTTTTTTGTACCCACCCTCCCACCCTTTCATTATGAACTTGGCTAGTCACCATTTAGGGGCTGAGTAGGAGTTTTTTGGGAGATGCAGTTTGATCCCTCTTGGTTTGCCTGCTCCATACTGTGGAGTTTAATTCAATTGGCCAAAGGAGGGGTGTGGCTGCTTGCGTGTTGGCATGGAGTCCAGGCAGGTATGAGGTTGAGGGGTAAAAAATAGGTATATTGAGGCATTCTGGGTTTAGGGGTACCCTCTAGGAATCTCCCAGTTCTTGATGCCTGGGGGGACCTGGGGGGTGCCCCTTGTGGCTTGGCTTGCGCATTTGGGTGAACGCCGGTATGGTGGGGCCTGCATGTGCAGGTTGGGTGCACACCAAAGGCTCACCTAGCAAGGAGGGAGGTTTTATATTCATCTTTCACTGGGGAGCCACAGCCTCTGGTTGGTTACATCTCTAGGGGCCTGGGGGAAAAGGTTTCCCCACCAGAGTTAGTCAAAACCTCACCTGTCTGGACGGTTTGAATTTGGTTAATTTGGTTGATTTGGCCTGCATGTTCTCTAAATCATGTTATATTTGAATGGATGTAACATTATTCCAAATGCCTGCATCCTGAGTCTTCTTTCTAGATTATTTATTATTATGATTTATTTATTAGATTTATATACTGCCCTTCCTCCCAGGAGGAGCCCAGGGCAGCAAACAAAAGCACTAAAAACACTCTAAAACACCATAAAACAGACTTTAAAATATATTAAAGCAAAACATCCTTAAAAACATTTAAAACAAAAGATCTTTTTTAAAAGCTTTAAAACATCTTTTTTAAAAAAGGCTTTAAGAATATATTAAAAAGCAATTACAACAGAGATGCAGACTGGGATAAGGTCTCTTTTTAAAAGGCTTGTTGAAAGAGGAAGGTCTTCAGTAGGCACTGAAAACATAACAGAGATGGCGCCTATCTAATATTTAAGGGCAGGGAATTCCAAAGGGTAGGTGTACACTAAAGGTCCTTTTCTTATGTGGTGGAGAATGGACCTCCTGATAAGATGGTATCTGCAGGAGGCCCTCACCTGCAGAGCACAGAGTTCAACTGGGTATATAAGGGATAAGACGGTCTTTCAGGTATCCTGGTCCCAAGCTGTATAGGGCTTTGTACACCAAAACTAGAACCTTGAACTTAGCCTGATTGCTAATAGGTAGTCAGTGCAATTCTTTCAGCAGTCATGTTGACGATACCCTGCCCCAGTGAGCAGTCTCGCTGCCGCATTTTGCACCAGCTGCAGCTTCTAGAGCAACCTCAAGGGCAGCCCCACATAAAGCACATTACAGTAATCAAACCTGGAGGTTACCAGTGCATGGACAACAGTGGTCAGGCTATCCCGATCCAGAAATGGCCACAGCTGTCTTTCTAGCCAAAGTTGGTAAAAGGCACTCCTAGGCACTGAGGTCTGGGCCTCTAGTGACAAAGATGGATCTAGGAGCACCCCCAGACTACAGGCCTGCTCTTTCAGAGGGAGTATGACCCCATCCAAAGCAGGCAACTGACCAATTATCCAAACTCGGAAACCACCAACCCATAGCATCTCTGTCTTGCTAGGATTCAGAGTCAGTTTATTGGCCCTCATCCAGCCCACCACCGAGTCCAGGCAGCGGTCCACGGCTTGCATGGCCTCTCCCAATTCAGATGTTACAGAAAAATAGAGCAGGGTATCATCAGCATACTGCTGATACTTCACCCCAAATCTCCTGATGACTGTTCCCAGGGGCTTCATTTAGATGTTAAACAGCATGGGAGACAAGATGGTACCCTGCGACACTCCACAGCACAACTGCCAGGGAGGTGAAAGACCATCACCCAATGCTATCCTCTGAAAATGACCCTGAAGATAGAATCAGAACCACTGTAAAATAGTGCCACCGATACCCATCTCACCAAGTCAGCCCAGAAGGATAACATGGTCAATGGCATCAAAAGCCGCCGAGAGATCAAATAAGAATTGTTTGGTATTTTAAAACTATGTGTGAAATAGGAATAGTTTTGTGGTCCTATTTCTTAGCAGAGATATAAATGCAAGCAGCAGGATGAGAATCAACCAGTCTACCCTTTCCCTCAGACACAAATAATTACAGGCACAATCTTCTTAAGTAAAGATAAAGAATGTTTACTCACGACCTTTCATATGTTCAGGGAACATAGGCTCTGGCTTAGGTGAAAGAAAAGTAGCAGTCCATGGTAATGGTCATCTTGGAGAGGAGCATGTGCATACTTCACTCTCCTCAGGCTTAATGGAGAATATGCAAAAACTACCAGACAAAGGAGGAGGAAGAGAAAGTCAGGTAACCCCACCGTTTAGGAAGTTACATTACTGGTAAACAGGTACACGGGATATTCCCCAAATATCCCTTAAAGGGAACATGCAAGTTTGCTTATTCTAACAAGAATAACAGGGTCACACTCCCCCTGTCCTTCTCCCGATAAAGGTCATCTATCAAGGTGACCAAGGCCGATTCAGTCCTATAACCAGGCCTGAAACCAGACTAGAATGGGTCAACATAATCTGTTTCATCCAAGAGTGCTTGCAATTGCTGTGCCACAACCCTCTCAATCACCTTCCCTAAACAGACGGTATTTGTGACTGGGCCATAGTTGTCACAAACCAATGGATCCAGGGTGGGCTTTTTCAGGAGCAGTCGAATCAGGGCCTCTTTCAGGGAGGCTGGAACCACTCCTTTCTGCAACGATGTGTTGACCACACCCTGGATCCACTCAGTCAATCCCCCTTGGCAAGCTTTAATAAGCCAAGAAGGGCAAGGGTCAAGAGGACACTTTGCTTTCCGCATCGTCACAAGCACCTTGTCCACGTCATCAGGCTGCATCAACTGAAACCAATCCCAAGAAGTTGCAGCAGACGTTGCACTGGACACCTTACTGGGGACTATAGTAGATGTGGATGGTGAATCAAGATTGCTACGGAGGCAAGTAATCTCTATAGATGTAGGGGCAATCAGTGTAATCCAGGTACGTCTAGCGTTATCCCTCCCCAATAGTTAACTATTGTTTCTTTCATACAAATAATTGAAATATTTCCTGATAAAAAACATGAACTTTTAGAGCTGGTGTAATATAGTGCAGTGGTAGTTACAATACAATACAACTTTATTACGGTCATAGACCCAAACAGTTTGTAAACAAATTTACCGTGAATATATAATTATGTTCATTTAAAGTAATTACAGAGTTATAAACAATGCTGTAGAATGAAAATACAGATAAACCAAGCTGCAAAGATTTACATATATATGGACACCTTCATTTCTTGGCTTGTTGTAAATAAAAGTTAAAATACTGAATGAAATCAGCAATACATATTGTGAAATTGATTTTTCCATAGCGATTGAGCTACAAAAAGAAATTTAGCAACTGATTCTGTTAAAATTTTGTCTGTATCAGATAGAAGAAAATAAACTATTCGTTCTGGTGAACTATCTGAAAGACTAGAAATAAAAGGTAGAATAAATTTGGTTCTTAGATTATTGTATATCTCACAGTTTAGTAAAACGTGTTCTAGAGTTTCTGGTATATTCAGATTACATATGCAGTGGCGGCTTTCTACGGGAATACCTTGATAGCGACCTGTTAGAAGAGCAGATGGTAAACAGTTAAATCTTGCTCGAGAGAACAAGAATCTATAGTGTGTAAAAGTTAGCTCTTCCAAATATTTTGCTGGGGACGGGAAGCAAAAGTTCAGTTTAAAATGAAGTGGAGAGCGCGATGTTTGTGCCTTGGAGATTAGATATTGGTAGTCTAAATCTTTAATTCGTTGAATTATTACCGATTTAGCCAGGGCAAAGTCCCACGATGATAGAATTTCAAGGGATAAACCCAGATAATTTAGTTTTTCACTAAAGGACTTTGTCCAAGAGTTGACAAAAGGGTCTTTCCAAATTAGATGTGAGAATCCTGAAGGAGGCTCAGAATAGGCTGTCATGAGCCAAAAGGTGAAAGCCTGGATCCAAGCTGTGCATTCGATTGATGGAATTCCTGCCTCTAATCGAAGACCAGCTGGACAGGCACATTTTGGGAGACTGAAAATGGACCGAAGAAACCCTGAGAGCACTGGTTCTATTTTTTTATTAAAATGTATAATCCAGATTGGGACGCCATATAGTAGTTGCAGCAGAATTTTTATTTTAAAGATTTTTAAAGCTGCAGGAATGAAACTGCCACCTTTGGTAAAGAAAAATCTAATGGTTGCTCTGGTAATATTATGTGCAGTGCAGTAGTAGTTAACATTGTGAGCTGGAAGTTACCGATTTAGTTATCTGATTAATGTGGAAGTATCCTAATTCTGATATGCCTATCCTGGAATACTCTTATATTGATGTCCTATTTGACCCTACATTTCAAGATACACAAATATTTAACAGTAGGATGTTAAATCCTTCTCAACAGTAATATTAATCATTTGCAGTGTTTTTGACCATATGAGGGGGTAGTCAACATTAGTCCTCCTCAGAATAGACCCATTGAAGCTAATGAAAACAACTAACAAGTTTATTAATTTCAATGGGTCTGCTCTGAGTAGGACTTAGTTGAATGCGACCCATGACTAGCACAATACTAAAAAAGGTAAAGGTGTCCCCGCACTTATAGTGCGAGTCGTTTCCAACTCTTAGGGTGACGTCTTGCGACGTTTACTAGGCAGACCGTATATATGGGGTGGGAATTCCTTCCCCGGCCTTTCTTTACCCCCCAGCATATGCCAGGTACTCATTTTACCGACCACGGATGGATAGAAGGCTGAGTGGACCTCGACCCCTTTTACCAGAGATTCGACTTCCTCCTTCCGTTGGAATCGAACTCCGGCCGTGAGCAGAGCTTCGGCTGCGTTACCACCACTTACCACTCTGATGCTTTTCCTGAATGCTTTTTGGTTGATTTGATTGGATTCCAATGTCTTTTTAAAGAGCCTTACGCAAGAAAAATCAGCCATGTGGCCTGCTGAGAACATATATTTCACATTTCATGTGGCCCAAAGTTCAACCAAATTGTTCTTTCATTAAAGCTGTAAACCATACAAGGTAACCATCAATTTGAACTTGGTAGCTGCTTCTGTATAATTGAGTAAGTCCAATAGTATGACATTTATTTAGTCTAAGACTACAATTTCCTTTATTGGCAATCATTGAGGGAAGTGCTGTAATTAAATTTGAACAGATTTCCTCCCCCTTTGATATTAAAATAGCAGATTGTTATTTATTTATTTCATTTATTAATTTGGGTGCAAAACCGGTCTGGAGAATAATGGAGCAAGAAGCTCTCTGGAAATAGAGTTTCAGATGGTTTTTATGTTGCTAACAGTGCGGTCCTGTTCATGTCTACTCAAAAGTAAGTCCCACTGAATTCAATGGGCTTACTCGCAGGCAAATGGATATAGGATTACAACCTAAATTGCTAGACTCCTTTGTATCGACACCTCTCCAATATTTTTCATGGTTGGCCCATAGCCCCATGATAGAACACATGCTTGACATGCAAACAGTTCTAACCTGAATCTCCCACATCTCCAGGAAGGGCTGGCAAAGACTCATATCTGAAACCATAAAGAGATACTACCAAACAATGTCATCAACCCTGAACGAGATGGTCCAAGTCTGACTCGGTATAAGATAGCTTCCTATGTTCCTAATGTACTAAGTCCAATGTTAATCCACTGCTACTATAAAAATATTGCACAACTGCTGCTGGATCACTTTTCTTTGGTGCTATTTTAGGACTAATGGGACAATCTAGGCTTTTTGGGGGGGGGGTGTCTGAAAAGGCCATTAAACTAGCCCTGGGACACTTGAGGTGTTAGATGAAAGCTGGGCAAGAGTTGAAGTGATGTCCAGCCCCCAAACTGGAAAAAGCCAAATTCAGAGATCAAAAAGTTATAGATGACAATCGTGAACTAAATGAGGATTAAGACCTGATCTACATGTTCAGAATAATCATGGGTTTTACAACACTCCCTCAAATGATGAATTACATGGTGAATACCTCTTATGTGAGAATTATCCTTCATGTGACAATTTATTCTATGGGCAGCTAATGTGGAGCCCTCTAAATATTGTTGGATTACAACAACTCCCATCATCCCTGACAATTGCCCCTGTTGGCTGTGCCTGATGGGAGTTGTAGTCTAAGACCATGCTGAGGGTACCATGCTGGCTATCCCTGATTGATACATTCAGCCCCTTGCCATCTGCACTATACAGCAGAAACATCCCAATAGAATGCATTTGTTCTGAATATGTGTGTTAGCTCTGTGCTACCACTCATTGGAGAGCACGGAACTCAGCAGGTAACACAATCTTTTATGTTGCATAGGGTAACAATTATGCAAATTATACTGTTATAGAAAAATGCTTTATAAAAAGATTAGAAGTCATTAGAATGAGTCTCTCTCTGGAATATATAACCAGGGTTTCTTTTGTTTCACAAGTACAATGCCATTAAAAGTTTAGACTTCTAAAAGCCATTTTATTGTCTTTTTTCTCAGGGCAAAGCAGGAGGTATTCATTTATGGCTTTAGTCATAATGTCCCATTATGAAGTATTTATGCCCATAACCATCATTTAAGACTTTAGAGAGAAGTGGGATAGAATTATTAAATAATATGTTTTCCTTCTTCTAAAATGATGAAGAAAAGGCTGCATAACTGGAAAGACAAGTGTGGTTTAGGAATACTATGCTTTGCTATCTAGGGAAGTCATTCAAATATTTAAATGTTGCCATCCCCTTTGGAGCTTTTAATTGTCTTATTTAAGCAAACTGTGAAATAGCTTGTGTTAAAATCAAGATCTTTCCCCTCTGAACAGCTTATTTCAGTCTGCTTTTTGCTTGTTTCTTTGCAGATGTAACTAAAGAGGTTTCGGAGATTTCAAAGGTTTCTTTTCTATTAACCAGTGACTGCATTTTGAGCCGCTATCACTGACTGCATGATCTGTGGAGCTCATAATAGGAATAAGCAACTCTGAGCCCAATAGGGGAAGAGGCCATAGCTCAGAGGTACAAAATCTGCTTTGCATGCAAAAGGTCCCAGGTGCAGTCCCTGGTGTTTCCAGGTAGGACTGGGAGAGATAACTGTATGAACTACTGGAGAACTGCTGCCAGCCAGAGCTTGGAAAAGTTACTTTTTTGAACTACAACTCCATTCAGCCCAATCCACCGGCC
Organism: Rhineura floridana; assembly: GCF_030035675.1. Lineage (NCBI taxonomy): Eukaryota > Metazoa > Chordata > Lepidosauria > Squamata > Rhineuridae > Rhineura > Rhineura floridana. The sequence goes on from NC_084489.1 coordinate 51,114,158, forward strand.
ATGCTGGCTGGGGCTGATGGGAGGTGTAGTAAAAAAAGTAACTTTTCCAAGCTCTGCTGCCAGCCCATGTAAACAATACTGAGCTAGATGGTCTGACTGAATATAAGGCAGCTTCCTGTGTTCTATAGTGTGCTTCTGTTTGCTTAATTAGGGCCATGTTGCCCTTTTTGCATCTCAGAAGTATAAAATAAATTGAAGCCCAATCAAGTTAAGACTGAGTTACTGTTTCTGTGGGGCATAGTTGACTAAGAAATAGGGATTCCATATGTTCTTGATGGAGTTGTTCTCCCGCTGCCCCGAAAGGATCAGGTGCTGTTAGATCCAGCATTATGGATGCATGTGTGGATGGGTGGTCAGGATTCTTCAGTGGTCATTCTAAAAATGATAACTGCCCTGGAAATACAAGAAACTACAAGGCCTGGATGCAACCTGCATAGCATCTAACACAGCATCATTTGAATGTCTACTACTTCCTCCTACACTCCATCTTAAGATTCCTACCAGGTGCAAATACAGATCACCAGCTAATTCCCCCTCCCCCCATAGATATACACATTCATCCATCCAGAAGGATGACGAGTTCTGGAGAACGTGAAATCTTGCACACTATTTTGTGATTGCTTGGTCCAGCATAACTAGAGCTGTTTGCATTTTCACTCATACTTTACCATATGCATCAAAAGACCTCCCCTCAAAGGGAGCAAACTTTAAAGGATGTCATGCTTTCCCATATTGTCATAGGGAGTTTTTCATGATACCTGTAAACCTTTCTTTATTGAAATATTTATTCTCTGGTGCTTGAAGCACAGACTAATTAACTCAACTGGACAATAGTCAAGGCATTTGCACTGAGCACCACAAAGGCAGATACTCACCGTGATAAATGAAAAGCAGGCCAATGTGTTTATTTGGCTATTGATGTAGGTATTTGTGGCATAATTGTATGCTTTAATTAAGTGTTAATTCAGAAGCAACGTTCTTCATCAAATGGGAAGGCAATGGCAGCATAGCTGGCAGCACTTAATGAGAACATTCTTGTAGGTGATCAATATGCACATTGGATAGAATAATAGGATCAGTTTTGTTCATTACCCATGGAAGGAGTCTGCTTGCTTTCTATATGATATACTGATATAGTTGTTTATATATCAGTAGGAAGACTTCAAACTCCTTTCCTTCTAAACATAGAAACGTGCAGCCAAGGATGTGGCTGGTTAGTACAAGTCAGCATGCTCATTTCATTCCATTCCATTCCCTCTTGGCCCTAACTGCTCCTTTAGGGCTGCTAGCTGTGGCTTCTGCCATCACTTGCAATGTTCCCTTTTTATGCAACACCTACAGGCACAACAGCCCCATCAGAGTTTCTACGCAGCTTCAAAATAGCTTTGTTTTACATATATATCATGCCCCTAGGTACTTCATGCTTTTTCTTAGCAATAAATATTATTCGTAACGCTGCAGGGGAATGATTTTTCTTATGTAATTTCCCCCCAGATATCTTATTTCTCTTAAAAATTGATTTTGCTTCTTTTGTCTCTGCTTATTCAAAGGCACAGCTGTACTTATGAAAAGACCACGTGCTTATGCTTTGTCTTATTTATTTTCTCCAACCTGCCACTTCACTTGCTTTTACTTTTGCATTCAACCTAGGAATGTTGGAAAAACAGAAACAGGAGCAGAAATTGCCAGTGTTTGCTTATTTGTCCCATGTTTGGAACAGAAATCAATCCAGGAAATTCAATTGGTATTCATTGTTGCTGTTGCTTTCAGTCTGCAAACAATATATAATTGATTATGCCACACAGACCCCTTTTCATTGCATTTCCTTTACATTGAAATGAATGGGGTGGAATACCGTAATGACAGCAAGACAAATGATGTGATTTTTGGTGGAAGATGAACTGCAGTGGAATGGAAACAGTGCTGCATGTGACAAATACAAGATGTAATTGAAAACAATGCCTACTTACTTCCCTAATTCAGCCATCATAACCTCAGGCTCTGCAGGTCATCTTCAGAGCCCCTTCTCTCATAAGACCCTTTCTTGGTCTCCTGCCATTTCCCTTAAGCTTTATCCATTTCCATCTACCCTTCTTTCAGTCTGTTTCCCCTTCCTTGTCATGAGGCTCCCATGTCATGAGGCTCCCTGTCCTTTAGCTTCTGTATTCCCTGAGATTTCTTTTCATTCTTGTCCTACAAAGCTGCTTCTGTGCTTAGGACGTATATGAGGTTGTAAGCTCAGCCTAAATATTAAAGTTTCCTTCTCTCACAGAAATTGTATTGAAAACATTCTGACAGGTTCATTCCATACACTTGTGAATATTTTGTTACATCGCACCAGCTCATCAGATCAGTGCCAAAGATTTCCTTGCCAGAAATGCAACACAATGCAAAACAAGGGTGTCATGGCTCAGAGGGAGAGAAAATTGAGCGGTCTGAGTATGTGGCCACCATACTGTTGGTTGAAAAACACAATTAAGTTCTGGATATTGTACCTGCCTCCTGGCTCTGATTCCTCTGACCAGTCAAGCACCTCCTGCTCCATAAGACCTGTTCAATGGTGGAGGGAAAACACCAGTTGCAAAACCACTGGAAAAAACAGAAGCACTCATGTCCATGCTAGGGAGTTGGCCCCTTATGAAGCAATGCTCCTCAGATACGAGGTGGAGCCTAAGAAGGTTATTTAGGCTGAGGATGTTATACCTCATTCAGCCTCTATTTTTCATTGGAGCAAGTTGTTCACTCCGAACTCTCCAGGGTGCTGCAATCCGTACATGTCTTTCCATTTTTTTTGCCTTGGCTGGTACTCTACCATCCTTGCGCTTCTGTTCAAGATCAGGACATGGCATGGGGCCTTCTGCAGCAGTTGAAGGATAGCAGATACTAGGTTGTATTCAACTAACTTTTACTCAGAGTAGACCCACTGAAATTAATAGATCTAAGACTACTGTAAATAAAAGTTAGTTGTATATAACCCTATATTTCCACAGAACATACATCACAGACATTTTAACATACAGGATACATCATATAAATTCTACTTTTTAAATAAACAGCTCAGGACCTGGTCTTCCATTATATTTGGGGCAATCAAGTCATCACCAACTTTGCACTCACTTTGCACTCTGCCTTTCATCTTGCAATTCCCCATTCCATATAAGAGTACATCCTAGAAATTATTTCCTCAATTTACCCAGTCCTCTTCCTCTGCCCCTCATTGGCCTCATCTCCACCCGTGAAAGAGAGCATTCATTCTAAGAACTTCAATCAAATGAGGATGCTACCTTTGTTGTTGTTATATGCCTTCAAGTCATTACGATTTATGGCAACCCTATGAATCAGCAACCTCCAATAGCATCTGTTATAAACCACCCTGTTCAGATCCTGTAAGTTCAGGTCTGTGGAGCAATTTAAAAAAGGGATAACTGGAAAAGTTTTTTTTAAAGTAACAAAAATTACTACACTGGGTGTTCTCTGACATGTAGATTTGTTGCCAGGCAGGAGCCAAGAGGAGTGAAAGGCTGGTGGAACCCATAAATGTCCTGTAGGAAGCATGGTGTTGACTAGCTATCAGGAATGAGTCACAGACAGCAGTCTGAGGGAGCCAGGAACCAGGAGCCAGGAACCAGGAGCAGCGACAGAGTCCAAGCCAGCAATCAGACCCAACAGACACACTGAAATATACCTGTGCCAGGAAGACCTTGTGGCTCAGTCAAAGTCACAGCCCAACGAGGAAGCCTATTATAGTCCTTCCTGTGTAGGAGGGTCCAATGGCAAGCTTGGTTGGACACGGACAGTCCAGAGCCTGAACATACCTCACTATTCAGGGAATTGCACCAAACTGCAGTTCTGCAGCTCTCCACATGGGGCAGCTGCACACAGAACTGAGCTTTCCCAATTCTAACCCTGGCAGGTCCTGACACTAGCATATTGTATGACACATACAATAAATGTTAGATGGAAATTATTACTGTTGCATCTCCCTCCCCCACGTATGAAATCTGCATGTAGTTATTTCTCAGGAGTACCTATATTTGTAAACCACTTGCTGGTTCTACACCCTCTGTGACATGTGTTTGAAAACAAAAATAGAACCATGTACCTGGCATGCACACCAAAATCATGAAGAACTTTGCTTTTTAAAAAAGGTGCTAATTTGACCCCATTGATAAGATCTCTATAATTAACATGAGATACAAAAACCGTATCAAGATGCTCTAAAATACCCTGCCTTTTTGGCAATCTTTTTTTCAGTCTTGAATACATCCAATCAAGAGTCCTTAACCCTTAGTAAGAATCCTGCTCCCATCCAGTTGAAATATATCCCTGTCCTCTGAAAACTAAAGCAGTGCTTCTGTGCAGCCTGAAAATATCTGTCCTGACATTCCAAGAAATAACTCTACTTTTCTCAAGAGAGTTTATTAATCCAGAGAACTCCAGTATTGTTTATGTTCACAGCATCAACACTTTATAACTGTTTTTTCATACCTTTTCACGATTTAGCCACAAAACAATTGTATCATATTCATGAGTCATCCCTAAAATAAACACTTTCTCATTTTTCCCATTGTTGTCATGTCAGCTATTTTGAAGAAATGGAGCATCATGAGGTTTGCAGCCATAAAATGTTGTCTCTCAAATATCTGTATTGAAAGTTCTGGCAAATTCTGGAATACAGAAATGCATACACCTACATTTTTACATCTCTCTTACATAGTTAAAATACCACATTTCCCGGTGGATTAGGATAAGCAGGTTTCACAGGTTCGGTAAGGCTTGCAAGACATTAACATTTATTTTCAAATACCTTAAAGACTGATGTCTTTAAGATCAAATAAAGAACAGATTTGAGGCTTTAAACCTAGCTGATAGAGAACCAGAAGAACTATGGAGTGAAGTCAGAGATATTATCAGGGAAGAATACAAAAAGACAATACCTCTAACTAAAAAAAGAGAAAGACCTCAATGGATGACAAAACTCTTAAAATGGTTAAAGAGAGAAGGAAAGCAAAAGGAGAGAGAAACCATGGTTAGAACCCTAAATGCAATAATACGACTAGTGCGTAGGGAGAAAGAGAACTACAACAATAATTATTGTACAGAAATAGAACAGGATAATAGGAACGGTAGAACAACAGCCCTACTACAAAAGATTAGAGAAATCAAAGGGAAATTCAGATCAAGAGTAGAGATGTTGAATAATCAACAAGGTAACACACTGACTGACCAAGATGAAATAAAAGGAAGATGGAAGCAATACACTGAAGAATTATATAAAAGAGATGCAAGGATGATGGATTCATTCACGGAGGAACTGTATGAAGAAGAACCAGAAATTTTAGAATGTGAGGCAAAAGCTGCACTTAAAATACTTGGAAGAAACAAATCACCAGGTGGCATACCAATTGAGTTGCTATAAGTTACTGAGACGGAATCTGTTCAAATTTTGACAAAAATTTGTCAACAAATATGGAAAATAAAACAATGGCCCACAGACTGGAAGAGTTCAATATACATTCCAATTCCAAAGAAAGGGGATTCCAGGGAATGCAGTAATTATCAAACTATTGCAAGTAAAGTAATGTTCAAGATTCTACAACAAAGACTGTTACCATATATGGAGCGAGAAATGCCAGATGTCCAACTGGATTTAGAAAGGGAAGAGGCACCAGAGATCATATTGCAAACATACGTTGGAAAATGGAACGGAGCAAGGAATTTCAGAAGAAAATCACCCTGTGTTTTACACAGCAAAGCCTTTGATTGTTTAGATCATGAAAAACTATGGAATGCTTTAAAAGAAATGGGGGTGCCACAGCATCTGATTGTCCTGATGTACAACCTATACTCTGGACAAGAGGCTACTGTAAGGACAGAATATGGTGAAACTGACTGGTTCCCAATCAGAAAGGGTGTGAGACAGGGGTGTGTTTTATCAACCTATTTGTTTAATCTATATGCACAACATATCATATGGAAAGCGGGACTGGACCAAGATGAAGGGGGTGTGAAAATTGAAGGGAGAAATATCAATAATTTAAAATTTGCAGACAATACCATACTACTAGCAGAAACCAGTAATTATCTGAAATGAACGCTGATAAAAGTTAAAAAGGAAAGCACAAAAGCAGGACTGCAGCTGAACGTCAAGAAGACTAAAGCAGTGACAACAGAAGATTTATGTAACTTCAAAGTTGATAATGAGGACATTGAACTTGTCAAGTGTATTGCCAATCACTGCAAGAATCTTGATGTACGAGGAGATTAGAAATGACACGTGAATGGCCTCTGTCCCCTAATTATTGCCCCTAAAACCCCTGATTTATGGGAGTGCTGATTGCTTTTTGCACTCTGTTACTGCTTAGAATTGGAGTCTGGGAAGCTCAAAATGCAGGCTCCCTGACACAATCACAGTTTCCCTATGCTTCTGTGCTCAAAACAACACAGGGTCTGGGAAGTTTTTGCTCAGTAACCAAAACAATGCAGTTTGTCCCACTCTCTTACTCTGTCAGGTGGGTTTGTTTATGGCTTTCTCAAGCTTGAAGAGGTGATGAGCTAATTGGCTTATGAATGTTCTCACTGGGCTAATGTAAACAAGTAGCCTGATAATCAAAACAAGCAAGCAACCTTTAGAATGCAACTGCATTCTCAAGCCCAAGATGTCACAAGGACAGGATCAGAAGACATCACCGGCGGGGGAAACCAGCTACCTGAATGATGGGACGACAGTGATCTAATAGGTGTAAGGTGCCCCCTCCCAGGGGGTCTTTGAAGGATAAATACAGGACCCCTTCAGGGGGCTAACAAATCCCCAAGATACCAGCAAGATACCATCGAAGACCAAGCTTCAGCTTCAAGCAAAGTTTCCAGCAAGAATCCATACTGTAGCTGTTTAAAGGCTTCCAACTACAGGGCAACTAAAGACAAAAGGGGGGGAGACAGAGACCCATTTGCCATTAGCTTCAGTTTAGCGCTTTGTTACTTGCAAAGGATAGCTGTTTGTAATTCCTGCTTTAATAAACCCTTCATTTCCCTGCAGCCAGCTGTGTTCATGATCTCTTTGAAATCCTGAACTCAATAGTCAATAGTCTTTATCCTTCAAAGACCCCCTGGGAGGGGGCACCTTACACCTATTAGATCACTGTCGTCCCATCATTCAGACTCAAATGCTCGGGGAGGGGCTAAGCATTTGGCGTTACATCAAAGATTATCAATACAGTGCAAGCCTATGCATGTAAACTCAGAAGCAAATCAGAGGGGCTTACTCCCCAGCAGGGATGGAAGGAACTGTCAGTTTTGGTTCTCTCAGTTTCTCATTTTTTGAATCTTAAATTCAGTTCTCCACATATCTGCAGCAATTAGCGGGTTTTAATCCTTCAGCATTTTAGTGTGAATTTCTCCTAATAAACCCATTTTTTGTATGCAGTGTTGGTTAATGTACACATTTTTACAAGCAACTTCTCCTAAAATAACGCATTTTTGTATGTTATATTCACTATCATATTCATTTGTATGCACATTTCCCCTAATATGTGCATTTTTGTAAACATAGTTTTGCTGGAGAACTACATTGCAAAATTCAGATTAGGATGGCTGTGTTTGTTCTCATATTGTTCCAGAAAGTGCAGATTTGATAGATTTGGCTTTAGATGCAAACTGAATCTAATTTCTTCCCTATCCCTACTGCCTAGTGAGTGTGATTAGGGATTGTATTTATATTCTGATTCTAAGCATACTCACACTTAAACTGAAATGTATTTAGGATTAGGATGGTACTTTTAAATGCTGTTATTTTGTCTAAAGGATTTGAAGAGGTCTTCCCTTAGCCCAAGGAAGGTGGGCCTCCAGAAGTTGTTAGACACCAGCTCCCATCAGCCCCAGTTACTGTAGCCAGTTGTCAAGGATTATGACTGTTGTAGTCCAGCAACATCTGGAATACCACAGGTTCCTTATCCCTGCTTTGGCCATTTTTATTGCCTTTTAAAGGGGTTCTTAAAAGTTAAATTAGGTGCATTTCAGAAACTTACATTGGTGGGAATATCTCTTTCTGTATGATCCTTTCTCCGTCTACTGAGATTGACAAGAAAACCCTGCAAAATGTATACATCTCTCTGCGTGGTGTCTCTGTGGTGATACCACATCTGCAGGATTTGCAGTGCTTGACAAGTGCTTTTTCTTTATTCTGTTTAGGAGGCAAGTTAAGTGTATTGCTCCATCAGAGCTTTTTATTTATGGATTACATCTATATCTCAGCTGTCTTCTAAGGAAGAGCTCAAGACATCTTACATGGCTTTCTTCCCTCACCCATTTTATCCTCACAATAGCCCTGTGAGGGAGGCTGAAACAGTGGCTAATGCAAAGTCACTGTGTGAGCTTCATGTGAGTGGGAATTTGAACTGGATAATTTCCAGTCCTATCTGGCACTGTTACCATTATACCGTGCTGGCTCTCTCATCTTTGCTATTTCAATGATTTTAAGGCTTCTGCTGTTTAGTGCTTCTTTGTAATTTTACACCTTATTGTTAAAAAGTTTTTATTTTATGTATGAATTTTGTTGTTAACATTTAGTGACTGTGAGCCACTTGAGTACTGTTTTTGTCAGAAAGGCAGGCTGTAAATGTTAATATGAAAAAATTGTCCACTTTATCCAAAGATCAATTAATCTTATTAAAAACAGCAACAATCTAAGTATTGTATTTTGTCTCACCCCTGTATAGCATACAGGTGTCCTATACAGTGCCCGTTCCACAACTCTCACAGGTGTGAAAATGGGTTGTTTTGGCTTATAGAAGCCATGGAGCCAGTGCAGAGGCAACATATTTTTCGACAAAATGTGGAACCCAGTTTATGATCCACTAAGCTGAACGCAGCTCACCAGTCATATGAAGCAGCCCACTAGTAGTGATAAATGTTCTGGTTTTTTTTCTGCATGCTTGAAACTGCATCAAGAGAAGGAGTTATCTCACCACAAAACATGACTGATAGGTTTCACTAAACTTGATGGGTCACAAGTTGTGTGACGTACCTCAGCACTTTGAAGAATATTCAGAATCTTAGGAACATAAGAATCTACCTTATATCCCTTATATCTACCTTGAGTCAGATCCTTGGATCATCTAGCCTACACTGTGTATAGTCTACACTGACTGGTAGCAGCTATCCAGGGTTTCAGACAGGTGACATTCCCAGTCCTACCTGGAGATGCTGGGAATTGAACCTGGGGCCTTCTGCATGCAAAGTAGATGCTCTGCCACTGAACTACAGTCCTTCCAGCCACCTTGTGAATAAATGGTGCCAAGGATAACACCAGTATACCATCCGTCATATCATTTTTCCCCTAGATGAACTTTCTGCTTTGGGGTTGTTCTAATGCAAACTTCAATAATTTATTCCATTACAAGTTTGAAAATGGGAGACAGTATTAGTCTTCTTTTCGGCTTTTATTTCCTTTGCCACTTTGACAGTTAAAAGACTTGTAGATGTTTGTGTTCAACATCTGAGCTTTGATTTTAATTGGTGGCTGGCATGTATGTTTAAGCTTTGAATTTAAATAGGTTGATCTATATTCTTTTTCTCTCCCAGCTTGTCAGCCTCTGTTATCTTCTTTCTTTCTGTCGTCACCTTCCCCAGCAAAGGAAGAAAGGAAACTGCCTGCTTCAGAAAGCTATTTACTCACATGTTTGCACAGTATTTGATTCCCACAATTTCATGTGCTTCTGTAAAACTTTGATGTAATCAATAGGTGGAGGAGCGGGAGAAATTTGATTCAGATTGCATTTAAAGCCAAATCAATGGACATTCTGACACAGTGTAAGAACTGGAAGACAACCATCCTGTGAAATTTGCACTTATCTGAAATTTGCAATGCAATTCTCCGATCAAGCAATGTTTACAATGTGCATATATTAGGGGAAAGTGTGCATAAAAATGAATATATTAGTGAAAATAACATAGAAAAACGCATTACTTTAGGAGAAATTGCTAGCAAAAATGTGTACATAAGTCAAAACCTGTATGCCTGAGGCATCAAACAATGCCTGCAAAGCCACATAAGATATGTGGCTATGCTGCTCACTTGACCTCTCTCCAGCTGAGTCGCTGCTGCATCCTGGGAAGGGGGAGGCAGTTATGAGGTCAGCACAATCCCAAAGCACTGGTGGAGCCAATCTGCTGCTCCAATCAGTGCATTTGCACCATTCTAACAACACTGCCACTTTGCCCCTCCCCATCCCTGTATCCAGCAGTGACTTAGCCAGGGGGCAGTGAGGTGAATGGCGCAGCCCCATCATGCCATCTGCTACTGGGACAGGTGCCGCCAAGCTGAAGAGCCAAGCTAAGCCACAAAGGCAGGCAGGCAGGCATGCAGGCAGGCAGGCAGCATCAGATTACAGATGCAGCAAGTAAACAGTACCTGGTTTACTAATCACCATTTGGAGCATTATGTTCAGTTTTGGAAGCCTCCTGTCGTAACAGATGTTGACCTCTTGTGGTTTCAGAGGAGTGCTAGAAGATATATTAGAAGGAAGATAAAAAAAGTAAGCCAACTGATGAAAAGTTCAAGGGTTTTTTTGTATTTAGCCTTCTGAAAAGATGAAAGGGCATATTTCAACTTCTGTCAAATCTTAAGAATGATATTGGAAAAGCAAGTATTCGTTATCCATTGAGAATAAGAGAAGAGGCAATAACAGGGAAGGTAGATAACAGGAAGGATTTGGTGGTAAACCAACATGCTCAGGCAGGTGGTGGCACTCTTTCTCATCTAGTACAGTTTTAAACTGTATGCCATGAAACGCTTGGGATACAATATATTCTTGCCTACTGGCAGGGATCTGTATCCTGGTGCCTCTTCTAAGCAAAAAACTATTTCTGCTCTGGATCGCAGCTGGCATTATTTGTGATGTTTTATTTAATTACATTTTATGAATGTTATTGCATTGCACAGTTAGTAGTTTTGTACATCACTTCTGGTGCTCCTTTTACAGAGGATGGATTTGAGTCTGCTTTTCTAAAAAATAAATTTTATTATTAATGATTTTATTCCAGTTTTTAAAGTCGTCCTGAAGGCTTGGTAGTGGAAAGGCAGGGTATAAATGTTTTAAAGAAATAAACAGAACTAATAAACAAAACACCACAAAATGAATTTCCCCTTAGTGGCACCATGATCTTAACATTGACTGAGCTGTGGAAGCTTGAATACTGTACAAGCATAATGGAGGAGGTTTTACTGATGAGGAGTTTGTTTACTTTGGGTTGTAGTCAACTAACTTTTACCCAGACTCATTGAAATTAATGAATCTAAGTTAGTCATGGTCATTAATTTAAACGGGTCTACTTTGAATAAAAGCTAGTTGAATACTGTACATACAACCCTTTGCTTTCTTAATTGCAGCTGCTTCCTCCAGTTTCATACAAGGAAAGGGAAAGGTGTAATTGATTAGACCAGTTTGTAGGCAGCTTCTGGTCTGGTTAATTTCACTCCTGCCTGTCCTTGTGGAGAATATATGAAAAAGATTTTCAGTCTCAGTAGGCCATTGCTGAGAAGGCTAAACATATCGTTTCTTTTTCACTTTTTAAAGGGCTCTACACATGAGTAGTGGTTTGAGTGTTGGACTATGACCTGGGAGACCGGGTTCGAATCCCCACACAGCCATGAAGCTCACTGGGTGACCTTGCGCCAGTCACTGCCTCTCATCCTCAGAGGACGGCAATGGTAAACCACCTCTGAACACCGCTTACCATGAAAACCCTATTCATAGGGTCACCATAAGTCAGATCGACTTGAAGGCAGTCCATTTCCATTTTTTTTCACACATGCTCTTTTGGTAAAATGGATAAATACTTAAAATAATCTTGACATTCCAGACAACTCTCTGCTGTGGTTGGTACAGGGCAGGTAGCACTAATACCCAGGAGAGAATACAACAATATACAAGTATGTGGTATCATCAGAGCAGGCATACCAACGTTAGACGCTGAGAGAGAACTCTTGGAAAACACTTTTTTTCCTGAATGCTTGTTCCAAAAGCTTGTAAATTCCAAGCCAATTCCAAAGAGAGGAGAGGGAAGCTTATCCATCACTCATCCTCAAAATCTGACAAAATGTGGCTGCATATAATCCACAACGTTATTTTTCTCCTAGGCATTGAAAATTGGTTTGCTGCTGAAATAATCTGTGCGACAATAACTGTTTGTTTATAATGCTCACGGGCAGACCATTTATTACAATGAGAGAGGACAGCTTAGTAGTAACATGACAGCCAGCAGAGAGCAATAACCTCATTCATAATGTCAGTGTCATTATATGCCACAGGATAGTGTTTCTAGGAAACAGGGTGAGAGGTGGATCTATGCTGCATTAGAATATTTAGAAAGCTGCTCTCATGATCATTTCACACAGGAGAAGCTACAAACATTAGAAAAGGCTAGGAAACAGAATCCAAAAGTTCTCCCCCCCCCTTCCATTAGGTTTGTTTGAAAAGGACACCAAAATGCAAGCATTCTGTTATGCTAATGTGTATCCAATCTTTTTACTGGAATACTTGGGACATTTACAGAAGTCCCAGGAGGTTGTTCCAATCTCTTTGTGAGTCTTAAGTGATTTTAAGAGCTAACTTTTCTGCAGGAATCTGTGAGTCATCTCACAAATTATAGATTTAGCACAGAGACACCCCCTTGTATCTATGGTGTACCCTTAGTGGTTAAGGTGGATTTTTTTCACCATGTATTGTTGTTCACTTATGGCAATCAATCATGGTTCCTGTCAGTATCTACATGAAAAGCAAAATAAAAGTGTGTATTTGCCTGACATGTCAACATATAAGCACTGTTCACACATCCATAGGGAGAAAGGGGATTGCACTAGTTGGCTTTGCCCCTGTCCCCTACACACGTCCAGAGGAATGTATGGAAAAGTAAAAGTTCATTCAAGTGTACAGGCATAGTTGTTGCCCACATGATGGCCCCTGATCACAAAGAGAGAGCCTATCCATGTACAGTGCATGCACATGTAGGCTCTTTGAGGCATTCCTTTGGAGGGGTGGAAGGGGCAATGCACATGAATGGGACTGCCATCAATGTTCAAACACATATCAGTCTGCAGTATCTGCAATACGCAAAGCTTTCAATATGGTGCATCTTGTTCTAACCTGATATTATTTTGTGTCTCAGTTTGATGTGGAATCACAGTATCACAGTTAATTCACAAGCTAGCCGCCCAGAGGCACTTTACTGGAGGCAGGCTGTGTGACTCTGCCACATAACTATTGTCTCTTCCAAGACTTAATTAAGGGCTCTTCATAACAGTTCTTCAATCACAGAAACACAGAAATGTTCATTTCTATGCAATCAGTTATTGCCCAAAGCTCACCTACCTAGATTCCCACAATGTTATTGTTTCCGACCAATGTTTTGTACATGGGGAAATGTAACAGCTTTCCCAGATATTCATGCATTGTGTTTACAGTGTGGAATACGGTTGCCAGGGTGTTGTGGGTAGTTACTGACTTTTTTTTATAAAAAAGATTTGCAGTAAATAATACAGTGGCTCCTTCCATGCAGGCACCGTTTTATGAACATTTAAAAATATTGGGTGGCATCCAGTGAAGCACATCTGCTAGCCCAAGGACTTTTGGCTATGCAACGCAACTTCCCCTCCCTCGCCTCTCCCTTTGTGCCCCACCTTAATCTATGCTGAGGGTTTCCCAACTCTCCTGAGCAGATTTGGGGAGGATGTGGGGATGCACGGGGAGAGGAGAGGGAGGGAACTTTCCACTGCACAAGCAGAAATCCTTGCGCTTGTGGAAATACGTCATTGAATACTTTCCTGCTTTTATTTTTGCCAAGACTACACAGTCCCCCATTCTGGGGAGATAAAAATGGCAGTCCCCAGGAGGTGGCTACTAAAACCAGCTGCGGCAGCCAAGGCCTCCCAACTCCTAATAATGAAACAACGTATTAGGGATAATGAAGATGCTCTCCATTCATGCTCATTTATTGCTCATGACATTCATTTTATAGTTGTAAATGTTGATGGTTTAAGTAATAACACTTTGTGTTTGATTTTTTAAAAAAGAACCTAATGGGCCTCATTCAGTTCAATTTTTCATTCATTATTAAATGTACATGGGATGGGCCTTGCAAGAGCATTGTGCAGAAGGTAATGTGACATTGTGTTGTGAGCAGGACATGCTTTGGCTGATCATATTGAAAGCTGCCTTGTTTTCAGCTCCTCCTAACACTCCAGCCCACTGACTGATATATAAGCAATAAATCTCCTTCTGTCATACATGAGGTGAATGATTAACATTTAGTGCTATGTATCTATCTCCTGTGCACAGATTTAAAAAGAGATAGTTTAGATTAGAACAATTGTTTTTCCCAGGAAACATGCGAAATTGTTTCTGTCATTTCTGAGTGCTTTAGTTCTCTTGTTGTTTAAACAGATAAAGGAAGAGAATACAGGACATGTCTGGGATGGACATACAGAGGTGCAATTCTATGCTTTCACTGACAAATAGTCAGATATGGGAAATTTGTCATGTTGATGAAGTTCGTAATTAACTGGTGCAGAATACAAATTTATCCAGTGCGTTAACACTCAGCTGTATTACAAATTGAGCAGCACTTTCCCTAAAAGTTCTATTCCAACCCAGAATACTAAATATTCAGTATGTCAGTGTTGCAACTGCTGCTCTGAATTTACAAAAATTCCTCCTTGTGAATATGTCTGTTTTGAACACTGATTGCTGTGAAGCTTCAAGAGCTTTAAGGCTCCCTTCTTTGTAGGTTCAAGTGCACAATTTATTTAATTTTATGCCCAATTTCTCATTCCTTGGCCAGACTTGATTTCCCTATAAAGTTAAACACACAGCCATTCCACTCCTCCCACTTTTTATCTTTATCGTTTCCTTATCTGAGGAACAAGATCAAATTGACTGGGCTTGAAAAGGGAGGGGTGGAGAGGTGGGAGGAAGGAATCTTTTGTTTTGATGGATAGGTCTAATTTTTAATCACAGTGAATTATTTTCCTAGTGCATACCAGTTACAATGATTTGAGAAAGGGGTATTATAAACATGTGGGCCACTACTTTCCTCCATATTTTGGCTGTGAGCAGTCAATCATTCTTTTTTCCTAATAAGCAATTAAAAGTCATAGCACTCTCTTTTTCATCACAAAGTGTATCTCCAGGAAAAGGGGAGGGGGAGGCAACAAGAAAAAACTGCGATTTTTAAAAATATATAACAAAGGTAAAAATCACCTAGCACAATAGACCCTTGATCTATCCAGGGCCAGCTCTAGATTTCTGGGGGCCCATGGGCAAAGGCTATCAGGGGACTCCTTGCCCTCTTGCTTTCCTCCTCAAACCATACTCCTCTCTCTTGGCCTCACCCTTTTAAAGTAAAACAAAACCTGAACAGAAAGACTGGGGTGGCAGAGGAATTGGACTGGACAGAGAGAGAAGGAATGCCAAACCTCTGCCTGTAAGTTCATTGGGGGCATTCCTTCCATGGCTCAGGAGTCCCTCCGGCTTGCCCTGTAGCAGAGCATGCCAGACAAGGAGGCCTCCTTTTCCTCCTTTGCTCCTGCATGATCCAGCCTGGCTCAAAGCTGCTGCCACTGCTCTTTCTTTCTGCCCTTCTGCTGGAGGGCATTTAAGGTGTTAATACCACAGAGATTAAGAGGCAACTAGTCTAGACAATCTCATCAACACTGGCACTGAGTGAGACCCTCAGCTTTTTATGGTATGGTGTTAGGAGGAGAACATGCCAGGTAAGGGGAACTCATCCCAGACAAGTCGTGTCTGTGCCCTGTTCCAGTTCTTCTCATACCCACAGGATTTCGGGTTGTCCTATCAGCCAGCTCTCGGATCTCCAAGTGCTGCTTTTAAATGCCAGGTCGGTATATAATAAAACCTCCCTAGTCCATGATATAATTGTGGATGAGAGCGCCGACCTGACATGCATAACCGAGACCTGGGTGGGGGAGCAGGGAGGAGTTGCCCTCTCCCAGCTTTGTCCACCCGGGTATATGGTTCAGCACTGTGGTAGATCCGAGGGCCGGGGAGGGGGGGTCGCCATGGTCTATAAGAGTTCTTTCCTTCTCACCAGGCACCCTGTCCAGGCGGTGACTGGCCTGGAGTGTCTCCACCTTGTGTTGGGCCAGCGAGACAGATTGGGAATTCTGTTGATGTACCGCCCACCTTGCTGCCCAACAGCTTCCCTAGATGAGCTGACTGAGATAGTCTCAGAGTTGCTGTTGGGATCCCCTAGACTTTTGGTACTGGGGGATTTCAACATCCATGCCGAGGCTGTCTTATCTGGGGCGGCTCAGGACTTCATTGCCGCCATGACAACAATGGGGCTGTCTCAATTTTCTACTGGCCCAACGCATGTGTCGGGACATACTCTTAATTTTGATCTTCACCACTGGACATGGAGATGGTGATCTGCAGGTGGGATGTTTTTCATCTACCCCATTGTCATGGACAGATCACCGCCTGCTGAGATTTAGGCTTACGGCGTCCCTTTCCCTCTGCAAAGGTGGGGGACCTATTAAGTTGGTCCGCTCCCGGAGACTAATGGATCCTTTGGGTTTTCAGAAGGCTCTGAGAGACTTTCCGGCTGATAAGACTAATGCTCCTGTCGAGGCCCTGGTCGAACTGTGGAATACGGAAATGACCCGGGCTGTTGACACGATCGCTCCTGCGCGCCCCCTTCGATGTAGAGCTCATACAGCTCCGTGGTATACCCCGGAGCTGAGAGTGATGAAGCAAGAGAGGAGGAGGCTTGAGTGCAGATGGAGGCGAACTCCTGACGGATGCAATTATACCTTGGTAAGTGCCTCCACTAAGTTGTATGTAGAAGCGGTAAGGGCAGCAAAGAAGTGTTATTTTGCTGCCACTATTAGATCATCTTTATGCCGCCCAGCGGAGCTTTTTAAGATAGTACGAGGGCTTTTACACTCTGGCCCTCAGGATATCACAGAGTCATCTGAAGCCCGCTGCAACGAGTTTGCGGGGCACTTCCAAAATAAAATCGCATGCATCCGTAGGGATCTCGACTCTAATGTTAGGACAGTTGAATCCATTGAGGTACCTGGATCACGGTCTTGTCTTCCATTATTGGATGAGTTTCAGTTGGTGCAGCTTGAGGAAGTTGACAAGATGCTTGGACTGGTGCGTGCAACCACGTCGGTACTGGACCCTTGCCCCTCCTGGCTAGTAAAAGCTAGCTGGGCTAGAACTGCCGGCTGGGCCAAGGAAGTGATCAATGCCTTCTTGAGAGAGGGAGTTGTCCCTCGTTGTCTCAAGGAGGTTGTAGTGAGACCTCTCTTGAAGAGGTCGTCCTTGGACCCAGATAATTTGAACAACTACCTACCGGTAGCGAATGTTACATTTCTGGGCAAGGTCTTGGAACGGGTGGTTGCCAGCCAGCTCCAGGCGCTCTTGGATGAAACCGATTATCTAGATCCGTTTCAATCCAGTTTTAGGCCCGGTTTTGGCACAGAAACAGCCTTGGTCGCCCTGTACGATGACCTTTGTCGGGAGAGGGACAGGGGGAGTGTAACTCTGTTGATTCTCCTTGATCTCTCAGCTGCTTTTGATACCATCGACCATGGTATCCTTCTGGAGAGACTCGCGGAGTTGGGAGTTGGGGGTACTGCTTGGCAGTGGCTTCGCTCCTACTTGGCGGATCGTCTCCAGAAGGTAGTGCTTGGGGAACATTGCTCGACACCCTGGACTCTCCATTGTGGAGTCCCTCAGGGATTGGTTCTGTCCCCCATGCTTTTCAACATCTACATGAAGCCTCTGGGTGCGGTCATCCGGAGTTTTGGAGTGCGTTGCCATCAGTATGCTGATGACACGCAGCTCTATTACTCCTTTTCATCTTCTTCAGGTGAGGCTGTTGATGTGCTGAACCATTGCCTGGCTGCGATAATGGACTGGATGGGAGCTAATAAACTGAAACTCAATCCAGACAAGACTGAGACGCTGTTGGTGAATGCCTTTTCCGCACAGATGGAGGATGTTCATCCTGTTCTGGATGGGGTTACACTCCCCCTGAAGGAACAGGTTCGTAGTTTGGGGGTTCTTTTCGATCCTTCCTTGTCACTTGAGGCTCAGGTAGCCTCAGTGGCTCGGAATGCGTTCTACCATCTTCGATTGGTAGCCCAACTGCGCCCCTATCTCTACGGGGACGACCTCGCCTCAGTTGTTCATGCTCTAGTGACCTCTAGATTGGATTACTGTAATGCACTCTACGTGGGGCTGCCCTTGAAGACGGTTCGGAAACTCCAACTAGTGCACAATGCAGCAGCCAGACTGTTGACAAGGACCAATCGGTCCTCACATATTACACCTGTTCTGGCCCGTTTGCACTGGTTGCCGATTTGTTTCCGGGCCAGATTCAAGGTGCTGGTGCTGACCTATAAAGCCTTACACGGTGTGGGCCCGCAATACCTGATGGAACGCCTCTCCCGCTATGAACCTACCCGTACACTTCGTTCGACATCTAAGGCCCTCCTCTGAGTACTGACCCATCGAGAAGCTCGGAGGGTAATGACAAGATCCAGGGCCTTTTCGGTGGTGGCCCCCGAATTGTGGAATAGTCTCCCCGAGGAGGTACACCTGGCGCCTACGTTGTTATCCTTTCGGCGCCAGACTAAAACATTCCTATTCTCCCAGGCATTTTAATTCATTTGTATGTATTTTAATGTTTTAGCTATCTTAACATTAATGTAGTGCTATTATGTATTTGTATTTTATATCTAGTGATTTTGTTGTTTATTGTTACTATTGTATGTTGTACACCGCCCAGGGAGCCACTGGCTAAGGGCGGTTTATAAATGAAATTAAATAAATTAAATAAATAAACCCCCCAATTTTCCCTCCACTCTCATGAATTGGATAAAAAGAGAAGCTAGCAGGAAAAAAATACTTCCTGTCCATTGGAATAGGGTTAATAATAATAATAATAAAATTTTATTTCTAGGCTGCCTATCTGGCCGAATTAACGGCCACTCTAGGCGGCATACATAGACTAAAATATAACATAGAGTAAAATATAACATATAATACAAAACAAAACCCCAGTAGTCTATAGACATCCCGAGCAGCAGGTTCACGCACACATACACACACACGGTCTCTGGCCCCTTCAGCAGTTGCTGTTTTGTAGCTGGAGAGAGACAGGGCCCCGCCCTTCCAGGCCAGGTGGAAATCAGCCAGAAATGCAGGGAGCAGGTCTTGCAGAAACTCACACAGATAGATGGTCTCTGGCCCCTTCAGCAGTTGCTGCTTTTGTAGCTGGAGAGAGACAGGGCCCCGCCCTTCCAGGCCAGGTGGAAATCAGCCAGAAATGCAGGGAGCAGGTCTTGCAGAAACTCACACAGATAGATGGTCTCTGGCCCCTTCAGCAGTTGCTGCTTTTGTAGCTGGAGAGAGACAGGGCCCCGCCCTTCCAGGCCAGGTGGAAATTAGCCAGAAATGCAGGGAGCAGGTCTTGCAGAAACTCACACAGGTAGATGGTCTCTGGCCCCTTCAGCAGTTGCTGCTTTTGTAGCTGGAGAGAGACAGGGCCCCACCCTTCCAGGCCAGGTGGAAATCAGCCAGAAATGCAGGGAGCAGGCAACAAGCAGCAGATCCTATTCCACAGGGGCCAGTGAGGGGCCTCTCTGCATTCCTGGCCCTCAGCCAGTGCCCCAAGCTGGGCCTGGATCTATTTGTCTGAACTTTGGCAAGTTTCTTTCCCCAGTGTACCTCCCTTATTGGGTTGCCAGGCTCAGGGCCTGAGACTGATCCTGTATCTTTAGGAGAAGAAAGTCAGCCAAGTGCAGGTTGGTTGCCAAGAGGTCTTCTGTATCTTTAAAAATTGTGCAGGGGGAAGGGAGAATTCCACCTTGTGGTTTTTCCCATTACAAGGTTGCAAGAACACCTGCACTTGGCTGACTTTCTCTTCTCCTAAAGATACAGGATCAGTCTCAGGCCCTGAGCCTGGCAACCCTACTCACTTATGTCACCAGTTTTCAAACTGACCCCCTCCCCCCAAAAAAAGCTAGAAGAAAGAAAATTATTTCTATTTTCCCATCCCAAAAGGTAAAGTCTGCCCTCATGGGAGAACCACTATATATTTCTTTTAGCCAGCTTCATCCAGCCACTATGATTGCAATATGCATACAATGTAATAAAGACATGCATATATTCCAAAACAATCCTGGATGGGTGTCCAGTTCAGAGCGGGAACCACGAGTCGGAGACGAGGGTGCAAGGAAGTCTTGCTTTATTAACGTAATGATACATCAAAGGCTGAGCGCCTCATAGAAAAGACCCTATGCTAACTCACTACAAGTCCTTAACTACCCTCTAGGCATGCTCTGCAACGTGTGATGAAAGTTGACTCAGCGCCCCATTCACGGCGCAGCAGTTTTAAATAGGAGAGGTCTTGGAGCGTAACCTCTCACTCCTTCTCACACAAGCCCTCTGCCCTGTCTGCTTCTCCCTATGTTGTGAGCGCGGTGAAGGGGGTGAGTCTCCATGGGCTCATCTGACAGAACAGGGTCCTTATCTGCAGGCGGGGAAGCAGAGGGCTGGGAAGCGTCGGGCGTCTCTGGGATACTGCTTGGCACAGGAGGAGTTACTGCTCTTTTGGAATTCTCCCCTAACGGCTCCGTGGGGGTGCTTGATGGCTGAGCGCTGTCCCATTGAGGGGCAGGGCCATCCGTGGGAACTGGCAGGGCGGCTAACTCGCTCTCTTCCTCAAGGTCTGGGCTAGACTAAACAACAGCTGGATCGTCCATGCCCGCTGACGGCTGAGGCACCTGCAACTCATGCCTTCCCCCTCCTTGATCCTCAGGAGAGAGGCTGGGCTCAACACCCCTGGACTCAACAATGGGCCTGCCTGAAATTTGGCAGTCTTAATCCACTCTAGAGGGGCTCCTTTGCGTGCACATTTCATCCTCTTATATATAAAAAAAGTGTAACCATTTTTAGATTCCCAATTATAGACAATGGGGCAAAACAGAGCTTTATATTTAAGAGATCAGGTATGGACCCAATTTAAAAAAACTAAATGTGAACACAGAGTAGATTCAAAGTTGATTGCGGCGCTTCCAAATGACACATATAAGGCCAATCTTGTGGTCACTGCACACCCCTCCTAAAACCCTCTTTATCCCATATGTTTTTGGAGAAGAGAACAGATAGTTTCACTCTTAGCAATCCCCAGAGAGCAATACAATTTGGTGCATGGGTGCAGCAAAATCAGTGCAATTGTGTCAACATTGAGCTCTAGGTCAGAACCCTAAAAGCACTTTTCCCAAAATGCACATAATTACCAGACTAATCCAAATTGACCTGAGCGGTTTATTGTACATATGATCCTTTGGGATAGATGTGGATCTGGCTTGAGGCTTCTGTTCTTTGCGTTTGTTAATGTCATTGATGCTCAGTGCTGTAAATGGCACTCTGCTTACTTTTGTTAGGTATTCAGATACCAGACTTAATTGATCCTCCCTGCCCCCCCAAAAATTATATCAGAGCAACATTTCTGTGAGAATGACCGTAGAATTTCATTTGTGCCGCATGACTAACACACTCATGCAATTTTGCATTTACAATGAGTGCTGGGCCTCTCAATGAAAAGCAGCCAGAGAATGTGTGAATACCTGTCAAAAACCCTTTACCTTTAAAAAGAGGAAAACACATTATAATAATCTTATTATAATTCCTGAAAATGCAGCCACATTAAAATCAGGCCATGAAAGATAAGCCCATTTCTCCATGTGTCCTGTAGTGATGCAGCAAAAGGGAGGATTTCATTAAGTTAATGAGGGATATTGACTCAGTCTACCTAACATGAAACATGTCTACACAATTTTTAAAGATACAAAAGACTTCTTGGTTGCCAGGCCCAGCCTCCAAGAGATCTTCTGTATCTTTAAAAGTTGTGCAGCGGGAAGGGGGAATTTCACCTTGTGGTTTTTCCCATTACAGGGTTGCAAGAACACCTGCACTTGGCTGACTTTTTCTTCTCCTAAAGATACAGACTCGCTCTCAGGCCCTGAACCTGGCAACCCTACAGCAGAGGTGGTTAGATCCAGAGGCAAAACTGGATAGAGCAGTGAATAGGAATTTTACGTTTGCTCAGTAGGATAGTTTCTTCACAGACCTCTCTCTCTTCTCCATCTAGGCAAGCAAGAGGCATTATCACAGTTCAAGGACACATTTCAATGAGGCAAAAACTCAAAGAGAAGGCAAATCAGTGTGGCCTAGGGAGAGTCCCAAGCAGTAGTGTAGCGGCTAATTCAGAAGTGCTGGGTCCCTTCATGGTAATCACAGGAACACCCCTCCCCCCTTTTTGCTGCTGGGTTGAAAATGAGATCCTTGTTATCTCTCACAATATCTCCAGGAGCCAATAAGCATGAAAAGGGAGGGTGTTAGCTACTGAAAAGAGTCTTTTCAGTGGTCGACTCGCCTCCTTTCATTCTGATTGGCTCCAATCAGTAGGAATGGACCAGGAAGCATGTTAGAAGACTCTTCTGGGTGGCTAACACATTCCTCTTTCATGCTGATTAGCTTGTAGGATGTTGGAGATATAGGGACCCTGCTGGGATCCTGCTCCCAAAAAAGTAAGGGGTCTAAGACCCCCAAGACCGTGGGCCAGTACACCTCTGGTCCCAAGGGCCAGCTAGGCTTGGAGGGTTGCATTTCGCCCCTGGGTCTGTAGTTCCCCCAGCCCTGTTCTGGATTAATACATGGTTCAGAGCATAATTATTATTTGGATTTTTCATTTCTTCAAATTTTGCAATAGAGTTTTTGGCTCAAAAAAGTAGCAAAATGTGTAACAACATTTTATTTTAGAATAAAACATATTCAGAAATGCAAACACTGAGATGTATTTAAATACATACCTTGTGATAAAATATTCTTTAAATAGTTTACTTGAATCTGAATTTTCATCCTTTTTTAAAAATCATGTGGAAACAGAATGGAATAGACATCTAAATTAACACATAAAAAACTGACACTGACCAGAAACTGCCTGATCTGATCTGATCTACATCCAATCTCTTCTATGGACCAAGGTGTAAAATACCCCTTGGCACTCTGGGCATATACAATGGTGGCAGAAAAGTAAACGGTGATAGGAAAGATGTACTAGGTTGCCTGTTAGTCATTAACTACTCTCCATGGGTACACCCATGTGTGTTATAGCAGCCAGCCAACCAAATATGTGTCTTAATGGTCAGACTCCAGTGGCTGAAGGAAGGGAGATCAACCAGCCAGAAGCTTCAAACAGGTCGCCTGACTCAACTTACTGTTCCTGTCAACTAGTAAACACTGGTTAGAAGATATGCAGTAGCTGAACTAAATCCTGGCTGTCAAAGAGAACGATAGAGTGTGATGGAATGCCTAATCTCAGTGGAACATGTGTAAGGCTTCCAGTACCTCATTTTCTGGTTATGGAATCAGCCTTCAAATGCATTAAGGTTGGTCTTTGATGAATGACTATTTATATGTTGGAACACTTTTATGTTTTTCCAATCAGGCATCAGTTTGTTAATCCCTAAATCATCTATTCATGATGTTGCTTTTGGACTGAAAATAATATGTTGTGGGACCAATTAAAGTAACTGATGGTGCTTAGATAAATGTGATAGTTACTTTGATAACTCCCTCCCTTCTTTAGAGTCCGTGTGATTTGAAGCCTTGTTCCTATCTTAGTTTCATATATCAAATTTATGAGACTCTAGAGAATGAACAAGAGAGCCTCCATTTTTTTTTATTATTATTTTAAGAAATCCATTATAAAAAATATAGCTTTCAACATTTTCTGGTTTATTTCTTTCCTGGGACTCTAAAAAATCATGATAACTGAAATGTTCTTCTAGTCGTTTTATGACCAATGTGAACATTTTTTCAGAGGAAGAAATTTAGATCTGTGATTTTCAATGACAGTAAAGAAGAACAAAAATAAAATCCAGAGGTTCTGTACTTTCACACTATTGCAAAGCAACCCTATGTCTTTAGAGTGGCACTCTTCTTCCTACAAATATTTTTTATTGTTGCATGGGCACATGGGGCCAAGCTAGATATTACATGGGAAATGTGTGAACATTCTCCTAGTGGTTTATTATATATATATTTAAAATGAAAAATATATTTGCAGGCTGCAATCAAGAGCTGCTGAGGGAGGAGAGGCTACTTAACCATTTTCTTTCTTGCCATTTATTCATATAAAGCCACCACTGCCAGGTTGCTTTCCTATCCATAGTGAAAAAGATGCCAGAGACAAGGAGGGCAATTTAGAGCAGACAAATGGCAAAAGATTAAGACAGGGATAGTGAACCTATGGCCCTCCAGATGTAGTTGGACTACAACTCCCATCATCCCTGACCATTGGCCATGCTGGCTAGGGCTGATGGAAGCTGGAAACCAGAACATCCCTGGATTTAGCAGCCCCTACCCCACCATTCCTCCAGTCAAACATATGTTTTCAGTTAAAAAAAACACCTTATACCTAAGGGATCATCTCAGCCCATATACCCCTGCGCAGCAACTATGGTCCTCAGATGAAGTACTGCTAAGAGTACCACATGCTCCAGAGGTATGCTCAGTATGTAGAAGAAACAGAGCTTTTAGTGTTGCAGCTCCAGACCTCTGGCATCAGTTACCAATTGAAATTGGACAAGCACCTAGAGTAGCCTTTCCACCGGTGTGCCTCTAGATGTTGTTGGACCACAACTCTCATCAGCCTCAGCTAGCATTGCCAATGGTCAGGACGATGGGAGTTGTAATCCAACATCATCTGGAGGCACACTGGTTGGGAAAGGCTGAGAGTCTTGCTACTTAGGTGGCTGTTGTAGACATTATTGTTAAAGAAGGCTTTCCCTGAAGTGTGATGAGGGATGGGCAAATCTGTCAACTTGGTTTCTCTCCATTTTCATTTTTCCAGTCTTAAGTTCAGCTCTCCATATTTCCACACCAGTCTGTGATTTTTCATTAAAAAGAGTCCTCACGAAAATCTATCAGCATTTTTGTGATACTTTCCCTAATATACACATTTTTGTATGCAATTTTGCCTAATATGTTTATTTTTGCAAAGCAATTTTCCCATTATAATGCATTTTATGTTATTTTCACTAATATATGCATTTTTATGCACACTGTGCCCTTGTATATGCATTTTTGTAATTGTGATCTGACATCATATGGAATATTAATTTTACAATTGTAGAGATGGTTTTATTTTACTGAGTCCATCATCTTCTGTGTTTTGTTTTATTTTGACTTACTGAACACCACTCTGGTAGTGCCTGGCTGCAAATTCTTTTAAAAAATAAAGAAGCAGAGGGAGTTCATGAAGTGGTTCACTGGTGGACTATCAACTAAGCCCTGCTGAATAAGGGAGAGAGGGGGACCTGGCAATGTTACCAGCTGCTCAGCAGATAGTAGTGCCTATGGTAGGCATGGTTGATGACATCATTGTCCTGTGCTGGTATTTATTCATCAGCCAAGCAGCAGCATCAGTGGCCCTCCTGTAAGGACTTTGGCCCTGTTATGTAAATTTGTATAGATATTAGCAGAGATTGTCAACGGCCTGAGATTTGTGTGTGCCAGTGTTTGCATTTACCCAAGTAACAGGCTTTTACCCTGCATTGAGATCACTGAGACTTAAGACTTAGTAAAATAAGAAAAGCTACTTTATTTATAGAAATACATAGTAGATAGGAAAGGCATACCTAGTTCTAACTAACTAACTAAGTTGGAGGCGCAACGCCCAGGTTTGGGAGTTGCCCTCATGGCTCAGGAGGGAGAGAGCAGAGACAAAGGTGTCTCCTCTCTCTGGGACAGTTGAAGAAGAGAAGAAGGGAAAGGGGGGAAGGAGGAGGGGCAGATAAGTTTCCCTAAGCATATCAGTCTAATGATGGAAGGAAGTCAGTCAGAGCATCACAGGTAAAGATAGTCAAGCATCTGAAGGACCCTAGCTCTATCTCCCTTCTGGAACATAAACAAAAGAACAAAACAGGAGTTGCTCTTGTCCCACTTCCAACAGGTCCCTACTCCCCCACTCGGCAGTAGACACCGGTGGTCCATCAGCAAACTGCCTTGTACATTGCTACTGCTGACCATTAGTTGTTCCTCTAAAGAACTGAACTATCTTTGGACAGGACCACCAGTCCAACTAGGCTGCATTAGAGCTCATGAAAAAGTGAAACAGACCTAAGCAATTTTAAGTCACAGGTAAAAGGGAAGCCATTTTATGAGTATGATTAAATCATCCTATAGGATTCAACATAATTCTGTAAATATAGGGATAGTGTGGCAGAAAAACTTGGTGATCTGGAATACATAATAGGTGATCATTTCTGTTTGGATGACTAAATGGAGAAAGGAACAATATAATATGAATTTTAAAATATGTATGACAAGGCAGATATTTTGTTCAAATCATTTGCTCACAGTTTCTTGGATCAATAGCACATATGAATTTGTGCATGAATTAATAACCAGAACTTTGGACGCCATAAAATCCTAGATTGGAAAGGGCTGTAGCTCAGTGGAAGAGAATCTGCTGTGCTTGCAGAAGACCCCAGATTTAATCCCTGGCATCTCCAGGTAGGACTCTTGCCTGAAACCCTGGAGAGCTGCTGCCAGTCAATGTAGACAACACTGAGATTCATAGGACAATGGTGTGACTCGGTGTAAAGCAGCTTGCTACGTCCTGTGTTCATTAGCCATTCAAAATATAGTCACATGCGTAGGACTGCACTGTTGTGGATGTTTTTGTCTGTGAGCGAATCTTTGTTTTGTGGGTGAGCAAAGAGAATCTTGGTTTCTTGCTGGAGCAGGGTCCTAAGCCCTGCTTTATGGTAATAAAGGCTCATTTCACACTGGTCTTTTACTGTGGAATGTCCATGCTTTGTCCACTCATTTTTTATGGGACACCCGTAAAACACTCTTCTCTTTCTTTACTTTTCCTCTCCTGGGCTCAGAAAATCCTGCTTTTTGACACAGTTGAACAGCTACGCAATCTCTTCAGGCAGAGATGACCTATTGCAGGGGGGCAGGAATCTCTGAGCTATGTGTGAAATTTGGCCAAGTACAGGTCCCATTTTGGCCCACAAGGCTGTTTCCCCTTAACCAATTCCCCATGGGAACTCAATGCTGCAGCCGATCCCTGCAGAAAGCAGAACTGCCCTATGCTTGGCGCTGAAGAAGCACAGCACAGAGCTTGGGAAGCATTGCACAACTCAAAAATAGATTCAGCATCTTGGACAGCTCCTCAAAAGTTTAGGCTAAAACCCAGAGCCGATTCCATGGTCCCACTAACATGGAGCAACAGCTGCCACTGCCTCCCATCTGTCAAAGTTGGCCCATGCAAGTGAGGTCAGATAAATATTTGCTCCACTAGATCAAAAAGGTTTCCCACCCCTACTGAAAAGCTATTCAATAGCTTGGGGACGGGGCTGGTTGTGGCCAGTATGGGTTGCACTAGCCATTTCCTCCTCTACAGTCTTTCCTCTATTGAAATCAACTCCATCTCTTAGACCCTTCCTTGTCCAAATAGCATGATCCTTACATCCATTTCTATTCCATTCTCAGTATCAGCCATAGGGTGGACGACTAATCATGCAGGAAGCGGGAGGGAGTGTTTAATCCTTCCTTCCTTAGCAAGGGTCCTGATGAAAACTGCAACCTTTCAACATTTCAGCTGAAGAAAAAGGGACTGTGTGATGTTCCTGTATTAGTGTATATATGGTAAGTGCTGTTTGTATAGGAGATACATGGTAAGTGGAATGAAAGAGGAGGGGGGAGTGAATAGGCAGTAGAATGCTGGGTGATTGGCTGAGTGTTGAGAATGGCTGACAGTATAAATGGAAGGATGACAGTTAAATCTGGGTGGACGGTGAGCGTGAAGTGGGTTGTTTTGGTGGGTTTTTGAGAGGAGATTGGGTGGAGAGTGTGGAATTCGGATTAATACTAAGACCAGTACCTCAGGAATAGATGTAACCATATGCTTAAGTGCCTTTATAAAGGAGGAGTGGAGCCATGCTTTTAGCCACACACACCCCAATGTCACTGATCCTTTCTGTAACAACCATGTGTTGTGCGCAGTTCTCTGCAGTGAAATTCCAGTGACTGACCTATTGCAACCCAAATGTTATCTATCATACCAATGGGGAATTCTAATTCCGGAGCTCTCTCCTGCATTTTCAGTTCTCTGTGGTATCCTTTGTCCTTATTGATTGCACTAAATCAAGTATCCTTCATTTACTTTGCAACCCCAGAGTGATTGGCTATTCTAAAGCTTTTTTTTTTTTTTTAGCAGATGCAAGTCCATCTTACTCATTATACAAGGGGATGAAATGCAAAACAGTAACTTAGGAATCTCACCTAGGACCAAATCTGTATATTACAATAAACTCTTGAGAACATAGTTCAAGGGAATTGCCCCCCTCCCAGCAAGTAGATGCATAAGTGTTTTTTTTAAACTAACAATCCCACTAAAAAGCGACATGTGAATTAGCTTAGTCATTTAAAGAAAATAAAGCAATTAAAGTGTAGAACATGAGACAATAAAAACTGAACTAGCCAGCATTTTCCAAATATAAATACTGTAATAGTCCTTGTTCATCAGATCTGAACATTTCTTTGAATAGATTAGGATGTGACAGTGGAGGAAACAGGAAGCACATTATGCTTCCTGTCCCTCCATTTCTCTGTCACATCCATAATAATGTTTTTGTATCTCTTCCTCTAGGAGGATGCACAGGTTATGCATCTCCTCTTTGGCTATATATAATATTATGGTTGTCCATTAACACTATCTTTCTGGCAATACACAAAATGGCTTCCACATCTAACACAGCAGAAAAGAAGGCAGGGCCACAAAATGGTGCAGGCAAGCCCCCTCCATCAGACCCCCACCAATGCGGGGAAAGGAGCTTACATTCAGCCATCACTGCACTTAACAGAGAGAAACTCTTTGCACCTCTACTTTGTTTAGAACAAAAAAGGGAGAATGTGTCCAATCCAGGCATACTGTAAAAGGTGGGGATGTTTAAGGGTCCATGTTCTACCAAGGCAAGGCTGAGCCACTGAAAACAGGAAATGAGCAGGAAGGGCAAACAATCTCTCATGCATTGTTCTATATTAGGAACAGGTGGGCACGCTGTTGCCTGTGGCACCACACTGGCAACCCCCTCATCTAACAAGTGAGATAATTGTGTGTGAAAATTCTAGTTAGAGTTACCATATGGAAAAGTGGGTTGGACTTCTGCATCTTTAATAGATATGCAGAAGAGAAAATAAGAACATAAGAAGAGCCTGCTGGATCAGGCCAGTGGCCCATCTAGTCCAGCATCCTGTTCTCACAGTGGCCAACCAGGAAACTCTTACTTAAATTCCCTCTATTAACAATGGTTCTCGAACATTTTCCCTCCCAGGGACCACTTGAACACTGCTGAGGGGCTTGGCAGACCACTTAATTACTTTTCTGCCTGTTATAGCAATTCTAATGTGCTATGCTAGATGCTGTATGATTTTAAATATATATTTGTATTGCTCCTTGTATTTCTTATATACTGTATTTTATTGTATTAAAATACGAATTCCATATATGAGATATAGGATTGAATCAGCCTTGGTTGCCCTGATAGATGACCTTTTTTGGGATAAGGGCAGGAGGAGTGCGATCCTGTTATTCTTACTTGATCCCTCAGCTGCTTTTGATACCATTGACTATGGTATCCTTCTGGGCTGACTTGGTGAGATAGGTTTCGGCAGCACTGTTTTACAGTGATTCCAATCCTATCTCCAGGGTTGTTTTCAGATAATAGCATTGGGTGACTGTCTTTTGGCCCCCTGCAGTTGTGCTGTGGGGTGCTGCAGGGTACCATCTTGTCCCCAGTGCTGTTTAACATCTATATGAAGCCCTTGGGAGCGGTCATCAGGAGATTTGGGCTGAGGTGTCAGCAGTATACTGATGATACCCAGCTCTGTAACATCCAAATCGGCTGAGGCCATGCAAGCCCTGGACCGCTGCCTGGACTTGGTGATGGGCTGGATGAGGGCGAATAATCTGGGTTTGAATCCTAGCAAGACAGAGGCACTGTGGGTTGGTGGCTCCCGAGTTCAGATAATTGGTAAATTGCCTGCCTTGGATGGGGTTGTACGCCTTCTGAAAGAGCAGGTCCATAGTCTGGGGATGCCTCCTGGATCCATCTTTGTTGCTAGAGGCCCAGATAACCTCAGTGGCTAGAAGTGCCTTTTATCAGCTTTGGCCATTTCTGGACCAACACAGCCTGTCCACTGTTGTCCATGCACTGGTAACCTCCAGGTTGGATTAATGCACTTTTATCTGGGGCTGCCCTTCAGATTGGCCTGGAAGCTGCAGCTTGTGCAAAATGCAGCCGCATGTCTGCTCACTGGGGTAGAGTATTGCCAACATGTTACCCCACTGCTGAAAGAATGTCACTGATTTCCCATTAGCTACCAGACCATGTTCAAGGTTCTAGTTTTGGTGTATAAAGCCCTACCCAGCTTCGGATGAGGATAGCTGAAAGATCATTTTACCCCTTTTATACCCAGTCGATCACTGTGCTCTGTAGGTGAGGGCCTCCTCCAGATACCTTCTCATCAGGAGGTCCTCTCCGCACAACATAGGTAGCAGACCTTTAGTGTTGTGGCACCTACCCTTTGGAACTCTCTCCCCTTAAATACTAGACAGGCACCATCTCTGTTATCTTTTTGGCACCTATTGAAGACCTTCCTCTTTCACAAGCCTTGTAAGTAGAGACCTTATCTCAGTAGGTGTCTATGTTGGAATTACTTTTTAATATTAAGCTGTGTTTTAAAGATGTTTTTAAGGATGTTTTAATATATTTTAAAAGATGGTTTGTTGTAATATGTTTAAAGTTTTTGTTTCTTAGAGTGTTTTTAGTGTTTTTGTTTACCATCGTGGACTTCTTCTGGGAAGAAGGGCAGGATATAAATTTTATTAATCAATAAATAATAAATATAATTCAAATTGAAATAAATATAATAAAATTCAAGAAATAAAGAAGCAATAAGAATACAATAAAATGCAATATGAATATTTGATGAGATGTATGGTGCTGTCTTCCATCTTCAATTATAAATCCACAAACACACCGCGGACCACCTGATTGATACTTGTTGTCGGAAGGCAGAGCTGGGGTCCCAATCCCGGGGAGCTGGATCCCGGAGAGTTGGGAGAAGAGTATTCGGATGGATGGCAGAGGGAAGGGGGAGGAACTTCTCCCCTTTGGAGCGAAGACGAAACAGAGGAACTGCCAGTGATAAGGTCGCTTAGCAACGGGGAGCCTGAGCCCTCCCTGGACATTCTCACGCCTCCCCCTCTTTCAGGCTCAGAGCAAGAGGGGGAAGAGGGAGGGCTGCTCACAGCCGAAAAGCGGGGAGGCAGTTTACCATCAGCCCCTCCCCTATCCCCCATCCTGGAATCGGAAACTTCAGAAGAGGAGGGGGTGATGCTTCCCCCCTCACCGCGCACACGCAGACAGCTGAAAAGACAGGAGAGAAGGGGGGGAAGGCGGGCAGTACCTGAGGGGCAGTTAAGGAGGAGCGAAAGATTGCGTGCCCGTTTGGCCCCTTCTTAAAGAACAGGCGGGAAGAAGTCCCTTGCTCTGTCAACTTTCTCCCAATGCCGCAGGACCTGTATCCCTGTATTGCTTCATGAGAAAACGCAGTCTTTGTTTGGACATTACCCTAATAAAACACGAATTAACTACAGCCGTTGGTCTGGTTCCTGAGTCACATCCTAGGCCTGACAGCTTGACAGAGCCACCTAAATCACCCTCAATGCTCTCTTCACTTGACTGGGACAAGATGTCAAAGGGAGCAGCGGGGGGGAACGAACCCCACTTCTGAGACGGAAGAAGTGGAACTCTTGAGGACTAAGGTAGCTGATTTGCAGACGGATGTTCAAGCCCTGCTAGCAGCAGTCAAGGCGCTGAAGACGGATAATCAAACCTTGAAGGCCACGATAGACCAGATGCGAACAGCCCCTCCAGCTGCCGTAGTAAAGGTTCCCATTGGATTGCCCCCAAAATACGCAGGACAAAGTGATCAGTTGGCAACCTTCGTGGCTCAATGTGAGTTATATCTGGATGTCAGGCACACGGAATTTCCAGACGATGGGGCTAAAGTAGCTTTCGTGATTAGCCTCCTGGAGGGAGAAGCTGCAAAATGGGTGACTCCGTATCTCGTGAGAAAGGATACTGTCTTAGGAAGGTACAGAGGATTTATACAGGAGATGACCGAGATGTTTCAAGACCCGCAAAGGGCTGAAACAGTAGCGCGGCAACTAGGCGCTCTGAAGCAAGCTAAAGGGACTGTTTCCGAGTACACTAACGCTTTTAAAATTCTGTCCCAGGAAACTGGTTACAATGACGCCGCCCTGATGTTTATGTACCAGAGTGGATTAAATGCTGAAATCCTGGATGAGTTGGCCAGGACCTCCCCCCCCGCTGACCTACCAGGGCTCATCCGGCTATGCCTACAGATAGATCACCGGATGGAAGGAAGGCGCCTGGAAAGGAAGCAGGAGGTCCTGAGATACTCAGCCTCGGCATCCCGCAACAAGACCCTTCCCACTGCAGGGATGGCAGGTAATGCAACTGAGGGACAGGGAGGGGCTAGGCCAAGACTGTCGGAAGAAGAAAAGGAAAGACGACGCCAGGAACGTTTATGCTTTTATTGTTCAAAGCCGGGCCATGTGGCCAGAGACTGTGGACTGAAAGGGGGGAAAGCCAAGCCGTCGGGAAACTAGAACACCCAGTCCACGTGCAGGCCGGTGGACTGGGGGCAGTGTTGTATAAAGGCCCCCCAACGATCCAACCTCCCTCAAAGGGGGTGTTGGTCTTGCCTATTCGGATTACAACTTCCAGAGGAGTGGTGTTTAATTCCACTGCCTTAATTGACAGTGGAGCCTCCACAAATTTTATTGATGCAAAGTTAGTCAAGCGTCATGGAATTTCCTGGTGGAAACTGGACGCTCCCCTAGCTGTGGAAACTATCGATGGGAGACCCCTGAAGTCAGGAGGGGTGACACAAGCCACAGAGGAAGTGAAACTTCAAATCCCTGGGCACGAAGAGTTCATTTCGCTATACGTGTCAGATCTCTCGAACTTTGAGGTGATTCTGGGAATGCCCTGGCTAGCAAAGCATGAACCCAAAATAAGTTGGAAGGAGGCGGTGGTGTGGTTCACCTCACAGTATTGCCAGGATAACTGTCAACCTGAAGGAATCAAGAACACCTTAGCGGGGGCAGTGCAAGAGATTGAGCAAGTGACCCTGCTGCCAAAGTATGAAGAATTCAAAGATGTGTTTGATGAAAAAGAGGCAGAGACTTTACCCCCCCACCGCCCTTACGACTGTGCGATTGACCTAGTGCCAGGAGCCAGCATCCCATCAGGGAGAATCTACTCTCTCACAGAGAATGAGAGGGAGGCCCTGAAGGAATTCCTGGATAAAAACCTGAGGCGAGGATTCATACGCCCCTCACAATCCCCTGCTGGAGCGCCACTATTGTTTGTGAAAAAGAAGGGGGGGAACTCAGACCCTGTAACGACTATCGTGCATTGAACCAGATCACCATCCCCAACAGCTACCCACTGCCCCTGATCTCAGAGTTGCTGGACCGACTGCGCTCTGCAAAAATCTTCACGAAGTTGGATTTGAGAGGAGCGTACAATCTGATCAGAATGAAGGAGGGAGATGAATGGAAAACAGGATTCTTGACCGCTTACGGACGGTATGAATACCTGGTCATGCCGTTCGGGCTTTGTGGAAGTTCAGGAATTTTTCAAAAATTCATGAACGACGTGTTTAGAGACTTGTTGGACACGTATGTAATCTGTTACTTAGATGATATCCTGGTGTTCTCAAAGAACCAGGAAGACCACGACCAGCATGTGAAGACGGTGTTGAAGAGACTGAGAGAAAATCACCTGTATGCTAAATTAGAGAAATGTGGATTTGACCTCAAGTCTCTAGACTTCCTTGGATATCGAATCTCAGCGGAAGGCGTGGAGATGGACCCAGGGAAAGTAAGCTGCATATTGGACTGGGGCCAACCTGTCACCAAAAAGGATGTACAACAGTTTTTGGGGTTTGCCAATTATTACAGAAAGTTCATTCCAGGATTTTCCAAATTAACAGCTCCTCTGACTGACTGTTTAAGGGGGAAGAAGAAGTTTCAATGGACAGAGAACGCCACCGAGGCCTTTGAGGAGCTGAAGAGAAGGTTTGCTACTGAGCCCATTCTGCGCTTTGCTGATCCGAACCGCCCTTTCGTAGTGGAAGCAGATGCTTCAGATTTTGCCATCGGGGGGGTCCTGCTACAATTAGACCAAGAAGGGAAGGAGCTGCACCCCTGTGCGTACTTCTCTCGGAAGTTAAAGCCTGCAGAGAAGAACTACACAGTTTGGGAGAAGGAGCTGCTGGCCATCAAGGACTCTTTTGAAAACTGGAGACAATACCTAGAGGGGACCTCTCATCAAATTGAAGTGCGCTCCGACCACAAGAATCTTGAAAGCCTCCAAACCCCCAGAAAGCTGAACCAGAGACAGATAAGATGGTCCCAGTTCTTCACTAGGTTTAACTTCCAGATTACTTACCATGCCCAAGCCAAAAACCAGAGAGCGGATGCCTTATCCAGACAGCCACAATACAAAGAAAGTGAATCCGAGGACCAGCCTCAGTACGTAATCCTGCCAGAGAAATTAACGTTGGGAGTATGCCAGCCTTCATGGGAAGAGGAACTCAAAAAGGCACAACAAGAAGATGCAGACATGCTAAAATATCAGCAGGAGACGGGACAAGGTCAAGACTCAGAAGTAACCTTTCACTGGAGAAATGGACTGTTATGGTTCAAAACCGCCAGATATGTGCCAGAAGGGGAATTAAGGCTCAGAATCCTACGCCAGTGTCATGATTCCATCACAGCGGGACACTTTGGGATTTACAAGACCATTCAGAACGTGGCCAAGGACTTCTGGTGGCCTAAAATGCGTCGGGATATTGAGAGTTATGTAAAGTCCTGCTCTGTCTGTCTGCGGACAAAAACACAAACAGGGACACCAGCAGGACTGTTACAACCGTTGCCTGTCCCACACGAACCCTGGAAGGACCTCTCCATGGATTTTATAACTGATCTACCCAAGTCCCAAGGAATGACAGCCATCTTAGTAGTGGTGGATCTACTTACCAAAATGGCACACTTTCTTCCTTGTGCAGGGACCTTAGAGGCTAAAGAAACAGCCAAGTTATTCATAAAAGAAGTCTACCGGCTGCATGGATTGCCAAACAGCGTAGTCTCAGACTGAGGAACTCAGTTCACAGCCAAATTTTGGAGAGCAATGTGGAAACAGTTGCAGACGGAATTAAAACTCTCCTCCGCCCATCACCCCCAGACAGATGGGCAGACGGAACGCTTGAACGCCATTTTGGAAAGATATTTACGAAGTTATGTGTCCTATCAACAGACTGACTGGGTATCATATTTGCATTTTGCAGAGTTCGCCTACAACAATTCTCTGCACTCCAGCACTCAACAAACCCCATTCTTCGCTAATTATGGATTCCATCCTAAAGTCTTTCCAAGCAGCTCAGAAGGAATGCTGGTACCGGCAGCTGAGAACTTCCTTAAGGAATTGCAAGCGGCGCAACAGACACTGAAACAGCAGTTAAACGAAGCCAAAACGGAGTACAAGCGAGTTGCTGACCTGCACAGGAAGGAGGGCCCCCCCCTTCAACCGGGAGACCAGGTATGGCTGTCCACCCGCTTCCTCCAGATGCCGGGCAAATGTAGAAAATTACAAGACAAGAGGGTGGGTCCTTTCGAAATAGAAACTCAAATCAATCCCGTGGCGTACCGACTGAAGCTGCCTGACACGTTTAAAATACATCCTGTGTTCCATCGATCCCTCTTAACGAAAGCCGCCCCTCTCAGTGAGTTACAACCGGAGGAACCTCCCGGAGCTCCACTGCTGGTAAATGAGCAGCTTGAGTTTGAAGTTGAGGAGATCTTAGATTCCAGGATCAGACGCCACAAGCTGCAGTACTTGATTCACTGGAAAGGCCATGGGGTGGCTGACAGATCATGGGAAGATGCAGCTGATGTGCATGCTCCAGAATTGGTAAAACTTTTCCATCAACGTTTTCCCCACCGTCCCAAGCCAGACAAGGGGAGGGGGGCACAGCCTGGGAGGGGGGATGGTGTCGGAAGGCAGAGCTGGGGTCCCAATCGCGGGGAGCTGGATCCCGGAGAGTTGGGAGAAGAGTATTCGGATGGATGGCAGAGGGAAGGGGAAGGAACTTCCCCCCTTTGGAGCGAAGACGAAACAGAGGAACTGCCAGTGATAAGGTCGCTTAGCAACGGGGAGCCTGAGCCCTCCCTGGACATTCTCACGCCTCCCCCTCTTTCAGGCTCAGAGCAAGAGGGGAAAGAGGGAGGGCTGCTCACAGCCGAAAAGCGGGGAGGCAGTTTACCATCAGCCCCTCCCCTATCCCCCATCCTGGAATCGGAAACTTCAGAAGAGGAGGGGGTGATGCTTCCCCCCTCACCGCGCACACGCAGACAGCTGAAAAGACAGGAGAGAAGGTGGGAAGGCGGGCAGTACCTGAGGGGCAGTTAAGGAGGAGCGAAAGATTGCGTGCCCGTTTGGCCCCTTCTTAAAGAACAGGCGGGAAGAAGTCCCTTGCTCTGTCAACTTTCTCCCAATGCCGCAGGACCTGTATCCCTGTATTGCTTCATGAGAAAACGCAGTCTTTGTTTGGACATTACCCTAATAAAACACGAATTAACTACAGCCGTTGGTCTGGTTCCTGAGTCACATCCTGGGCCTGACACTTGTGGACCACAGTTTAGGAATCCCTGCTCTAGTTCTGGTTCAAACAAGAGAGATGCAGAAAACAGGAAGAATGGAGGATGCATAGGGATGGAAGAGAAATTTATTTCAGTTTCATTTAAAGGCAAATCTGCCTAATTCACACAATGCAAAACCATACACGAACTGAAATATAGCCATCCTTCAAAATTTGCACTTCTCTGAATTTGCAGTGTAGTTGTCCAGTCAAGTAATGTGCACAAACATGCATTTTCCAGGTAGAGTGTACTTATAAATGAATATATGTCTGTTTGGGAAAATTGCTTTGCAAAAATGTGTATGTTAGACAAAATTGCATACAAAAACGTATGTTGTTGTTGTTATGTGCCTTCAAGTTGATTTTGACTTATGGTGACCCTATGAATCAGTGACCTCCAAGAGCATCTGCCATGAACTACCCTGTTCAGATCTTGTACATTCAGGTCTGTGGATTCCTTCATGGAATCAACCCATCTCTTGTTAGGATTGTTCCCTTATTTCTGAGTAAACATGGATAGGATTATGCAATCAATTGATCAAGGGCAGGAGGAAATGAAGGAAAGAATGACTGAAAACTTAAAATGTCAATGCAGCAATATTTGTTTTTATTGTATACTAATACTAATAATAGATAGTGTGGCAATGTTGAGTGTTTATAGAAATATTGTTGGATTTGATTATTATTTATTTATTTATTTATTTATTTTCATTTCTAAACCGCCCATAGCTAATAGCTCTCTGGGCGGTGTACAAAACAAGATTAAAATACAATATTAGAATAAAATCAGTAACAAAGAGCAACAAAATTAAACTAAAACATTAAACATAAAAACATTGAACATTAAGATGCCTGGGAGTATAGCCAGGTCTTAACCTGGCGCCTAAAAGAAAGAACCGTAGGCGCCTGAACATAATCATGGAGTGATTCATTGTGATCCGGCATCATCAACTTCCATTAAAGTGGAAATGCCACCAATTGTAGACTTTGCAATTAAAACAGCTAATGAATGCATATGATCCACATCATTTCCAATCTCTTGGAGTTCAGGTTGAAGGAGAGATCCAGAACTGTAAACGTGTGATGCATACACAATTCCTATGAATGTATGCCATATCTGTTTTGAATTTGGGGGGAGGGGATGGATGAGTGTTTGCTTATTTTCTTTGTCACCTCCCATGGCATCAGTTTGACTGATTGATTTGATCTAATTTATTTATATGCTGCCTTTCCACAGTGAGCTATGCCCAAGTGGT
Organism: Rhineura floridana; assembly: GCF_030035675.1. Lineage (NCBI taxonomy): Eukaryota > Metazoa > Chordata > Lepidosauria > Squamata > Rhineuridae > Rhineura > Rhineura floridana. The sequence goes on from NC_084489.1 coordinate 51,152,322, forward strand.
TACCAGACATTGGGGTTGTGTGTGTGGAGGATGGTGGAGGAAAGCAGTTTACAAAATACATCAATACATTCAAAGAAGACAAAAATCAACAATTTAAGTGAACACTGAATACAGTCAACATTACAAAAGAAACAATCTATACTTACATACAGAAGTGCAAAGCAAAACATGTTAACAGATAACAAAGCTGCAGCTGCTGGAGCAGGTTCAAGGAGATTCAGCAGCCTGGTTCAGATACACTTCAGAGGAGGAGGGGTCTTCTCACCAGGCTAGATGATTTACAATTGGCTCCCTCATCTCTCCTCCAGAGGAGATTAACAGCACCCAAAGGGAAGGCTTGTAAGGGGGGGGGTAATGGTGGTGAGTCCTCTTTCTCAGCCTCCTGGAAGTTCCAGCTACTGCTGCAGGTCTTAAGGCTCTCCTGTATTGCTTATTTCCTGCAGCTAGGAGTTGGTTTTCATGACACATGGTTTTAATTTGGCTGTTTTACATTTTGAGAGCCAGTGTGGTCTAGTGGTTAGAGTGTTGGACTAGGATCTGGGAGACCAGGATTCAGTTCGCCACTCGGTAGGGATGGGTGAGAATTTCAATTCAGTTCGCATTTCAAGCAGAATTGATCAAATTCGCAATTTCCGAAACAATATGAGAACCAAAACACAGCCATCCTTTGAAATTCGCATTTATTAGAATTGTGAGATGCAGTTCGCCAACTGAACAACATTTTAAAAAATGCACATATTATGGGAAAGTGTGCATACAAATGAATACATGAGTGAAAACAACATGTAAAAAGGCCGGAAATGATGAGAAATGGCTTGCAAAAGTACCTTTGTCAAAACTGCCTACAAAAATGTCTTTATTTGGAGAAATTCGCACTAAAATGGTGGAGAATTTTCATGAGGATTTTTTAAAAAAAAATTCAGAGATCGCTGTAGAAATGTAGAGAACTGAATTTAACATTGAAACAATGAGAAATGGAGAGAACCGAAACAGACAGATCTTTCCATCCCTACCACTCAGCCATGAAGTTTGCTTGGTAACCATGAGCCAGCCACAATGTATCTTCACCTAACCTACTTCACTGGATTGTTGTCACCTTCCCTGCTGGGCCCTGAGGCAGCATAGCCCACCTGAATTGGTGAAGGTTCCTTTTGTGCCCCTCAATCACTGCCCGACCTGACTCACTGCTGGCTCTGGGCCTGGCTGTTTTTTGTTTGCTTGCTTGCTTTTTAGACGTGGGGAAGGATGTGTCTGGATCTTATATTTTTAGTTTCAGATGTTCAAATTTGCTGCAAGTTATATTTCATTGTATTGTTTGGATTTTCTGTTTGCATGAAGCCCCCTTCACATCCACCTGCAACGGGGTAGAAGCCACTTCCCTCTGATTCAATGTAATACCGGGGAGTAAGTATGAATTGCCTCCCTGAGCTCCTACTGGGAGGAAGGGCTGGGTAGAAATCTAATAAATAAAAATGAATAAGCATAGCAGCAGTACCAATCACATGGGCCTTTCCTGGCTCTCTGCCGGGAGAGAACGCACCAGTCAGGTGAGATGCACCCATGCAATTGGCCCAAGCCCCACATACATACCAGTCTGGTGGGACTGCACAGCTTCCACATGATGCTGGCTGATTTTGAAAATGCTATCCCCAAACCTAGAAAGCTGCCTTATACCCAGTCAGACCATTGGTCCATCTAGCCTAGCATTGTCTGTAGGGACTGGCAGCTGTTCTACAGGATGTCAGACAGGGGCCTCTGCCAGCCCTACCTGGAGATGTCAGGGATTGAGCCTGGGACCTGTTGCATGCAAAGCAGATTCTGTACCTCTGAGCTATGGCCTCTTCCCATATTGGACTCAGAGTTGCTTATTCCTATTATGAGCTCCAGAAATCATGCAGTCAGTGATAGCGGCTCAAAATGTATTCACTGGTTAATAGACAAGGGACTCTTCTTGTCTCAGAAACCTCTTTAGTTACCTCTGCAAAGAAACGAGCAAAGAGCAGACTGAATCAGACTGTTCAGAGGGGAAAGAACTTGACTTTATCTTGAACACCAGCGGTTTCACAGTTTGCTTAATTAAGACTATGAAAAGCTCCAAAGGGAATAGCAACACTTTTATATTTCTTGAGCCCGATAGCAAAGATCCTCCTCCTAAACCCCACTTGTCTTCCCAGCTATGAACCTGGGATATTTTGCATACAAAGCACGTGCTCTACCACTGAGCTACAGCCCTTCCCTAATGTGAAAAAACAAGAAAATTCTTCTGCCTCAAGGGAAAAACAAGATGGCACCCTCTCCTATTCCATGCATAGAAACTGACCGGACTGGTAGCTGAATCTTATTTATTTATTTATTTATTTATTTATTTATTTCCCACTCTTCCTCCCAGCAGGAGATGGAGAAGTAATCGAATCTTACTTCGTTAATGGTGTGACTGGACAGCATCCTCCACCACACCCGAGGACAGTAGGCTGGTTTAAGGGGCAAAGCAGGCAGTCTGTGTGGCACAGCTTATGGTTCCCCACTCCAGCCCCAGAATCTGCCACCTAAAGTGTAGCCTCACTCTGATTTTGCTCAGTCCTAAATTTTAAGGAAACAACACACATATCTGAAGAAAAAAGCATATGGGGAACTTAATACGGCTCAGGTCCAGACTATTTGACAGATCGTATTTCCCTACATGAACCTGCCCGGGACTTGAGATCTTTAGGTGAGGCCCTTCTTGTGTTCCCTACACCTTCGCAAGCACATTTGACGCGGACACGAGATAGGGCCTTTTCAGTGGTCGCCCCTAGGTTGTGGAACTCCCTCCCGAGTGAGGTACGATCAGCTCCCTCCTTGCCGTCTTTTCGGCGACAAGTAAAGACTGTTTTATTTCCGCGGGCATTTGGGACAGAGAACGACCAGGATTAATGTCTTATAGGCTTGGTGATCATATTATATGATTTTATTATTTTAAATTGTTCGCTGTTTTAACTTTTATCTTATAGTTTTTAATTTTCCCTTATAGTTTAATTCTTTTTTAATAATATACTCTGTATGTTTTAATGATGTTGTTTTTAGTTGTAAGCCACTCTGAGTCCTATTGGAAAATTATTATTAATAATAATAATAATAATATTAATATTAATATTAATATTATTCACTCACTTTCCTGCCTGAATAAAACATTTCCTCCCAGCTGCCTCCCATTCTGAAATTTAGTTATGCATTCCATGAGATAACATGCTATTTCTTTTCATTTCTTCTAAAAGCCTTGGTATGGTCTAGATAGAATGGAATTCTGTGCAATTAATTTCATGGAGGGCAACATCCAGTTTGATATTATTTGATCTGGGAAAAGCGTCTTCTGCAGAGAGCTTCTATAATCTGCTTAAAACGGAGCTGGGCTTTATGCTATTTTACGTGCCTGTATTGAAGCAAATGGAAAGGCCAATAAATTCGGCACCTTGCCCAGCTCCTTCTTTATGACTAATGAAGCTGTTCATTGGGAAACATTGTTTTATTGAGCAAGCAATGCGTGTGATTCCAAGATGTCACTTAGGCTTATTAACCCACTAAATCTTTCCATCCAGGCAGGAACACTCCCATATATCAGCCAACAGGATTGAAGGGCATTGAGAATATCCTCTGAGAAGCTGGTCTTATTTGTATTAGAAGCATGCTATAGCTCTGAGTTATGAAGAGGCTTTATATCTCAGAGGCACAGAAAAGAAACAGGGAAATGGAAAGACTCCGGTGGCATCTTCTTTTAAATGTGTGCAAAGGTGTCACAAGGTTCCCCCCTTTCTTATTTCTTCTCTGTGTCTCTGAGACATCAAGCAACACTGTCAAAACCACATAAGCATGTGACTCAGTTATCTTTTGATATTGTTGTGACCCAGGACAGGGGGGAAGGCTTGCAGGAGGAGGACTCTGACTTTGAGGGCTTGGGCGTGGACTTGTGGGAGGAGACATCTCAGCACACCCAAATCCCAACTCCTCCCATGGAAGCGCAGGGAGAGCTGTCAGGGGTTACTTCTGAGAAAATGCCCCTTTCTCCTGCGCCCAAGGAGCCACCTGATCCACTTGCTAATTCCCAGCCGGGCGTTCAGCAGTTTCCCACACCTGCCCGGACACCTAGCCCCCTTGATTCGGAGGGAGAAGTTGAGGTCCAGCCCCTTTCCTCCCGTTCTCACAGAATTCAGAGGCATGAAGAACAACGGCCAGCCCGTGGGGGTTAGGAGGAGCCATTGTTTGTGATCGAAAGTGAAACCTATTTAAGGGGGGCGTTAACAAGGAGGGGGTGCTGAGTTAGCATCTGTAACCAGAGGCTTGCTTAGTCAGCGCTAGTCAGGGAAATAGTTCTTAGAAAGCATAGTTAGGTGAATGGGTCGAAAAGCTTTTGATATAACTGTAATTTTAATAAAAAAAAGAAAACCTTACTGAACTGTGTGCACCTGCGTTCCTCAGCTCCGGATGGGACAGATATTTTCATCATGAAGTTCTAGATATTAGACCAGTGGTAGCCAGTGTGGTGTCCTCCAGATGTTGTTGGACTTTGGCTTCCATTAGCCCAAGCAATGGCGGCTGGTGGCTGCATGTCAGTGAGGCAATGGCATACGCTCTGGCTTTTACTCTGAACTATCAAGGAGCTGTCCAAGGTGCCTTGAAAACTGAGACTAAAATCTGGAATAAATCCCACTGCCCCTCTGACATGGAGCCACCACCTACCACTGAGCCCCAGTCACCATGGTCAGTGCTCAAGGAGGATGGTAGTTGTAGTCCAACAACGTCTGGAGGACACACACTGGCTGTCCCCGTATTAGACATTCTTGAGAATTTTAAAACTTCAGCTGGTGCCCAGTTGATGATACTTTAGGCCCACCTACCCACAACACAACCTGTCCATCGAAACAAAATATTAGGAGAATTGACAGATACAGTTCATGAGAAGCAGCTTTCGTCACTGCATTTCATGCTGGAGAAATAGTTGTCCTATCTCATTTCCTTTCTAACAAAAGCAGAATTCCCAGTGTAGGCCACATTGAGAAAGAAGCTCTGTTTCCCACATAGGGAATTCTGCCTTTATTAAAGAGAACTGAAACAGGAAATTCAGCTCAGCCAGCTGTCGTTATGCATATGAAGTTCCAGTGATCTTGGTAGAAGCTACATACACAGATCAAGTGTGCTAAGGATGTGTGTTGTTGTTATGTGCCTCCAAGTCGACTACGACTTATGGCGACCCTATGAATCAGTGACCTCCAAGAGCATCTGTCATGAACCACCCTGTTTGGATCTTATAAGTTCAGGTCTGTGGCTTCCTTTATGGAATCAATCCATCTCTTGTTTGGCCTTCCTCTTTTTCTACTTCCTTCTGTTTTTCCAAGCATTATTATCTTTTCTAGTGAATCATGTCTTCTCATTATGTGTCCAAAGTATGATAACCTCAGTTTCATCATTTTAGCTTCTAGTGATAGTTCTGGTTTAATTTGTTCTAACACCCAAATATTTGTCTTTTTTGCAGTCCATGGTATCTGCAAAGCTCTTCTCCAACACCACATTTCAAATGAGTTGATTTTTCTCTTATCAGCTTTTTTCACTGTCCAACTTTCACATCCATACATAGAGATCGGGAATACCAGGGTCTGAATGATCCTGACTTTAGTGTTCAGTGATACATCTTTGCATTTGAGGACCTTTTCTAATTCTCTCACTACTGCCCTCCCCAGTCCTAGCCTTCTAATTTCTTGACTATTGTCTCCATTTTGGTTAATGATTGTGCCAAGGTATTGATAATCCTTGACAAGTTCAATGGCCTCATTGTCAACTGTAAAGTTGCATAAATCTTCTGTTGTCTTTACTTTAGTCTTTTTGACATTCAGCTGTAGTCCTGCTTTTGTGCTTTCCTCTTTAACTTTCATCAGCATTCATTTCAAATCATTACTGGTTTCTGCTAGTAGTATGGTATCGTCTGCCTATCTTAAATTATTGATATTTCTCCCTCCAATTTTCACACCTCCTTCATCTTGGTCCAATCCTGCTTTCCGTATGACATGTTCTGCATATGGATTAAATAAATAGGGTGATAAAATACAGCCCTGTCTTACACCCTTTCCGATTGGGAACCAATCGGTTTCTCCATATTCTGTCCTTACAGTAGCCTCTTGTGCAGAGTATAGGTTGTGCATCAGGACAATCAGATGCTGTGGCACCCCCATTTCTTTTAAAGCATTCCATAGTTTTTCATGATCTAAACAATCAAAGGCTTTGCTGTAATCTATAAAGCACAGGGCGATTTTCTTCTGAAATACCTTGGTCCGTTCCATTATCCAATGTATGTTTGTGATATGATCTCTGGTGCCTGTTCCCTCTCTAAATCCAGCTTGGACGTCTGGCATTTCTCGCTCCATATATGATAACAGCCTTTGTTGTAGAATCTTGAGCATTACTTTACTTGCATGGGATATTAAGGCAATAGTTCGATAATTACTGCATTCCCTGGAATCCCCTTTCTTTGGAATTGGGATGTATATGGAACGCTTCCAGTCTGTGGGCCATTGTTTAGTTTTCCATATTTCTTGACAGATTTCAGTCAGAATTTGGACTAATTCAGTCTCAGTAGCTTGTAGCAACTCTATTGGTATGCCATCTATTCCTGGTGATTTGTTTCTTCCAAGTATTTTAAGAGTACCTTTCACCTCGCATTCTAAAATTTTTGGTTTCATATGGTTCCTCCGTGAATAAATCTGCCATCATGGCATCTCTTTTATAGAGGTCTTCAGTGTATTGCTTCCATCTTCCTTTTATTTCATCTCGGTCCGTCAGTGTGTTCCCCTGTTGATTATTCAACATCCCTACTCTTGGTTTAAATTTCCCTTTAATTTCTCTAATCTTTTGGAACAGAGCTCTTGTTCTACCCTTTTTGTTGTCCTCTTCTATTTCTATACAGTAACTATTGTAATAGTTCTCTTTGTCCCTACATACTAGTCTCTGTATTGTTGCATTTAGGGTTCAGACCACGTTTCTATCTCCTTTTGCTTTTGCTTTCCTTCTCTCTAACCATTTTAAGAGTTTCTTCAGTCATCCATTGAGGTCTTTCTCTCTTTTTAACTAGAGGTATTGTCTTTTTGCATTCTTCCCTGATAATGTCTGTGACTTCATTCCATAGTTCTTCTGGTTCTCTGTCAACTAAGTTTAAAGCCTCAAACCTGTTCCTTATTTGATCTTTATATGCTTCTGGGATGTTATTTAAATTGTATTTTGGCATTATGATTGCTTTGTTGGTCTTCTTTAGCTTTACTCTGATTTTCGATACGACCAGTTCATGATCTGTACCACAGTCTGCTCCTGGTCTTGTTTTTGCAGAAAGTATGGAACTTCTCCATCTTCTGCTACCAATTATATAATCAATTTGATTCCTATATTGAGCATTTGGTGATGTCCATGTGTACAGTCGTCTTTTCGGTTGTTCAAAAAATGTGTTTGCAAGAAACAAAGTATTGGCTTCACAGAATTCAATAAGTCTTTCTTCTGCGTTGTTTCTGTCTCCTAGGCCCCATTTCCCCACAATGCCTAATTCTTCTCTGTTCCCTACTTTTGCATTCCAATCCCCCATGATTATCAGCACATCTTGTTTTGGTGTGTGATCAATTTCTTCCTGTACTTCTGCGTAAAATCTCTCCAATTCCTCTTCTTCTGCGTTTGCCATCAGAGCATAGACTTGGATGATGGTTATGTTGATAGGTTTCCTGTTTAATCTCATTGATATCACTCGCTCAGACCTGAAGATGAACAGAGTGAACAAATGGGGATAGCAGAGGATTAGCGATATGACTCTTGCATGTTTCATAAGCTTCTAAGCAAATGGCACCCAGGCTTCAGAACACTTTCTCCCCTGAGGTATCTTTTGGAGCCAACTAAAAACCTTCCTCTTCTGTCAGGCCTATGGATAATTACATCTTGGACCTACGTGATACAATGGAGTTATATAGAGAGTGATTCATACGTTTGGGACATAGGAAACTGTCTTATACCAAATCAGACCTTTGGTCCATCTAGCTCAAAATTGTCTACACTGACTGGCAGCAGCCCTCCAGGTTTTCAGATGGGGTCTCTCCTAAATCTACTAGAGATTCCAGGAATTGAACCTGGGGCCTTCTGCAGAGAATTAATCTATGAACTCGATAATTTCTGTGCTGGGGGGAAAGGGCTTTTGGATTCCAATATATTAAGCAATAATTTGGCAGCTGAAAAAGACTAATGTGTTGACATTAAATAGCCCACTGTTGGCATCTCTTGCATATAATGCAACAGATAATTGACATTCAGTACAGTGAAGTTCTCCAAATTTCACATTTACACTTTTAATTATGACATGACTGCACAGTTTACTTACAAGTAAAATGAGCTGTTATCAAAGGTTACAAAACAAACATGATGTGTGTCTGGAATAGTATAACGATTCCCATCTTTTACTGTGCATTATATTAGTATCAGAGGACTCACACTTTTTTAAAAAAGGTGCTTCAGAGGATTTTCATTTGTAATTATGTATTTCTATTCTGTCTCTCAGGCAGCTACCAACATTTTAAAGCCATAAACATAATAAAAAAAATCCCCAAAATTAAAACAGAATAAAAACCATAAATAAGCGCAGCTGGATTACTGTAGTGTGTTATATGCGGGACTGTCTTTGAAGATGCTCTACAATTAGTGCAGAAGACAGTGACCATAATTTTAACTGGTACAACCAGGTGGATTCACACTACAGTAATTTTGCAAGAACTACATTGCCTATTCACTTCTGAGCCCAGTACAGGAGGGGAGGGACTTAGTTCCACTTTCTCCCTCACCTGCTGTACAATAGGAGTTCCATAAGGCTTTACCTAGTTTTTCAGACAAAGAACAGCAACGGGAGACTTGACTCTTCACCCCTCATCATTTTCTCAATGCAGCCTACCAGGAATCAACATGGCTGGGCATCTGCCAAGGCCAGCAGAGAGTTCTCTGCTTAGTTAACTGGCCCTACTCCTCCTTGCCGTTGTTGTCCTTACCTCTCCAAGGGTTCAAGCCATGACTAGAGCAAGGGCAGCCTCTCCTTGCCTTGCACTCTCCTTCTGGGCATCTAGACTATCCCAATACATTTTCACTCTGCCTAATGATAGGGCCAGCCCTGCCTGATGTGAAGGACAAGATGGCACTCCCACCATTTTACGTACAGAAGCTGAATGGACTGACAATTGAATCTTATTTCAGTACTGCCTATGGGATTGTGTTCCCCACCATCCCTGAGGGTAGTTATGGGGATGCAAGGCAGGCCACATAGCATGCACAATTCTGTTCTCCAGCAGAAGGGTACAGCCAGGGGGCTGCTGCCACTGCCTCAGATACATACACATCTACTACCTGTGGTAGTAACCTCATTCTATCTAACGATAGGTTCAGCCCTGCTGAGCAGTGGTGTGGACTGGATACAATGGGAGAGGGCAAGTGGATCAGCACTGGTGGCATTGGCAGGGAGGGGGTGGCACTAGTAAGATCTTACCCAAGGGTTCCTCCAAAGTGTGGCACTGGTGCTAAAACTTATTCACAGTTTTAGTTGTTGGATGCAACAGTCATTATAATAGGCATCTGAATATAATGATGGCTTGTTTATTATTATTATTATTATTATTACCTCCCTTCTCCGAAAGGTCCCAGGGCAGGTCACCACAATATATAACACAATATTAAAAACAGTTTAAAACAAATTACATTCATAGCCACTGATGAAGCGAGCTGTTGTTTACTGATAACGTAACTTTGTTGCAGCCAGGAGTTATAACTTAGTCTGAAGAAGTTAGAGAATAGCATCTCATGAGTACAAAAATATAAGACTTAACTTGAGCATAACATGACTTAGTGTGATTTGAAATAAACCAAACTGTGATGGACAACAACTGCATACAAATGATGAAAGCCTTATCAAAAAGTCGAAAAGACTGATTGAAGAGCCTGGGATGCCTCCATACTTTGAGCAGGAGGAGAAGGAGAGGGAGGTTTCTGATATATGAGAAAAGATGTTTTTTCAAACCTTTCATCACACATGAAGGAAGCAAAGAGTTGACATGCAAAAAAGGGGGGGAGAAAAAAGGCGGTTACTGAAAAGGTGGTTACTGTAATTTGAAAAGAAACGTTAAGAGGAATTAGCCTGGTGTTATTCATGAAAGACTCACAGCAAAAGAAAGTGGACTGATCATGTGAGGCATGAATTCAGCCAAGGAAAGGGGAAGCAAAATGTTGGCTATTCTTCAAGCTAGTGGACATTCAGTGATGCAGTTAGGTAATTATAGACTCTGGGCTTAATAGTCTTACACAACCACCCCCTTTTTAGATGGTAACATGTATTACTTCAAAATGAAGCAATCCACACCCACTGCATTTGGGGGCCTTTGCTTCATTCTGCTGAGTGAAGCCCTGGGCATCTGCCTCAAATGGCACCACTGTGGATACCAGCAGATTAATGGGGAGTTGAAGACTGGTGGTCAGAGTATAGACATCTGAAAAAGTGGGTAGCAACTCTGATGGCTTTTTCAGAACACCAAGATACTCCATGTTCAAGTGACTTATAAACTCTTCTGTGCACCAGCCCTCTGCAATGTAAAATAGGAAGCTGCCTTAGACCAAGTTACAAGCATTGGGCCATTTGATTCAATATTGTTTACATTGATTGGGAATGGCTCTCCAGGGTTTCAGACAAGGGACATTTCCAGCCCTACCTGGAGATGTCAGGGATTGAACCTGGGACCTTCTCCATACAGCTATGGAATTTGCTCCTGCATATGTTAATCATTCTGCACATGTAAGAAAATGATTTTATGGTATGGCAGCATCTTCACTTTGGAACTCCCTGCCTATTAATATTAGACAGGCACCTTCACTGTACTCGTTTTGCCACCTGCTTAAAATTATTTGTTTAGGGGATTCCTGTTTTTTAAACTATTTTTAAAATTATAAATTTAATGTGTGTGTTTTTGTAACCCGTTTAAAGGTTTTATTATTAAAAAGTTTTATGTAAGTTACATGAGATGAACATGAGATGAATAACAGATTTTGGCAGAGTGATGAAGTGCAACAGAACAGAAAGAGTGCTGCATGCAACAAATATAGAGTGGGATGGAAAATGGTGCTTTCTTACATCCCTAGATCCTACATTCAGGTCCTGGCATCTCAAACGACTCCTGTCTGAAATCCTAAAGAGCTGCTGCCAGTCAAGCTGGAACTGAACTAAATGGCTCATTGTAAGGCACTTTGTCTTATACCACTTGATGTCTTTTGGAAGCTATTCCACCTCCCCTATAATTCTGTTACTGATCAGAGATCACTAGCTATGTAACATTACACCACTTGATGCCCTTGACATAAAAACAGCCACATACACTACATTAAAGCTGTCAAGGTAATTTTGAACTTCTTAAATTAATTGCTGTTGTCTCGCATGTTAACCATTATTTCTCCTATCTCTATGCACTTGCCTTGTTTAGTAGGAAGACAATACAGCTGCATTGTTCTTTCATGACTCATCCCCTCCCACCAAGCTGTCTCCCTGATTGGCATTTGTAGTTTATAAGAGTCATTTCAGGAAATGTGAGTGGCAGTTTTCCAGATCCCTCCTCTCCCTCTCCAGGTGTGCATACAATCATCAGCCTTGTTATATCACATTGCCTAGAACTGCAAGGTAAACTTCTGATTTTTCCAAGGCAAACATCTTATGATCAAGAGTTTGATTTGGTGATTATTGTGTTCTGGAGCTTGTGTGTGTGTGTGTGTGTGTGTGTGTGTGTGTGTGTGTGTGTGTGTGTGTGTGTGTGTGTGTGTGCACGCACACATGCACACAGGTAGCATGCATTCATGAGCCTTTTTGACAGATGTCATCCAGAGAGTTGCAAAGGCATCTACTATATGTGCTTAGTTTCCGCTTCTCATTAACGTCTCCTTCAGATTGATATGGCCACCCAAACTGAAAATAGCAAAGAGATGGAAGCTGGAATGAAGGAAAAGTGGTTTAAGAATGTGAACAATAACCCCTTCTCTGCAAACAAAAAAAGGATATGTTGTAAGGATGAAGAACTGTCAAATCTGCTTCTACCAGGCTTCTGCTGATCAAAGCAGCTCCCTCTCAGCCGGCATCTTCCAGCAAGTATTTTATTTATTATTATTTATTATTTATTTATTAAATTCATATCCCTCCCTTCCACCCAGAAGGAGCCCAAGGCAACAAACAAAAACACCAAAAAGCACTCTAAAACATCTTAAAAACAAAAGACTTTAAAACAGATTAAACAATGCATCTTCAAAAACAGCTTTAAAAAAACAGCTTTAAAAACATCTAAAACAGCTATTCCAACACAAAAACAGACTGGGATAAGGTCTCTTCTTAAAAGGCTTGTTGAAAGAGGAAGGTCTTCAGTAGGCCGAAAAGATGGCCCCTGTCTAATATTTTAGGGGAGGGAATTCCAAAGGGTCGGTGCCACAACACTAAAGGTCCATTTCCTGTGTTATGTGGAAAGGACCTCCTGATAAGATGGTATCTGCAGGAGTCTCTCATCTGCAAAGCACGGTGATTGACTGGGTATATAAGTGGTACCATAAGACTATCTTTCAGGTATCCTAGTCCCAAGCTGCATAGGGCTTTGTACACCAAAACCAGAACCTTGAACTTGACCTGGTAGCTAATGGGCAGCCGTTATGTTTCAAAAAGGGTGGAAATGTGCCATAAGTCATCATAGGTTATTAAGAGAAAATGCATAGTATTTTATTTGTTTTAATATTATACCATTCTGAAAACTGAAATCATCGTTTAGGCTTTCATGGGGACATAAGGCCTACTAAGTATTTTGTTTGCCAACTTCATATTTAGAAATGAGTCCAAAAGTGCTGGGCAGGGCTCTCGGCATAGCACTGGTGGGGCAGCATTGCTTGCTTGCCTTAACAATGGTGAGTGTCACTGCAGGTTATCGAGAGGGGGGAGCAGAGAAGTGATGGGGAGGTCAGTGCAGGCACAGTGGAAGAGCACCAAGCTCCCCACCACCGGGTCCCTCTCCCTCTTGCTAACTGGCAGTAGCACTCAGCATTGGAAGTCAATCTTTCATCTGGATGCCCTCGGCCATCTGGTCAGAAGAGGGTAAATTACATGATATCTCAAATCAGCATAGACATTACAATATAAAAGTATGTGTGGGCTTCACATTTGAGCCTTACATCAGCTTTAAATAAACTAATGCCAGAAGTAAAATGAGTTAGGCTATACATTTGCTTTTTCTTTGATTCCAGCCCCTGCTAAAAACTTAAAAGCAAACAAAATCTTTCCTGATTAAGGATTAACTGTACTTGTATTTTTATTTCTGTACATATTGTTTCTGGTGTTATACATCAGTACATGTTGTAATTGGGATCTGTATTTTAATTGATTTTGAATTAGCAGCCTTGTATCTGACATTGCACAGGAATTCTAAGAAACAAAAAAAAAACCAATAGCGTTTTGAAAACAGTGGATAAAATCAGTGGAATTTTCAAAGGTTCAGTCCACCAACTTGATTCCAAATGGTTTCCAATTTTATCCAAACAGAGAAAAACACCTGCTGCTTGATCTCAGGACCCATTATACAACGTTTGGTTATAATATCTTAAGAGGTGTACAAGCACATAGCGAATAAACAATTTCCCCAAAATATATAGAAGATTTTAAATATTATTGATTTTACTGTACACCCCTTAGATACATTAGTTTGAAGCAGCATTCTGAAGGTGAGCTGCATTTCAGTTTGCTTATTGTTTCAGGAGATAATCTTATGGGGAGAATTAGATAGGCACACATTAAAATGCAAACTGAACTGAATTTCTTCTCTGTCTCTATTTCTATGGAAACATCCAGAGGACAGGAAGAGATTCACATGTTCCCATGAGTAGGGCTGTATGAAGTATGTATGAAGTAGGGCTATATTTGTCGCATGCAGCACTGTTTCCATTTCACTGCAGTTCATCTTCTGCCAAAAATGATGTTATTCATCTCATGTTCATCTCCTGTGGTGAAATCATGTAACGTACATAATTTACATAATTAATTATGTAAGTTACATAAGTTATGTTGTTATCAAGTTATTCCACCCCATTCATTTATAAACACAATGCAGATGGGGGGGGGGGAGAGACATGATCAATTATATATCATTTGTGGACTGAAAATCATAACCACAGCAAATACCGATAATATCTAGTGGATTGATTTCTATTCCAGATATGGGATGAATAAACAAAAACTGGCAATTTCTGCTCCCATTTCTGGTTTTGCTGGAATTGTACAACAGTCCTACCAATCAGATGGCAGACTGAGGTGACCTGATCATGCTCTGCCCAGATGCCTTGTGAGTGTACCTTAGTTAACAATTAACATACTGATGTGTCATGGAGCAGGGAAAGGGAAAAGTGGCCTTCATGTGGAGAATATTGCAGATTGTGGTTCCTACAGATGTCTAGATGTATCTTTGTCCAGCAAGATGTTATGGAAGAGAGGGGGGAGGTTGGCTTTCCAGCACACCAGTCCAGTATAAGTGGAGTTTGCCTTCAAAATGTCAGTTTTGACACCCAGGACACTATTTTTGGGTCAGATTCAATCGCATACCAGGAAGTTCAGGTTGTGTGATTATAGTTGATTAGGAGGTCTTCTGCAACAAACCTGATTCCCCAAAAGATCAGACTTTTTGTGATAAAGAAAGTGACATGAGAATGCACTGGAAAGTGTGGGATAACACTTGCTTTGATGCAATGTCATCTAACTTCCCCACAAACAAATCAGAATGAATGCCCACTAAATAGTTGACATCATCTATCTCCCTGCTAGCAAATCATGATGAATGCTTAATAAACAGGTAGTCTAGAAGCACTCCCCAGATACTATTTTGCTCATGCTGGTGTGGGGAAGCGTAATGGCCAGATAGGATTTAGATTACTGGGAAAAAAGTATGACTGGATAAACTCAATGTGACACAGCTGAAACTCTTGACTAGGGATGGAACAAAAATTCAGTTCAGTTCACCTGTAATGCTAAATCCATACTTTCCAAAACAATATTAAAAACTATATTAAAAATGCATAATAATAATAATAATAATAATAATAATATTTAATTTGTTTGTCGCCTATCTGGCAATTAACCACTCTAGGCGACGTACATTAAAAGAGATAAAATACAATAACAGATGTAATCACATTAATAACAATAGGTAAAATACTGGACAGTCATCAATACATATAAAAGCAATTATAATAACAACATACGATAAATGACAGAATCATGGTAATTTACCCAATGACCTCAAAGGCTTGCTGGAATAGCCACGTCTTCAGGGGCTTGCGGAATACATCTAGGGAAGGGGCATGTCGAAGATCATATGGGAGGGAGTTCCAGAGAGCGGGGGCCACCACAGAAAAGGCCTTCTCCCTAGTACCCACCAACCTAGCTGTTTTGGTTGGAGGGATTGAGAGAAGGCCTTGTGTGGCTGATCTAGTTGGGCGGCATAATTGGTGGCGGTGGAGGCGCTCTTTCAGGTAAGCTGTGCCGAAACCGTACAGGGTTTTAAAGGTTAAAACCAACACCTTGAATCAGGCCCGGAAAACAACCGGCAGCCAGTGTAGGTCAAACAACACTGGCGTGATGTGATCCCATCGGCGGCTGTTGGTAAGTAAGCGCGCCGCCACATTCAGTATAAGCTGTAATTTCCGGGTCGTTTTCAAGAGTAACCCCATGTAGAGCGCATTACAGTAGTCCAATCGAGAGGTGACCAGGGCATGCACCACGAGCGGGAGCTGTTGAACAGGGAGGTAGGGTTGCAGCCTACGCATAAGGTGTAATTGATACCAAGCTGCCCGGCTCACAGCCGAAATCTGAGCCTCCATGCACAGCTTGGAATCAAGAACAACCCCGAGGCTGCGGACCTGGTCCTGTAGGGGCAACTTCACCCCACCAAACACCAGGTCAACATCTCCTAACCCTCCCTTGTCTCCCACAAGTAGTACCTCGGTCTTATCAGGGTTCAACTTCAACCTGTTCCTGCCCATCCATCCACTCACAGATTCCAGGCACTTGGACATGGTCTCCACAGCCCTCTCTGGTGAAGATTTAAATGAGAGATAGAGCTGAGTGTCATCCGCATATTGGTGACACTGCAGCCCAAATCTCCTGATGATCTCTCCCAGCGGCTTTACATAGATGTTAAATAGCATGGGAGAGAGGATAGAACCCTGTGGCACACCACAATTGAGAGGCCAAGGGTCTGAAACCTCGTCACCCAATGCTACCTGTTGGCGCCTATCAGAGAGAAAGGACTGGAACCACCGTAAAACCGTCCCTCCCAATCCCAAACTCTCCAGGCGATCTAAAAGGATACCGTGGTCGACGGTATCAAAAGCTGCTGAGAGATCCAGGAGGACAAGGAAGGTGAATTCTCCCCTATCCAGTGCCCTCCTCATATCATCTACCAGAGCGACCAAGGCTGTTTCAGTTCCATGTCCAGTCCTGAAACCCGATTGGTATGGATCTAGATAATCCATATATGCCCAGTCGATCACTGCGCTCTGCAGGCGAGGGCCTCCTGCAGATACCATCTTATCAGGAGGTTCGTTCTGCACAACATAGGAAGTGGAGTTTTAGTGTTGTGGCACTTACCCTTTGGAATTCCCTCCCCTTAAATATTAGACAGGTGCCATCTCTGCTATCTTTCTGGCACCTTTGGAAGACTTTCCTCTTTCAACAAGCCTTTTAAGTTGAGACCTATCCCAGTCTGCGTCTGTGTCAGAATTGTTTAATATGTTTTAATAGTGTTTTTAAGCCTTTTAAAGTTTTTTTTAAAAAATGTTTTTAATGCTGTTTTGTTTTAATGTATTTTAAGATCTGTTTTTATGATGTTTTAAAGTTGTTTGGTGCTTTGTCTGCCGCCCTGGGCTCCTGCTGGGAGGAAGGGCGGGATACGAATTAATTAATTAAATAAATAATAAATAATCATATTAGGAGAAATTGCTTGCAAAATGTGCTAATTGGGAGAAATTCACACTAAAATGCTGAAGAGTTTTAATGAGGATTTTAAAAAATAATAATCGCAAACTGCCGCAGAAATGTGAACTGAGTTTAACGCTGGAAAAATGATAAATGGAGAGAACCATCCCTATCTATCTATCTATCGATCGATTTATTGCACTTGTATACCGCCCCATACCCGAAGCTCTCTATTCCAGACTTTCTTTTTCCAAAAGCACTTTGGGGAGCCCTGATCCAGATTTGAACCATGATGTTGGGTTAACACTTTCTCCCCCATACCATTTCCTTGCTGAAAAACATATGGGCATAGCTTTTCAGTGAGGTAATTGCATGAAGGAAAAAGTGTTTCTTTGCTCATGGTACTCTCTGTTCCCAATATAAATCAGCCCTCCCAGCCATTACTTTTTGTAAAAGAAAAAGATGTCAGGAGAGGAGTCCCAGTCATGGAGGAACTTCCTCATCATCTCTGCATCCACCTTTATATTTTTGTCAAAGAAACATTCTGGTCACAGATCCACACTGTACATTTATTGAAAGCACATGGTGTTCCCCAAACAATCCTGGGAACTGTAGTTTACTAAGGAGAACTATAGCTCCGTTAGGGGTAAACTAGCGTTCCCAGGTTTTTTGGGGGAAGCCATGTGCTTTAATATGCCTTTAATGTGTTTGAATGTATGGTGTGTATATGACCAAAATCTCAGAAGTAAAAAAAGCAATGGATTTCATCCAAAGTTTCGCAATAAGGGCAAAAAGAAAGAAAGAAAAAGCTCTTTCTTATTAGTGATATGACGTCTCCCTTTTGCCTGGAAATGTTAATAAAGATAAGTGCTTTTCCCAGCCATATGTAAAAACAAAGTCTGAAAGATCATTATTAGACCTCAATCTCTGCATTTGTTTTGATTAGAGCTCTGTCTTTGGCAAGAGATAAATTATAGCATTAAGAGCTCAAACAATATCCTCTCTTCTTCACTGGGTTCTTAAAAGTCGTGTCCATAATGATGTCTATTCTCATATTTTGAATTAAAGGCAACATCACAGATACAAAGTTTTGGTTTGTTAGGTTTTACTGATTGCTTAGTTCTGATGAACTTTAGACCGATGGGAGCTCATGAGAGGGGAAGAGGAAGTGGTGTCCTTTCAGCGGCAGCATAGCTGTGCTCATCAGGACAGGGAATGGGGTGGAGTGGTGAGGTTGGGGGATCTCTGGGGCAGCTGCCAACTTGAAGCTCCCCCAGTCTTCCCACCTCCAGTGCCCTCTCACCCCACCCCATCCCATTCTTGACAAGCCCAGTACTGCTGTCATTGGGAAAACACCAGTGCCTCCGCCCCACCACCCACAGCTGTTTAAATCTATGTATATCACAGTCAGATTGATTCCCCCCATCCCTTTCAACATCACGGTTTGGCCAAAGCAATATTATTTTTCACATTCTCCATGTGTTCCAAATAAATGTTCCTACTGATGTTCCAGTGCATTGGTTCTTTGAATCAACATATAGTTCCAAATTCACTGAGGACAAGTAGGCCCAGGAAAAAAATCTTGCAGAGGGGAGTGCTTCTGTTCAGGGTTCCAGCCAGCCAGCCAGCCAGCCATGCTCTTTTCCAGAATGTTCCACTCCATGTCCCCCCAAACCAACAGTCAGTCAGCATTCTATGGCCACTGAGCATGCTGAGTCCTCATTGGACTGTTTGGGAGGTTTTCCCCCCAAAATATTTTTGTATGCCTGCAAACCTAGGGTTCCCCCATGTCCCTCGTGACCAGCAATGGTCCTGTTTTAATTACATAGGGATACACACTCAGAGAATTTCTCTTAGTGTACATCAGGGGTTGGGAACCTATTTCAGCCTGAAGGCCACATTATCTTATGGGCAACCTTCTGGGGGTCATATGCCAGTGGTGGGTGGGGCCAGAGGCAAAAATGGGCAGAGCAATGAATGTAAATTTTACCTTTGAACAGTAGGCTACTTTCTACACTTCTCTCTATCTTCAATCCCAACAAGAAAGAATCATTGTCAGAGTTCAAGTGTACAATGCAGCCAGATATAGACACTCAAGGAGGGTATGAAGCAAAACCATTAAGGAGTGTGACCTGAGGTGAGTTCCAAGTACCATAGAGAGAGGCCTGGTGGGCCACATTTACTCCTGGGGCTGAGTCCCCTACCCCTGGTACACAGGATTTGGCACTAGGTGCAGTGGTGACTGGTGGCTCCAATGTCGGTGGGGCAGTGAATCCACTCTGGGTTTTAGTCTGATCTTTCAAGGAGCTGTCCAAGGCACACCAGTGTCCAATTACTAGGTGTGACTCCATCCCGGTTTTATTGAAGTCTATTTTATCTAAGGCTTTGACCTACAGCAAAGAAGCAGCCAGGATGAAGCCTGCAGCCAGCTTATCCAGGATATTTTTAACTGGTAAAACATGGAACGAAGGTCCAGTTCCAGACAGGCTGGGGTTTTTTGCACAAAATTTGGTTGTTATCCTATCCTTTCTAGTGCAATTATCATTTCCTAACTGCAAAAAGTCCAATAAGAAATAAGAAGAGAAAAGTGAAGGAAAATTGCACTGGGATGTGTGGAACAACCAAATACTGGTAGTGTCATATAACCTCTGTGCAAACATATGAATGCTCAATAAACAGGCAACATTGTATAGCTTCTGAACAAGTTTTTGTGCAAATACTTCAGTATGAATGTTCAATAAACAGTCAGTATGGAAGCTCCCTCAGTCACCAGATACGGTACAGCAACAATACATACACACAGCTCAAATGCGGTGTAGAAACTGGTAGACAGGTGCTGGAAAGGAATGCATCATGGAAGGAGGATTTTAAAGAAAGGGATTGCTCATAGAATAGGAATGATGTGCTTACATAGCACTCAGAAAGTATCTTGACCACAGTGGAGTCATCCACCTGGCGGGAAAGCCCACATATGGTTATAATGGCTCTTTCTTATGACTGCAAATGATGACAATATTAATTCAAGTACTGACTACAAGATCAGAATTAACTAATGCATGTTTTTGTTCACAAACATATACCATACTGAAAAATCAAACATGGAAAAAATTCCCTTTGAGGTAGAAACTTTCCTGCCAGAATTATTGCAGGGATTTTTTGTGTGTGTGTGCTAAATATTTACTTGGTGTTCACATCATAGATCCATGTTAGAACTGTGAATAGTGCAACCAACATATACTTACGCAGAAACACATGCACTACAGATTGATGTGGCAAAATTGCCTTCTTTTGCCATCAGGAGGAAAATATGAATGGTGTACTTCAGGGATGGGGAACCTTTGGCCCTCCAGATATTGTTGAGCTACAGTTCCAGAAACCATGGCCAATGGCCAGGGATGATGGGAGTTGTAGTTAGGGTTGCCATATTGCCTGGTTAGCCGGGTTTTACCTGGATTCTATGCATGCCACCCGGCACCCGGCTAGCCCCTTAGGTGGCCCGGATTCTCAGCTTTATTTTTAAAAAAAATTAAGTTTCCAGGTGGTCCGGTTCTCGAGATATGCATAAAAACGTCAGCCGCCCCCCCGACTGTTAAATCTTTCTTTAAACAGTACTGTATACAGTACTACAGCACTTTGTAGCTTTAACCCCGCCCATTCAGGATTGCAGCCAATCAGGGATTGTGTTTCAGTTTCATTGACCTGAGGCAGTAAAATCTCATAAATTGGGTAAGTATATACATTTCAGTTTTTTTTCCTCTTGTGTGCAGGAGTCAGATCTTGGGCAGTGTTTTGAAAACCTTCCCAATGCTTGCTTTTTGTAAAAGCAATGCTAATCCCATATGCCCAGAGTAAATCCCATTGAATTCAATAGGACTTACTTTTGAGTAGACATGGTTATGAATGTGCTCAAAATCAATGGGACTTTGGAGTGAATGTAAAAAAGAATTGTGTTTGTGTTCTAACTCTTTCTGCCCCCTTCTCCAGTCCTATTTTAAAGCAAGTAGGCAGGGCTTACTTAGGTATTACAGTTTTTATTCTGTAGGAAAGTAATACTGATTTTTTTTAAAACTAATACTGATTTTTCTGCAATGACCAACTGGTTTGACAATAAACTATTATATGGGCTGTATGTATTTATACATCTGCAGTGTGTGTGTGTGTGTGTGTGTGTGTGTGTGTGTGTGTAGTCTTTCCAACAACCCTGTGAGGTAGGGTTGGAAACCAAGGCAGCTCACAACAAGAAATAAAGCCATTTAAAATCCAATAACCATAAAAACAAGTATAAACAGTTGCAAAACAGTGTAAAGTGGCATGATTCGGAATTTTGGGTTGTGTGAATGAAGTTGCTTATCACTTGAGGTTGCATTTCTGTCCCTGTTTGAGTAAGCCCCACTGAATACGCTGGGACTTGCTTCTGAATAAATAAACCTAGGATTGAACTATAAATATCTTTACAGTTTGTGTAAATAATAAATATATTTGATAGTTATGCTTATATAAATATTTCTTCATTTATCCTATTTTTGGTTTTTGGTTAGGAATCCTGACTGGCTGTGAGATGCTTAGTTTTTTGCCTTACTCATAGGAATCTTGTTGTGGTTGGTATGGTATTACATTTAGGAAAGTGTTACTGCCTTCTGTGTTTTTTTTTCCTATTTGCATTTCACTTATCTTTAACCTCACTCCGTTACAGACATAGAAGCAACAGCAGCATATGCAAGATAATTAACTCCCATTAGTGATAAGAACAAGAATTTATAATTATTATTTCAATTAAAACAAGAGGCTTATCAATACTTTGAAGAGGACCAGATATTTATTTTGTTTCTGAGCCCAGGACTGGGTCTTTCATGATGCCTGGTGGTGGTGGTGGGAGCAGGAGAGTAGTCGATAAGACAGACATCCTGGCATTGGTAATCTAATTAGCAAGGTATGTGTGGGGTTGTTGCACACTTCCAGGCCCAGTTTCATTTTGAGTGTGGAGGTGGAACCTGTGTAGATGTGGTTGATCAAAGGGAGAATAAATTTTGAGTTAAGCAAAGCTCTGCTTTTATAAAACCTAAGAAACATACAGATACTTTGAATGTCTGAGTGCCTGCACCAGTGGAATACTGGAGGAACTTGTAAAACTTGCTGCAACAGTATTTAGAAC
Organism: Rhineura floridana; assembly: GCF_030035675.1. Taxonomy (NCBI): domain Eukaryota; kingdom Metazoa; phylum Chordata; class Lepidosauria; order Squamata; family Rhineuridae; genus Rhineura; species Rhineura floridana. The sequence goes on from NC_084489.1 coordinate 51,174,485, forward strand.
TGAGCATGTGGTGTGAAAAACTCCTTTTCCTAACATTTTGGCTTCTTGTTTTTCTCCACCCACCACATCTTTGAAATATATCGTATATGGTTAACCGTACTGCTGCCCTGACTTACTTTATGTTTGTTGCTATTTTGTGTTTTCATTATGTTTTTATATTGATTGTGTATTTTTATTGTTTTTATTATATTTGTAAACTGTGCTGAGCTCTGTTTTTAACAGCAAAAGAGCAGGATATAAATTCTCTTAATCAATCAATAAATACTCCATAGTGTTGGAAACTAGAGTCTAGGCATTTAAGGCTGAAAATGTTGCTTTTAAAAAAAAGATTTCTCACATCTTTCCCCAGCTTTTGGTGGTAATTCCTAGGCACAAAAACAAAACAACTGGACAATCCAAATATTAATATGCAAATATTTGCATAATATGCAAATACTTTACATAATATGCAAATTAACCTGCCCGGATTTGTGGAACTGGAATATGGCAACCCTAGTTGTAGTTCAGCAACATCTGGAGGGCCAAAGGTTCCCCACATTTGGGGTGAAAAACAAATTGCCCATAGGCCAAATGTAGTCCCACAAAGCACTTATTGTTGTAGCCTGTTAACTATAGTTCACTGTTTCTTTTCCTTCCTTTCAGAGACTGCAGAGAAATAGTCTACCAGCACTGAAAGGAAAAGATTTGGCCTGGTCATAGAAAGAATTACAGAGCATGCCTGTTTTGTTTATAAAAATAAACCTTGTTGGACTTGAATTGTAGCTGAGTTGCAGGACACTACAGATAGGTGCCACAATGGTTGTTGTAATGGTTGATGATGTAATGGAAGCCATTTTGAGACATGCAGAACAATCATTGAGGTAGGATGGCAGGTCCATGGCCTATAAAAAATAGCTATGGATTGGGGCTAGGGTTTCCAGGTCTTCGGATTTTGCCCAGAGATCCAGGTTTTGGGGGTCCTCTTCAGATAGCGTACCTATAGCCAGCAGAAATTTCTATCAAACTTTAAAAGGCTGGGAAATTGGGCAGCTATAGTGAATGCATCAGGGGAGCAGGAGACGTGACCTCCTCTCTGAGACACTGGACCGCCCTACAAATTTGTCAAAATGCAAACACAATTTGGGTTGGTCTTTCACAGTCCACTTCCAGTGTAGCTTGGAAGAATTTGGTCACATGTGCCTCTGAGCATGTGGTGAGTGGTGGCCACACCTGCCATCTCCAAAGATGGAGAATTACATTTTTGTATGTTTGTTGGTGTTCTTCTTACTGTGCTTCTTTTCTCTGTTACTACTGTTTCTACAGAGAATCTAACCTAGAAAATTATATTTCATTTTTCATCGTAGAAATCAGTGTCAAATTTATTTTTATTAATTTCAAAGCCTTTTTATTGGTTGATGTCATATGCTGGTGAAGATAGCTTTACCAACAGCACAATCCTAACCATGTCTACTCCGAAGTAAGTCCTGTTGAGTTCTATGGGGCTTAGTTCTTTAGTAAGTGTGTTTAGAATTGCAGCCTTCAGGGGCATCCATCTTCACTCCCGAGTGCTCCGGTCCCATCTAACATTTCTCAACACTAGGCTCCCTTCTTCCTATAATGGCCTTCTGGTGGCTGGCCTGACCTGAGGGTACTTAAAGCCTTCTTGCTAAAAGCAAGTAGGCTAGATTACCCAGGCTCCCTAACCAAGTGAGAAGGAATGATCCTATCACTTCAGCTGGACCTGGAAACACCATTTAACTAAGATTACTATCTTAATTTCCAATCAGAGAAACATTTTTGTTTGCGTAGTATGCTCCAAGTAACTGTGGTTGATGCTTAATGTATCATGCTTAATGACATCACTAGGGCCCATCCCTATGACATCACTAGGACACTCCCCTGAAATCTCAAGATTTGGGAAGTTTCTGACCTGGCAACTCTAGTTAGGGCAGTGGTGAAGAGGATGGCTTCAGGAGCAACTTTGGAGGTTCAGCTTCAAGACTGAATTTGGGCTACCTTCAACAAAGACTTTGTGCTGACTCTAACATAAATTAATTTAGGGAGGGAATGTCATCAACAACGAGGAAATTATCATATCACTCCTTGCTAATTTTCTTAACAACAGCTGTTTCCTAAAACTTTAATTCTTTGTTATACATATGTTTTCTTGATTCAGTGAAACACATGCTAAGAACATTAACTTCAAATCTAGCAGCTTTGAGTTCTCCAGTTAATGTCTCTAACTTGCCAGGAAAGTTATCTACAAATTTCTCGATTTTTAATTATTCTGAGAAAAGAGCATATGATGAGTCCATATTCATTTAATTGCTTCAACTTTCCTTTTTTCTTTCCTTTTTTAAAATACGTAACAGTTTTTTGCTGCTGGGAATTATTTGCCTAATCAAAAGCACTAACATCCTAGAGATGTTTTGGGTATTACACATTGTATGAGGCCTATAAGGTCTCGTGGGAGGAGGCTTTTGGCTGCCTTGTCTGACTTTCAGCTAGCATCCTTCGTTGTGAACGTATTTTGCTAAATGGGGTCTAGCCCAAGTGGTGATGCAAATGTGACTAAGAAGATTAATTAGGACTGAAAGTTAGGGGAAGATAGAAACCCATTTGGAGGCAGGCAATCCTATAACCACAGTTATGAAAGTCTGCTGTCCTCTTTATACCCATTGGCGTAGCATCTATTTTGCATGCAGAAGATCCCAGATTCGATTCATCGTGTCTCCAGGTAGGGCTGAGAGAGACTCCTGCCTGAAACCCTGGAGAGCCACTTCCAGTCAGTGTAGACAGTACTGAGCTAGATGGACCAATAGTCTGACTCAGTACAAGGCAGATTCAGAATATTATTCAGAGCCAGCATTAGAGGCTGGCATCTTCAGGCATCTCCTAAGGCCCCATTCTCCAGTAGGGGGACCATGGCCAACCTCCAGAGCCCCTGACCCTGCTATTCCTCTTCCTTTTTGTTGCTGCCTCTTCCAAGTGAGTGAGCAGTGAAGGGCAGCCACTTTTATTCATCTTTCCCTCTGGGCTGTGGTGTGGACCAGCAGGAAAAGCGAGAAAGGGCCAGTGAATGGTCAGCAGCAATAACAGTCAGGAGGAGGGAGTCCATCTGGGGAGAGAGATCTCACCAGGGCATCTTGTCCAAGGCTCCATCCCCTGCAAAACAACAACAAACAAATAAATCCAGAGCTGGCACAGCATGAATTTGCCCAGGTTGCAGTGCTTGGATGTATTATGAATTACGTACCATTTCCCCCAGATGTTGTTCTATAGTTTGGAATATAACATTATTTAATGTTAGCCCTGTATTCTCAGTGAAACTCTCTTTGAACTTCTGTTGCTTGCTGCGAAATGATGTCTTCTATACATCCAGCTGCTTTGTTGGCAAGTAAGCAGAACTCCTTGCTTGTTAATCTCTTACTTTTGCTGAAGCTCTCCTTGATTGCTATGAACTATGTGACCAATGAAACAGCTTTTTGTTTGAATAGGATGCTCTCTGCTTGGATCAATCAGTTGTCTTGATTGTTTCTTGCAAATTGTTTTATGGGATTATTGTCCCCCACCCAAATCTATACATCTTTTTCTCCTGAACTGCACTTTTTGAAAGATGGGGCAGCTGAATTCCGAGATCTTTCTCTGCCGTGGCTGACACAATGCAGAGATTGCGGACAGGTGAAACTATAAGCCAGTTCCCATAGGGTGGTATGATGATGCACATGCGCACAGCATCAGCACACACACACCAATATAAGAAGCTGGGAGGGAACTTAGAAAACAGATGAGCTTTCCCCAAGAATTCTGAGAAGGATCATAAATCCCAAGCCAATCGTGGACTGAGCCAGAAGAGTTCACCCACTGGAATTAGTAATTTGATTTCCCAATATGAAGAGTAACCCTGTAACCCAATCTTCCCCAGTGACTGTGCTGGCTGGGGCTGATGGGAGTTGTGGTCCAAAGCTTCTGGACAGCACCGGATTAGGGAAGGCTGTTCTAATTTATACAGTACAAAAACAGTCAATACTGTGTCTCAAATTTGATTCAATCAATACCTCTTTATTTTGCCTGGGAAATCGATTAAGAATACCCTTGCCCTCAGTTCTCTTGATATTAAATCTATTTTGCATAATCCGGAATGTAAAGAGTCCATAGAGCTCCCCTGTTCATTGAGAGTTTGGCGCTACTACAGCTGCCCTACTTTTTCAATTATCATTGATGTATACAAGAATTAAGAAGCCACAGATGCAGACCTGGCTTTCATGCTCTTCAAAGCAAGGAAGCCAAATTAAACAAGAAGAGTGAGCATAAACACTGAACACAACAATTCGACATGTATCTTGGGCAATTAGAGCAATGGCATGTGAGAAAGAGGCTATTAAGAAGATGAATCCATTGCCTTCCATGTTGCTTAATGAACTGCACTTTTCCCTAAAGCTGCAACTTAGGATGGAAGAAAGCCAGATGCTGACACCTGAAAATCATAAACTAAAGAATAAATCAAAATGAAGGTTTAAGAGTCATGGTGGGTGAAATAAACATATGGTTCCTTGCCATTCTCCTTAGTTTATGTCAGTGAGTAGCGATACTGGGAACGGAGATTTCTGAGTAAGCCTATATGTGTGTTTGAATCTTTGCTAAAGATTATACCTTCCCTGCAAATTAGTCAGACAGAGACTAAGCTTTAAAATGAGAAATAACTACTTGGAAAGAGTCCTATATTTAACTAACTAGCTAAGTTGGAGCTGCAAACACTGAGCCCAGTGCTTGCCCTCATGCTTGGAGGAGAGGGAGAGACAAAGAGAATATGTCTGCTCTCCCTCACGAGAGAAAGAAGAAGTAAGAAGGAGGGAAGGAATCGTGATCACCATCCCTTGCATATCAGTCTAGCAGGAAGGAAGAGTCAGCAGGAGATCAAAGGACAGGTATAGCCTAACAACCAGAAGGTTTCCTCTCTAGCTACCCTTTTTAACCCCATGCAGCCTCAACCCACAAGTTGGAGTTGAACCACATACTCCAACAGTTTAGAGGTTGATATTATGGGGCTGCACAGGAGCTGTGTTGGCTTGTTAGGCCTATAGGGAATAGAAACCACTGCCATTAGAAGTGTTAATAAGTTAGCTAAACTAAAACAAATCTGTGCAAGTTAAGTCACACAAAATAATGGCCACATCTACTCTATACATTTAAAGCACTATGATACCAGTTTGACAGTTATGGCTCCCCCCCCCGAATCCTGGGAACTGTAGTTTGTTAAGGGTGCTATTGAGAGATCACTATTCCCCTTACAAAGCTACAGTTCCCAGGGTTCTCCGGGAAAAGAGATTGATTATTAAACCACTCTGGGATTGTAGCGCTGTGCGGGGAATAGGGATCTCCTAACAACTCTCATCACCCTTAACAAACTACAATTCCCAGAATTCTTTGGGGAGAGCCATAACTGTCAGCATGGTTAAATGTATAGTGTGGATGTGGCCAATGACTAGTAGCCCTTCAACTATACTGCTCCTGATAGCTTTCTGTCTCCCAGAACTTCATCTCCATCCCTTTCCATGGTTATTGAGAGATCCAGTGTGGTGTAGTGGTTAGAATGCCTGACTGGGACCTGGGACACCAGGGTTCAAATCCACACTCAGCCATGAAGTTCATTGGGTGATCATGGGCCAGTCACTGTCTCACAATCTAACCTACCTCACAGGGTTGTTGAGGATAAAATCAGGAGGGGGAGAACCATGTTTGTACACCACCTCGAGCTTCTTGGAGGAAAGGTGGGGTATAAGTGTAATAATAAATAAGTAAATAAGTGGTCAGATCCTATCTCAGCAGGAACTCAAACATCATCACAAACAACCACCCCACTGTACCTCAAAAGTGGGTACATGTACATTTCATTGCAAAGCATATATGTGGCATTCAGATGTTATCCTGCACACAAGGATCTCAATTTGGGTGAGTCCCCTCTTTGATTGATACCATAGCAGAAGCATTCGCATCTTCTGAAATGTCTTCTTCTGTATCATTTCCAACTCAGGAGGAATCATTATTCAAGTTGAGCTTTCGTCTTCAAAAGAATACACTGCAGCTTGGTAAGCACTGGGTTGAGTTCTTCCACACATGTTTTAATATGGAACTGAACCTCTTTGCCTTGTAAGAGGTGAATTAACATTGCCACCACACCCACCAAAGAAGACTCACGAGACTGTAGTTGGAATAACATATTTATTAAAATAGAATGTAAACTTGGAGAACCTGCAGATCAAATAAATCAAATTAGCCAAATTCATACTGAATGGGCAGTTGAGGATCATATAATCTCTGTCTGAAGGGGAGTCAACCCTCCAGCCCCCTGGGCATGTACTTCAGCCAAAGGCTGTGGCTCCCCAGCCATGGCTGAGAAAGAAACTCCTTCCTCATTGCTAAGGGAGCCTTGGGCCCTGCTATATTGGCCTTCACCCTGATGCACAAGTCAGGTCACAAGGACACCCCACAGTTTCCCCCAGGCATAAAGCACTGGCAGTTCCCTAAAGGGTGCCTCCTAACCCTTGGATGCCTCAGAATATCTCCTATTTACCTCCCCAGTTTCCTCCCTTGACCGATGTCCATGTGAAACAGCAATCATCCAAACGCTCCAAAAGCCAACTGAATTCAAGACCCCAAAGTATGAAGTAGGCAAAACAAGAAGGATCCTTAAAAGCAGAATCCAAAAACAAAAACTCCTACTCAGCCCCCAAGCAGTGACTGGAAAACAGTGGTGTAATGGCAAATTCAGAATTACAGGGTCCCCTCATGATAGCCATAGCCATGCCCCCTCCCCCCTTTTCCCTGCTGGAAATGAGATCCTTGTTAATACCTTCTCACAACAACAGATGTTTCTAGGAGCCAATAAGCATGGAATGGGAGTGTTAGCTACTGAGAAGAGTCTTCTCAGTGGCTGACTCACCTCCTTTCACTCTGATTGGCAGGAAAAGACAAGGTAGCATGTTAGAAGACTCTTCTCAGTGGCTAACACACTCTTTCATGCTGATTGGCTTGTAGTATGCTGGAGACAGGGACTCTACTGGGACCCTGCCCCCCAAAAAGTAAGGGGACTAAGACCCCCTGAGACCCTGGATGGCTACACCCCTGCTGGAAACACCCATACTGAATATAAGGGGGGAGGGGTGCAACAAAAACACAAGAGAGGGGGCAATAGGGACAGAGCTGGTTTTTAAGCCCAGCTCTGCCCCTGCGCTATAGGATGATCCCTTCCCACGTGGCCCTCCAAACACCCCCTCCTTCAGGAGAGAACCCTGTGACTCTCCTTTGCAAGGGAGGGAGGGGGGAGGAAAACACGCCCCTGCAGAGACCAGGAACAGCATTGACATGACAAAAGATGGTGGTATATATGGTGTAGCTGTTGAAGAGTGGAACATTATGTAGCATATACAGAACAATGAGGAGACAGCACTAGAATACTTCCATTTGCAGCTCAAGACACACATTCCTGCATGAGCAACTTCCCAGGGGCCATGTGCCAGTGGTTGGCCAGACAAGAAGCAAAAGCGGGGGGGGGGGGAGTGGGCGGAGCCATGGATGCGACTCTTCCCTTCATACAGTAGCTGCATTCCAGCCAAACAAAAGTCAGAGGTGTTTCCTCCACCCTCATACAAACATCTCTCTCCACCCAGGAACGCAAAAGGCACCACACAGCTCAAACACACATCCAAAATGGGCAACAGCTATCTTTTTGGTGCCTTTTGAAGACTTTCCTCTTTCAACAAGCCTTTTAGGTTGAGACCTATCCCAGTCTACGTCTGTGTTAGAATTGCTTAATATGTTTTTTAATAATGTTTTTAATCCTTTTAAAAAGTTTTTTTAATGTTTTAACGCTGTTTTGTTTTAATGTATTTTAAGATCTATTTTTATGATGTTTTAAAGTGTTTTTAGCGCTTTGTTTGCCGCCCTGGGCTCCTGCTGGGAGGAAGGGCGAAATACAAATTAAATAATAAATAAATAAACAGCTCTGGACAAGGCTGAGCAGCAGGGCCGGTGAAGGGTGTGGCTGGTGAGATGGGGGGGGGGGCTGCCTAGGAAAAGCGCATGACCTGGGAGAGTCTCAAGGGCTGGATAGAAAGCCCTGAACAGCCACATTTGGCCCCTAGGCCTGAGATTCCCCACCCCTAATGCACAGCCTGATCCTATGCAACACTATGGGCAGATCCACACCATACATTTAGAGCGTATCCAATGCACGTTTATAGCACATGACTTACCCCAAAGGGTTGTGTGAGCTGTGCTTCTCCCCTGTGACAGAGCTAACAATTCCCAGCACCCTCAACAAACTATAGTCCCTATGATTCTTTCAGGGAAGTCATGCACTTTAAATGTGCATTGGATAGGCTTTAAATGTATGGTGTGGACCTGCCCTACAGCTACTTGTGCTCAGTGGGGCTTATTCCCAGGTAAGCGTCCATAAGATTGCAGCCCTAGATGTAAATGCATTATATTCCTTTTAGACCCTCAGATGAAAGCATCCCACTCATCCTACTTATGTGCTTATTGTTATTCATTAGCTAATCGAAGTACGTTAAACTCACTCAGTCACAAACATCGTCTTGCAAATGACTAACAAACACAGCCTCATAAATCATTTGTGAAGAGATAATTGCTTGTTTTGAAGCAAACAATGGGGCATTAAAATGGAGCTACCTAGGCCTCTTCTAATGCCCGGAGATGCTAATAGCTTTCCAAACATTTTAGTGACATTTTGATCAGGAGAGCAAACATTAAATACTCTAAGCAACAAGCAAGCAAAGAAGCAAAGACCCATTCCGGAATGACAGCGTACAAGACCCTCGAGAAACTCTGAAATCGTGAAACTTATACTTGGAACTTATCTCAGTGCAGTCGGCTTCAAGACAAAGAATCTGACCAATCAACTTCCCTTGATCTCCCTCCCCCCCCCCCCCGCAAAAAAAGGAGTGAACAATTGCAGAACAATAAAAGAGGCAGTAGCAACCAAAATTAAAGGAAGTGCAGCTGTAGAGCGATCAAATAATATATCTGTTTCATGTCCAGTTGTGGCTTCCCATTGTACAAGACCCACACAGACACAGAAGGAATGTATTCACCCTTTTACGTTTAATGGCATGATGTTCATTTGTTTATTGAGAACATTTGTGCCCACTCTACCACCAAACAAGGGTTGGATCCACCTGGTGTCATATGACAGGGTGGGGATGCAGCCCTCAGACTTTTCTATCTGGCTCTTGGCAGGGGCGTCACTGGGGCCGTGCGGCAGGTGTGGGCCACACTGGGTGACACCACCAGACGGGGGTGACACCCAGAGCTGCCCCCCCAGGCACCGCCTAGGCTCCAACGAGAGCCTTCGCATGCCGCGCCGGCTGCCTTCCTCGGCTGTTAGAAGGTGGCAGCAGCGGCAGCGAGGCGGCGGCGTGCTCCCGGGCCCTGTTGTTTGGCCATGTGCTATGCGAAGCCGTGCGCTAGGTGCACACGATCGCTCACACTCTTGGGAGACAAGGCGCTGAGGGCCGCACTGGGTGACACCAACCCTAGTGACGCCACTGGCTCTTGGGGCTCTCTCCAGGCTGCACACCCTCCCCTGCCATGACCCCAACTGGCCCTGCTTCACACCCTCTTTGAATGCTTTCGCCGGGCTGGAACATGTCCTTGACCTCTGATAAAACCTCTTGCTTCCCTGGATGGAGAATAGAGAGAGGTGTGTGAATATCAGTAGAAGCTAGGCTGTTGTACAAGTGTGAAATCTGTACCTTTCGTTGAAACCACCACAGGCATGCGGCCCTCAGAAGGTTGCCTAGACGGGAAAATGGCCCTCAGTGGCTGACAATTGGGAGGCCCCACCCACCTGTCCAATGTGGCTCAGAGAAGATTGGCCACAATTTGATTCTGCCCTGTGGCTGAAAGTGGTCCCCTACCCCCCCATTAAAGGACTTCATTGTGCAAACTTTGTATTTCCTATCTTTGGGGACTCCACCTGGCAACCATAAATCAGTGAGCAAGGAAATGAGTAGCATCCCACACAAAAAGTTTATTAATACAAGAACACCTGATCCAGATAGATATACACAAAAGGCATGGATAATTAAGAATCAAAACAACAGATCAAGAGAGCACTTTCTTCACAACAGGAGGGGGTGAGAGGAGAAAGATAATGAGAGATGTGGGAGCTTCGTGTTCTGTTATCTGCCCTCTGATGATGTCAGTTCTCTTGATAATTGCCTTGCCACTGATTTTGCTAAATTACCACCCATGTGATTTGTGCACCTCCTCACATTGATCCGATGGAGGGTGAGGAGGCTCAATGTGTGTCTTTCAAAGAAGAGATATGATAAATATGTTAATTTGCTGTAAGAATATATTACTTAACAACTGTTCTCATGGCTGTTGCGATAAAAACCCAGAAAATATAGCATACAGTAGTTAGGTCGGTTTATGGATAGCTCTGGATTCCCATTTTGAAGGGTGATGGCATCCTTTGAGAACTGGGTATTTAAAAAGAAGGAATATTGCTTTTCTTTACTTATTTGTCCCATTGGCTCCCTTTTTATGACTTTTGGGCCTGATCGAGATGTGTGCTAAATACAAGAGGAAAAGACTGTCAAGTCCTGTGCCAGACTCAGTAATTAACCCAGAGCTGTATTTATTATCTTCCTTGTTTCTTATTCAGCCCTGTGACAAATACTTTCATGCAGCCAGCCAAGAGAGTTGGCGCGCAAAGAGGGTGTTACATATTTTATCAGGCCCCCAATTGCATGATGGAGAATTGCTCATTTGCAAGTGGAAGACCGAGAAGTGACAAGGCGTCTCAGGTGGATGTTTTGCTCCACCAAATTAACATAATGAGTTTTTGGATGAGCACTTTTGGTTTCGCAGCGGTTGGATTCATGCCTTGCATTTGAGTACTTTAGGGAGTGCTTCTGCTTCACAAGCACGCCTGAGTTCCTAACCACTGCTTTTGTGAATCTTTTTCCATTGAGAAAAAGAAAGTATTTACTTCTTAGAATCATAGAATAGTAGAGTTGGAACGGGCCTATAGGGCCATCGAGTCCAACCTCCTGCTTCATGCAGGAATCCAACTTAAAGCATCCCCGACAGGTATGTCGAGAGGCCTTTTGAATGCCTCCAGTGTTGGAGAGCCCACCACCTCCCTAAGTAATTGGTTCCATTGTCATACTGCTTTAACAGTTAGGAAGTTTTTCCTGATGTTCAGTCAAAATCTGGCTTCCTGTAACTGGAGCCCATTATTCCGTGTCCTGCACGTTACTCGCATTACTCAGGGCAACCCAGGGCTTACTCAGGATCTGCTCTTACATACCATTTGATACAAAGCTACAGTAAGAGGTACATGGCACTTAATGTAATGTGCTCTGTGTGGGGCTGCCTCTGAAGACAGTTCAGAAACTTCTGTTAGTTTACAAGAGGGGTAGCCATCATGGTGCAAGGCATTTTTTAAGTGATAGTTGTGGGTCCAAATGGCCACTCAGTCCTAGTTGTTGGGCACCCAGTGGACACAAATGGTTTACACACATGAAATTTAATCAGTGAACCAAGAACACAAATTCACAGTAGAAGCCACTGAAACAATGACTAGTGGTATGAAATTTTCATGAAAATGAACAGAAACAGTAGAACATGGAGGCACATTACACAATAATTCTTAATGTTCTGACAAACCACCAGTCTTTCAGAAGAAACAGCTTAACAAAATCTCTCCCCCTCTACACTGTGATGTCTACTTCTCTGTATTTTCATTCTTTTTTAATAAGAATTCTGCAGGGTGTGTATCATAAGCAGAAGTTTTTAATTTGCATTTTAATTCAGGTATGGCTAGTAGGAGTTTTGCTACGCTAGTAACTTGTATAGATACAAGTGCAAGGCTGTATTCACACACTCCCTTTTTTAGTTTGAAACACTTTCACTTCAATCCAAATGTCAGGGCTTGTACATGGTAGAGCCTTCCATGTGCAAGTCACTTGAATGAAAAAAATGCATACCTAGTAATTATTCCTTTAAAAATGCCCTGATGTGGTGTCCTCCAGCTGCTGTTGGACTAATTCCCATCAGTCCCAGCCAGTAGAACCAACGGTCAAGGACAATGGGAGTTGCAACCCAGCAACATCTGGAGGGCACCAAACTAGCCACCCCTAATATATGATGTTGCAACCCAACTGTTGACAGTAGGAAACCAATATTTCCATGTAACATCAATCTGGGGCAATTGCACTAGCCACCAGTTTATTTCCAGGCCCAAATCAAAGTGCTAGTTCTTACCTTTAAAGCCTGTTACAGGTTGGATCCTGATATATCATAGGAATGTCTCCTTCTGTGTGCGCCCTCTGCACGCACACACACACACACACACACACACACACACAAAACATTTGAGATCCGTTGATTTGACCTTTGCAGAGAAGCTAGGTTATCCTCCACAAGGAGCAACCCTTCTTAATAGCAGCTTTGATGTTCTTGAACAGCCTTCAACAACCTGTTGCCATCCAGCTAATTTACACTACAACTCCCATCAACTCCAGCCAGTTCTGAGATAGGCCTATTCCCCCTCTTCCCTGCTATCCATCTGGAGGTTGGTAAAAAAAAAGTTTTTCCAGAATACTTTCTGAAACTGCTAATAACTGGCTGCTCCATTTATGTCTTGTTCTTGTACCTTTGGTAATGCTGCTGTTTGTGTTTTTAGAGTCTGATGGTTGATTGTACTGTTTTTAATTATTATGCATGGAATTGTTTTATCTGTTGATGATGAGGATTTTGTTTTCTAATTTGTAACATTCCTGTATAAATATTGATGTGCAGATATTTTAACATAAATAAAATAATCAACACCATGATAAAGGAAACTGTGACTACTGAAGGCTATATGGGGCTGTAGCCAATGTTACTCCTGCTTAGAGCAGACCCATTGAAAATAATGACCGTCACTAACTTAGGTTTATTAATTTCAGTGGGTCACTCTGCTCTGACTTAGTTAGATACAACCCATGATTTATATTATGAAGGCTTTACCACAAACACAGAGTTAAGCATTCTCCTGAGAGAATTGTTTTTCCTGCATTTGTACTAAGGCTCCAAAAGACCTTGGGAATATTTCCCAAAGGTCTTGGTATGCATGCTGCTGTTGCTGCTGGCCTAATGAAGGCTGCAGTGACATCCAATCTCTGCCTCTGCTGGCAGATAAGTTTCTGTGGTAAAGGCGGGGGTGGCTGTGTAGTGAGGAGGCCTGGTGCTGCAGCCAAGGGCAAAGTTAATTTGAGCTGAGGCAAAGCTTCATGAGAGTTTGAACTTGGCTCATAACTAGCCCAAAAGTTCTGAACTCAGAATGTTCATACTTGGAATTCCCTAGATCTAGACTTCAGGTGTATGGCTAACCAGGACTCAGTGGTATTAGTAGAAATGTTTTCCTGTTTTAGATACCTGTATTGCAGGTGTGGGGAGCCTTTGGCCCTCCAGATGTTGCTGAACTACAACTCCCATCATTCCTGACCATTGACAACACTTGCTGGGGCTGATGGGAGTTACAGTTCAGCAACATTGTAGAGCGAAAGGTTCCCCCACCCCTCCTATATAGCTTTCTTCTCTCTGCTATTCCTTCATTTCCACTACCGAGATCAACATAGAAGAGCTTTCACACAGCCTCCTGTTTGTCATTTTACTATTGTCAATAGAGAAATCAAAATGCCTGTAAAGGTATTGATCCAGCTTCAAGTAAATGTTCTGGGTAAGTTAACTGGCTGGTTATGATGTAAAAGATGCACAATATACTGCCAAAAATGGAAGAAAAACAGCCCCAGACAATATTTGGATAGAGATCTTGGGACTTCACATGCCAGTTTCGCTAGAAAGGTCACTAAAACATTTTCTGCTTTAAAACTCAGGATCAACTCAGATGTCAACCTTTTGTTTTGTTATGAAATATTCACAATGTACAAATCAAGAAAAACATGTCCTAGCTGACCACTTATTGCAAGGATGGCCCTATCATTAGACTAAGTGAAGCAGCTGCCTCAGGCAGCAGATGCTTGGGAGTGGGGTGTGAGAAGCAGTAGTGATGTGATGGAGAACAGACCCTGTAGCCCCTAAGCTAGCCTGTTGCCCTCAGGCGCAAAATGTCTTGGGCCAGCCCTGGCTTATGGGAATCAATGGTTAATCTAATATTATTTTTAATATGGGCAGAACTGTGAGATCCACTTTTTTTTTTTACTAGAGCCTTGAGATCCACTAACTTTGTTTCTTTTTACTAAAAGTGGTGAAAAAGATACACACTTAGAATTAAAGAATCCTGAGCCAGGAATTTGTTTTTAATGTTTTTAATGGTTGTAAACCGCCCAGAGAGCTTCAGCTATGGGGCGGTATACAAATGCAAATAAATAAATAAATTGAGATATTTCATAGGAAGTGATTTATAAATGAAAGGCACTACATAAATAATAAATAAATAAACTCCAGAGAAAGCCTTGGCTATCAGTGGTGACTGGTTCTCCTTTGGGACTGGTAGGGCAGAAGGCAAGGGGCCCAACAGTAGGTGGAGCCAGAGCCTATGACTGGCGGAGCCAACTAGTTTTGTCTCCATTGTCCTCCCTGCTGAGTTCTACAAGGGCAACACTTAAACTAAAGAGGAAGCTGACAGTGTCACACCCTGGACTAGTTGTAAGTACGAAAGTAGGCAGGTGGGAGGTTGGCTAGTGGCAGACTGAGGTTTGTGGAGCAGTGACCCATTTGCAGCCTCCACTGGCCTCAGTCCTGTGCTAAGCTCTATCTTAACTTGCACCTTTCTGGTTTTTTGTTTTGTTTTTGTTCCCTGCCTCTTTGCCTCAAGTAGTGGATGCTGTGGGGAAGGGGAATGATGGCAGCATCCTGGCTGTTCCTCCTGAGCTTTCTATTTCTTCCCCCTCTTTTGGAGAACAGATCTATGTGTGCTACGCAGCCTGCTCTGTGCCCCCTAAACTAGCCTGCTGCCTTAAGGGGTGGTGGAAGATGCTGCCCCAGAGCCAATATTAAAATAAGATTCAACATCCAGGCAACTGCTGTACAGAAGTGACTCACCAGGTAGGGTGGAGCCTCTACCCTAGCTTCCCAGCTGGTGTGTCTCTGTTGCTTACTGGGAGGGAGAGGGAGAAGGGGGAGGCAGCAGGGAGGTCAGTGTAGTGCAAGCATGCTGGTGGAGCCAATACAGTACTCCTGTAGTTGCATTTGCACTGCATCAATTTCCCTGCCACCTCACCCCTCTCCCTCGCTGTAAGCAACAGTGACTCGCCTGGCAGGAAATTAGCATAGTAGCTCCACCCCATCTGGCAAGCCACTTCTGCTTTTGTATTGTGGAGTCCCGCCATAGGGGGGCACCATATTGTCCTCCACCTCAGGATACAAAATGTCTTGGGATGACCCTGTTGCTCTTAGGTTTGGGTTTAGATTCAGCATAGTTTGTTCTACTGACACACAAGGCATGTCAAAAGATGCAAAAGGAGTATGGGCACAAAATAATGCCATGCCATTTCTAGAGGAGGGAATTTATAGGCTTGCATAGAAGTAGGGGCTCGGTGTGGCTGAGAGCCCCCTGAGTTATTAACTGAGGGTAACTTTCCAGGGCCATCCACTCCCTCCCTTTACTCCCTGCCAAATCCACTCCCATCCGCTTCCATCTCCCTTCTCTACTGGCTCCTCTACTGGAGAGAATCATATGTATTATATCTTGTTTCAAATCAAACATAATATTGCACACCAGATTGGCTATAGCCATAGCCAAATTAGAAAATCTTGTGTTTCTCTCATTGCTGGGGACTTTAAGGCAAGTGGGGGTAGAATTAGATCTCTCCCACTTGTGCAGTAATTAAGATTTTGTAACACAGATACCTCTGCAGGTTTTTGCAGTGTTTGAAGTGCAAATGTCTGTTCATGCTGTAACACCTGAAGCTGATTCATAGCTGTCCATCACCATGGTCCTGACCCATCCAATTTATGATTAGTGACATCTATTGACTTGAGTGGGAATAAGATCTCAGCTGTTGTCATCTGAAAATCCCACTTGTGATAGATGGATCTTGATGTTCTTTTACAAGTTAAGGCAGATGAAATGTGTTTATGAAAGATGTAAGGGTTACACAGTTTGCATTGACAAAGCAGGGATCAGGAAAGTGATCAGTTTCTGAAAATGAAAAGAATGGAAGGAACCGAGGAACTTAATAAATTAAGATTTCAATTGGAAGGTAAAATCTTTCATCAAATTAAGTACTGTACAGTAATATCTCAGTTAACAATTCCTCCAGGAAAGAAGCTCCTTTTAACCAAGTCTTTTTTGCTTGCAGCGGTTGTGGGGAGGTGCACACTCTGACATAGTCAGAATGTGGCTTCTTGTCTACTGGACTGCGGCTGCTTCAGGCAGCTGTCTCACATGTGGCTAGAATGGCACTCCTTGCCAGGTGGCATAGTCGCCTCTACAGTAAACAGTGCTTTGGGTGCCCTAAAAGCACTGTTTACTGCAGACGCGTCTGCTCAAGTGTAGGGGAGGATGGCACAGAGAGAGAGGGGAAAAAAAGAGAGAGAGAGAGAGAGAGAGAGAGAGAGAGAGAGAGAGAGAGACTAATCACAGGGTGGTAGTGGTGGCGGCTGACCCTTGCCTGTCTGCTCGAGTGTATGGAGCCGTCAAGTGTGCTGTATACAAGGCTTGCCTGACTGGTTGTTTCATTTCAGACATGTGTATTGTTAGTTTTGAATAAAAGGTTTGCTGAAATATGCTGAACTGCTCTTCTTTTTTTGTGGTGCAGGAACCGATCCCTATTCTTTCCATGTTATTCCTACCTCTAGTACCAAAGTTTCTGTTAAAGAAGTAATGTTCAGGAATGCATGTACTTCATTATCTGAGGTATTACTGTACAGTAAGAAAGCAAAGGCAGAAAAGTCTATAGGTCCTCTTTTTTAGAGAAGAGAGGAATTTGGGTGCTTTACCTTTCAGGAAAATACCTTTAAGTATTTTACCCTGGCTAATAAATTGTGAAGCTTGCAGAACTGCCTTTGTTTTTTCTAAACTAATCTGCATGGAAACGAGTTTCAAAAATAGACCAGCATTTTTAAACTATATCATTAAAAGTTACTTTCCCAACATCTTCTCTTTTTAAAATATTGGCTTATTGGAATATATTTAAAATAGTTTAAAATTACTCCCCACCCCCCAAAAAAGCCTATTTCTGGCTGA
Source organism: Rhineura floridana (assembly GCF_030035675.1). Taxonomy (NCBI): domain Eukaryota; kingdom Metazoa; phylum Chordata; class Lepidosauria; order Squamata; family Rhineuridae; genus Rhineura; species Rhineura floridana. The sequence goes on from NC_084489.1 coordinate 51,191,688, forward strand.
ATAAGCTCTTTCACTTTTAAATGTATAGCATTGCTCAGATGACTGTCATACATACACTGGGAGAATAGGATTGTGGTGGTAAGCGCTGCTCCTCAATACATCCATTGTATCATCTGTGAGTCGCTACATGCATACGAAGTGAATGCATATATGTTCTGTAGGCATAGGGCAGGAAATCTTGTTCCTGCAATATAGTGAAGAAGGGTTGACTTTGGGGATCCCATTCCTCCCCCGTGCATTCACTTACACATAACGGGTGGTATTCAATGCTAGTCCTGTGCAGAGTAGACCCATTAATGTTACCAGACATGACTAACTTAGGTTCATTAATTTCAATGGGTCTACTCTGAGAAGAACTTTACTGACTACCCATTGATTTTCTGAGCCTTCCTCGTGCTTTTACAATGGGTATTCACATTAGGACATTCATTTCAGCCCTTAGATTTTTTAAAAAATGTGTTTGTACTTTAGAACAGTTATTTCTCCTTGACTTACAGCCTAGAATCTCCCATAAACACGCTTCCAATCTCATGGGCAAGGACAGATATACTTCTAGGTATCTATGCAACCTGGAAACAGCATATATCCAACTATCCTTTTCTCATCATATGTGACATCTGGGACCTTTCTGGCCTCATAAGCCAGTATGACGGACCACTGTGGCTCAGCATCAGACAGTTGCATGAATGAAAGAACACCAGCCTGCTGTGTCAGATCTGTTTCAACAGCTACTAGATAAATACTTTTTCAGAAAGAAAAGCCCTGTTTCGCCTGCTGTGTATCTATCTGGGTCCAGATTTTAGGATTTACATTTGCTGAACTTGAGTTCCTTACATTTAGGGTTTTTAACCATGAGCCCCAGCAGGTCTAGTCTCCATAACAGGAAGATGAAATCAATACAGTCAGAGGGACATCATTCAAGATGACAACATGTAATTATGCTCTAGTGTAGCTGTGCCAACTACACTGGTAGTTGGGCCATAAAAGTCAAGGCTTTCACAAGCTGGGTCCAAACTTCAGTAGCTCGGCTCATAAAATATATTCTGTGACTCTACTTCTCTGCCACCCAATATCCAAAGGTTTTTGGGTGATTTACGATCAAGATCAAAACATGAAGGCATTCCACAAGCAAGGTGTCACTGCTAGGGATAGAGGAGAATTTTATTCAGTCTATATTTTTAAGGAAATTGACCTAATTCACACTTCCTGGGCACAAAGATTGGAATGTAACTAATCAACCTTTGGCTTTCACATTTCTCCAAATTTTACAATAGTTAGCTCAAAATATGCACAAAAATACCTATTTTAGGATAAAAGACATTTGGAAGTGCATATATTGAGATAAGATATGTATTTTAATAAATATTTTATGATAATTTACATATTTAAATAGTTTTTTTTTAAAATGCAGATTGATGCAAAAATGGGACAGAATGACCTTGTAAATGAGCATACATTAAACTGACACAGACCAGAAACAGACTGATCCATCCATTCCTAGCTACCATTGAAAAGGCCCTCTCTTTAGTAGCCACCTGCTTCACCTCATTCAGCAGGGCATGCAGAGGAGGCCTCAGAAGATGACCTTAGAGTCCAGGCAGATACTGTATATGGGAGGAGTTTACTGAGAACATAAGAAAATCCCTACTGGATCAGGCCAAAGGCCCATCTAGTCCGGCATCCTGTCCCCATAGTGGCTAATTAGATGCGTATGGGAAGCCCACAAGCTGCAGGACCTGAGTGCAACAGCACTTTCCCCACTCGCAGCTCCCAGCAACTGGTATTCAGCCCTCAGTTTGCCATTTGAAATTCTCAATTGTATTGCTTATTCTCTAATATGAACTGAGGCCTGCATGCAAATAATGGTGTATACTGAACTACTTTGTGTTGGGCTAGAGGTATAAGGCCACAGGGCATATGTGGTTGTCTTTTACTTTTTTGAAACTCAACAATGGTTGAACAAAGCCTTTACTTAGCTTTCCCACCCTCTGCCTTTTCTAAACGTATCATTGCTGAGTTCTTAATGAGCAAAGGAAATTTATTTCTCCCAAAGAAGAGGTTCTTTTCAACAAGTTAAAATGTGACATTTTATTGCTGCAAAGTTTGTCACTTCAATAAGAGGCTTCAGCTATACTATTACCATAAAAACTAGATATGAAGTCCCACATATGTGATAAAATGATTCACTAATTATAGCATGTGTATATATGCATGCCCCAATTGCTGAGCAGTGGGAAGTTTCCAAAAGTCCTGCATGTACCCTGGGTGGGTTTCTTTTCAATGAGGTCAATGGAAGCTTGTGGTGTTTTTGTGATAATCTATAATAATTTTGTTAATGATGATGTTATTTACACAAATATGTAGGATGATCCTAAGATGGAGGTTCACAGCATTAATTCCAACAGATATTGCTCCCCATCAGATTTCAAGGGAATCTCCCAATGCCATAGCACTGGTTTCTCAAACAGAGAAAGTCAGGCCTCTTTGTCTGTCAGTCTTAGCACTGCCAGTTTGTTGTTTTCTTTCACACAGAGAGACACTTTGATGGCACCATCCTAAGCCCGGAGAGTGGGGTGGGTGGAAAAGAGACTGAAGAAAGACATGCCACTTTCCAGAAGGATCTCCAACTATTAGCTCCTATGGCAACAAATCACCTGTACTTGGACATCTCTTTGGTTATGCAAAAGCCCAGCCTCCCAACAAAAGGGAACCTGCCAGGCTAAGGTTGTTGAAGTGATCTGGCCTCTTTAGCAGTATCTTTTTACAACCAGAGCTACTGGGGTGAAGTGGAGATTCTTGAGAGATCATTCAGACCAATCCTCAATTAATTACACTTTAAATAATTGTGTAGAAATCACTTTTATTTAACTATATTTTCTGAGGTATAGGTTTTGTTTTAAAAGTAAATAAAAGGATTTACACAGTGGAATATAAAACGTTAACTGTGTAAATTGTCTTTACTTTCTGCTCTCAGCTGAGATGTACAAGATATGAACAATAGAGCTGTAGGTGGCTTGCCTGTCAGTTTAACTGCCAGTTATATTCTGTCAAAACAAAGATAACTGTGAGAGTTAGGATCTGTCTTTCTGGAGAGACACAGTGGATTGGAATTTGATGAGTTCTAATTGGACAATACTGAGGACATTCTGCCTCACCCCATTGGACCAGAGCTGTGGCCTGATGAGGAGAAATGATTCTATCCAAAACTAAAATGATTAGCTGGAAGGATACCCTGTTTTAGCATAAAAGGCAGATCTCATACCACAGTAGAAGTTGGTCTTCAAGAGGCAATGGTGAAGAGAAGATAGCACTATGCAAAGAACATTGTAGCTTACAAGGCTTGGGAAGTCTGAGACTTCAGCAGGGGTCCAATAGAGTCTCCTGAGTTCATATATATATATGCACCCATGCTGTCACATCATCAACTGAACCTGGAAGCAACAATTAACTCTGGGGGTATTCTCAGTACTTTTGCCAACAGAGTAGAGCCCTACTTGTTCTCTTGACCCCTGCCCATCCTGGTTAATCAAATCTGCTAGCATGGGAATGTTTGGCTGGTTGGTATATTTAATTAATACCTCCTTAAAGGAAGGTCCTATGCCAACATTGTTGAAGGAGGCTGTGATAAAGCCTCAGTTAAAGAAGCCTTCATTAGATCCTGCAGATCTTAACTTCCACCCAGTCTCTCATCTCCCCTTTTTGGGTAAGGTGATTGAGAGGGTAGTGGCTGCTCAGCGCCAAGTTTTCCTGGATGAATCTGATTATCTAGACCCTTTTCAATCAGGCTTCAGGTCTGATCATGGGACAGAGATTGCCTAGCTCGTCCTGCTTGATGACCTACGCCGGGCATCAGATGGGGGGGAGTGCTTCCCTGTTGGTGCTGCTGGACCTCTCAGCGGCTTTTGATACCATTGCCCATGGTATCCTTCTGGGTCATCTAGCTGGGATGGGATTGGGAGGCACCGTTCTATGGTGGCTGCAGTCCTACATGGCAGACATCTCCCAGAAAGTGGTGCTGGGAGACGACTGCTCGACCCCCTGGCTGCTGGCCTACGGGGTCCCACAGGGTTCCATTCTGTCTCTTATGTTCTTTAACATCTGTATGAAACCACTGGGAGAGGTCATCCAGAGATTTGGAGTACAATGTTATCTATATGCTGATGACACACAACTCTATTGCTCCCTACCACCTGACTGTAGGGAGGGAGTGCTCATCCTAAACCGGTGCCTCAAGGCTGTGAAGGGCTGGATGTGGTCTAACAAACTGAAACTTAATCCAGACAAGATGGAAGTGTTGCTGGTCAGGGGAAAAACTGTGCCATGAATAGGACTGCAATCTGTTCTGGCCAGGGTTGCACTCCCCTTGAAGGAGCAGGTCTGCAGTTTGGGAGTCCTCCTGGATCCTGCCTTGCTGCTTGAATATCATGTGGCTGTGGTAGCCAGGGGTGCTTTTGGCCAACTCAAACTGGTCTATCAGATGCACCCATTTCTGGAAGTGGTTGTCTTGGCCACAGTGTCACATACATTGGTGATATCGAGGTTTGATTACTGTAACACACTCTACATGGGGCTGCCTTTGAAAACAGTTCAGAAATTTGCAGTTGGTTCAAAATGCAGCAGCCAGAATGTTAACTGGATCCTCGCACAAGGATCATGTCACTCCTGTGCTTTATCGACTCCACTGGCTCCCAATTTGTTTCTGGGCCCAATTCAAAGTACTGGTTCTGACCTTTAAAGCCCTAAATGGCTTTGGACCAATGTACCTGAGGGACCACTTATGCCCATATGTACCTGCCCATGATTTAAGATCAGCTGTCTCTTGTCTCCTCTGCATGCCTGGAATGGAAGATGTCAGACTGGCAGGCACATGGGAGAGGGCCTTTTCAGCTGTGGCTCCCAAGCTTTGGAATACCCTACCTCAAAAAGCCAGCTCTGCTCCCTCCCTGATGGTTTTCTGGAGACCTGAAACCATCTTGTTCTGGAAAGCCCTTGGGAGAGACAGAAGGTAGATCCTGGAACTGATTTTATTCCCCCCCTTTTTTTTCAGTTTTACTTTTTTAGTCCTTCTAATATCACTCCCCTACATTTCTCAACTGTATTTTATGCATTTTTGTCTATGTTAATGTTTTTTGTGTTTTTATTGTGTATGATTTTATTGTGAGCCACCCTGAGTTCCCTGTTGTAAGGATATAAGGGCGGGATAGAAATATTTTAAATAAATAAATAAAATCCAGCCATTATTCCCCATGCTATTGTAATTGTGCTGACCAATTTTGGACATTACGCATGCTCCCCTGCTGTCCACTCACTGGGAGAATCTTGACCATGGGTAAGCCTGCTATTCAGCTTTAGGCTCTCCCTGTGATTAGGAAGCATGTATGATCAGGGTTCCAAATCAAGGGAAGACCCTATGTGCATACCATAATTACATGGAGAATGACTGAACAGACCTAATGAGGAAAAGTGGAATAAACCCATTACCTCACTTATTGTTTAGGACTTCAAATTATGGATTTAAGAATGGCTGGTAGCGGCCACAGCCACAGCACATCAAAATTCCATTTTGTTCAAATGGATGAACAAAAGGAATCTAAATACTATGTACCCTAACCTTGATCCTAGCATTTACCCATTTTTGCTTCTCCTAGGGCTGTCCAACCTTTTTGGGTCAGGGGGCACATTTGGAATTTTGAGAATGAGCACCAGTCACAGAATGGCTTTGAATTTGTACCTTGAATGATATGTTTTAATCATTTTTCAGTAAGAGATTAAACAGCATTGTCTACCTATCTGAATGAAATTCAGAGAATAAAAGACTTAAGCCTGCTATGAACAGCTGCTTGTGTTTTAGCTATGAACAGCTGCTTGTGTACCAGTTTATCTGGGAGGAACATTGAACACTGGGATTTTCTTCTGAACAGATATGCATTGGATGGGTGTGCAAAAGAGATAAAGAAAAATCCCCACAGATAGCCTTGTCCTGCCTATCCAGTATTTTTGGTAAAAAAAAAAAACATTCTGCGCTGTGTGGCATGATAAGGTATCATAAAGCCATCTTTCGACTGCATACTTGATTATGCTGTAGCATGGATGGGGAACCTGTGGCCTTCCAGATGTTCTTGGCCTCCAGCGCCCATCAACCCTAGCCACTACAATCAATGATCAGTAATGATAGGAGTTGGAATCTGCCAACATCTGGAAGGTCACAGGTTCCCCATCGCTATATAGAGATCTTCTGAAATCAATCTGAGCCAATATGCCTTCCAAAATTTGATGGTTGTGTTTTTGGAAGCTAACTGTAATATTCTAACCAAACTAACTCTGATCTGACGATTGATTATTTAACTCTGAAGGGTATCTCCATCTGAACTGTCAGAAACTCTGCAGGTACTTTTGCAATCTATTGGCACCTTAGAGAGTTTGTTTGTTGTTTGTTGTTTGTTTATATCCCGCCCTTTCTCCCAGTAGGAAAATAATGGGTTTTCCACACAGAGAACCAATATAATATAGTTGTTAGAGTGGCTGAGTAGGACAGGGGAGACCAAGGTTCAAATACCTGCCCCCCTCAGTCCTAAGGTTCTGGTCCAGTTACTGTGATGTGAACACAAAATTGGAGGGGGGAGGAGAAGGTGCCTTGGATGCTGCTCCGAGCTTCCTGGTGGAAAGGTAAGATAAAAAAATGTAATAATGTAATAAAATAATTAAAAAGTAATTCTTCCATTAGCTTTGTAATGCCAGTGTAAAATCTATATGGGCCAGATGGCTCGTTTGCATTACAAATGTCTCTCTTCTGCTTTCTGCCCTGCATGAGCTATGAGCAAATATTAACATAAATTGCCATTGCAATGGAGGGTTTCTTAAGCACCAGAGAGAAAATGCTTTAAGACTTTAAATCTTTTTTTCTTTTCAGCAAATGCTAGCTTGGTTTGGGCTGAGGGATTAACATGTCTGCCCTTTCCCACCCAACAAAAGGGTGTGTTGCTTTGCAGAGTGAGAGAGCTACTTACCAGACTTAAAACTGGCAGCACTAGAGAGGTTAAGAATTAGTATTATGGATTTAGCATATCACACTCTGCTTCACTGAAGATTATGCTAAAAGTCTGAGAGAACTCCAATTTGCCAAAATTTGCAAAAATTAATACTAAAAAGTTGAAAGAGAACTTTCATTTTACAGAATATTTATGAATATGTTTCTCCCCCACATAATTTGTATTCCAAAATCTTCACAGTTGAATGGCATCACACACACCCTACATTATCTTATTTTCTTCACTCATATCTATGAATACTACAGAAAGCATTGCTAAAATAGGCAGTTTTGTGCATTAAAATATAACGGGCAAAGAATGGAAAAATACAGCCCTAATAATAGAGCTCTGAGAAATTTAAAGACACCCCACTGTGCTGATAATGATGGCATTTTATTGCAAAGGATTATTCTTTTTGTTAAATGGCAGACATAATAAGTTTATTGTATTTTAATACAGAACATAGATCCTGATTATACATTCAAGCCAGTTATATGCTAGAGTCTTTCTGAACTAGAGCATGAATCATCTTGCATGCCCCTGAATGCTGCTTTTTTGCAGTTTTCGATGCAAAACTGAAAACAACTGACTTGTTGGCTTTAAGGAATGGTGTTAGCAGCGGGGAAACAAGGATGTTTATGAACACTGCAGGCAGTGAGAAAAACAACAACCCAGGGTTGGCCTAATGGATGTTTAAATATATGCTATAGTGGAAGATCTAATATGCAAGGTGTACATCTCAATATGATTTTGCCAAGATGTGGACATGGCCATTAGCTTAGGTGGCTTTAAAAGGGGATTAGACACATGCATGGAAGATAATCTTTCACTGGCTAATAGGGATGGAAAGTTCTGTCAATTTCAGTTCTCTCAGTTTCTCAATTTTCAGATCTTAAATTCAGTTCTCCATATTTCTGCAGCAATTTGATTTTTTTAAAAAAATCCTCATGAAAATTCTCCAGCATTTTTGTGCAATTTTTTTCTAATAAACACATTTTTGTAGGCAGTTCTGACTAATGTACACATTTTTGCAAGCGATTTCTTGTCATGTAATGCTTTTTGTATGTTATTTTCACTCATATTTATTTTCATACACACCTTCCCCTAACATATGCATTGTTGTAAACATTGGTTGGTTGGTGAACTGTATTGCAAAATTCAAATACGTGCGAATTTCGAAGGATAGCAGTATTTCAGTTTCCATATTGTTTTAGAAAGTGTGGATTTGATAGATTTAGCTTGAAATGAGAACTGAATCAAATTGCTTACCCATCCCTACTGGTGACTAACCATAATGGCTCTATGGAACCCCCAGAAACAATATGCCGCCGAATACCTGTTGCTGGGAGACTGTTTTACTTGTAGGCTTCCTGAAGACCTCAAGCTGGCCACTGTGAAGAAGAAAGAAGCTGAACTAAATGGACCTTTGGTCTGATCTAGCAGGGGTTTTATGTTGCTTGCTGTTGTTGTTATTCAGTGGTTCTCCTAGTCAAGGCACACTGCTTTTACAGTTTGGGAAGAATTTAACAGGGAATTTTATTGGCAGGAAAAAGGGCATGATAAACGGTAAAATAAACAAACTCTGCATTTGTAAGCAGGCCATGTGCATGCTTGGGGCTGGCATGAGCACCTAGCATCCTTGGGTAGTTCCTGGGGCTCCAACGTCCAAGGAAAGGGCCCACCGGTGGCATCTGCCCTGAGCTCAATACTCTTAAGAGGCTGTGTCTAGCTGCCATTTTTAATTTTCCACAGTATCTCCATTATAGTGCCACTCTGCAGCATTGTGGGAAGCTCAAATGGCATTTCCCACCCCACCCCAGGCACCTGACACTGCTTGGAAGACTGGTGCTGTCCACCAACACTGCCAGGTAGGCCTGCCAGGGCCCAGCAACAGAGGAGGGGACTCACTGGAGAGCACTTTCTCTTGGGCCCCTGATTACACATTCAAGCCTGGAGCTAGTCCTATTCTTTGCTTATTTATTTATTGTATTTCCTATACAATAAATACACCAGAAAGTCCCAGGGTATACAAACACAATTAAAACAGTTTAAAAAAAACTAAAGACAGTTAAAAAATCAATAATCCATCCAACAAATTACAGGGAGGACATCAAAACCAGTTATTCCATTTTCAAAGGTCAAGATGAAGAAGTGCATGTTCAGCAGCCAATAGTAGCTATATAGCAGGTGTGCGGAACCTCAGGCCCTCCAGATGTTGTTGAACTGCAACTCCCATCAGCCCCAGCAAGCATCGCCAATGGCTAGGGATGAAGGTAGTTGTTGTTCAGGAACAAGTGGATAGCCAAAGGCCACAGGTTCTTCAAACCTGTTTTACAGGTTCCATACCTGCTGTAAAAAGATGGGGATAGAGTTCCCAGAGCTTGGAAAAGTTGATTTTTTTGAACTACAACTCCCATCAGCCCAATCCAGTGGCCATGCTGGCTGGGGTTGATGGGAGTTGTAGTTTTAAAAAGTAACTTTTCCAAGCTCTGAGAGTTCCATATCCTTGGGGCCATCGTTGAGAAGCTCTCATGAGCCATTTACCCCCAAACTTGTGAGAGCCTGCTTTCTGGGGGAGAGGGTTGTGACAATTTGTGCTGGTAGCATGTTCAACAAAATGAAAGGGACTTGTGCCAGTGAAGATGACTGTGGATCAGGCTATGACATTCAACGAAAGGAAAACATCACAGGCGATAAACACAAGCTAATTAAAAATATTCAGAATATACTAACATTTGTGCTTGTTTGGTTGTTTCATCCAAGGATCTCCCATGTCAAGCATATGGTGACCAGATACAAAACAGGACAGGGCTCCTGTACCTTCAGTAGTTGTGTAGAAGAGTGAATTTTGGCATGTGCAGGTTATCATACCATCAGGAGGAGGAAGAAGACTACTACATCTGCTGAAATTCCTTCTTCTTCACAAGAGCCTTGTTTGCCTTTATTTCTGGTCACCTGTAAGCACTTTTTCTGCTCATATTGTATGGTTACCTTCAGTCAAGGATGGGGAATCATTGGGCCCTCCGAATGTTGTTGGACTACCACTCCCATCTATCCCTGACCATTGATCCTTCTGGTTGTGGCAGATGGGAGCTGGCAGGGCCGACCCCAGGCATGCCGGGGCCCTTGGGCGCCAGCCTGCCCTGGGCCGTGGCGCACACATGCATGCCCCACCTACCTACCTACCTACCAGGCGGGCGGAGGAATGGGAGGTCGGGCAGGTGAGCGAGTGAGCGAGCGCGGGGTGGCATGGCAGGTGGGTGAGAGTGTGGGGGCGGGATGGTGGATGGGATGGCAAGCGAGAGAGCAGGATGGCGGGCGAGTGGGGGTGGGATGGTGGGTGAGCAAGCAAGTGAGTGGGGGCAGGATGGGGGGCGGGATGGCAAGGAAGCCAGCAGGGGAGAGGGTGAGTGAGCGAGCAGGTGGGGGAGGGCAAGCGAGGGAGCCGGCAGGGGCAGGGGGGGAGCCAGGGAGTGCGCAGGCAGGTGGACTGGCAAGCAGGCGGTCAGCTCCCTTTCTGCGATCTTCGGCAGGGAGCCTGCCATGGAAGGGAAGCACTACTCCCCCACCATAATGAGGGGCACTTCAGTGGCCCCTGTGGGCCATGGGGCCCTCAGCCAGGCCCTGGGAGCTGGAGTTCAATATCATCTGGGGGACCAAAGGTTCCCCATCCCTGCTCTAAGTGAGTCATTTATTTATTCAGTTTAAAACCACATTTATAAACTGATTTTCAAGAAAACTTCTTCCTGACATGGTTTACCAGTATAGGAAAACATGTCAATAATATAATATTAAAACCAGCTAAAACAACCATATCAGTTGAACATGGCTAAAATCAGCACAATTCCACAGTGACCCAGCGTCACTTGACCATACCAAAACCAGATCACAGCATCATTTCAACAGCACTTGGGCTCCTTCTGATGACTTGTTCATTGAGCATTCATCCTGATTTGCTTACACAAAGCTTATGTGGAGGTTAGACTATGTCCGGTCTTTATTAAGCATTTATCTTTATTTGGTGGTAGGGTGTTTATATGGCTTCCCACTAATCATTCATTCATCTTACACTTTTCAATGCATTTGTTTGACACTTTCCAAACTGCAACTATGCAGTAGGGCATATGTGGGGAACCTGTGGTCCCCCAGATGTTGCTGAACAACAACTCCCATCAGCCCCAGCAACAGCCAAGGATGATGGGCATTGTAGTTCAGCAACATTTAGAGGGCTGAAGGGTCCCCACGCTTGCACTAGGGCAACAGAGTGTTTTAATTCTCTTTAATTGCACAAACCTAATCTCTGGTATGCACTTGAATCCTGCCTGCAAAATAGTGACAGCCTGGAACCACCTTATATTGGCCACTAAAGGCCACAGTGATAAGATGGAGTCTAAAAGGGACAGAGAGGTGGAGTTTGTCAAACTTCATCAGAATGGAATTCCTCAATTACAGGGCTACCACTGAGAAGTCCCTATTCCACGTGCCCACCAGCCTGATTCTATTAGCCATCAGGCATCTGAGCAGAACCTCTGAAGTGAATCGTAAGGCACAGGCAGGTTGATACAACATGAAACAATAACTGAGAGCAGGAATGGGGAGAAATTTAAGAACATAAGAACATAAGAAGAGCCTGCTGGATCAGGCCAGTGGCCCAAATTTGAATCTGTTCGTATTTAAAGAGGAACCTACCAAATCCTACAGTTTCTGAAACAATACAAATTGAAACACAGCAATCCATTGAAATATGCCCATCTCCAAACTTGGCAATGCAGTTCTCCAACTGAGAAATGTGTACAAAAAATGCATATAGTGTGGTAAAATATGCATAAAATCCATATATTAGTGAAACATACAAAAATGGGGAAATTGCTTTGTAAACATGTATATTAGCTAACATTGCGTACAAAACTGTGTACATTATGAGAAATTCACACTAAAAGGCTGATTAATTTTCATGAGGATTTTTTTTTAAAAAAAATAGCAAACAGATGTGGAAAACTGAACAAAACCAAAATTGCCCATCCCTACATGAGAGACAGTGACTTACTGAAAGCCATTCACCTGGGTTATTAATAACAGTCATTATTCAATGTAGAGATCAAATCAATTTAACATTGCTTGCCCGGTTGCTCCACGATGTATGTATGTATATGTGTGGGTGGGTGTTATATTAAAAGTCAACTCTATAATCCAAAATTACCCAAGTTTTACAAAGGAGCACATTCCATAGAAGCTCCTTGTTTAGATAGGAACATAGGAAGCTTCCTTATACTGAGTCAGACCTTTGATCCATCTTGCTCAGTATTGTCTACACTGATTGGCAGTGGCTCTCCAGGTTTCATACTGGGAATCTTTCCCAGTCCTACCTGGAGATGATGGGGATTGATGTGCGACCTTCTGCATGCAAGGCAGATGCTCTACCACTGAACTATGCCCCTTCTCCCATGATGTTTTATAAAAGGTGTTGCACCTTATTTATTTATTTATTTTATTTTTAAAACTTATATACCGCCCGACTAGCAATAGCTCTCTGGGCGGTGAACATAGATACAATAAAATACAATATAATACAAAACATCAGTCTAAAATCAAATTTCACAGTCTAAAAACAGCAAAGGCTAAAATCAAATTACAAACATTACAATCATTAACAAAAAATTAAAATGCCTCGGAGTAGAGAAAGGTTTTAACCTGGCGCCGAAAGGATGATAGTGTCGGCTCCAGGCAAACCTCCTCGGGGAGACTATTCCATAGTTCGGGGGCCACCACTGAGAAGGCCCTTGATCTTGTCACTGCCCTCCAGGCCTCCCTATGAGTCGGGACCCGGAGGAGGGCCTTCATAGCAGACCGTAGTGTACGAGCCGGCTCATAGCGGGAGAGGCGTTCCGACAGATATTGAGGTCCCGCGCCGTATAAGGCTTTATAGGTTAATACCAACACTTTGAATTTGGCCCAGAAGCGTATTGGAAGCCAGTGCAAGCGGGCCAAAACAGGTGTTATATGGTCAGACCGCTTTGTTCTTGTTAGCAGTCTGGCCGCCGCATTTTGCACCAGCTGTAGCTTCCGAACCGTCTTCAGAGGTAGCCCTACGTAGAGCACATTACAGTAATCCAAACGTGAGGTTACCAGAGCATGTACTACTGATGTAAGATCCTCCTTACTCAGGTAGGGACGTAGCTGGGCTACCAATTGAAGTTGGTAGAACGCATTCCGTGCCACAGAGGCTACATGAGCCTCAAGTGACAGGGAAGAGTCTAGAACGACTCCCAGACTACGAACCTGTTCCTTTAGGGGGAGTGTAACCCCATCCAGGACAGGATATGTATCCACCATCTGATTGGAAAAACCATCCACCAACAGCATCTCAGTCTTATCAGGATTGAGTCTCAGTTTGTTAGTTCTCATCCAGTCCATTGTCGCGTCCAGGCAACGGATCAGCACATTGACCGCCTCACCTGAGGAAGATGAAAAGGAGAAGTAGAGCTGCGTGTCATCAGCGTACTGGTGACAACGCACTCCAAAACTCCTGATGACCGCACCCAACGGCTTCATATAGATGTTAAAAACCATGGGAGACAAAACCGAACCCTGCGGGACCCCACATTGGAGTACCCACGGTGTCGAGCAATGTTCCCCAAGCACTATCTTCTGGAGACGGCCCGCTAAGTAGGAGCGGAACCACTGCCACGCAGTGCCTCCAACTCCCAACTCCGCAAGCCTCTCCAGAAGGATACCATGGTCGATGGTATCAAAAGCCGCTGAGAGATCAAGGAGAATCAACAGAGTTACACTCCCTCTGTCTCTCTCCCGACATAGATCATCAAACAGGGCGACCAAGGCCGTCTCAGTGCCGAAACCGGGCCTGAAACCCGATTGAAATGGATCTAGATAATCGGTTTCATCCAATAGCGCCTGGAGCTGGTCAGCAACCACTCGTTCCAAGATCTTGCCGAGATATGGAACATTTGCCACTGGTCTGTAGCTGCTGAAATCCTCTGGGTCCAGGGAAGGCTTTTTCAGGAGTGGTCTCACTGCTGCCTCCTTCAGACAGCCAGGGACCACTCCCTCTCGCAAGGAGGCATTTATCACTTCCCTGGCCCAGCCAACTGTTCCCTCCTTGCCAGTTTTTATTAGCCAAGAGGGGCAAGGATCTAGTACCGAAGTGGTTGCACGTATTTTGTGATACTTCAAAGCAGTTCAAACTCTGATCCAGCTACAGTGATCTATAAAAGCAGGTAAAAGCAATGCTATGGTGTGTACCCTCTTCTGGATTGATTCCTCTCTGTGCAGAAATGGTGATGTGCAATTAGTTCCCCTTGCTGAACACTCACACTGAGTGCTGGATTTTTCCTGTAGCAAATTGGCACCATGCACACAATGTCAAAAAGTTGGCACTGTGAGCGTTTTCAAAAGGATTAATGGAGGAACACCAGCTGCTCTTTCCAAAATAGGTGATCCTCTCTGTTAGAGCTAACAGCACTAACCACCATGTTCAGTGTTGCTGCATTTGTAACCTGCCTAAATCCCGGTTACACTGGCCACACTATTACCCAATTCTTCCTTCTGGAGGAGTGGGTTGGTTCAAGTCAATTAGATGAAATGATGGCACCCATACCCTTGTCTATGTCTTGTGTTTGTTTGTTTGTTTAAATTTATGGTCCAGCCTTCCTTTTGTCTGAAAAAGCCCAGGGTGGCAAACAAATCAATAATAGAATATACTGTAATTAAAACTTCTAAAAACAGCTTTAAAACAACATTGTAAATACAATTAAAAACTTCTATAAAATAGTCTTGGACAGTCTTGACTAACAATGAAGTTGTGAAGTTGCTTCAAGAAATTTGCAGACACATAAAATGCCCAGACCTGATGTACTTTATCATAACTGTCAAAGTAAATAACTTGCAACTCACACCATGTATAAATGCATCAAGTTACTTTATCATAATTGTTTCTTTAACATAATACATTAATGATACTTTATCACAATAATGAATGCCTCAAGTAAAGAAACCTGCAAAATGTTTATAATTTTATCAGTAACCCTGAAGAGAGGGCACACTGAGCTCAGAAAATCTCAAGTAGCCAAATACCCAGTATAATGGAAGTCCATATGAAACCCATGGCTTCTATATGAATCTCATTCTGCCGTATCAGTGCTGGGCGTGGCTTCCCTTGCTGGTGCTAGAAGACTCTCCTGCATTCACTTGCAGCCTATGAGAACAATTAAATAAGGGAACTGGGACTGACAATAACATATTACAGTGTGGAATGTTACTGTTCAGGATACTTTGCTAATATAGTTGTTGTTACACCTGTTGTGCCTAGCTTTGGAAGGGTGGCCTTGCAATTATCTGAGGCCCATTGGCACTATACATTTAAAGCAGTATAATACCACTTTAGCAAAGTCCTGTTTAGGCTAAGGATGAGCAAATATATCAATTTTCATTTCCCTCAGTTTCTCATACATAAGTACACAAGAAGAGCCTGTTTTATCAGGCCAATGGCACAGCACTAGCCTGAACACATAAGAGGTAAAAATGGGGATTAGGATAGGCATGCACATCTACATTCAAGCTTTACCTCAGTGTCCCTAAGTGTAGGGGGCATATGGCACAGGGGTGGCGGGATGGCTAGGGGGTGCCTGGCAGAGGGGGTGGGGAGAGCCCTTTGGATGCTGTAGAGTGGGCTGTAGGCGGGGTTAATGAGTGAACCATGAAGGGGTGGCAATGCCTAGTAAGAACATAAGAATGTAAGAGGAATCTGCAGATCAGGCCAGTGGCCCATCTAGTCCAGTATCCTGTTCTCACAGTGGCCAACCACATGCCATTGGGAAGCTTGCAAGCACTGCCTGAGTGCAAGAGCACTCTCCCCTCCTGCAGCTTCCAGCAACTGGTTTTCAAAAGAATTCCATAAAGGAAGCCACAGACCTGAACTTACAAGATCTGAACAGGGTGGTTCATGACAGATGCTCTTGGAGGTCACTGATTCATAGGGTCGCCATAAGTCATAATCGACTTGAAGGCACATATCAATAACAAAAATGGCGGCAGAGCACAGTCATCATGGCTAGTAGCCATTGATAACCTTATCCTCCATGAATTTGTCTAATCTTCTTTTAAAGACACCCAGGCTGGTGGCCATCATGGCCTCCTGTGGCCTCTTTTGACTTTCAGGTATATCTTGAAGACTTTTTTTTTGTGCTGACAGACCTTTGCAGCCATTTAATTTTCAGTTACCTACTCACCTTAATGATGAAATGTTTTTTTTAAAAAGTTTTAAAAAATGTTTTATGTTTTAACAGTGTACACTGCCTTGGTATTTTATGATATGGTGGCATAGAAATACTTCATAAAATAAAATAAAAAGACTCTCAACATTCTGTGTCATGCTCAGTCCTCATTGGGATGTTTTTGTTGTTTCCCTCTTCCTTGATTTTTTTCTCTCCAAAGGATTGTCTGTACTTCTGCATATCTTGTGGTTCTCTTTGGCCTACTGATACCTCCCTCTTATGCATCGATGGCCCTGTTTTGGCCACATAAGCAGTGACACTCACCTCTGAACATCAGAAATGGAGGGAATTAAGAACCCCAGTCAATGTGTTCCAGGTCAAAAGGCGTTCTCCCTTCTGTGAAGTTTCCACATGTTGCTAACTGGGCTGACTGAGGAAATTTTGTCCTTTAAGTGATAACAGGGAAGCAGCTTGAGCATTATTCATGTCTCCTGATGCAAAGTGACTAGAGTCACACACACCCCAAATGTTCAGTAGTGACAAGTGTGGTTGGGTGGAACTGTGGATCCACTTTCCCAACATTGGTGTTGCTGCTACTTACAGAACAGTGGGGGAAGGAATAGGGGTTGTGCTGGAGAATTGGGGCCTTGTGGGTGCACTGGCAGGAGCACTGGTGGCTGTGGCTGATGTCCCACTGCTGCACCTGCACATCACTGACATTACCACTGCCCCTCCCCATCCTCATGCAGGTATCCAGCATTGTCAAGGAAGCAGCACCGTGGCTCCACCCCACCACATACGCTGCTAATGCAATTTTACTCCCCTCTTCCTTAAGTGAAAAAAACAACAACTTGATAGTCCATCATCTTAAAGGGACATGCACTGGGTTACATGTACTGGGATGAGGGTCCATATATTTCAAACATCCAAAATCTCACTCTATGGATGGCATTAGCTTCCTACTAGATCAGATGAATGACTGGTCTTAGCTTATAAAAGGTCAGCTTTGGGATTTTAAAAGGCGTATGAAGATAGTTCAAATGTCTGTGCAATACGTAAGCATTAGTAACCCTGTTTGGGCTCATCTCTAAAGTAGGACAACTAATATATCTATATATATTAAAATGTAGGCTTCAAAAAAAACCCACACTAATATTCTATTTTTTTTCAAAGAAATCCAATTAGCAATGTGTACATGAACAGCAGACCATGGCAACTAACACTATGGAAATCAGTGCTGTCATTTTGAAATCTACTGTGCCCTCAGTTTAGATTGCTGGTGCCCAGGTAAGCAGTATTCCATCTGCCCTAGCCTGGCTGTTATTATCATAATTAGAAGAAGCTGCCAGTAGCATTTCTAAGATGATAATATGTTATAGCTCAGACTGAGTTTATTTTATCCCTGACTTTTTTCTTTTTCCCTTTTGACACACAGCTTTGTAACAGATCATTAGCACACAGCAGTGGACCGCAAAAATGAGATTTCACTGTACTGTGAACCACACAAAGATGCAGTAATTGAAATTACAGGTTTCTATCAAGAGCTATTTGTTGAAGTAGTTGGTGAGAGATATTCATAATGGCGGGAAATGGAGGACAGCCTAGTACAGGGATGTTTTTAACAAGCTCAAAAGTTCAAGAGTCTTAGATCAGGAGTGTGGGATCTTTTTTTCAGCCCAAGGGCCACATTGCCTGGTGGACAATCTTCTATTATTATTGTTGTTGTTGTTGTTGTTGTTGTCTATTATTATTGTTGTTGTTGTTGTTGCTGCTGCTGCTGCTGCTGTTGTTATTATTATCTTTATTTATATCCTGCCCTTTTTCCAAACTGGAACTCAAGGCGGCTTCCAGATAAAAGTAAGAACATATCATTAAGAACATATAAACATATAAAAATCAGCATTAAAACAGAATTAAACTATTAAGATGTTAAAACCAATTAGCCATACACTTAAAATACTGCAACCCAGTTTAAGAGCATACAAGTAAAACAATAACATACAGCACCCTCTTCAATCACTACCCTTAAAGCCTTCAGTTCCAAAGGCCTGCCGGAAGAAAAAAGTCTTTAGCTGTCAGTGGAAGGACTGCACAGAGGAGGCCATTCTTGCCTCCCTAGGGAGGGAGTTCCAGAGCCTAGGGGCAGCCACCGAAAAGGCCCTGTCTCGTGTCCCCACCAGTCACACTTGTGAAGGTGTTGGGATTGCGAGAAGGGTCTCTCCTGAAGATCTCAGGGCCCGGGCAGGTTCATATAGGGAGATATGGTCTGACAGATAGCCTGGACCTAAGCCGTATAGGGCTTTATAGGTCATAACCAGCACTTTGAATTGTGTTTGGAAACAGACTGGCAGCCAGTGGAGCTGTTGCAGCAGGGGAGTTGTATGATCCCTGTAACCAGCCCCAGTTAACATTCTGGCTGCAGCTTGTTGCACCAACTGAAGTTTCCGAACAGTCTTCAGAGGCAGCCCCACGTAGAGAGCGTTATAGTAGTCTAAGCGGGATGTAACTAAGGCATGTGTCACCGTGGCCAGATCAGACGACTCCAGGAACAGGCGCAATTGGCGTACTAGTCTTAACTGTGCAAAAGCACTCCTGGCCACCGCAGAAACCTGGGCCTCCAGGTTTAAGGCTGAGTCCAGGAGCACACCCAAACTGCAAACCTGCGTCTTCAGGGGGAGTGTAACCCCATCCACCGCAGGCTGAATCCCTATTTCCTGATCCGCCTTTCGACTGACTAGGAGCACCTCTGTCTTGTCTGGATTAAGCTTCAGTTTGTTCACCCTCATCCAGTCCACCACTGCTGTCAGACACTGGTTTAGAACCGAGACAGTTTCCTTGGAATTAGGTGGAAAGGAGAAATAGAGTTGGGTGTCATCTGCATACTGATGGCACCGAACCCCAAACCTCTGGACAACCTCTCCCAGTGGTTTCATGTAGATATTTAATAGCATGGGGGACAAAACTGAACCTTGAGGGACCCCCCAGGCCAATGGCCAAGGAGTCGAACAGGAATCCCCCAGCACCACCTTCTGGGTTCGCCCCTCCAGGAAGGAACTGAGCCATCGTAAAACGGTGCCCCCAAGTCCCATCCCAACAAGGCGACCCAGAAGGATACCGTGGTCGATGGTATCGAAAGCAGCTGAGAGGTCCAACAGAACCAACAGGGACAGTTCTCTGTGTAGGTCATCCACCAAGGCGACCAAAGCCGTCTCCGTCCCATAACCAGGTCTGAAACCAGACTGAAATGGATCTTCTAGGGGTAGCAGGCCAGGGATGGGTGGGGCCAGAAGTAAAAGGGGTGGGGCAATGGATGTGATGGCTGCCTTTATACAGCAGGCTATATTCCAGCCATGCAAAAGTCAAGAGGTTTCTACACACACACATACACGCCTGCCAGGCAAGCAAGAACCATGATCGTGGATCAAGGAGATAGTCAAGCCTGGCAAAAGCCCTCTGGAAGGGCAAGGAGCAGGGCTGGTGAGGGATGTGGACAGGGGAGAGGGAGAGGCATCATGACCTGGGGTAGGTGGCCTTGAGAGGGTCCTAAAAGCCAGAGAGGCCTTGTGAAGCTGTATTTGGCCCCTGGGCCTGAGGTTCCCCACCCCTGTCTTAAATGGTGTGGCCCCTACATCTCTAAGAAACCATCTCTTCCTCCATTGCCAGTTGTGATTTTCCAGTACACAATACAAAAGATCGCAGCCTGACACTCCACATTAACCTGAAGCCAGTGGAGGTTGACAGCTCTGATGTCAGTGGGGCAGTGAATCTGCCCTGGTGTTTTAGTCCGAACTCTCCTGCCTGAAGCAACACAGCCATATTCTGGTTCCATAATCAGGGTGTATTGTTCTGAACACTTTAGCAAATGCTGACTACACGAGAAAGCTTCTCTGTACTGCATGGGGGTTGGTGCAAACTGAGACAGGTTGTGAATAAACATGGACCTCCCTGTGCTTCCTTTGTTCCCCTCCTCTGTTCACCATGTATACAGGTGTGACCTATAACAAAATGTTGCAGACTATTGAAGATGCCATCCAACCATGCTCTCCCTGCCCCCCCCCTCAAAAAAACAGATCACCAGCATCCTGGGTCCACTGACTATGTCCATTCCTCATTGGGCTGTTTTGAGGGTTCCACCTCATTAAGGGATCCCGATCACTAAATGTGCAAAGGTCTGAAGAGGAGACCTCAGACTTGGGGACATCGAGGTTAAGCTTGCCTATTGGTGTGCATGCCTGTCTCAATCCCCATTTTCAGCTCTTACGTGTTCAGACTAGCGCTGTGCCTTTGGCTTGATACATCAGACTCTTCTTGTGTCCTTATCTAGGAGAAACAGAGAGAAACAAAATTGGATATATTCACCCATCCCTAGTCTAACAGGGCTTTGCTAAAGTAGTTGTTGTTAAGCCTGATTTGCCTTGCTTTGGAAGGCTGGGCTTACAATTGTCTGAGGCCCATTGGCACCATACATTTCAAGCAGTACCACACCACTTCAAAAAGTCATGGCTTCCCTCAAAGAATCGTGGGCACTGTCGTTTGTTAAAAGGTGCTGAGAGTTAAGGAGACCCCTATTCCCCTCACAGAGCTACAGTTCTCGGAGTGGTTTAACAATCAACTCTTCTTCCCAGGCAACTCTAGGAACTGTATTTCTGTGAGGCGAATAGGGATCTCCGAACAACTCTCAGCACCCTTAACACACTACAGTTCTCAGGATTCTTGAGGGGAACCCATGACTGTTTAAAGGAGTATGACGTGCTTTCAATATATAGTGCAGATGGGGCCCAAGACAGAAAGAGAGTTGCTCTTCCTGTTTTTGGCTTGATTTTTTAATACCACTGAGACTTTTTTATCCATTTGAAACTTTGTATCTTAAGCTTAAGTCGCCCCTTCACATATAAAGCTAGGACGAGTCAATTTCTCACACAGAAAGGAAGGGGAGGAAATGAGCTCCATCCTTCCTCTGATGTAGCTTGCTGTGCACCATGGATGTAGGCTATCTTCTCCCTGCCCAGATGGCTTCCAGTAGTGGAGCCAGGATGGGGAAAACCTGCTTAAAATCCACCAATCCCACAAAGGTATGAAATGCCAGATTTCACTGCACTTTTCCCCAACACTCCTTTTTGTGTCGGTCAAGTAGGGCACCCCCATTAACACACTCAGGCTGAAATCCAATACATGTCTACTCAGAAGTATGCTCCATTGGGTTCAGTGGGTTTTACTCTCTCCCAGGCAAATGTGTATTGGATTGCGACCTTAATGTGCTTAGGAGTAGGAAGCTGTCAAATACTGAGTATTGATCCATCTAGCTTAGTATTGTCTGCACTGACTGGCAGCAGCTCTCCAGGGTTTCAGACAGGGGATATCCCCAGCCCTAACTGGATATGCCTGGGATTGAACCTGGGTACCTTCTGGATGCAAAGCAGATGCTCTGCCACTGAACTTACGATGCAAATTCTACCTTATTGTTCTAGAAGGTTCTTCATTCCCTTCATCCCTCAGGAGCAGTTTTTGGGGAGGCACGGGGGACTGCAATGGATGGGGGGGGTGCTGCCTTACACAAGAGGAAGTAATTTCCATTGAGTGCTACCAGTTGCTAGTTGTTTAATTGCTTTGAAATTCTTTCGGTATTACTATGAAATGCTTTGGTATTGCTTCAATGTTCCTGTGAATAAGATGTTGATATGCTTGTTAGCCTTCCTGGAGGTACAGAAATACAAGATATACATTTTAAATGAACAAACACTTTTCTTTGAGCAACTTCTCTTGAGAAAAATGTGGAAGATTCTGTCTATTGCATATTTTTTTTCTTTAACCCACACAACCATAACATTTATGAAGAAGCTAGAAACCATCATGGGGCAAAGCAATTTCCATGCCAGAAGATACATTGTTGGTGTTCTGAATTTTATCTAGCCACCCACTTGAACCAAATTCTATGGCTCTTGGAAACCCATTTAAATGCATTGAAAGTCTGTTCTTTTGTCTCCCAAACAGCGGCAATCACCAAGGTGGAAAGGGCCGGCATGCAGTGCCTGGCATTTTAAGTTTACAGAAATCTTTGGAAATTTGCAGTGAAAATGTCACTTCCCTTGTGCAGAATGAGAGGAACAAAAGCAAATGCAGTGTTTAATTCAGAAGAGAATAGACCATTGTTATGACCCCAAATTACTTTTTCCACAAAATGATGTGCAGGCAACTGTGACCTAGAGGAAATGGGAAATATTTTCACCTAGAAATACCACAAGGACGGCTTGCTGACAGAGAGACTTGAGCTTGAATAAGGGAACAAGGATCAAGGGATGGAAGATTGATGTCAATTACTAGTCCCCATATGAGCTAATTTGTAGGGCTGATACTGGATATCACTTAGCATCTTATGTATGCCACTTTCCAAGTCTGCAAGTGGCTGAGAAAAATGTTGTGTGGATATTAGGATTATGTAGTTTAGTCATTAGGTGGCACTGGACTTTCCTGTTATTATTCTGTTCTTGTTTGGGAAAGACAATATAGTTCTTGTGTAGCTTCCTGACTGGTGTGTCCTCCAGATGGCAGAAATGGGGAAGCCTCTAACAAGGGCCTAGCTTTTTTGGGGGGGAATCATGAGGGTGAAGGGTAAGGAACCCCCCAAACACCACAACAGGCAGGAGTTTCTGGTTCTGCTTCCCTCAAACTACTGGAAGATAACTCCAGCAGCTGCAGGGAGCCCTCAGGTGACCTGAGAAGATAAACGCCTACAGAAAGTCCCAAGTTCAATAACTGGCATCTCCAGTTAGAATGATGTTGTGGAGCAGGTGATGTGAAAGTACTCTGTCAAGACTGTGGAGAGTTGCTGCCAGCCAGAGTGGACTTGAAGAACAAATAGCAAGATACTTTGTGTAAGGCAGCTTCCTGTGAATTCTGGTGCCCGAGAGGGTCTGCTGCTCATTTTTCCTCAGCTTTCCACAAGCCACTCAGTTACTTCTCCTTCAGACAGGGGCTTAGTTTTACATGCTTAACCAGATGCCATCTCCAAACCATTCAGCAGAGGTTTGGTCACAGTCTTCAGAGGAATTTTGTGCACTCTGATATGTTTCTGCTTAGCCTAATTTCCCTTGAACTGTTTATGTGACCTTCCTTGCCCTGTCTCACACTTCCCCTGATTCCAAAACTAATAGAGGTAGCCGGTGCAGGTACATGTGAAGGAGCCAAAACATGTTAGCAGACAAAACAGCTGCAGCCTAACTGTGGCATGAGCGAGTCTGACATCAGCACCCAGCACCTTTGGACAGCTGCCAGGGCCTCAGTGCCCTGCAAAGGGCCATAAACACCTACACCTTCCTGGGTCTACGAACCACCATTTTAAATTTCCCACACTGCTCCCAATCGTGGATCATAGGCATCTACAACTGGTTGGTGGTTGGTAGGACTAGGATGGACAAATCTATCCGTTTCAGTTCTCCAAGTTTCTAATCTGTCCAGCCTTGAATTCAGCTCTCCGCATTTCTGCAACAATTTGCAATTTTTCCAATGCTCATGAAAATTTGTCAGCATTTAGAACAAATTTCTCCCAATAAACGTGTTTTGTATGCAAGCATTTCCCTCCCCAACAAAATGCATTTTGTATGCTATTTTCAATAATATGCATATATGCACACTTTGCCCTAGTATGTGCATTTTTGTACACATTACTTGGCTGAACAACTGCACTGCAAAATTTGGAGAAGTGTGAATTTTGAAGGATGGCTACGTTTCAGTTTGTACTGTATATTGTTTCAAAAACTGTGAATTTGGTAGGTTCTCCCTTAAATACAAACTGAATCTAATTTCTCCCCGATCCCTAAGTATCAGGGGTCCACTAGAGCAGGGTTCCAAACTATGGTCCACAAGCTTTATTCACGGTCCATGGTACAAAAGAACAGACTTTCAATTCATTTAAGGGCCACAGAATTTGGTTCAAGTGGGTGACTATACATGGTCCATTGTACATTTTTATTGCTTCTTTTATTTCTTATACTGTATTTTATTGTAGTATATTGATTCTAGAAAATGCAAATTTTAATGCAATAAACACAATGTAAGAAATAAAAGAAGGAATAAAAACACAATTAAAGATCATACAGCATCTACTGCAGCATGTTACAATTGCTACAACAGGCAGGAAAATCATTAAGTGGTTTGCAAAAGACCCTGAGCAATATTCAAGTAGTCCATGGGGGAAAGGTTGGGAGCCACTGCACTACCTCGTACCTTGTCCTGGGCCTCTTCCAACCTGGAGCCAGCCCTGGACAACTATGCACTGGTAAAACAGAGAGGGCTAATTTCTAGGGATTACATTTCCATGGCAGTGTTGTTTGTATCAGCTGTTTAGGGATGATTAGCAGTTACTTTATTTCTGTTGTGAGGAAACCAAAGCACGTCACACAGAAGATGGGCATAAAATAAATATCAATAAAACAAAAATGAGTGAAACATCCTGTTCCCCAAATAGCTGTTGGCAGCATAGTTTGAAAGAAAAATCCTGTTACTATTTCTTTTCCTATCTTTTTTGTTCCTTATCTGCCATATGTGTACTTCTTATATGTGGGAAGTGGGAGCCCAAATAATAGATTCTAAAAGGATCCTGAACAATGTGCAACCTCTTTTATACACGTGGTTTCTTGCACCATCCTTTACATAGGTGTGACCCAGACCCTGCAATGGAATCTGGCTCACTTTATCCACTCAGGGACAGACTAGATATGTGAGGCAGTTGCTTGTTCCCACAGGAAGGGACATAGGTCAATGGCAGAACATCTGCTTTGTATGCAGAAGATCTATGTTCCTACGAAGAGCTTCAGTAAGCAAGGTAGATCGTTGAAAATTGCATTGTGTGAGCAGAAGAGCTTTCTGCGAGTGCAGAAGTAGCTAGATACTGTTTGACTCCAATTCCCAATCAGTCCCAGCCAGCATGGCCAATGGTCAGGGATAATGGGAGTTGGAGTCCAACACCATCTGGAGAGCATCGTATTGGCTACCCCTGTGCTAGCACAATACCACTATTGGATATTACCCAATATACTGGGTAAAAATTGAACAGCAGTAGAACCCTCAATGGGATCCAAACTCAAAGTAGTATTTCAGACAAAGCTGCTTAGAAAGGTAGTGTTTTCACTTTTCTATGGAAGGCAAGGAGCTGATGGCCGGTAAATCCCTTAGGGTGCTTGTAGGTGGGGGCTTAATAAAGTAAATGGGTTGTTGAGATCTTGCAGATGGGTTGTGGCATCAGGTTTTTTTTTTTTAAAAAAAACCTATTGGATTTTTCTTGAAAAAGGTAAATCCAGATTAAATCAGGCACAAATGCCCCATTTTGATTCCAATGATTCTATTATTATTAAACAAGTTTATAGACCACTTCACAGGACAAATCCATCAAAGCAGTGTACAAAATAAAAACGGAATAAAAATAATACAAGCTCTAAGCACAAGAAAATCAGTTCAACAAACTCTAAAAACAAGTTTCAAGTTCAAGTTTCAAGTTTATTGTAGGGCCATAGGCCAACACAAGATACAATACCAAACATATAGTATATATTAGTAGTTAAAACAATGTTAAAATTATGTAGAATTTAAAAGCGTTAAATTGTACCAAAATCTAGTAAACACTCACATGATAACAATCCAATAAGAATTCAATAAAGGCAGCTAACTTGTTTGTAATTCTGAGGCAAATTTGACTCTTAATTTTTGAACCGCTAATGCAAAGAGAGAAACATTATGAGTGATCTCGGGGTTTGAATCGGAGAGTAGGAAGCATATTTTGTCTGCTTCCATACTCATCCCACCAATATCTAACCACTTCCGTAGCAATTTTGCTCTAGGAATCTGATATATTGGACAGTTTAAAATTAAGTGTGGAAGGTCCTCTGCTCCATTAAAACCGCAAATACATTTTCTTTGATCCTTAGGGATGTTAAATATTCTTCCCTCTCTTTCTGAGTTGGGGAGAGTAAAAAAACGAATTGCCGTAAATGCGTGTCTAAGGGGTACAGGTAGTGTCTGAAGAAGATAAGAGGAACAGATGTGGTCTTGCTTAAATCGCCAATACCAGGGAGCAGTTCGGCAATTTAAAAGGGACAAATGATCTAAATATTCAGAGTGTTGGAACATCTTTGCTCTTAGGCTTTTATGTGAATCTATTGAATTAAATTCTTGTATCGTTATATGATATCTGTGTAGTATGGCTTCAATTTTAACTCCCCAAATAGTTTGTGAATCTGGGTGATTTAAGCATAAATTTAGTAATTCCCTGTCTTTCTGTATCATGGAAGATCTTATAAATTTTAACAGCGTTAAGTGTATACGAGCACCTAATGCTGGTAAACCTGTCTCCGCACGGAGCATTGCCGCAGGTGTTCCTTGGGGCTGCGACAAAAGGCACCTCAAGAAATTAGTTTGAATTGTCTCAAGGGCCAGAACTGCTTTATCGTCCCATCCCCATATCGGTGCACCGTACAGGATCTGGGAAACTACTTTGGCCTTGAAGATTTTAAGGGCCGGGAGAATCAGATATCCACCGCTGGTGCGGAAGAATTTTAAAATTGCACCTACAGTTCTTGTTGCTAGTTGCTTAATCGATAGCCAGTGAGGTTTCCAGCAAAGGGTGTCCAAAAAAATCACCCCCAAATATTTAAAAGAGCGGCACTGCTCTAATTGATGATTTCCCATCGACTATTTATGGCTCACTGGTCTTTTCCCGAAGACTAGAACTTTTGTCTTCTGGTAGTTTATATTAAGCCTCTCAAGTTTGCATAGAGCATGTAGTCTTCTCATCTGTTTTCTCAGACCGATAGGTATTAGAGAGAGGAGAACCATATTGTCTGCATAAAATAATGCAGAGATCTTCCTGTGACCGATGGAGGGCGGAAAATATTGGGGATCCGATAAATCCGCAATAATGTTAGTTAAAAAAAGATTAAACAATAAAGGGGCAAGAGGGCACCCCTGCTTGACACCCCTCTCAACCGCAATTGGGGGCGTCAAATTCCCCTGTCGGTTTACTCTCACTTGAGCCACAGTATCTGTATATAAGGCTTTGATTAAATACAAAAGTCGGCAGTCTATTTTCATGTTGTATAGTTTTGTCCACAGCCTGTGCCTATCCACAGAATCAAAAGCTGCGGCTAGATCTACAAATGCCGCATAGAGATGTCTGGTGGGGCCTGTTATGGTCTGGTTTGCCAAAAAGTTGACTCTAAAAACAAAAAAACCTGCTCCTTGGTCTCGGGAACCATCATGCAAAATTTGGTCACGATATCTTAAGAGGTATTCAAATGCATAGTAAACACAAAAACAGCTTTCCAAAATATATAATAATAATCGACTTCCGGGAAGGGTGACTTAGCCTGTGCCTGCTTTTGAGACGGGCTCCTGCCTCAAAAGAAGCTTATTCAGATATATCAGTCAGTTTTTTCTTTTTTTTTTGACTGATTAAACTTCTCCCGGGTAGGGAGAAACGAAGAGATTAACCTCAAAGCCTATTTTTGTTGGGACGACCAGATCTCATTAATTTATGGGACGAGGTCCAGCCGACGAAGGTGGGACGGATTTTCAACAGCAAGCTCTATCTGTTAAAGCGAAAGTTCATCTTATCTTCTAAGAGAGAACGCACTAACAGGCAAGCACCCTTCTTTCTATATTTTTCTTTTACTTGACTTAAATTGTTGCTGTTTAAAAGAGATTTGCCAGATTGATCGGTTTTTGACATCTCACTGGGGAGCCGTAACTTCTCTCTGCTACGCACTAATTAATAGCTTATCTCTGTTTTTGTTGCAAAAAGCTGTCCTGGATTTGCATTCTAAAGATACACACAGAAGAGGGATTTCTATTCCAGATTTTTATTTTGAAAAATATTATACTGTTTTGAGACTACTCTCTTTTTGGTCTATTTTATTTTGACGAATCTGTTTCTTGACGATTGCCATTAATTGCTTCGATCCTGGGAACTGCATTTTGTTTACTTAACTATTGGAGAGATAAGGCTGTCTGCTCTGTTTATACTGTGATGTCACCAAGTTTGGAGTATTAACCCAATTGTTGCTGAAATAAGAAGTGGTTTTCCTATATTTTTCTTTTAAAATGGCAATTAAGAAAGTGGCTGAGAATCTGGAAATAACTATGTTTCAGAGAATAATGAATGAGATTGAGATAACGAAAATTGAATTGAGTAAAATGAAGCAGGAGATTAAAGATATAAGGGTCCCTGTGAGAGAGGTGACCCTGGAAGGGGTCCCTGTGAGAGAGGAGACCCCGGAGATTGGAATAGGGGTCCCTGTGAGAGAGGAGACCCTGGAGACTGGAATAGGGGTCCCTGTGAGAGAGGAGATCCCGGAGATTGGAACAAACGTGGAACAGGAACAAGATTTGGAGTCTATGGACTTTAGAAATAAAATCTATTGTTTGGAACTTAATGTTATCTCTGAAGAAATTAATGAAGATTCTAGAGATAAAGTTATCAATGGCATGGATTATCTTCTGGACTGGAATGATGTGATGGAGCCCAATATAGAGAAAATCTATGGAATTAACTGCAGCCATGTGACAATGGAAAAACTTTTAAGAGATGACCCAGTGTATTTTGAAAAAAAGAACAGAGATATGATTTTACAGCAGTATTTCAGCAACTTATTCAGAATGGATGGCAAGAAAATATTTGGGATAGAGGTAATTCCCATCAGACTCTTATTATATGACTATGGCTTTGACAGCAAGATTATTATGGAATACTGATAATGGAAGATTGGATATTGAAATTACTGGACTTAACAAGACTACTGAAGATGGAAGATGGAAAATGGAACTAATAGAGATAATAGAACAATGGCTACTGAAATTACTGAACCTAACAGATTCTGATGTGATGGATTAATTGAAATGTTTATTTTGACTATGGTTATGACAATAAGATTATCATAATTAGTAATGAGATGGATTAATCGATATGCTTATCTGGAAAAAAAAATTGATAGATATATTTCTTAAAGAATTGAAACCTCTCTTTGACTTTTTGTGGAAAGAATAAAGTAATGTTTATGAGATTTGATGATTAAGTAAGATAACTACTGGAGGAAAGTGATTTTATAATATGACTTAAGAGACAGGATTGCTATATATTATAGACTTATAACTGATTTGATCTTTGACAAATGGGAAGTCAATATTTTACTCTTTATTTTTTATTTTTGTTTTTTTTTTTTTCTTCTTTTCTTTTTTTTTTTTTGTTTAACTATTTTTGATTTTGTTTTTTGTCTTTGAATGTTTTATGATTTTGTCTTGTATGTTTTATGAAAATCTGAATAAAAATTATTGAAAAAAAAAAACAAAATATATAATAATAATCACAATAATAATATATGGCACTTGCAATGCTTCTGCACACTCAAACATCTGATAGTACTGGAATGCAAATGGGAGAAGGTGAGAAAAGGAGACACCAGGACTGTGTCTGTGTCCCTTTTGCTCCTCTCACTCATCTAGCACGTGATCCCTGCTGTCAAGACCTATCAAACTGCAGCTTGCCCAGTAATGCCATCAGGGCAGGACTTCAGGGCAAAAGTCCAGGGCCCCATTCAGCAGAATGAGCAGGAGAGCCCACAAGCACATCAATTTTGCTTACCATGTTTACCATACCCATTACCATCTGGGAGGGGGAATTTGGACCATTAAGTCCAAATTCTAAAATTACCTAACTGTACCAATGAGTTCATCTTTGGGGTTGACTAGAAGCCACCAGCAGAAAAAGAGGAGGACCATAAATTGAGTCCAAGCACCTCCTTTCTCCTGTTCCCATGTTGGCCTCTCTCTAAGAAATGATCTGCCTAACTAGCAGAATGAGGTGGCAGAGACCTAAGTTGATAGAATGGATTGTATATTTCAGACTGCCAGTGGGGAGTGCCATTTTTAATGCACCTCCATGTATACAGTTCCCTGCAAGTAGATAAATACCCCCAGCCTTTTCCTTGTTGTGTTCTACTTGCAGAAAAGTATCACATAGGGCAAGGACTATTAAAAAATGTGATCCTATAATGTGTAGATACAGTCTATTGTTATCTCAGACTTTTATCATTACTACTTCATTCTACCACATATGTAAATAACTTCTTGGAAAAGGATTTGAAATGTGTAGCTGCAGGATCATACAATTTTCTGCTAGGCCTCCAGTTTCCTGGACTGGAGTTCATAAGCATAGAAGACAAAATGGAATCCTGATGAGCAAGAATTTTCCAATAGATCTCCATAATGCCAGTAAGATTAATGCACAGAAGTCTTTACTGTGAAAATGTTCCATCATGGCTTAAGCAAAGCAAGCTATACTGTGCAGGGAAATTACTCTATGTTATTTCTTATTACACTCTATTGGAAAATAATTCTCGCTTGCCACATCGTGGGAGCAGAAATGATTTAGATGTACACAATGCAATATTTTTCACCTCTTATTGCAACATGCTATGAATACAAACTCAAGCAAATCCATGAACACCAGAAAAGAGTTACTATAAGCTCCATCGTTTGCTGCCATAGTAACACTTCATCTTACAGGAAGTGCACACATTTTGCTCAAAGCTTTCTCATGCAGCCCAGTAGCCAGTTAATGATGCAAATGATGTAGAACTAGCAAGTGTGTTCTGTAATTATACTTCATCGTCCATGCCACAATACAAGCTCCAGTGAAAATGTTGAGGAAGAAACTATACAGGATCTTGATGAGTGGTTATGCTGGTGCTAATTTAATAAAACTATTATATCACTTTGGGGGATATGATCCACTGTTGATAATAAAAGCCAACATTTGCTCATAGTAAGAAACATTTAGGGACAATGGAGAAAGTGGACACAGAAGAAAAAATCTCCCTCTCTCATAATACTAGGGCTGTGAACACACTAGTTGCTAGAGCAAGCATTTCCATTAGCCACACCTGGAAGAGGAATGGGTTGATCTGCTGATCAGTTGCAAAATCTCACTGAAACTGATTTTTTTAAAAAAGCACTCAAGCTGCTCCCACCAGGTTTTACAGTAAAAAGGGGTTTGACAAGTGCCATGTATCCCAGTTTTCAGAAGACAGAGGTGGAGAGACACTGGAACCGGCAGAACCATGTGTTTCTACCCTAGAACTTGTGGACATCCATCAAAGCTGAATGTTGGAAGATTCAGGACAGACAAAAGAAAGTACTTCTTCACACAGCACATAGTTAAACTATTGAATTCGCTCCCACAAGAGGCACTGATGGCCACCAACCTGGATTGGCTTTAAAAAAGGATTAGACAAATTCATGGAGGAAAAGACAATCAGTGGCTACTAACCATGCTAGCTATGCTGTGCCTCCATAGGAGGAAGCAGTATGCTTCCAAATACCACTTGCTGGAAACCGCAGGAGGGGAGAGTGCTCAGGTCCTCCTTGTGGGTTTCCCAAGGGCAACTGGTTGGCCACTGTGAGAAGAGGATGCTGGATTAGATGGATCACTGGCCTGATCTAGCAGACTCTTCTTATGTTATGTTCTTATGACAACTCTCAGTCCCTTATTCCTGCTATGTTACATAAGAAGAGCCCTGCTGGGTTAGGCCAACCTCTTCATAATACTAGAACTCAGGGCCATCCATGAAGCTGAACATTGGAAGATTCAGGACAGATGAAAGGAAGTACTTTTTCACACAGCCACCTACTTAAATGATGAAATTTGCGCCCAAAAGAAGTAGTGATGGTCACTTGGATGGCTTTGAAAGAGGATTAGACAAGTTTATAGAGCAGAGGTTCCCAGACTGTGGTCCACAAACCTCATTCAGATAGTCTGCCATGTGTCTGTGGACTTGTAGTTGAAGATGGGAGATGGCATATCCATTTCATTATTCATATTGATTTTAATTGTATGTTAATGCTCCTTTTGTTTCTTATATTCTACTTAATTGTAATAAATAAAATACAATATAGAAGAAATAAAAGAAGCAATGAAAAGACAATTTAAAACCATACACTATCTAGCACAGCAGATTACAGTTGCTACAACAGGCAGAAAAATCATCCAGTAGCCCGCCAAGACCCTCAGCAATTTTCAAGTGGTCTGTGGGTTTATCCTCCTGCCATAGATGCTAACTGTGTTGATGGCTACTAGCCACAATGGCTGTTCTACTTCCATTCCCTCTGTATGTTAGTTGCTGGGAATCACAAGTGGAGAGAGTGCTATTGCATTCTGGTCCTGCTTAGGCATCTGGTTGGCCATTGTGAGAACAGGATGCTGGATTAGACGGGCCACCGGCCTGACGCTGCAGGGCTCTTCTTGCATTCTCGAGGCTAAGAGCCAAAGTACAGCTGCTTTTTCCTCTGTTTGGCTCCACATGTAGATAAATGAGAAGCTTATTAGTTCTTGGGCTGTCAGCTGGGCACTTTCCCCCAGTGTTGGCCCAAGACCTTTTACTACCTGAAGCACTGCCATAAATCTTTACACTCTCCAAGCCAAGATGCACTCTACTCAGAGCTGGTGAAGTTTTATATATTGGCACCTAAGACAGAATAACCAACGTGTACCTTTTTCTTTTTAGTGCAGTAAAAATATAGTAATGGATTAAATAACTAGCAACTTGCTGCCCTTTCAGAACGGCTGTGGTTCAGTGGCAGGGCAATATGTAAAAGGTCTCAGGTTCAATCCCTGGCATCTCCAGGTAGATATGAGAAAGACTCCTTCCTGAAACCCGGGAGAGCTAGTGCCAGTCAGTGTAGACACTGCTGAGCTAGATAGACACCTGGTCTAATTTGGTATAAGAGAGCTTCCTATATAACCCCTTCCTATGTAATGTATGTCTACAGCAGAGCTTGGAAAAGTTACTTTTTTGAACTACAACTCCCATCAGCCCAATCCAGTGGCCATGCTGGCTGGGGCTGATGGGAGTTGTCGATTGGGCTGATGGGAGTTGTAGTTCAAAAAAGTAACTTTTCCAAGCTCTGGTCTACAGCCATACTACTCTGAACACACCTGCTCTCATCTGATCTTGGAAGCTAAGCAGGGTCAGGCCTGGTTAGTACTTGAATGGGAGACCCTCTGGGAATACTGGGTGCCGTAGGCTTAGAGAAAGGCAATGGTAAACCACCTCTGAATGCCTCTTACCATGAAAAGCCTATGAATATATCCAAAACAGATTTGTAGGGTCGCCATAAGTCGTAATCGACTTGAAGGCATATAACAACAATGTAATGTATAGAAAGAACCTTTTTTTTAAAAAAAAAAATGCAAATAGTGGTCCCTGGAAATATGGTAATTTGTCTGATCTGGTGGATATGCTCATTGAAAATAAGTCCTGGGGCTAAGCCACATGAATTTTGATGAGGTTGGAGCAGGCAAAAGAAGACTTGCTAAGTGTATAATGCAAACACTGGAAAAAATTTTCCATTGCTGGGTTACTCGAGGCATTGTTCCTTGAAGTGACACTCAAAAGAAGCTCTGGGAATCCTCGAGAGATAATATATTCCATTTTGTTTGTATGGGTGAATAGGTGAATGGGGAAATTCATTCCACAAAGAACTACAGCAGGAACCAATTCAGGTACTGCCGTGAAATGTTCTTGATGGGGTTACACTCCCCTTGAAGGAACAGGTTCGTAGCTTGGGAGTTCTTTTCGATCTTTCCTTGTCTCTCGAGGCCCAGGTGGCCTCGGTGGCACGGAACGCTTTCTACCATCTTCGATTGGTAGCCCAGCTACGTCCCTATCTGGACAGTGATGACCTCGCCTCAGTTGTTCACGCTCTGGTAACTTCTAGGTTGGACTACTGCAATGCGCTCTACGTTGGGCTGCCCTTGAAGATAGTTCGGAAACTACAGTTAGTCCAGAATGCAGCGGCCAGACTATTGACGCGGACCAGACGGTCCGCTCATATAACACCTGTTCTGGCCCGTCTGCACTGGCTTCCTATTTGTTTCCGGGCTAAATTCAAAGTGCTGGTTTTGACCTATAAAGCCCTACACGGCATGGGACCGCAATACCTGGTGGAACGCCTCTCCCAATATGAAACTACCCGTACACTGCGCTCGACATCTAAGGCCCTCCTCCGAGTGCCATCACATCGAGAAGCTCGGAGGGCGGTGACTAGATCCAGGGCCTTTTCGGTGGTGGCCCCCGAATTGTGGAATAGTCTCCCCGATGAGGTATGCCTGGCGCCAACGCTGCTATCTTTTCGGCGCCAGGTGAAAACCTTTTTATACTCCCAGGCATTTAAAAAAAAATTAAATATTCTATTTTAAAAAAATTGTTTTATAGTGTATTTTAAAACAGTATTTCATTACTGGTATATTCTGATGTTGTTTGGTTTTTGTTCTTTGTTTGTTTTGCTTTTTGATTTTCTTATATTTGTTCTATTCATATATTTTCTTGTTTATCCTCTATGTACACCGCCCAGAGAGCCTTTTTGGCTTAGGGCGGTATATAAATTAAATTAAATAAATAAATAAATAAATAAATGTGGTGAAAGAAAGAACATAAAAGTCCAAGTTTAAGATATGACACATGATAATGGCTGGGTTCAAAAAAATGTAAGCAAGAGGGCTGGGATGGGGAATATGTGGCCCTCCTAATATTGTTGGACTTTGACTCCCATCAGGCCCAGCCAGCATGGCCAATGGTCAGGGCTGATAGCAATGGAGACTGGTTTATTTGGGCAAATGGGACACTCTCCCGCCAACCTCAATCTGCCATCAGCTAACCCTCACCTGCCTTCTTGCTTACAACCAGTCCAGGGGATAGCACTGTCTGCCAGCTTCCTCCTCCTTATTCTTGGTGTTGCCCTTGTAGAACTCAGCAGAGAGGAGGATGGGGACAATACTAGAATTAGCTGGCTCTGCCTGTCATAGGCTCTGGCTTCACCTACTCTTGGCCTCTCTGCCTTCTTCTCCATCAGTCCCAATGGGCATCTTTCACAATCGGTTAGTCATCCAGCAACATCTGGAGAGCCACAAGTTCCCCACCCCTATAATAGCAATTGTGCAGATGATGCAGGCAGCAGTTAGGTTTATATATTCTTTTTTTTCCCAAATGCAGATGCTACAAAAAGCCATTTTAAAGGTGAATAGTTTCAATGAACAGGGCTAATTGGCTTTACATTAGATAGAAATGGTCAATTCAAATGTACCTTTGCTGGGTCACAGGAAATATGCTTGTAATCTGGTTCTGTTTGTTACATATTCATTAATTCATTCATGTAAGAGGATTTATTTTATCTTCAATAACTGTCTTTACTATTGATGGTATCTCGTATTCATTTAAGTGGATACTGTATTCATTTGTGTTTCATATAATACCACTTCCTGCATCTAACAGCAGGCTCTAAACTGTAAAAGGTTATGTCGCTATAAGGCTGCATTTGGATGTAGCCATGAACTATGGTCTATTATTATGTCTGTGAGCTTGGGTGAGCACCTTGGTCTCACATGCTTTCCTCTCCCTTCCCCTCCGGCACAGCCGCAAGAAGATCAGAAGTGTAGCTACTTACACTTTAGAGTAATGCTTGAACTTGGACCAACTGTGATGAGTCTTAACAAAGGCTTACTGTAACAAACCAACTTCAAAACTTGGTTTATGAACCTGGATTGTGTTAATACACCACATATTGTTTTAATAAACCATAAACAGGTTGCCATAAGTCGTGGTTGACTTGGAGGCACATAACAACAACAAAGTGTTTGAATATTATGCTAAATTACAGTTAATGGAAAATGGGCTCAAAAGCTTCTGATACGTTTCTCATGGCTGCACAGAGGGAGAAGTGGGGGAGTGCACACATCTGAGACTTGTTCATGCAATGGTAAACTATAGTTTACAGTGAAATGCAAATGCAGTAGGGCAGAGCAATCTAACTCATGGAAAACCATCAGAGGAGGAACTGGTATGAAGGTCTGTGGCATCCAATTGCCTTTTGGGAGCCTCTAGGCCTGCTGAATGCAGACTCAGCTGGGAACTGCGCACAGGGACCAGAAAGTAAGAGCTAGCTCTCATGAATACCCTACCGGGAATAAGCACTCCCCATAGACTTCCATTGTAAATATTTTCTTAGATTGACCTTTTTCTCAGAGTAACTTTAGCCTGGATTGGGGCAGGCAGGAGCGCTCTGAATGGAAGTTGGATGTCATCTAAGTCCCCCTAACTCTTCCTCCAACACGCCTCTGTAATGCCCCTTTTTTGGGCCTTATGCTGGCTTTCACTGGCAGCCCTTCTACCATGCTGGGTTTCCCTGGTGGACCCTCAGCTGAGCTGGCAGAGTCCCGGCTGCACCGCAGCTGAGCTTAGATGAGGGGTTTCTGCCAGCAAAGCCTGGCGGAGCCAGACCCAGCCAGCTCAGCCAGGGGTCCGCCATATCCAACTCCCCTCAGCCCAATGAAATACAAGTTGGATTGTGCCCTAAATGTGCAATCCTATTCATACGCATCTGGAAATAACTCCCACTCAGCACAGTGGAGCTTACTGCTGAGTAAACAGGTACAGGATTGTGCTACTATTCTTGGAGAAGACACAAGACTCTTGGTTGTATTTGCTGCAACAGACTAACATGGCTAACCCTCTGGGATTTATCATGTCTTTGGAAATCGGACAAAGGAAGTTTTTGTTTGATTGAATTGCACATGTAAAGGAGGGAGTGAAATTTCCTGTTGTCCCCTCCTCCTGCCTGCACACATTTGTTGGGGTTTTTTTGGATAGAGTCTAGTTGTATGTGCACAAGTTGTATTTTTGTAGGTTCTTCCTACAGGATGGGTGACCTTACTTTTTGCAGATTCCAGATCACATGTACAGAGCCTATGCTCATATAGCTTATATATGCATAGGCTCATGCACACCAAGCCATGAATGAGGGCAGGTTGGGGGGGGATAGCTGGTGGGCATGAACTCACTATCCCCTCCATGAATTTATCCTATATGCAATTTGACTTGTGGGAATCAGCAGAACTGAGCTTGCACCTACCTGTTGCAATGGGAGGACATGGTTTTTTACCTACTAATGCAGAATGAAATCATTTATAAAGAGATGTTTGATGTCAAGGTGTCATTGGAATTTCTCTGTGCTTGAAATCTGTGATTTGCATTTTACAGAAACATCAAAACATTTCACTATAGACAGTACATCAGCGTGGCTGTCAATGGCTTCCCCTGTGTGGAGACTTTGTACGTGGGTGTGTTTGTGTCCCTGCAATGTTCTTTTTTTTTTAATTGAATCAGTTTTGATACATAGTTGCAAAAGTCTCCTACAGAGATTCTCCCGCACTTGCTTTAATAATATATCATATTCATCTATAGGTGTCAACCAGCATGCCTCTACATATTACTCAATAGAGTCTCACTGTGACTAGAAGCAAAAATGATGAAACTGAGGTTATCATACTTTGGACACATAATGAGAAGACATGATTCACTAGAAAAGACAATAATGCTGGGAAGAACAGAAGGGAGTAGAAAAAGAGGAAGGCCAAACAAGAGATGGATTGATTCCATAAAGGAAGCCACAGACCTGAACTTACAAGATCTGAACAGGGTGGTTCAGGACAGATGCTCTTGGAGGTCACTGATTCATAGGGTCGCCATAAGTCGTAATCGACTTGAAGGCACATAACAACAACAAACATATGCTTCAACAAAAAGGTCTCAAAAAAACAGTAAAACAGGAGACAAAAACAAGGAAGAGGAAAAGGGGAAAAAAGTTATTCCATCTCTCAGCCAGCAAGCTAAATAAAAAATATCCAGGTCTTGGATATAGAAGGGTTGGACATGCTGTTTTGCCAGCTCATTTTTCATTGGACAGAAAAGAGAATCATATAATTATAAGACTGGAGGAGACGCAACGCTTGTTAAGAGCAACCTTCCAGATTGACATTGTTTTTTCAAAGAATGCTTTGCTCACATTCTCTACCATCTCATGGTTCTGTATACCTGTAGTGTCTCTCGCATTATTTCCCTCCCCTTTTTCCTCTGTAAGGCTCAGTTTGCAAATTATAAATGTAATGCTTAGTTTTTGTTTTGGCACGGGAAAACACCGTTCCCCCTGTGGTTGGGTTCTCCACTGCACCACTAACCTATACAAATGGAATGCCTCTGTTTTGAAGTTATTATATTTGCTTTGCTCTGCTTCATCCCAGAAATGAATTACTGATAGTTCCATGCAGATCTGCCAAGAAAAGAATCAGAGGATCAGAAGTTCAGAACAAGGTGTATGTGTAAACTGATCAGATTATAGATAGTGACAAATAATAAAAACCTCTTCCCTCCTGAATATGAAAATAACACTTCTTGAGGAATATCAAGAGGTTGCATTCATGGCACAACTTTATTAGGATGGATTGTTCAGAACAAAATGTGAAGCATGTTGTTAATTTAATTTAGCCTTAGCAATGGCAATTGCAACAATATTACACATATTTTGAAGAGATGGAAACGTCTATGTTTAGATGTTTTGGTGACTTGTAGCTTGTAAATGTCATTGGGTTGTAGCCAGATAAGTTCTACTCAAAACAGACCTATAGAAATTAATGGACTTAAGTTAGCCACGTCCATTAATTTCAGTGGCTCTACTCTGCACAGAACTAACACTGGATACATCCCATTGACTAAAATGTGCATGTATACAATATATAGATAATATTAGGGATGAAAGAGAAATCTGTTTGGTCTGCATTTTAATGCAATCCAACTTAGTTCACCAGTTCCAAACTTATATACAAATTGGAACACAACTATCAGTTGAATTACACACTTCTCCAAATTTTGAGATGAAGATTGGTTTTAAAAATGCACACACATATGCATATTTTATGGGGAAATGCATTCAGAAATTCATATCTTAGGGGACAATGCACTGAGAAGCAATCATAAAAGCATATTTTAGGGAAAGAACTTACCAAACTAACCTTTACCTATATTCTTGTTTTGGTGGTTGGAGCATCCCTCACATGCAAACTTACTTTGATGCCTTCCAACTCAGACAGTTGTTTCCTATGATCCAACAACACACTATATACAATGGGTGAGGATAAAAGACTGTAAGGAGCTTCCAATTCAGCTGAATATGTTCCCTCTTATTCAAATCACATTGGAACCAGGTAGACAATCCCTTCACTAAATGCTCTTTAACTATATGGCTCAAATGGTCCAGAAAGTTCTTGCCTTCTGTCTCCCCACTAGTCCTGTTACCATTGCATCCAGCTGACTATTCAAAGGACAGCTAAGCTTTTGCACACCTCTTACAGGATAGAGGGTTAGGTACCTTACTTACCAAAATATGCCCTTATCCAACCAGCAACTCTCAGAAAGGTTGAGGGGTTCTAAGATTAATTGGCTCAAAATCTATCAAATCAGCCACTTTATCAAAAAGCCCAAGATTCACAGTCTTGCAACCAGATCCCTATCAGTTTTTGAATCAGCTTTATCACTTTCTTTATCCAAAGTCCAGAACCAGGTCTCAAGACTTTATACGATGCTCCTAGATAGATGTTCAGTGTACATGACCCATGAGCCTTAAAGCTATC
Source organism: Rhineura floridana (assembly GCF_030035675.1). Classification (NCBI taxonomy): domain Eukaryota; kingdom Metazoa; phylum Chordata; class Lepidosauria; order Squamata; family Rhineuridae; genus Rhineura; species Rhineura floridana. Next base: position 51,231,449 of record NC_084489.1, read on the forward strand.
TGGGAATAAGATCTTGGCTGAGAAACTGACACGGCCTACTGGTTGAAAATATGGTCCTCAAAATTAATTGTTGTAAACCACCCAGAGAGCTTCAGCTATGGGGGTGGTGGTATATAAAGGCAATAAATAAATAAATAAGACAATTTTCCTCGGTCTCTGTCAACACTGGAAAAAAATCAATAACAATCATCCACAAGTGGTGTTAGAATCATAGAACAGTAGAGTTGGATGGGCCCTATAAGGCCATTAAACCCAACCCCCTGTTCAGTGCAGGAATCCAACTTAAACTATACCCGAAGTGGCTGTTCAGCTGCCTCTGGAATGCCTCCAGTGTTGGACAGCCCACCACCTCCCTCCCTATGTACAGTAAGTGTTTCGATTGTTGTACTTCTCTAACAGTTAGGAAGTTTTACAACCCAGTCCAATTGGCCTGCATTCAAGGAGATGGCAATGGTTTTTGTTGGCATAGCTATGGCTCTGTGGGAACCTATTGGCATTTATGGTGGCTTTGTCCCAACGTCCATTGGTTTTGGTCCCTCATGATTTCTAAAATTAGTGTCATTACTGGTCAAACAATATACCTGGACCCTGCACTTTGCCTTTTGTCAATGTTTTGTGGAGATAACTCAGTTCTAGCCTTAAAACCCGTAATACGTTATTTGTTGGTTGCTGCCAGACTAGTAATCTTGCAGGGGTGGAAAGATGCTTCAAATTTTAATCTGGAAAACTGGTACAAGAACTCACTTCACATAGCTTTGTCAGAAAAACTCACCACCACCTCAGAGCCTTACGAGACGAAGCTGAGCTGAAAGACTATGCTGCAATTTGGTGGTCGTTTATAACATATGTTACTGATCATTCTTTCCATGCTCTAACTCCTGCTAACAGCAACTTTGTTTGGCATTGCTTGTAATATATATATACACACATAGATGCTTATTTCTTCATCCCTCCTCCCTCTTCTCTCCGTTAGTCTCCCTTCCATGTCTTCTTGCATTCTTTCTCAACCACTCATAGTTTTATTTCTCTGATACATTCTATCCCCCAATGTTCCCTCCACTTTACTCATCCTTTTTAGGACTGAAGTGCTCTCAGGTTGAAAGATGAATGTTATTGTAAATGTGGTTGTTCTCATTTGTTTCTTGTTATTTCAATTTAAAATGTATATTGTAGTATTTTCCATTATAAAAAATAAAAATAATTTTTAAAAGTGTACATTTTATTGAAAAATATATAAAAAAAGGATGAAAATCCAGAAGCTGTTCCAATTCTTTCCTGCCTGAGAGAGTAATTTGCTTGCAAATCAAAGCTGGAATGAAAGGTACCCAGCAACAAAGGTGGTTGATTAAATTAGATTAACCTAAGATTATTTTAGATACATTCCTGTTATTTGCATTCAAATCACCATGTACATATGCTCAGTCATGCTGTGTTTAATAGCCTGTGAAATATTCTTATATTGCTTAAGAGAAAAGCAATGAAAGAAATGGAAGATGGTTATTTTGAAAATATCATTATGCAGCACAAGATTTGGGAAAAAGAGAATGTAATTGTAATTTGTAGAATTAATTCCTGCTGGACAACACAACATATTCCATTTGTTTCTGTCCAGTGAACACTGATCAAACATTAATATCTTAACAGTTTTAGTTTTATTTTAGAGTACATTAAATTAATAGATTATATGCAAACTCTACAGTTCTGGATCACTGACCTTTGTTTGGGTTTTCACAAGAGAATTTCCCAGTAGATTGAGTCCACCCACCACCCATCTCCATGCAGGTTCCTCAGTCTACATGTAGTGTCCATGTGGTGTTGTCATCTAATGGCTTGAACACTGGCATAAGTGCTTTTTCTGAAAAGTTGTCGAAGTAGAGATAATTTTTAATTTAGAGACATTCCCTTTCATATTGATAATTTGTAGTCATGCCACACATGGTAACTATGGGCACACATACCTGCAGAGGACTTCCTTTATATCTAATTTCCCCACTGAAATTAGGCTTGAAATAAGCCCTCTTTAGTCAATAGACGTTATTTTTCAATCTTAATCACAGTGCAGGACTGATTTCAGGGGAGGGGGTTACAGCTGGGGAGGGGAGAGTTGTGGCATGCATGTGGTATCCTCTACAACCTCTCTGATTTGAAAATGTGTCCACGGGCGTAAAAGGGTCTGGAGCAGGGGAAGACTGGAGACCACTGTACAAACTGTAGAGTGATGGCCAACCTAGTGTTTCAGAATTTAGATTTCTGCTCACAGTGAATCACACACACAATCTGTTATTCACTGGCCTTTTGTGGCATGTTTGAATGTTCAGAGCCCTTAAGGATGCATTATGCCCCATTGGCAGACCCTGCAATAAAAGGTCCACTCTCTGACTCTCATTTGTCCATCAATAATGATGGGTTTTGCTAGTTTGACAGTGGAATCCTATGTGTGCCTGCTCAGATATAAGTCTCATTAAGTTTGATGGAACTTAACACCTTCATCCATTGCCGAGGAAAAAAAATCATACTAATGGTTTTTGGGGTGTATTTTCTACCCGTATGAGATTTCTAATGTATGGTGAGCAGATATCTTGACCCTAGATAACATTTCTGCCTGTGGTGTCAGAAAAATTGTGCTTGACAATACTCAAACACCCAGAGCCTGAAAACACTTATTCAGAGGAGGTAGAATGTTTCTGTGCATTTGACTGCAGTATCCCTGACCATTTTTCTATTAAAAAAACAATGGGGTATTTTTACTACCCCAGTCCACTAACATTGGCTGGGTTAGTAATATACACCCCAATGCACTTCTGGGACATTTTATGCCACAGATGATTTTTTGTTTCCAGAAGAAAAACGGTTAAGTGGTAACTGGCTGGAATTTGGGGACCTATAGGTCTACTTATGTGTAAATTCTACAATGAAAACTCACTGGTGGTAGGTTTTTGCCCCACAAAATTGAATAAAATATGTATACAGTATTGCAGTATTCAGAGCCGTAACTGATTAATTCATAGCTTTGTGCTCAGTTTGGCATGTTGTCAGTATATTTGGCTGTATAGAGGTGCAATTGATAAAGATTTGGCAGTTGGGCATGAGGAACATTTTTGCAGTGGTGGTTATAATGAATGGCCTCTCAAGAGACACCATCAATGCATCTCGCCTGGTTAAGACCTATCTGTTTAAGGAGGCCTTTGGAGAAAGCTGAACTATTAATCTGTTCTGTTTGCTGATGCTATTATAAAAATATTTTATCATGTTGTTTGATATTGTTATGGGTTTCCTAACAAATTTCTTTGAGTAAGGTCATCTGTGTAGGTTGTCCCAAGTTAATACTTGGCCAGCCTCTGTAACTTGACAAGTGTTAATAGCCCTGATGTTCCAGTGATGGGAGGGAAGAGGTGAATAAAATTATACATGGCATGGAGAAAGTGGATAGAGAGAAGCTTTTTCTCCATCTCGCATAATATTAGAACTCGAGGGCATCCAATGAGTCCAAAAGTCAAAGGATTTGGGGCAGACCTTCCTCACGCCACTCATTGCTTGACTATGGCATTCATTCTCACAAGATGTAGTTATGGTCACCAACTCGGGTGGATTTAAAAGGGGGTTACACAAAGTCTTGGAGGATAAGGCTATCAGTGGACTTACTTCTGTATCAGAGGCAAGTATGTCTTAGAATACCAGTTGCTAGAGAATTACAGTGGGAGAGTGTGTTGCACAAATGTCCTGCTTGTCTAGTTGGCCTCTATGAGGTAAAATGGGTCTGATCCAGCAGGACTCTTCTTATGACTCATCTGGATTCCCCCCTCTATGAAAGAGGGAGCAAGATGCTTGTGACAGAGAGCTGAATTTGGGCTCGGTAAGCATTTTTAAGGTGTTGGCTGTCTTTAGCAACGGACTTGGTGGTTTGTTAGTGCATTTAAGAAATTTCTCCACCTCAGTTAAACCTGTAAATTTGTAAATAAACTCAAATATTAAAAATTGTCATAAGCCTCCACTAGGGATGGGGAAGAAATTCACTTCAGTTCACATTTAAAGGTGAACCCACCAAATTCACATTTACCAAACAATACACACAACAAAACCCAGTCATCCTTTGAAATTTGCATTTTTCCAAATTTGGCAATGCCGTTCTCCAGCCAAGTGATATGTAGAAAAATGTACAGTAGGGTAAAATGTGCATAAAAGTGCATATATTCATGAAAATAACATACAAAAATGTATTAGTGAAACGCCCTTGCAAAACTGTGTACCTTAAATTAAATTGCACACAAAAATGTGCCTATTAAGAAAAATTAACTAATGAATGACCATGAGAACTTTTTTAAAAAAAAGAAATAGAACAAACTTGCAAACTGATGTGGAATTGTGGAGAACTCAACTTAAGATTGGAAAAATGAGAAACTTGGAGAAACCGAAATGGACCGATACGCCCATCCCTTGCCTCCAGTGACTTTCTTCAAAGGAAACCAACGTGGGCTAAGCGCTGTGCTTCTGGGACTACTCACCACTCAGAGAACTAGGATGAGTGTTACAATATCATGTTGATTATTTACATCTCTATGCTAATAGTGACTCTGACTCTTTAGCAGAGCAAAAATGGGAGACAGTTAATAGTAGAATACATGAAATTAGTATCACGGCTGTCATTAGGCTTCAGCATTATTGGACACCTGCTGAGGGCCTAGAGGCTCAAAAGGCCTGCCAGACACACACCTCCTCCCCTGCTCCCCACAGAGGTGTTTATATGGCAGTGGCAGCACCATTAATGGGCAGCACTTATGGGTGCTGAGCCAACACTCTGCTCCATTCTGCACCAGGTGACTGCCATGTTAGATTTCCCAGGATGCAATGTCAGGTGCCCATGTGCCATAAAATGGAGCCAAACACCAATTTGGCTCCTGCAATAGGCCAAGGGAAAAAAATGTCTATGGAGATGAAGGGGTGTGAAGTGAGCAGCTGATGGGAAACAGCCATGCTACACAAGGTGGGAACTGGGGTTGGTAGGTGGGGGCTGCAGAAGTGTCACCGACATCAGGCAGGGGCCCAGGGTGGTGCTCAGCTAGGGCCCATCAGCAGCACCGTGCCAAAGGCCCATTAAAGTCTGACACTGACCCTGTTTAGCATTATTTTTTTTTAAAAAAGGCTTCAATTCCATGAGAAGAAAATTATGAAAGCAGGAGAAACATGGAAAGGTTAGTATCGCAAAAGAGAGAAACAAAACTGAAATATCATGAAAATGAATTAGGCTGGTCTGGATGTGTCCTTCATGTGATCATACTCTGAAACATTTTCTGAAAATGTCATTTTATGGTTCAGTTGTTACAACAAATGCAGTGGATTTGAACAGGTCTTGGGTTTAATTTGAAGGTCTGGATAACAACAGCGGCTTCAAAGTTGCTCTTTGTGGGGGACATTCTTATGCTAATAGTAATATTATGACCCTATGAAGTAAATGATAAGCATATGGCTCATACTTCACAGAAGAAAGTAGCTTGTTGATGCTGAGATTTCAGGAAAGAACAGGTGGGAATAACTGGCTGAATAGCAGCATCCACAAAGGATGCAGTCTTGGAGCTACAGCAGCAACCTGCTTTGAGAAAGAATTGTCCCATCTGATTTGGAAATGACACTGGAATACCAGTCCTCCTCTTTTTACAGGTAAATAGGGATGCCTTTTGATATGTGTGTATATATGTCGATTCACAAGAACAAGGATGATTGCTACTTCCAGGTGATTAATGCAAGCCACGTTTAGCACGAGTGAGAAGCCAATCCTGAGTTGCATTAATTACAGCAAAAAGCCTCTCTTTCCCCTGTTTTTCCATCAGAATAAAAGTATCTGCATGATGGTAACTGTTTTAAAGAGTTTCCTTGGCAGCTTTCAGTGCTCAGGAATGCCATCTTTCCTGCTATCATGCTCACTAGACTGCTGCCATAAGAATGAACATCCTACTTTCCAACAGCCCTATTACATGTCCTCTCCCCCAAAACACTTTTTATATACCATTATAGCCAGGATACCAAGAAATCTGTACAGATCAGAACAGGGTGTGTGTTAGGCACAGCCCTTGAACCTTTGAATAAATCTTAAAAAAAAACAAAACGGTTTTTGCAGTGAGCACGATTCAGCTAAAGCTAAGCACTTTTCAGTTCCATTGATTTCAGTGAGCGAGGGAGGGTTATGAACAAATATACAGTATATTTCTTTACAGGTGAAATTGTATAACTGCTCAGAGGGTATAATCCTAGCTGTCTGCTACTGATGGATGGAGAGGGGATTTGGATGGCACACAGGTCACCATCTGCCAGCTTCTGGGGAAGGGGTCTCTGCCATGGCAGGCAGGAAGCTACCACCAGTGGCTAGTGACACCCCAAAATGTGGCATTTGGGGGTAGATCAGTGGAGTTTCCCTAAGAGGCCAATCATTGAACCCCTCTACTGTGCCATCCTGGAGCTAGTATAGCAAAAAAGGATGGAAAACCACCCCCTCTGCTGCATCCACCAGGGCTTCAAATGCAGCTGAGCATTCACCACCATGCCTCCCCAGCCCCTATTAGGATTGCTCTCCTGGTCTTTATATACTTTAAAAAAATTTTTATAAGACCACAATCTCTTTCTCCATGCCCTTCTGCTTCCGAAAGAATTCTGTTTAAAAGGGAGCAAGTAAGAATTGTCAGTGATTTGTTTTGCTTTTCTTTAAAGGCCAAGGACCTGCCCACCCAGAAACTAGACTGCCATAAAAAATAAAAATGGAGGTGACAGAGTTCACTTGATCTAATTCCCAGCACAAGCACCATGCCAATCACAAATGGTTTTGGACAGCGAAACCAAATGGAGTAATGGAAAAAGATCAGACTCCTATCCGAGAAATGGACACTGCATTCAAATCAATGTAGCAGCCCAGCACACCTGGCTGCTGCAGCTGCTCTGTTTTGAAGGGGCAGAATTAATTGTTGCTCAAAGCAGTGCAAAGTCTGTTTGATCCCACAGAGATTGGCACTGCCTTTGCGTGGGCCGCAGGTGTCAAGGTCAAGCATTGATTCAGTATGCTTGACACTTGCACAGCTCTCTGCTTGGAAGAGCCTCAAAGTTAAATGTCATAGATGTTTCAACTTCCATTTTGCTTCCTTGAAATCATACTCTGTACTCAAGCTGGACATGAACTTGCATTACTCAGAATAGTTCTGCTATCTGTCTATGTTCATAGCAGTTTGTATGTGGAAACATGGAGGAATGGCAAAACTGTTCTGAGCAATGCAAGTTCATTTCCAGATTATGTACAGAATATAACTCATACGTTCACTGGACTCCCCGTCACTCTGTTATTTTAGGATGATCTATCCTTGCTTTAATCTAAAGCAGGAGTAGCCAATGTGGTATCCTCTGGCTTTTGTACTGCAACTCCCACCATCTTGACCATTGGCCATCCTGGCTGGGACTGATGGGAGCTGTAGTCCAACAACATTCAGAAGGCACCAGGTTGGCTGTCTGGAATTAGACGTCAAAGGGATTTCCAGGAGAGTGGGTGGCATGGCCTCTGTACAGCAGCTTGTCCCCCTGCCTATGCAAATGCAGAGAGAAGGACTAAATTTAGACCGCAGTCTCTTCAGGGCAGGGATCTATCTTTTTTCTTACACTGTTCTTTATAAGTGCCAAGCGCTATATAAATATAATAAACAACAAATATCATTCCCAATATCTATGCATTTTCCTTCTCTCTGGGATGAGCCTTGTCTTTAGCACTGCTTCCGAGCTGCTTTTAGGAACACAGCCAGAACCTACTTGAAATAAATATATACATGAGTCCTGCTGTGCTTAAAGAACACCTTCCCATATTAGTGCAAGACAATTACATCGCTTATCATCACAAGTGGTATCATGGCTGCTCTGCGAGATATAGCCATCGCATTTGTTCAGTCGTTACAACTGTAGGATGACTGCGCAAAAAATAAAAATTGTGAAACATTCTCCCTGAATCTAGAAAGACCTAAATGTGTGATTCTTCACCCCAAATTTATTCAGCTGCTAAGTATTTTCTCTGCACATGATTCTTCTACTAGGGTTTTTAAAATTGGCTCTCAGTCAGGGATGGGGAAACTGGTGCCATCCAGATGTTGTTGGCCTGCAACCTCCATCATCTCTGATCATCAGCCATGGTGGCTAAGTACTTCAATATGAAACTAGGACTTGAATTGTGAATGTGTCACTGCCATGCAAAGAGAGAATAATTCCTTACAGGAATGCCCAACAGCTGCAACCTTAATCTGCTGCAGATCAATCTCCTGTTAACATTACAAGAGAGGTAGGTAGGGTGTGTGTGTGTGTGTGTTGAGTGTCCCCCCTCATCACCCTTGCTGTTGTACTTCACTTAGCTATTCTCATTATTAACTTAATTAGCATTAGTGAAGCAACAACTATGTTAGCCATATAATATTAATGGTTATCAGTATCAATATATTCATCTTGATTAATATGTGTGATAAATTACCAGGCTGGGACTCATAAGGAAACAACCTACCGATCTTTTTTGTAAGCATCAAGCAAGGAACATTGTCTCTATGAGAATCATTGCTTCCTCCCAGTGCTGTTCCTCCAGTGGGTACAAATATAAGAAGAGCCCTGCTAGATCAGGCGAAGGCCCAGCTAGTCCAGCATTCTGTTCTCACAATGGCCAATCAGATGTCCATGGGGGAAGCCCTTTTAAAGCCATCCAAGCTGGTAGCCATTACTGTGTCATGGGGCAAGAAATACTATGTACTGTATGAAGGAGTGCTTCCTTTTGTCTGTCCTGAATCTTCCATCATCGAGCTTCATTGGATGATCCATGGAGTTCTAGTGTTATGAGAGAGAAGAAACTGCTCTCTATCCATTACCTCCACACCATCTGTAATTTTATACACCTTTATCATATCCCCCTGACTTGCCTTAGTTTTCTAAACTAGAAAGTCCCAAATGCTGTAAGCTGTCCTTCATAGGGAGGTTGCTCCAGTCCTTTGATCATTTCGGGGAAGTCTCTCCTGGGGTGTCACACCTATTAATCTACTTTTATTTCAACTTGAGTACCAGCAAGAGGCACAGGCAACTGTCTGCTCTCAGCTTGTTGCTGGCAATTAAATCATACATCTTGTCTAGTAACAATGTGCCTGAGAGCCACAAGGAAAACCACAATCCATTCTCCAACATCAAAAAGTGACTGCTAGAGCAGCAGTATTTGTTCAGTTCCCTACATATTTCCCTACTGGCCTTGTTGAATAGCTTTATTTTGTACCAGAGAATGCTTGAGGCATTCTGTTTTTGTGAATTCTGATGTGAACTTACCTGATCCAGACAAATGTAGTTACCTTTAGGATTTCACAGTTCTCCAAATTTTCTGATGCAGTTCTCAGCTCAAAAACCTGTGTCAAAATGCATTTAAACATGCACATTTTGAGGGAAAATAATTTAGAAGTGTATATTTTGAGAGCAAACATATTTAACAATGCATTATTTAAGTATGTATTTAAAATGCAATTTTTCATGTGCCTTTGTTTTTTAAAAAAATCAGAGATTAACACAGAAATGGAATGAAACGGATTTGTGAATGACCACATGCAAAAGTGGCATGGGCCAGAAACAGACAAGTCTGTTCACCTCTCTTTTCTTCTGAGGATGCAGTCCTCAGTTCATCTGCACAGACTGTGGCCACATCTGATTTGACGGTAGATAATATAGCAAACATGGACAGGTAGCATTTCAAATGCCCAAGATTCCCATGAAGGAGGTTTTATTGTATTTTATTATGTGGGCCAGTGGTGAATAATAGTGATGAATTTACTGCTTGAGAAATGAAATAAAACAAAAGTCAAAGGGGACATAGAAAGGGGGAGATGTGAGTGGAGATGAGGAAGGGCTTGAAGGTTATAATGGATTGGATACAAAGGTTCTCTTCCTCTGTGGGAAAGAGTCCTTTCTTCAGAGGAACAGAATTTTTGGATCCAGTCCAATGTTTATATGTGGGTTCAAGGGCCATACATATTTATGTATTTAAGCTCTTAGAAAGCCTGAACTAAGAATTAAGAATCGGGCAGTTGCACTACCAACAACCTTTCTTTCAACTACAACCCATCCTAGACCAACATGATGCCCTTCAAATGTTTGGGCTATAACTCCCATCATCCTATTGGCTGTGTTGTCCAAAATATCTGGAAGGCACCAGGTTGGGGAAGGCTGGCCTAGATTATGGCTGACCAAGAGAGTCAAGCAGTGAAACACACACACACACACACACACCAGAGCAGGAATGGGGGACTTGTGGCTCTCCAGATGTTGATAGGATACAATTCCCGTCACCTCTGGTCACTGGCCTTGCTGGATGAGGCTCATGGGAGCTGGGGGTCTAACAAAAGCTGGAGGGCCACAAGTTCTTCATCTTTGTACCATAGAGATTCAGGGGGGCCAAGACATGTCTCCAGCATAGGGATGGGTGAATATGTTAATTCCAGTTTTCCAATCTTAAGTGCAGTTCTCTACATTTTCACATCAGTTTGTGATTTTAAAATAATAATAAAAAGTCCTCATGAAAATTCATCAGGATTTTAGTGTGAATTTCTCCCAATGTACACATTTTGTATGCAATTTTACCAACACACACATTTTTGCAAAGGAATTGGTAAGGTATTTTGACTAACATATGTATTTATTTTCGCTAATGCATTATAAACCAGAGTAGTTTAATAGTCAATCCCTCTCTCCAGGGAACACTGGGAATTGTAGCTCTGTGAGGGGAATAGAAGTCTCCTAACAAGTCTCAGCACTTGTAAGAAATGACAGTTCCCAGGATTCTTGGGGAGGGGGAAACATGACTGTTTAAAATGGTATGTTGCTGCTTTAAATGAATAGTGCAGATGCATCCATTATTGCTGTCTGGATGAGCTATAGCACAATAAAAAATGGAACAAAAATAAACCAGAACATTGCTTGTACAAAAAGCAGAAAGTTACGGGATATGCACTGATTGGAAAATAAAGCAGTGTGACCGCCTTAAAACCTTTGCAGGCACGAACAGTATTGAAAGTAGGATTGCATATGACCACCCTAATAGCATCATGAACAGAAATCATCATGAATGTGCAATATAAAAGATTGGGGCCCTACATGAGAACTTCTCAGATTTCTCCCCCATCCCTACTCCAGCATACCTACAAGGATCGATAATGGTTCACCTTTCCATCCATCTCTCACTGCAGATATGCATGAAGAGTTTTCCTCTGTGGCACTCTCTTGAATGCAATGCTTTGTTGCACATCAGCATCTCTGAATCATCTTCGCATATGGTTTCACCTTCTCCTGGCAACAAATTATGACTCAAGTCTAAACTTAGCACAACTGGTGATTAACCAGTAAAACAGTAACTCCAACACTGTTTTTGATACACTTTTGTCTTTCAGCGAAGAAGCAAGCGAAACTTGCTATTATCAGATCATAGCAGAGAACAGGATTGTTCAGAGGAGACAAATAATTCCACATTACATCTCCATAAAATGGCAAAATGAGCTGTCTCTGAACATTAACTGACTTTCTCGTCCATAAGAGAACTCTGAATAATCATTACTTATCTTCATGTACGTACATTGAGTAATAAAATAATTGCAGGCTTCATGTGTGCAGATTTGAAAAGACTTCACTCAGTATAATCCTGAGTTTCTGATGATATGGTTGGGATGAATACAGCATGATATTTTATTGCTGAATTGATTGGTTTGGGTACAGATGGTGAACAATACACACATATTATTGACTGCACTCAGACATGAAACTCTGAAATTAGCAAAGGCTGCTTTTAAAGTTTTACAAAGAAGAAGAAGAAGAGAATATTTCCTTCTCTTTTTTTGGGCTATATACAAAGGATTACAGGGACTATTACAATCTGAAACTTGATACAGAGAATACCTTCCAAAATCAAGGGAGAAAGTGTTCAGACTTTCCCACATGTAACTGAGTACCAGTTGTAAACATATTGGAAACAAATGTCTTTGTCATTGACTTGATTGCAGAGATTAGCCCCAGAGATTAAAAAGAGCTCCTCTCCTTTATGTTAATTGGCTTCCTTGTTCATTTCAATGAAAAGGACATCACATCCCTTTGCAGATACTGAGTCTCCTCTTTTCCTGGAATCTTCCATTAAAAGGATTAGGTAGCAGGTAATGGAAAGAGCCCTCTCTGCCTGAGGGTCTGGAAAGTTGCTGCAAGCCAGAGCAAACACTACTGGGCTACATGGGCAAAGAAGGGAAGAGCAAGGGATCTGAAGTTGACCAGCAATAGTTAACATCTGGATAGCAGACTGAGCAGGCACACAGATCACCTGGCCACAGTCTTTCTACTATGGTGAGATGTATTATGTTTCTTTCCAAATAACAGGAATTATTATTCTTTCCAAATAATAGGAATTATTTTTAAATTTGCATTTATACATATAAATCAGCATATGCAAACTTTAATGCAAATTTGTGTCTCCTTTTGCCCTCTTTTCTAGTGATTTGAAAGTGCCCATTCTAATAGTGAGTTAAGTATAGAAGCTGACACCTGACTCCCAGAGTTCCTAGTTTGAGTTCCATGTCACTTGACAGTACAAGCTTACACATGCAATACACACCATATGCACCTTGAAACTGCTGTGTTTGAAAGGAAATGCTAGATTCAAACAAATGTATATATGAGCATCATATTAAGGCCATTTCTGAATTTGACTTTTTGTTTCTGCTGAACTGGGAGAAATTGTAGCATTACCAAAAATCCTTCTAAAAACCATGCACTAACCATGCACTGTCTCACATATGATGTGATAATATTTCTCTTGACTAATAGTCAAGAGAAATATCACATCATGTGTAAGGCCACATTCACACCATACATTTATTCCACTATTATTCCACTGTAAACAGCCCTTCTTCCCCCAAAGAATTCTGGGAAATGTAGTTTGTGAAGGGTACTGAGAGTTGTTAGGAAACCCCTAGTCTCCTCATAGAGCTACAATTCCCCATATGGTTTACCAATCAATCCCTCTTTCCAGGGAACTCTGGGAATTGCAGTTCTGTGAGGGGAACAGGGGCCTCCTAACAACTCTCAGTACCCTTCACAAACTACATTTCCCAGGATTCTGTGGGGGAAACCATGACTGTTTAAAGTGGAATAATAGTGGAATAAATGTACAGTGTGAATGTGGCCTAAGACAGTGCATGGATCTATACTGGGATGTGCACTCACTTGGCAATCATCTGCCCTGTAAACAGGATTATGTACTCTGTCAGTACATGGGGCCAACTTCTAGTAAAAAATACGTACTGCGTATTTATGAGGACTGCAAGCTTTAATCACTTGGACTTGTCACTTTTAGTTAATTAATTGGTGGAGGTCAATTTTAATTGGTTGTGCTGAAAGTTAAAGGCACTTGCTGAATTCTATGGCTATTTTAATTCTGGCATGTTGCTGTAATAAGGAATGACAAAGAACATATTAAAGATGGTATTTCCTTCTAATGAGAGGTAGCTTTGGTTTATTAATTTCTAGGTTATCACATAGTTTCTTCAATACATCCAAAAAAAGGGGGGCACTTGTATTCAAGTGGTAGCGTTTAAAACCAATCAGTTGATTAGTTAAAAGACCATTGTTTCACCTATTAAAAAATATCAGTTGAGAGACTCTGTTCTTTCTTCATTTAGATGTGCCGCTTGCTCCAACGCAACTTACATATTTTGGTCTTGTACTGATCTTTCCTCCATTTGTACTGCAAAAATAGACAAAGACAAGTGCAGCTTGAATGAAGAACAAATGAAAGGGACAAGTCAAAATCAGAAAGAGATGAAGTGAAACAAGGGGTTATGGGGAAGATGTAGCCTTATTCTTCATATTCTTTCCTCCACCAGAGTCCTTCATGTAGCTGATGCTCTTTATTACTCAGCAGTCCTTGTTGATTTAACTTCATGAGAATTCAAAAGACCTTCAGCTGCATTGCCTTCAGTAGATATATGGATGCTTCTGTACAATATCAGGGTCAACCCAATATATTTTGGTGCCTGAGGTGGGATTGCAAATGGTGACCCTCTCTCTCAAGATCTGTCGTATCCAAGGCTGGTCAAGTTATGATAGCAACTGAGACAGAAAATCCCACAAGCGTCACTTCTTGAAAGTAAAAACTCACTAAAAATTTGCTGCCCTTTCATGACACCCCAGATCAGCTACCTGAGGCATCTGCCTACTCTGCCTAAAAGTAGGAATGGCCACATTACTATAGGAACGTATACTATGTAACATACAAACTTTATCTAAAGCAGGGGTTCCCAAACTGTGGTCTGTGGGCCAGCGGTCAGCGAGCTTCATTCAGGTAGTCCATGGCATGACTGAAGAACACTTGGAATTTGAATTCTATGAAATTTAATTTGTAATACAATAAAAAACACAAGAAATAAAAGAAGCCATTAATATACAATTAGCAATAATGCAGCAAAAATAAAATTATACAGCATCTACCACAACACATTCCAGTTACTACAGCAACAGAAAAATAATGAAATGGTCCGCCAAGACCCTCAGCAACTTCCAGGCGGTCTGTGGAGAAAAAACATTTGAGAACTACTGATCTAAAGTATCAAGTGATTTTTAGAATCCCTGTGAAATCACACAAACATCATCTTATTTGGGTGTTCCCCCGCCCCAGCATTACCTACAAATCCTAGACAATTCAAAACACAAAATGACAAGCAAATGGCGGCAGACAAAGAAGAGATACTCATTTTGCATGCGGCAAGCTGTGAAGGTAATTGGTTTACACAATTTGATTATAGTGTTCCCAATGTGAATAACCTCTAGCCCAACAGGAGATGGCTCACAATTGTTGATAAAAACCATTGGACTGGATACAGATAGTGTTTTGTTTTGTGATAAAGGCTAAATTGAAAATACGCATTTGTGCATACTAGTTTCCTGTAAACTGAGAAAATGGGGAGGGGGGAAGAGAGGTGAATACTGCCTCAATCAAATGACTTAATTTATAGCCTACTATCAAAAACGTGGTCTATTTCCTCCATTAAAGTTAATAGAAGGAAGTCTAGATAGAAGCCCAGTCATCTAAGGGTGCAATCCAACTCACCTTTCCACTGGGCTGGGGTGAGCTGGATGCTGTGGATCCCCGGCTGCACTGGCAGGCTCCCGGCTGTGCCAGGCTCTGTCGGCCTTTGCCAGCTGCAGCCTTCCATCACTGCTGAGCCATGGCACTGCCAGGAGTCTGCCAGGACCACCAGGGGTCCACTGGGGACGGCCAGCCTGGCGGACAGAGGGCTGACAGAAGCCCTGGAAAGGGAGCATGGCAGGGCCATGGCAGAAATTCCCCTGCAAACTGTACTGGCCAAAATAATGTTGCGCACCTCCCCAATCTCCGAGCAGTGAGATTTCCTAGGGTCCCTGCGCTCACCCTGGGTTTGGTTTCCTTGGGAAGAAGGTCAGTGGAGACTGTGGTGTTTTTATGAAATATGGTTTATTTATTTACACACATTCCAACCTGAGCTCAGGATGGAGGGGTTCAAGGCATCAGCAGTCCAATACCCAGGTTTCCATCAGTGTTACAGGAAGCATCCTAAAGCCATGATGCAGAGAGCCAGTCTCTCTGCCTGCTTCCAGTCCCCAGCCATTCTCTAACACAGCCTTTCCCAACCAGTGTGCCTCCAGATGTTGTGGGACCACAACTCCCATCTTTCCTGACCATTGGCAATGCTGGCTGAGGCTGATGGGAGTTGTAGTCCAACAACATCTGGAGGCACACTGGTTGGGAAAGGCTGCTCTAACACAACCCAACACACACTAAAAACACAAACCTCTCCTAGCTGCCAGGAGGGGGGGGGAGGCTCTCCTGAAGAGTTTCAATGACAAAAGGATCTTCCTGGCCCATTCACCAGTTGCTGGGCACCTGATAGACCCATTAACAAACCTGGCCACTTTATTAGCTTAACAAAAGAAACTCATCTGACCAGCAGAGCGAGTTTCTTACTCCAAGGCCCAGGAGTCCAAATCAGAGGCTAGAAGGGGACTCATAGAAATTATCCATTTCAATCCCCAAACTCACAACAATAATTTTATTTATTTCCCATTGTGGCCTATGGGAAGCACTTACTCTCTGGGAGGCCTGTTTTTCAGAGCTGGTGCTTCCCAGCCAGGCCGGCAGCTCCTGAGCAGGAGGAGGATCCCATGGAGCTTTCCACCGGCTCCTCCTCTGCTGGCCCCTCCTCTGCCGGCCCCTCCTCCACCGGCTTCCTGACATTTGGATTGCTCTGCCTGTGATTTTTTTAAAGTGTTTTTGAACCTTAAATCATGGTTTTAGTGCTACAGATATTTCTTTAGATGCAATGGCTGCTCCACATGTGACTAAATGTCCGAATGAAAGGCAGGCTATGAAATCTTAAAGGAACAAGCCACTGCTACCAGCTGATAGCTGTCCCTAGTGGCAGTAGGATGGGGGAAAAATTAAATTTGAACCTACCTAATTTGCACTTTCCAAAACAATATGAGAACCAAAACGCTGCCATCCTTCAAAATTCACATTTCTCTGAATATTGCAATACAATTCTCCAGCCAAGTAACATGTACAAAACATGTACTAGGATAAAGTGTGCATACAAATGCTTATATTAGTGAACATGGCATACAAAAGGCATTGTTTTTAGGAAAAATTGCCTTGCAAAAATTAGACAAAATTGCATTCATACTGCAAAATTGCAGTAAATGTAGGGCAGGAGATTCAGTCTTAACTTATAGTTGACAAATAGAAGTATTTACTTTGACCACGGTATCTTCATAACTTTGTAAATTATTTTATCTGAGTTCCATTTAAAAATGCTTTCTTTTGAACATGCAATAAACTCCTAGGGAACATAAAGATTTACTAAAGAAAACCCATCAATCCTAATCTATCCTGCGCTAACGATATTCTCCCCCCAGATGAAATGATGAATAAAAGTAGTTGGGGGAACCACTCCATAGTCATATCCAGGATCTGTAGCTTTGTTAAGAGTGCTAGGAATTGTAGCGCTGTGACTCTTTGGGGAAGGGATGTGCTTTAAATGTGCTTTAAATGTATGGTGTGAATGTTTCTTCATCATCTGACTTTTACGCAAACCATCCTGATAAAGCATCTCTCCCTGTACCAGCCTGCCCTTATATTAAAATTTGCAGGAGAGGCCCTTCTTTTTGTCTCACCATTGAGTAAAGTATACTGAGCAGGAACACAGGACAGGGCCATATCTGTGGAATAACCTCTTCTCTGCAGAATGCGCCTCTGAAGACACAACTATTTGTGCAGGTTTTTGTGGTGGATTGATGCAACTGAGCAGGCCTGACACCAGTATGCAGCCAGGTTGGGCCCTGGGCAAGGGTCCCTATGGCCTACAGAGGCTCCTATGCCCCCCCTCAGGGTGACGGCCACTGCTGCAAATTGTGGAGAGGGAGCTCCCAGGCAATCCCCCCACCTGCCTCACCTATCTGTCATGTTAGTGTGATGCATGAGCATGCCTGCCATCACCCAAGATGGAAGCAGCGGCATCCCTAAGGGGTTGATGCACTCACCACCATCTTGGGTGATATCAATGTGCACCGATGATAGATGTAGGTGGGGCATGCAAGCCTATATAAGCCCCATGCTACCTGTATTGGGAGGGGTGTTGGGGCAAATGGCACTGCATGCCTGGACAGGCTGGTGCCCAGGGGCCCAGTCATGCCTGGCACTGGCCCTGCAACAGAGATGAATTGAATTGAATTAATTGATTGTCTGCCTGTTTTGTTACTAGGATTCTATTTTAATTGAAGCTCCTTTTTTTAAAAAAAATGATGTGTTATATGATTTTATTATTGTTAGTTTTGTATATTGTACTCCACCTTGGGATCATGAATTTGAAGAAAGGCCGTCTTGAAAATGTTTGTCTGTGTTATGCCTGTATATGGTCTACATATGGCAGTCAGATTTACAGTGGATGCACAGACTAGAGCAATGTTGAAGCCATGATGAACCAAGACAGATTGACACTTTTGTGCTGTGTGTGTCAATTTTGGTTGGAAAACTGCTTGGATGTCTGCAAAGCATTGTCACTTTCTGCTGCCATCTTGAAAAGGCTTCTGATAAAAAGCTGGTACAGAGCTGCCTGATAGACAAAAACAATGTAATGTCAAAGTATTATCTTTGTTTTATTTTCTGTCATTCCCAAAATACCATTAAGCTTTGTACATCAATAAACCGGCGTATTCGTTTCAATTGTAATTTTGAGTTTGTGGTTTTGAGTTATTGATTGTGTTTTCCTCCCTGTTCCACTGGCTTGCTGCTGAGCAAATAGAATCAGGGTAAAGGAATCCAATGAAGGTTGATGCATAGGCCAGAATTTGGGATATTATGCATAGGCCCTGAATGGATCCACTAACTGACATTTAGTAGCTAATTAACAGAAATCAAAACAAATAAATTGTGTTGAATTTTGTAATTGCTTCAATAAACCTTTACACGCCTACAAAAATTTGTTGATGCTAACTTATCCTATTAAGATCTGGCCTGTTTGTTGTTTGTTTTTCAAACAATCTGCCACCTGTAGAAGAAAATTAAACATATAAAGATGGTATGAAATATTGATGCTATAGAGTCTTGGGGAAAAGAGAAAGGGGAAAGAACGATAAATAAAATATGAGACATTTAAAAGAAAACTCTGTAATAGGAAAGAATAACCTATAAAGCAAGTATTGCAAAAGGGCACAGGTTACATGCTTCATCCCAAGTGTTTGGCAGACCAGGTGTTAGCATTCAAGCCCACAATGGCCTGAGGGATGTCATGCAGAGATTTAGCCTCTGCACCACCACCCAGCTCTAGTTAAAGAACTGTGGTGATGCTAGTTGCTTGGAATAGCAATGAAGCTTCTTTATATGGGCTGGGCTGAACCTCTGACAGTGTAAAAGTTCTGTCTGAATTTTAGGAGAGGAGAGTGAAAGCATCTCCTCTCTTCTACATTTTCATGGATGGGTGCACGAGTTTCAGTCGAGAATGAAGCTCACTGCTTGGAGTTCTGAGCTGCAGGCGGAACCCATTTTTTATTCCCAGAATGCCCCATGGATCAAAACCAAAATGATAGCTACCAGCCCATCAGAACTGTAAGATGCTCTGGTAAATTTCACCCCCCAGATCTGAAGATTGCCAAAATTGTGCTCCCATTTCATGATCTGTGATGGAGCTATAAAACTGGGGGAGAACTTTGGCCATACTATCTGATTCTATATCAGATTTGCTCACAGATCTGAGCAGCTATAGGATTCTAATCCTATTCATGCTCGCTTCAGACTAGTTTTTTGCTTCCAATATCACAAGTGCTGGTGCTGACATCTGATACCTCTTGTGCGGATGTCCCAATTAAAAAGAGGTGCAAACAAAGGAAAAAGTTAAATCTTTTGGAAAATTCATGCATCTTTCCTAACTGTCCAAACAAGGCGAGATTACCACAGGATCATGTTTTGATCCATTAGGTGTGCAAGTTAATTTCAGATATTTATATCCCACCTTTTTCCTATCATGGAACCAAAGGTGGTGTGAATTTGTTCCAAGGCAGTAACACATACAGACACCAACCAGACACAGACCTTCAACAAGGTTCTGGCCTCCTGTGCTTTCAGACCTTACCCTCCGACTTAGATGTGCTGACATTTGCATTAATTTCAGCTAGGGATGGAATGATCTGTCAGTTTCAGTTCTCTCCATTTCTCATTTTTCTAATCTTACATTTGCTTCTCCACATTTCCATGGAGCAATCTGCAAACTTTTTTTAAAAAAAATCTTCAGCATCTTAGAGCTAATTTCTCCTAATAAATACATTTTTATATGCAGTTTTGACTAATGTACACATTTTTGCAAGCAATTTATCCTAATATAATGCATATGCATTTTTAGAAACACTGGTTGGTTAGAGAACTGCACTGCAAAATTCTGATGAGTGAATTTCAAAGAATGGCTGTACAGTAGGGCCCCGCATTACGGCGTTCCGCTGATGCGGTGGCTTTCAAGCAGGGGAAATTCCCTGTTTTAAAGCCGATTTTGCCGTTTTGCGATGTTTTGCGACGTTTTGGCATCATTTTTTCACGACGTGGCCCATTATAATATATGGGGCCCCGCTTTATGGTGATTTCCACTATACGGCGGGGGCCTGGTCCCTAACCCACCGTATTAGCAGAGCCCTACTGTATTCTCATATTGTTTTGGAAAGTGCAGATTTGATAAATTTGGCTTTAAATGCGAACTGAATCAAATTTCTCACCCATCACTAATTTCAGTCAATTATTAACTAGGTTAATTTGGGCATTAATTTTACCTAGAGATTATATATGCAAATGAGGTACCAGCAAATTGTCCCAGAATTTGAAAGTAGTAGAGCTGGATCCAGATTAAGTTAGTCATGCTTTAACCCCATTGTAATCAGCAAGACTTAAATTAATCATGACTAATTTGTTTCATTAATTTCAGTGTGATTTAGCTGTAATCCTAATGCCACTTAACTGGGAATAAGACCCATTGAAGTCAGTGGGACTTATGTCTGAGTAGACTTGGTTAGAACTGTACTATTGGCCATGATCCAACCTTTAAATAAAAGGAAAACATAGGTATTCTTTGAACCATGGTTGCTTTCAGATCCTGTCTTCTGTAAAGTGTGTGTGTCTGTTTGTGTGTGTGTGTGTCCAAATGGCCACCCAGTCCTAGCTTTTGGATACCCAGTGGACACAAACGGACAGAACACAAATACAGATTGGAAGCCACTGAAACAGATTAGAGGTATGAAATTTTAGTGAAATTGAACAGAAAGAGTAGAACATAGGGGCACATTACACAAACATTCTTAGGGTTTTTGCAAGCCCTAAACTGTTTCTGAAGAAACAGTTTAACAAAATCTCTCCCCCTGTACACTGTGATGTCTGGTTCTTTGTATCTTCATTCTTTTTTTTGCAGGAATTCTGCTACAGCAGGTTGTGGATCATAAGAAGCAGTTTTTAATTTTAATTTGCTTTTTAATGTACAGTATGTATTTACTGGTGGGTGGGCAGGCGAGTAAGACTTTCGGTAGGCTAGTAACTTGTGTCGATGCATTTGCAAGGCTGTATTCACTCCCTGTTATTTTTTGTTGTTTTTAGTTTGAACCATTTTTGCCTCAATCCAAATGTCAGAGCTTGTATGCAGCAGAGAGCCTTCCACATGCAATCCACTTGAATTAAAAAAATGGACACCCAGTAATGATTCCTTAAAAAATGCCCTGATGTGGGTGTGTGGGTGCACGCACCACTGCTAGTAATTGTAATAATTGATACAAAACAGAAACATTCTTGCCAAGGTAACTTACAAATTAATGAACTTTAATTAATCACACTACACTCAATTTACTAACAATTAATCAGAGTTGCTATAGGTGGATTCATCAGGTGTGTGTATACATAGAACAAAAAAAATGCCGCCTAGTAATTCAGGTCAAGCTGACCTTGGCCACAATCAATTAACAATAATAACAATAATATAAAGCACATAGCATTTAGAAAGTGCTGTACCAAGATTGAAAAACAAGTCCTTTCCTGCACATTTTCAATCTACTAGGAACATAGGAAGCTGCCTTACACTGAATCAGACCATTGGTCCATCTAGCTCAGCATTGTCTACACTCACTGGCAGCATTTCAGGCAGGAATCTCTGCCAGCCCTACCTGGAAATGCTGGGAACTGAACATGGGACCTTCTGCAGGCAAGGCAGATGCTCTACCACTGAGTATGGCCCTTCCATTATTCCCTTACTAGACACAACATAAAAGGAAAAGGGATGGGTGGAGTAGAAAACAAGCAAATGTAGGGACTAATTGTTCTTATAATGACCAGCTGGAATGGAGACAGCTCTGTCTGTTGGCTTAACTGCACATTATTTTATTTGATGCCCTGAGCCATCGAAAAAATGATGTGTAGTTAGGCCCAGAGACAGAGCTGTCTCCATTCCAGCTGGTCATTATTTTTTTCCTGTCACTGCATCAAAATTGTTTTCGGTTAGATTTCCCCCCCTTTTCTCCCTTACTTCAATATGTTGCAGCATGTCATATTAATACGATATGGATCATGCTTCAGTTTCTCTTGTTATGCAGCTGCCTAATTTGGTTAAATCCTCTGGCACATGGTACTTGAATGTTTAACTGTTAAATGATAATTCCAAAATGCAGATGGGCGCTGAACTTCAGAAATTTTTTTTTTTTAATGAAGGTTCGTCCTGTACTGTTGAATGGGAGGGTTCGCAAGCCCTGTATGAGGGGGAAGGATCAGAGCAAATGTTTCTTATAAAAAGTAGCTTAGGGCTTCACAGAAAGACAGTTTGGATAAAACAGTGATGTTGTTGTTAAGTCAATTTGCAGCATATCCTTCCCCAGATCTTTATCAAAATTTGCGGCATACTAAATATGAACTGAATAATTTACTTTCTGTTAATAGTGAATTTGCATTAACATGTTTGTACCAGAGATACTGGGAAAATGGAAAGAGGCCAGGTAAGATTATGGCATTTTGTTTAAAACAACAAAAAGATGGAATTATATTCTGTTAATTAAGGATGATGTATACACAACGGCAAAGGATATAAGTTTAGAGTTTCAAAAGTACTATTCTAAGTTGTATAGGAAAATTAGAGAGCCTATGGGATGTAAATTTGAAAATTTCTCAGTTGGTCCTTCCACAGTTATATTTGCAATAAAGGGAACTTCTTGCAGAGTCTTTGAAGATGGAATAAATCAAGAAAATTATTGATACTTTGAGAAATGGGAAAGCTCCGGGACCAAATGCTTTTCTTATTGAATGGTATATAACTGTGGGGAACCTTTCGCCTTCCAGATGGTGCTGAACTACAACTTGCATCATCTCATTGGCCTTGCTTGCTGGGGCTGATGGGAGTTGCAGTTCAGCAACATCTGGAGGGCCAAATGTTCGCTAAACCTGCTACAAAGCATATTCAGATTTTCTAGTTCATAAATTACTTTGCCTGCATCAAAAAGCCTTTGAATCAGGTACCCTGTCACCTTCAATGTATGATGCTTATATCTCTGTTATCCCCAAGCCTGGTAAAGACCATCCTAGTGTGAATTATAGGCCAATTTCCTTCATTAATGTAGATGCTAAGGTATCTACAGCAATCCTTGCTAACAGACTTCAGGCAGCGATCGCAACATTAGTACACCAGACCAGGTGAGTTTTATTCATCAAAGGCAGGAAGCAGAGAATTTAAGTGGTAGCACATCTGGTTGCTTTAAATAGTAAAAGAACTGATGTGGCTGTGACAATTTCTCTTGATGCTGTAAATAGCCTTTGACAAAATATATTTGATGCAGTTTATTTCTGTTACTTTGAAAAAGTTTGGGTTTCCTCAGGGATTTACATATTGGAAACTTGTTGCTGCCTCTAAATCAGAGGTGAGGGCAAATAGAATTATCTTGAGTGCATTTAGAGACAGGAGACAAGACATCTCCTTTGATACTTGATTGATATTTGGAGCTATTGCCATGTGCAATTAGGCAGAATAGCGAGATTCATGGGTTTGTACATGAACGAGGGGCACCCAAAGCAGAATGGTCAAAGCTAAAACACCAGACTGATGCATCCAAACTCAGAGGAAGGCAATAGTAAACCTCCTGTGAATACCTCTTACCATGAAAACCCTATGAACAGTTTATCCAAAATGCAACACAAGGTAGTGCTGGAAGATGAGACTCCCAGGTCAGATGGCACTCAGTGAGCTACTGAGGAAGAACAACAGACAAGTACGAGTAGCGCTGTGACTAATGATGCCACTGGGTCAAAGCCAAATGGAAGCTCAGTGGCTGATGCGCAAAGATGCGAAAGGAGAGTCCAAAACTGTACGATGTACACAATAGGAACATGGAATGTAAGAAGCATGAACAAGGTAAAGTTAGAAAGTGTCAAGCAAGAAATGAAGCGTATCAACATTATAATACTTGATGTGAGTGAATTAAAATGGATGGGAATGGGACATTTTCAATCAGGCAACTACAAAATATTTTATGCAGGAAATGAGAAATTAAAAAGAAACGGGGTTGCTTTAATAGTGAGAAATGATGTAGCAAAAGCAATTAAGAGCTATAATGCAAGGTCTGAGCAAGTGATATCAATGAGATTAAATGGGAAATCTATTAACATAACCATCATCCAAGTCTATGCTCCGACGACAAACACAGAAGAAG
This sequence comes from Rhineura floridana, assembly GCF_030035675.1. Taxonomy (NCBI): domain Eukaryota; kingdom Metazoa; phylum Chordata; class Lepidosauria; order Squamata; family Rhineuridae; genus Rhineura; species Rhineura floridana. Next base: position 51,255,707 of record NC_084489.1, read on the forward strand.
AGGAACTGGAGAGATTTTACGCAGAAGTACGGGAAGAAATTGATCACACACCAAAACAAGATGTGCTGATAATCATGGGCGTCTGGAATGCAAAAGTAGGAAACGGAGAAGAACTAGAAATTATGGGGAAATGGGGCTTAGGAGATAGAAATGAAGCAGGAGAAAGCCATCGAATTCTGTGGAGCCAATAATGTGTTTCTTGCAAACATTTTTTGAGCAACCGAAAAGACGACTGTCACCATGAACATCACCAAATGGTCAATATAGGAATTGAACTGATTATATAATTGGTAGCAGAAGATGGAGAAGTTCCATACTTTCTGCGAAAACAAGACAAGGAGCAGACTGCAGTACAGGTCATGAACTGGTTGTATCAAAAATCAGAGTAAAGCTAGAGAAGACAACAAAGCAATCATAATGCCAAAATAAAATTTAAATAACATCCCAGAAGAATATAAAGATCAAATAAGGAACAGATTTGAGGCTTTAAACTTAGTTGCCAGAGAACCAGAAGAACTATGGAGTGAAGTCAGAGACATTATCAGGGAAGAATGCAAAAAGACAATACCTCTAGTTAAAAAGTGAGAAAGACCTCAATGGATGACTGAAGAAACTCTTAAAATGGTTAAAGAAAGAAGGAAAGCAAAAGCAAGAGGAGACAGAAACACAGTCAGAACCCTAAATGCAACAATACAGCGACTAGTACGTAAGGACAAAGAGAACTGTTACAATAGTTATTGTATAGAAACAGAAGAGGACAACAAAAAAGGTAGAACAAGAGCCCTACTCCAAAAGATTAGAGAAATCAAAGGGAAATTTAAACCAAAAGTAAGTGTGTTGAATAATTAACAGGGGAACACACTGACTAACCAAGGTGATATAAAAGGAAGATGGAAGCAATACACTGAAGAACTCTATAAAAGAGATGCCAGGATGACAGATTAATTCACAGAGGAACTGTATGATGAAGAAACAGAAATTTTAGAATGTGAGGTGAAAGCTGCTCTTAAAATACTTGGAAGAAACAAATCACCAGGAACAGATGGCAAACAAATAGAGTTACAAGTTACTGAAATTAAATCTGTCCAAATTTTGACAAATATTTGTCAACAAATATGGAAAACTAACAATGGCCCACAGACTGGAAGAGTTTAATATATATCCTGATTCCAAAGAAAGAGGATCCCAGGGAATGTAGTAATTATCAAACTATTGCCTTAATATGCCATACAAGTAAAGTAATGCTCGAGATTCTACAACAGAGGCTCTTTACCATATATGGAGCAAGAAGTGTCAGATGTCCAAGCTGGATTTTGAAGAGGAAGAGGTACCAGAGATCATATCGCAAACATACGTTGGATGATGGAATGGACCAAGGAATTTCAGAAGAAAATCACCCTGTGCTTTATAGATTACAGCAAAGCCTTTGATTGTGTAGATCATGAAAAACTGTGGAATCCTTTAAAAGAAATAGGGGTGCCAGAGCATCTCATTGTCCTGATGTGCAACCTATACTCTGGACAAGATGCTACTGTAAGGACAGAATATGGAGAAACCAATTGGTTCCCAATCGGAAAGGGTGTGAGACAGATGTATTTTATCACCCTATTTGTTTAATCTATATGCAGAACATATCATATGGAAAGCAGGATTGGACCAAGATGAAGAAGGTGCGAAAATTGGAGGGAGAAATATCAATAATTTAAGATATTCAGACAATACCATACTACTAGCAGAAACCAGTAATTATCTGAAACAAATGCTGTTGAAAGTTAAAGAGGAAAGCACAAAAGCAGGACTACAGCTGAACGTCAAGAAGACTAAAGTAATGACAACAGAAGATTTATGTAACTTTAAAGCTGACAATGAGGACATTGAACTTGTCAAGGATTATCAATACCTTGGCACAGTCATTATCCAAAATGGAGACAACAGTCAAGAAATTAGAAGAAGGCTAGGACTGGGGAGGGCAGCTATGAGAAAACTAGAAAAGGTCCTAAAATGCAAAGATGCATCACTGAACACTAAAGTCAGGATCATTCAGACCATGGTATTCCCGATCTCTATGTATGGATGTGAAAGTTGGACAGTGAAAAAAGCAGATAAGAGAAAAATCAATTCATTTGAAATGTGGTGTTGGAGGAGAGCTTTGCGGATACCATGGACCGTGAAAAAGACAAATAATTGGGTGTTAGAACAAATTAAACCAGAACTATCACTAGAAGCTAAAACGATGAAACTGAGGTTATCATACTTTGGACACATAATGAGAAGACATGATTCACTAGAAAAGACAATAATGCTGTGAAAAACAGAAGGGAGTAGAAAAAGAGGAAGACCAAACAAGAGAGAGATTGATTCCCTAAAGGAAGCCACAGACCTGAACTTACAAGATCTGAACAGGATAGTTTATAACAGATGGAGGTCACTGATTCATAGGGTCGCCATAAATCATAATCGACTTGAAGGCATATAACAACAACAATATTGGTTTTAATGTTTGAGATGTTACTGTCTTTTATTGTGATTTTTTTTAAAAAAAATCTTGCTGTAATCTGCTTTGGGACCAGTTTGGGAGTAAAAAGCAATCTATAAATTTTTATAAATAATATAAATACATGTCATGTCAGCCAGCCTCATCTTACTAAGGTGCCGCATTGCACTTACTTTAAATCTACGCTGAATAAGGCCATCATCTCCAGCAAAATGCAATAATCTCGTTAATTTATTTTAAAATGAACGTTCCACACATTCTGAGAAATCTTTTGAGATGAATATAGAAACACTTTCACAGCACTGTTATTGTCTTACAGAATGCGCTTTACTTTTCATAATTACTGAGTCTATTTAATCCCATTGCTTTAATATGAAAGAGGGTGGGGCGGGGGGGGAGAGAGCCAGGCTTTTAAGGAGAAGCAATGAAGACAAAGTGTGTGTGGAAGGGAGGGAATGGATTTCAAATTTAAGAACTTTTTGTGACTTCTTATATCACGCAAATTTTCTAAACACAAAACAAAACAGCACTTTACTAGTAGCGCAAAAATTTGATAGCAAGATGTTTCTGATTGCATTTGGGCCTAACGTAGTTGCAAAGATAGGTACATTGATTTAAACATTTATGCCTGACTCAGTCACAATGATAGTTATATTAGGCTGGATCTAGTTTTTGTCATACTCAGGGTAGTAGACCCAACTGAAATCAATGGGACTTAAAATAGTCATGACTAACTTAATTCCCACTGATTTTAATGGGTCTACTTGACTTACGCCTGGTTTCGACTTGTTGGATTTAGCAATTATTTTGGATAGAAAAAGCATTGCTTATATTTTGTGATGCCTTGTTATTTGGTGGGGGTTTTTTTACACCATTTTCTTAGATTAAGCTCAGATTTAGGAAATGGGTCAACAATATTTTCAGCATACATTACATTGGGACCCAGACACTTTGTGCAAAAAGAAATGGCAGAGCATAAGTCTGCAAATCATTGCATTCCTGATGTGGAACTCTTTAGGTGTGGGCTTAAGCTATGCTTGCCCACTGGTGAGAGAAATATGCTGGCCCGTGTAGTGGCAATATCTACTTTGATGTTATTACTTCCATGGGTGAAGATTATGCAAGTATCTATTTTTATGGGTGCCTGTGGCTGTCATGTGTATTGTAAGTCTCAGTTATATCTATAGCTAATGTGATATACTCTCGTTCTTTTGGACTACAATCACCATTCCATCATCCCCGATCACTGGCCATGCTGCTGGGGTTGATGGGAGCTGAAATCCACACCATCTAGAGGGTATGAGGTTGGCTACCTCCAGTATAGACTTTTTAGATACTACAAAAACAAAAACAAAAGGATACAGTGATGGGTGGTGGCCCCGTGACAATGGAGCAGTGGAATCCATTCTGGGTTTTAGTATGAACTGTCAAAGTGCCACCAGCTGCCACTGATAGGGTATAGATGCTGTTCCAGGGGTGAGGAACCTCTGACCCATGGGACAAACGTGGCACACCAGGCCTCTCCCTTTGGTCCACATGGCCATTTAGGGGGAGCCACACCCAACCACCCTAGACACATCACGTGTGGGAAGGTGAAGGGTAGGGCTTTAAAGGAATATTTGGGAGCTTAAAGTGGGCTCCTGATTGTTCCTTTGCCAGAGCAAGGTGCACTGCCAACCACCCATAGCTGATGGGTGGGAGGCGCATGCCTTACTCATGGAGGAGGAAGCCATTTCCATTGACTGGAAACCGCTTCTCCCTCCCAGTTCTACTTTTTGAAGCCATCTTGTGTGGCTCATTTCCATCTCTGACATCAGAGGTGGAAAGTTTCTATGTGGGGGGGGGGCTTGCAGAGCTCTTTGTGAGCCACCCCATACATCTCCTTTTTTCCTCCAACGTTGGGGATGAAAATGAGAAGCACGGGGAAGATTGTAAAGCATAGGGCTGCCAACATCTCTTGCGCTGTTGTTCCCAAGCTTGGGAACCCAGCACAGGTGTGAAGGATTGTGACATCACATGATTGACAGGTGGATTGTCCCACCCACTTGCCAAAATTGACTCCCAAAAAGATTTCTCAAACCCGTTCTATACCATAGTCTATACCCTATGTTTTCATACTAACTGCAATTTTGCAAGCACTGAAAACATACGGTGAAGACCTTGGTTAAATCTTCCCACAGCTGAGTTCACAAAGATTTGTAATGTAATGTAAAGGACAATTGAATCAGGGAGAAAGGAGTACAATTCACAGAGATCTCTCAACAACTACAACAACAACAATAAAATAACACTTCAAAGTTACAGTCATCATGACCAAAAGCATGCCAACCCACAGCTGTTTTTCATTTTCAGCACAGTGAGTGGAAGAGTTCATTTTGCCTTGTCTGTTGGTCTTAAAAAATGTTGACGAGGGTCTTGATCTGTTCACATCTGATACCAAAGATCTCAGTATCTGTAACTGTCATGAAATGATATGTTACATTCACACATATGCACCACTTTAATTTCACTGTTTTCTGTGTTCTTTAACAAAGGACACAACTGCAGACAAATGATTTAAGAATGATTAGAACAGAAACATTCTACATATTCATACTAGCAAGTAAAAGCTGAGGTCTTGATCCAGTCTGGGTATTTGCTGCCAGGTACAAAGGTCTCCAACAAAACATTGACCACAGACATACTGGGAAGCATCACATTATCCAAATAGCATGGGTTGTATCCAACATTAGTCATACTCAGAGTAGACCCACTGAAATTAATAGAAATGATTAACTTCAATTGATTATTTTTAATGAGTCTACTCTGAACAGAATGTAGTTGGAGACGACCCTATGTTCTGGGTGCTGGGAAGATGCAATACCTTCACAGCGTAAGTGTGATCTTCAGGGAAATCACATGGACAAAATTAAAAACAAATGCACATTTATTGTAAAACACTGTAAAAGCAATATCATTCATATATCCGGTGTGTCCAGAGTAGGCCTCTCGCCATGGGGATGGGATCCCAGATTAACCATGTTCCCTATCCTCACATATGCATGCAGATCCCCTTCAGACTGAAGCCAATCACACATCTGCTGGGGGGATGGTAGGCATGTGCAATGGCATCTAGGGACAGAGCTGGTCCACTCATTCTCATTAGCCCCTTCATGCATTTGGTAGCCACAGATATAGAATGCCTGAACAGGGCTCATGCTGTGCTGTATTTAACGTACTGGATTGTGTTACAAACTTAGGAGGCTGAAAGTCTAGTCGAACTGAATATGATCAGTGAAAAACGTTGGCATTTGCCATCATTCAGAAATGGCATAACAGCAGTCAATGACGTGTGAAAGCAATTACTGCAAAAATATAAGACCAATAAAGTACAGAGGTAATGAGTTTTGTAATTAGGGAAGAGACAGAATTAATACCAACATTGCCTTCCCTGACATAAAACTTCAGAATTACAACTGTGACCCAAAGATTCTTCCTTCCAAACTTTGAGGCTGGAGTCTTAGCTACTCAAGAAGATAATGATTAAAAATGTTATAGGTGTAGTGGTTAGAGTGCTGGACTACGACCTGGGAGACCAGGCTTCAAATCCCCACACAGCCATGAAGCTCACTGGGTGACCTTGGGCCAGTCACTGCCTCTCAGCCTCAGAGGAAGGCAATGGTAAACCACCCCTGAATACCACTTACCAAGAAAACCCTATTCGTAGGGTCGCCATAAGTTGGGATCGACTTGAAGGCAGACCAACAACAACAACAACAAGTGTAAGTTCAGTTTATTAACTAATAAATGTTCTTTCTTTTAGGAGGGGATGCATAAAAACTGGCTGGCAAAGAACAGGCGTTGCCAATGTTGTTGTTGTTGGACTTCAACTTCCATCAGCCCCAGCCAGCATAGTCAATGATCAGGGATGATGAGAGTTGAGTCCAACTGAAGAGTACCACATTGTGGCATGGAGCCTATGACAAGAAACTCAGGAAGTAGATGCTTAAACACTGGCCCAATTTAAGGCTAAGCCAAACCATGGGTAAGTGCAAACAAGCTAATGTGTGACTTCCCAAAACTACTGCACTTCTCTCCTGGCCCTGCTTCTGCTGCACTATCCAGGCCTAAGCCATGGGTTGGCTTAGTGTTACATTTAAACCCAGGCTCATGGTTTGTCTCCCCCAGACAAACCATGAGTGATAAACCAAGAACAAACCTTGGTTACAGCTCATGGTTTGCCTGCAGTGAGGCAAACTACGCTCTGGGCAATGCAGCAGAAATAGAACTGGCAGAGGATCACTGATATCCGCAGTTCCAACTCAAAATTGTTTTGATCCTGAATTTATGGAACAAAAATTCTAAGCTCATCAAGAGGAGAGATGTCTGGGTAACATAGCCCCCCCGTCGATTAGGGATGGGGGAGAAATTTGATTCAGTTTGCATTTAAAGCTGGATTTATCAAATTTGCACTTTCTGAAACAATATGAGCACCAAAACACAGCCATCCTTTGAAATTCACACATCCGAATTTTGTGATGCAGTTCTCCAACCAACCAATGTTTACAAAAATGCATATATTAGGAGAAATTGCTTGCAAAAATGTGTTCCTTAGTCAAAACTGCATGCAAATATGTGTTTATTAGGAGAAATTCGCACTAAAATGCTAAAGAATTTTCATGAGTGCTTTTTTTTAAAAATACAAACTTCTGCAGAAATGTAGAGAACTGAATTTAAGATTTGAAAAATGAGAAACTAAAAGAACCTAAATTGATAGCTCCTTCCATTCCTACTGTAGATAAACAAATCCTACAGAACAAGGGGGAAAATGCTTCCTATCTGCTCAATTGACAATTTTGCATAGTCTATGGCATTTATGTATTGTATTAGCTGATCTTGTTTTGGTTATTTATCATTTAATGATTTGTTGTAATTGATGAGTGTTTCTTGTTTTCCTCTCAATTGCTGATATTTTGTTGATATTATAATATTATATATGAAATATTATATAATATTATATATGAGTTTTGTTAACTGTTTTTAATTGCATTTGGTGTTGTTATACTAAATACGCAACAAAAATCACATTGCGAATGCCCAACAAAAATCACATAGGGTGATAATGTGATTTTGTGTTCGTGTATGTGTGTGTATTGTCATTTCTTGGAGAATTTTAAAAAGAACTTTCAAAGACGACTGAAAATGAGGATGCAATCGTGTAAAAATATAGTCCTTCTATACTGTATAGTAATGTAGATAGGTGCTGTACAAACTAAGATGGCGAGATGAATAGATTTGGGTCCATAAAACAACTTTGGTTTTACTGATCTGAAGGATGAGGTGAGATAAAAGAGCTCACTTTGCTTGGAGTGTAAAGGAAGAGCCTTCAATTGCACTTACTGTAGTTTGCAGGGATTCATTCGAACCTAAGTTGTCTCAGGTTCCACCTCTTAGAAGAAATGGAACACAAGGAAGAGGCTCAGTCAATGAGGGCAAGGCATGCAAGCTGCATTTGTGTCCATACCCATCTCACCATCAGACTGCGAGCAGTTTAGGATGAGCGAGCTACCACTGATGCCAAGCAGGAATTTTTGCTTCCCATCCTAAATTGCCTGCAGGATGGGAAGGTCTTTTGTTTGTTTTGTCTGCTCGGCATTGTTGCATCGGTTGGGATCAAAATTGTTTTCATCTAGCCTAAGACTTTCTCATATAAAATGACAACTAGCCAGGCTGCAGCTGGCAAGTTCATTGTGGGTATGCTGAGGCTGAAGAATTATAGTGGATGTTAGTGAACATTCTGAGGCATTGGAATGGTGAAAGAATTATTACTCCCAAACAACTTCTCGTGGTGTACCAGTCCGAGGGACCTGGAGAAAAGAGCCTCCCATGGGCCTGAAAGCGTCATAAGGCATGTATAGCCAATGTGATGCCATTGAGATGTTGTTGAACTACAACTCCAATCCTCCCTAACCATTGGCCACAGATCAAGGACTGATGCTGCTGACAGGGCCTCCACTACATAAGATGTGTGGGCAGGGATGAGTAAGGACTGGTTATATCACTGATCTGACTCTTGGGAACCAGACTGAGGTTATCAGCATACAATAAGCCACAGGAGGTACCATCTCTAGTTGGCTTTACCCAGTGAAAAACATTGCACAGATCTTATTAGTAAATTAATACAGTTGCGGCTCATTGTTCAACCCATTTACTGTCTTGTCTATGTTCCGGAGCTATGGGCAGGCAATTTTGTCGTAAAAAAGATTAAAAATGGCTGTGTCTTCTATAAACCAAACTACATGTTACATTAGATGCAGGCCCACGTTTGCATTTAAAAAGCTCAAGGCAGCTAATAATAACAATAACTTAAAAACAAATAAAACCCAAATTACAATAAGCAGCAGAATTCAAAAAGATAAAAGGCAGCCGTTCAAAAAGTAAACATTCTCCAGAGATAAAAAAAATTCAGTGTGGCATCTTAAAACCATTCATATCCCAAAAGCCTTCCTAACCAGGGAGGCTTTAGCCATCTGGTGGAAGCCCATTAATAAGGGGAAAAGGCAAGCCACTAAACACAAGAACATAGAAACACAGGAAGCTGCCTCTGAGTCAGAGAGCACTCAGTACTGTCTACACTGATGGGCAGAGGCTCTCCAGGGTTTCAGACAGGAGTCTTTCCCAGCCCTGCCTGGAGATGCCAGGGATTGAATCTGAGAACTTCTACATGCAAAGCAGATGCTCTACCACTGAGACTTACAGAGAATGCCACAGCCACTTCAATACCACTGAGCCACATTTCAGTGTCTCAAAGATGCACCTATACTGAAACTTTGATCATGAAGCTTGCTTCTGAAAATGTATGGGCAGAGCTATCCAAACCTCTGATCTGTCATGCTGGAGGTGATTGACATGGAGCAGAGGGGTCCCTCTGCCCAGTTCCGCATGTCTCTGCTGGCCTCCGGGGTCAGGAGAGCTCCACCATCAACAGGGACACCCTATTGGGGAGGGCCCCAATATGCCCACCCAAATGGTGGATGAAAGCTACTACTGATAGCATCCCTACTGGTGGTAGCCAGTGGAAGCCCCTGAAATGGAGCACTTCAGGGCTGGGGCTGGGCTGGCATAGGATCCTCTGGGTCCTGTGTTGATTTCTGCTGCCATCATTTGACAGCAGCAGGCCCAATCCAGACCTCTTTGCTGTTCCAGCCTGGAACATGTGCATCACATAGGCATTCTTCCTTGCTCCCCTATCTTCCGCCCTGGCTGGCCTGAGCAGTGGGGCTGTGGACATGCCAGTGGCTACACCACTCCATCAAGTCTCACAGCTGCTAGCCAGGGCTTTGAACTGACCCCTTAATGACTTTCTCTCAATAATGGATGGCTACAACCAGTTCTTACACCCAGAGGTAGCTGGTAGCTCCATGCTGGGCAAGGTTCTGGAACGGGTGGTGGCCGGCCAGCTCCAGGGGCTCTTGGATGACACTGATTATCTCGATCCGTTTCAATCCGGTTTTAGGCCTGGGTTTGGTACCGAAACAGCCTTGGTCGCCCTGTATGATGACCTTTGTCGGGAGAGGGACAGGGGGAGTGTGACCCTGTTGATTCTCCTTGATCTCTCAGCTGCTTTTGATACCATCGACCATTCGACCATTCCTTCTGGGAAGACTCATGGAGTTGGGAGTTGGGGGTAATGCTTGCCATTGGCTCCGCTCCTACTTGGTGGGTCGTCAACAGAAGATAGTGCTTGGGGAACACTGCTCGACACCCTGGACTCTCCATTGTGGAGTCCCACAGGGATCGGTACTGTCCCCCATGCTTTTTAACATCTATATGAAGCCGCTGGGTGCGGTCATCAGGAGTTTTGGAGTGCGCTGTCATCAGTACGCTGATGACACACAACTTTATTTCTCCTTTTCATCTTCCTCAGGTGAGGCTGTTAACGTACTAAACCGTTGCCTGGCCGCGATAATGGATTGGATGGGAGCTAACAGACTGAAGACAAGACCGAGACGCTGTTAGTGAGTGCCTTCTCTGCCCAGATGGTGGATGTTCACCCTGTTCTGGATGGGGTTACACTCCCCGTGAAAGAACAGGTTCGTAGCTTGGGAGTTCTTTTCGACCCTTCCCTGTCTCTTGAGGCTCAGGTAGCCTCAGTGGCACGGAATGCTTTCTACCATCTTCGAGCCCAGCTACGTTCCTATCTGGACAGTGACGACCTCGCCTCAGTCGTTCATGCTCTGGTAACTTCTAGATTGGACTACTGCAATGCGCTCTACGTTGGGCTGCCCTTGAAGACAGTTCGGAAACTACAGTTAGTCCAGAATGCAGCGGCCAGATTGTTGACGCGGACCAGAAGGTCCGCTCATATAACACCTGTTCTGGCCCGTCTGCACTGGCTTCCTATTTGTTTCCGGGCTAAATTCAAAGTGCTGGTTTTGACTATAAACCCTTACACGGCATGGGACCGCAATACCTGGTGGAGCGCGTCTCCCAATATGAAACTACCCGTACACTGCGCTCAACATCTAAGGCCCTCCTCCAAGTACCATCCCATCAAGAAGCTCGGAGGGTGGTGACTAGAAATAGGGCCTTTTCAGTTGTGGCCCCCGAACTGTGGAATGGTTCCTCTGATGAGGTGCGCCTGGCACAGAAGCTGCTATCTTTTCGGTGCCAGGTGAAAACCTTTTTATATTCCCAGGCATTTTAATGTATACTATTAATATTTATTGATGTATTTTGCTGCTGTTTTGATTTTTGTTTACATCTGTTTGGTTTGATTCCATTGTATTATTGTATTTATATATTTTCTGATTGTTTTATTGTTATGTACACCGCCCAGAGAGCCCTTGGGCTTAGGGCGGTATATAAATTAAATTAAATAAAAAAATAAAAAATGCCACTAGGGCAGTGGAATCCACTCCAGGTTTTAGTCTAAACTTTCAGCACCTTGGATAGCTTCTTGAAAGTTCCAACTAAAACCCAGAGCACATTCTACTGTTTCACTAACATTGAGCCACCAGTCACCGCTGCTAACACCAGGTCAGTAGTGGAGAGAGGACTATGACCTAGGAAACCAGGGTTCAAATCCCTACTCATCCATGAAGTTTACCTTGGACCAATCACTCTCTCTCAGTCTACATGCCTCACATGTTATGAGGATAAAATGAGGAGAAATACATATGCCACCTTGAGCTCCTTGCAAGAAAGCTGCATGTACATGCATGCAATAGCTTGTTTATTTATTTACCAGTCCCAGCAACCAATGGTCAGAGATGACGGGGTCATCTAGAAGGCCACAGGCCCTCAGCCCTGCCTTACACACTGGGGATTGGAAAGGTTTTCCAGGGATTAAAAAGGAAGTGGGGTAGCTAGGCCAGGGTCAATGAAGGCTGCTTGAAAAAAAGAGGTGGGATAGAATCACACTCTACTTTGAGCAGTATGGAGCTCTGGAAGTATTGGAGCTCTCTCTTATAACATGAGAACTCATGGACATCCAATGAAACTGAATGTTGAACAAAATAAAGTTCTTCACACAACACACAGTTGAACTATGGAATTTGCTGCCAAGAGAGGCAGTGAAGCCACCATCTTTAAGAGAGGATTAGACAAACTCATGGAGGATTTATTTTTATTTAACAAAATGTATATGCTGCTTGAATATAAAGACCTCTAAGCTGCTTACAAGAAAAACATTAAAATTATCAATAAAACAGTTAAAAACGAGTAATTAAAACATATTTAAAACAATTAAAACAGCTACTAGTTAAACAGATTAATACAGATCAACTTCTATGTTTGGAAAGGCTTGCCTAAACAGAAAGGTTTTAAGCAGGCACTGAAAGGAATACAGAGAAGGTGCCTGCCTGATGTCAATAGTCAGGGAGTTCCAAAGTGTAGGTGCTGCCACACAAAAAGAATTATTTCTTACAAGTGCAGAACAAGCATTATGTTGCATCTGTAACAGTGCCTGTTCCGCAGAGTGAAGTGCTTGAGTGGGCACATATGGGATAAGGCGGTCTCGCAAGTAAACTGGTCCCAAACTGTCAAGGGCTTTATTTACTAGCAACCAGTGCAAATCTCTGAGCAGAGGTGTTATATGCTGACACGGTCTCACCTCCATCAGCAGTCTGGCAGCAGCATTCTCCACTAATTGCAGTTTCCAGGTCAAATGCAAAGGAAGCCCCACACAGATTACATTGCAGTAATCCAGTCTTGAAGTCACCAGTACCTGAACTACTGTGGCAAAGCTCTCCCAGTCCGGGAATGGACATAGTTGTCTCACCAGGTGCAGCTGATAAAAAGCACTTCTAGCCACTGAGATTACTTGGGCCTCCAGTAACAGAGCTGGATGCAGAAGCACCCGCAGAAGGCATACCTCCTCCTTTAGGGGGCATGCAGCCCCGTCCAAGGCAGGCAGTTGGCCAATTTCTTGGACATGGGAACCACTCACGCACAGTACCTCCATCTTGCCAGGATTCAAGCTCAGCTTATTTTCCTTCATCCATCCCACCAGTGCATCCGGGCACCGGTCCAAGGCCCGCACAGCCTCTCCTGATTCGGATGTTATGTAGAAGTACAGCTGGGTGTTATCAGCATACTGGTGACACCTTGCCCCCAAACTCCTAATGACTGCTCCCAGTGGCTTCATATAGATATTAAATAGCATTGGGGATACGATGGTACCTTGTGGCACCCCATATCACAACTGCCAGGGGGACAAAAAAAATCACCCAACACTACTGTCTGGACTTGGTCCTGTAGGTAGGACTGGAACCACTATAACACGGTGCCCCCAATTCCATTCCATGGAGCCAGTCCAGGAGGTTAAAGCTATCAATGGCTACTGACCTTAATGGGTATGTTCTACCTCCGTGATCTGAGGCAGTATGCCTTTGAATACCAGTTGCTGGGAACTGCAAGAGGGGAAAGTGCTGAGATCCTGCTTGCAGGGTCTCTAGGGGCATCTAGTTGACCACTGTGAGAACAGGTTGTTGGAATAGATAGGACATTGGCGGATCCAGCAGGCTCCTCTTATGTTCTTATCTCTCTCTTTTAGATATTATACACCAGCAGAGTAGCCATGTGTCCTAATTTACAGAAGAGAGTCCTCTATTTGAATGGCTGTTTAGTCCAAGTCCAATTTAAAGATGAAGAACTATATGAATAGAAAAGAGGAAACTGGAAATTGACCATCAACAATTCGCACCAAGACAGCAGGCACACAGGTCACCTGCTCAGTCTCCCCCTCAACAGTGAGATGCATTGTATTTTTATTTAAATCACAGTCATTATTTCTAAATTTGCATGAATTTATATCAGTTATGCCCTAAAATTTAATGTCAACATCAGTATTAGAGCAGAGCTGCTGTGTAAGAAACTGCAGTTGTTTATTCAATGATGTGACTGCTACTTTTTTCTCATAAACATTGTCCATCAAAAGCAGATGAGAATCAACAAATGCTTTTTTAAACACATTATTATTTTGTGCTTTTTGAAACAAATTCAGCTTTTTTGGTGGACTGCTCACATACTTCTGAATACAATCAATCAAAACAAAACACTGATCAATTGTACTATGTCCCTTGCAAAAACCAGCCTGCATAGGGGATAAAACCTAGTTCTGTGCAAATGTATCAAAGAAATGTACACATATTTTTACAAGAACTTACAGAGTGATGGGGGGGTCATCCCAATTGCTTTTCTTAATTATTGGAACAAAAATTCTAGAAGTCCAGCCACTGGCAATATTCCAGTTGAATCAATTGTTGTAAACAAAGAGGCTAAAATTGGAGCCCACCAGTCTGGGTCAATATGAAAAACTTAAAAGTGGTAACATGTCCCTCCCTGGGGCTTTGCCTGCAGCATATATATTAGCATATGTAAAGTTTATGCAAATAGAACCCTTTTCTTTGGTGACGGGTAAGTAGCTGGCTGGAATCCCAGTACCTCTCTAGCATTCTTTTAAAAAGAAATGAACCGCTGTTTGCTTGATTGTGTCCTTTTCCCCATTTGGGATGTGTGCATGGAAATCATACAATTTTATCTGTGACATTTCTCACTGTGGCTGACTATAACCCTAGCCATCGTTTGGAAATGACTATTCTGTTCCACTCTAAGTGTGCCATGAAGATTCAAGGGGATCACTCTACACCCTCCTACTTGATAACACTTTGCAGTTGCTCAGCAACCAGCTGGAGAAATGTTGAGTTCAAAATGAATGCATGCCTGCAGCATCCTACAGAAAGGTGTCCTGCCAAAGGTGGGGGAGGAGGTGGTGCGGTGAAAACACCTGTCAGATCACTGGGATTGCCTACTACTTTACTGCAAATGCAGAAAATACAGAAGCCTAGTTTCCCAACCATCCCGACAGCTCTCTCTGTTTTGATGAGTCCTTTCGCACTTTTGCATTCAATCTAAATTTAGTTCGGGTTCATTTCTTCCCTCTGCTCAGTGATTAGGGGTTTGAACACATGAAGCAGCCTTATACTAAGTCATAACACTGGACCACTTAGCTGAATATAGTGCGGTAGAGGTTGGTCCATTAGGGAAAATAAACCATTGTCTCACCATTCTCAGCCAGCTCTCACCCAGCCTCCACCGGCCTATCTCCTTACTTAGCATGAGTCTAACATTCCTGGGAACTGTCCTTTGCCTTTATTAAGAAACTTGGGCCCAGGATACCTTCAGGACCTCTGGAGCCATTATATCCCAGCTCAATCACTGAGATTAGGGAACCCCTTGTTACAGAGGCCCAGCTGGCCTCAATGGAAAGTTGGGCATTTAGTGTCGCCGATCCTGTGCTGTGCAATATTCTTCCAGCAGAAATTCAGCAGGCATCTTCGCTATTGACTGTCAAGCACATCTTGAAGACCTTTTTATGCTGATAGGCCTATGCAGCTTTTTAAATTTTCTTGATTAGACCAGTTATTTTAATTGTCATTTAGTACCGCTTTAATGGTGTTTTATGTTTGATTATGTATATTGTACATATACATATATGTAGTGTGTGTGTGTGTGGTGGGGGAAGGGCCATAGCTCAGTGGTAGAGCATCTGCCTTGCATGCAGAAGTTCCCAAGTTCAATCCCCAGAATCTCCAGATAGGGCTAGGAGAGGAGCCTGCCTGAAAAACTGGAGAGTCACTGCCCGTCAGGGTAGACTATACTGAGCTAAATGGACCAATAGTCTGACTCAATATAAGGCAGCTTCTTATTTTTTGGAAACTGACTGCCTTCAAGTCGATTCCGACTTATGGGCGACCCTTTGAATAGGGTTTTCATGGTAAACGGTATTCAGAGGGGGTTTACCATTGCCTTTCTCTGAGGCTGAGAGGCAGTGACTGGCCCAAGTGAGCTTCATGGCTGTGTGGGGATTCGAACCCTAGTCTCCCAGATCGTAGTCCAACACCTTAACCACTACACCACATTGGCTCTCAGGCAGCTTCTTATACCACCTCATTATTTTGCATGAACTGATGATATATAAATACTTTTATAAATAAATATATAAATACATCAACAAACAAGGACACTGAAATTGTCCCACAAACAACAATAATCTGAAAACATCTTAAGGAAAGAATATTATTCAGCTAACATGCAAAGTTAAAAGTAAATTCAAAACTGAACATACAGACTTTATTAATTTTCTGAATCCTTGCACTTTTTGACACTTCAATGGAAATTAATTTTATATCCAACTATTCAGTGATGCTTCTATAACACCTTAATGAAGTTGTTTGCATACCCCATCACTATGTTTTTAACTATGAATTCATTGTAGAAACATATCTTTTGAACAAGGGAAAAAATAATTTAAGGGCATAGTGAGAAGGAAGAGACAAAAAATATTTGAAGGACAACTGATTCTATTAAAGACACTGCTATGTTAGGTGGCAAAATAATTTTTCATATACAAATGTTGAAAAGATTCAAGCAGAAACAAGCTGGACCATACTTGGGTACAAACAGGGCATCTGAGACTTGGCATTTCTCTTTTCCACAGGTTGTGTAATATCTCCTGAAGGCATGTAGCAAATCAGCCAAGTACAAGGTAGATTCCAAGGCAACAAACACTAGACGAAAGGGAGCACTTCACCATGACACCATTTCTTCCATAAAAAGATACATCCACAAACCAACTATTTCCTGGAACAGGGGTAGGCAGACATTAGGCTTGAGAGAGTGGAACCAGATGCAAAATGGCGGCACAGGAAGCAGAGCCAATTATTGTCTATTTTACACTGCCAGCCATATGCTGGGGTGGGCTGTGTAACTAGCTTATTTATATACTGCATTTATCCTCATCTGAGTTAACTACAGATCAAAGATAGTGATCCATCTAATTCAGGGGTGGGGAACCTTTTTCAGCACAAGGGCAACTGGTGGGCAATGGGGGGCACATACCAGTGCTGGGCATGGCCAAAGGCAAAAAGTGGGTGGAGCAACTCATTGATACTTGACTTTGTTGAACAGGCCAAATTCATGCCCTGAAAAATCAGAGGTTTTTCTGTCCAGCCAGGTAAGAGGCATTATCACAATCCAGGCCCAGGCTATAGTCTGAAGGCACATAAGACCAGCTTCTTGCTGAAGCTAAGCAGGGTCAGGTCTGGTCAGTGCCTGGATGGGAGACCGCCTGGGAACCATATGTAAGCCGCCTTGGGTTTCAATCATGAAAAGAAAGTCAGGGTAGAAATGTAATAAATAAATAAATAAATCCAAGAACACAATCCAGCCAAGCAAGAGCAAGTCACAGAAGGGGTGGAACAAGGCCAATAAGGAATTTGGCCTCAGAAGGGACATAGGGCTGATTGAGAGGGCTGGAGGGCCGCACTTAGCTCCCTGGCCTAAGGATCTACATCCCTAGCCTAGTTTATTTGGTGGGGGGAACACCTTTTGTCACTGATGTTATTAAACAACTGGGAGTTAGAAACTGTTGGTGATCTACTGCATACCATCCAGTGAACAACCAGGAGATTATGATCTACTTGTGCCCACCCAGTCGAACAAGTCAAGCTGTTCAAATGTCAGGTCATGTAAGAGAACATAGGGCAAGGGAAGGAGACACATATGAGTAGAAGGCTCAGAAATTCTGATCAGTAGAGACATTCATCTGTGAAATTTACCCCCAATATTTCCATAGTCACATTTGCACGGAAAGGAACACATTTACTCTGCCCACATGATTTCTCCACTGAGAGGCTGCTGGAGAATCACAGGGCCAGACTATGGGGAGACATCTCTCATGGTACTGTGGTAACACATGAATCAAGGGTGGGTCGCTAAGACTTTATCTGTTCCAGCAAACCAGCAGCCAATGCTAGCCACAGGCCCTGCTCTCAGCATGCGGACATCCATCCAAAGTTTCTGGAAGTGCCAGAAGCAAAGCTGTGGAAACAAAGCAACAAAAGGCCCTGTGCAATTACCACCATTCATAATGTTCACTTTAAGCAGCCTTTCCCAACCTGGTGCCCTACAGGTATTTCAGACTACAGTTCACATCACTCTCCAGTCAACATGGCCAATGGTCAGGGATTATGGGAGTTGTAGTCCAAAGCACCTTGAAGAACATCTGGAGGGCACCAAGCTGAGGAAGACTGAGTTAAAGCCCTAAGTGATGTATCTGTGTCACTGTGAATGCAGGGAGCCTCAATATCCAAGTAATGTATTTTGTGTTGTGTTCACAATGGCACATGCTCCCCTTGCAGTCAACACCATGTATCCAACCTTAATGGCCCATCAACAATGAAATCCTACCCTTACACAGCAGCTTTCCCAGCCCTCCCCTCCGAGGCCTAGCTAGAGACTTAATTGCAACCATTGATGCCGCTGGCCATATGGCAGGTAACAAGTATGACCTGCAACACAAGGTTGCAGTGTAGAGTGCTACTGTTCCAGTCAGTCATCCACGCTCTCCTATGTAGTACTCCATTCCACTTCCCCTCCTACCTGATTTTCCATTCCCCTTCAGTCCTCATTAGGCTGTTTTTGGAGTTTCCCACCCCTTTAAGATGTTTGTTTTCCTCCTAGTTTTAATACTTTTGCAAACTTTAAGAGCTCCCACAAGCCTGCTGATACTTTCCCCTTGTGGACGGATGGTGCCATCTAGCCCTGTAAGCAATGATGCTCACATGTGAACTTTGGTAATAGAGGGAATAATCCAGCTGGTGGTGCTGCACAATTAGTGACTGAAAACTCATGTCGGTGCTTTGCTGTGCCCCAAGAGACAGAAGGTAGAGAGCCCTTACAAAATAAGAACAGTGGTGAATATTCATAACTGAACAACAGGAAAGGCATTAAAAGGCAAGATCTGTTGCAGTGTTGTTGTCCCAGAGAGTTTAACCTGGATACATTTAATTTCAAATGAGGAAACTCCTCTAATATGAAGAGATTGTTTTCACCAAGGGCACATGCATTGTGTACTTAAAAGGTAGGGAGGCTCCTCTATCCAGATCTGATGATACCACTGAGCTTATGCTTCACTTTTTCTTCCTTATTTCCTTTTGCTTTTGTACAGTGTCTTATCAGATTGTGAGCCCATCCTCACTTTTAATCTCTGGACAGCACTTACAAAATTTTAAAAGGTTTATAAGAAATAGTAATCGTAACAACTTTAAAAGGAAGCTGAAAGGGAAAGTCATTAAGATGTAATCTCTTATGGACACTTGGGGCTGAACCAGGGGTAGCCAGCCAGTTAAACTGGGAGCAGCCAACATGGTGCCCTCCAGATATTGTTGGACTGCAACTCCCATCAGCCCCAGCCACCACGACCTATGGTCAGGGATGATGGGAACTGGAGTCCAACGAGATCTGGAGGGCACAGTATTGGCTACCCCTGCATTAAACACATGATGTATTTAACATGCCGGTTGCGCTTTGTTGTTAAGTAACAGCTGCTGGGTGTGGGGGCTGACCAGGATTGAGACCATAGTATGGGATGCACAGGGGTTGACTCTTTCCCCTTGTACCAAGGTCCTCATGAAAATCGCAGTTCCAAAGATATGTGCCATGGGAAGGAAGTTGCTATCGGTGGGTATAGGAGCTTCTCTTCTGCAACAAACAGCAGCCTTCATCAGGACTGTGGCATGGGAAAAAATTATTTATTGATTGCATTTGTATACCGCCCCATAGCTGAACCTCTCTGGGCGGTTTACAACGCATGCACACCCTGCAGTCTCAACCCCAACTGGGACCCCCTACAACTGTGTTTTATTTTGATTTTTTTATCAGACTCGTTAAATGCAATCACGTTTAACACAACAGGCACTGTAGTTTGAGGCATGTAGACTAGAAAGCTCAGGTAAAATGTATACCACAAATTAAGAAAGGGACAAACATGCCCAGGAGGATACCAGCATGGTTAACATGCAGAGTCAAGGAAGCTTTAAAGGCAAAAAGCCTTTCTTGAAAAAGTGGAAGCCTTACCAAATGAGAAAAATAAAAAAGAACACTGACATTGCCTTCATTTGCACAAAGCACAAACTATAGCTTAGTGCAAAAAAGGAAGCATACAGGCTTCCAGAAAGGAGACTGTGGCTGCTTTGTTCATCCCAGTCATTTAGCTGCTGCGATGTACAGCCATAACCCATGGTTTGGTTTAACATGTAATCCAAATCCACATTCCTGGTTTAGGTCTCTTCAGACAAACCACAAGCTGTAAACCGTAGGAAAAACCTTGGCTACAACTTGTGATTTGTAAGATAGCCACACCTACGGTTGACATCCAGTTGCTCAGTATGGTGAAAACTCAAGCAGACTATGAAGAGACCCCAAATAATCTTTCCAAACTGTTACAAAGAGGCGGAGGAGGGGCAAGGGAATCCTAACTTGGTTTTATATATGAAATGTCTTCATTATTTTTCGTTGTTTCCATTATTAAACCACTTCAAGATATTTTACAGGAAGTGATTCATATATGGAAATAAATAATAAATAAAATAAAATAATAATATACACTAACGGGATCTGAACTTTACCCAGAGAATCCAATCGTAGCACAAAGACTCCCATTTCAATCCCCACACTACCACCCCCAATGCATCTGATTAATTTAACACAACCAAACTTTCCCACTATTCTAAGTGCTAGTTAGGCCATAATTAACATAAATGGGACCACATCTATTTCTAAATATTCACCGTGCACATCCCTGGAGGTTACAGTAAAACAGAAAGGGTGAAGCTTAATTTATTCTTCAGAGTGAATCTCTCTTCAGACGTATAGCAAAAGAAGCACCAGAAACACATCCCTACTAAAAATGCATTCACAGTGAACATGTTAGTTTTTGTAATCTGTGTCATTCAAAACATTAAACTGTCTCTTGGGTTTGGTAGCTTCTTGCATGAGTTCTTGCAGCTGCCCAACTTGCTCACCGCGCAGGGCATTAAGTTCCTCCTCTGAGAGGGGGGATCCAAAGTGAGGCTGATGGCTTGAGTTCTGGGCATTTTGGCTAGCTTGCTGCTGCAACATCGCTGCATAATTCTAATTAGAAAAGAGAGAGAAAACACTTCAGTAACGAAAGTTGATGGCTTGGCTCCTCAGATAAGTGAAGGAAGTTCAAGGAATGAAAGCTTCCCATTCCCTTCTCCCCTCTGATCCCTCCCCCAAAGCTTATCTGAAAGGTCAGGGACCCCCCTGAACAATCTGGGATGGGGTAGAGAGAACTGCAGTGTCAGAGGAGAGAACGGGCAATTTTCATTCCATGAGCTTTCTCATCTGAGGATCCAAGCCTGATTCAGTGGCCATTCTCCTCATTCTCAGTAGCACTTTGTGCCCCATCCAACATCATTCAAGAGGCCCCCCATCCATATGGAGAGTATATTTGATGGCTGCAAGGGAAGGGAAGGAAACGAGGGGAAACTTTCCTTCCATGAACCCCTTGAGTTTTCTCTTAGACTACAAGACAATGATTTGGAGGTATACATTTTTTTAATTTTTACAAACAGTCCTAGACACCCTAATATTTCCTGCCACAGCCAATTGCAAAGTCAGTGGGACCTGAAAACAATACAAGCAACAGTATGTATAGTCTCATCAATATATTGCAACAAGAAATACTTCAAACATATATGAAATAAACTTGCATTGTAGCTGAGGGGTGAGGAACTTTTTTGGCTCCATGGAGCAGATTCTTATCAGGATTGGCCTCGTGGACCAAATTTGACAGGTGAGTAAGGCCATCCACCTGTCAATCACCTGACTTCACAACAACAGGGAACTGGTGTGTGCAGCCAAACTGAGCAGGATTTAACCCCTGCTCATCAGCTGATGCACAGGTTGTTAAATACTGCTGCCTTGGCTGCGTACGCCAGTCACAGCGGAATTGAACCCACCCCCCTGCCCATCAGCTGACGTCACTGGAGTGTTGTCAACTAATTTACAGATAGACGTGATTTTGAAAAAATTGCCTCGTGGGCCAAACTGGAACCCCTGGTGGGCCAAGACTGGTACACGGGCTGGAAGTTCTACACCCCTGTTGTAACCCAAAAAAACATGGTATAGACTGTAAAACAAAATTCCCTTGTGAAGCTGAACCTAGAATGAATGTACTGAAGAATCACTGATGAGATGTCCAGATTACATCTCATTTCATGACCTTGTCAAAACCAACCTAGAAATGAGGAATTTCTCGTGTTTGGAAAATAAGCCCTGCACCACACAGATGTGGTGAGCAAGAATTGAGCAAGTCAACTTCCCAATCTCCATCACAGTTCTGCAATTCAGGTGTGGCTTTTCAATTTGGCACTGGAACTTTGTCCCATTCTAGGTGTTTTTTTTTTGTCTCTATGTATTTAACATCCTTACTACACATGCAACCTATAGCCTACTTTAAAAAAAAAATCCTTTACAGCATTCAGAATGGTTGATGGTCACTACACAACCCATTTAGTTTATTTATAAGTCAGAGACAGTGGAAGATCTATTCATATTCTTTCTTCATATAACTTAAGGCAGGATCTCACCTTTGTTCATACAATTGTTGATTTCCTTGGTGATAAATATGTCATATCTACATAGGCAGTTATGTACTTTGCTCCAGCAGCTTTTAAGATTAGAATTTATTAATGGGAATAGATAACACTGAACGGACATGGCGTTGTTGTAATGCCAACTGTAGTATGGCAAAGTTTTGTGTTCATATTCCTGTATGTTGCTATGGCAGCTATGAAGCAATTAAGGTAATGATTGACTTGTTTGATTTAAAAAGCAGGAACTATTGGCGATTTTCACAGATCAATTGTCCAAAGCATGTAGAAATGTTTCTTTTCTCTGCTGCCATTCTATATGTTGAAAACAACTTCACAGTTCAATTACTTAAACTCTGTGGGCGATATCCAGTTAATGCATCCCATCAGCACAAGGATTTCCACTTGTGCAACAGGACTTTCCCCCTCCTCCCCCTATGCTTGCCCCGTGCCCTCTCCACATCTGCTCCAGAGGGCTGGGAGTGTTGAATTAGCATATAAAATCCCAACATAACAGACTACAGCAGGAGTAGGGAACCTCAAGTCCAGGGGCCAAACACAGACCTTCAGACCTTTCTATCTCGCCCTTGTGACTCTCCCCAGCTCACACCCCTCTGCAGCCCTCCTCCATCCCCTTCTCAAGTGCTTTGGCCTGGCTGGATGGGTCCTTGAACTACAATAATGCCTCTTGCTTGTCTGGATGGAGATATGCATGTATTGTGTAGAAGATAAGAATCACATCCATTGCCCCAGCCCTACTCACCACTGGCATGTGGCCCCTGGAAGGTCATCCATGATGAGGGAATGAGGCCTTTGGTCTGAAAAAAGTTTCCCCTCCCACCCTACAAAGCCAGCCATTTTAGGAATACATTCGTCATATGCCTTATATACCAATATGCTCAGCCTGTACGTTCTCAAGATGCATGTTTAAGAAATTTTATTATCTGCTTTCTTTCCTACAATGTTGATTTTCTTTTCATTTCAACTTTCTCATATATCCTGTAATAAATGGCATTTGAAGCAATTATTTTAAACAAAGTTATTACTCGGTAATCTTGATAAGCATTGTTGCCCTTCATTTTACGGATGCATTTTGAAAAACTAAACTGCCCTGCAGTTTCACTTGCTATCTTAAACTTTGTTTTCACTTTGGCAATGGCTACAACTTCACTGCAACCTTCACTCCACAACCAATTTAAAAGAAAGCATTAAAATATCAAATGAAATACTTAAGTAGATCAAATTATAGAATCAATTAACAGAGCTAATTTGAACTGACAATTACTTTGTGTTTCAATTTGAACTCCTGTACCAAGTCACCAACAGCAATTTATCATCAGGCTATTTCAAGCTGCCTTTGTTGTTGAAATGAATCTACTAAACATCACAGCACAGGGTGTGTGGAATAAAAATTTGTAGTCCTCAAACTTTGGTTCAGAATTTGTAAGTACAAAGAGAGTGATGGGAAAGAGTAACATTGAAGCATGCTGGAAGGACATGCTTCGAGGATATGTCACAGAATGTTCTGAGAAACTGCTGATGTTCAAACTTTCTAACTGCAAGCAGATAAAAGATGTTTGCACAATGATAGGACATTCTGTTTTCTAAGAGACAGGATGCTGCTGCATGTGTGTTTTTGAAAATCCCTATAAGAATGTGCAAAAAACTGCTTGGGACAGAGAACTTTTGGACTTGCATGTTGTTTCCATGCCCGTCTGAATTTTCTCTTCGAGCAGCTGCTTGCTGTATTTTAATAAAGTGCCTCTGGCAGATCTAATTCAAACATAAGGTGAAGTTCTGTTTCTTTCACAGGTGTGTGGTTTTTTTTGCTTCAACACAGGATGAAATGCTTTTCAGGACATGTTACTTCCTTTGCTTTTAAGCAAACAAGTATTCAATTCCAAGCGTTTCTTTTTGTACTAGTGTGGCGATTTGCCAACTGCTTTGATTATCTCATTGTATTTAGACAGTATTTATCACATCGTGTCACACGTGTCATTACTGATTCATTGATCCTATCAGTTAAGACCATGTGGGAACTATGTAGATAGCAGGAGCATATCTCATACAGTTACTTTCCAGGATCAACAATGAGGCATGATGGGAAGGGGGAACCTGCTGAATACCATTTTCTCATTCAACCACAAATAATGCTGTGGAAGTAATCAGAGATGAATTTCAGTTCTCTTACTTGATTACATTTGGACGTATCGATGTCTAACCTCCTATACTCATCTGCTCCATCTTCTCCCCTCTTTCTCCGGTACAGAAGCTTTTGCTAAACTCCTTTTTCTTGTAATTGGAAGCCACAGGTTCAGGCCCTACCCTGTGACAATTATATATTTATTTAGAGAATTTATAAATCACTTGATCAGAAGAAATTCTCCAACATACAGATAAAATTATCGGAACCTGCTCAATGGGTGGAGCAGAACCACTACGCTACCTTCCCTGCAGGTGGGTCGCTGTTGCTTACCACTCAAGGAGGTCAGTGAAAATACATGAATGGGAACAGCAGATTGGCTCCATTAGTGAACTTGCGCTATATCAAGCTCCTCACTGCTCTGGATAAGGAACCGCAACCCACTTGCCAGGAAGCTAGTGCAGTGGCTCTGCCCTATTCAGCGAGCCACTTTTGAAAAATTATAAACAAAAGCGCAGTTGACAATGACTTTCAAAATGAGCCTTTGCAGACACAAGGCAGTGGAAATGGAAATATTAATGCATTTACAGGCAGCCTTTCAGACAACCTAACTTCACTTGACTCCTTCCTCTGGGAAACTGCAAAAGTCAATACATATTGGGGGGGTGTGTGTCTGAATCCAGTACACCAGGGCCTCCAAGAAAGCAGCTGGAGAAAATGTGTGGCTCTACTCAGAAATTCAAGTATCAAACAACTTCTCATATCCAGGCAGTCCCAGGTCCTTTCACAGGACTCAGTAATTGTGCAAGGATTGCTGGTGCCTCGAAGAGTTGTGCATCTTCCTTTCAGTCTTCAAGCAATGGAGGTCAATTACAACAGTGCCTTGAAGGAAAGTTAGTTCTTAGTCTTCCATACTCATGAACTAAAATAAACATGTATGAAGCTCTCCTAGCTCAAGCAGCAAGAATGGCATGCTTGTAGGCTAGGATTTTCAAAGAAACCAAAAGAGGATCCGGTGCTCCCAGCTCATTGAAAAAACACACGAATCAAGTACCAGACTAATTTGGAGATCCTTTTAAAAATCCCATTGATAGAATGTCCTGTGCAGTTCAGATAGCTGGGCCTTTGAAAAGCGCCTTTTCTGCACTCTGGGTATTTCAAAGCATCCCACATACTAGTGCCAAAAAACCCCCACAGCAACTGAGGTAAACATATCTGACAGAAAATCCAGAGTGTTTGCCCACAGGAATAAGCACATGCTTATTGGGAAAAGAACTTTCCCAAATCAGATTAAAATATTTCCACTGTACAAATCCACAAGCATTGGGAACTAGAATAAGAAAGCCTCAATTAACCTAACTCACAGAGTTGTTGTGAAGATAAAATGGGGAGGAGGAGAAACATGTATGCCCCCTTGAGCTCCTCAGAAGAAAGGTAGGATATAAATGTAATAATAACATAAATAAATTAAACTTAATTTAGGACCTGTTGAAAGTTTGACTATCGCTCCTTATTTTTCAGTTGAAGTCGACACATCTCATGTAAACATGTATATTGTCTTGACTATGTATTGGTGAGAATTCCGCTGAATTCGGATTAGCACTGCATTTTTCAATGGTCCATCTTTGAGGAGCAAACCTGTTTGCTCCAAACCTCAGTGGCTTTCCCCTAACACCAGATTTTCCCCCTTTTAATATTCCCTCAAATATATCGTTCTTTTATTGATTTTACTCACAGTCCAGCAGTACAGGTTCCTCTCTCTGTGTGCCATACCCCCACCACTCAAATAATCCAAGCTCCAAGTGGAAGGAAGCAAGCCAAGTTTCACCCATATCAGGGTCTCAGGGTTTGCCAAGGAGGATGTGAGGGTATGGAAAGCTGCTTTCCTCCCCGAAAGGCAAACAGCCGGTCTCTGCTTGCTAAGGTGAAAACTGACCAGCCTCAGTCACAGCAGAGGAGGCAAAACCGCTTTCCTTTATCAAGGTTCTTTCAAAATATTTTTTTCAAAAATACTGATGTTTTCTTTCATTTATGGATACTTCCTTTGAAAATATCAATATATATATTGAAACTATTGATATTTTGAATATATTGATATTTCAATATTTTGGGGGAGGGGAAAAATCGGACTTGTAAAAGAAGCAGATAGCAGACAAAGAATAAACTCAAATCGATACTGCCTGTTAGGTCAACAGAATGCTTTCAAAGCGGCACGGGCCTATGAATCCCATTCTTAGTCTTGACACAAGCTGGTGGTGATGATTTGCTTGAGGAGGGGAGAATTTAGAGCACTCCTCCATTGAAAGTGGCAGCTTTCTGTGTTCACTTTTCATTTTAAAAACAAGTCCGTCATTTAGATAGTTTGGTAGACAGTGCTGGGAAAGAGTCAGTGGTCGTGGTGCACGTTGGCACCAACGACATGGGGAAATGCAGCCGTGAGGTCCTGGAAGCAAAATTTAGGTTGCTAGGTAGGATGCTGAAAGCCAGGACCTCCAAGGTGGCTTTCTCTGAAATGCTACCGGTTCCACGCGCAGGACCAGCCAGACAGGCCCAGCTTCGCAGTCTCAATGCATGGATGAGACGATGGTGTCGGGTGGAAGGGTTTGGATTTGTTAGGCACTGGGGAACATTTTGGGACAAGCCGGGCCTGTACAAAAGGGACGGGCTCCACTTGAACCAGAATGGAACCAGACTGCTGGCACTTAAAATTAAAAAGGTGGCAGAGCAGCTTTTAAACTGACTGAGGGGGGAAACCCGACAGGAGCTGAGAAAGGTCCGGTTTGGAATAAACCTCCCCCCTGGGGTAAAAACCAAAGAAATGATGAAATTTTAAAAGGGGTAGGCCTAGAAGTAGGCATTGTGAGAGCAGGGGCACAGGATATAAATTCAGAAGAGCAAAATTACCACAGGCCTAACCACAAGTGCCAAAGACACTTGAAGAGAGACACTGCTTCCAAGTGTCTGTTCGCTAATGCTAGGAGCCTGCGAACCAAGATGGGAGAACTGGAGTGCTTGGTCTTAGAGGAGAGCATTGATATAGTGAGCATAACGGAGACCTGGTGGAATGGAGAAAACCAGTGGGATACGGTTATCCCTGGATATAAACTATATTGGAAGGACAGGGAAGGACGTATTGGTGGCGGAGTCGCTCTATACGTGAAAGAAGGCATTGAATCCAGCAAGCTCGAAACCCCAAAAGAGGCAGACTCCTCCACAGAATCGTTGTGGGTGGTGATACCATGCCCCAGGAGGGACTTAATACTGGGAACGATCTATCGTCCCCCTGATCAAAATGCTCAGGGAGACCTGGAGATGAGATATGAAATTGAGGAAGCATCCAAACTAGGAAATGTGGTAGTAATGGGTGACTTCAACTACCTGGACATAGACTGGCTGCATATGTGTTCCAGTCATGACAAAGAAGCTAAGTTTCTAGATATTCTAAATGACTATTCCCTAGACCAGTTGGTCATGGAACCAACCAGAGGGACGGCAACCCTGGACTTAATCCTCAGTGGGGACCGGGACCTGGTGCAAGATGTAAGTGTTGTTGAACCGATTGGGAGCAGTGACCACAGTGCTATTAAATTAAACATACATGTAACTGGCCAATTGCCAAGAAAATCCAACACGGTCACATTTGACTTCAAAAGAGGAAACTTCACAAAAATGAGGGGATTGGTAAAAAGAAAGCTGAAAAACAAAGTCCAGAGGGTCACATCACTCGAAAATGCTTGGAAGTTGTTTAAAAACACTATATTAGAAGCTCAACTGGAGTGCATACCGCAGATCAGAAAAGGTACCGCCAGGGCCAAGAAGATGCCAGCATGGTTAACGAGCAAAGTCAAGGAAGCTCTTAGAGGCAAAAAGTCTTCCTTCAAAAAATGGAAGTCTTGTCCAAATGAAGAAAATAAAAAAGAACACAAACTCTGGCAAAAGAAATGCAAGAAGACAATAAGGGATGCTAAAAAAGAATTTGAGGAGCACATTGTTAAGAACATAAAAACCAACAACAAAAAATTCTATAAATACATTCAAAGCAGGAGACCATCTAGGGAGACAATTGGACCCTTGGATGATAAGGGAGTCAAAGGTGTACTAAAGAACGATAAGGAGATTGCAGAGAAGCTAAATGAATTCTTTGCATCTGTCTTCGCAGTGGAAGATATAGGGCAGATCCCTGAACCTGAACTAACATTTGCTGGAAGGGATTCTGAGGAACTGAGACAAATAGTGGTAACGAGAGAGGAAGTTCTAAGCTTAATGGACAATATAAAAACTGACAAATCACCGGGCCCGGATGGCATCCACCCGAGAGTTCTCAAAGAACTCAAAGGTGAAATTGCTGATCTGCTAACTAAAATATGTAACTTGTCCCTTGGGTCCTCCTCCGTGCCTGAGGACTGGAAAGTGGCAAATGTAATGCCAATCTTCAAAAAGGGATCCAGAGGGGATCCCGGAAATTACAGGCCAGTTAGCTTAACTTCTGTCCCTGGAAAACTGGTAGAAAGTATGATTAAAGCTAGATTAACTAAGCACATAGAAGAACAAGCCTTGCTGAAGCAGAGCCAGCATGGCTTCTGCAAGGGAAAGTCCTGTCTCAGTAACCTATTAGAATTCTTTGAGAGTGTCAACAAGCATATAGATAGAGGTGATCCAGTGGACATAGTGTACTTAGACTTTCAAAAAGCGTTTGACAAGGTACCTCACCAAAGGCTTCTGAGGAAGCTTAGCAGTCATGGAATAAGAGGAGAGGTCCTCTTGTGGATAAGAAATTGGTTAAGAAGCAGAAAGCAGAGAGTAGGAATAAATGGACAGTTCTCCCAATGAAGGGCTGTAGAAAGTGGAGTCCCTCAAGGATCGGTATTGGGACCTGTACTTTTCAACTTGTTCATTAATGACCTAGAATTAGGAGTGAGCAGTGAAGTGGCCAAGTTTGCTGATGACACTAAATTGTTCAGGGTTGTTAAAACAAAAAGGGATTGCGAAGAGCTCCAAAAAGACCTCTCCAAACTGAGTGAATGGGCAGAAAAATGGCAAATGCAATTCAATATAAACAAGTGTAAAATTATGCATATTGGAGCAAAAAATCTTAATTTCACATATACGCTCATGGGGTCTGAACTGGCGGTGACCGACCAGGAGAGAGACCTCGGGGTTGTAGTGGACAGCACGATGAAAATGTCGACCCAGTGTGCGGCAGCTGTGAAAAAGGCAAATTCCATGCTAGCGATAATTAGGAAAGGTATTGAAAATAAAACAGCCGATATCATCATGCCGTTGTATAAATCTATGGTGCGGCCGCATTTGGAATACTGTGTACAGTTCTGGTCGCCTCATCTCAAAAAGGATATTATAGAGTTGGAAAAGGTTCAGAAGAGGGCAACCAGAATGATCAAGGGGATGGAGCGACTCCCTTACGAGGAAAGGTTGCAGCATTTGGGGCTTTTTAGTTTAGAGAAAAGGCGGATCAGAGGAGACATGATAGAAGTGTATAAAATTATGCATGGCATTGAGAAAGTGAATAGAGAAAAGTTCTTCTCCCTCTCTCATAATACTAGAACTCGTGGACATTCAAAGAAGCTGAATGTTGGAAGATTCAGGACAGACAAAAGGAAGTACTTCTTTACTCAGCGCATAGTTAAACTATGGAATTTGCTCCCACAAGATGCAGTAATGGCCACCAGGTTGGACGGCTTTAAAAGAAGATTAGACAAATTCATGGAGGACAGGGCTATCAATGGCTACTAGCCATGATGGCTGTGCTCTGCCACCCTAGTCAGAGGCAGCATGCTTCTGAAAACCAGTTGGCGGAAGCCTCAGGAGGGGAGAGTGTTCTTGCACTCGGGTCCTGCTTGCGGGCTTCCCCCAGGCACCTGGTTGGCCACTGTGAGAACAGGATGCTGGACTAGATGGGCCACTGGCCTGATCCAGCAGGCTCTTCTTATGTTCTTATGTTCTTAAGTCAAGAGACAATTCATCCATTTCCTGTGTAAGGTCCCAACCTATGGTCTGAAGGCAGATGAGCTCACCATCTTGCTGAAGTTAAGGAGGCCTGGGTCTGGTCAGTGCCTAGATGGGAGACCGACTGGGAACCACATGTATGCCACATAGGGTTCTATGATGAAGGACAGGTGGGGTATAAATGTAATAAATAAACATAATCATGACCTTAAGTCTTCCTATTAATCATGCATTTATCCCACACTTTTCAATGCATTTCCACATCACATTCCTAACCACAAACAGTCCATTTCTTTTTAAAGTGGTGCTAGGGGGGCAGAACACTTTAATCCACTTTAATTGCATAAACCTAAATTTTCAGATATGTGCCTGAATCTGGAGGCACCCATTTTCCATTCCAATAGGTTTTTAAATGCACAAAGAAAATACTGTTTCCAAGCCAACATCACCACTTCCCAACTGCCAGATCAAAAACATAAACATTACTAATTCCAGGTGGCACTTTCAAATCACATACTCCATACATTGTTTTGGCTCAGTAAGTCTCCCTCTTCAGGAACAAATATTTATTTCCATGGAAGACTCAGTTCTGTTTTTATTGTCACAAAGATTCATTGCAAGGAGAAGCCAGATACATGAGAAGCAATCACAGCAAAGGATATCTAATCAAATTGTAACACTGACTTTTTCTTTAAAAAGAGAAAGGATGAGGGAAAAAACCCTTTTGCCTACAGAAACCTTGCGTGTTCTCCATTTATATTGCAATATGCATAACCAGGAGACTGATCTGAAGCATTTTTTCCAATTGTGGGAAATGTAAACTTGAACTAGTATTATAGAAAAATTGGACGTCCAATATTTTAACCCAGATGTAGGGCTGCTACCAAGACATCTGTAAATCTGCTGGTGCTGAAGGAGGTGAGCTGTTGCAACTGTTTTGACATTCTTCCTCTCCATCCTTGTCACCTACCCCTCAACCTAACTTGCTGAGAGAAACATAGCAGATGAAGAAGAATGGGATAGATTACAAGACCAGAAAGGGACCAGGTGGAAGGAGGTGCTGCTGTCACATCTACCACATCACTAGTTGTATGCCCAGTGTCCAGGTTACAATGTGGCCAGCTACCTATACAGCAGAGTTGGGGAACCTGTGCCTCTCCAGCTACTGTTGAACTTCATCAGCCCCAGCTAGCATTGGCAATGGTCAGGAATGATGGAAATTGTAGTCCAACAACATCTGGAGAGGCACAGGTTCTCCCTCTCTGCACTATGCATCATAAAATAGCCATTAAAAACACAATTTATCTAAGCAAGTGCTCTGTACTCTCCCAATAGATTTTCCTTCATTTGGGAAAAATGGCTGTCATATTAATATAAATTTATTTATTACATGTATAGCCAACTTTTCCTCCAAGGAGCTCAAGGTGGTATTCATGGTTCTCCTCACCCCCACCCCATTCTATTCTCATCACAAGCCTGTGAGGTAGGTTAAGCTGAGAGACGGTAAATGGCTTCATGGCTGAGAGGGTATTTGAACCCTGGTCTCCCAGGTCTTTGTCCAGCATTCTTGCCATTACACCACACTGGCTCTTTCAATGGACTTTCCTATGATCAGGTGAATCTCCACTGAGTGTTTCCTGGTGGATACATGTGTCCTTATTGCTTTGCCACTAAGTGTTCCTACTAAGGTTGTCACTTATCTTTTTTCTGACCTTACCCCTGCAGCTCTAATAACAGCCTGACATAGTGAGTTGTATTCAACATAGTGCTAAGCAGATCATTCCATCCGCACAAGAATTACTCCTTGAGCAACGGAAGAATCTCTCCCTCTTCTTCCAACATGCACCCCCTACATCCATTCTAGGGTTCCCTCAATCCTCCAGAGCAGACCTGGGGCCTGCACAGGGGGAAATCCTGTCACGCTAGTGCAACTTTTTAGCTGAATATCAGCCCTAGGATTTTTGAAGGGGAAGCTTCTTCCACCACCAGTTTCCTTGCCAGGAAAATAGAAGTTTTGCTTGCTGCATTTCTGCATGTCAGGTGGCTGTTAAAGGCATCTGAGCAGTAAAAAGGGTGGCAAATAGGGTGGCTCCAGATCTGAGGGGGTCAGAGCTTGGTAAAATACTACCCGGTAATCTTCCTTCTACCTTGGTGGCCTCTGATAGCCTGTTGGAGGCAGCAGCAGTGCTGAATGAGTGCAGGGTGATTGGAAGCTGCCATATTCTTTTGCACAAAACTGTATGGGGGGCATTGTGGGAAATCAACATGGTGGCTCTCACACCCAGCCACTGCATTTTAAAAGGAGAAGTGAGGGCAGACATCAGCAGCAGGCTTTGCCAAGGCACTGGCTGCTTCCAGGGATGCCATGTACTGACACTGGGCCCGCTGTCAAACTGAGATCCAGGGCCATAGTTTGGCCCTTTTTACACTCCCTCATAAGAGCATAGCAAGCTGACTTATACTGAATCAGACTATATGAGGTCAGTAGCAGAGCGTGTATTTTGCACGCAGAAGGTCCCAGGTTCAATCCCTAGCATCTTCAGATTCTGGGAGACATTCCAATCTAAAACCACAGAGTGCTGCTGCCAGTCAGTGTATCCAATACTGAGATAGATGGATCAATGATCTGATTCAGGATAAGGCAGCTTCCTATGCTCCTGTGACTTTGCTCTTGCCCTATGGCGAAGGATCATAGCTCAGTGGTAGGGCGCCTGCTTTACATGCAAAAGGTCCCAAGTTCAATCCCTGGCATTTCCCGGTAGGGCTGGTAATGTCCTGTCTCGAACCCTGAAGAGCTGCTGCCAGTCAGTGTAGCCAATACTGAGCTAGATGGATCAATGGGCTGACTCGGTATAAGGCAGCTTCCTATGCTCCTATGTAGGGCAGGAAATTCCTTAATCTCTCTGGAGAGTTCCACTTTTGTTGTCCTCTCTGCTTTTTCCCTCAGAAGTGATACTTCAGCATTTCTGTGAAGGAAACTCTGGGCTGTGTAACTGTTCAAAGGGAAGAGCAGGAATGCCAGGAAAACACACCTGAGTGTAGATTTGGTAACATAGCAATGAGCACTGTATCCTTCCCTTAAAGCTTAGCCTTAATGTAAAAACATTCCCTGTGATAACTGTGTGTGTCTCTCTGTGTGTGTCTTTTGAAGCTTGAACTTTTTAATTAATTCTCACATGATAAAACAGGACAGGGATTTTAAAAAAAACATTTCTGGCTATCTCAAGCTCAGCTGAATTCTGCCTGCTGAAAATGTTTCTGTTTCTCCGAGTGTTCTTAGAGAATTAAATTGATTCAGGGTTGGTCACTTGTTCTGTATTTTATGATTTTATGATGTTTTAAAATTTTATGATTGACTCAGAGTTTAAAGGAGGTCCTAAGCCACCAACTGATGGTCACGGCAACCTTGTCTGAATATGCTCTTGCAGTATACACTATTAAGGTTGCAGTCCTATACACACTTACCAAGGAGTAAGCCCCACTGAACAAAACAAGATTAATTTCCGAGTGAAACATGAGGATTGTGCAGTTAAATACTGAATAGAGGAGGGTACAGATTTGTTCTCTGCTGCCCCAGAGGGTAGGACTAGGTCTAATGGTTTTCAGTTGCAAGAGCGTAGATTCAGACTGGATATTAGAAGGAACTTCTTGACAGTAAGGGAGGTTCGGCAATGGAACCGACTGCCTAGGGAGGTGGTGGGATCCCCTTCGCTGGATGTCTTCAAGCAGAGGCTGGACGGCTGTCTGTGGGAGATGCTCTAGCTGTGGATTTCCTGCTGTGAGCAGGGGGTTGGACTCGATGGCCTACAAGGCCCCTTCCAACTCTATGATTCTATGAATATTTCTAATTTCCAACTCAATATACAGAAAATAAAGTGATGACTCTTATAAATAAGCACGGAAATGCTGAAAGAGATAAAATATTATGTAAATGTTAATTCTTTTATATGCAGAAGGCCATTCATCACATCTGGGTTTCAGTACAAAGTTGTAGGGTTAAGCTTCCCCCCCCTTCACTTTATTTTACAAAAGGAAACCTTTCAAATCCTCTTCAAGCTCTTCACAGCAATCAAACAATGTGCCAGTCCTGCTTCCTTAAAAATATGTTGCTCTGGAAGTCATAAATAAAGGAGTGTTTAAAATGAATACATCTTCTTAGAAATAAAATAGAAATCTCAGCTTCTTCTTTTTTTCTGTTTTGGCTGCCATAGCAACATTACTTTTCCTCATACAATAATGTGTTCTTTACCTTTATGGCCCTGAATAATGAAAAGTTAAGCATGGCAAGTCATGTTAATGAGCTTTGATTCACATAGAAAGAAACATTTTGGCTATTACTTATAGCAAGGGTAGAGGACTTCCAGCCTGCTGGCTTAATTAGGTCTCGCACAGGCTCCAATTTGGCTCGCAAGGCTATGTCCCAGAAACCATGCCCACCTGCCCTACACCTGACATCAGGCGCCAACAGGGAGACCCACTGGGATTGACTACACTAAAGAGTTCAGCCAGGGGGGATTCAAAGCAAGTCCTCCAGCATTTTTAAACAGAGCATTTTTCCTTTTGCAGAGACTTCAAAGGGGCTCACTGTAACCACCAATCAGCTGATCAGCAGTTACAGCAAGCCTCTTTGAAGGTGCAGTCGTAGTAATCTGATTGGCACTGAAAGAACATGTTCAAACAAGACTACTGTAACCATTGATCAGCTGTGTGGCAGTTATATCAACCTCCTTTAAATTCTGAGTTAATCACAAAATTTTAAAACGTCATAAAATTATTAAATAATAAAATGCAGAACAAGTGACCAACACTGAATCAAATCAATTCTCTAAGAACACTTGGAGAAACAGAAATGTTTTCAGCAGGCAAAATTCAACTGGGCTTGAGATAGCCAGAAATGTTTTTTTTTAATAATCCTGATCATATTTTATAATGTGAGAACTGAGTAAAACAATTAAATTGAATAAGTTCAAGCTTAAGACACACAGAGAGATAGAGGTATCACAGGGAATGTTTTTACATTAAAGCCAAGCTTTAAAGGAAGAATACAGTGCTTATTGCTATGTTACCAAATCTACACTCAGGTGTGTTTTATTGGCATTCTTCCTCTTCCCTTTGAGAATTTACACAGCCCAGAGTTTTCTTCAAAGAAATACTGAAGTATGATTTCTGAGGGAAAGGGACAGAGCAGAGAGAACTACGAAAGTGGAACTCTCCGCAAAGATTAAGGCAGGGGTGTCCAACAGTTTTTTCATACTTACCAAAATTGTGGCACATGACAAAAAAAATTAACTATGCTATTGAGGGTAGAAAAATACATAATAATGTTCTGAATTATTTATTGATAGAATTAGTGAAGAATCTGACATATCTTTTCATTAAGTAATGCAGGGAAATCAGGCATAACATTAGTTAGACTACATCTCAACTCTGCCTCCAAATTTCCATCCAATATATGTGGCCTATATTTTGATTCACCATTTTTACTGCAGAAAAGGTTGATTCGCAGAGCCATATTGAACCAAAAATTGAAAACAGTTTTGGAATAGCTATATTTAGAACCACAATCTCATTTTGATTTAAAATATGAGTCCACATCATAACAATTGAATAATCTTTCAAATGTTGAATGCTTTTAGGTAAAATCACATCAGTCTTGAAAAGGTGCCTAAATGCTTTTAGGTAAAATCACATCAGTCTTGAAAGAAGCCTCAGACGGTCTTGAGATAATTGAGAATTGTAGATGTCAAAGTGAGATAGATCGTGTATGAATTAAAAAAAAAATCTGTACTTTTCAAAATCGGAAAAGTGCAAGTGCATTTTGCAAAGTATAGAACCCAAGGATGAATCAGTGATTGTCAGGGGTGGAGGGTGGACACTTTTTTTGAAGTGGTACATATATAAAAGAATTTTATGACAAATTTTATTTAAAAAAATAGGTGGTACAAATAAAGCACCAATTTGCCACAGGTCAATAGCTGTTTCACCACATGGGGAGAGCAGTGACTGTGTTGGACACAAGGGATTAAGGCATTTCCTGCCCTACATAGGAAGCTGCCTTATACTGAATCAGACCATTGGTCTACAGCTCAGTATAGCTACACTGTGTGGCAGCAAGTCTTCAGGGTTTCAGGCAGGAAGTCTCTCCCAGCCGTACCTTGAGATGCCAGGAATTGAACCTGGGACCTTTTGCATGCAAGGCAAGTTTTCTACCAATCAGATATTCCTTCTAAGAATGTAGGATTGGCCCTCCATTCCCAGGGGCAACTGAAGACATATATGCCCAGAAAGGAAGTCAGAAGCAGAGAAGCCCAGCTCCTGAGCAGACCACCAATAGCCTGTTGGAGCACCTTCTCAAGGACTTATAGAGCCATGCCCTCTGAGGGAAGGGCAGAAGCCGAGGCCATTGAAGGATCTCGTGCCATCAGCTCCTGAAGAGACTACCAACAGCTGACTCAGGCCTTCCTCAACTTTCCAGGAACTACTTAAAAGAACAGTGTCGCCTGAGGAAAAACAGAAGCTCGCAGGGAGTTCATGCCATCAGTTCCCAAAGAGACGACTTATAGCAGGGATGGGGAGCCTGTGGTCCTCCAGATGCTGTTGGACTCCAACTCCCATCAGCCCCAATCAGCATGGCCAATGGCGCTGTAGTCCAAATACATCTGGAGGACCACAGGTTCACAATCATTGACCTATGGCCTGAGTCAGGTGTATCAGGGCTGTGGAGTCGGTACATCAAACCTTCAACTCCGACTCCAACTCCTCTATTTTTCTACTGTCCGACTCCAACGCCTTCATAAATGGCAAATGTTTATTTATTTATTTATTTATTTATTTATTTATTTATTTATTTATTTATTTATTTATTTATTTATTTATTTATTTATTTATTTATTTATTTATTTATTTATTTATTTATTTATTTATTTATTTATTGTCTGATTGATATCCCGCCCTTCCTCCCAACAGGAGCCCAGGATGGCAAACAGAAACACTAAAAACACTTTAAAACATCATAAAAAGACCTTAAAATACATTTTAAAAAATCATAAAAAGACCTTAAAATACATTAAAACAAAAAATTTAAATTATTTATTTTATTTTATTTTGAAGCCGGAGTCAGTACATTTCTACCGACTCCAACTCCGACTCCACGACTCTTACTCCACAGCCCTGGCTTTAATGAGAATAAGTGACAATGAACACAATGGTACTTCCTTCAAAGTAAACATGCAGATGATTAGGAACTGGCCTTAAGCACAGATCCTTGAAAGAGTATATTCCATTGCAATCAATGGCGCTTACTTCCAAGTAAATGTATTCTGTATACATATAAAATTAAATGCCTCAGAATGCTGCAGAACTAGGTCTGGTTTTTCCTTTTTCTTTTCTCTGTGAAAAGAAAAAAAAGAGGAAAGGATTGGAAACAAATATATACTATTGCAGGGAATTAGTTTTACTGATGTACACACGCACACACACAAATTGAAGTGCTTAACACCATAAAATAAGACTACTTATTTCTCTTGAGTATGTTTGTAAAACATTTTTATCTAAAAAGGCAAAGTGTCATCAATTTTTTATTTCATCATTTTCCTAGGGAAATATTTATCACTACTGCTCCCAAAATTACCTCCTTCATTCCAGTTTCTAAGGAACTGTTTAGAAACTATTTAGACAGAAATACAAACAAATATACACATTGTGAAGAAAAACGTCCCTTGTGCATTTATGGATGTTGTCAGGCACAGCGTGGCATGCTACAATCCAGAAAGCTTATAATTAACAAATGGGATATACCAATTAGGACGAGGACATCACCACTCCAGCAACAGAGCAGACTCTGAACACATCTGATGGCACAAAAGAACAAAGGCACTAAGCAGAAACCCCAAACCAAATTCTAAGCACCTATTCACACTACAGCTAAGACCTAATGCACAATGCTATCCATTTTCCATATTAAGCTCACACACAGTTCTTTCAGCTATTAATTGAGCTGCTAATGGATTCTATCTAGCAACGACTACAAAAACCTCCCAACAGGTGTGAGTCCACATCTGAAGTGTTACACATGCAGCAAAAAATGCAGGTACAAAACACACAAGAGATCTAGCATGTGCACAAGCCACACGCTTGGCTCAGAAGATGAGAAAGTTGGCAAAGGTCAGGATCAGGGAGACCAGGCACAAACCTGGCCCTGGTACAGGGATGGGGGAGAAATTCAGATCAGTTCACATTTATTTATTTATTAAATGTATATCCTGCCCTTCCACCAGAACATTTACATTTGCACTGTCCAAAACAATGAACAAACCGCGAAACAGCGATCCTTTGAAGTTTACACTTCTCCAAATTTCGCACTGCAGTTGCCCAGCCAAGTAATGTGTACAAAAATGCATATACTAGGGTAGCGTGTGCATAAAAATGCCTATCTTAGCAAAAAGAACTCACGAAAATGCATTAAGGGAAATTGCTTGCACAAACGTCACACGTCTCCTAATTTTGCAGTGCAGTTGTCCAGTTAACATATATGCAGTTGTCCAGCTATATGTGTCCACAAACATATACAGTAAAGTGTGCATAAAACTGCATATATTTGTGAAAAAATAACATAAAAAGGGGAAATTGCTGGCAAAAAACATGTATATTAAGCAAAACTGCCTACAAAATGCTCATGAATTTTCATGAGGATTTTTAAAAAAGTAATAATCACAAACTGACATGGATATGTTTAGTGTGGAAGCTTATGATTGGCCCATCCCGACCCTGCTAGGCTGAAAGGGGCTCATGAAGTCTTTGGGTTTCCAGATGGTTTGATTCAATATCAAGGAGGTTTAAATAACTGATAGCAATCACAATTTTAAAATCATCAAGGAACTAAGTCCCACTGAATGAATGTGAAAAGTTAGGGCCAACTCAAGTCCCACTGTTTTAAATGGATGCTAAACATAACTAATTTAACCTACATCTAACGCAATGATTTCAATCAAACTCACCATTTTTAAATTCATGTTTCCTAAACAAGTATGCCTATCCCTCCTCCCACTAGGATATTCCAGGTCATCCTCAGGGTCTCCTGAGCCTCAGAAGAGGCTTTTTGGAGGGGGACATGCCTTCCAGTAGCATCAGTTTGGATATACCAGTTATACAAAGGCCATGTGTCTTACTTTACAGAGGACATGACCCCATTTGAAGGAATAGAGTTTAAAGTTAAATATCCCTAAGAATAGAGGGCAGGAGGGGCCTTGAAGTTGACCATCAGTAGTTAGTACTTGAACAGCAGACTGAGCAGGCACATGGGTCACCTGGTCACAATCTTCCCCATGATGGTGAAATTTATTGTATTTCTATTTAAATGACAGTAATTCTTTCTACTCTTGCTAAATTTGCACATGCACATTTTATGCAAAAATGGCTCCTCTGTTTTGGGGATGCATTACATGCCCACCCTATCCAGACATGGTGCAGCAGAACAGTGCAAGGCAGTAAACATCTCTTTTAACGAAGACCTCATTTTTTCACCACAAAACCCCAGAGCGGAGCACCAAGGAGTGCAGGGGTGGGAAACCTGTGGCCTTCCAGATATTGTTGGGACTACAGCACCCATCATCACTGGCCATGCTGGCTGGGGATGATGGAAGTTGGAGTCCAACAATATCTGGAGGACCACAGGTTCTCCAAACCTAAACAAGTGCCTCCAATCAGGATGTTGTGCTAACTGCATCAGCTTTTCGAGAACAAGGGCAGAGAGAGCTGGTGTATGTTCTTGCCTTTCAGTGCTCATCCTTGATGTACAGCATATTTCTGCCAAACATGGAGTAATACACCCAGGTAAATAATATTAAACTTTTGCCTAAAAAAAAGAGCAACATTCAGACCTATGAATTAAATCAAAATGAATAATAACATGACATTAATCTGTTTCAAAGCAGCAAGAGTGTAATTCTCTATCCTATTAAATATTTATTATCCGCTAAGGAAACAATTAATGTGTCAATCCATTACATCTTTCTCTAGTCTAATACGGAATTGAGTGGAGGTTTTTTTTTTAAAGAATTCTCTATTCTACTGTGGAGAAAATCCAAATTCATGGAGGATAAGGCTATCAATGGCTACTAGCCATGATGGCTATGTTCTACCTCCACTGTCAGAGGCAGTAACCCTCTGAATGCCAGTTGCGGGCAATCATATGTGAGAAGAGTGCTGTTACACTCAGGTCCTACTTTGGGGCTTCTCATAGGCATGTAGCTGGCCACTGTGAGAACAGGATGCTTGACTAGATGGGCCATTGGCCTGATCCAGCAAGGCTGTTCTTATGTTCTTATATTCTCAGCTATATCAAATCAAGAGCCCCAGCTAGGAGGACCATATCAAGCAAGGTAATTCTATAAAATTCCACTGATATTTAAATTTGGGACCAATTATTAAAACAAAAATCAATTCAATGTAGACAGCAAACAAACAAAAAAGAACAGTTTCAAGAAACCTACACCAAGCTCTATGCTGGGCTGCTCAACAACAAAGTAAATTTCTGATACAACCGCAAACATTGAGGAAGAGTTACAGGAACTAAAGCAATTAGGGGTATCAAGATGACCTCCAGTACAGAGCTTGGAAGATTACTTTTAAAAAGTAATAAATTACAGTTACAGTTACATGGCCCAAAAAAGTAGTAATTACAGTTACAATTATAATGGCTCTGAAAGTAACTGATTACTTTACTTTTTCTCGAAAGTAATCACTACAGTTACATTTCAGTTACTTTTTTAAAAAAAATCTACAAGCCTTGGCTGCTGCATATCTAAGTAGCCTTAAACAACATTAAAAATAAACAAACACATACAGAGGTAGTAGAATAATTATTTTTATTCATAAGATAGCAATGGTGGTCTCTCCGCTGGTAAGGGAGGTGGGGAAGGAGGCAGAGGCTACTACTCAGATCTCTGCACATCAAACCAAGTGTAACCCCCCCCCACTCAGTCAGCAAGCATAATCTTTCTCACTTAACCACCACCCGGACCCTGCCCTGCCACCAACTAAGGGACACTCACCCAAGCAAACATTTTCCCCTGAGATGCAAAAAAGTTAAAATACTGCAAATGCAGCACAGTAGCCAGAGAGGGTGGTGGAGGCCACTTCATGTGCCAAGTGCAAACACATACACAGACACGTTGTCATCTTTCACCTCCACAGTTCTTTATCTCCATTCTGCTTCTGCCTCCTTCTCCTCCTTTATCCATGTTCTTGTCCTCTGGCTCCTTTTCCCCTCCGCTCCATTTTTTAAAATTGTTTTCTCCACTCCACCCCATCTCACTCTCCACCTGCTCCATTGTCGCCTCCTACCCACCCACAGATCATGACAATAATGAAAGTTAAAGAGGAAAGCACAAAAGCAAGATGACAGCTGAACGTCAAGAACACTAAAATAATGACAACAAAAGATTTATTTAACTTTAAAGTTGACAATGAGGACTTTGAACTTGTCAAGGATTATCATTACCTAGGCACAGTCATTAACCAAAATGGAGACAATAGTCAAGAAATTAGAAGAAGGCTAGGACTGGGGAGCGCAGCTATGAGAGAACTAGAAAAGGTCCTCAAATGCAAAGATGTATCACTGAACACTAAAGTCAGGATCATTCAGACCATGGTATTCCCGATCTCTATGTATGGATGTGAAAGTTGGACAGTTAAAAAAGTGGATAAGAGAAAAATCAACTCATTTGAAATGTGGTGTTGGAGGAGAACTTTGCGCATACCATGGACTGTGAAAAAGACAAATAATTGGGTGTCAGAACAAATTAAACCAGAACTGTCACTAAAAGCTAAAATGATGAAACTGAGGTTATCATACTTTGGACACATCATGAGAATGTTGGAAGTGGGGCAAGAGCAACTCCTGTTCTGTTCTTTTGTTTGTGTTCCAGAAGGGAGATAGAGCTAGGGTCCTCCAAATGGATAGGCTTGTTTACCTTTACCTGTGATGCTCTGACTGACTTCCTTCTGTCGCTAGACTGTTAAGTCTTTAGGGAAGCTTACCTGCCCCTCCTCCTTCTGCCCTTTCCATTCCTTCCTTCTCTGTCTCTGCTTTCTCTCCTAGCATGGGGCTAACTCCCACACCTGGGCGTTACGCCTCCAACTTAGCTAGTTAGTTAGAACTAGGTATGCCTTTCTATCTACTATGTATTTCTATAAATAAACTAGCTTTTCTTATTTTACTAAGTCTCAAGTCTCAGTGATGCTGATGCAGGGTAAAAGCCTGCTTTCTTAGGTAAACGCACACACACGCTGGCACACTTGCATTTCAACATCTGCTGTTACTCTGCTGCTGTGTTGTTTTAAACTAAATTAAGCACACAAACACACACAGCGCAACAGAGAAGACATGATTCACTAGAAAAGACAATAACGCTGGGGAAAACAGAAGGGAGTAGAAAAAGAGGAAGGCCAAACAAGAGATGGGTTAATTCCAAAGGAAGCCACAGACCTGAACTTACAAGATCTGAACTGGGTGGTTCATGAAATATGCTATTGGAGGCCTCTGATTCATAGGGTTGCCATAAGTCGTAATCGACTTGAAGGCACATAACAACAATGGTTTGCAACAGGAGTAAACATTCAGTTGTACATGGTAATACTGGAATGTAGCTCAGCCAGTGCAGATCATAATTCTTGGATGGCACTTGTTTCTGCCTATCTGTACTTGTCATCAGAAGAAGGTTGCTTGATGTCTAGACCCACTGTTGTTGCCACCTTTATGGACTGCACTGTGGAATTTTGGCTTCATAACTGCACTGACTTTTCCCCACCACCACCCTGATCACAAACAAGGGCTGCTAGCTGTTTGTATAACCAGTTTTGATTCTTATATTCAAGGACATAACAATCAAAATGTATGATGTTTCTGCATTAGATAGGCAGCCTAAATGAAAATTAACTCTGTGTGTGAGGACATGCATGCATGCATATGTACAGCCAATGTGTCATATTTGTTCTTTTTTATAGTTTAAATTTAGGACCAATTTCTTGGGGTTATGGAGGGGTGAAGAGTGTTGTGAACTTTTGATCCTCATCATGCAACCCAATTGTCTTTTGCTACTATTTAAAAATCAATATACAGACGTGGGGTGGGGTGGGTGGGAGGCATTTAAAATATTTTGAATAAGCAACAAATACAGAATATTTTCCAGGCCAACCCCAGGAGCTGATGGCACAAGCTCCCTGGCCTAGGCTTCTTCACCTCTGCCGTCCCCTCACTTCCTGCATAGT
This sequence comes from Rhineura floridana, assembly GCF_030035675.1. Lineage (NCBI taxonomy): Eukaryota > Metazoa > Chordata > Lepidosauria > Squamata > Rhineuridae > Rhineura > Rhineura floridana. The sequence goes on from NC_084489.1 coordinate 51,299,517, forward strand.
AGGCATCGAGATATATTTGCAGAAGTGATAGTGCTCTAAGATATGTAGAACTCATTTATTATATGTGAGTTACATTTACACACTCATTTCTGAATTGGTTTTGATGAAGCAAAGGAACAGAATGTAATCTGGAGATCCCATCCAACAACGCTGTAATACATTCTTCTTAGCTTCAGCTTGAAAAGAATATTTGCATTTCCAATCTATTTTTTGGCTACTACATGAAGGCACTTTCAGACCGCCACTAGTTTTGGGTGGGACTCAGTCACATACCAGCAAACTCAGGTTATACAATTGTAGTTGATGAGGGGGTCTTGCGCCACAAACCTTCCACTAAAGATCAGATATTTTTGCAATGAGAAAAGTAACAGGGAAATGCACTGGAAAGGGACAAGGCTTGTTTTGATGCAATGTCATCAAATCTCCCTGCAAACAAATCAGGTTGAATGCTCAATAAACAAATCTTCTGGAAGTTCCCTTAGTCTTTTTTGCATGTCTTTTATTAATATTGCTTTATTTCATATATATATTTGTGTACTTTTTGTTTCTTATGTACTATCATAATTTCTACCAATGCAATGACTCACTCTTGTACTATTGACTTTGTCTGTTCTTGCATAATTTGGGGACCCTTTCCTCTGTGCTGAGGGGAGAGGCAACGACACGCAGAGAGGGGAGAGGCAACGACAGGCGCGGGGGGAGAGGCAATGACACGCAGGGAGGGGAGAGGCAGCCAGCGATAGGCACGAGAGGAGAGGAGGCGGCAGGCAGGAAGGGGGCGGCAGGACAAGCAGTGGAGGCACACGCACGCGCACACACACACACACCATCGCCACTCACCTCAGTTCTTCACCTCCATTCTGCTTCTGTGGTCTGGCTCTCCACATCCTCCCTCGTGCTTCCTAACACAGAGCATGAGGGAAGAGCAACACTGCGCAGAAGCGCAGTGTGAGTCACATTCTTTTGTCCACCAATCACAGGAGCAGACTTCCCCTTTCCCCCCCCAAGTAACGGTAAATGGAACATTGGAAACATTACAGTTACAGCTGAAAAGTAATTAAATTACCACTCGTTCTGTTACAAGCAAAATATAACGAAGTTACCCTCTCGTTACGCAAAAAAGTAGTGAATTACAAGTAACTCGCTAGAAATAACTGCTCTGCTCCAGTACTCTATAATGCATGACTGGGTTTCTAAGGATTATACTTGAATATCCCAATAACATCTCCCAATAGTGCTTGCTCTGAAACAAGCAAGGCTACTTTATTCTTTAATTGAGCTTCTGATATGGGTTTGTTTTTTGCTGATATGTTTTTAATTATGCTGTTTTATTGTCCCTGCCTGCCCCAATCGATCAGAATTTCAAGACTAATGTTCAGACATCATTGAACTATTTTGAGAATTTTGCTCTCCCCCTTATGGTTTCTCTCCTCCAATTTTTTTTTCACTTTTCCAAGCCTGCTGATACTCTTGTGCAAGGACGACGCCATTTTGGCTTCATAAGGGTCTACACTCACCTCTGAACTTTGGATATAGAACTGGAAATCATTTGTAAGCTGCCTTATTTTACCACAGAAAAGAGGGAAAATAAATGCCCAATAAATGCAAATCTCAACCATTGTAAGCAGCAAAGGATAACCAGATTGCACAAAAACGTACAAACCCTCAGACTGCTACAATAAAGTTACATCTTGGAAGGGAATTTCTTTGGTGAGTTAGAATTGTAAGTTTCCCTCATTATCATCTTTCACTTCTCTGTGCAGTACAAAGATAGAACAGGCAGAAAATATGCCCACAGGGTTCACCAAACATACTGGATACATCTTTTATCCGTTCATTCTGAATGGACAAAAATTGGAACAAGTTGGTCTGAGCTGATATAATGAGGATTGCATATATACACTGTAATCATGCACTGAAATTGGTACTGAGAGCAGAGGCCAGAATCCTGAAAATATGTATATACCAGTACATCAGATCAGTATTGTCTGCTCAGTCAAGAGGAGCCCTCCAGGGTCTCAAGCAAAGGTCTTTCCCAGTTCCACCTAAGTCAGGGTTGAGGAACTGATTCCAACTGGGGCCACACAGCAGTCAATCACCCATTGCCATCATGGCATCAGATGATCCAATTTCAACAACATAATCCAGAGCGTCCTGGAACTGTTTCCCAGTTTTTTCCTTTCTTCCTTTGCAGATGCAGCTTGACTTCAAGCCACATTGTTCCTTTGCATCGCTGTCTTGACTTCAAGCCGCATCTGCAAATGAAGAATGAGGACTTCAAGCGACATCTAGGAAGCATCAGGAAGAATCAGGAGTGCATTCTAAGAGCACTCCTGAGTCTTTCATTAAAGCCAAAACTCGGGTTTTTTTTTTTAACTTGGCACCTTTTTATGCCACCATGCAAGGCAACAGAAAAAGATGCCAGATTCAAAAACTGCCAACTTTTGGTTGCAAGAGAAGACTCAGGAGTGCACCTAAGAGCTTGCAAACTTCAAGCCAGAAATATATAACATCAGGCTCAGGAAAGGTGGGTGTGATTAGCCAAAATGACCTCACAGGTCAACCTCTGAGACCCAGTGGGCCTTATCGGGCCCACAGCCTAGAGGTTCCCCACCACTGATCTCGGTAAATGGGCTATGGATTGAATCTCGGATGTTCTGTATGCAAGATGCATTTTTTACCAGTGATCTCCTTGAGAATGCAAGTCATGGACTCACTGGAGGCTACATGATGCAGCAATGTTGCTGAGTCTAACAGGATTTGTGTCTGGGCTGTGCCTGGATGGGAGATTGCCCAAGGACTTTAAATACACCACCTTGAGTGCCATGATGGATGAAAGGCAGAACACAAATGTAATAAAATGAATTAAATTACCTTTTAAAATATTTCTAGTGCAAAGATAGTCTTGAAAGTATGTGGACCAAAAAAAGGAAAAAAAGTCAGACGTGAACAGGGAATTAAACAAGATTTCTTATGATCAAGGGACACATCTCCAATGCTACGCATAGCTGTTTGTCCAGTTCCAAGATCAGCAGAGATAGAATAAATTATGCAAAGGAATACAGGAAAACATGCATGATTTGCATAATTTATACAGGTTGCTAATGGCAGACTCCTACACTTTCCTATTCAGATGTCAGTCTTGTTGAGTTCAAGGGGACTTACTCCCAGATAAGTCTGTATAGCAGCAGTGGGGAGCTTGTGGCCCCAAGCTGTTGACTCCAATTCCCATCAGTCCCAAAAAGCCTAGCCATTGGGCAGGGATGATGGCAGATGTAGTCCAACAACATTTGGAGGGCCACAAGTTCTCCATCCCTGTTGTATAAATCATGCTTTTCTTGGCACAGAATTAAGCACAGTTAATGTACAGGGCATTCAGAGCCCTTCTTTTACACCAGGTCTAGTAACTCCAAAAACCATATAAGTCAGTGGGAAGGACAGGGTTGGATTCAGAAGACACGTTAGCAACCCATTTGCTTAAAAGAAACAAGATAATTAAATGTGTTCAACACAAGGAGGTTATATCTCTATATCTAGAGATTTAACAGCCTGCCCAATGCAGGGGATGGGCAGCTCCATCTTGTTACAAATGCAAGCTCCCAGCAAGCAACTGGATAGTCAGTGCTGGTGCTCAGTGGTAGAGCACGTACTTTGCATGCAGAAGGTCCTAGGTTTAATCTCTGGCATCACCAGTTAAGAGGATATCAGGCAGGAGGTGTTGGGAAAGGCCTCTACCTAAGACCCTGGAGAACCACTGCCAGACAGAGTAGGTAACACTGAGCTAAGTGTACCAATGGACTAACTCAGTATAATCAACGTCATGTGTTCACGTGGACTAAATCAGCTTTCCCCAATATTGGGTCCCTACATTTTATTAGACTATAACCCCCAGCCAGGATGGCCAATGATGGGAGCTGTAGCCCAGCAACATCTGAAGGACCACATGCTCCTCACCCCTGTTGCAGCCCTTGCTGGGGACTGCTGGGGAAGATTAGGAAAGCTGGGTTGGATGGAGCAGTGGTCTGATGTGTTTTTCTTAATGTTCATACAAAATAGAATCTCATCCTATATTAGCTTCCCTTTCCATTGACCTCGCTGACACGCAGTAGTACCATGTTGCGGGGGTTGGGGGGCTGGAATATAATGCAGCTAAAGTGAAACTCTATAGTTCGCACATAAAATGCTCCACCATTACATTTACTTGTCACCGGCAGCAATTGGGAAGATTTCTGATGCTGTACAGACTTGAATTCTCTTGAAAAGTGAAATTGAATCACAGTTGTTAATATGGAGGTGGGGGTTCTCTATGGAATAGTCAAGAGTTATTATCTTTATAACAGCTAGACTGCCCTGCTCGGAGATCACTTTTTTTGCTAACTCGGAGATCGCTTTTTTTTTTTTTTTGCTAAAGTAATGGCTTGTAGGGCTACTGCTCTAATAAGCAGGAAACAGCCTGACACCAGAGAAGGAAGTTCAGAAAAAGGTATCTATTAAAGCTTTTAGGACTGCACTCAGATTCCATGGAGAGCACTCCCTAATCTGAAGATGGCTACATAAAAGTGACAGCTCTTGAGAACTTGATAGCATGAGGCAGGGAGAGAATAGATCGGAGCATCTGACAAAATGGCATAAAGAACCGACAACTAAATTCTCATACCTTCACTGAAGCCCAGTTGTGCCACTGATAGTAGAAAAGTCCAATTTTAGTGTAATGGTTGCCTCCAAATGAGAAGTCTCTTTCCCCCATAAGCACTTGCATATTATGAAGACTCTAGTATAGACACAAGAACTAAAGCACTCTCATAACCACGTCAGAGGTGAGTAATTTCAGCAATTGTTCTTTTAATGCTCAGATAAGTAATATTTGGTCTATGGATCTTAAAACATTTCACCAGTATTTTATACAGCTTGGATTCCGACAGATTATGCTCCTGCTGGAAGGAAGGCATACGGTGAAGAGAAACGCAACTACTGACAAAACAACAACATAGCCCATCCTTCCTTCCAAAGGAGGCCAGGATAACAAACACATCAGTGTCAAAACAATTAAATTAAAAATAAACCAACATATTAAAAGCATCTCAAAATATTCCTTATCCTTTGCATCCCCCTGAGAAGCTGCTTCAGAGGGCTGGGGTCCCTCCAAAGCAGCATGAAAGGTGACACAAGGGAGTAGGGAAATCTGAAGGCATTGCCTTCTGTCCTCCAGTGGGAGCCTCCGCACTTCCATTCGCAGAAGGGACACTCTGGGTCCAACCCATAGATCACACGCCAGTGTCCCTAGCTTTGAACTTGCAAAACCACCAGAATCAATCTTTTGAAATGATATACACTGCCTAGCTAGCCAGTCATTATTTTCTTCTAAAGTGTGAGACTTTTCCCATTTCCACATTCATCCCCCTTATTTTCCCCAAAGAAAAAGCATTATATGAAGGAAAACTACTGAGTATTCAGTTGTGTTCACTACGTGGGGAAGAATCATTTTTAGTTCGATTCTCTTAGTCAAACAGGTATGTTTGAAAAGAAAAAAAACCCTGAATAAAACATCCCTTTTCTTAGGTAATATGTAAAACACTGATAATTTCCCCCCCCCCCAAAAAATGATAATTGGCTAAATTATTAACGACATTAATATTTTTTTCTCTCCAACACTGTGAATTAACCACAATACAGGCCTGGTCCAAAACAAAAAACAATTTTTCTCTCTCAAAGTATAATCATATGTAACTGGCTCAAAATCGAATTAAAAAAAACCTCTTACCCGACAGACTCGCTTGGATTAATATTTTAATAATGGCAACATCAAAGAGAGAAAGAGGCCGTACAAAGGAAATAGTGAACATTATCTCAGCAAAATGGAGCCAGCAATGAATATATAAACTTTACATACACTAAATGGAAACTGTTCTCAACATGCATTAGACATGCATACTCAGAGCAACAACTGAATTTTCCACCACGCTAGTGAAATCTCAGTGAGACGTTTTCATGATGCCTTGCAGCATTTCATATTAGAAAGCTTTTAAAAACATTTCCCATAGTTGAAATCCCTTTACACAGACTAGCAAGGGATAAAGCTATGATTATTAAGATTCCAAAATCCTAAAGGTCGTATGTTGAACACCTAGCTTCAAATTTCCTATCCTAATTCCTGTTATAACAAATTATATTCAAAGGAAAGGGACTAACAACTCCAGAAGAAGTAGGAGAGGACATGCTTTGCATGCAGGATCCTATATTAATAGCAAACTCATTGTTTAAAATAGCATCTAAAAACATCAGGGGATAGACTATAGCTCAGTGGGAGAGCATATGTTTGGCATACAGAAGATCCCAGGTTCAATGCTGGCATCTCCACTTAAAAGGATCAGTAGCACAGAGGTGTGGAACTTGTGGCCCTCCAGATGTTGCAGACTACAACTCCCATCATCCTGGACCAATGGTCAGGTTGGCTGGGGGCTGATGAGATCTGGAGTCCACCAACATCTGGAGGGCCACAAGGTCCTCACCTCTGTGCTAGTTGACCCTTTTAACTGGAGATGTCACAGGTTCTCCACCCATGAGGTAGTAGGTAATGGGAAAGACTCTCTGCCGGGCAGCTTGTGAGCCGGGCAGCTTGGTATCAATTAAATCTGATAAGGAGGCTGCAACCCTACCTTCCTGTCCATCTGCTCCCACGGGTGATACATGCCCTGGTCTCCTCCCGCTTAGACTACTGTAATGCGCTCTATGTGGGGTTACCCTTGAAAACGGTCTGGAAACTACAACTGATACAGAATGCGGCGGCACGATTGATTAAGAACAGCCTTCGCCGTGATCATATCACTCCGGTGTTAGTAGATCTACACTGGCTGCCAGTTGTTTACCGGGCCCAATTCAAGGTGTTGGTGTTGACCTATAAAGCCCTATACGGTTTCGGCCCAGTTTATCTGAAGGAGCGCCTCCAGCATCACCAATTATGCCGCCTGACGAGATCAGCCACACAAGACCTTCTCTCGGTCCCACCAGTTAAAATAGCGAGGCTGGTGCGGACTAGAGAGAGGGCATTCTCGATTGTGGCCCCCACCCTCTGGAATTCCCTTCCTTTCGACCTTCGCCATGCCCCCTCCCTGATAGGTTTCTGCCGAGCCTTGAAGACCTGGCTGTTCAGGCAGGCCTATGGGATCCCTGGGGTGGGTTAGCTTTTAATACTGTTATTAATCAGAATTGCAGTGTTTAGTCTAATTATTGATTGTGGCTCTCATTGTTTTATATTGTATTTTATTGTATTGATGTACGTCGCCTAGAGTGGCTGTTAATTCAGCCAGATAGGCGACTCATAAATAAAATTTTTATTTTTATTTATTTATTTTGCCTGAGACCTTGGAGAGCCACTGCCAATCAGAGGAGACAACACTGAGGCCACATCCACACTATACATTTAAAGCATTATTATAGCCCTTGAAACAGTCCTGGCTTCCCCAAAGCATTATGGGAACTGTAGTTAAGGATGCTGATAGTTGCTAGGAGACCCCTATTCCCCTCACAGAGCTACAATTCCCAGAGTTCTCTCGGAAGAGGGATTGCATGTTAAACCACACTGGGAATTGTAGCTTCAGCACCCTTAACAAGCTACAGCTCCCAGGATTCTATGGGGGAAGTCATAACTGTTTAAAGGGGTATCATAGTGTTTTAAATGTGTGGTACAGATGTGGCCTGAGCTAGATGGAAAAAAGTCTGATCTAGTCTAAGGCTGTGTCCAGCATATCTAGGATGAAAACACGGGGGGGGGATTTCCAGTCCAGTCGCACTGTGCTTTTTTTCTTGTTCATTTTCCCATTTCTGTGCAACAACAAACTGGCTGGTGATGCTTTTCCTGTCATAGCAGTGCTAATCAACCCTGCTGCGCCATGGATCATGAAAACAGACCAGTGCAGCTCTTGCCGTGACCCGCCTTGGCCACTTCTGTCCGGATGCAGCAACTCATTAGCACCATGAAAAGCTTAGCATAGGAGTTTGGTGCCACCGTGTGGGAAAACCCAGAAGCTGCAAGCTGATGGGACAACATTGCAACATTAACCCAAAAATACCCATTATTTCATTTGTTTCATTAACAGAAATTGATCAGTCAGCTGCAATGGCATGGCTACTATTAAGAATCCACTTTCCTATTGTTCTGGAGCTGTGGTTCTCATCTCCTGGGCCGTGTCTTAAGGGTCCTAGCTGCTCAAAAATTCCTTCTTTAATCTTGAGACCTCAGAACATCTGCCGCCTCTATGGAAACAGAAAGTGGCCACATCAAGACCACCAGACAAATTTCTCCTGTGCTTCCCTGCTTTGACCACCAGTAGTACTCTAAAGCAGTCCTCTTCAACCTTGGGTCCCCAGATGTTGGTGGACCACAGTGACTCTAATCATTCCTAGCCATATTAACCAATGGTCAGGAATGATGGGTGCTGTAGTCCAAGCAAGCTCTGGGACCTACAGTTGAAGAACACTACTCTTAAGTATTGGTCGTCTACTGGTGGGTCAGGATCCACTACTGGGTGTCATAGCTTGAGCTAAGGTGTGTCACAACAACAACACTACAACGATTCAATATGGTAAAAAAATACTAATTAAGAAGTGGGTTCCCAAATGCATGTTTGGGTCAAGACAGGTCCTGGATCTGAAAAAGATTGAAGACAACTGCTTTAAAGCATGATGACTCTATGCCACAGGTAGCCAGCATGATGTCCTCCAGATATTTGTGGACTCCAACTCCCATCAGTCCCAGCTGGAAGGTCCAACGGTCAGGGATGATGGGAGATGTAGTCCACAACGTCTGGAGGGTGCCATATTGTTTTCCCCCTGATCTATGGGTATCTTTCTTTCCCTTTGTCAGATACTCCATCTGCTAATATAATGCCTCCCATTTGTCCACTTCAGGAACCAATCAGGCCTACCTATGATCCTGCAACAAATAAAGTATCCTCACCTTCAGTTCCACATTTTCAGCAATTAATGCTAAGTAACATAGCTAGGATGTCTAAATAGCAGCATGATTGACAGGTGTACCATGAAACATATAAATATGACCTCCAACATAAGAGATCTGAGCCTTTAAAAAAAAACAAGCAAGCTTCCAGTACTCATTGGTTCATAGAAAACCATAACAACATGTGGCCGGTTTCAGGAAATTCTTAGAAACAAAAGCAAGTCTGAGCAGCACTTCTGCTGTTTAGAGGGGTTGTGTTTCTTCACTCGGCACAAGTCCTGGATTGTATAAATGACCGCCAGTTCCTTTTGTTTTAACACATTTTGATTACCTTGCTCTCCTCAGATATTCTGCAAGCCTCCAGCCTGCCTTCCTAATCTTTAACAAAACATGGACTATGAAGCTTCTTAATTCTGAAAGAAAACACTAAACATCTGCAAAGCAAATAATGCATACAACCTATATGAGTGCAACCAGACCAGTCAACATAATTTATATTAAATATGAAATGTAACGGTCTGATTACAGAATTTTAGGCAGTACACTCACTTCCGCATTACACCCACTTTATCTAACTCCGTCTTATGCAGAGTCCTTTTTCCATGAACTACAAAGAACCGTTTCCTGAAAATGACAAAATTTTCAGTTTGGAATGGTAAGCAAATAAACTGTGCAAGAAAAAGGAAAGGAAAAGGGGGGGAAGCCCATCTATTTTCTTATCTTGGAAAGGCTTGCACAGAATTGTTGACTCAGAAATTAAATAGGAACAGATCACTATAGCAACAACAGTGCAATTTGCACTTTGAACTTCAAAATGGTAACACACATTACTATTGTGGGCTTGTCCAGTGATATATTCTTTCTGATCTGAATCTGTTTTCTGTATTCATTTTGTAATGGCAAAATCCTTGATATTTGTTTATGTTTGTGCACTTTTCAATTATATTCCTGTAGCACAGGGGTCAACAGCAGGACAACAACAGTGGATTTTTTTCAAGCCCTTATCCACCATCTATTATGCAATGGACTAAAGACCTTACTGCCCTGGCTACATTTGAACATACTTTATATAGACATCAATTTTGAGTGTATACCTATTTGGACATCTGGAGGGCTTATATTAACTCATATGCTTAAGTCAAGATGCATGTATGGATAGTTATTGTATCCGTAATGTAAACTGACAGTGATTTATTGTTGTTATTAATAGTATTCATGTATTATTTTTGCTTCTGAGGAAACATCCCTCAGGAGCACACTCTTCCCATGTCAATGGAATACCAGTTGTGGCAATCATATGTAAGAAGAGTGCTGTTGCACTCAAGTCCTGCTTGTGGGCTTCCCATAGACATCTGGTTGGCCACAGTGAGAACAGAAATGTTGCACTAGATGGGCCTTTGGCCTGATTCAGCAGGGCTCTTCTTATCAGGACCACACAACACCTGGCATGGGATGAGGTGTAGCAATTTAACTTAGTTATAACAAAGTTAAGCAAATGATATTAATCAGGTGTTGAACTATGTTATTATGTAGAAATAAATGCAGGATTGCTAACTTGAGAAGTAGCCGAACTAACCTAGAAGACAGCAGCTTTATTCTCCAATAGTTCCCTCCCTCTAAAGCAGCCTTTCCCAACCAGTGTGCCTCCAGATGTTGTTGGACCACAACTCCCATCTTCCTGACCATTGGCAATGCTGGCTGAGGCTGATGGGAGTTGTGGTCCAACAACATCTGGAGGCACACTGGTTGGGAAAGGCTGCTCTAAAGTTTATACTACTCATTCAACAGGTACTGGCTACATTTGGAAGTCACAATAAACCATGATTTATTGCCATGGTGAGCTCTTTTCCCACCCCCAGAGAGCTACACATGCCCTCAGGAGTAAGGTGTCAAGAATCACATGCTACTGGGGTGGGGAGAGCCAAAAGTGGGTGTGGCCACCCAGGGCCGGATTAAGCTGAGGAGGGCCTCTAGGCTGATTTATGTTTGGGGAGCTCTTCTCCTCTTAGGCAATATTTTTCTCAAACCCCTTACAAGGCATGCCATCAACCAAGATGGCGGCAGAGGCTTCAGCCCCTTAGGGAAACCTCAGCCACCATCTTGATTGATGGCAAACCACAAAAAACAGCGGAAAAAAGGTAAGTGAAGCGGGGGGATGGCGGGCGGTTCGGAAGCTCTTGTCCCACGACATTTTCTTTTTGTACATAATGAAAAATCTATATTATAATTTTTTTTAGCTTATGCATGGGTCCCCAAGAACTCCGGGCCCCTAGGCTTCAGCCTACTAAGCCTAATGGATAATCCGGCCCTGTGGCCACCCCACATCTTCACACACATTGCACCCCATTCATCCACCCATTCATTCTCTTTCACACACACACACCACTCTCATTTACACTGTGGGGAAACCTCCCCATTCGCCCCAATGAGAAGATATTTTCCTAATACAAATAGCAGGCACTGGGGGCCCTATCTGGATCAGGACTCTGGTTGGGGGAATAGGGGGAGCACTAATTCTCTTCCCCCAGTGTACTCCCAATCGGGGTCAGACACCACGTGCCTGCAATTTGAATTGCCAAAAAAGTATCAATGGATTATTTTTTTGGCAATGCGGATTGTAGGTGTGGTGGGTGGGGAGACCACAGCAGAAGACAAAGAGATTGGGGGGGACAGCACCTGCAATTTGCTACTTCTCCCAGGAGAAAGAGAAGCTAGCATGATGTCAAAGGGGAGGGGCCAAGGATGAGAGGCCCCAAACGCTGGATGGGAAGTCTCAAAGGGCCACATCTGCATTGAGGCTAGAGGTTCCTCATCCCTGGTTTATTGTGATGGGCAGGAGCCTAGATGAGCCTTGGGCTCACGGGCTTCCCCCTCCCCATCTCCAGCGTGGCCAGTTTCATTTTTTTAAAATTAACTACAGTCTAGGGTTCAGAAGTAATGCTAAACTGTGGTTAATCAAAAACGGAAGCAAAAGGACCCAGGCCAGAAGAGGAGAGGGGAAGGGACAGCATAAAAGATAAACCAGAATTTATCACAACACCCAAACACAGTCAATGAGAACGAAATATTACCTTTAATCATTATTATTAGTTTCTAAACAAAGCACAGCTATCAGTCATAGGGTTTTGTGTTTTTTTTTAATGACTGGGCTAAATGGCTTAATATTAATTCAATAACGCTCCTAGATAATAACCGTGATCAAACCATTCATACCAACTGCCTCTTTTTAAGGAGCACCAATTATTTTAATTTAAAAGGTAAACATTTAATATATTGGAAAAAGCATGCGCTAATAATACATATGGCTGATTGGATCTACTCGAAGAGCAGTACTTCTTCATAAACAAAGAATACTTTGTTTGTACACCTCCCTCCTGTGTGAACACTTCCCTGCGGTTTTCAAGATAGGAACCATTAATCTCAGAGCAAATACATAAAAATAAGCCTACTAAGCAAGATGCTCGGCTATTTCAGAAGTAAAAACGACAACAAAATCAAAGATGGGAAGAATGGTATGAAATACAAGAGTTCACCATTAAAATATCCAAGTCAAAATAGACTCATTGAAATTAATGGACCTCACTTAATCATGCCCATTAACTTCAATGGACCCACTCTAAGTAGAACTCACCTAGAAGAAAACTAGCACTGGGTACAACCCCTCCGTTTATATCCTCTATACTTCAGACGGGGAAACCTGTGGCCCTCCAGAAGTTGCTGGATCACAGCTTATAATATCCCTGACCGTTGGCCATGTTGGCTGGGACAGAGGGAAGCTGGAGTCCAACAACATCTGTATATCCACAGGCTGCCCACCCCTGCTGTGTACACACACATATAGACGTTTTGCAGTTCCATTTACAACACGGGTGGGGAACTTCAAGACCAAGGGCCAAACGTGGCCGTCCAAGTCTCTCTTGTCTGACCCTGGGGACCTCCTTAAAGATCTCTCCAAGCCACACTCCTCACTGTTCTGCTCTGTGCCCTCCTTTAGCGTTTTTGCCTAGCTGGAATGTGCCCTTGAACTATAATAATTCCTTTTGCTTGCCTGGATAGAGAGGTGGGGGGGTATGCAGAGAAACCTCTGACTTTCACATGGCTGAAATGTAGCCTCCCATACAAAGGTCAACCCAATTCTGCCCCTAGATCCACCCACCAGTGGTATGTGGTCCCAAGAAGGCTGCCCACGAGGGAACGGAGCCCTCATTTGAAAAAAAGGTTCTCCGCCTCTGACATATATTACGCTAGAGCAGGCCTAGCCAATCTGATGCTCTCCAGACATTGTGGACTACAACTCCCATCAGCCCTAACCAGCATGGGAAATTGTGAGGAATGATGGGAACTGCAGTCCACCACATCTGGAGGGCACCTCACGAACCCTATACTAGAGGATCCACTTCTCCATGCCAACGCCTCCCCCTCCCCCCATGGTCATGTACCAAAATACACAATAGGGAAGTGGGGTGGGGACAAATGATACATCCATGCTGTCTCAAACCAAAGAGGATGAAGGATGGGCTGGCGGGTCAATGTACAAATCTCACCACCCCCACAAACTCCCTGGATAAGCAGTCATCTATGGGAAAATGAGTAGGGACTATAGCATGCAGCATGCTTAAAAGTGCTAGGTAACTTACAGCAAATAATAATGTCAAAAGATACAGGGTGCTCAGGAACACAGGAAACTGCCTTATACTAAGTAAGACTTTGGGTCTATCTAGCTCAGTACTGTCTACACTGACTGGCAGCAGCTCTCCAAGTTTCAGACAGGCGTCTCTCCCGGCCCTACCCGGAGATGCCAGGAACTGAACTTGGGACCTTCTGCATGCAAGGCAAATGCTCTGCCACTGAGCTATGACAGCCTTTCCCTATAATCCAGGAGTGCTCAAAAGGCCAGCAGACATTGGCATGGTTTACACAACATGGGAAGCCTTGTCTCCTCTTCATGGTTAAGGAGGAAAGCACTTAAGCACAAGCCTGGGGTCAGATGACACACTAAGCCAAATCTAGGCTTAGCTGCTGTGCTGCACTGAGCTAAAAGTACCAGGGAGGAGTCAAGTGGCTACAATCTCCTCCCTGGAAGCCTGCATGTTTGCACATTCGCACTAAACCATGGTTTGGCTTAGCTTTACATGCACGCACACACACATGATAAGATATAGATGCACGGTGAAGAAGACAGACTCAAACAACCCATAAAGTCAAAGCAAGGTAACTGGAAGTGCCGCGGAAGACAAAGGGATGCTGAAAGATACTTGCCTCCCATTCCTGCAGGAATTGCTCGGCCTCTTCAGGGCCAACAGATCTGTGTCTCCTGAATTCATCTTTCACATACTGATCTCCCAGAGCCTTCAGCTCCAGTGGCATTGCTTGATGCAACTGCAGGATCTTCCTGTATAAAGTCCTTACTCGGGACACATGATGGCTTAGGCTGCCCGGCATAACCCACGAGAAATACCACTGGGCTAAATAGAACAATGGGAGTGTTGTTGGTTGCTTTTCTATCAATTTTTGCCCTAGGGAAACAATTTCAAAGACAAGTAAGTTGGACGGCAGGAGGGAAGAGGCACCTTAGTCAAATATCACTGCTGAACTTGGTGTGAAAGTGGCTGCATATGAATGAAGCCTTGAACTAGCATATCCAATCTTCAAGATACAGCAGGAGCAGACAGAAAGTAGATCAGCATCTACAGATAGGTATGTAAGAACATAAGAAGAGCGTGCTGGATCAGGCCAATGGCTCATCTAGTCCACCATCCTGTTCTCACAGTGACCAACCAGATGCTCATGGGAAGCCCGCGAGTAGAACCTAAGTGTAAGACCACTATCCCCTCCTGCGGTTTCCAGCAACTGGTATTAGGAAGAATACCGCCTCCAATTATGAAGCAGAGCATATCATGGTTAGTAACCACTGATAGCCTTATCCTCCATGAATTTGTCTAACCCACTTTTAAAGCAATCCAAGTTGGTGGCCATCACTGCCTTTTCTGGGAGCGAATCCCATAGTTTAATAATGTGCTGTGTGAAGAAGTACTTTCTCTTGTCTGTCCTGAATCTTCCAACGTTCAGCTTCATTGGATGTTCACGTGTTTTAGTGTTATCAGAGAAGGAGAAAAACTTTTCTGTGTCCACTTTCTCCATGCCATGCATACTTTTATACACTTCTATCATGTCACCTCTGACTTAGCTTTTCTCTAAACTAAAAAGCCCCAAATGCTGCAACTTTTCCTTATACAGGAGTTGCTCCATCCCCTTGATCATTTTAGTTGCCCTTTTCTGAACCTTTTCCAGCTCTACAATACCCTTTTTGAGGTGGGGCGACGAGAACTGTACACAGTACCCCAAATGTGGCTGCACCATAGATTTGCAGAACGGCATTATGATATAGGTCTCTGTTTTGTTTTGAACAGAATTTGTGTTCAATGATAAAAAAAATACATTAAAATTACTGGTAAAAGTTAAAAACAAGTGGACCCAAAAAATATCAAAATATAGAGAGTATGTAGGGTTGCAGCCTGAATCTCATCACTCCACCAGATGCAATCTGCATGCCATCGCAGTGTTGTCCATGGAAGTAATAAAAGACTAACTGCAACTGCTTCTGCAATGTTAGCTGACGTTTTGGACCTAGTACTTCTTCCTAGTACCTGCTTCAGGTATTAGGAATGTGGGGAAGCAGCCACTTAAAGGTGGGGGGTCCAGTATTATTATTACTACTAGTAGTGGAATCCACTCTGGATTTTAGTCCAAACTTTCAAAGAGCTATCCATGGTGCTTCAGCAGTGTGTCAGCAAAGTGCTGATGTGGATTCCACTGCTCCACTGACATGGAGTGACCAGCCACCACTGTTATTATTATTACTATTATTGTTATTATGTATTATTTATTTATTTATTTATTCATTCATTAATTTGTGAACTGCCTTCCAGTTATATGTGGCAAAGTGATTTACAGACATATTCTTAAAAACAGCTAAAATGGTACAAGAGCATTCTACCTGCATCCTGAAATAGTACAGTCCAGATGCACACATTTACTATTCCACTTGCTGTCTGGGAGAACTAGGTTTTTGGTGGTCTGTATGTTTCCTTACACAGTCCTGGCTGTGAAATAAGTGTTATAGTTTGCTGCGTACCACTGCCAACCCAGTCATGTTTGAGAGGACACACAAGATAGGTTTAAGGGTAGCTATTTTCCAGTACATATACCTCAGAAGTAAGCCCTATTTATGTTTAAGGGGATTTACTCAATACTAAGTTAGCCCCTTGACACAACAGCGAGCTAGATGGGCCAACGTTCTGACTCTGTATGATGCAGTTTCCTATGTACTCTCAGGTAAGGGAGTACAGAATCGAGCCCACTTTTGTATATAAAATTGTTTTAAAGGGCTTGATCAAATAGTGGTAAAAGGTTGTCTTTTGCACAATTTTAATTATAACTATGACCGATTAAAACTGGAATTAGTACCATCCGGTTGCGGAGGGACAGGGAAGCTGCAGCTTTCCAGATGTGGCTAGACTACAATTCCCATCATCCCATATTGGTTGGGGCTGATGGGAGTTGGAGTTCAACAACATTGGGAGGTTCACTGAATTCGATGGTACTTACTTCCGAACAGGCACGCATAATAAAGGGCTGCAATTCTATGCCCACTGACTCAGGAGTAAGCCCCATACTTCCCAGGAAACATGCTCGAGAGCACGTTTTTCCAGAGCCTTGAGCAGCAAACCGCTCTGCAGCAGGCGGTTCTTCCAGATGAATCGCCGCTATTTAAACAAAACGACACCCATGCAGACTGCGGCCTGGCGGGAGCGACCCCGAAGGGCCGGACCCCTCTGGCAGCTGGGGCAATGGGAGGTCCCGCGCGCGAAGGAAAGGATCGGACGTTGCGGTGGTGGAAACTAGCGCGGCCAAGTTTGTCCGCGTTGGGGCCGGGAAGGCGACGGATCCCGGGGCCGCGAGTTAGTTACCCGCAGGGCAGAAGGAAGAAGGAGCAACAGGCAGCACGGTTGTGGGGCTCCGAGCCGGAGCGTTGAGGCGGGAGCACCGGGGGGCGGTATGGCGCCTTTTGCTCCGCCCCAAGCAAAGCTGAGCCGGACACCGACAAACTAACACCTCCACCCCTCCGTTGAGAACCTTCCCCGCCCCTCCAAATATCATGAAGCTCGTTGCTTATTGTATTATGTTCACAAAACAGCACCACCGCCCATTCACACGCAAGAGGGAGGTGTCAGCCGGTTTGGGGGAGCTCCAACATTTGCGGACTACACGGGGAAAAGAGGGACCCTAAAACAGGCCAATGAGCACTGGGCATGCAGGCTGACTGCTGGGGAGGGGGACTGGAAAACAGGAGGGGGAATGGAGTCTTGTGAAACAGGACCTGGCTGGCTGGTAAGGCCCTCCGCTCCATGATGGAACATAACATTTGCTTGCAGTCGTTTCCGCTGGTAAATGTTGCAATACTATACACACTTGCCAGGGAGGAAGTACCAATGAAAATGCTGAGACTTGTGGGTAGCAATGTATAGGATTGTGCTGATAGCCAGTGTGGTGCAATGCTTAAGGTGTTGGGAGACCAGGGTTCAAATCCCCACTCAGCCATGAAGCTCACTGGGTGACTTTGGGCCAGTCACTGCTGCTCAGCCTAACCTACCTCACAGGGTTGTTCTGAGGATCAGATGGGAAGGGGAGAGCCATGTATGCCACCTTGAGCTCCTGGAAGGAAAAGTGGGATATAAATGTAATAAATAAATAGAGTGATCTGTTGTTGGGCTTCCAAAACATAGGAGTATTGTATTGATTTTCTACCACTTTAGGAACAAAAAGAGGCAAAATGACTTCCTCCTGCAATCATAAAGGTCTGTCTGGTCCAGGATTCTGTTTCTTACCAGCGGCAAACCAAATTCTTCCGAGGAACCAGACCATGAAGCCAATGGTCTGTTGCCCCCCAGAAATTGGTGTTCACAGGTGCCCTGCCTCAATCTAGACCCAGTGATACAATTAGGTGATATTGGAGCCTGGACCAGTAGTGGCTGGTGGTCCACACTGAAGCACATTGGACAGCTCCTTGAAAGTTTGGACTGAAGCCCAGAGCAGATTCCACTGACCCACTGACATGGACCAACCAGCCACGCCTACTCTAGGCAAAATGGTCTTTAGAGATTGCAGAGCTCTTCGGATGGTAATGTAACATCACCTACTGTAAAATGTGGTAAGCCAGGCCCGCTCTGTTTGCCTCCCCCGCTGGGTGTGGCCCCAGACTTCTGCCCCTAAAGTCCTGTCCTGGTGGCACCATTGTCTGGATCTGAGGCATTATCCTCCATGAATTTGTCAATCCCCCTTTAAAGCCATCTAAGTCTGTGGCCTTTGAAAGTCATGATTTTTAATAAGGGATGAGAACAAAATGTTCATCCAAAGGCTTGGCATTCCCTTCTAGGCAGCCTTCTGGGGGCCACATACCAGAGATGGGCAGGGCCAGAAGCCAAAGTGGGTGGAGCAAAAAATGCTTAATTTTACCTTTGTACAGTAGACGTGTTTCTACACACACTGACACATCCCTCTCTTATCCCCCATCCAGGCAAGCAAGAAGCATTATCAGACTTCAAGGACCTGTTCCAGCCAGGGAAAAACACTCAAGGAGAGTGCAAATCAGATCCAGTAAGTGGTGTGGCCTAGGAGAATCCCGAGGGCCAGATAGAGAGGCTTGGAGGGCCACATTTAGCCCCAAGGCCTGGGGAAAATGGACTGCCTTCAAGTTGATTCCGACTTATGGCGACCTTATGAATAGGGTTTTCATGGTAAGTGGTATTCAGAGGTGGTTTACCATTGCTTTCCTCTGAGGCTGAGAGGCAGTGACTGGCCCAAGGTCACCCAGTGAGCTTCATGGCTGTGTGGGGATTTGAACCCTGGTCTCCCAGATTGTAATCCAGCACTCTAACCAATACGCCACACTGGCTCTCTAGCCCCAAGGCCTGCGGGTCCCCATTTCTGATTCATATGAAGCCACTGGGAGATGTCACTGGGGGATTAGGATCGAGCTGTCATCTATTTGAATCCAGGACGAAGTTCAGGTGCGGCCTGGAGCTGATAATGGGATTGGCTGTGGGGCAATAAACTGAAACTGAATCCAGACAAGATAGAGGTGCTATGTGTTGCAACTTCTCAGGTCCAGGAATTGAGGAGACAACCTCTTCTGGACAGGGCTACACTCCTCTTGAAATAATAGGTGTGTAGGTTGGGGGGGGGGCTCCTGATGGCCTCAGTGGCTAGGAGCACCTATTTCCAGCTATGGGTGGTTTGCCAGCTACAGTTCTTCTGGGAAAGAGAAAGCCTGGTTATAGTAACTTATGCTCTGGATTGGACTATTGGAATGTGCAGATGGTCCAGAGGTTGCAAGTGTTGCAGAACGCAGCAGCCAGGGTGTTGACGGGCACTGCTGGCTAGACACATATAACACCAGTTCTAAAAGATCTGCACTAGTTACGAGTTCATTTCTGAGCCCAATTCATGGTGCTTATTGCTGACATAAAGCCCTACATGGCTTAGGTCCCAAATATATGAAGAAGCACCATCTCCCATATCAACCTGCTCAGGTGTTAAGATAGGCAGGGGAGGCCCTGCTTGCGATCTCGCCACCAAATGAAGTTCAGGGGGTAGTGGCACAAGAGTAGGCCTTCTCTGTGGTGGCCCCCAGTCTGTGGAATGCTCTTCCTGCCAAGATGCGTCTCACACTGACATATGCTTTTCATTCACAAGTAAAGATGCACCTCTTCACTCTGTGAGGAAGGATGAGGTTGTGGCCATGTGTGCTCCGTCTGCAGAATGTTGCTTTAATTTAATTTATTTGTTTAACCTGTACATATACTGATTTGTATTTCAACAGAAGTCTCCATTATTATTGTTTTAAATGTTTTATGATGTTGTGTATTTTAGAACTAATGTGATACTGTTTTATTTATGTATGTACCCCGCCTCCAGATCAACTGGGTAAAAGCGAGTTATGCATGCTGCAAATTTATGTTGTCCAGGGCAGCAAACAAGTGACAAAATAAAACAACTTAAAACATCATAAAACAAAAATCTTTGAAAAATCTTAAAAACCATCTTAAAAGCAATTACAATACAGATGCAGACTGGGATGAGGTATCTACTTAAAAGGCTTGTTGAAGGAGGAAAGTCTTCAGTTGGTGCCTGTCTAATATTTAAGGGGAGGGAATTCCAAAGGGTAGAAGTCATAATACTAAAGGTCTGATTCCTATGTTGTGTGGAATGGACCTCCTGGTGAGATTGTATCTGCAGGAGGCCCTCACTTGCAGAGCGCAATGATCGACTGGATATATAAGGGGTGAGACCATCTTTCATGTATCTTTTAAATACATTTTAAATAAATATTTCAGGTATAATAAATAAATCAGGTAATAAATAAATAAAATAGCCATCTCTGGATCTTGAGACAGTGGGTTCCATAAATTAATCATGCCCTGTGTGTGAAGAAGTATTCCTGCATCCCCTGTCGTCATCATTTCATGGATTCTGTCTCACACAGACACACACACCTTTAAAGAAAAAAAAGGAAAAATATGAATCATGTACTTAGTTATTTGAATTCTGTATCCCCCTCACTCCAGCAGTGCAGCACTCATCTACCCTGAATGAGGAAAGGCCCGATAAGAATACTATCCATTTCACTTTCTATCTATCCATATTGAGAGTGAAAGTGACAACGCTCTGCAGGGCCCTATTCTCCTTTCCCAGGCCCTACCCCCAGCCTGATTTGCAGGATTGGATATAGAAGTACATCTGAGAAACGATGGTGAGATTTGCACAGAGGAGAAGAAAATGAACTTGGGCACACTTTGCAGGCTGAAAAGTACCAAAGTCAGGTAATTGGTAATTTTATAGTGCCCGCAGTATACTTACATTTTGTCTGCACCAGCCATTTCCCATTTTAACATGTGACTTTTAATCACAGGCTAGCTATTTAGGTAATGTTTGGCAAGAACATAGAAGCAGTGTGTGTTTGGTATAAACATGGTGTTTTATCTGGCAACCAAAGGGGTAAACATAAGAGGGCATAACCTGAGTTTGATGTTTCAGTGGGTCAAATGCTTCTTCTAAGCCCTTTGTATGGATCAGTGCTGATCGACCAGAATAAGCCATGAAATGCATTTCATGAAATCTTGCAGTGTACTCTAGATTGTGCCTTGCAGCCACTGGGGGCAGCAGAATGTCTTGGCCCAGCCTTGCAAAAAACATGTCGCTTGAAAATGTTCTGGTATTTTGAAAAATTGTTGCCTTCTCTTTCCTCCTCAGACCCTTTATGGCCAGCTGCTATACAAAGTTTACACTGTATAGTAAATATCAGAAGTCACAGTTATGGTTTGATTTTAATTATTTTAGTACCAGCAGCCCAAAGAGTGCTTGTACTGTGACACCAGGGAACAATATGGAATGCTGGCATTGCCCTTCCACACACTGACACGTCTATATTTACATCTAGTTTATTTACCTTTCGGGGTAGGTGGGAAGCTGGATCTGGCTTGTTTTGCTTACTACACTGCCTTTGCTTTCTACTGACCTCCCACACATAGCCCTCAGTTGAACTCTGCTGCTCCAAATACAATTTGAGTCAGTGATTTAGCCTCGCATTCAGTCTACTCACATTTTCAAAAGTCAACACCAGCCATGGATGCGAAACTGAAAATCACACTGCTCCATTTGGAATGAGAGTCATGCCTAACATTCAGCTATTCTCATGGCTTGCATTGCTGCAGAATTTAAAGCAAATTCCTATGCTCACCCAAGAATTTGTCCAAAATTGTACCAGAAATTATCAGTGCAATCCTACTCAGAAGTAAGTCCTATTAAGTTCAATGAGGTCTACTGTCAAGTAAGTGGGTATAGGGGATTGCAGCCTATGTCCCTAAACCTTGCTGGTCTGTTTTTATTCCACTTTGTTAGCGGAAGTCTTGGTGGTCTCCAGCCTTGTAGGGTGAAGGTGCTACAAAACATCTTATCACATGGGGCCACTTTAGAAAGATCTCCGTGGCAGCTGTCTCCCCACAAGTGACTCCTCAGGATTTTCTCCAAGTAAAAAATCCCCATTCTGCCATGAGGCTCACTGGGTAATTGTGGGCCAGTGACTGTCTCTCAGCCTAATTTACCTTACAGGATTGTTGTGAGGATGAAATGGAGAGGTTGAGGATCGTGTAGATCACCCTAAGCTCCTTAGAGAGAAGTAACAATAAACATAAAACAGTGCTCACAAATGGACTGAACATGGAGGCAACCACCATAGGAAGCAAATTAAAGTGGGCTCCTGGCAGCTCTGATGTGCCTTTATCAATGAGTTGACTTTCATTTCATTGGTTATATATTTATCATATCGTGTGCCACCTTTCTTCAGGAGCTTGAGGTAGCATATATGGGCATTTTCCCAGTTTGGCCTCATAACATGAGGGAGATTAGGCTGAAACAAATCTTGGAAGATTCAGAATAGACAAAAGAAAGTATGTCTTCACACAGCACATAGTTAAGCTAGGAAATTCACTCCCATAAGAGGTACTGATAGCCACCCACTTGGATGGCTTTGAAAGAGGATTAGACAAATTCATAGAAGTTAACGCTTCAGTGCTACTAGCCATGATGGCTGTGTTGTACCTCCACTGTTGAAGGCAGTATGCCTTTGAACACCAGTTGCTTGGAATTGCAGGTGGGGATAGTGCTGTTGCCCTCAGTGTCTGCCTGCAAGCTTCCCATGGGCATCTGGTTGGCCACTGTGAGAAGAACAGAGTGCTGGACTAGAAGGGCCTTTGGCCTGATCCTGCAGGGCTTTTCCCAAGTTCTTATATTTAATTAAAAACAACAACACCCAAATGCATCTCTCCATGAACCAAGTGTACAAGAGGCTCACTGGAGGGTTACTGCTCACTTTCTGTATAAAAAGGAGTCCCTCACTCTGACCTGTGGCACTTTCCATTAGGAAGCAGGGAGAGCTGTGGTGATCAGCAGAGGCAGCACGATGCATATTCGGTCTCATGATACCTTGAGGGTCTTGGGATGAAACTAAAGGAGGGGTGAGATCTCACAAGGACTGGGATTTCAGTCTTATCAGAAGACTGATTTATTTATTTTATTGCACAAATGTATACACTGCTTCATCAAGATATATCTAAAGCAGTAAGCATAAGAAACAATATTTCCAGCTGGATGAAAAGTTCTCTGCCATAGATTTTCAATTATCTTCAGTTATTTTTGTATTGTTTTTAAAACTTGTTTTATTATATGTTTATAAATTGCCTTGGCACACATGTAGAAGGTGATTCATAAATTAAATAATGAAGGTTAATATTAATTTTAATATTTTGTATTATACATTTTTAATAAAATTCTTGGTGAGGGTGTATTGGCTAATATTGGCACAGACATATGCATCAGGGAAAAGAGGGAGGACATAATTCCCTATGCATGGCCACCTATGGCTTTAACAAGGGTTTTTAAAATATTTATTTATTTGCTCTTCCATTTATGCACTATATTAACTTTTGGCCTTTCTTCAGTGCAGTACTGTATAAGCTATGCCAATACAATTTCAGGTGGTGGCGCTTATGCCAGTTTTCAAGAGAGTTTCTGAAGATCAGCAGCATCTGAAAGGCATAAGAGGGTTAACTTTAGTCAGTGCATCTGACAAAGTGGACTCCGGCCCATGAAAGCTGACGCCATGATAAATCTTGCTGGTCTTTAAAGTGCCACAAGGCTCTTTGCTGCGTTTGAAGATCAGCTGTGAGATGGATAGCAACATCTTATCTTGATACATTTGCAGTGTCGACAAGTGCCAGGGTTGATACAAGAACCCAAGCGTTCAGAAGACGAAGCGAAGGAAAGAAAGCCACATTCTTTCTCGACAGTGTCCATTTTTGCCACCTAGTGGACATTCTTTATTACGTCAGCAAAAGAGAGCATTTGTTGATACTATCTGGACCTTGTCAAATTCTGGGTGTGTGGAAGGAGACCCTTACACTTAAAAGGCCCCCCTGTGTGTGAATGGGGATGCAGTGTGCTCTCTTGGTAATGACCGGGTCACTTGGTGTTGTGGGGTAGATTTCCCTCCCTAATTATAGGCCATAGGCCATAGTGCAATGCCTTCAGTGCCGCATAATTGCCAAACCCTGGTGATCCTAGTGTTGTAAGTATCATTTTTGTCTCCTTCCAGTTTTACCTCATATTGCGGCCTGCATATTTTCCCCATAGAACTCAGAGAGATCCCACCCTGATCTGTGTAGCCTCTGTCTTAAATTCTATTGGGGGGTCATCCTAGATGAGGGGGGCAAGCCCAGGGGACAATTGCAGCCCTCCAGGCCTCTCTTTCTAGCCCTCAGAACTCTCTCTAGTCCACAGAGAACTTAAGACTGGGAAAAGTGGAGAAAATGAAATTGGCAGATTTGTCCATCCCTAGATGAAAGTGAGGGCAGGGGAATGCTCAGAGGTCCTCCATCTGTTTTTAGCCTTACAAAAAAAAAAGTATCCTTTTCTCTCCCATTGTTTCCAAAGAGTTTGAGGGAAAGGTTTAGACAAAAGACATCTAAAATTTCACCTGGTTTGGGAGCATGTCAGGGGACCAGAAAAGCTTTGGATCATAAGAACATAAGAAGAGCCATGCTGGATCAGACCCAAGGCCCATCTAGTCCAGTGTCTCACAGTGGCCAACAAGATGTCTATGAAAAACTATGAAAAAGGAGGACCTGGATGCAGCTGCAGCCTTTCCATTTCCCAGCAACCCTTTGTAGACAAGACATTTCCTGGAATACCTCCAGGTCTCCTGCACCCCACTTTCTGGCCATACTGATATCAGAGTGCCAACATCCACTGGGCCAGGGCATCAGAAGGGGTGACATCTTAAGAGAGGAAGGCTCCAACATCAGATCCCCGTCTCCAACATCAGAGCTCTCCCACTAACCTTGGAAGCAGTGGAGACTTATGGCTCCGATGTCAATGGGGCAGTGAATCTGAACCTATTCTGGCACAAGGTTTCAGCCCCTTGAAAGTTCAGACTAAAAACTGGTGTGGATTCACTGCCTCACTGACATTGGAGCCACCAGCCTCCACTGCTTTGAGGGATAGATCCAATCTATCCTATGGCCCCTGAAATACCCTCCCAGGGACCATAGGATTGTACCCCAACTAGGCTTACACATATGCAACTTTTTACAGTCACAATTAAAAGTACAACTTTGGAATAAAGGGCATTGATAGAAAGGATAGTGATACAATACACCAAATGTACTATAGACCAGAGATTCCCAAACTGTGAACTATGAATCTCCAGTGGTCAGTGAGCTTCATTCAAGTGGTCTGTGGCATGTCCACACTAAATATTCACATTGATTCTTATTGTATTTTTATTGCATCTTTTATTTCTTGTATTACAATTTAAATTCTATAGAATGCAACGTGTAATGCAATAAAATACAACATATTTAATACATAATACATAAGAGATGAAAGGAGGAATTAAAATGCAGTTAAAATCATACAGCATCGAGCACAGCACATTACAACTGCCATTAAAACCATCAGCAACTTTCAAGTGGCCTGTGGGAGAAAAAGTTTGGGAACCACTGCTATAGACCAAGTTTAGGACAGTAAAACAGTGTAAGAAGAAACTGAAGAGTATTGGTAGAATGTAGCTTATGATCTTGTAAATTGACAGACTATAGGAGAAGAGACCATCTGATTTTTAGTTTCTTTTCAAAGACTCTTATTTTTGAGATACATGTAACTTTCTCCAACAATTTACTCTTCTCTTCCTCCTTTTTCAAGTTTCCGTATATTAGGTTAACCCCTCTTATTTATTAAAATCACCCCTCCATTGGCATTATCCCCTCCAGCCTTTGTTATATACCTTTAAAGGGAGACGTTGTTGTTATGTGCCTTCGAGTAAATTTTGACTTATGGAGACCCTAAGAATCAGCAACCTCCAATAGCATCCGTTATAAATTGCTCAGTTCAGATCTTGTAAATTCGGGTCTCTGGCTTCCTTTATGGAATCAATCCATCTTTTGTTTGGTTTTCCTCTTTTTCTACTCCCTTCTGTTTTTCACAGCTTTTTGGAAACTCTTTTCATAGGGTTTTCGTGGTAAGAAGTATTCAAAGGTGATTTACCATTCCCTTCCTCTGAGTCTGGATGCATCTTAGTCTGGTGTCTCAGTTTTGACCATTCTGCCTTGGGTTACCCTGCGAGGAGTCTAGCCTCTAGGCCTAGACTCCTGATGGCATTGATCTCAGCTTCTTTGACACTCTCAAACACCCTCACCACGTTAAGGTGTGCATCCTAGAGAAGGAAAGGGAGACATTAAAGACAAACAATTTGCAAGATAGATACTTGATATGCTAGCAATGTATACATTGACTCTGTTTCACTTCAGTAAAACGTGTCTTTCTTAATCGACATCAGAAAAGTGGTTTGATGATCCATGGAGTCGTTATAAGAAAATGATCAGCCTGTACAAGGGGCAGTTTGTAAGCAAGCCCTTAACAGTGGTTGGAAAGGGGTATATGGACCCTTTTCGGATCTAACTTGTCCCTTCTTCTGAAGCAGGGGTCATCAGCCTTTTTAGGCCCATGGGCACATTTGCTTACCAAAGAAATTGTCATGGGCACCACAGAGAGAGAGAGAGACACTGCAACCTATTCTGCTGGCTAAGTAGAATGCTTCTTTTAAGCCTAATTTTAGTGATGGTGGGAGGGGAGAGATCCTGTGGAAGTCAGGGCAGGCCTCTCTGGGCACATGTATGTCCACAGGCACCACACTGGCGACCCCTGGATGATGTTAACAGCTGTGGATCTGAAGCCTGTGACTGAAATATCAGTGACTTCATGAGTGATTAATAATGCCAAGCTCAGCTCCAAGCATAATAAATAGCTGAAACCTGGTTTGTTTTCATGAATATTTCTCAGATCAGAAACATTCGTTCTGTAGTTGGTTCAAGTTTATTCAAAATGGTTCTTGTGTTCATGAGTCGTGCTATGGGAACGTGAACAAGGGTAAATCAGCCAGAGGCACGTTCTGCACGACCGTGTCCTGTTAGCAAGCAGTTGCAGGGCTTTATTGACATCTGTGATGTTTTTGCCTTCAGCAACAGCAGGGGAAATGCCAGAATTCACCCAAATGCCCAGTGTGTGAGCTTCAAGGCATCTGTCTGGCAATTTTGTGTATGAAAAGGCTATCTAGTATTTCTCACTTCCCTTGCTCTCAATCCAGACCACAGCATGAGCAGCTAAGAAAGATGCCCTGAAAGGAAATAGCTCTGTACGATTCAAGCAAATTAGACAAGCCACATACTGCAGTGGAAGGCAATAAAAACACAACCAGCATCATCCAGCCTTATGGGCAGTTCAGCAAAGCTCGGACAAAAAAATCTAGCAGTGGCCAGTGGGGCGAGATGGCAAAGCTTCCCTGACCTCCTGTCTGCAGCGTCGCTGCAGCTTACTGTGTATGAGAGCAGGAAGGACAAGTTGGAAGTGAGGTAGGTTGACACAGGGCAAACACACTGCCAGGCGTGCCGGATTGGGTCCCTGGGTGCATTTGCAATGCGCTGACCTCGCCATCACCTTGTCCCTCTCCCTTTTCCTCCTGGTAAGCTACAGTGACTCTGGTGACGAAGATCAGGTAAGCTCCACCAGCCCAGCCTACTGAGTGACCACTAATGCTAAAATCACATCTGCATGGCACTTTGCACTAACAACAACAGGAGCTTGCAATGTAAAATGGAACAAAAGGGAGAGGAGAGAAAAAGAGAATGAGAGAGGCAAAAGGAGGTGAAGGTTGTCTTAAGCGGTTGCAACATGCCGCTCCCAGAGATGAGCTCCAGGATATGTTACCTATTACAAAGTCTTCAATATATGTATGCATTTCAAAACTCAATTCACAGTGCTGGGCTTAACCTTGAAAGCCTTGAAGAGTTTGGGACTGGCTGATCTAAAGGACTGCCTTCACCTGCATGACCCTGCCTGTTCATTAAGATCAATTACAGAGAGCAACTTCTGAAGGATGGCCGTGTTCCAGTTCTCCTATTGTTTCGGAAAATGGGAATTAGGTTGGCGGGCACAACAGATATGGGCTTCCACTTTGGTGGAGCAGCAAACATTCCCATCAGAACAGGCCTTGAAACATGACTTGAAGACTGAGTCTGCTTTCGTTGTATAATGTTTTTATGCCACTGACTGCTGAGACTTGGGGTGCTTCCAGACCGGTGATCACTGTGGGATGGGTACTCCTCATATGAGCAAATGTTTTGCAGCAGCCGCACAACATAATTGGCATCAAAACGACAGCCTGTATCCCCCATCTCCCATGCAATCTGGATTTACCCTTTCGGGGAAAAGTCTGTTGCCAACAACCTGTTTACAGTATTAAGCCCTCATCTGGAAGCCCAGCTGGTGACTCCTCCTTATGATTCTGGGTTATTAGGGGTTTTTTTAACCACTCAAATGTCTTGACGCTTCTTTAGTTGTTGTATGTCACCTCGTGAGAGCTATGCAGTAGCAGTAACTAGGGACAGAAAGATCTGTCCATTTTGATTCTCTCAGTTTCTCATTCTTTCAGTCTTACATTCAGTTTTCCACATTTATACAGCAATTTGCAGAGCTTTTTTTTAAAAAAAATCCACATGAAAATTCTCCAGCACAAATTTCACCGAATAAACACAATATTTGTAGGCAGTTTTGACTAATGTACACATTTCTGCAAGCAATTTCTCATCATATAATGCATTTTTGTATGTTATTTTCACTCATATATTCATTTTTACGCAAACTTTCCCCTAATGTGCATTTTTGTAAACATTGTTTAGTTGGCACACTGCATCACAAAATTCTAATAAGTGTGAATTTCAAAGGATGCCTGTGTTTCAATTCTCATATTATTTTAGAAAGAGAGAATTTGATAGATTCTGCTTGAAATGCGAACTGAATAGAATTTCTCTCCCATCCTTAGCAGTAACACACCAGAAGCAGTATAGCTTCAACAAGTGAGGTTGTCTTCAAGTGTGTCCTGTCTTCTCTTCCCCACTGATTAAAATTGACTCTCTAAAATCAACCTTTATGGCAAAACCTAATGCACATTTTCCCATTAGTAAATCTTCACTTACAAAGGAGTTGGTTTAGAAATGGGAAGAGGGGCCATAGCTCAGTAGGAGAGCACATGCTTTGCTTGCAAGTTCAATCCCTGGTTATGTAGGACTTGGAAAGACTCCTGCCTGAAACCTTGGAGAGTCACTGCCTGTCAGTGAAGACAATGCTGAACTAGATGGATCAGTGATCTGACTTGGGATAAAACAGCTTCCTATGAATGCAGCCTCACAGCACTATCCTATGCATTTTACTGAGAATTTAAGTCCCATTGTGTTCAGTGGGACTAACTCTCAGGTAAGGGTTCAGAGGATTGCACTCATGATAGGTTAGTCTACCTGTCCAACCAATTCCAGGTTGCGGCCCTAGTTTTAAACATTAAGTTCAACTTTGTGTTACTCTAGAAGAAAATTAAACAAAACAGCAACATACATTTACGTAAAATTAAAGGAAAGCTCATTGCCCAGTCTCTTGTTCTAATTAAATGTGTTCTTATAAGACATGCGTAGGTGCAAGTTATGTGGTTTCCTTGGCAAGGATGCTGCTCTGAGTAAATACTATAATATTAGTTTGTTTACTTTTTTCTCCTTTCTAGTTTTTTTATATTTTCCTTACCACTCTGTGTGGCTTCTTCAGTTTTGGTAACCACCATCAAGTTGGGGGGGGGAGTTTGAAAAAGTTCAGGATTTTTGTTTTTTAAAGTCATCTAATCACAGATAAGCCATAATCTTTCTGCAGTAGAAAGGCACAAATGAGAGAACCACCAAAATGAATGACGTTCAGTCCTCCATCGTTGAGGCCTTCAGGTAACAGAATGGGACCTAGATGGTTGCATTACAGTGAGAGCCTTTAAAAGTGCACTTAAGGTACCACACACTGATATATCTTTCTAGCCACTTCAGATACAAAAAAGTTGCTGTACACCAGAGACAGAGAACTGTTGGCCCTCCAGATGTTGTTGGACAACAACTCCCATCATCCCTGATCATTGGTCATGGTACCCAGGGCTGAAGTGAGTTGGAGTCCAACAACATCTGGACAGCCAGAGGCTCCCCATCACTGCTCTATGTGCTGCAGGTGAAGAACAACGGACGTCAAAGCTATACAAGCCAAATACCAAACCTAATCAGTGTCATAAAAATGTTAATTGAAGCACATTGGGTGAGTTTCATCAGGATTGTAGCTAAGGGAGGGGAAGATGCAGGTGAGGTCCACTCACCATCCCCATGCCAAATATTATATTAGAAAAAAATCAAATGTGGTTGCTAATGACACAATACAAGTAATGGCCTTACAGTTCCTCCAACCTGTTCTTTAGTGCTAATTGGTTACTTAGCCCCATGCTGCCATGCATGGCACGGACAGCTGCAGTCCAGCAGTTTGATGAGAAATTCAATTCAATTTATGTATTGCTAGTGTGGTGTAGTGGGTAAGGTGTTGGACTACGACCTGGGAGACCCGGGTTTGAATCCCCACATAGCCATGAAGCTTGCTGGGTGACCTTGGGCCAGTCACTGCCTCTCAGCCGCATGAAAACCCTATTCATAGAGTCGCCTTAAGTCGGAATGGACTTGAAGGCAGTACATTTACATTTCGTACTGCTGGAAGGAGTCCCGAAAGAATTTATAGGGACAACAGAATACCAATATATGCCCTAATGGTTGCTAAGAGACTCAATACGGCGAGCCTAGAAGGACAAACACCCGCTAATTATTATGCAGTGATTTGATTACCTAAATGCCCTTGCTACATTTGAGTGTACCTTCTATAAACACCAACTTTATCTGGATATATATCTAGACATTTGGATGTCATATATTGATCTATATGTGCAAACTAAATTGATGTATAGATGTTTAAATATTCTGTTAATATGAGCTGACGGGGGTTTCCCCTCTTTTCTGTCTTTTTCTGTCTTTTTTATTCTTCCTTAATGAAATTGCAATTTTTAACATAAATAAATAAATATCCATCAGCCTCAGTCTGGCCTCAGCCTACACCTACCTGTCTTCTTACTTAGGAGTCCTCCAGACAAAGCTTATGTGGCAGGTTAGACTTGTCTGGTCTTTACTGATTTGCTTATGGGGCAGTTATATGACAATGAGGATTCATCTTGCTTGCTTGCAGAGTGTTTACATGTCTTCCTGTTAGTCATTCATTTATCTCACATTTCTCAAGGCATTTCCCCATCACTTTCCAAGCAGCAAAAGTCCAGGGAGTTTTGTTAGAGTTGATTTGCTGCTTTACAATGACAAAGCACTTTAATCCACTTTAAAGGTGCAAACCTAAAGTTCTGGTATGTGCTTGCATCCCTCCTGCAAAATACTGACAGTCTGAAGGCATCCATACAGGGGATGGAAGTGGCTGTCAGTTTCTTCTTCCTTTGTCTCAATTTTGACCTTATAGAACATAGCAGGGAGGAGAATGGAGCAAAACTAGATTCAGCTCTGGCTCCGCTTCCTTTTGCCACCCTGCCTTCCACCCTCATAGTCCCAGTGGGTAACAGCTAGGGATGGGAAAATCTGTCAGTTTTGATTCTCTCAGTTTCTTGTTTTTCCAGTTTTAAATTCAGTTCTTCACATTTCTGTAGCATTTTGCGATTTTAAAAAAATCCTCATGAAAATTCTCCAGCATTTTAGTGTGAATTTCTCCTAATAAACACATTTTTGCAGGCAGTTTTGATTGATGTACACATTTTTACAAGCAATTTCTCTTCATATAATGCATCTTGTATGTTATTTTCACTCCTATACTCATTTTTATGCACTTTCCCCTAATATATGCATTTTTGTAAACATTGGTTGGTTGCCAAACTGCATTGCGAAATTCAAGTAAGTGTGACTTTTGAAGAATGGCTGTGTTTCAGGTCTCATATTGTTTCAGAAAGTGAAATTTGATAGATTCAGCTGGAAATGCAAACTGAATCAAATTTCCCTCCCATCCCTAGTACCAGCAACCACTATAAAAGGGACATCTCTGATTGTCATTTGCATCTGAATATTGTGTTATGTATTATAAAGTTAAGATGAAGAGAGCCACTGGAAAAAAATTACATTTCGACTGAGATTTGCTTGTTGCTTTTTTCTTTTTCTTTTTGGTACTGTAATTAGAAAAATACTTCTGGCCCTTTAATTCAAAGTTTGCATAGGGTCTGTTCTGAGTCACCAAGTCTCTGCGTCAACCTTGCTGAAGCCTCTTTATTGGCATTTACTGACATGCCACCCACCTTGAACTCCAAATGTGGATCCAAAGATTGCTGAGCTGTGAACACGGTATTTGTGTAACTCTGCCAGTATTGTAACCGCCCATATAACCTCAGGAGAATCAAAGTAAAACCATGCTGAAACGTTCAAAAATAGCTTGAACACCACCATTGAATAAGAGGATGTTCACTTGCTTCTGAATCCAGACCTTTAGAAATACATTTCTTAGAAGCCAGGAATTTTTTTCTCGCTTGGCCTCTGGACAGAAGGTTTAGCTGTTTTTGGAGGGGATGTAACAAATGGAGGAGGTTTTTATAGTTTGTCCCAGGAAATCAGATTCTGGCCGTCATGTTTCTCTGCATAAAATTAGAATTTGGAGATGAAATCACCATGGCAAATGTGTCATATTTTTAGGGCAAAGGATATCCATGTTGTGCACCGCCCTGAGAGCCCTTGGGCTGTGGGCGGTATATAAATCGAACAAAATAAAAATAAATAAAATAAGCACAATGGTTATGAGATTTTATTTAAAAAGCAAAGGTAGCTATGTTGGTTCATGTGAGTGAATCAACCAAAATGTCACAAAAGTGTGGCAAGCCTTCGATTTCTCCAGAAGTCTTTATCGGGTAAAATGTTACACAAAGCAAGGGGGTGAAGGAAAAAAATAACCAACAAAAAGTACTAAAATTGGGGACTTCCAGGAAGGGTGACTTCGCTTGTGCCTGCTTTTGAGACGGGCTCCCGCCTCAGAAGAAGCTTATTCAGATATAAATCAGTCAGAACATTTTTTTTTTGACTGATGAAATTTCTCCCGGGTAGGGAGAAACGTAGAGATCAACCTCAAAAGCCTGTTTTTGTTGGGAGGACTGGATTTCATTAATTTATGAGAAAAGGTCCAGCCAGCAATGCCGGACGGACTTCCGAACAAGCTCTATCTGATTAATGCGACACGTTTATCTTTTCTTCAAAGAGAAAACGGACTAACAGGCAAGCACCCTTCTTTCTATTCTTTTTTTTACTTGGTTTAAATTGTTGCAGCAAAAAGAGATTTGTCAAATAAATCAGCTTTAAAGAACTTCTGGGTGAGCTATAACTCTTCTCTGTTATTCACGAAATTAACAGCTTATCTCTGTTTCTATTGCAAAAAGCTGTCCTGGAAGTGCATTCTAAAGATATAAACAGAAGAGGGATTTCTATTCCGAGGAGAAAAAAATAAAAAATATGAACTTTGGAACATTATACTGTCTGGGACTATTCTCTTTTTGGTCTATTTTATTTTGACGAATCTGCTTCTTCACGACGCCACTAACTGTTTTGATGCTGGGAACTAAATTTGTTTTGTATTCTTGAACATAGAGAGATAAGGCAGGCTGCTCTGTTTATACTGTGATGTCATCAAGCCTGGAATATTAACCCAATTGTTGCTGAAATAAGAAGTGGTTCTTCTTTATTTTTGTTTTGTTTTGTTTTTGTGGTTTTAAAAATGGCAATCAAGAAAGTGGCTGAGAATCTGGAAGTAATTATGTTTCAGAAAATAATGGATGAGATTGAGATAACGAAACAAACCCTGCGACAGGGCAGTAAGGAGCTGAAAATTGAACTGAGCAAAATGACGCAGGAGCTTAAAGAAATAGGGGATCCTGTGAGAGAGGAGAATGAGATCAGAGATAAGAAAAGAAAAAATAAAGGGAAAATACAAGCCCTGGAGATTGGAACAAATGTGGAATTGGAAAAAGATCTGGAGTTTATGGATATTAGAAATAAAATCTACTGTTTGGAATTAAACGTTATCTCTGAAGAAATTAATGAAGATATTAGAGATAAAGTTATCAATGGCTTGGATAATTTTCTGGACTGGAATGACGTGATGGAGCTTGATATAGAGAAAATCTATGGAATTAACTGCAGCCATGTGACAATGGAAAAACTCTCAAGAGATGAGCCAGTGCATTTTGTAAAAAAGAAGAACAGAGATATGACTTTACAACAATATTTCAGCAACTTATTCAGAATCGATGGCAAGAAAATATTTGGGATAGAAGAAATTCCCATCAGACTCTTATTATATGACTATGGCTATGACAGCAAGATTATTATGGAATACTGATAATGGAGGATTGGACACTGAAATTACTGGACTTAACAGGACTATTGAAGATGGAAGATGGAATTAATATGGATAATGGAATAATGGCTATTGAAATTATTGGACCTAACAGATTTTGATGAGATGGATTAATCGATATGTTTATTTGGACTATGGTTATGACAATAAGATTATTATTATTATTAATGAGATGGATTAATCGACATGTTTATTTGGAGAAAAATTGATAGATATATTTCTTAAAGAATTGAAACCTCTCTTTGACTTTTTGTGGAAAGAATAAAGTAATGTTTATGAGATTTGATGATTAATTAAGATAACTACTGGAGGAAAGTGATTTTATAATATAATTTAAGAGACAGGATTGTTATATATTGTAGACCTATAACTGATCTGCGACAAATGGGAAGTCAACATTTTATTTTTTTTTGTTTAATCATTTTTGTTTTGTTTTGTTTTTTGTCTTTGAATGTTTTATGATTTTGTTTTGTTTGTTTTATAAAAATTTGAATAAAAATTATTGTAAAAAAAAAAAAAGTACTAAAATTGGACCAATGTTATAGCCATGTGGTCAGCTTCTGGCCTCAGGCTGCATTCACACCATAAATTTAAAGCACACTATTTCCTCGCAAAGAATCCTGGGAACTGCAGTTTGTTAAGGGTGCTGGGGATTGTAGCTCTGTGAGGGGTAAACTACAGTTCCCAGGATTCTTTGGGGAAAATGATGTGCTTTAAATGTACATATGTGTGTTCCTCCAAGATGGAGATTACAGGCTGAATATGGTCCTCCCAGCTGCCACAGATGTCAGGTTACACAAACACAGCCCACAATTTTCAGTCAAACTGTTTATTCAGCATTCATCCTGATTTGCTTGCACAAAGCTTACACAGTGGTTAGATTGTGCATAGTCTTTATGGAGCATTCATTCTGATCTGTTTGCAGGACAGTTATATGGCAATGAGCATTCATCCTGCGTTCTTCCTGATTTGCATGCAGGGTTTAAAGATTTTCTCTTTAATCATTTGTACATCCCACACTTTTCAGTGCATTTCCTCCATCACTTTCTAAACTGCAAAAAAAAATCTGTTTCTTTTTAAGTGGGTTTGTTGCACTAGGATGACAGAGCCCTTCAATCCACTTTTTGCACAAAGCTAAAGTTTCAGAACATACTTGAATCCCTCCTACAAAATAGTGAAAGTCTGGATGGTGACCTACATCCAGCAACCAAAATTAATCCCTGGCTTTGCTTGACTACCATGTTTCTCTTTCCTTCAGCTCTCTGTCTACCCTGGAGCCTGCGTGCTTCCTTTAAAGCTTGGGACAGTTCTGGCTTACAAAATAGACTTCCTCGGAGATGGGGAACAGCCAT
Source organism: Rhineura floridana (assembly GCF_030035675.1). Lineage (NCBI taxonomy): Eukaryota > Metazoa > Chordata > Lepidosauria > Squamata > Rhineuridae > Rhineura > Rhineura floridana. Next base: position 51,335,280 of record NC_084489.1, read on the forward strand.
TGTTTCTGTATCCTAGCATCCTAGATGTGTGACCTGATATCTGGGGAGGTTCTTATTCAGCCTGGGATCTCCATCTTGGAATTAAGACTACAAGCTGACTGCATTGTCCCACTAAAGGGATTGCCCAACTCTGGATCTGGGAGATTTACTATGATTCTTCAGTGTTCCTCATTTTTCAGTGCAGAGTGACATGGCCATTCAGATTTCACAAGTGGAACCTGCCACAAAATGTTGCAGTATGGGGTGCTCCCTGCTCAGGACTCTAGCCATTCCATTCAATTCCCCCTCTTCTTGAATTTCTGTACACACAGAGACACACACAGCATTCTGTGGCCACTGAGCATGCTCCTGGGCCCTTTATGGTCCCCTCCCAAATACTATTTTTGTGCTTCTGCAAACATCAAAAGAAGCCTGCTGATACTTTCCTCTTGTAAGTGGGTGGAGCCATTTTGGCTACATACAGGAATGTCACTCACAGCCCAAACATTCGAAAGAGAGGGAATGATTTATTTCCCCACCACATCACCTATCACGGTGCAATATAAGTCAGACAAAGAGCAACTGATTTTCCCAAGGCCACCCAGTAAGTTTCATAGCTGAAAAGGGACTTAATCCTGACTCTTCCACATTCCACATTGGATGGCACATCTCCTGCTATGGTACATCAAGTAAGATGCATGATGTCATTGTACTCAAGAGCTTTCCACATCCCTGCTCCAGTTCATTGGCTGCCACTTGTGGGTGGTGAGGAAAGTCTGAGTGCAATGACATCATGCATCTTATAAGAGCCTCAACCAGCCACATATCCTTCATAATATCTATTTTGGTCCTTTTCCCCAGAGTTGCCGAAACACTCACGAAAGTGTAGCTCCGGTGGGCATCTGTCTCTGTGCATACTGCTCTGTCTTTTCAGGACAATCAAGCGGCTGCCTCTGATGCAGCTCACTGCAGGACTGAGGAAGGAAAAACCATTCATCCTTTTGGCAGAAAGAGGCATCTTGTTCATGCCTCACTGTTTGCTGCTCGGCAAGGTCTGGATGCTGTCTCTTCTATCAAAATATAAATATGGCAAAATGCAGATTGGTGGTGCCTGGTGCCCGCTGGGACTGGTAGGGTGGAGGGCAGGAAGCCAACTGTAGGTGGAGCCAGAGCCAATGACAGGCAGAGCCAATTAATTTTAGTGTTGTCCCCATCCTTCTCTATGCAGAGTTCTACAAGGGACAACACTGGGACTAAGGAGGAGAAGAAAGCTGGCAGGCAGGGCTGCCCTTTGGACTAGTTGCAAGTAAGAAGGCAAGCAGGTGGTGATACACCGAGAGTAGAGTAAGGTTGGTGGGGCAGTGCCCCATCCTCCCAAATGGACCAGCCTCCCTTGATGCTGATGCTGGCCTCTAAAGGGCTCCTGCTGGGAGGAAGGGCGGGATACAAATTAAATAAATAAATAAATAAATAATAAAGCCCTAAGCAGCTTGGGATTCAGGGTAGGTGATGAATTGCTTCTTCCAACATGGACCTGTCCTTGTGTTGCAAATTTTGTTGGAGGCCCTTCTCCGGTGTCCCTGCTATTTGAAGCAAGGCAGGCGGTGACTAGTAATAGGCAGACTCAGGGATGCTTCCAGGGTTCAAGGGACCCATGATCCCCTCTTAGTACTGTGACTCAGACCAAGAGTGGGAGGCACTGTGGAAAGAGGGCTCTTAGGGGGAGGAAGGAGGGGATGAGACAATGGAGCAGAGCCCATTTGACAAAACACCTCCTCTTTGTTTCCAGAGGCTGCCGCTTTCCCACCCATGGAGGGGACACTGTTAGAGACTGTGAAGGCCATTTCCCCACTGAAGAATAAGGAGGGCTCAGGGACATGGCTTGCCATGTCAGAGGATTCAGAGGGGGAGGGGGGTCCAGGAATGTCTCCCATGGAGAGGCAGCACTTCAAGAGAAAAGGTACTTGTCTCTCTAGGCAGATAACCTGCCTTCAGGCCAGGAATGCTCACAGAGCAGTGGTAGCTGGTGACTCCATGTCAGCGGTGCAGTGGAATCCACTCTAGGTTTTAGTCAGAACTGTCAAGGAGCTGTCCAAGATACTGAACCTAGGGGTGTGTGTGTGTGTGTATGTGTGTGTGTGTGTATATATATATATATATAAATTTATATATTATGTATAAATGAAAATAACATACAAAAATGCATTACATGTGGTAATATTATGTAAAATTACATGTAACAATGTGTGTAGTAGGAGAAATTCACACATAAAAACTGGAAATTTTTCATGACAGCTTGTGATGAGCCACTCTGGCATGGGTTGGGATCCTGTGGCACATTGTTGGACTACAGCTCTCATTATCCCTGACCATTGGCCATGCCAGAGGGGGCTGATGGGAGTTGAAGTCCAACAATATCTGAATGGCCACAGATTCCCCATCCCTGCGCTATAGCTACAGATGGGAATGTTCTCTGAGCTGGAAAGTGTTTCCAGACTCTGGAGTGGCTCCGCCCACCCAGGCTGGCTATAGGCTACCCCTGGTCTGGAAGGATTTTAAAGGTATCCAGGTCAAGTTGGGATTTTGCCTGGGCAACAACAGTACTCAGTTTAGACTTTTGGCTAAGGGCTATTTTGCAGCCTATTGCTGGGATAAAGTAGCTACAACCCCTTTGCTGGATATAACAGCACAGTGGAAGGAGTTGCAGCTATTTCATCCCAACAATAGACTGTAACAATAGACTGACTTTTAGCCAAAAGTCTAAACTGAGTACTGTTGTTGCCCGGGCAAAATCCCAGCCTGACCTTAAGTTCTCTCTGCAACTTAGTAAGATGTTACTGCAGCTATGGGGAGGGAGCGGGTAGTGATGGGGTGAACTAGCCTAGTCAGGCATGGAAGTGTGCTCAAAAAACCAAACTATTCCCCTGCCCAAAAAATTCAGCATATAGCTTCATTTAGTCCAAGCCCAAATCTGAGCTCAATGAACTGCCACCAGGAACATAACAGGGTCCGATCCCTTCCACAGATTCCACCTGGTGAGCCTGCAAACATGAGCCACAACCCAACCAGTCCAAATGCCCATCTAAATAGTCATGTTGTCATGTGTCTTCTAAAGGCAGAGAAAGAGATTGTATTATCCAGATCTTTCCTGTGCCATAGTCTTGGGTGCCACCACCAAGGAGGTTCTATGTCATATCCTGCTACCCTGGTCTTGCAAAAGCTTACCTACCATGTATTCCACATGAAAATTCATGCCCCCTAACTTTTGTTGTTTCCAGAATAACTTCCACATATCCATAAATATGACAAACCATGAAGATGTATTTAATCCCCTGAGATACAATACAGGCATTCAACATAAAAATATCAAGAGACCATGTTTGCCCCAGCTGAATACATCCGTGCACACATTCCTGCAGTGTCCTTCAGCTGTCAGAATGCTTGTGGTAAAGGAATCAGAGGGTGAGCATCTTTGAAGGGATTCTTTTTTGCTTTATATTTCCCCCGCTGCTTGCACTGTTGCAGCTACAAACAGGATTTCAAGTCCAGTTCCAAGCCTGAGGCATGTGTTAGGAGAATGGACTCTCACATGTTGCGCCAGGGTTCCTGGAATTCTCTGTAGCCTTTCCAGAATGGTGACCATTTATTTCTGTTTTATTATTTCTGTATCAATAAACCTTACATCTCTAGAAGAATGTCCTGTTTTCTCTCCCCCTTCTGCCCTCTGTCTTTCTCACTCTTCTTGCAGCTTTGTTAGGTGATATTATTATATCAGCCACAGTTCTCCATCTCCTTGCCTTCAAGCACACAAAGTAAGGGTTCAGGGCAGGATTTTCAGCAAGATTTAAAAGCCCAGTCTTGGATATATTTGCACACACAAAAACCCACCAGCATTTTAAGAGCATTTGTTGCAGGCCGTTTCCAGGTTCTCAGTGTTTTGCGAGAGGAATTCAAAGCATACTGGAATTTTCAGATTGTGCTATTAAAGTGGATTAAAGTGCTCTGTTGCCATAGCGCAATGAACCCACATTTTGAAATTTAAAAAAAAATAGATTTTTTTGCAGTTTGGAAAGCGATGAGAAATATAGTGAAAAGTAGGGGATGAAGGAATGGTTAACAAGAAGACGTATAAACACTGCACAAGCAAATGAGGATGAAATGCTCATTATCGTATTTCCTCCCTGCAAACAAGTCAGAACAAATGCTTAACAAAAACTTGGCATAGTCTAACCTCCCTGTTAGCTTGTGCAAGCGAATCAGGATGAACTCTCAATAAACAGGTCATCTGGAAGAGTCAGTAGTTATACCTAATATGTTAACACAGCCTTGAATTTAGCAAATCAGCAGGTAGCCATAGGTGACAAGGAAGTCCATGCAGTTGAATGAGTGAGCTGGTGGATGGGAAATGGAATAATCTCTGCTAGCTTGCTGGGCGTCCAACCGTACTAACCCCAGAGGAAGCAAAGCCCCATTCACCACAATCAGTGTGGAAATGCAGACAGGTAGTGGAGGAGGGATGGATCATTCCACCCCTCATATGCCAGTTTTCTCAGTAGAAGACACTATACATAGAAATATGTATATTATTTATTTATTATTTGATTTATATCCCTCCCTTCCTCCAAATACATACTGTATATACGTTAAGAATCTAGCAGCCTGCATTTCCATGATGACAACAGAGAAAGGGACTTTAACAGTAAAAGGCTGCGTTTTACCCCACCTCCATCCCAGTACTGGGGTGGGAGTAGATTGAAGCACTGCCTTTCATTCTGCACAGGGCCAATGCCAGACTGGCATGGGATCTTGGGTACCAGACAACTCCCTCTTCCATGTGAGTCCATGTGTTCACTTTAATTTAATGTGTGCACTACCTCTTGCATCGCCACATCAGCTCACATGCTTGCTATCACCCACCATCCTGGGTGATGGCAGACATGCGCACTGATGCAGTGATGCCCCTGCCGTCAACTTGGGTGATGGCAGGCATGCGACGATGCAACAGGGGTACAGCTGGGTGTAGTTAAGTGTGCACCAGCTGTGCACACATGCATTGGTGGTGTTGCCTGGGAGAGTGGAGCTTCCCCTCCACAATCCACACCACCATCTCGCTCCACCTTCCCAGCTATAGGGGCCCTCAGCCAGCTGCAGAGGCCCTCAGCCAGTGCCCGACCTGGCCACCCGCTGGCTCTGAGTCTTACTCTGCACATACTCCCAAGTATTGCAGCCATGCCACGTCAACTGATCCTAATAAAATGGGTTTTATGCTATGAACTATTGCTCTTTTGGGGTGAGTGAGTTATATATAGTTATATACAGAAGGGCCTATATCTGGACAGCCAAAGGTTCCACATCCCTGCCCTATGGTGATGCCTCCCATGTACACAAAACTATGTGCCAGAATGAGATCATGCTACAAATTTGCCCAACAGAAGCTACCATGCTGCTTGTTTGATATTTCCAGTATTGTACAGTAAAATCATGTTGGCTTTTGAAAGCTACATTACACAGTACATTTTTCCCTTTTCTGTTGCCCTGCCATTTCTATAAACGTCAAGCAAAAACAATGCTGGCTCCCACACATATATGCAGAGATCCCAAAGGCCAACCAGACCCTTGAAAATATACTTTTGATGCCAATGTATTTAAAAGAAATGACACAGACAATCAAAGAATACCACACACACACCAAGTATGGACTGGAGCTACTCTTACTAAATGCCATCAGAAGCATGCTCACTCCCAACTACAAAGGTTTCCATCAGAAATGTTCTGTATTCTATCAGCTATTTTTCTGCTTCACAGAAATTGAAAGGAAAACACACACGCATACACATACCCACTTACAGCAGGTAACCCTCAAAATCCAAATGGCTATCTTTGCCAATAATCAGAGTGTTTTGTCTCCTGATCAGATCAAGAGATAAAACTGTGGGGCTGCTGGGCCACTTTCCCCAGGCCAGACCTGGCACAAGGCTTAGCCTCCCTTGCCCTGTGTTAATCTGTCACAAACAATAGTAAAACCTGAAAGCCTCATTTTCACCTTCTTAAATTGGCAGATTAAGGAAAAGCCTGTCGATGAACCTTGCACTCCAGCAGATGATATCACTGATCTTGCTAACAACAACAACAACAACATCTGTTGCTTTGCACACTTTTGCCTGTGGCTCTGCCTATCAGTGGCAGGTGGTCCCTGGAAGGTTGCATAGGTAGGAATATGGCCCTTGGTCTGAAAAAGGTTCCCCATCCCCAACATAAGAGGGCTTATAAAGCTAATAAAAAGCAAAACCCCAAATACTAGTAAAGTATCTTTAGCCATGCTTTTCCATTTTGGTTTTTAGTTTTTCTATCCTTCACTATCTCATAGAATCATAGAGTTGGAAGGGGCCTTGTAGGCCATCGAGTCCAACCCCCTGCTCACAGCAGGAAATCTAGAGCTAGAGCATATCCCGCAGATAGCTGTCCAGCCTCTGCTTGAAGACATCCAGCGAAGGAGATCCCACCACCTCCCTAGGCAGTCAGGTCCATTGCTGAACTGCCCTTACTGTCAAGAAGTACCTTCCAATGTCCAATCTGACGCTCCTGCAACTTAAAACCATTAGACCTAGTCCTACCCTCTGGGGCAGCAGAGAACAAATCTGTACCCTCCTCTATGTGACAGCCCTTCAGGTACTTAAAGAGTGTAATCATGTCACCCCTCAGCCTTCTCTTCACCAGACGGAACATGCCAAGTTCCTTCAACCTTTCCTCATAAGACTTGTTCTCCATACTGGCTATCATCCTCGTCGCCCTCTTCTGAACCCGCTCTAACTTGTCTATATCTTTCTTAAAATGAGGCGCCCAGAACTGAACACAGTATTCCAAATGAGGCCTGACTAATGCAGAATATAGTGGGACTATTACTTCCCTCGACCTGGAAACTATAGCTCTGTTTATGCATCCCAAAACCGTGTTTGCCTTTTTTGCCGCAGCATCACACTGCTGGGTCATGTTCAACTTGCGATCCACTACAATTCCAAGGTCCTTCTCACACGCACTACTGCTAAGCCGGGTATTTCCCATCCTGTACCCGTGCATTTTGTTTTTGTGGCCTAAATGCAGAATCCTGCATTTGTCTTTATTGAATGTCATTTTATTAATTTCAGCTCAATTTTCTAGTCTATCCAGGTCCCTTTGGATTTTATTCCTGTCTTCCATTGTGTTAGCTATCCCTCCCAGTTTCATATCATCCGCAAACTTCATAAGGCTTCCCTCCACCCTGTCATCTAAGTCATTGATAAAAATGTTGAAGAGTATCGGCCCCAGGACAGAACCCTGTGCCACTCCACTCGAAACCTCCTTCCAGTCTGAAGCACAGCCACCGACGACCACTCTTTGAGTACGGTTTTCCAACCAGTTGTGAATCCACCTGACAGTATTTCCATGTAGTCCGCATTTGACCAGTTTGCTAATCAAAAGGTCGTGGAGGACTTTGTCAAACGCTTTGCTGAAATCTAGAGAGATGACATCTACAGCATTTCCACCATCTACTAAGCTAGTGACCCGATCAAAAAAAGAAATAAGATTAGTTTGACAGGATTTTTTCTTGACAAACCCATGCTGGCTCCTACTAATCACAGCATTGTCATCTAGATAGTTGCCAATGGACTCTTTTATTATCCGTTCTAATATCTATCTTTCCCGGTATTGAAGTCAGACTGACCGGCCTGTAATTCCCCGGATCTTCTTTTTTACCCTTTTTAAAGAGCAGGATCTCCATCACCTCCAGCCTTTATATACATATACATATATACATATTATATATATAAAAGACAGTTTTGAAAGCAACAAACAGAACTTCACTCAAGCTTGCTCTGGATCCCTATAAGGATTCCGTATGAACGTAATTGTGATTAACAAAACAGAGGTTTTTATTGTATTAACAAAACATTCCGCCTTCATCAGCTGCTAACATACAAATGCTGTTACCAAGGTGGCAGTTATAGAGCTGTGAGGATGGAATGCTCAGAGGGGCTTCATTTGCAGAAGCTAAGTGGTGGTGGTACTATCCTCCAGGTTCAGGCCATGTGGTGTCAATGTGTCCAGAGAGTAAATCCAAAAGTTCTCCCTTTTAGTCAATGCTGCTGGATCTGCTGGCATCTCTATCACTGTAATGGAAAAGTCCAACAGGCTGTGACCCTCGATGTTAAACAGGTATATATAAAACTTGGTACTATGAATTTTTCCTCTCCATTGTAGACTAACTGATGGCTCCTTATAAAAATAAAAAAGTCTTGTTGCATGGTGGTCAGCTGAACTTCCCTATGGCAGCAAGCCTGTCCTTATGATGGATGTATCAGCCTGTTGGTACAGGTTCACCACTACAGTTACAGTAACTTCAGATGACCTGTTTATTCAGCTTTCATCCTGATTTGGGGGCAAAGAGTTTACATAGTAGTTAGATTATATCTGGTCATTATGGAGAGTTCTGATTGGTTACTGAGGAGGTTATATGGCAATGAACATTCATCCTGATTTGCTAACATGTTTACATGGCTTCCCAATCATGATTTGTTGATTCCACACTTTTCAATGCATTTCCCTGTCACTTTCCAAATCATAAAAAGGCTGAGGGTTTTTTTTAAAAGTGGATTTGTTGTGCTAGGGTGACAGAGAGCTTTAATCCACTTCAGTCATGCAAACCTAAAATTCCAGTATCCACTTGAATCTCTCCCACTGAATACTGAGAGAGGCATCTTTAGTCAAAATAATATATATGAATTTTTTTGTTAGTCTTATGGAAAGGTCCTGCGTGATTCTCATGAAAGTGACTCAAATAATTTGAATGTCCTTCATTTTAACAAGTGCAATGCCACCTTTCACATAATATAATGGTCAAGAAAATGTAATAACAATTACTACCAAAAAAATTGTCAAGGAGGACGCTTTCTGTCATGGAACTGCCATGAGTCTTCCTTGAAAAATAATTTATAGCCATTTTAATCAAGATTATTGAGGTTATGCTCTACAAGTGTGTTTTTAAAGCAATTTAACTGAACACTTGAAAGTAGAAGGGGGTTCCTTTTTATTATTTTTCCAATTATCATATCTTAAAGAATGTTATGGCTTTCCTAACATACAGTATATAAAAGTATCTATAATATATCTAACCCATTTCAGTTAAGGTCAAAATGTACTGTGATTCAGAAGCAAACATCTGGCAGTGATCCCAGATTTAGGTTTTACAACACGATCCAGCTATTTGATGAACAGAAATTCACAAAAATCTTGCAAAGCTTGGGAGGAAAATATGTTTAGTTAGTTGTCTTGGTGATCTATTATGTATGTATGTATGCATGTATGTATGTATGTATGTATGTATGTATGTATGTATGGGCAGACAGACAGACAGACAGACAGACAGACAGACAGACAGACAGACAGATAGATAGATAGATAGATAGATAGATAGATAGATAGATAGATAGATAGATAGATAGATAGATAGATAGATAGATAGATAAGCTGAATCTGAAAAGTAAAGACCAGCACACAATGAAATCTTAGGCTGAGAAAATTGCTAAGAATCAAACTCATTCCTGGTGCAACTGTCATCAGGATCTTGAATTTCATGTAATATTTTTCCAGTTTACTACATTAAAGAATGTGCCTATTGTAATTTGTTTTAAAACGTTTTTAATATTGAATTTAAATTGGTATAATCTGTCCCAGAACCTTATGGTGAAGGGCAGGTAAGTAAGTAAGTAAGTAAGTAATAATAATAATAATAATAATAATAATAATAATAATAATAATAATAATAATAATAATAATAAATACTTTCAGCATGTCAAAGTGGGAGATCAATATCCATTGACCACTCATGACAGAGGCAATGGAAGACTGTAGCCAACAGCAGCCAGCGAGGCAGTTTACTGGTGAGAACTGCAGGTAATTGCTCAACAGCAATTAATGGGAAAGATAATCCTTACTAGTAATAATCATTCAGAGAAGGCCATGGAAGCAGGGAACATCTCAGCCAGTACTATGTATGCATAATCGACTGGTCAGCAGCCTGCTATGGCTGCAGGCTGCTGATGTCAGTAAACAATACTAGCCATTTAGCAACCAGGGTCTTGCATGATGCTCACTGAGACACCCTTAATCTCTATTGCTGAATGCCAACATTTACTAATAGAGACAAGACTTTTCCTGCCCCATCAGCAAATGACATTGCCATCTGCTACTAGTGGAAAAGAATGGAAATACACCAATTTAACCTGTAAACAATTTCTGTATTTTGCACGTGTTCAACTGCTGGCATCACATGGAAAATATTAAATTATTTGATGCTGGTAAGCTTTCAGCATTTGTCCACTTGAAACCCCTGAAGCCTATGTGAAGGGTGATTTTGATGTCAGCGTAGTTTAGATCACATCTCCATCCATATAGATCAACTACTACTTTTTGGTCTAACAGCTCCCAAACTAGGGGAAAAAATGGTCTTCAATTAAGTTCTACCCTTCTCAGAATTGATCCACACCACAAGTAACCCTGTTAGAAATGATCAAGCACAACATTCATTTCAACATCCGGTCTTTGTTTTGTTTCCCAGTTGGAAGCAGAAGGTGTATTTTTTTACACACAAAAAACCTGATTTCTTATGAACAAGAGAAGCCCTTCTTCAGGCAAGTTATACAAACTCACATAGGATACATGAATATAGCTGTGCCTCAGATCCCAAAGAGATATAGCCAGAATCCAAAGAATGGGAAGAGAATTAAAGATGCGAGCAGACTCTGTTGTTTTGATTGCAGTGGTTTCTAATGCTGAAGAGACAAGCTGCTGTTCAGTTTCAAAAGAGGAATGTCTCTTCAGCAGTGGAAACAGCTTCCACTAAAACAAGAAACAAACTGTATGTACAGTGTTCTTTCCCCCATGCACCTACAATTTATTTAGTCCCAACCAGAGTTGGGAGGGATGAACTTCAGGGATGGGAAAGCACTTCAAAAACTAGAGTTATGACATATGATTTAAGCTGTTTTATGGGGCAAATGATGATACTGTTGAATGAGCAGTACCAGTGGCTTGGTCAACCTGGCTGTAATAGGAAGACTCAACGGAAGAGATTGGACCTGCAGTTCATCACATTTACTCAAACTGTTGTAAATGTCAGGAAATATGGGTCAATACACTAGGTAGGTTATCAGAGCCCCCAGAGGTATGTTTCCAGCAAGACCCTCAGTGCTGAAATGATTGTATTGCATGCCAATGGTCAATAGTAACATCTATTATTATTATTATTATTATTATTATTATTATTATTATTATTATTATTATTTCAGCATTTGTAAATGAAAAGAAAGTTTTGAAATGCCTCAACTACTCAAGAAAACTATGTGGGAATCATTAATTTCCACAAGATTTTGTTCTGTAATCACAATTGCCTATTTGTTCAAATGGTGCTTTCTGTATTACTATCACAACACACTCCTGGAATTCTCAGTGCACAAAAAAATTGAGGGAATATAATGATGTCAAGATGAAACGCTGTCAGTACCTAGGTAGAAAAATGACATAAGGATGTCAGAAATGAAAGGGAATTATATCAATGTGTGTTGTACAGCCACTCAACAAATTGTAAAAATAGGAAAGGCTCCACAATTTAGGGCACTGTTTTGTTATGACAGAAATGCTCAAACATATTTTTTTTAAAAAAAGAGAGAAACTGGCATTTTCCAGCAGCCAAATAGCTCTTTTTCTCCCCAATACATCAATCAAAATTATTTTTTCATATCCCAAATGGGTATCTTTTTTGCACAGGACACTAGAGTATGTTTAAAAAAACACTTTCCCAGTGTTCAGCTAGTCATATCTTTTTGTTTCTTCCTCAAGATCTCCTTTTAAGGTCTGTGATTCATTTTAAGATAATGGTCACCTCTCCTTCAGGGCAATATGAAAAGCTGTATAAAGTGAAGCCCCACCGCATTCAGTTCTTCTATGAAAGGCACGGAAGTTGTCTTTCATAGAGATAAGATGACACTCTATCCTTAGTGAAAGCCTATATGGCACTGTTGGTACGATCAATCTCCACCTGTCATTCCTCTAGTATTCTCCTTACCGTTGTTCACAAAAAAACTTAGAAAAGCTGACACCCTTGGGGGAGAGGGAGAGAGAGAATCTTAGTGTGCTTCAATCACCCAATTATAGATTTCAGCACAATAGTGAACATCATGGATGATCAGTATTGTTCAGCAACAGAAAAGAAATCTGACAGAATGATTTATAAATATGGAGGCCTCAACCTTCCCAGAATATTTAAATGGTCTAACTCCTTGGAAACATGCTAAAATGAATAAAATTATGTCTCTTACAAAATCATTAAAAGGGGGGAAATGTAGCCTTCAGTTGTTTTAGAACAATTTGCTTTCAAAAAGTTTCCAGAAACTTGTTGAATAGATCAGAATCAAAATGATAGTTGAACTTTATAGCCGCTGTGGTGTAATGGTCAGCATACTGGACTATGACCTGGGAGACCAGGGTTCGAGTCCCCACTCAGCCATGAAGCTCACTGGATGACCTTGGGCCAGTCACTATCTTTCAGCCTAACTTACCTCACAGGGTTGTTCTAAGGATAAGATGGAGAGGGGAAAACCATGTACACCACTCTGAGCTCCTTGGAGGAAAGGTGGGATATAAATGTAATAAATAAATAAATAGTGTCCATGCTTCTGCAATTCTGTTGGCTCTCTTTATAAAGTATTAATGTTTACAAAGTGTTGTTTAAGCATAATGTGTTGCTTATATGTCTATAGGTAGAAGAGGTGGATGAGGGCCAAAATACCTGAAGTTCAGCTCCAATAAGATCAAGAGGCTGTGTTCAACCTGTTCTGGAAAGGGTTATATCCCCCCCTAAAGCAAGGTTGAGAACTATGTGGTCCTGTGGTTGGACTCCAGCTCACTTAAAGCCCAGCCAAAATATCCATTGGTCAGGAATGATGAGAGGGTAGAGTCCAATGACATCTGGAGGGCACTAGACTGGCTACCCTTCAATTATACTGAAGACATTCAGATGTTACACTAAACCAAGGGTAGCCAATGTGATGCCCTCTAGAAGTTGTTGGATTATAGCTCTCATCAGCACCAGTCAGTATGGCCAATGGTCAGGAATTATGGGAATTGTAGTCCAACAACCTCTGGAGAGGGTGTCCCTGGGTGATCAGATGCAAAGGAACAGGGCACCTGTACCTAACACTGGTGATGATGAGGACATTTCCATGGAAAAACGTTTTCCACCACTGTAACAGGCACCTAGCAGGGTTCCCTCTTTGATCCAACTCAAAGGTACAGGAGCAGCCCTTTTGGCTACCCAAGCAGAAATAGGAGCACACCAAGTAAGCCCATTGCTCCATCTAGCTCAGTATTATTTACAACAGGGTGGGGAACCCCTGGCCCGTGGGTGAAATGTGGCCCATAGGGCTGCCCCATCTGACCCCCAATCTCTCCTCTTTACCCCACCTTGCTTTCCACAACAACGGCTTGTCCTTTCAAAAGCTGTTGAGGCTTGTTCTGAAAAGGCTTCCGTGGGTGCAAACGGAAGCTTTTCAAAATCCTGATTGCTGGAAGGGGGCACCATTTTTGGTAGGGGTCACAGCTGGGGAGTGGAGGGTGAGCTGCAACCCCCTGCCAAGCCTTCCCCCTCCCTGTGGCAATTGGGCTTGACTGGCAGCGACTCTCCAAGTTTCAGACAGGAGTCTCTCCCAGCCCTACCTGAAGATCCCAGGCACTGAACTTGGGACCTTCTGCATGCAAGGCAGATGTTCTGTCACCAAGCGATGGACTTTCTCCAGCACAAGCTCCCCCCTCCCCAGCTGAGAATTTAACCTGTGACCATAGGACTGGAGAGCAAAATGATTCTGACTGTGGGGCCCCCAGGATGCTATTCAATGGTGGCTGCACAGAGCCCAACGGTAGGTGGAGCCAGAACCAACGACGGACAGAGCCAACTAACTAATTAGGCAGTGGACTGGTTGTAAGTAGGCAGGCCAGGGGTGGCTGAGGACAGACTGAGGTCGGTGGGGGAGTGCCCCATCTGCCCAAATGGACCAGTCTCCACTGATGCCACTCTATATTCACAGGGAGTGGTTCAAATGGCCCAGCTTACCGAGAATCCCCTAGATTGATTAGCAATCTGCCTCACTAACTGATTTGCAATTCATAGCCCATTTGTTGCAGAATAGTTTTATGAAAGTCAGTGAAGAGACTGCTTGGGAGGAAATGGAGAGGAGATTGCAGATGAAATATGCTTTCTGTTAAAATATGAATCTTCGGCTCAAACATGGATGATTGCCATTTCCAGCCATTATCTAGAAGAGCATGAGTTGATCCGTTCTTTGCTAATTGAAAATATGGCTTTCTGGGTTCTCATCATATGAGAATAGGAATATTGTTTTCTAAAGTTTTTCTTCCTTTTGGGAGGTAATTTAATGATTTGGGGGTGATTTTTGTCCCTCTTCTACAAATTAATCAATTGTGACTAGCCATATTCAATTATATTCAAAAGCTCCTTTATTTTTGTTACTTTGACCAATGGGGCACTTTACCCAGGTCATCCATATATAAAGCAGCTTATTCAGACAGTTTCTAGTGTAAGAATCTGAGGACACTCCTATACAATCACTTTAGTTCTTTAAGAAACAATTGAAGACTACTAGATTTCTCTTGAGGTTCAACGTTAAAAGTATTTACTACTCAGTCATAGGCCCCACTGTGTTCAGTAGGTATAGGATTGTGGCCTCAGTTTCCTGGCTGGACTTCTCTACTATGTTGTTTCCCAATCTTCCAGGGTAAGGGAAAGGCAGCAAAGTAATGGTGTTCTCTTAAACCAGGGATAGCCAACAGAGTGCCCTCCAGAAGTTGTGGACTGGACTCACATCAACCCTAACCAAAATAGCCAATGGTCAGGAATGATGAGAATTTTAATCTAGCAACATCTGGAGGGCACAATGTTTGTTACCCCTGTTCTACAAAAGGATATAGTTGAGGAGGAATGCAGGGGAACACAGCTACAGGACTTTTTTTAGAGAAGGAGTTATGGCATCTCCTGCAGCCCCAGGATAGTTGACAGACCTTCCTTGCCCTGGCAAGGGACTGATATGACAATGAGGCTTTCAAGTTTGTTCAGAACAGATTAGCATAGAAAACTTCAGAGAATGAGGACTATTTAAACTGAGGCTGGCTACTTCTTTCCTTTCCTTTGATGAGGTTACTACTTCACACTAACAGTTTTAAATTATAACATTTCTTTACAAGATTGCTTGCATTTCTAATTGAAAGCTTTCAGCTGGTTGAAGATCTTTTGTTGAAGCTCAGTGTGCTTTTAAAATTATGCTGCCAGAAGTAAGCACCACCAGGTACAATGGAGCTTACCTTCAGGAAGGTATGCATTGGATTGCAATCATGCTGATCCTAATAAATTGGTTATTGTGCTATGTGCTGCTGCATGTAGGGGTATGTGTGCATGTATACGTATATAATAGATCAACAAAGTTGCCTAGATTTTTTTACTCGCCTAGGAAGTGTAGCTATGGAATCTCCTTGGGGTTGTGGCTATCAGGGCTGGGATGATGAGCTCCTGCTCTTCCAGATTTACCACTACACCCGTTTCTAAACATGCCAATGAATAAACTTAATTGAACATCAAAACGTATATGCTATTATCCATGTTTGTTTGAATGCATGTTTTATTGAAGCACCTACTGTGAGGTTGTTGTTTTTTTGTCTCACGCATAACAGAAGTCTCTGAGAAGCAATACCCAGTGGTGAACTCTTAATGACATATTCTGTCCTCCACATGAAAAGTTATGGTACAAAATTTTACAGAGTAGATTTACTAAAAAAAGGTCGCTTCCAGATAACATGTAAACTGAGCATTCATTCTGGGTTTTTTTCCCCAGAGAACTTATATGACATCACATCAAGCAATTGTTGTCCCACACTTTCTGGTGCATTTTCCTGTCACCTTTCTTACCACAGAAAGTCTGGGGAAGTTTTTTGGGGGGGAGAACGGGCTTGTTGTGAAAAATCCACTTTAATTGTGCAAAGTGAATTTGGTGGTGTGTGACAGAATCCCATCTGCAAAATAGTGACAGTGTGGAAGCAGCCTAAATAGCTGTTGAATTTATCTTTAATCATAGACATGCCCATTTGAGGCTGGAGAAACACATGCAGTTGTCCTGAGTTCAGCACATCTCCACCTCTGTTTTCTGAAATCAGGCGCACAGAACATTAGTTAAACTCCACCCCTTTTTACTCCAAAACCTGGGAAATTGGAGACTGAATGTGCTTTACCTTGAAGTCAGCTTCACACAGACTCCAAAACTGATCAGTAACCCCATTGTGTGTCTGACTGCAAGACTTTGCTGTAGGCTCAGGCAGAGATGATCTGGCCCAACGCTTTGCTGTAGGCTGCCCGAAAAGGTCTGACATCAGCAGTGGGAAAGGGAGATGTATCCAGCCGTGGCCAAATATGTTTCAGACCGCAGCCAGACAAAACAGTCTCGCTGCTTTTGAGACAACTAGTGTGCATGTAGCCTGAGATACAGGAATTCCTCAAAGGAAAAAGCACAGTGAGACTCATAATCAGACCTCCTTTGCATGCTCAGATGTGCATGAATCCCTGAGTGAATCCTTATTTCAAGCAGGCATCTGTGCAATATCCTTGAATGAAATTGAGAACTTTGCATGCATGCAGCAATCATGTTTTCAGATGCACAACCCAATTCACTGCATATTTACTGGGTTTAATGAGGTTTACTCATGTGAAACTATGCATAGGATTGTAGCCTTACAGCACAATCCCATAGATGTGTGTGATGCAGAAGCAGGAATAGGCGAATGTGTCCATTTTGGTTTCTCAGTTTCTCATTTTTTCAATCTTAAGTTCAGCTCTCCACATTTCCACATCAGTCCTCATTTTTAAAAAAAGTCTTCATGAAAATTTATCAGCATTTTAGTGCAAATTTCTCCTGATATACACATTTTTGTATGCAAGTTTGCCATATACACACATTTTTCCCAAGGCAATCTTCCCAAATATAATGCATTTTTGTATGTTATTTTCACTCATCTGTGTATTTTATGTACGCTTTACCCTCGTATGTGCAATTTTTAACACATTACTTGCAAAATTCAGAGAAGTGCAAATTTTTAAGGATGACTGTGTTTTGGTTCACATATTGTTTCAGAAAGTGGGAATTAGGTAAGCTCACCTTTCAACGAAAACTGAATGGAATTTCTCCCCCATCCCTACTAAGGATTAAGTCCAATTGAGTTCAATAGGATTTACTCCCAGGTACATAAATGTAAGATTGCAGTTTCAATTACCTGTTATCCTTCTGAAGCCCATCAGGATTATTTATTTTTTAGATTTCTATCCCACCCTTCATAATTTCCATGATCCCAGAGTGGATTATGCAACTCCCATGCCAATCTCTAGAACTTCAACTTTCTGTACACTGGAAGAAACAACCCTTTCTCGTGCCTCAAGTCATTTTCCTTCAGATGGAGTCAGCTTTAAATCAAGAAGAAATCTTATTTATGCAGGCAGGGGTTTTAAAAAAGAAAGAAAGAAAGAAATTGAAGTAAGTTTTGCTCCTAGCCCATCTAGAATTTCAGTGAAGGATGAGCATGTAATTTGTTAGAGGCTTCTGAAAATGTTTGCCTGAACCACTAAGGAATAAAAACAAGCTGGAGAGGAGGATTGTTGGTCTAACAGGAAAGAATAAAAAACAGGCTTTAAAATAAAATCATATAATTTTTCTCCTTTCAGGGAAGTGGTTCCACAGAAATGTGTTCTGCCTTCATCTTACGATCCAAACATGAGTAATGTCAAAAAGGTCCACACTGTGGAACTCATTAAAAATACTTCATTAACCTCCATATTATTGAAACTGGTTTTTAAAATGCGATTTCTCCTTCCTCCATCCAAAAAAAAAAAAAGTAGCTGAGTATTTCTCTTGTGCACACACACCAAAAAAAAGAGTATGTTTAAAAAACACAAAATATTCAAAATGTCAATGTTGTGACAACATCTTTCCCCAGCTGAATTATACGGTGCCTTGAGTCATCAACTTTGCAAATGCCAAATTCACATACAAAGTAACAACAAAGACTGACGTTACTATTCAGGTCACAGATGTATTAAGAAACAGATGTGATTTCTTTAAAGAGTTGATCACCCATTTCTCTGTTTCCTGCATAATCAAGACTCCCACAGAAAACTGACACTTCAAGGTCTTTCATACATTTATATCTTTAAAGAAACAAGCGTGCCTGTCGCCCTGTCAGTTGCCCCTTGTTGAAAAAACGATTGACTTTCCCACTGTACCGCTTCTGCCTTCTACTGGGCTCAGGAATACACCAGGTGCGTCCTGTGTGCGCAATTGATTATTCTGCGTTACGCAGCAGGGATGCCTCTTATCAAAGTCTGGTTGCCCTGCTTGCGGTGGGGAGACATACACATGTAAGGTAGAAAACACAGCTGCAGAAGTTTTTATTATTATTATTTCATTTTTGTTTTGCCTTAATATTCCAAAATTATACAAATGCAGAACTATGGAGGGATGGGGAAGATTCCATAGACCCCTTACTTTTATGGGAGCAGGGTCCCAATGTCTCCAGTATCCTACGGACCAATCAGCATGAAAGGGGAATGTGGTGGCCACTGAGAAGAGTCTTCTGGAAGCTATCATGGTATTCTTCTTGCTGAATCTCAAAAAGGCATACCCTCATCCTGCACTCATCACTCAGCAGAACTCCAAAGAAAGTAAGAGACTGGAAGCTCACTTTATTGTATAATCTTGAAGGGGGCATGGCATGACTATCCGGATGGGACCCTGCACTTCTGAATTTGCCACTATACTACTGTACATCCTCTTGTAATGGTTGATATCCAGTGTTAGGCTGCATACACATAATACATTAAAACCACATTTAAAGCATGTGGGTTCCCTGAAGAAACAGAGAGAACTATAGTTTAGGCCTCACAACACTACAGTTCTCAACACTCTTAACAAACTACAGCTCCCGAGGCCATGTGCTTTAAAGGTATAGTGTATGTTCACAGCCTTAGTCATATGCAGAATGTGTCCAACAAAAGCAATGGACTTAAGGAACTTATGTCCATTGATGCCAATGGGTCTGCTTTGAGTATGGCATACTTGGCTATTACTCAGTGTTAATGGGGAACCTGTGGCCTTCCAGATGTTGTTGGACTCTAACTCCCATCATCCCCCATCATTGTCCATGCTGGGTGGGGCCAATGGGTGTTGGAGTCCAACAAGATCTGGAGGGTCACAGGTTCCCCACCTGTTTTAACAGCCAGTACAGGAGTGGAAGTTGTTAACAAGTGACTGAAATCCTATGCTGAAGTCAATGGGACTTACTTTTGGATAAGCATGCATAGGATTACACTGTCAATATACAATCTATGTACGATACACAAGGTACAGAAGCTTTGTTTGCATCTGGCCACCCTATGACTGAGGTAAAACAGCTGGATTGAGGAAATTTACCAATCTGTTGGGGATGGAGGGCTGCACAATGAGTGTGGCAGCAAGCTTAGCCATTCAGATGCTGCCTTTGGGGTTGTGGGGCCAATGGGTATGCCTTAATGGAGAAGAGGTAAAGTGGTATCTGAATGGCTGAGCTCACTTTCACTCTCATTGCAACTGTGGGGAAGTTTTAAAACTTTGGGGAAGTTTTATAAAGTTAAACTGAAATGGCTATAGCCTCAGCTACTGGCCGCAGTGCATATTGTAGCTTGTGATCATGGGTTTTAGTATTATTATTATTTAAAGGAGTCATTTTAAGGGGAAAATAAATTGCATTCTGTCTGATATCAGCCCAAAAGTTTGTATGAAAGCAAAATAAACTGCAGAGAAATTCTAATAGGCATTATTAAGCCTGGCAAACTCAAATAAGTTACTCAGAAGCCACACCATCACATGTGCAAGATCATTTGTCAAATCAACCCCCCCACACACACACACATACTTTAGCAAATTAAAAAAATGTAGGAAAGATATGAAGGACTGCAAGGAAAGAGTTCTCATACTTATGATGCTGTATTTCATATTTATATTTGCTTATACTTTGAAGAATCAATAGCCCTATTCAGGTGTTCCAAATCCCTTACACAAGGGTAGGGAATCATTTGCAGCCTGAGGGCCATCTTCCCTTCTGGGCAACCTTTCAGGGGCCACATGCCAATGATAGGTGAAGCCAGAGACAAAAGTGGGCAGAGCAATGAATGTGAATTTAACCTTTGTACAACAGGCCAGTTTTGCACACCCCTCTCTAACCTCCATCATCCAGGCAAGGAAGGAAGGAGCACTGTCATAAGTGAAAGATGCATTCCAGCCAGGCAAAACAGCTCAAGTGTAAAGCAAGGCCCAGTGAGGGGTGCAGCTGGGGGAGAGTGGAGATGAGCACACTAGCTCTCTCCCTTGTGTCCCCATTGTCCTCCACGAGTTGGAGGACAGCTTCTGATGCAGGGAGCTTGGTCTACTCATATAGGTTCCCAGGCAATACAGAACCCTGGAAAATCAAGGTTCTAAATTGCCCAGAAAGCCTACAAAAGTACAGGAGACTCTGTACCACAGACGCTGGTCCTTCAAGTCATGGAGGCCCCATCTGCACTATACATTTCAAGCAGCATTATTTCACTTTAAGCAGTCATGGCTTCCCCCAAAGAATCCTAAGAACTGCTGTTTGCTAAGGGTGCAGAGAGCTGTTAAGAGACCTCTATTCCCTTCACAGAGCAAAATTCCCAGAGTAGTTTAACAGTCAATCCATCTTCCAACTCTGGGGACTGTAGCTCTGTGAGGGGAATGGGGTTCTCCAAACAACTGTCAGCACCCACAGTTCCCAGGATTCTTTGGGGGAAGCCATGACAGTTTAAAGTGGTATAATGCTGCTGTCAATGGGACTTAGGAGTAGGGTTGCCAGATTCAGGGCCTGAGACTGATCCTGTATCTTTAGGAGAAGAGAAAGTCAGCCAAGTGCAGGTGTTCTTGCAACACTGTAATGGGAAAAACCACGTGGAATTCTCCCTTCCCCCTGCACACCTTTTAAAGATACAGAAGACCTCTTGGTTGCCAGGCCCGGCCCCCAAGAGGTATTCTGTATCTTTAAAAGTTGTGCAGGGGGAAGGGAGAATTCCACCTTGTGGTTTTTCCCATTACAGGGTTGCAAGAACACCTGCACTTGGCTGACTTTCTCTTCTCCTAAAGACACAGGATCAGTCTCAGGCCCTGAACCTGGCAACCCTAGACTGCAGTGATGTAAACAAGGGGATATGATGTGCTAGAGGTGGCAGGGCTTGCCAGTATGCCCCGCTTTCCCTCACATGAGGAAAAAGTACACCTAAATGTTGCTACTGTTTTATTTGTATTACATATTACATGTTCTGTTCCAAGGTAAACAAGAATTGATTATTTCTACACATACAGCAAACTCCAATATCCAAATATAGGCTGCAATCCTCTACACACTTACCTAGGAGCAAGTTCCATTGGACTCAATGGACTGACATCCAAGCAGACATGTCTAGAATTGTACTGTTACTCTTTTAGCAAAACAGCTCAGCTTTCCAGAGCCCCCCATGGAGCCTTATGTTATTGTAACAGTGTGTAAACACCATTTAGAAATGAGGTTGGGAAAATCAAAAGGGTGTTGCAACAGAGACTGAGAAGGAGGCAATCTGGCAGAGGATTTCATTAAAAATGTCAACATTTGGCAGGATCATGACACATTTCCTGAGTTTTCATTTGGGCTTAAGTGTGCAGTGATATCTGAAACAAGCAAAGAATATATGGAGGGAGACTGTTAAAGGCAACAGCTACTGAGATCCAGAAAAGAGTTTCTATCTATGGATACAGATTTCCAAGAGCTGCTTGCAGTTAGGTTTGACTGGACTGGGCAGGAGAGATGTCTGTAGTAAGATTTATAAAGTGATTCCATAGATCTTGACATTTGTTCCACACTAATGATGCTGAGATATTGCTTTTCTGTAATAAACTGGAAGTGGAATTAAGAGGTTCTACATAGCAATTAATGCAGCACTATGTTCTCCAGCAATGCCTTTCCCATGGAAAAACTCCTCCTGTAATGATTATTTACAAGTAAGACTCATTTAGCAAAGGTCCTTTCCACGATTAATTGAAAGTTTCCTGTTTGCTGGTCCTGCCTATTGTTTTCTGTTCCTGTTAAGGGGCAGGAGATGGAGGCTGCAATCCAATACATGTCTGCTCAGAAGTAAGCTCCATTTGGTCCAATGGGACTTACTCCCAGTTAAGTATCAGTTGGACTGCAGCCTTAGTGATGAATAGCCCATACTTGCCTTTGAATAGCCTCACTTTTTACCTGTGTCCATTTCTATTCTTCTTCTGGAGGAAAGCTTTTGTTTCTTATTTCCTGACCTTCAAAAAATCATTTTCATTTTTTTTGTAGGGAAATAGTGCTATCTTGCTGTAAAAAAGAAAAAATGAGAGGTTGCTAGCAATTAAAGCCTCTCTCCACTGAATCTATGATCAACAGGAAGAAATAAAATGGCCAGGACCAGCAAACTGTAAGCTTTCAACTAAAGATGCAGGAGACCTCAATAGCACTTTGCTTATCCACTCTGGGCAGGCTAGTGTTGCAATTACATTATATTGCCCCCCAAAAGAGAAAGAAATCACAATCAGGCTTGGAAAGACCCAAGGGGACAACACAGAGTTCATTGACTGTGGGAGATGTTTAATGTGGACCAGGTGGCAGACCAGAATTTATCCCTGAACCTGATACTATCCTAAAGAAGAGGTGAGTAGATTATAGGCTTGTGGGATCTCCTTTGGTTTTTTTGCTAGAACCCCAAGATACACCAACTGGTGTAAAGTATACACTTAGAATTAAAGAATTCTGAGTCCAGAAATTTGTTGTGAGTACAAAAATGGAATAGAGCTCACAGTTCTCTTACACAAAAATGCACTCCTATTTTGTTGCTGTAATTATTAAAACTACCAGGAGTCAGAAATCCTTGTGGTTCTACTGCAAATCACCCAGAGGTCAGCCAGTAGATCCTGATCTACCTTCTGCCCATCCCTGTCGTAATAGCCACAGTCTCTCAGATTAGAGCATGATGGGATACCAAATCAGAGAAGATGTGACTTCCAGAAATGCCAGTCCTTTGCAAATTGAACATCGCTTAGCAAGTCCCCCTAAGGATAATTTGCCTTTTATTGTTTGATGGCTTGTTTGTTTGTTTCATCAACAGAACCTATTTTGTCTAGATAGCTCAAGCTATCATCTGGAGCTGTTTACTCTATGATCAGCATCTCCTTCCTTTCATTCATGGCACTCTGTGGTTTGGTTTGCACAGGCAGTTCCCTTCGCTGGCTACCTAACTTCTCCTGTATTTATCACAAACTCCTTCTTCTTACCTTTAAGCAGAGGTTGGCAACCTCCAGTCCTCCAAATGTTGCTGGACTACAGTTCTCATCATCCCTGACCCTTGGCCATGCTACCTGCAGCTGACAGAGTCCAGTAACATTGGGGAGTTCCTCATCCCTGCTTTAACATTCTCCACAAACTTGCCTCACCTGATCTCTTGGGCAGTGTTAGTTTACGATGCTCCTGACCATCCACGCCTCCAGCTTGATCACCCAGTAGTCTCCTGCTCCCTTTAACAGCTCTACCCACTCTCCCTGGCTGCCACTGACACATAGAAATGTCTCTCTCTGAACATGCAAGCAGTGCTACCTCTCTCCCCTTCAAATCCAGTTTCAAAACCCAACTTTTTCACATGGTCTTTGGTTATGTGCTGTCTTCATTCCCAGTTGTGCTTTCAATAGGGGTTCCTCCAAATGACCCATTTATTAGGCATGCTCACGCAAATCTTACGTGGAGCTTAGACCATATCCAGTCTTTACTGCTCACTCATTCCGACTTGTTTACGGGGAGGTTATACTACAATGAGCATTCATCCTGCATTCACCATGATTTGCTTGTGGGTGTTTATATTGTTATGTAAATTTGTATAAATGAGCAGAGATCATAGGTCTGACATGCGCGTGTGCCAGTGTGTGTGTGCCAGTGTGCGTGTTTACCTAAGTGGCAGGCTTTTATCCTGCATTAGGATCACTGAGACTTAAGACTTAGTAAAATAAGAAAAGCTACTTTATTTATAGAAATACATAGTAGATAGGAAAGGCATACCTAGTTCTAACTAACTAAGTTAGAGGTGCAATGCCCAGATGTGGGTTTTGCCCTCATGGCTCAGGAGAGAGAGCAAAGACAAAGATGTCTCCTTTCTCTCAGACAGTCGCAGAAGAGAAGAATAAGGAAAGGGTGGAAGGAGGAGGGGCAGATAAGCTTCCCTGAGCATATCAGTTTACAAGGAAGGAAGTTAGTCAGAGCACAGCACAGGTAAAGGTAGGTAAGCCTAGCCAGCTGGAGGACCGTAACTCTATCTTCCTTCTGGAACCCAAACAAAAAGAACCCAAACAGGAGTTGCTCTTGCTCCACTTCCAACATATATATCTTCCCATCATTCATTCAGTCAGTCATTCCACACATTTCAGTGCATTTCCCCATCACTTTCCTGACCACAAAAGTCTGCTCCTTTTTTTAAAAAAAGTGGATCTGTTATGCTAGGGACTTTGGCCTTCCTGATGTTGCTGAACTACAACCTCCATCAGCCCCAGCGAGCATGGGCAATAGCTAGGGAGGATGAGAGCTGTAGTTCTGCAACCAAAGGTTTCCCACACTTGCACTAGGGTGACAGAGTGCTTTAATCCACTCTATTTGCATTTACCTAAATTTCCCAATATGCCCTTGAATCCCACCTGCAAAACACATTCACATATTTTCTTCCCTCCCTTGCCTCATCTCTGCCTTCCTCCTCCCTATTTCTCTCTCCCCCCCCCTTGTCTAGTTTAGACAGTATGCTCCTTGGGGACAGGGAACTGTCTACTGTTGCCCAGTATGTAACTCAACAAAGTGCCATGTACAGATGGCAATGCATCCTCATCATTGCCTTTATTTCTGATGTTCAGGGTGTGAGTGCCATTTCTGAGGTCACCAAAACACCACCACTCAAACACCACAGAGGTAGGTATCAGCAGCCTTGAGTAACCCCCCAAGGTTTGCAAAAGTAATATATATATGAGGGGAGGAGAAACCAAAAACAGCCTAATGAGGCCTCAACATGCTGTTTGGGGGTGGTGACAGAGGGGGAACGAAACAGAGTGGCTGGAATCTCCAGCAGGAGCACTCCGCACTGCAACATTCCAAATTATGGAATGATCTCCTTGACTAGGTGCGCCTGGCACCAACACTGTTATCTTTTCAGCGCCAGGTCAAGACTTTCCTCTTCTCCCAGGCATTTTAGCATGTGTTTTTAAATTGTTTTTTTAAAAAAAATTAAATTGTGTTTTTAAATTGTTTTTCTGTTTTTAAATTTGTATATTTGTTTTGCTAGACCTCCCCTTCGTGGGACTAGCTTCGTTGATTGTATGTACTGGAGGTTGGGCTCTAAGGGCAGTTTAGGGATCCTGCTCGTGTACCGCCCGCCCCACTGCACGGCAGACTCCCTGGCCGAGGTGCTCGAGGTGATCTCGGACGTGCGAATGTTGTCCCCAGAGCTGTTAGTTCTGGGTGACTTTAACATACACGCTGAGACCACTCTCATGGGAGCTCCTCGGGATTTCCTGGAAACCATGACTTCCTGGGAACTGTGCCTTAGTAATACTGAGCCCACCCATGTAGCCGGTCATACTCTTGACCTTGTATTTGTCCCGGGGGGGGAGGGTAGTGTGCTGAAGTTGGGGGCTAATTCTTTTACCCCTGTGTCATGGTCAGACCATTATCTGGTAAAGATGGATCTCTCGATGCTGCATGCCCTCTGCAGTGGTAAAGGTCCTATTAGAATGGTCCGCCCCAGGCGCATGATGGATCCAGATGGTTTCCTGACAGCGCTTGGGGAATTGGAACCTGCTGAAGGTTGCTCGGTCGAAGCCCTGGTGATGGAGTGGAATAAGAGGATCGCCGGGGCCTTGGACCGAGTGGCTCCGAAACGTCCTCTCCCCCTGAACAGAACTCAAGTAGCACCATGGTACACACCACGGTTGCGTACATTGAGACAGGAGGTGAGACGACTAGAGCGGCGGTGGCGGAAGTCGCGCTCCGAAGATGCCCAAACACAGGTCAGAGCAGCAATAGCTGCCTACCAGGTGGCGGTAAGGGCAGCAAAGAGGAAATTCTTTGCTGCCTCTATTGCGTCAGCAGAGTGCTGTCCAAGGAGGTTGTTCCAAGTGGTCCGAAGCCTGGTCGGTCCAGTTGCTCAGGAACCCTTGGAACAGTCTAAGGCCTCCTGTGACAAATTGGCAAAGCACTTTGCTGATAAAATCGAGCATCTGAGGAGCTCGATTCCGTACGCCGTGGATACAGTGAGTGAACTAGAGTTGACCAGTTGCAAACCGGTCAAATGGGAGCGATTTCGGCCTCTTTCTTCTGAGGATGTGGACAAGGTGCTCTCATCTGTAAAGCCTACCACTTGTCTAAATGACCCTTGCCCATCATGGCTCCTTATGAGCTGTAAAGAGAAATTGGGTGAGGGGATCAAGGCAATGGTTAATGCATCCTTGCAAGAGGGTGTTATGCCACTAGCCCTCAAGGAGGCTATTATTAAACCCATCTTAAAGAAGTCCTCCTTGGATCCCCAGATCTTAAACAACTTCCGCCCAATTTCAAACTTACCATTCTTGGGCAAGGTCATTGAGAGAGTGGTGGCAAATCAGTTGCAGACACACTTGGATGAAACGGATTATCTTGATCCATACCAATCGGGTTTCATGACTGGACATGGAACTGAAACAGCCTTGGTCGCTCTGGTTGATGATATGAGGAGGGCATTGGATAGGGGAGAATTCACCTTCCTTGTCCTCCTCGATCTCTCAGCGGCTTTTGATACCGTAGACCACAGTATCCTTTTAGATCGCCTGGAGAGTTTGGGATTGGGAGGCATGGTTTTACAGTGGTTCCACTCCTTTCTCTCTGACAGGCACCAACAGGTAGCATTGGGTGAGGAGGTTTCAGACCCTTGGCCTCTCAATTGTGGTGTGCCACAGGGCTCTATCCTCTCTCCCATGCTATTTAACATCTATGTAAAGCCGTTGGGAGAGATCATCAGATTTGGGCTGCAGTGTCACCAATATGCGGATGACACTCAGCTCTATCTCTCATTTAAATCTTCACCGGAGAGGGCTGTGGAGACCATGTCCAAATGCCTGGAATCCGTGAGTGGATGGATGGGCAGGAACAGGTTGAAGTTGAACCCTGATAAGACCAAGGTACTACTTGTGGGAGACAAGGGAGGGTTAGGAGATGTTGACCTGGTGTTTGATGGGGTGAAGTTGCCCCTACAGGACCAGGTCCGCAGCCTCGGGGTTGTTCTTGATTCCAGGCTGTCCATGGAGGCTCAGATTTCGGCTGTGAGCCGGACAGCTTGGTATCAATTACATCTTATACGTAAGCTGCAACCCTACCTCCCTGTTCAACAGCTCTCACTCGTGGTACATGCCCTGGTCACCTCTCGATTAGACTACTGTAATGCGCTTTACGTGGGGTTGCCCTTGAAAACGACCCGGAAATTACAACTTATACAGAATGCAGCGGCGCGCATACTTACCAACAGCCGCCGCCGGGACCACATCACGCCAGTATTACTTGATCTACACTGGCTGCCGGTTGTCTTCCGGGCCCGATTCAAGGTGTTGGTATTAACCTTTAAAACCCGAAACAGTTTCAGCCCTGCTTACCTGAAAGAGCGCCTCCACCGCCACCAACTATGCCGCCCAACTAGATCAGCCACACAAGGCTTCCTCTCAATCCCGCCAACCAAAACAGTTAGGTTGGTGGGTACTAGGGAGAGAGCCTTTTCTGTGGTGGCCCCCACTCTCTGGAACTCCCTCCCATGTGATCTCCGACATGCCCCTTCCCTAGATGTATTCCGCAAGGCCCTGAAGACGTGGCTATTCCAACAGGCCTATGAGGTCCTTGGGACGGGTAAATCTACATGATTTTGTCATCTGTCGTATGCTGCTAATATAACTGTTTTTATATGTATCGATGACTGTCCAATATTTTATTTATTGTTATTATGTGATTGCTTTTGAAATTGTTGTATTTTATCTCATTTTAATGTATGTCGCCTAGAGTGGCTAATTGCCAGATAGGCGACAAACAAATTAAATATTATTATATTATTATTATTATTTAATGTTTTTAATTGCTGTAAACCGCCCAGAGAGCTTCGGCTATGGGACGGTATATAAATGTAATAAATAAATAAATATTTTATTGCATGCCCCATTTGTTGTTCCTGGGAGTGCTGCGTCCGTTGGAGGGGGGCATAAATGGAGGTGGCCTTTTCTGAGCTTTCCTATGGCTTTGTTTGTCCGTGTAATTGCATGAGATTCGATTACCTTACCAGGCCGTCAATGGGTGCACCTGCCACTGGATAAAGACGGCAACACTTAGCATGCAAAGAAAGGATCTAAGAGTCTTCAACAATCCTCTCTTGTGCCTTGACTCCAGACTTCCGGCTCCTTCTGCGGGGGCCTGCATATAGGCAACACGCCTCTGGGCCACAAGATGGCACTCTTAGTAAAGACTTCAGCCGCTCTTTAACTGCCTTTTGTGATGCTGAAAATAAGTTACTAAAGAAAAAAAAGACGGGGGGGGGCAAAGAGGGAGAATGACTCCCATTCTTCCTACGTGTCATGCCGCTGGGATTGCACCGAGGTTCCTTCCTGCCCCGTTTAGGATTCTTATTTGTAGCAAAAGAGAGGCTGCTCCAATAACGCAAATTACAAACTCAGCAGAACACCAGTTGGGGTTGATTTGAATGCTTTTTTAACCCCCAGCCCACAGTGCCGCCGCCGCCACAGGCTCCTGCCGTGACCACTTCAGCCAGCCCCCCGCCCCGCGCCCCCTGCCACTCTCCATCCCTCAGTCCGCGATCCCCGAGCCCTAAACAATGAGCAGATTGTGCGCGACCAAACCGGCTCCCGCTTTCTCGCTGCAAGCTCCCTGGACTCTCGGCTCCGGATGTGCCAAATATAAACCACCGAGTAAAGCAAACGAGGGAGTCCAGAGAAATCGGGTTGGGGAAGAGGCAGCAGGCGAGTCGCCGAGGGAAGGGTCAATGATACGTGTCAAACTAAGCATCTCTGTTACAAACGGATATTATTATTATTATTATCATCATCATCATCATCATCATCATCATCATCTGAAAGAGTGATTCCCACCTCCATTTTAAATAAAAGCCAAATTAAACTTGGACTTTTCCAACCCTTACACGGAAATCCCCGTCCAGTGCAACCTCCAGAACGAAATTCTCGCCAATGACTGCGTCCACTGGATCCAGACTGCGCTGCTTTTCCCTCTGAGCAGCGCAACCCTGCACATGTCTACTCAAAATTAAGCCCCGCCACGGAGGTCCGTGGGACTAACTCCCAAGTAAGTGTATGCAGGATTGCAGCCTGAAAACTACCCTCAATCCAAGGCTCATCTAACCAGGGTCACGCGCGATCCAATACAATCTTGTACTTGGAAGTCAGTCCTGTTATATCAAGGCTCCTCTAGTAAGGATGTTTAGGGCTGTAGGCTACATCTGAGAGAGTCCCAAGGGATGCTCGGACTTGTTAAGCACACGGCAAGAAGCTGCTGAAGTCAAGGGAATTTAACGCCAAGTGCATCGGTCTGAAATGGGGATGGTACCGCATTGAAGCAATGAAGAGGGCTGACGCGATTCAAGAAGACTGAAGTTCCAGTCATTGGGAGAAAGGTGGCCAGCGATGTTTTGTTTTGAATCTGTTGGATTAAATAGACGGTGTCTCCAACAGGCACCGTATAGATCTGGTAGAGTTGTAGATCTCTATCTCGTTCTCTTCTCTCCGCCTTCCCAAGGTTGTTCTCTCCTCCAGGCCTTTTCAACATGTATACGCTTAATGAGGGTTTATGGCACGCGTGGGGGGAACCCGCGGCGCTCCCGGAGTTGCTGGACTCCAGCTCCCATATCAGGCCCAGCCAGCATGGCCAATGTTCAAGGATGATGGGAGGTGGAATCCGACAACATCTGGAGGGCCACAGGTCCCCCGCCCTCCCCGTTTTATGGCACCCACAGTTCTCCCGACCCATCGCCTGCCCACATAACCCCTTTCAAAAGCCTGCCCTTCGGACTAAATGGCGCCGAAGTGGACATTTTTCATCCCCGTTACCCATCACCCCCCGTGGTAAATGGATCCCCCTTCCAACCAGCGGTAGATGGGCGTGAAAAAAAGTTATTTGCCACTGATTTAGGTAAAGGGGTAAACGGTGAGGGATTTGCTTGAAGTGATTTTAGAAGAGGAGCGGCCATTTCCAAAACCAATAAGACACTGGTGTCCAACACACACACACACAGAGACAGACACGGCAGAGGCGCGAGAGTTACCCAGCTGGCTGCGAGATCTTGAGAGAGCAAACAGTCTAAATCTGGAGGGCAAACAGCGTGGAGAACAAGCGGTAGCTCCAGGCCGCTGAAAAACAGCTTTGGATTTGTCTGCCTGATGTCTTGTTAAAAAACATCAGTTCCTGCAATTGTAAAGGGCCTTTGATGTTATTCCTGGAAAAAAGATACCCCGTGGGCTCGCCTACTCCACGGGTGGGAAACTTCAGATGCTGGAGGCAATGCGGCCCTCCAGGCCTGGCCGTTCGGCCGTGGGATCCTGCCCAGGCCACACAGCTCAAGGGCCATGTTTTGCGCCCTCTTCTACTGATTGTACCTGGCTGGAAATGTGTCCTAATACATCTTGCTTACCTTGATGGACAACAGATAGCAATGTTGCCTGGCCACGCCCACTTTTGCCCTGCCCACCATTGGTATGCGCCTCCCCTCAAGGTTGACCAGGCGGGAATGAGGCTCTTAAGCTGAAAAAGGTTCCCCACCTGGTCTTATCTCGAAGAGTTCCTACTGTAAATTAATATTTGCCACCAAGCAAGCTTTGTTAGACCTCTTCGTCTTTAAAGGCAATGGATTGCATTCACCTAAGTAAGTCCTACTCCGCGCAGACCCGTTGAAATGAATGAAGCTAAGTTAGCCGTGTCTGTTAACTTCACTGGGTCTACTCTGAGTAGGATTGGATTGTTTCATAGCTTTCAGGAGAAATTGAGACGGACCTTCTTTGCAAGGCCCGGCGCAGCTGATGGACTCTGCTTGGCTGTTCCAAAGGACGCTTCCCTGACCCTCTCTCCCAAGTCAGCGCCTGCGGAATAGCAGCCTGAGCCTGTGTCCAGATCTCTTAAACGAATTCAGGAGGCGATTAAGATTAATGAGGTCTCCTTAGAGCGGGGAAGGGGAGCCTGCGGCACTCCACGTGTTGCTGGACTCCAGCGCCCCTCATCCCTGACCATTGGCTGGTCATTGATGGGAGGTGGAGTCTAAGAAGGCCACCAGCTCCCCGCCACCGAGCTTAGCAAAAACAAGGTGCTTTCTTCAGAGCGAGATCCAGCCAGAGACCTGCTTAAATAGTCCATTCCGGGCAGTCCAAAAGGATGAATCTTACGGGGCGGAGGGAGAATATTGAAGAGGAAGTGGGGATCCAACGTGTTTCTCCATGGAAACTCGCCCGCGAGCGCCGACACCCACCCAGATCTTTCCTTGTAGTTCCTAGTGGTTGCCGGTGCCCTTTGGAACTGATAGGGCGGAAGACGGAGAGCCCAACAGTAGGTGGAGCCAGAGGCCGTGACAGGCAGAGGCAGCTATGCTGGTTTTGCCCCTACTAAGTTCTATAATGAGAACACTGAGACAGGGCGTGCTGACAGGCAGTGCGTCTCCCTGGACTGGACGGACGGCAGTAAGAAGGCAGGCTGGTGGGCGTTGGCTGAGGGCAGACTATGATTGCCAGCCTCACTAGTCTTGCACAAATCATAGGGAATGGGTGGCAGAGCCTGTCACTTGTTGGGGAGGGGGGGATAACGTATTTTATTCACGGAAGTCAATGGATCGCTTTGAACCACTTCCCCACACGCACACACGCGGACTGTTATCAGTTGACCTGCCAACACACACGCTCTTTCCCAACAGCCTAACATATTCTGTATAATATATTGGGGGAGGGTTCCCCAGTTACATCCATGCGTGTTACTAGGATCTATGTGTGCTTACTCAGAAATGAGTCCCATTGGAGTAAATGGTGCTTACTCTGTTCAGAATATGGTCTTCATCTAGCCTTGATTTGATTTCAAAGAACTTCCCTGCATTTACAAAGATCACTCCAGATTGTCATTGAAATCCGGAGTTAAAGTCCCCAAGACTCCAACGGGGGCTCAATCCCCACTATATTGTTGTTGTTATTCATATATTATTCATTTATATTCCTCTTGTATGCCAAAATGGTTGCTTTTATTACCACTAACAATCCAATGTTGAGCATGTTTAGCCTGCAGAAATCCTTGATCTGTGACAGTTCTGCCAGGTGGGTCTTTTATTATCCCCATTTTGCATATGGGGAAACTGAGGATCCGAGTCAGATCCAAGGTTATCTATGGCTGAGTAAAAATACGGATTCAGCTCTGTCTCCATTCTACATCCATTATATCCTGGCACCTGCATTATTGAAATACACACACAGACACACACACATAATATGCATACACACACACACATATATCACATGTATCCCACATTTAACAATTGCACAGAATCGCCTCATAGGGGAATGCTGGTTGTCTGTTTTTCCTAGAACATCCAACCCCGCTAAAGGCCCAAATAAGCCCTTCTTTCCAGCCTTCTGCAGCACCTTAATCTTGCAACACGGGTGCCAAGCATTCACACATCGCGGAGAGTCACTTGGCCTCTAGGGCGCTATTTACCGCTCTCTGTGTATTGCACAAACCTCGACAGTTCTCTTTTCCTAACGCCCTAAAAATCCCCATTCCCACCCTCCGCTAGAGAAGAGAACCCCGCGATAATGGTGCTGCTCGCATTCCCTTTAAAAGAAGGAGCTTGAATGGAACTTAAAAAAAAAAAGGAAAGAAAGAAAGCAGAGAGCTTTGTTGTGCTAAACTAGTTGGACAAGTTAGGGTGTCGCTGCTCCTGAGTGCTCTGGCCAATGGAACCCAATCCACCCTGCTGTGCGTAAGAGCGCAATTAAGGATTTAACCAAGCCTCTACGCTCCCTGCTAGCAGTCTGCCAGAGCCATAACCAGCCCCAGAGAGCTCCCAGCCGCCGCCGCCGACGTCTCCTCCTCCTCCTCCCCTCCCTCCCCCCGCCATGGCTGCCTAGAAGACCCAGCCGCCCGCCTGCTTTCCTGCTTCCCAACTATGACAGGGGTGTTTGACAGAAGAGTCCCAGCCATCCGATCCAGCGATTTCCAGGGCCCTTTCCAGACGGCTGCAGCCACCATGCACGGGCACCCGCCTCAGGAGTCGCCAACTTTGCCCGAGTCCTCGGCGACGGATCCTGACTATTACAACTCCCCAGGAGGAGCCCCGCACGGCTACTGCTCGCCTTCTTCGGCTTCCTACGGCAAAGCGCTCCATCCTTACCAGTACCAGTACCAGGGCATGAACGGAACCGCCGCCAGCTACCCCGCCAAAGCCTATGCAGACTACAGCTACGCCAGCCCTTATCACCAGTACGGCGGGGCTTACAACAGGGCACAGAGCGCAGCTAGCCAGCCAGGTGAGAAGCGTCGGGGAGGGGGCTGCGGGGGGGGGGCGCAGCGTTAGTGGTGGTGGGCAGCCGGGCGCCGGCTGTGCGGCAATAAGAAAGAGCGTTTTGTGCCACATCGGGGAATAGAATCCCCTCGCGATCCTGGATCACCGTGGATCCTTCGGATGGGGGTGCAGTCTTCACACACACACACACCATCAGCCACTTTCGAATTGGGGGTGGTGAAGAACGTTCAGCCTCCCGGCTGCCTTGCAAAAGCCTCGTTCCCGACTGAGAAAGAGACCATCAAATCTGGATTCTTTGTTGTCTTCAACTCCGGGCTGGGAGGCAAGATATTAGGGGCATGGATAGACAGGCGCCGACCTAGCATGTCCCCTTCCGGCGCTGCAGTAGTAGAAAAGCGTGATAAGTCGTTGGGATTTCTAAGTAGCCAGATATCTAAACATTCCCTCCCCCTCCCCGCGAAGATTTTATTGCAAAGGACTTGAAAACTCGGTGGGGTGTCTCTCTCCCCGCCCCTAAAAAATCGCCCCTATCTTCACTCGGCGATTTGGGTGGGAGAACAAACGTTGTAGGGAGAGGCAGAGGAAGGATATGATTTCATACGCCTTCTTTCTCCCCACCCCCACTTTTTTTAAAACTCTCCTGAAGTGTGGGACTAATATTAGCTTCCAAGGTCGGATGAGGGATGAATCCCACACACCGAGAAGCGCGGTTAAACTGTTTCCTTGTGGGTTCAAGAAGCAAACTCAGGGAAATCCAGATCCAGGCTGGAGCAGCAAGTCTTCCCTCCCCCTCGCGCACACACACAACCTTTGTGAAACAGACTCGTCGCCCATCCGATGCGATACTGGAGCAATTTCAGCTTAAGGCAGGGAAGCCTTTTCTGACATATTTTGTTTTGTTGCAAACTCTCCAATTTCGCAGACTTTGTTTTTTTAAAGGTATTAAAGATTGGTTCCATCACACCAGCAGCAGCACTTCTGCAATTTGAGTGTGAGCGTGCAGTGCTTGAGATGCGTAGTTTGTCGCTCTCATCAAAGGGGAGGAAAAATGCCAGTGGCGCGTTTAGTATTTGTAAAAGGAACCAGACGCATCTGTGCCGCCTTCTCTCTCTCTCTCCTCCTCCCCCCCTTCCCCGCGGCCGATCGGCGGCGAGATTATTCTGAATAATCGTCTCTCTGTTTGGACCGGATTTGGCTACTTTCGGCTGAAACCGAGGAGAACCGTTGGGGGGGGGGTCTTGAACTCCCTAGACCTCGACATTGCGTGTCCTTAGTCTACAGAGTCTGGGTTAGGCTGAATTCATGAACCTTCAATTCACAGAGAGAGAGCGCGACTGTGTGTCTGCCTCTATGCCTGAAAAATCAATAGACGCTGGTTTGGGACTTAAAAATAAAAAACGCCTGGGAACTTTGTTGCTTGCTTGTTTTGTTTTTAATTGCTAGAAGACCAAACTGTAATATCTAATCTGTCTCTCCATAAGCCTCTTTTACTATAAACCGATTAGCCAAACACCCCCCTTTAGGGAATAAAGCATAAAACAATATTTCGGTGGAAAGGAAATTCGCCGCTTAAATTCTCTCTCTCTCTCTTCTCTCTCTCTCTCTCTCTCTCTCTCTCACACACACACACACACCACACACACACACACACACACCCTTGGCAAGTAATAGCCAGGACGGCTGTTCCTATCTTGTCCATTGCCCTCCCTCTCCCAATGTTCTAGGGGTCTTTCTCTGCAGCCAAAACATCTCGCGTTTGTTTGTAAACTTGGCTGCTGCCACGTCGGGGTCAGCGGTTTAGCTCCCGGCCTATCCACCCACCTGCCTTGGGGTCTTCCTGTCTTCTGCGGCTGGCGTCCTCTTACCCAATTCTAAGCCTTCTTTCTGTTTTTCCTTTTCTGCCATTGTTCAGAAAAAGAGGTAGCTGAGCCGGAGGTGAGGATGGTGAACGGCAAACCAAAGAAAGTTCGCAAACCAAGGACTATTTACTCCAGTTTTCAGCTGGCGGCCTTGCAGAGGAGGTTCCAGAAAACCCAGTATTTAGCCCTGCCCGAAAGAGCCGAGCTGGCCGCTTCGTTAGGCCTGACACAGACACAGGTAAGGCCAAGGGCCTGGGGCGCTGTCTTTTTCTCTGTCCTAAGTATAAATAGACCCAGCTCCTTTTGCAGTCAGTCGTATTTTAAGGGCCTCGTTCTGCAGTGAGGGAGCTGATTTCCCTGGTTATTTTTTTAAAAAAATTAAAATCTCACATTCAGATGATTTCTCATTTGGAGATCGCGGTATGCCTTAGGGTCAAAAGGGCACACGATGAAGGAGGTTTTTCTTTTTCTTCTTCCTTGTGCTTCTCTCCTTCGCTTTACTCTAGATCCCCGAATCCTGCTTGTATTGGTTTGCGAGACTGTAGTGACATTTAACATGTAAACAAACAAACAAAAAAGAGGGGGGGGAGAGAGCGCTTACGTTTTCAAAATCAATACAACTGAACGCCACCAGCCGAAATGGGGGAGGGGTTTGCTGAGGATCCGGCGAGAGTTTGAAACGTGCCTCGTGGATTGTTGAAACTACACTGACTGGCGGGTGACTGAATGCTGGGGATCTGGGCACTCGGTCTTCACTCCAAATCCGTCTTGTTTCCAGAGCGCAGGAGGTTTTGGTTTTGGTTTCTTAACTGTAGTTGGAGGCTTTTCGGCCTTGTTGCACAAAAGAAGGGGGGGGAGGGAAAGCGAGTGCACGTGGGTGGATCTTCTGCGTTAGGAGCTGGCGAAGTGCAGCTGGTCGAGGGAGGGGCTGCTTGTCAGGCAATTTCGGCTCATGGGGAAATATTACTTTGTGTCCCCGGTATCGGGCTGGTACTGGGGGCGCTGGGGGTGCTGTTGTGTTGGAAGCACAAAACCGGCTGCAGCAGGAACAAAAGCAAGGGAGGGAGGGTGTATTGTAGCTAGAATCGGCTCCTTTTCCTTGGCAGACATAATCATGCAACGAGTGGTGTCAACGGGACTCCCCCACCCCCTTCTAGCCTTTGTTTCTGCTTGCTTTTCTTTCATTAAAATAGGGTTTTTTTAAATCCCTTTTTTTAAAAAATACCGCAGGGTGGGAAAAGTCAGGCCTCCTGTCCAAAAATAAGAGAAGTGGGAGTGGCATCATCAGAGCCCCGATCCTGCCCCTCTAACATCTGGTGGCTCAAGGGAGACCAGATCTAGCACGTGAGCACGATGGTCGCTACTATAAATATATATATATATCGTATAACTGAACACTGGGGTCTGGGCAGTCCTCTGGATTTCATTGCTGAAGGCTTCCCTGCATATCACACGCTACAGGATCTCTCTGCAAGGGTCATTTGAATTTTTTTCTCCTCCTCACCTTTATCCACAAACGCGTTTACTCGGGAGCAAATCCCACTGGTTTCCATGGAAACCGCTTCCTTGGGAGTCACCCTCGTGCTAGACCCCACGTTGACTTGCAGGCAGAGAACATGCAAAGATTTAGGGTGTACCCAGCTGAGGCCCTGGGCCCTTTTTACTTAGGAAGTCAAGTGATACTGAAATCAAGGCCTCCAACTACACGGGTTTTAGAACGGCAATGTTCCGTTTTGTTTTAGCTAGCTTCGTTTCCTTCTTTCTTGTCGCCTGCTTGGATCTGGATCCCCACCTCTTCACTTCTGCTCGCTCTTTTCTTCTTCCTTTAGGTGAAAATCTGGTTTCAGAATAAAAGATCCAAGATCAAGAAGATCATGAAGAATGGCGAGATGCCTCCGGAACACAGTCCCAGCGCCAGCGACCCCATGGCTTGTAACTCTCCCCAGTCTCCCGCGGTGTGGGAACCGCAGGGCGCCGCCAGGTCTCTCAGCCACCATCCTCATGCTCATGGGGCAAACTCCAACCCCTCGCCTGCCTCCACCTACCTGGAGAACACCTCTTCTTGGTATCCCAGTGGTAACGCTCTCAATGGCCACCTGCAGCCCCACACTTCTCTACAGCACCCCTTGGCTTTGGCTTCTGGGACAATCTACTAGAATAGGATTCCTTTTTAGACCCTCCGTTCCTCGCTTTAAACCCTTTACTTTTTTTCCTTTCTTTCTTTTGGACATTTGTCATTTTGTTGATAAAGGGAAAAATGCATACAGGGGACTGTTTTTTAAAGGAAAGGGAACTCTGCAGGATGAAATGTGTAAAGCTTTTGCATGTAACTTATTGCATTTCAAAGGAAATTTCTCAACCTCTTTTGTTTTGGGGTTGTTGCTTTTTTTAAAAAAAAGACAGATGGACTTCTGGGTTGTTGTTTTTTGGGGGGGTGGGATTGTGATTTATTTCATTTTTTTCATCAATTGTGGACACTTTCAATGGTGCCTTGAAATCTGATGACCTCAACCTTTTTCCAGTGACTTTTTCCTCCCCGATATCATTTTAACCCTGTACATAAGTGTAGATAGAAGGAATTAAACTGTATATTCTGAATAAATAAAATTATTTCCACCATGAGAACAGGAAAAGAAAAGGAGACTGTTCCCTCCTCTGTTTGTCAAAAGGGACTACCCAGGGTGGGGGCGATGTTATCTCAGGTTCCTTCCCCAACTTTTGGATTTATTTTATTGGGGGGGGTTGCCTTCAGGCTCGGATAGCCAATGAAAAGCTGTACTGACCTTACAGAAAGGGTCTGTATTAAAGATACCCCTCTAGTTTAAAGCATCTATGAACTAAAGGGCAGCCTGCTTTCTCTCCCCCCTCCCCCCCTCCCCCAGTAAGGCTAGCAAGCTTTACAAACGGCGACTAACACTCGAACGAGAATGACCTGGAGATGAAAAGAAACGGGCGGTGGGCAGCGGGGGGGGGGTGTCGTTCTGTGTGCTTCTTTCTCTGCATTCTGTGATAAAAGGCAATTATCCGGGAGAAAGGCAAGCATCCCATCATCTAATTATACAAATTACACTTCCTTCAAAAAAGAAAAAAAAAGCTCCTAAATAAGGCAGAAGACTAAAATGTGGACCATCCACAAGCACTCATCTCGTTTCTCTGGGTTGGGAACAAAGGCGATCTGCTAAACGGGGGCTTCGGGTTGTTAGTCAAGCAAGCCTTGCAAACGGGCAGGCAACGGCGATCGGGATATTTTCCCTAAGGACGCCCTCTCCCCCCACCCACCCAATCCCACCATTCAATTCCGGACGAACCACCAGAGGCCAATGGAGAGGGCACCTGGCGAGAGAAAGGGCACCCGCGGGAGGTCATCCACACGTGGCATTCCAATCCTGGAGCTGCACGAGGTGTGCAAAATGGACAGGGAGACGTGGGAATATGGCGTGGCGTCTCCTACTGATTGCTGTCTTTTTCTTTGTGCCGACCTCAGAACAAAACCCTCCGCCCTTTCCCCCCCCCCAAAAAAATTATGTCTCTCTGGATCGCGTTTTGGCCGGTCTGGTTCTCTTCGCAAGAGGAAATGTAGAAAGGGTTCAGAGCATGCCTGGGGGAAGTAGTTTGTGATCCTTTCTTTTTAAATTCCCCTTTCATAGTTTGTGTTGGAAACCACTATCCAGTCTGTGACGAGGAGCCATAAACGGGAGATAAAAACAGCCGCGGAGAATAACAGTGGGTTTTTTTTAGTTAGGATTTATTTATTTATTTATTTATTAAAAAAAAGAGGGTTAGAACATTTTTTTTAAAGCCCATAAAAATTTACATCCTGTCATGTGATGATTTCAGTAAGAGATGTTCCAGGGTTTGGAGACAAAACCTGAAAAGGCACGCTTTGTAGCCTCCAGCAAATTTACCTGTCTCTAGCCCTTTTCCTCTCCCATCCCCCCTCCTTTCTTTCTCTTTTTGTTTCCCATTTTAATTTAATCTAAAAGAGAGAGAGAGCCTGGTTGTTTTGTAAGAGATTTGGGAGAACAATATTTGATTTTTTAAATTTATATAAAAATTAAAATAAGATCTTTCCTCTTTTGAAACGTGTGTGTGTGTAAAAATGGACAAAGCCATACATGTCTCACTCTATTGTTCCTTCCCCCTCAACGGCTGAATTTACCCTTTCTGGGTGTATGTGCGGAGGGGAAGGGGAGGCTGTTCTGGATTCCCCCCCCCTAAAGATGTCTTTCAATATGCGCTCTCTCGCTCTTGTGGTTGTTTCCCCGGGTATTTAGCAGAACAGGGATATCTTCTGCAGCGTTTGATCTGTTAAGCATTCTGAGTTGTGGAGGGCTGTGAGGATTTCCTTGATTCTAAAACTTTAACTCTGGCCTATTCTGTGGCCTACTTTCCATTAAAATAACCCTTTCCATGCTTTGGGATTCTTTTTTTCCTCTAACAGAAAATTCGCCTGCAAATGTCATTTTCTCTCTTTTTGTCTT
The DNA here is from genome assembly GCF_030035675.1 of Rhineura floridana. Taxonomy (NCBI): domain Eukaryota; kingdom Metazoa; phylum Chordata; class Lepidosauria; order Squamata; family Rhineuridae; genus Rhineura; species Rhineura floridana. The sequence goes on from NC_084489.1 coordinate 51,375,347, forward strand.
TGCTCAATCAGTTGCCTTATATAACCTGTATGCATGAAACCTTGGAGTGTGTGTGGGGGAGGGAGCTTATAGACAAATGGGGCTATGTCTCCTGGGTAGGGGGCAATGATTTTTATGGCGTGATAGAAAAACACACACCCTTTTTTGATCTGGTTCATCTTGCCCTTGATGCTTGCTTTGGCTGGGGTTCTTGAGTTTGTGTTGCAAAGGAGTTATTTCTCCATCAAGACCGCCGTGTGCTTAGCGCCGGTCAGTTTCATTGGCATCCACGGTTCTTCCTCTACATGGGAGTTCATTTTCGCCTCCTCCTGTCTAAAAATGGCACTAGCCCTCATGATCTCTCCCCTTTTTCCCTGAAGACAGACAGTGCGATCATCTAGAAGAAACTCAGCTCTTCCGAGTCGCCAAGCGCTGGTACCTATCTAGGGAAGTCTCCACGCAGACTCCCCATAAAGTATTGTTCCTGTGACATAAATGTAATCAAATGTAAGGCAAAGTGCCCAGACATACGTGTGTGTGTGTGTGCACGCGCGCATTACACGCACGTACACGCACAGACATATGGGGGGGGTGAGAAATCGCTGCATTGTGCCTTTCCTAAGGAAAGGATATAATCTACTGTCCTTGGTAGGCTTAACCTTTGAAGACGTTTTTCTTCCTCTCTCCTCGCCCTCCTTTTCAAGTGGAGCTGGGGAGCCGCTGGGGAGCCGCAGGGGGGCGGGGAGGAGGTTGGAGAGAAAGCCGAGAGGAGACGCATTCCTGTGGGTGCCGAACGGCTCCAGGGCTCAGCCACAAGGGCCTTCGAGAGGAACCCAGACTGGAGAGAGTGAGCAGCCCGCTAACTTTGCCGGCCTTGATCTGGTTCCTCTGGGCTAGAGCTCCACCCGGGAGTTTACCCACCCAGCCACCCACAGGAGCATCCACCCTGCGCGCTCGCTCGCTCGCTCTCCCTCTGGGCAAGGGAAGGTCAGGCGCGCTCTGTCTGCACCGCCCACCATGCAGCTAGGAAAGATCGAGGCGCTCGGATTTGGGGGGGAGGGCTCTCCAGAGTTCAGGAGACATAATTCTCCTCCGGATCCTGAGAACAGCTGTTTGTCTGTCTTTCTGTCTCTCCCCCTGTGACACACACCAGCTCTGTTGCGTCTCCCTCGCAAGAGAGCTTTAGAAACTCTCCTTCGGCTTTTCTGCACAACTTCCCTCCTCCTCTTCCGTGGTGGACCCTCTAGAATTCCACCTGTGAAAGCGGACTCTCGAGTCCAATATTTCTTGTCCATTGAAGCACAGCTGCTCCACGCAAACCCATCCAGACAAACGCAAGCACTTTCGCCCCGGGAGCGCATCTGAAACAAAAGCCCTTTAGTCTGGTTGGTTGCAACAGAGCTACCCTCGGGCTTGCTTCACTTGGGGACCTCTGCATCGGTTAAACTCCAAGGGAGTCCGTTTTCGCTGGCCTGCGGTTTGGAGAGTTGCTTTCACTCAGGAACTTCCTTCTCCCACCGACCTATAAGGCCTTGGGAGAGGCTGCGCCTCCGCCCCGCTTTAGTTCTTCTACCTTTTGCAAGGACAATCGGGCCTCCTGGCCTACCGGGAAATCGATGTAACTATATGGCACATCTTCCTTCCCCCCTCCACATCCCTAGCACATGGTAGTGGTAGTGAGGTATGTGGAATGAACGTAATTATAGCACGTTGGTACATTCACAGAAAGGAAGAGGAGGGGCGGGGGGGGACATCTTCGCTGTAGGCAACCCATCCTGTATGAACGCAGGAACCTGCTTTGTAAGTCATTCCTGAACATTGAAGAGATGGATGGGTGTGTACATGTGTGCTTTCAGAAATTTTCCGGTGCTGCGATTTATTTACTTATTTATTTATTATGGCATCAAACGTCTACCCCAGCTCTCCAAGTCTTCTGGGGTTCTTTCCCCGTCCCGAAGAGCTGTGTTTACAGCCAGCCGCCAAATGCCATATATTACGGCCTTTAACCAAGTGAAAACACCTCAACCAGCCCGTAGGCTTTTTGTTGTTCCTGTGCAGAAGCTGAGCTCTGCCAGCTTCTTCCAGCGTTCGTGGCCTGCAATACGTGGGTTCCTTGATGGGTAGTGTTTTTTTAACCCTTCATTCTCCCTAACCTGATCTCAGGAATGGGGGATGGGGAAAAGGTGCTTTAAAAAAATCGCCAGGATTTTTTTTTGGAGGGGGGGGGGACACCAGCTCTGGTTTTCAGAAACTCCATTCAGTGGAAGCTCCGATTTTTCTGACTTCCCTGAGTTGCATCCTGAAGAGTTCTTCCCTGAGGCTGCAATCCTGTTCATGATGACTTCGTTTCCCTATTGAACACAGTGCGTCTTATTTCTGCGTAGATATGCACAGGACTACTCGGTGCTCCCTTGCACCTTCTGGAGCTGAAATTCTCCTTCTTCCCCCCAATGGGGGGGAGATCCCTTCCTTCTCGACTACACCTTCTTCCCCCTGATTGGGGGGAGATCCCTTCCCTCTCGACTACAAACACCCACACATTCAAAGAACCCTGTTCCCAACCATCCGAGAAAGAAGGCAGCTCAAAGAACACCCAGATGGGAACGAACACAAAGAAATCCCCTTCGATCCGGGAAGCTGGGAGTCCACAAAGCACAAAAGCCCCCCGAGGAATTGCTGGGACTTTCTTTGTGTTACTAGTGGGTCACCTCCTCTCCTGGTTTAGTGGGTGGGAACGCCAGTACAAAACCAGGTTTGAAGGCGAGGGAGGAGGGGAGACATACCGATTCCTTTACTGAAACTGTCCGCTGTTCACAAACCGGCCCGTTTGACTCTCCACAAATCATTTCCACGATTCCCCGTTGTGATATGCCTTGCGTTTCTGCCCAGTGTCTATCGCCACCAGCCTACAGTGCAATCCTGTACATGTCTCCTCAGAAGTAGGCCCCACTGGATTCACAGGGGCTTACTCCCAAGGTAGTAGGTGTAGGACTGTAGCCGTTCTAAAGGCCCTGTTGATTTCAAACGTATTTCACTTCCCAGTAAGTAAGTTAAATTTCACCGTGAGTTTAGACGCCACCCTGACTTTAAAGTGATAAATAATTTCCCCATTTATTTCAATTGAGCTGTTTCCAAGTATGAGTGTCTGCTTAGGATCAAGGTGTATGTGTGAATATGCATAAGTGAATATGAATGGTTATATATCAAGGACCTCCTTTGACGGTTGGAATACCGAACAGCCAAAGCGAGTCCCCACATTGTGTATTTACCAGACGCCAGAGACAATAGATGAGAGCTTTAACTTACGACAGGCTGCTTTGTTTAATTAATTGCAATTAAAACCTGCCCGGCTAATTGCCTTTGGGGTTCCCAAGGGCTTGTCCACTGAGGAAATGTGAACGAGGAAAAGAAGTCTTTGGTATGTAGAGACAGTATGCAAAAGGAAATTAAATTTAGTCTTGTCAGAATTGCATCAACAGCAATGTCAATGGATACTGCAGCTTAATTTAAAAAATAAAAATAAATGAAGAGCACAACCTCTGAGGCTCACAGATTGATCCTAAACACTTTACTTAGGAGTAAGCCTGAGATTTCCATAGGCGTGGTTTCTTGGAAGTAAGTCCCGTTTGAATGAAATAGATGGGTCCACACAACCCGATGTGCTTAGGATCTGGCTGTAAATTTAAAAAAAGCAATGGGGAACGTTCTCTTGGGATCTATGGCAAACCCTGATACTTCACTGGAAACTCCAGTTATACCTCTGAAGACCAGGGCTTAGTTAGGGTCAAGCAGCTCTGGGGAACGGGAGGTGAGATTGCCTCCATGCCTTCCTCCTGGGCTTTCCGGAGGGGCAACTGGCCGTCCGCTGTTGGAAACAGGGTGCTGGACTTAATGGACACTTAGTCTGATCCTGCAGGGCTCTGACTTAAAAAAAAAAAATCAATGACGGTTGAACTGGAATCAATGGCGTTTGATTCCAAGAATGATTCAGTTGCACTTCCAGCCTGGGACTGGCCTCTTTCTTGTCGATGTCGCTTTCCAGTCCGGTCCGGGCAAAGCAAGCGAGCGGGGGTGGGTGGGCGGGAATCTCTGGCAGCGGCGAAAGAGAGACGAGCGGGCCTTGGGATGATGATTTCACGCACACGCGTGCGCTTACCACACACACACACACACACACAGAGGGAGAGGAGGGGGGACTACAGCCCTTGAATAGCCCCCAAAGCCTCCCTTCGCTTGCCCAGGTTTGGACACGTAACGATGCAGCCCCCTGATTTGCTCTGTTCTTCCTTACCGCTCTTCTGATTCCCCCCCGAATCAACCCAAAGTCTCTCTCTTCTTTTCCCCTCCCTCTCCCGATTTTGATTTGATCGCTCCCGTTCACATTTCACTTTTGTATTTCCCCCCCTCTTCCTCTATCATTAGTCATTGAGTGCCCCGTGAAATTACAATCGTACATTTTCAGCTCAGCAACCCATTTGTAGTGGAGGAGCTAGAGGGGGGGGGAAAGGTCTAAATAATGGCCGAATTAGCCCTACTGGACAGTTTCAGATGTAACACTCTGTAATAATTATATTGCAGTCTGGATTAGGATGCTATTATCATAATCTGGACGTTTACAATTATCTGTAATTTGCAAAGATGCGCCAGGTCTTGATTACAGCGGGTTTTTTTTATCAAGCTAACCATCACTAAACAGTGACAGTAATAACAGCTAATTTTGCTGGCAATATAAGAGGTGCCGGGGTGTGCAAACAATTTCACACCTGGATATGCTCAGTCAACCAAGAATATAGAGAAAGAGCTTCTGCCCTGAGTCTCAGAAAAATATTCTCCACTGCTTCTCTTCACTATAGATTTCCTTAGACCCTCATCTCTGCTTAACAGGTTTTGCACGGGGGTAAGTTTTTGTCTGGTTTGGTTTTAAGCCTCCTTGACTGCTGCATATCCCTTCAGCTGTACCTCTTCACATTTTAATGATGATTACTTTTTATTTTTGCAAAAAAAGACAGAAAGAAGAAAACCCTGCTCTTTATAATTTCTCAGTTTTCCTTACTAGACCTTTTCTAGATAACCGAGGATGAGCATGTGTTTGTTTGTTTGTTTGCCTGCGTTCTAGCCTTATTCGGGGAGGCTCTGGGGTTTGGGTGGGTGGCACCGGAATGCCACATTTTCGCGTGCTCAGTGACTCACAGGATCAAAAATGGGGGGGATGTATTGAAAGGGGGGGTAGTCTGAAAACGGACCGGGAATGTCAACATCAATGAGGTGTCATTTGAGGACTCACTATTCAGAATGACAAAGAAATACTCTGCGGAGCATGTCATTCTCAATCGGTTTCCAAGTTTAAGACAGAGTGGTCCCATTGCTTGTAAGGGGTTCAGTCCACTGTGCTAGCTGGTATGTATCTATTGAATCTTCCTAAGGCTGAAATGACATTGCACGGTTACTCACGAGTAAGTCCCATTGAGTGTAGTGGAACACTTCGGAGCAGACAGGCAAAGAACCGGGCTGTTGAAATTTAGTTGGGGATTTCTCCTAGGTCGATTTTCCCAAGGACAAGGCTCTGCGTATATATATGTGTGTGTGTGTGTGTGTGTGTTTATTGGGGGGAGGGGTCGTTTCAAGCAGCCTCTTTCCAAATGATCAGCTGGACACCCAGTCAGCAACTTGGATGCCTAAATGCATCCAAACAAATCCGGTGTATTTCAATGGAGCGGCGTATTGCGTCTCCCTCTGCGAGCCTTTTTCACCGTTATCATCCCGAAAGCGATCCGTTCCTTCTAATTGACCTCACTTTCCAAACAAGCTGACTGTCAATCGTGTGTGTGTGTGTGTGTGTGTGTGTGTGTGTGAAGTGGTCTAAAAATCCAGGTTGCTTGCTTAAAGAGACTGGAGACCTCTTCTCGGTTTTAAGGGGTTGTGAATCCGGCCTGACTAAGTTGAAGGGGGCTGCTTACAATGTTCTGCTTCAGAACCTCTTGCCCCGTCTCGACTTCTGCGTGGGTTTGTGGCTTGTTTTTGAGGTCCCGATTGCTCAGGAACAATCCCGGTCAGATGGGCGTTTTGCCTTCGATTTCAATGGGAGGTGGATTATCCACACACACAAGCCATTGTGTCTCTGTGTGTGTCCCCCTCCCCACACCGTCATTACCTTCCCAGGAACCCCCCTCTTCCTGTTTACTAGAATTCTGTAAGTGGGATCGGTATTATTATTTATACAATCGCGAGGACTTTCAGAAACTTTACTGGGAGGGGAGTATTCTGTTAACCCAATTCACTGTAAAGAGGTTGTTGGTGAACCCCTAAAAGGAACTCCTTTTTGAGAAGCTCTACGTTATGGCACAATTATCCCACTCCTATCTATAGATGACGCTGTTTCGCGAGTCTTTCTCTCCCCCCCCCCTTAACTGTAGTCAGGCAATGCTTTTTGGCTCACCAGCTCGCCGCCACAAAGGCCCTCTGCAAGAAGTTCAGTTTACCCATTCCTGCATCGCCCCTTTCAAAAACTGCGTCCATCGCCTTCCAAATCTTAGCCTCTAAACAGGACGCAGTGCGTTCCATTCTGCCGAAAGTAAGTCCCGTTGAACCAGTGACTTCAAATCCTGAAAGTGAAGTCCCATTGAACCAGTGGGACTGGCCGCTGAGTAGACCTGTAGAGGATTGCGCAGGGGAGTGCGGAAGAGAAGGCGAGGACGCTCCCGGTCAACTTCCACGTCCGCCTATCTTATCCAAGCTGGGCATCGATGGCAAATTAATGAGGACAAAGTCATCGCGCTCTAGTGAAATGAGATGAAGTAACCGAGAAAAGGTTAATGTGTCATTCAGGATGCACTGCTCCATTGGAAGGGGAGATAGGGAAGGTTGTTCGAGATGGGCTGCTCTTGATGGGGGGAGGTAGTGTTTGAGGCTGGATATATCAAGCACCCCCCTGCAGGACCCAGCAGTTAAGCCGATATACTAGACATTCAGCGGATTTCGGTGTGCAGTCCAATACCATGAAAACCATGAAAGATTTGCCCTTGATTTCAGTAGCGTGAGCCCTACACTACCCTGATCCTAAAGATATTTACTCACTTCGCACCAAGGCCCATTCATCTCAGTGATGCTTCTGAGAAAAGCGTGCAGGGAGCTGGGATCTTAGTCCTATTGACTGGCTTGTGGCTTCGCTTGCAGCATCCCCATTTTGCTGTGGTTTCACTGGTTTTGAGAATTATCCTTCATCAGGAAGTCTATGGGGACTGGATAGCCTGGCTCCTCTACAAAAGGAAGGGCTACCCTCGGTTTAAATGTATGATAGCTTTCTCTCTCTAACCCGCATCTGAATAATTCAGCGAACCCCACAACCAGCTGTACCTCAGAAGCCTCTTCCATTCTTCCTAGCATTATAATTTTGGTTAATTTTCAATTTTAGGCCCTACGTCTCTGCAATTTGTGTATGAATAACAGAATAATTTCCCTCTTTTGTTTCGCCTTTCCTGTTCCTGAATCTAAATAAAGATGGCTTTTTAGTATTAAAAGTGGAAGAAAATTACAGGTAATTATCTTTGACGGTAAAAACGCTGTAATCAGCGGGCTACATGAAAAATTACTCTAATTATGGCTGCATTTAAGAGAATGGGGGAAAAAACCTTCTTATGGATAAAAACCTTAAATTGTCCCCAATGTCTGCTTCAAATTGGATGGCACTGCAGCTGGGGGCTTTGTTCACAATTGATCCTGGGGAGAGCTGAACCCAAAGTTTCACAGTAGGAATGAGAAGGGGGGAAAAGAAAAGAAAACATTTTTTCCTCCTAATGTAACAATGCGAATGGTAGAAAATGACAAGACTTGATCGGTTTTAAGCCATTCTGAAGACTGACTGAGCGTGGAAGTTGCTCAACAAAAAAACGGCGCTGGTATATTGGTAAGTAGTCTTGGCTTTTGTGTCTAATTATAGTGACTGTCCTTTTGCACGACTGTATGTAGCTGTCATTATATGGAGCACTCTGAGGATCTCCATTGACTTCTGATAAATGGCTCAGTGGTTTCAAGGTTCATAATTTGAAGGATGCCCAGGGCTCCAGCCATTAATTCTCGCAGTATGGGGCATCCTGCTTGTGTGACGAAAGGGGCTTTTCGTGGTTCATGATTTCTCGCCTTTGCGCAACCCTAAGAAGGATATCATTCGTCCTGGATTCTGCATTGTGGAATAGGGAGCACTCATAGAGAGCCCTGTTGAACATTAGGTAGTCTGCTGCTGGGAAGGGGGCGCGGGGGGGCACCACCCCACTCACACAGTCAAACTCCTTGACTTTTGCCGAATCTGCTAAAGACAGGTCGAGGATAGCTTTCACGAAGCCAGTGTTTCAACGGAAAATAAAATTCCGCGAGATTTTCGGAAGCCAGCATTCTTTTTACAATGCAGAGAAAGCGGAGAGGACTGTAGCCCATTAAGACAGAGTGGGAAGCCACTTTAGTACTATTGGCTACAGAGGTTGCAAATCCGCTTAAACTCACCGGTTTATGGATCAAGACCAGTCTCCTTTAAACAATATCTTTTTACTGATTAGGTAGGTAGGTAGACAGTCACAAAATAGAGTCGACTTTATGACTGGTGTGTGGTGTGTTACATAATACGCACCTATCTGTCACTGACGACTACTTGCTACGTGGATATGGGTGTACCTCTCTGTCCATTATTCTCCATCCCTTAATATATTACTTCTGTTTCATTCTGCGTGTATTAATCTTAGATAAACAGCAGATGCAGAACTCATTTACTCTAGAGCAGCCGGGCTGAAGAAGGTGGTGCTCTGTATGTGAACTATGAGGCTGAAATCCTAAGCACAGTTACTGAGGAGTAATAAATGCCGAGCTGCTGTGTTTAGGATCGAGGTGCTTAATATCTCCTTCTCCCTCTTTAAATTTGGGTGATGCGCGAGAAGGCGGGGGGAGAGAAAATCTTTTTAAAGCGTAGAGTAATGCACGACTCTTTTGACGTTTTATGGGTTTTACTCTATATATGAAAGGAGACAAAACATACAAAGTATATATACAACTAAAATTCAACAATATGTACAACAAGATTGCTGGGTAGGCAGCTGAGAGACCGAGAGAGTACTGCCGACGAGGGGGTGGGGCGTTGGGAGAGATTTTAGCCTTAGGATCAGGTGTGGTTTTGTTTTGTTTTCCTATGTATGTTACTTTCCCCCAGTCCTTCTCCTGCGGCATAATTCACACGGTGGAGTTTTCTTCTATAAGCGCCACCGAAATGAATGAGGGCACAGCTCCGGTTCATTGCAACGGGGCATGCGCAGGAGACCTTCTGGTCAGTTTCAGGCGCCTTAGTTCCAAGTGACTTTCTGACCGCGGGAGAGATGATGGATCCGCCCTCGCAGCCGCCAGTTCCACTCCGAGAAAGCATGCAGATTTGACTTCGCGGAAGTGTCCAAATTGAACTAGAAAAGCTTTCCTCCCCGCCACCCTGCCCCAAACGGTATTTTCTTCTCCCTTTAAAAGTAATAATAATAATATTAATAATAATAATAATAAATCCCTTTCTCGGCCCCCCTTTCCAATCTATTCTGTCAATCTCGGTTTAGTGAATAAAAATAAGATCGTTTCCATCGCTTCTTTTCCATTAAACGGGTTTTGTTGGTTTTTTGCTTTTGTTTTTGTTGTTGTGTTTGTTTTTTAAGTTGCTGCGTGGACTGGTGGGAAAAGTCTGTAATTTTTGTTTTGTTTTTGTTTTGTTTTTTGCTTTGACTTGTACTCCCAGAGAGGTTTGGTGCCTCCGAGTCCCAATGGAAATATCCTAAAGAGGAGCATCTGACGTGGGCCACAACGCAAATGGTCTCTTTCTGCTCAAGATCAATCGCTGAGGTTAAAGGAAAGGAGAAGGCGAAGCCGCCCCAGTCTCTCTTCCTTGCCACACGCTCCAGATTCGCCCAGAGCCCCGCGAGCCGCTCTCCTCCTCCTCCCCCTTGGCAAGGCCGTTCTGGAGACGCGGCTTCTCCGACTAGCTGTTTCTCTTGGCCCATTCACATCATTTGTGGTCTCTGCATTGTGTCTTGATGTGGAGAAGAGTACCAGTGAGAATAACCAGGCATGTAGCTATTGGGAGGCATGTTGACTCCTTTGGCAGAGGCTGAAACGTCCCAGACAGGAGGCAGACCTGGAGACCGCGGGGACAGAGTGGAAGAGCCCGGCAGGGGGTCGCTCTCGTGAGGGTTGCTGCCTTGCTTGAGCAATTTCTTAAACTTGGAGCGCTTGTTCTGGAACCAGATCTTCACCTGCAATCAAAAGGCAGAAGACTTGAGAGGTCTGCAGAGGGCCAACTTAAGAGAAGGAGACGAAGAGGCAGTTTGAAATCTTTCTTTCTTTCTCTCCTGCCCCCCCCTCCTCCTCTGTGTGGCAATATGGCCTAGCTACCGCTATGCCACAAACTTCATTATAACCCACCCTTTCTTCCCCTCCCACTTTTTTTATTTTCATTGTTTAAATCACCTACAATTAGGACTTATTTACTGTAGGTAACTGCGCTGAGAATGTTTTAAAAGGCCATTTCCTTCTGTGGGCAGCTACAATGCCCTTGTTCATTTCGCCCCTGCATTTTTTACGCGTCCATTTAGGGCACTACGCACGCAGACAACCTGCGTACGTGGCGGATATGACGCCCATCGACCTGCAAGGTATTGCATAATTATAAGTACGCAACTACCGTTTTATTATCTGGAGTGGGGGAGGGGAGGAGACCAGTGTAGTGAAGGTGATCTCCCTACGACCTCCCTTGGTATTTTGAATCCTCCCCCGCCCCAGCCCATTCCTCCATCCCTTGAACCATCCTATGGCACGGTTCAAAATAATCCTACACTCCAATCCGATGCTAAACCCCTGAGGATGAGGTCATCAGCGCCATTCATCTCAATGGGACCAAGGCGCGATCCTAACCACACATACTCAGAAGTTTCACCGAAATCAGTTGGACTTACTTCCAAGTAAATGTGCTTAGGAAGGGGTGCCACTTCCACTTTAACGAGTTTAAGATCAGGCTCTAAAACGGTCTGCAGCTGGCTTCAAGGGGTCTAAATTGGCTTAAATCCCCAAACGCGTCAGTTTTGTTGGATTCCAGCTTGGCCTATAAAGAAGTAATATGTGAGTAAAAAAATAAAGAGAAAGGGAAAGGGGGGGGAAAGGTGCCCCTTCCAACAGTCCATTTTGTAGAGTGCAGAAAAGGCCAGGAGAGTTGATCTGCTTCTCTGAACCTGATGATGATCTGTATCCCAGCGTCTTTTAAGTGGCATAAAACCAACAAAACGGAGCCTTACACAATGGAAAATTTCAAAACATCAACACAAGATGAACTTAATTTTTTTAACCCCAACTAAACCTCTGCAACAAGGAAGGGGAGCCCGGTGCCATTCAAATAAGGGCGTTTTGCAAAGAACAACATCCTTTCTCTGGCAGGTCTAGTTTTATTTGCCACACTTTAGGTGCTCTAAAGACCCGGATTCCCATTAAACATGTGAATGTGTGATTATTCAAATGCACCTCCCTGCCTTCTTTTGCCATCAAGATTGCCCCTATCACCACACCGCACCAAATCCCAAATTCATATATTGTTCTCTCTTTTGCTCACATTCCTTTCAGCCACCAGTGGATTCATGCTTATGGCTTATTGTTTTTATTTTTATTTTCTGAAGATTACAAATGCCAGTTTTTCTTTTTCTTTCTTTTTTTGCATTCAGGAATCCAATTAATCGCTTCGTGCCTCGTGTGTCATTCAGGCTTAAATTTGCCAGGAAACCAAGAACACACCAACCACATTTAACTGTGGCTTAACTTGCTCTAATTTTGTACACGCTTCCCTTTGATCGTCAGCTCTATCATCATCTTTTGTACATTTTGCCTAAGGGCAAGCACTGAATTCCAGTTACTCATCCAGGATAATTTACTACTGAATATTACTAGGGTAGGTGCGCTTTCTTCGGGCCTAGAGGCTGTGCATCTTATGTAATATGTTTCCACTGTATAAGAGGTTTCTCTGCCCCCCCCCACTCCAGCATCCGTTTTTTGGTTTTATTTATAAATTGTCTTCTGACCCTTCCATCTCAGTATTTATTCTGTCCTTCACATTTGGGCTGTAATAAAATAGATACGTGCCCACACTCTGATTTCGTAGACCCAAACCTTGCTAAACGCACCATCAAAGTAGACTGGATAAAAAACAGAGAAAAATTCCGAGGGATATTTCACCTATGCATGTTTGGCCAAGTCTTTGCAATATGCTGACATGCTGAGTTGAGTTCCACTTTTAGTTCTAGTCTTTTGGCCAACGGAAGTAATGGTTTGTGTGTTTGTTTTTGGCCTGTCCTGTCCTTGTCTCGTCCAGGATCGCAGCGATCTGGACTTTCCCGGGAATTACCTGTGTCTGAGTTAGTCCTAATGATGCTGCCAGCTCTGCTCTCTCGGGAAGCGCCAGGTATTGGGTCTGCTGGAAGCGGTGGTTTAAAGCCTGCAGCTGGAGACTCGAGTAAATGGTTCGAGGCTTCCGAATCTTCTTCCCTTTCCCATTAAATCTGATCTCCCCGTTTTCAATAACTGTGGTTTTTTGCTGATCTGCAATATAAAAAAGGAAGGAACATTTGAAGGGAGATGCCCAACACAGTAAATTCCTTCTGAGAGACATCCAGGTGGTGGTGCGGGAGCTTTTATATTGGGGAGGGAGATCAAGAGCATTCAGCAACAAAGGCATCTCCATGCCGTTATTTAAATGCTAAAATCCATGGGGTGGGGGGTTATAAGAGGAACAGGCCGCCTACAAGTCATTCAACCAGTCTTCTGTTGTGAAGGATTCTTTTACCTGGCCATATCGCTCTCCTGACAGTTTCGCTACCTAGGTATGCTAGGAAATTTGTGACGCCTAGTAAACGGCATACAAGCAGTACTTTGTTCAGACAAAAATTACTGCTATTTCCAGAAGTCCTTCGTCCATGGCAAATCTCATTAATTTCAACGGAGAACCTGAAATGCACCCTGTTAACTTGTTTGTGGCTACTGCATTGATCTCTCTGATCAAAAATATTTTTCTCCCTATACACACAATGACACGCATATAGTACTATCTAAATGTCTCGTTTAATATTTACGTGTGCATGGATTACACACACACACACAGAGGGTACTTTATCTCAGATAGATTCATATCTAGGAGATAAATATTTATCTCCAATCTCAAATTTTCCCAATAAATAAATAAATGCAGGGTAGCGTTTATCGCTGGAATCTGCTTAGACAGACTTGTCTCCACAGCCACCTACAGCTCGCAAAAGATTTAACGAAGACACATGCACCTTCTCCTTCCTTTGGCAACTTTTCATTTGTTTCTTGAGATAAATTTGCTACAGATCAGCCCAGTAGACAGATGGCTAGCCAATGGATGCAAGGATGGAATTTACTATGTTATTTCCTATACACAGTGGCTGAACTAATACGTGATGAAATTGTGCAAGAAACACCTCTTCTCTGTAGTATCTGCGATGCACCAGGACACAGTAGAGTCAACTGTGTCTGACCTTGCTCCCTCAGGCGCTAACCCTGTTTCAGGCTCTCTTGCTCTCTTATCACCTTGCGTAAAGCAACAAAGAAGCGACGATCGTGGCCCTTCGCCCTTGAGCTGCTGAGGAATTCTTTCTCAAAAGTAGCCTGGCATGGCTGCCCCAAAACTGCTGCAGCAGCCTGCCGTGGCAGGAGAAGGGGAATGGCCCAGTCGCTCTTTTAATCAGAGCATTGCTGCCCACACAGGCCACCGCCATGGAGAGGGTATCCGTGGGCTATGCGAACAAACATCCTAAAAAAAACCACCGCCAACATTCCTTCCCGATGGCTAAATCGCAGAAGGCCTCTACGGTCTTTGCTTAAGGCGTCCATCAGAACCCTGTCTTGGAATCCACAGTCCACTGGCAGCGTCCAAGCGAAGGGAAGCGCCTCGGAGTCCCTGAAACATAGCACACATGCCTGAGCATCCCCATACACACATCGGCGCCGGCCCGCGAGTGGATCCGGGAGCGAAAGACCGTGAACTGGGGATCCGGGACAAGCAAAGAGAAGAGCGGGAAGGAGGCTGGCAAATCTTCGGCGCGCTTCCTTGAGAGCAAGCCCCTTTATTGAACCGAGTGGGGCTGACGGGGCGAATTAAGCACGCACCGGACCGGGTTGCGGAAATGTCATTCCGCAAGGAGCTCCTCAAGGGGGAAGAGTCGGGGGTGGCTGGAGCCCGCCATCCAAACACTGAGCCCGAAGCCTTTACTTGAAAGCAAAGTCCCGCTGACTGATTTGGGAACTTACTTCCAAGGAAACGTTCAGCGGGATGGGCAGAAAGAAAGAAAGAAAGAAAGAAAGAAAGAAAGAAAGAAAGAAAGAAAGAAAGAAAGATGAAGGCGATGGCGAGAGAGAGCCAGGAGGAAAGTGACAGAAGGAAAGCAGAAAAAGAAGGGAGTGGAGAGGAAAGGGAATGCAGGAGACAAAGGGGAAGCAGGCAGGCAGGCAGGCAGGGGAGCCGGTAGGGTGGCCGGGGCCGGGGCGTGGCAGGGGGCCTCGGCGTGGGATCCGCGCGCGTATCCGTGTCACCCACCTGCGTCGTCCGGCCGCGTTTGGCTGCCCGCTCCGCCGCCGCCGCCGCCGCCTCCCCCTCCTCCGCCGCCTCCCCCGTGGTAGGACTGGAGGTACGGGCTGTGCTGCGAGTGGCTCACGTAGGGGTAGGCGGCGGCAGCGGCCGCGGCGGCGGCGAGCGAGCGGTGGCTGTAGGAGTTGGCGCCGGCGGGGCCGGCCGGGTAGGGTGCGGCGTGGTGGTGGTGGTGGTGGTGGTGATGGTGGTGCGGGTGCTGGTGGTGCGGGTGGGAGTGCGAGGCGGGCGCCGCCGAGTGCAGGCAGTGGAGCGGGTAGTGGGCGCCCGCCATGGCCGCCGCCGGCGAGCTCTGCTGCTGCTGCTGCTGCTGCTGCTGCGCCGAGTGCGAGGAGCCGCCGGGCGCCTGTGCCACTGGAGGCGGCGGCGGCGGCGGCGGCGGCTGAGGAGGCTGCTGGGGCGCCGGCGGCGGCGGCTGCTGCTGCTGCTGCTGCCCGAACTCCATGAAGGCAGATTTGGACGAGTCCTGCGCTTCCAGCCCGTCAGCCATCGTAGTCATGGTCATCATCCAAGTTGGGCAGCCAGCGACGAGCGCCTCTGCCCGGCTTGTCGCCCCCCTCGCGCTCCCGCCACCTTCGAGGGAGCCTATTAGCCTGCGCCGGGCGGGAATTAGCGACGGGGCTCGCGCGCTATTTTTCCCCCTCTTTTTTTTTTTAAGCGAAAGGGGGGAGGTGGGAGAAAAGAGGGAGAGCGCGCGAGAGCAATAGGGGGAGAGGGGCCTTGTTAACTGAGGGAGGGGTGGAGGGGAGGAGTGTGAGAGGCGCTGGGGAGGGAGAGGAGAGGAGAGGAGAGGGAAGGAAGGGAAGAGAAGAGAAAGGAGGGGGGCCAGGAAGAGAGAAGAGAGAGCAAGAGACTTAGTCCTTCCTGGGGCTTTTTGCCTCTCTCTTCTCCCCCTCCATTTGGGGGCTTCTCTCTCCTCCTCGCTTTCTCTCCCTCCTCCCTGTCTCTCTGGTTGGGGTTTGTTATTAGGGTTTTGGTTTGGTTAGTTTTTTCAAATGCTGGTGGAGTTTAAGGCAGAGATTTTTTCCCTCCCCCCCCCTTTTAAGGTGGATTCTCTTAAAGTTGAGCTTCTGCTTTTAGACTTGAGGCAGGAGGAGAAAAGGGGGGAGGGGAAAACACAACAACACACACAACAACAACGCCACAAGTCGAATGGTTTGTCTCCAAAGGGCAGCGCCTTCCCATTGGTCACTCAACCCCTGACGTCACCAAGCCCGGGCACTTCTACTGGCGTCTGCGCGCGCCCACCTTCTGCACAACTCCAGAGCTTGGAGCGGGCGAGAAGCAGCCAGCCAGCCAACCAGCTAGGCAGGCGTTTGTGTGTGTGTGTGTGCTGTGCTGTGCTGTGCTGCACCACACCACACCACACCACACCACAACAAAGATGCTCTCTGAAGCAGCACCCTCACAGATCCAGGCACCCATTCAATTAGATATGCCGCAAATTGTCAGACTTTTTCTTTTTTAAAAAAGGAATATATTTATTTTCCATACTGTCATTCCATCACAAGCTAACGCTCCGTCTGCTTCACACGTGTCCATTAGGATCCACAACACCGTCCAGCCGTCCTGTTCAGAGCCAAAGCCTAACCGCTTGCCCGGTAAAGATGACTGTGGATTATCATCCAGAATTCTGGATAATAACCCAGAGTTCTTCTGAACAAAATCAGCAGTTTTCTTTCCTGAGACATTTCCAGGCGATGGGATGTGCCCATGGAAAGGATTCAGTAAAAACTCAGTCGTAGGAGCATCGTCCTTGGATCAGGACATGGTGTCTGCTTTAAGCATCCTGCTCCGAGGGCGAATCCTCAGAGATCTGTCAGTAATACATCCCCCCTATTGAAAACAGAAGCTCCTGTAATGCTTTCAAATATATGCAAATGAGACATGCGGTTAGTGGTTTGGCAAATCTTGATTGCAATATAAACTACCAGAGGAAAAAGTGCCTTTGCCCTAAATTTGCCTTTCGATTACAATTCCAGTTGATTTTATTTTATTGTCAACATTGTTAATGATAAAAATAGAGTCGCTTCGTAGTTATTTTTACTTTCCGAAAGGAGGCAATTAGACTTCTAATCAGGAATACACAAAAAGGGGGGAAAATCTCCCGTGATTAACTGCACTACTTTGTTCAAATTGCAGCTATAAAATTCAGAACAATTTGCCTGTAATGATTATGGACTGGGTTTATTTTGGGAGGTGGAATAAAAGTGGATATAGCATAAATTATCCTCTAATTATACACCAGTGTCGCCTCAATTATCCTCTTATCAAAATGGTTGTCTAACTGCCGCATTTAGTTTCAATTCTCTCCCATTTTTTCTATAAAAAGAACTTCATACCTTGTTATTATTAATCCATTTATTATTTGCAAGGGGATTTATAGCTGAACATCCAGGTGGTATCGCCACATCTCTCGCAAAGATGGACTGGGGAAAGACATTAAGGTGGAACCAACACTGCCGCGGATCTATCGTATTCTCTTTGGGGCGGGAAGTCAGCCTATCTTTTCTTTTAAAATATATATATTTTAAAATCTGGCGTCCACTGAGAAGAGAAACATTAGGATCTTTGGAGATCTGCGGAAGAGGAGTCAGGTAGGAAAAGAGACCTCTTGCGGGGGGTACAGAAAGTTGGGGACGCTGAGAAACGTACTGGCTTTCAATATTTCAGCAACTTTCCCTGGTGGAGGGGGGGATCCTATGCAGACCCAGAGAACGTGTGGCATGACATTACTATGAGAATATTTTTTTCCATATCTGGCAAGTATTTTTTTTAAATAAGGCCTTCCATTGAGAAGGATCAAGAAGAAGTCATTTTTCCCGACTCCCTCTTTGGGTTCCCCCCTCACTCCACCTCCGTTTGTTTCTCGCCAGGTCACGATAAACCTTAAGAAAATAGTTGGAAATAGTTAAGAATCCCCGTGATTTTGCCATTTTACACGTTGAGCTTTGTAAGCAAGCACAGGGCTGGGTTCCGCTTTGAGATTGGTAAGGCAAGAGACGCCCGCTCTGTTGTAGGGCAACCTGTTTGTGGGGCAGGGGCGGGCTGGGTGCCTCTTTCGAAGCTGATGGGTTCCTTCCCCCCCCTCTCTTCCCCCCCCACCCCTCACCCGGGCTTAATTTCTCAGCGTTTAACTTCTTGAGCTTCTGGAGTCGGTTCAGCAACTCCGAATGCCGCTGTAAGTGTCTTGCCTTGTTCATCTAGTTTTAACAAGAGTTCCACTCTAACACGAGAAAAGAGTAACCCGAGAAAGGCACTTACAAATATACCCCCAAAAAACCCTTTTATATTCCTAGTCATATGGAAGAGCTGGGGAGGGGGAGAGAGGTGTTTCTGGCGAGTGTGCGCGCGCCTGAGAAAGTTAAGCAAGGTCCATCTACCGTCCTTCTGCCACTTTCTTAAGAGACTTTATTTCTAGGGTGTATCTAACGCACAGGTACATTTGGCAGGTTTATTGCTTTATACCCTCCAGATTCTTGTTAACGATAACCGGAAAGCGGTTTTCTGCAGGTGCCAGGAACAGCCCGCGTTCGCTTTGCTTGGGAAGTGCAGAACCCGAAAGCGAAGTAACGATGGGTTAGGGAGAATTCCAGTTGTCTCTCTCTCTCTCTCTCTCTCTCTCTCTCTCTCTCTCTCTCTCTCAAGCTCTCTCAAGCTCTCTGTTTTGTGCATTCCTAGGACTATAGTTCCTATGCACACTTATCCGGGAGTACGTCTTACCTGAACTCACTGGCACTTAATTCGGAGTAAAATATGCACACAATCAGGCCGGGTTTATATACGTCTTGCCAGACAAACCTGGAGTCTTTCAAAGCAGGTGATCTGACAGTGACATTTGTCAACCGATGTTTGCAAGGAAATTAAACTGAGGAGAGAAATGAGGGCATGGAGTGGGGTGGGGGAAGGGGCTGCTAGACCCATAAGCAAAACATATTGGTCGATAAACTGTTGTCCCCCTTCTTTCTTTCTTTCTTTCTTTCTTTCTTTCTTTCTTTCTTTCTTTCTTTCTTTCTTTCTTTCTTTCTTTCTTTCTTTCTTTCTTTCTTTCTTTCTTTCTTTCTTTCTTTTCTTTCTTTCTTTCTTTCTTTCTTTCTTTCTTTCTTTGCGAGTCTGTAATATCTATGTGAACCAATCGCTATATGGAAATGTGTATAGAATTATCGTTTCTATAAATATATTCATCCGCCTGTTTTGAATTGAACTGTATTTGTTTAAAATGTTCTGCAAGATGTATATCCTTTACCTGTTCTGTTTCATCACTGACCTAATAGACACATACACCACACACACACACCACACATCACACACAGAGAGAGATGATCTCTTTTATTGGTCCCAACTTCAAATGACATAGAACTATGCCAACTTACGAGTTTTTCTGCCTCAAGATTCTTCATGAGGCAGTAGAACTCAGTGCGGCTGGAAAGCTTGCATACCCACACTCCTGCGGAGAAACTGTCCCAATAAAAGAGATCACTCTAACTATTTTGTAACCCCTATTCTGTGCTTCTTTGGGACCACCACTACAGCAACAAGGTGAACCATCCAGCGTGGCTGTAATCACGAATCTCTTATGTCAAGACAGACACGTTGTTTTCATTGAGACTTTTGTGAAGCTATTAGGGTTCCGTTTCTCTTGTTAACATACACAGATTTTCCTATAGACAAACACAGCTCCGGCGAGATCTGTATGGAGATTTTAATAACAAACATGTGTACGTCGGCATAGATAGCGTTGATCTTTCTTTTTCTGTGTCTTGGATGGATGGAGGCAGTAGGTAGACAGGCAGGCAGGCAGGCAGGCAGGCAGGCAGACAGACTCCCTGAGAGATTTTTCCAAGCTTGGGGTTTCCATTTGCATGCTACCAACTGAACTCCCCGAGTCTTATCCTGTCAATTTCCACCAATTTAATTAGCCAAATCCATCAGGCTGTAGGTGACTTTCCGCAGCCCTCATTGGCTGATATTAACGACTCTTCACGTCGAGGAGCCTCTCTGCTCTGCTACTGGTAAATATTTATTGTTTTCCGTTTTGGTTGGGAAAGAGCCCCACACCTTTAGGGAGCGGGACTTGTGGGATACAAGGAATGTGTGTGTGTGTGTGTGTGTGTGTTGGGGGGGAGGATCTGGACTGCTTCTGTTCCCCTCGATCTTCAATTTGTTCGCCTGCAAGAGATCTGCAGCGGCTGCCTCCCACTCCCCCTTGGATCCCTCAGCCCCCCTCACAGTGCGCCAGTTCTCCAGTGGGGGAGGAAGGGCCACGCCTACCCCGGGGGGAACCTCGACCAATCTCTCATTGTCTCTAAGGGTCGGCGGGTGGAAAGCCCCTGTGGGATCAGAAGGCGAGGTCGTTCTCGGGGAGATGTGGAGGTAGGTGGAGCTCTCCTCGCTGCTCCTGAAACGCAGGAACCCCGGGCCTAGCCGCGTAGGTGGGTGTGAAGAAGCAGTGACACTGGCGGAGGCTTCCCCGCAGTCGTCTTCTTCATATGGATATGCAATTTGTCGCAAAAGACGCACGCTTGGCATACTTGGCCTATACGTTTCCCTGCCTCGGGAGAGCAGGCCGCTTCTCTTCCTTCTCATCTTAGCGCCAGTCCCTGATTTTCCTTCTTTCGGATTTAATCAGATTGGAAGGGAACTATTTTGGCTCTGTATGTCAGACTGTGAGCAGCGAAGAAGGCTTTTTCGAGGCCAAGAGGCTCTCTCTTTCTCGCTCTCTCGCTCTCTCTCCCCGCCTCCGGGTCAAATTAGGATTTCCTAAGGAATACCCGGGCTTCACTGGAAATGAGTGAAAGTAAGTTCCGTGTGAAGAAGTGAGGGGTTCTTTCGAAGCCACGATGCATCTCTCTTCAGTCTAGTTACGAGGGCGAAAGTCCCATCCTACGCAGCATACCTTTAAAGCACATTCCTCCCCCCTCCAAGAATCCTAGGAAATGTAGTTTGTTAAGGGTGCTGGGAGAGAGCCAGTGTGGTGTAGTGGTTAAGGTGTTGGACTACGACCTGGGAGACCAGGGTTCAAATCCCCACACAGCCATGAAGCTCACTGAGTGACCTTGGGCCAGTCACTGCATCTCAGCCTCAGAGGGAGGCAATGGTAACCCCCCTTTGAATACCGCTTACCATGGAAACCCGATTCATGGGATCGCCATAAGTCGGAATCGACTTGAAGGCAGTCCATTTTTCAAGGGTCCTGGGAACGGTAGCTCTGTGATTGGTAAGCTGCAGTTCCCAGGATGCTTTGAGGGAGGAACATGTGTTTTAAAGACATGATGTGTACTCAAGTGAGTGGGGAATCCCCTCTGTGGGATTTACTCCAGAGAAGAATGCCTGCTTAGGATCCTCCTCTACTTGTTGGGGACATGGTGCAAGCCCTTCCCTTTCCTCGGGTGGGACTGGACTGTGGGTCTGTTATGTTCAGACATGTTCATTTAACAAGCTGCAGAGATAAAGCTTGTATAAAAATGAATAAACACAGGCAATTACTCTAAAACATCTTTCTTTCTTTTCCCATTGCTCCCCCCCCCCACGAAGAGGTATTGGCCTTGGCTCCTCCGCCTTTTTTCTTAGGCGTCACTGCAAGGAAAGGCCTGGATGCGGGGTTGAGTTGCTAAGAAGAGCTGAATTACAAGGCTGATTCTAAAGAAAACAGAGCTGTATAAGTAGCCTTTGAATCCGCAGGAACAACTCGGTGTTCGTTTACGCAGGCCTCGAAATAAATGGCGCCATGTGAGAAAGCCTGTAACTTTCTCTCCTGTGCTTTTCTTTTTTGGGTGTGTTTGTGCTTGGTGCTGAAAGGAGCTGAACATGAAATATCAAAAGCGAAGCCCCTGAACTTGTATTTTAGACATACACAGAGACATCCCATTCCCTCCCCCCTTACCTATTTGCTTGGAGGTAAGTCCCCAAAGGGCCTTCTGGGCTTAGGGGCATATGAAGCTGCCGTTGGTCCATCTAGCTCAGCATTGTCTGCGCTGACAGGCAGCGGCTCCGCCGGGTTTTATAGTCTTCCCCAGCCCTACAGAGATGCCAAGGCATTGCCTCGGAGGCCTTCTGCGCGTCGAGTAAATGCTCTGCCACTGAGCTACAGTCCCTCTCCAAAGGATGGGCTCCTGGATGATAAAATGGCGTGGTTGTGGGTATGAAACGATCTGCTGACAACCGTGTGGCAAAGTTACTCCGACGGGCTGGAAGCGACTCTCATCAGGGCTGGCTCTTCAACCCCAATTCTGTTTATTATCATTATCGCTTGTTTTCTATATCGCCTCCTCGTTCAAACTGGTCGGCCCTTCTTATTTCGTAGAAATTGATTCAACATCCCGGTCTTTTAAACTCCGCCGGTCCTTCAAATGAGATTCCTCTAGAATTAAGATAATGAAGCTGAAGAGGTCGCTTGATATGACCAACCGACCTCCGCTAGGCCCCCTCCTTGATGTGTTTCCGCCGGGCCTTGAAGACCTGGCTCTTCAACCAGGCTGGGGAGGTGGGTTAGGTTTTTCAGGTTTTGTAGTCATTAGTTTGTGTTTTTAATTTTCGTGTATATGTTTTTATATTGAATGTACCATGTATTTTATTGTACGTCGCCCAGAGTGGCTGGACAACCTGCCACATGGGCGTCTAACAAATCCAATAAATAAATAAATAAATAAATGAGCAGTCGCCAGACCAGACCCCTAAACAAAGAGGGTCATAGCTCTTTCTCTCCTCTCCCGTTACTAATAGGGTTGGTTCCCTCGCATCTTTGTGGCAGCCGAATCCCAAGCCAAGGCCAAATAGCGGTTGTTAAGGGCTACCAGCCTCCCACTGCAGGCAAATCCTCCGCGGCCCACTCCCTTACCTTTGAAATGCCCCTGTGTGGGATGGAGCAAGTGGCAGCAAGGCACATTTCCTCTCCTCCGAACTCACTAGGGCTTATTTCAGATGAAGGTGCTTAGGATCGCGCTGCGCCACCCTTCCCATTGGTTCCAGCGGAACTTCCCGGAGGAACCAATAAATCAAAACCGCATTTAACTCTGGAGCAAAGTTGGTTTCAAACAGTGGGACTCCACCTCCCGGTGGTGATGGTGGGAAGCCCTAGAAAGGTCGACATGATACGCTTCAGATCGAGAGTGTAAAACTGTGGACTGAAGCCTGCGCTTTGAAGCCCACGGAACTGACTCCCTTCCAAGAAAATGATCGCCGTGGATATTTCATTCACGGTGTCTTAATCCCACACACAGCCCGCCACACTCCGTCTCTTGAAAGCCATGGGCTTCCGAGCTACCGAGAAAAGGCTGCTTCCGCGACCTCGGGGGCTTCTCACCAAACTCCTAACTGTGCATTTGTTGGAAAAGAAACGGATTTCTTTCGTCAGCCCTGCCAGATGCGCACAGGATGGATAGGAACAGCTTGGTCGGCCCAGAAGTGCATGAATGCTCACGCACCTTAAGAATATTTCCTGCCGAGATCTTGTCGCCTGGTGGATCCTGAATCTCGAAAAGAGAGAGAAAGCGCGAAAAAGAGAGAGGGTGGAAGAGTGGATGACAGAGAAAGAACAAACGTTGACAGCCACAGAATTTACAGAAACGCGAGTTTGGAAGTAAATAAATATCCCGATCTACAACCCCTGTAAGGCTTCTCCTCCATTCTCCTCTCTTTGAACACAGTCTGGCATCCGGTCACTATAAACCCATTGAGTTGTTTCGAAAGTCCTATTGATGCCAACGGAATGACTTTTCCAAAGCAAACAGTTGGCTGAGCAGCCTAGCTCCTGACCCACCTCTGTTCCCAAGGCTTTTGCTCAACCCGTGAGCGGTCCGATGTCCGCTTTATTCTTACAAAGAGCGGGCTCAGCGTCCAAACCACTTGCGCCCATAACGTCGCGTGTGAACATTTGGAAACACGAAGGGTCTGTTCCCTTCTGCCCGACTCCCGTCCCCTTCCCGAGTTTTTGTCGATAGATACATTCCGAGAACAATAGGGAACTAGGGTCCTATTTTTAGAGCGATTTATGAAGAATCGGTAGAAAGTAAATCAGACACTTCCAAAACGTCTGGTAGCATCCTCTGGGTCGCAATTATATTTGTTCCACTGTCAAAACCCAACATGCCATACCTTTTATTTCCTTGGTTAAAGGGGACAAGCCAGAGCTTTAGCTCATCACAAATTAGTTTTTGGCATGGGGGTGGAATCCACACAAAAACTCTTCTTGAAATCCATGGAAACTGTTCTATTTGTCTACAACTTGATCGCACTTTTAATAACTTCATTGGATTTTTTGTTAGCCGCCCTGGGGGCCTACTACAGAAAGGCGAGGTATAAAGTGCAATAAATCCCCATGGATTGTGCCTTGGGTTCTTTGGGGGCGTTTGTTTGTTTGTTTAAAGAAGAAGGTCCCCGTCAGTATAAACATTTCCAGAGGGGTAACCTGTGTTAGCCTGCTGGTGCCAAAACAAGGGAGGCTTCGGTTTCCCCAAAGACTCCAAATTTTATTATGACATAAGCATTTTGTGGGCTGAAGTCATGCATTTGCTGAAATGGACTTTGATCCAGGAAATCTTATGTTATAGGAGCTTGCCCGGGCTTTTCAGGTTTTTTACAAGGGACCATGATTTTATTCTGATGGTGTGGGATAGCACGGTAACATATTTTGTACACTGCCTTGTGAAGGCAGTCCATCCTGGGAGGGGAAGTTAGACTGACATCTTTAAATAAATAAATCATTTGTTCCTCTTTAAAGATGCCACCAGGTTTGTGATAATGGTGATTTTCAGAAATATATGCATACCAATTAGTTCTGTATTTTCGGTTTTGGGGGGTCAAAGGGGGGTTAGAATAAATTTTAAAAAGGAAAACTAGCAAGGTGCATGACATCTTTCAAAATGAAAAATAGCCACTCGAAAAGTATAAGGAGTTACCAGGGCTGTTTACCAAAGTTTTGTTCACGAATTCCTAGAATAATCGCTAAAGTCACCTCCCCAGCTCCTCGTGAAGCCCCCTCCCACCGCAAAATCCACAAACACACACACACATTGAATGGGAAAGTAGCTTTCTGAGTATTTGAGCATTTTGTAACCTGAGCCGAGTCGTATTTACTCGGAACTAAGCCCCGCTCTGTTGGGGCTTACAATAAACATGAATAGGATTGAGCTGTGAGATGGCAGCCCTTCGCACGCTTACTCAAAAGTAAGACCCACCGTGTGCTTTGAGGCTTACTTCCAGCTAAATAGGCTCGCAGCCCCCGGGGACTGGAGTCTTGGGCTGCTTGCGGTCTTATATGAACTCATTGGAACTTACTTCTGAATAAGTCATGTCTAGGATTGCACTCTTAAGGGAAAAAACGTTTAATATTTCGGGAGAGATATATAGCCTGTACACAGAAGCCCACACGATGCTAAAATGGATTTCAAAAAGAGAAAATACTGGTTTTGTTCTTCCTTCAAATAATGAGAAGGGTGGTGAGGATCTCTCTGCTTATAGAAGGATGGATATGGATTGTTATGGGCATATAAAGGTGTGTACAGCCAGGGGTGTACTCGTGGGGGGTCTCAGAGGGTCTTAGACCCTTTACTTTTTTGGGAGCAGGTCCCAGCAGGGTCCCTATGTCTCCAGCATCCTACCAGCCAATCAGCATGAAAGGGAAGTGCGTTAGCCACCGAGAAGAGTCTTCTAACATGCTTCCATGTCATTTCCTGCTGATTGGAGCAACCACAGTGAAAGGAGGTGAGTCAAACACTAAGAAGATTATTCTTAAGGCTAACACTCTCCTCTTTTATGCTTATTGGTCCCTAGGCATTAACAACGATCTCATTTTCAACCCCGCAGCAAAAAAGGGTGGAGGGCACATGCCTGTGGCTAACATGAAGGGACCCTGCACTTTCGAATTTGCCACTGCACATAGCGTATCAGCAGCGCCATCCTAGGAACTTAAT